>NC_040907.2:25756027-27192899 GCF_004126475.2 Phyllostomus discolor | reverse complement strand
GCTTAGTTTAGTGGGGTAAAACCAGCATTAGAAAAAGAAACAAATTTAATTGTATCCTAAGAAGCAAGGATGAATTACCTTGTGAACTTGTGTTTCAGTTGGTTTGTTTTTTTTTAATGTATGGGTACCGATAGGTCTATGACATATATCTCATTCATTTGCATGTAGGTTGCAGTCAAAAATTTGAAAGTCCCTCAGATCTCTTCTAAGCTATGAAACTATGGTTATACCATGAAGATTTCCTGATTTGGCCTTATTAGGGTGCAATGATTTCAGGGTTCCTTAGCTCTGTCGTTTAAGAGTCTATGATCGTGCATCTCACTGCTCTGCCTACATCCGTGAGCGTGAGTGGCCACTGGCATTTATTTTGTCATATACACAGGGTGTCACCGGGCACTTCAGGTCAGTGCTTTCTCTCCCAGGGTCTACCCATCACTCTCAGACCAAAACGGTCTCATTTAACACCCACAACAATCCTGAGGGCTGCCGTGCTCCCTCCACAACTGAGACAGCGGAGGACGGTGAGGTACCTGGCCCAAGGTCACGGCTATTAAGTGGTGTTGGAGTCAGGATTTGAACGAAGGCCACTTGTCTTTATGACCTTCGTTCACACTCCCTACACTCTCTACACCGAGCTCCTGAAGTTCTGTGACCTCCAGAGTAGATTTCTTTCTTTAACCTTCTCAGAGCCTGTTGTCCTCAGGATGTGATGTTAGGCCATCGCTGACTGTGGCCAGTAGGAGTGGGTGACCCCCAAAGCCTCTTCCTGGGGGTGGGGGTGGGGGACACACAGGCCCTCTCTGATAAGCATATGCACCTGCCTCCCCTCCCTGCCTGTCACTGGCCAGGGGGCACTCCTGGCCACGCCATCCGACAGGGGATTTGTTCTGGGACCAACTTTGATCTCTCCAGCCAGCAGCCTGAGCGGTTTCAGATCCTAGGGCTTTCTCCGGTCCATTGCAGCCCACGAGTAGACGGGCCAGCCCTCCCCCATCTGTCCTTTCTCTGCTGGCACACCCAGAACACCGAGGCTGGAGGACATGAACAGGGAGCATTTCCCCTCTGTGGTAACAATGGCAGCGATAACTACCATGTATCGTTTTGTCCTGAAGTTTTAACCGCACCATCTGTCCCAATTCTTAACTGTAAAAATGGCCTGAGTTGGACACCAGATCGGTTTAGTGGGCAAGTGTCACTACCATCGAGAACACTCTGTCTCCTCATCTGGAGACTGGATGATAGTGCCTGCCACATGGAGTCATCGTGAGAAGTAAACTGTAGACTGCAAGTGGAGCATTTAGTGCGCTCTTGGCACCTGGCCAGCTTCAAGGACAGCCAGCTCTCCTTGTTACCGTTTCCCGGCCCCCCACAAGCATGGCACACCACTAACCGTCAACCGGTCATGCTATTTGGGACTCAGTTGCTGGTTTGGCCACCACCTCACATTATTGACTTGATTCAAACTTAGGGTCAACTAAACCTCAGGTTCTTGAAACTTGCTTCAGGCATTAAATTTCTGTCCTGTGTCTCTGGTTCTTGGCATTCATGTCCCCTGGTGAGGACACAGGTGTTCAGCAAGGCCTGCCTTTTAAGAGTCACCTTAGAGCCCTGACCGGTGTGGCTCAGATGGTTGGGCGTCATCCCGCAAAGCGAAAAGTCTCTGGTTGGATTCCTGGCCATCAGTTCCTAGTCGGGGCACGTGTGAGAGGCAAACCAACCTGCTAATTGAGGTTTGTCTCTCACATCATGGTTCTCTCCCTCTTTTTCTCCCTTCCCCTCTTTCTAAAAGTAAATAAATAAAATCTTTTTTAAAAAGTCACCTATCCGTAGCTCAGTGGATTGAGCACGGGCTATGAATCAAAATGTCGCAGGTTCGATTCCCAGTCAGGGCACATGCCTGGGTTGCAGGCCATGGCCCCCAGCAACCGCACATTGATGTTTCTCTCTCTCTTTCTCCCTCCCTTCCCTCTCTAAAATAAATAAATAAAATCTTTTTAAAAAGTCACCTATCATTATGTTAGGTTCATTAGTCTCTATTCTTAAGTAATATCAAAGTATTTTCTTTAATGTACAGAGATGAACAGTTCTCTGTCCCCAGCCAAAGTAGTACACCCACCCTATGTGGAGGGGAGATCGAGGCACAGGGGAGAGTACCCAGTGCCTCCGAGGCAGAGCCGCTGCGTCCCACCAGCCAGATGCCCTCGTGTGAGCCTCTGCCTTCTTCCCCAGGTTCATCTTCCCTACCACCCGGCTCGGGGCCGAGAGCCAGTTCAGCGATTTCCTGGACGGGCTGGGACCAGCCCAGATTGTGGGGCGACAGACACTGGCAACTCCACCAATGGGTGAGTCTTTTGAGGGTGGGGGTGAGTGGGGTGATGGCAGCCACACAGCAGAAAGGGTGAGCTCAGTGGGGCCCCTGCGTGACCCAAGCAGCAGGAAGGAGCCCTCATTCAGGCTTCTGAGGCGTGAGCCTGGCACTTGTGCACCACCCCCACCCCGCTCAAAGGAAGGCCCCCCCGCTGCAGCCTTGCCAGCACACTCCCTCCCTCACTTCACCACACGCTGTGTGTGCCAGCACCTCCACGTGCTGGACATAAATGGTGGACGGAAACTGTCGTGACATTGACTTTCATGGGGTCTGTTCTGTCACCAGTTCTCTGGTGGCCTTGGGAAGGTCTCTTCTTTGAGTCTGCTTCCTCATCTGTAAAATGGGAATAAAGATACCTGCCTTCCTTCTGCAATCTATTTATGGAGTTTGTTTGTTTGTTTGTTTTGATGCTCTGCATGAAGTATTCCATTGACACCTTAGGAACTGTGTCTCATTTGACTTGTTACTCCTGACAGTGTCTGGCACCTAGAGTCCTCCAGTAATTTTCTCACCCCCTTTCCTGCTGCTAGGAAGGACTTCTGGAAGTCTGAACTTGGTCATCTTAGCTGTGGTTCTGGCTCCCTCCTCTCTCTCCCTTAGCTATTGGATGCACTGGCTTCACGCAGCCCCTCCCAGGCCCAGCTTCCCCAGAGATGCTGCCTCCCTTCCACCCGCTTTTCCATTAGTCTGACTTAAGCAGAGTCTGACCCAGACATCTGCACTGACCTCACAGCAAATGAGGAAGCCGAGTGCAGCCAGCGCCCAGCTGTGAGCCACACAGTGAGCTGGGTTTCATTCCAGGCCAGGACTCTTCCCGCTGCACTGCCCTGTCTTCCTCCATGTGCTCACGCAGGAGCCTCTGTCTGCTGGGAGAGGGGTCCATGGAGACCCTCAGAAGATGAGCATCAGCTCTCATCTGGCTCAAGGGTTAGACCTGGCTAATTGTCAGCCCTTACTCTGAGACTCTTAAGGGCCTGGGGAGTCTGCTTTCCCCAGCCCTTGGCCCAGGCAGCGAGAGGGGTCCATCACTTCTGTAAACCAAAAGCGCCATCACAGCCTAGAACTGTGTGTGTCGTGCCCCCTGGTGTCCAAAACTGGAAGTGACAGTTTTGCATTTGCCCATCTTGGGGATGTTCAAGTGAGACAGGGAGGAGATCAATTCCTGAAACATCCCCTCCCACTTCCCTGTGGGAGGTCGGGGTACTTGGAGGGAGGGGGATGAATTCAAGAATGTCTTTGTTTGTATTTGCATCTTCCCAGGTACCAAAAACAAACAACAGCATAATGGCTCAGAGAATCTAAAATGGGTGGTGGAACCCACAGTCTGGCCTATTTTAATTTTTCTGCACCAGGCGTATGAGTCTGCACCCCCTTGAAGGATGTTCCAAGTGACTAATGCATAATTTCAAATTCCAGCAGAACCTGAACAGAGCCAAGGGTTCTGGAAATCAGATAACTGACAAGACTCCACCATAGAACTGGCCGCAGCTGGATAACCCGTTCTGTGGAGCACAGTGAGGGGTTCTTAGTGCTCTGCTCCTGGGACGCCTGCTGGCCTGCCTCCCCATCGTCCCTCGGCAGGGACGCAAGCAGGTCCTCCTTCCCAGGGAGTGCCTCGTGTCCTGGGCAGGCTCATGTCTCAGCATCTCTTCAAGCCGATAGTCTTTGTCTATCTGTTTGGCTTGTGTTTAGAGGCGTGGCTGAGGGCTGCTGTGGAGAAGGTGAATAAGAGCCTCAGAGGCCACAGCCTCCCTCTGGTTTCCTGACACAGGGAGCTCTGGCCCCTGACTTGCCTATTCTGCTCAGTAGAACAGAAGCCCCTTGGTTAACCAGACTTAAATGGGGGGTTGGCAGCCATTTCTGTCCCCAAGCATGTCCCTTGAGGGTCAGGCCCTTGCCCTGCCCCAGGGGACCTTTTAGACTCAGAGCCTTCCTCAGCCGATTTAAAGTGGTCTCCGGAGGGCAGTTCTCACACATGCAGTTCTCTTCACCTTGTGCCCCGCCCGGGGTTGTAGTGTCTTCTGCAGACCGGCATTCTGCACAGCGCTGGCTGCTCTGCCCTGGTCTGGCTCTGCCTGGACTGTCCCTCTTCTGCCTTGCAGGGGACGTGCATGTTGCTATCATGGACCGGAGTGGCCAGCTGGAGGTGGAAGTGATCGAGGCTCGGGGCCTGACCCCCAAACCTGGTTCCAAATCCCTTCCAGGTGAGGCTGAGCAGCTGGGAGAAGGACTTTGGAGATGGGGTCCTTCCAGGGAGGGGTGTGCAGCTGGGCTCTAGGTCTAATGAGTCCTCAGTTCCCTGTTGGCCTAAATCGGTCTTCCAGACACCGGAGCCACGGCTCTCCCGGAAGGCCCGTGAGTAGGGGCAGGGGTAGGAGAGGACGGAGGAGTCAGTGCTTGAGTCAGTCTCTTCAACCTTCTGTCCACCAGTCAGCTCGCCCTACTCCCCCTGCTCACCTCCAGGGCCACCCAGAGGTTGGGAATGGGGTGGGGCATAGCAGTCTCTCCTGGACCCCTCCCCACCATGTTTTCTCCCATCCTCAGCCACCTATATCAAGGTTTACCTGCTTGAGAATGGGGCCTGCTTGGCCAAGAAGAAGACAAAGGTGGCCAAGAAGACCTGTGACCCCCGGTACCAGCAGGCTCTGCTCTTTGACGAGGGGCCGCAGGGCAAGGTGCTGCAGGTGAGTGTGGTGGAGCAGCTCTCGGAGACTGCGAGTCACAGTTTGGAATGCGTTCCACTTATGATTCATCCCGTGCCAGGTGCCTGGATATGCACTGGCCGTTTATTTTCACAGCCCAGTGAGGTGTTACTGCCCCTGGTAGATTCATAAGGACACCAAGGTTTGGAGGGTAACTCGGTGGTAGCTGCTTTCCGAGTGTGACCTCGCTTCAGCCTCGAGATGATCCTGTGAAGCTGGTGTGATTCTCCGCATTTTACAAATGAGGAAGCAGTCTCAGAAAGATGAAGTGCTTTGCGTGAGGTTTCAGCTAGGGGCCTAGGGACAAGCCCAGGTCAGGGTAACGACTCTCACCCCAACTACGTGAGAGTGACAAACCCTTCACTATGGTCCTGGGAGGAAGGGGTCATCATGCCTGTTTCATAGATGAAGTGACCCAGGTGGCAAGAGGTTACGTGGGCGTAGAGCACAATCCTGGGTTCAGTCCTGAGTTCAAGTTCTGGCTTGACTGCTTCCTAGCTGTAGTATGATGTGAAGATAAAGTGAGAGATGCCTGTAGAGGGCCTCCCGTAGTGCCTGGCACAGACAGCTGCTCGCTAACTCTCAGCAGCAGTGGGGTTGAGGGGCTGTCGGCCTTGGCTGAGGCCACGTAGGGGGTGAGGGGAGGCTTGCGCCCGGGGCTGTCTGGGCTGTAGGGCTTCTCATCTAGGGCCGTTGCTCCGGGCTGAGGCGGTTCTTCAGCAGGGGGTCTTGGAGTGCACACAGTAGGAACGGATGAACCCCAGGGTTCTGTGGGGGAAGTTCGGTCTTGGTTGTTTTGGTTTCTTATATATATTGGGATTCCATTTTGAAAAACGAATTCACCAATAAAAATACTTCAAAAATCACTGAGCTAATCTATTCCCTTCTCCCAGTTTTATGGGTGGATGGGAACCCTGAGGTCCAGTGAGGGCCAGGAGCTTGCCCAGGCCCCACTGCGAGGCGGGGACAGAGCGGGGGCTCTGACCCAGGTCCCGGAGTCTCCGTCTGCTCCTTCCTGGAGGAGGCTCCGGAAGTCAGGCCCGGGTCCATTCCCAGCTCTGCCACCAATGACTGTGTATCTTTTGGTTCGTTAAGTAACCTCTCTGAGCAGCAGTTTCCTCCTTGTGGAAATAATACACAGTACCTCCACCTGGATGGTTGCAACAATTGAGACGATAAATATAAAGTCCGTAGGTTGGAGCCTGGCACTCCTTAAGTGCGCAGTGAGCTGTTGCTTGAAACCAGTGAGCTGTGGCTCTCTCTGTCCCATCTGTGCCCTGGTGAGACGTGTGGGCTCCTGGGCCCACTGCCCAGCCGGAGTCGGGGAGGCGGCTCAGCTCCTCTGTCTTCCTCCCCCGGTAGGTGATCGTCTGGGGAGACTACGGCCGCATGGACCACAAGTGCTTCATGGGCATGGCCCAGATCATGCTGGACGAGCTGGACCTGAGTGCCGCCGTCACCGGCTGGTACAAACTCTTCCCCACGTCCTCCGTGGCAGACTCCACACTCGGCTCCCTCACCAGGCGCCTCTCCCAGTCCTCCCTGGAGAGTGCCACCAGCCCCTCGTGCTCCTAAGGACCTCGGGAAGAGGCTGGGGTGCGGTGTGGGAAGGGGTGCCTGCTGGCGCCCCTCCTCCTCCCCTGTACATAGTCTCACGTCTTTCTGGCCCCTCGCCCTGCTGCATGCCCGTTGGCTGCTGGGCACGTCCCAGCTGGCAGTGGAGAGTGTAGTCTGTGTGTGTGTGTGAGAGTGTGTGTGTGTGTGCGTGTCCGTGTGTGACCATGTTTTATCCGTTCACTTGTCTGGGTATAGTCAGTCTTGGTGACCACATGGGCTGAAATCCGTGTCCCTCTGTGTCTCGTTGAAAAGAAACCTATGTGAGTGTTGTGTGGACATGACTGCCCCTCAGGCCAGGGATGGAAGAGGGGGACGCGGCCCTGCCTGGTCCTGCGCCGGGGCAGAGCCCGCCTGTGCCTCTTGGTGGTCCCTGCTGAGTTTCCTGTCTTGTTCTTTGTTCCGCCTTTGCCTCTCCCAGCACTGCTGCTTTTTTTGAGGAATGTAGCATCCACTGTAGCTGGCCACCTCGAGGCCCCTCTGGGAACCATGATGCCCCTCCTCCCACCCAGCGCTCTGGCAGCTTTCCCCACCGAGTGCCCCTGCAGCATGAGGCATGCCCATCTAGTGCCCTGGCCAGGGCCCGGGGAGCAAAGATGCCCGGGGAGCTGAGGGCTTGGAGACCACTTCCTCCCTTAAACTGGAGCCACCTCCTTCCTACAAGCAAAACAGGAGGAGGTCTTAGTTCCCAGGGTTGCTGGCCAGATACCTTAGAGGGAAGTTCCGCTACCTCCCTTAGCACTGCCCTTCACCTCTAACCTCCCTCCACGCCAGCTCACCTCTGACATGCCAAAGGAGCCCTCCCAGTGGACCCCCAGAGGTGTGGGCGGAGCGTCTTGGCATCCAGGAGGCAGCCCTCAGAGGGGATGTAATCTGCCAAAGCAGACAGTCCTCCCCAGGCTGTGAGGGTGGCCCTGTCCCCAGCAGGGCTCCTCCAGGTGGAGGGGGGCTGTTTGCTGGGATAAGAAGGTGGGGGCTGCCAGGCTCTGAGCCACTGCTGAGGATCCTGTCTGACATGTGGGGATTAGCTGCCTGAAGTTAACCGTTTGGGGCTCCACTTTTTGTTCACGTCTAGGCCAGGGTTGCTGTCTGGGAGCCTCACGTGAGCCCCAGCGTCCTGGCTCCGCAGACAGGCTGGCTCTGGACCCTAAACTGCCACTGTCACCAGCTCTGTACAAGCAATACTCACCCCTCTCAGCCTCCCTGCCTCCGTGTGCCCTACCACTGCCCTTTGGAGAGTGGCCTAGGTACCTGCCCTGCCCTGCCCTGCTTTCATTCCACCCACCTGGTTGGAGCGTCCCAAAGCCACTCAGACTCTGACTTGATCTGACAGCTGGGCCCTGTGTGTGGGGACCAGTGCCTGGACCCTGTGAGGTGTCTGCTGGGAACCCTGGAGTCTGGCTCAGGAATGCTTAAGTCTGTCCCTTTCCCCACCTCAGGTCCAGGGTGAAAGGTGAGAGGTAGCCCAGGAGACGGACACAGCAGCCCTGGGGTCCATGCGGTAGGGGGCGAGCTCTCTCTGTCTCCTCCCCAGGCGTGGTCATCCCCAGCGCTGCAGTGACTCTAACCAGGACACCCGCCCGAGGGGCTACCCAGGGACAGTGCAGAATCTCAGAGCCGGAGTGCTCAGGCCATCAGTGACCAAAGCGGGACAGGCCTGGAGGGGGACTGTGAGAGGGGTAGGGGGCGGAGGCTCTCTGGAGACACAGCCACCGCCGCCAGAGGGCCTCCTTTTGGGGCGGGATCCACATTAGGCTGAAGCCGGAGGCCAGTGCCTTTCCTCCAAAGGGGCAGAAACCGGGACCCCGTCGGTCCTGCCCACAGACAAAGAGTAGGTGATACGATGAGCTTCTGGGCTTCCGTCTCCTGCCCGAGCCTCCGCTCTTGCATCAAAGACGAGAAGTGTCCTACGCGCAGAAGAGAGGGAGGAGGCCACGGGGCCCTTTTCTCTTTCTGCAGAAATCCTCTCCCATTGTGGCAGCTGGCTGGTGCGCGCATTTCTCGTGTTTCTCGAGTGAAGCAAAGGGCTCCGTGCTCTTGGGTCTGGGGGTGGGGAGGGGGAGACACCTTGCTCACAGAAGGGCGTTTTTATGTCCTGTCCGAGATGCATCCACCTCCAGAGAGGTCACCCTTGGGAGGGTGTGAAAATACACGCGGGGCGGTGGGATTATTAGTGATAGTGCAGACATCAGCTGAGGTAGCACCGAATGGTGATCCGTGCAGCCACACCCGGGGTGGGGGAGGATATCACCCTCATTCCTCAAGGGCCCAGAGAGACCATGAGAGAAGGTGGGAGCTGCCCGCAGAGAGGCTGCCGCTGGGTAGCTGGAGGCCGGTGCCCCTTGCCTGGGGGATGAGGGAGGCTGGTTAGCACGGGGAAGTTCCAGCCAGAGGCAGGGCCTCCTGGGTTGCTAACTGAGTCTGAGCTGCCTACAGTCCCCAGCGGCCAAAGCTGCCCAAGGGTTGGGCTACTCCACAATTCCACCTCTAATGGGAAGTCCTTTCCCTGCAAGTAGACTTTGGGAATTAGTCTGTTTAACCCTTTGCACCAAATAAGTGACTAATCCCCACTGGATTTTCCCCCATGAGGGTGAAGTTGCGTGAGGCTGACGTATGTGTGTGATGGTGACTGGCTGGACGTGAGGATCTGTCGTCAGCATCCCGGGTGCAGGGGCCTGCCTGAGAGGCCGCTCTGGCGTCCACCTGTGCCAGAAGAGGAGGGGCTCCGGCATCACCCCTGGCCATCCCTGGGGTGGGGAGCATCTCTCCTTCGAGGAGGGGATGGTGGGGGAGGAAGGAATGTGACCTCCCAGAGTTCTCCCTGATCTGGGACCCAACTCACTGCCAGGGACAGTCTCTGGTCCAAATGCCCCCACAGCCCAGGTGGAACCCAGAGCTGATTACAGACCGGGGCTCTGTCGTTCCACCTTCCTGCTCCGGCAGGGTCCGTGGAAGATACGGCAGAGACAGAAATGGCCCTGCAGCGATGCCGGGCTGTGGGCAGGCCCCGTGACAATGATTCAGAGCATCTGTCTTCACATTTCTCCTCTGTTCGATCTGTCCCACTTCCTTCGTTGACTGCTTCCCTACAGGGAAGTCTGTGATGGGCCTTCAGTATGAATCAGGCTCCACTAAATGGGCCAGGTCTCTGTTTGACAAGGGGGATGTGATCCTTCAGGGAAGAACCATCTCCAGAACTGCTCCCCATGCCGTCTCCGCCACCCCCCAGCTCTTCTAGGGAAGGAACACTCTGAGGCTTTCGGAATGTGGCAAGTCCCAGGCGTGGCCAGGGCTGGCCGAGGCAGAACCCAGGAGCTGCCAAGAGGGAGCACCTGTGTACCTCATCACTCGTGGGATCACTGCCCCTTGCAGCGCTGAGGTCCAGCCCCTTTCTCCCAGGGTCATGACGCCCACCGGGGCAGGCATGCCTGAGCTCTTCTTCACTGCCAGCCTCGAGGAGAGCAGAAGCGCCCCCTTTTAAAGATGACAGGACACTCCAAGAGTACTTCTTTGGAAATAAAATGTAGCACAATCTCAGACTGCGTTACAGGAGCCCTGGCACCCAACCAGGGTTCTTGCTCTTCGCCCCACTGCCCAGGAGACCTGTGCTCCTCCCCACTACTCCCTCCCAGGCCTCCACAGCTTCTAATACCTCTGATCCCCCATCTTCCTCTGCCCAGAAAGTAGCAGGACTTCAGTAAAGCTGCTGTTCTCTTTCTCTGATTGCTCCCTGCACTGTGCAAACTCTGCAAAAAATTGCTGCCTTTGTTTGATATTGTAATGAGTTGTCCTTCACCTGGGTGGAGAGAGATGGCACGTCATTCAAGGCCAGGGGTGGTCCTGCAGTATTTCTGCAGTGGCTGCAAGGAGATGGAAAAGACGCGGCCCACTGCCCTGCCGACCCCCACCTTTCTCTTCCTCTCCTCAGTGTTTTCTCCACTATCCTGACATGTAAAGAGGGTCTTTAACATGCTGCTTCCGGTACTGCATCATCTTTCACCGGATGATGGGGGCAGGGGGGATGGGAATGTGGACTGTTATCCCCCCGCCTTCTCCCTCTAGTCTGCTTTCACTCAGGTTAGAAGAGATTGATTGGGGCAAAACGAAGCAATCACTATTCAAGGGCAGGGGAGTGCCTCCTGACCAGGCGAGGCCTGATGGGGGCTGGATTGACCTGGTCCGGCCGGGAAAGGGTCATTCTGAAAGCGTGCCTGAGCATCTCAGAGCAATGTCAGTGATGCCAAAGAGAGCAACTTGGCCTCCTTGGGCACCGGCTCCATGTAGGCCTGCCCGAAGGTAGGGCCTTGTTCTCTGACAAAGGGCTTAATCTTTCCATGTAGCAAAGCAACTCCCCCTCCCCCCAACCCTGAGCTCGGGCTTTTGTGGGCCCAGCATGGCTGTGCCTGTGAGGGAAACACACCAGAGAGAGAAACTGGCATTCTCTCCCCAGGGGCCTAGACAGGTCGGTGGGGAGCGGGGAGTGCTCATTGAAAAGCATAACTGCTTTGGCAAAACCTCCCAACGCTCTGGTTGGCAACTTGGCCAGTGAGGACGGGGTCTTGGGCTTCCCGAGGACCTCACCCCAACTCCAGGAAGGGCCCCTGGGACCGGGTTCCAGAGAGCTTGGCTAACAGAAATGAGCCCTGGGAGTCCCAAGGGCAACAGAGCATCCACCCCGTTGGTCCATGGTCTGGACAGCTGGCGATGGACCATCAAAGGCTGTTACATAAAGTTTGCCAGAAACAGTGCCCGTGTGCAAGACTCCTCACTCTTCTGCCTCCGCTTTCTCAGCTGCAAAGTCAGCGCATTTGCTAGTGGATCCATGGTTCCCTCCAGGTTTTAAAAGTCTGATCTGGAGCTGATGAGGGTTGTGAGCCTGGCGCACCTGGCACCCAGTTCCTCGGGCTGGTTTCCTCCAGCCCTGGGTGCCCACGCTGGGTGCAGGGGTCCTCATCTGTCCACACCCAGTGCTGCTTCTGACAAGAGCTCTCGGAATCCTAGCAAATGCTCCCACCTCTTTGTGGTTTATTCTTATTCTTGTGTCCTGATGAGAAATAATTAAGAAGTGTCTACAGTGGACAATTTTCAAGGTGCTGATGTGATGTTACAACCTCAGCTGCATCCTGTGTAGGTCAGTATCCCCACCAGCAGGCGAGGCTGGGCCGGTCCTCGCTGCTGCTTCTAGAATGACATCAGTGGGAGAGTTGAACATTGGAGAATTTTAAAGGAAATGCTCTCTGATGCATGGAGGGAGGGAATTTATTTCCCATTAAAGTATTTTGCTTCTTAAAACCACTCCTCCCTCCAGAATGCCTTTTAGCAGACACCATCTCAGCAGGCAGAGTGGCTGCTCTCATAGCAAAAGTTGGCCTGATTGTTCTATCCACTCCTTTAGAATATAAATTCACAGGAGGCAGGAACCCTTTTTTAGAATATCCAAATGCATCCTGCAAAAACGGAGATAGCTGATAGGGACTGACAAGCACACTGTTTAGGTAAGAAGCAATTAGCTTTCTATATCTGTGCTCTATACATTTTCTGTGTGCAGTGTCTTTCCGAACTGGTCGTGGCTCCTGGGGGGCAGGTGGACAGCTGGGAAGGACTTGCTGGCCGTTCGTACAACGTTCTTGCCAATTCCCTTGAGGAGAAAAATTCTTCACATGGCTTCTGCATGTACAGTATTTGAGCAGCAAAAAAAAAAAAAAAGATTAAAGTCAGTTTGAAAATGGTTTCGTGTGTTGCTTTCTGAAGATGGTCCTTAGTGCTAGGAGGGAGGACACAGGGCTCCAGGGGACTACTACAAGGAGGGGGGGTGCCTTGACTGGGAGGCAGGAGAGAGCAGTGCCTTTCAGGAAAAAGGCCCGAAAAACATACGACCTGGGCTTCCGACTCCAGCTTTGGAACTCAGTTGCCCCAGTGGCGTCCTGGGGCCATGGAATCTGACTGGTGCAGGCAGCTTCCAGGCTCTGCCTCCCAGGGTCCCTGTTTATAGGCCCTCAGAGCCTTCTCACCCACAGACTGCACACCCCAGGGATGCTCGGAGCCAAACAGAGGCGAATGGGAGATGGAGCTGAGGGCACTGCTTAGGACCCACTCTCGCTGTTCAGTCCTTTCTGAGCTCTTGTGTCTAGCAGCGCTGCTCAGGCTTGTGATTGAGGCCGTCTCACTTTGTTCACGCCTGATACAAGCAGTAACATAGCAGCTGACCTCCAGGGCTGTGAACTGCATCCATCATTGATCCCTGGAGCACCCTTGCTTCCGAAAGGGACAGAAAGGTATGTTAACATTTAGTTAATTCTGGGCAGTGCCGTTTCCTCCTCCGGTTGAGTCCAGGGGTATAGCAGATGGGTAAAGGGAGTGTAGCAGTCAGAGCTCTTGTTTGCTGGGAAAAGGCTGGCATTCCCAGCGCAGACGCCCTCCAGCTGGCCTCCACTATGGTGGCTCTGGCCCTTGGCTTTGCAGTTCCAGAGGGCACTGTCTTGAGGGAAGGCTTGCAAGACCAATATATGAGCTCTAATACTCCCAAGGTTGTGTCTGTTCCATGTTTGCTTTCTCCCTGAGATATCCCACACACTCTCGTGTGTTTAAGAGCTCCCAAGCTTCTGGACAGACAGCAACGCCCCTCACTAGCCCCCCAAAAAGGGAAAGAAGGTCAGACAACAAAAACAAATCCAGAGAAAAAAGTTCTAAAGGATTTTCTTTAGACAGAAGGAATATAGTATGTACTCCACAGGGTTATTGGGGGATTAAAATGAGAATATGTTGAAAGTGCTCAGAACAGTACCTGCCACATAGTAAATGCTCTTCACTACTATTTAGGAAAATGATCCTAGACGGGAGGGCTGAGATGCACAAAGGAAAAGTGAGTAAGGAAGTGGGTTTTTTAAATTAGCAAATATTGACATACTTATATTGTAAAACTCTAATGTTTGATTTGTGAAATTAAAAAATATAAGCATGAACTAAAATATTACACAGTAGTAGCATAGAAGTTGGTCCTTGGAATGTTCATGGGGAGAATAAAGACATTGAATAACCTCAATCTTCCCTAAATATCCATTCTAAAATCTAGAGTAAATACTAAGAAGATAGAATCTAGTAGATGGAAAGATCCTATATACAAACTATGAAATCCAACAATGTATTAAAAAAACCATGATAATCAAGTGGTATTTATCTCAGGAATGCAAGGATGGTTCATTATTATCACAGAAATTTATCGCTGTAATTCACCACATTAATAGACTAAAGGAGAAAAATCATTATTATCCTAATGTGGAAAGGCTTTCGATAAGGTTTAATCCCATTTGTAATAAAAACACTTAGCAAATAGAAAGTAACTTTCTTAATTTGATGAAGGTCATCTACCAAAAAATCTACAGCAAACATTATGTTAATGGGAACACTGTACACATTCTCTGTAAAATTACCATCATACAAGGAGGTCCACTATCATCGCTACCACTGAGCAGAGTTCTAGGGTTCCTGTACAGAGCCATAGAGGGGAAAAGAAGAGGTGTAAGAACTGAGAGAGAAGAGATAAAACTATAATTTATACATAATTTGATCGCTACCTAGTTTTTAAAAAAACAGCAAGGTTGCTGTATACAAGATCACCTTCCAAAAGTCAATTGGATTTTTCTATAACAGCTATGACTAATAAACAATACACAGATATTATACATAATAGCAATTTAAATGATTAAGTGGGGATTGTTGGAAAACATATGTAATCTCTATGGAGAGAATTTTCACTCTAATAACAGAGTTGATGATCTGAATAAGTGAAGAGACATTCCCTGTTCTTAGGTGAGACAGTTTAACATAAAGATATCAACTCTCCCCAAATTAATCTATAAACTCAATGTAATCTAAATAAAATTTCAATCTGTATGTTAAGAACTCTATTAAACTTTCTCTATGACTTCTATGCAACAACATAAGTCCACTAATGGTTAAAGCAACTTCTGTTGAAACAAAGGATGAGCAGACTCGCCGACTGACACGTGTATACGTGAGAAATTAGTATGTGACAAAGGGGGCACCTTAAAACAATGGGGGAAATGGATTGTTTTCCTAAAACACATATTAGAAAAACTGGTTCACTATCTGGACAAAAGAAAACCCCTATCTAAACCAAAATAAAAAGATAAGTCCTGGGAATCAGGGGAGGAGGGTGGGGGTAGGTGGGGTGGAGGGGTAATGCAGACAACTGTATTTGAGCAACAATAAAATTTTTTAAAAATACTTAAAAAAAAGATAAGTCCCAGATGGTGTGATATACTCAAAAGGAAAGGTAAAATGTAAAATCAATACAAGAGAATGTAAAAGGAATATTTTTGTGAACTAAGGGCAAGAAAAACCTTTAATATTTCAAAAGCACAAATCATACATTAAAAATTGTGTAATGTGATTACATTAAAAGTGAAGATTTATATTTAATGAATGGCATCATGGACAAAAGTTAATGAACAGATTACAGAACAGTAATTTACGAGGTCAAAAAATGGCGAGAGATTAACAGCTACAATATACAAAGAAGTCCTGCAAGACAACCATAAAAAGACAACAACTTCTGTGGAGAAAATAGGCCAAGGAAATGAACAAGCAAACTTCAAAAGCTAATAAGCACATGAAAATAGCTTCAGAATCACTATAATCAGAGAAATGCAAATTAAAAAATATAATAATGAGATATTGCTTTATGCCTATACTAGATTGGCAAAAATTAGAAAACAGAATGATGCTAAATGATGACAGGGATCTGGAGATGCAGTTGGTGCGGCCAGTTTGCAGACCAAACTGATGTTACTCAGTCCAGGTACGTGCAAACCCTGTACTCTGTTGCAGGAATGTAAATTGGTGCCCCCACTATGGAAAGCATTACGGAGGTTCCTCAAGAAAAAAAAGTAGAACTACCATAGGATCCAGAAATTCCACTTCTGGGTATTTATCTGAAGAAAACAAAAACTAATTTGAAAAGATGTATGCACCCCCACCATGTTCATTGCAGCATTTTTTTACAAAAGCCAAGATATGGAAACAACCTAAGTGTCCGCTGATCGATGAATGGACAGAGAAGATGGTATACACAGCATATACAATGAAATATTATTCAGCCATAGAAAAGAATGGAATCTTGCCATTTGTGATAACATGGATGGAGCTTGAGGACATTATAGTAAGTGAAATATTCAGATAAAGAAAGTCAAACACCATATGATCTCACTTATAGGTGGAATCTAAAAAAACAAAACAAACAAAAGACAAAAACCAAGCCCATAGATACAGAGAACAAATTGGTGGTTGCAGAGGGGCTGGGGTGGGGAGTCAGGAAGTGTGGGGTGGAAAAAATGGGTGAAGGGGGTCAAAAATTCCAGTTATAAAATAAATAATCATAGGTAAATAATGTATAGCCTGGTGACTATAATTAATAATGCTATATTACTTATTTGAAAGTTGCTAAGAGAGTAAAATCTTGAAAGTCCTCATCACAAGAAAAAAATATTTTTCTGTAACTGTATATGGTGCTGGATAGTAACCAAACTTATTGTGGTGGTCATTTCACAGTGTATACAAATATTGAATCTTTATATTGTACACCTGAAACTAGTATAATATTGTATGTCAATTACCCCTCAATAGAAAATACTAACTCTAAAATAAAAGTAAAAAGATAAATTGGATTTCATCCAAATTAAAATTTCCTGTCTTTGGGAACTTCCGGCCAAGATGGAAGCATAGGTAGACACATTGTGCCTCCTTGCACAACCAAAATAAGGACAATTTAGATACAAAAAACAACCAGAACTGACAGAAAATTGAACTGTATGGAAGTCCGACAACCAAGGAGTTAAAGTAGACACAATTCATCCAGACTGGTAGGAGGGACGGAGTCAGGCAGCTGGGCAGAGAGGGGTCAGGGCAAAGCGGCAGTGAAGGACCAGGGTGGGCAAGGCGGCTGCTGGGGGAGCAGGCAGTCTCACATTCATGAGCAGATAAACCAGAAGACGGCGGGGCCCAGGCTCCCAGCGCAGGGAAATAAAGCCTCAAAACCTCTGACTGAAAACACCTGCGGGGGTTGAGGCAGCCATGAGAGAAACTCCCAGCCTCGCAGGAGAGTTCGTTGGAGAGACCCACAGGGTTCTAGAACATGCACAAAGCCACCTACCTGGGAATCAGCACCAGAAAGACGTGGGGGAAGTGACTGAAATCCAGCAGAGAGTGGAGCAAGAGCCATTGTTCCGTCTCGGACCCCTTCCTCCACACACAGCGTCACAACGCAGCGACGTGGTGCCCCAGCCTGGTGAATACCTAAGGCTCCGCCCCTTGTACGTAGCAGGTGTGCGGAGACAAAAAAAAAGCCCAAACAAAAGAACAGATCAAAGCTCCAGAAAAAATATAACTAAGCAATGAACAGATAGCCAACCTATCAGATGCACAGTTCAAAACACTGGTAATCAGGATACTCACAGAATTGGTTGAGTGTGGTGACAAAATAGGGGAAAAAGTGAAGGCTATGAAAAGTGAAATAAGAGAAAATGTACAGAGAATCAACAGTGAAGGGAAGGAAACTGGGATTCAAATCAACAGTTTGGATCAGAAGGAAGAAATAAACATTCAACCAAAATAGAATGAAGGAACAAGAATTCAAAAAAATGAGGAGAGGCTTAGGGTCTCCCGGACAACTTTAAATGTTCCAACATTTGAATCATAGCAGTGCCAAAAGGAGAAAAGGAAGAGCAAGAAATTGAAAACAATGAAGGAGAACTTCTCCAAACTGGCAAAGGAAATAGACTTCCAGGAAGTGCAGGAAGCTCAGAGGGTCCCAAAGAAGTTGCACCCAAGGAAGCACACACCAAGGCACATCATAATTACATTACCCAAGATAAAAGATAAAATCTTAAAAGCAGCAAGAGAAAAGGAGACAGTAACCTACGAAGGAGTGCCCATAAGACTGTCAGCTGACTTCTCAAAAGAGACCTTGCAGGCAAGAGGAGGCTGGAAAGAAGCATTCAAAGTCATGAAAGGCAAGGACCTACATCCAAGATTGCTCTATCCAGCAAAGCTTTCATTTAGAATGGAAGGGCAGATAAAGTGCTTCTCAGATAAGGTCAAATTAAAGGAGTTCATCATCAACAAGCCCTTATTATATGAAATGTTAAAGGGACTGATCTAAGAAGAAGATAAAAAATATGAACAATAACAAACACAACTATCAACAACCAAGCCTAAAAAAATTGAACTAAACAAACAATAAGAACAGGAACGGACTTATAGAAATAGAGATCACATGGAGGATTATCAGTGGGGAGGAGAAGAGGGGAGAATGGGGAAAAAGTACAGGGAATAAGTAGCATAAATTGTCAATACAAAATAGATGGAGAGGTTAAGAATAGTATAGGAAATAGAGAAGCCAAAGAACTTATGTGTACAACCCATGGACATGCACTAAGGTGAGGGGATGGTGGTGGGAGACAGGAACAAGGAGGAGGGGAGTAAAGGGGGGGATGGAACAACTGTAACAGCATAATCAATAAAATATATTTTTAAAATTTCCTCTCTTTGAATGACACCATCAATACTCATAATAAGTTGATGACTTAATAAGAAAACACAAGTAAAATATTTGAACAGACGTCACAAAAGGAGATACACAACTGCCAATAAGCACATGGTAAAAGCTCATCACCCATATTCATCAGGGAAATGCATAACTACTAGAATGTCTAAAATTTAATACTGGCAATTAATCAAGTGTTGGTGGATTTTTGTGAATTTTTTAAATGGAAATATAAAACAGTACAGCCCTGACCAGCATGGCTCAGTGGGTTGGGCGTAGTTCTGCAAAGCAAAGTGCCGCCAGTTCAATTCCTGGTCAGGACACACGCCTAGGTTGCAGGGTGCTTGCTTACCAGAGGGAACTGATTGATGTTTCTCTCTTGTATCACATGTTTCTCTCCCTCTCTTTCTCCCTCCCTTCCCCTCTTTCTAAAAATAAATAAATAAAGTCTTTTTTTAAAAATGATACAACCACTTTTGTCGATTTCTTATGCCTTTCTTATACATTTACCACATGGTCCAGCAATCCCACTCCTAGGTGTTTATCAGGAAAAAATTAAAACATAGGTTCACCCAAAGACAAGAACGCTCCCGGCAGCTTTATCAATAATTACCCCAAATGGGAAACAATACAAATGTCTAACATGCCTGGCAGGCTTCAACCGGAACACAGAAACCACGCAGTAATTAAACAAGAAACTTTTAACGTTAAAGATCATTAACATTGGCAGGGGAACACTATGAAGGTGTAAAGAGGACTAGAGAATGTTCAAGGAAGGAACAAATGAAGGAGCCCCACTCCTGTAAGCTGGAGTCAAACCTTGTTGAAACAGTGTAATGTGGTGTGATGTGTGCTGGGAGCCCAGGTCTGGCCCGCCAGTCCAGGCTCCGGATCAACAGGAAACGCCCCTCCGGAGAGGTGCTGGGCCGAAGCAAGCAAGGTAGCAGGTTGGCAAGTGGGCGCCCAGGGGAGTCAGTGTCAAGAACCTACTCACCAGCAGGCTGATGCAAGCCTGAGGTGCGCAGGGTCCACGATGGGAGTGAGGTGGGCACTAGGCCAGGCTGGGGCTGCAAGCTCACAGGCATTGCTGGCCGTGGACACACAGTAGGGATAGAAGGCTAATGAGTGGCCCCATGCACGTGCGCCTGGCAGCAGCGCCGACGGAAAACGAGAAGTGAAGCAGAAGCTTTGGACCGGGAAGTTTCTTCGCCGGCAGTGTCACTCCAGCGCCATCTACTGACAAAGCTTAATATTGTTCTCACACTGCAAAGAAGAAATGTTTAAAGCGCCCATCCCACTGTGGCAGAGCAGGTAAGGAAGGGTAGATTTGGAGTGTGAGAGGCAACAAGTTGATAACTGTCACATCGATCAATAAGCACAATGGGAGAACAATCTGTGGTATGTTAGTATAATGGGACACCACTCAGCACTAAATAGAATGAACGACTGATATATGCAACGGCATAGATGGATTTCAAAAACAGCATGCCGAATGAGAGAAACCAGACAGCGGAGTACATACCGTGATATAAAATTCCAGAGTACACAAGCCTAATCTACAGGGACAAAAATGTCAGTCAGTGTTGCCTGAGGGTTTGGGGTGGGTGGTATCGACGGCAAAAGATCACAAAGGAATTTGGGAGGATGACGGAAATATTCCACGTCTGGCTTGTTGTAGTAGTTCCATGAGTGTATACATTTATCAAAATACATCAGACTGCACCCTTCAAATAGATGCACTTTATATAAGTCACACCTCGGTAATGTCTATTTTTCAAATATCGTCTGTAAGTGAGACGACTGGGAGTCTGTGGGATCTAGACTACCACGTCTTCCAAGTCCTGGGCCCTTGTAAATGCTGAGGCAATGGCCAGTTGAGAGGGAACAGGTTTGACAGAAACATTGGAAAACTTCTGTCTTTATTCCAGATTATTCCTGACATGCAGATGAGATGGTGTGGCTGGAAGAAAGTCACTCAGGAAACTCAGCTCAGAGGGTCTCTCAGAGAGTAGGCCCCTGCCTCTTTCCCTAGCTCAGCCATCATTAGTTCTGCATCTCCCATGGTTTGGCCATGGGCCCAAGCGGTGTGGGGGATGGTCACAAAGGGAGCTGCCCTTCAGGACTGGCCAGCCAACTAGGGGGGTTAAGGGATGCAGGAGGAGCAACCTGTTGAAGGAGAAAGAACTTGCTAAAGACCAGACAGCTTCTGAAAGTGTGAGGCATTATGGATTGACACAAAACAGTGACGATTGTAATTAATAAGTCTGATAATTACAAGAACAAGTTGGAAAGAAGGGGGAGAAGAAGCCCGGCGGGCAGCTCCTTTGTGAACAAAGCTTAATGACGGGCACTGACCCAGGAGCGAATGTTTGCTGGTGCTGGTGGTTGAGAGGAGAGTCTCTGGTCTTGATTCATTTGTGTGTTTACTTGCCTCAAAACTCCAGAGAGTGAGCAATAAAGAACATTGACTAAGATCCAGGAAAATCTATAAACTATAGGATGGTTATGAAAGTTTTCACCTCAACAAAATTAAGATATCTTGTAGGTTTGAACATTTATTTCACTTCCTAGGTCTCAGGCATATTGATGGCCCAGAGGGAGCTTACCAAACTTGCCTTATGAATGAATATGCACGATGAATGATTTCTCCTTCCAGCAAGAACATGTGCACATGAGGACTGGAAGGTTAGGCTGGGGCACCCTTTAACTCAGCACTCCCAGTGCTGGGGACCTACCCCAGTGAGCTCTCACATGGTGTTGCAACTGGGGATGGAGAGGGATGGTCAGTTCAGAACTGTCCACAAAGGTGGGGAGTTAGAGGAAACCTGGGCGTGTGCCCGTCACTGAAAGATGGATGAGTATCATACAGAGGAGATGCTCGGGGCAGGATCGAGTGAGAAGTTAGAAGCACAGACGACATACACGCACATAGATAGGTCTTTTTTTTTTAAAATATATTTTATTGATTATGCTATTACAGTTGTCCCATTTCCCCCTTCTCTCCCCTCCACCCTGTACCCCCTCCCATCCACATTTCCCCCTTTAGTTCATGTCCATGTGTCATATTTATGAGTTCTCTAGTTTCTACATTTCCTGTACTATTCTTGCCCTCCCCCTATCTATTTTCAACTTACATTCTATGCTACTTATTCTCTGTACCTTTTCCCCCTCTCTCCTCCTCCCACCCTCCTGCTGCTAACCCTGCATGTGCCCTCCATTTCTGTGGTTCTGTTCCTGTTCTAATTGTTTACTTAGTTTCTTTTGGTTTTGCTTTAGGTGTGGTTGTTGATATTTGTGAGTTTGCTGTCCTTTTACCATACATGTCTTTTCTTTATCTTCTTTTCTTAGATAAGTCCCTTTAGCATTTCATAAAATAAGGGCTTGGTGATGATGAACTCCTTTAACTTGACCTTATCTGAGAAGCACTTTATCTGCCCTTCCATTCTAAATGAGAGCTTTGCTGGATAGAGCAATCTGGGATGTAGGTCCTTGTCTTTCATGACTTGGAATATTTCTTTCCAGCCCCTTCTTGCCTGTAAGGTCTCTTTGGAGAAATCAGCTGACAGTCTGATGGGAACTCCTTTGTAGGTTACTGTCCCCTTACCTCTTGCTGCTTCTAGGATTCTCTCCTTCGTTTTTACCTTGGCTAATGTAACTATGATGTGCCTTGGTGTGTTTCTTCTTGGGTCCAACTTCTTTGGGGCTCTCTGAGCTTCTTGGATTTCTTGGAAGACTGTTCCCTTTGCCAGATTGGGGAAGTTCTCCTTTATTATTTGTTCAAATACGTGCTCAATCTGTTGCTTTTCCCCTTCCGATTCTGGTACCCCTATAATTCGGATATTGGAACGTTTAAAGGTGTCTTGGATGCTCTTAATCTTTTCCTCAATTTTTTGAATTCTTATTTCATCATGCTTTCCTGCTTGGTTGATTCTATCTTCCTTCTGGTCCACTGTATTGTTTTGAGACTCATATTCCTTCCTTTCACTATTGGCTCTCCTCCGCGTGTCTTCCTGCATCTGTTTTATGGTACTCTGCATTCTTTCATCTAAATTTCGTCCAAAATCCACCAGTTCCGTGAGCTTTCCGATCACCAGTGTTTTGAACTGCGCATCTGATAGATTGGCTAATTCTTGGTCGCTCAAAAGGAGTCCTGGGGGACTGATTTGCTCTGTTGAAAACATAGTTTTTTTTTCCCCCTGTCTCTCCTTTTTTTTTTTTTTTTGGTCTGGTTGCTCTTGTTACGGTGGGGGGCGGAGCCTTAGGTGCTCACCGGAGCTGGGCACCCTGGTCGCTAGATTGTGACGTTATATGTGGGGGCGGGGCCGGAGCGGAGCGGGGCGGGAGAAAACAGTGGCGGTAGTTCCGTTCCCCTGGACTCAGACCCTTGTCTGGGCTTCCGGGCCGTGAGTTCTGCCCTGGTCCACAATCGCTGCCCCTCTGGGTCTGCCAGCTGCAGCTTGCGTACTCAGGGATCACCGCTGCCTTCTTACGTGCTGGATGGCTTTTGCGCCGATTTCGAGCCAAACCTTCCCCCGACCTCCGCGCGCCGCCGACCCGAGCCAGCCCCGCGCCCGCTGGCTCGTCTTTTCCTACCAGTCCGGATGAACGCGTCTACTTCAACTTCTTGGCTGCCCGACTTCCATTCTGCCGGATCTGGGTGTTATTCTGATAGTAAATTATTATTGTAAATTATTGGTTTTCTAATCTTGGTTGTACAAGGAGGTACGGTGCGACCACCTATTCCTCCATCTTGCCGGAAGTCCAGATAGGTCTTAAAAACAGAGTGCTGGTTGAAAGGAATGAATAGAATCAAGTCTAGTGCATAATATGTATGAAAATTTAAAACAGGGCTCACTAAATAACACTACATATTTTGCAAGAATGCATGCACATATATATCAAGATATCTTGAG
The DNA here is from genome assembly GCF_004126475.2 of Phyllostomus discolor. Lineage (NCBI taxonomy): Eukaryota > Metazoa > Chordata > Mammalia > Chiroptera > Phyllostomidae > Phyllostomus > Phyllostomus discolor. The sequence goes on along the minus strand of NC_040907.2, from coordinate 27,169,739 downwards.
AGTCTTTTTTAGTGAGGGGAATCGAAATGAAAAATGGGCATAAAAGAATCACCTAATAGAACAAGTCTGGGGCCTTGCACAGGCCCGTGATAAAGCATGTTATGAACTGAGAAGAAATATTAACTCGGTCCTCTGCTCCTAAGGTGAAAACAAAAAGTTCTCCATCCCAAGATAAATGTACCCCACGTACAAACGGACCTCCACTGATCCACGTGGTATGAAGGCAAACTGAGATGCCCAAACCAGGTGTTCGGATTGTATGAAAGAACTGGGAACACAGAACATCTCAGGAATGTTCCAGTGACACCATCGTCAGGCCGGAGCTGTCTCGCACTCCCATGCTGGTCTCTGCCCAGGGTGACAGTCACCAAGGCTGCTGGAGCAGGATGGCGTGTGTCTGTGTGTGCATCGGCGTCCAGGGTGGAGGTGTGGGCACGAATAGATGTCATCAGAATTCAGAGTCCACTCAGCTTTACGCCCTGTGGAGTCTCTCTCTCTCTCTCTCTTTTTTTTCTGTAAAAATAAGTCTCCATTTATCTTTAGTGGGAGAAGTGGAAATGGAGTCATACCCTAAACTCAGGCAACAAGGTAACCGTGATGTGGGGGTGACTGAGAACCCCCTCTTGGGAAAGAGGCCTTAACCTGAGGGAGGTGCCCCTCCAGGCCACAGAGGTCATCATCCGGTGCCTGGTGGTCATCATCCGGAGTTTCCCAAGTCCACCACGCCACCAGGATGCAGGGTACCAAATTCTCAGGAGTTCTGGGATGGGACAGGTATCCCCCAAGGCAGGGATGTTACCTCCATTTTAAGGAAAAAGAAACTCCATCCAGACAGGGGCAGACACTCGCCCAGGGCCAGACGGCCTTGGAGTAATAACACCAGGACCAGGATTCCTGGCACCTGGTTCTGCGCTCTTCCCACGAAATGACTACATTGGAAAATGGGATGGGAATATAAGGGGACATGGATGTAATGACAGAAGCCACAACCAATCCTTCAGCCTGGAGTATTTTAGTCTATAGAATCTCACCGTTAACACACATCTTCCTGGCCCTATCTTGGTCCCACGTGAATCTGCCCTGCCCCCTCCAGCATCTGCCCTGAGGCCCTTCAACAGGCAGAGAGGTATATTTTTCAGTGGGCAGGTCATGCTGCTTTATTTAGCAAGCCCTGAACTCTCAGTGGCTTTGCATAATAAAGGCTTATTTACATTCATGTCCTGTTTGGATAAGGGTCCGGTCACTGTTCTGGGCATTTGTACTCTGAGCAGTGATGTAGGAACATCTTGTACCCGTGTCCTAAGAGAAACACTGCTTCCAAGCTCACTGAGAGAGGGAAAGTAAGAACTGGAAGAGCCCTGGCTGGTGTGGCTCAGTGGACTGAGTGCTGGCCTGCAGACCTAAGGGTCGCTGGTTCGTTTCCCAGTCAGGGCACATGCCTGGGTTGTGGGCCAGGTCCCCAGTTAGGGTGATGTGAGAGGCAACCGATTAATGTATCTCTCACACATCGATGTTTCTCTCCCTCTTTTTCCCTCCCTTCTCCTCTAAAAATAAATAAATAAAATCTTTGTTTTAAAAAAAGTGTGTATAGAGTGTAAAGGGACAGCAGCTAGGAACAAGGAATGGCATTTATGACCAAGGTAGACCGGGGTACCCACAAAGCAGACTGGAAGGAGGTGAACAGCCCTGAGCAGCCCTGGAAGCTAGAGAAAACCCAGCAGCCGGGGAGTTGCCGAACCCCAGGGAAGAGAGGGTGGGAAGGTGCAGGGAACGATCAGAGAGGTGTAATAGGACTTTCTGCATTTAACCAGAGGATGGTGAGAGCAATTTCAGTGCATGGTTGGTCAGGGGCTAGGAGTGACATGTCTAATAAATCCTCAGAGTACCCGTATCTTGTCTCCTTTCTAAGGGGAGCCGAGGTAAGCTGCCTTGCACTTGAACCCCTCCTGCACTGGTGAGTGAAAGAAAATTCTCTCAGTGGTTGAAATAATCCACTAAACTACCCACCCTCATGGGCGTGCTTTAGGAGGTCTGGGAGACATCTATAATTGAGTCAGGGCACTGTAACCAAATCCAATCAAGGAACGCCCTAGAGGTGGCAATAAACAGAGCAGTGCAGCGCTGCGTGTGTCCATACCTTCAGGGACAGGCAGCCTTGGGAGGCCAGGAGCCCTTGTTCAGCAGCGCTCTCTGCCGAGCATCCGGCAGAGCTTTCAGCCTGCTCTTGAGTCTCAGCCTGGAGGGAGGGCCCTCCCTCCCCGCTTCTTTTTGTAAAATTATGCTCACGCTGCACAGAACCGCTCTTTGCCTGAGGCATGAGAAGGCGCCCAGAGAGGTTATCTTAAGAAACAGTTTCTCAGCATCTTCTGGTTTGAATGGGTTTGAACTAAAATGAATTGGAAGTTTTCTCCACTTAGGTCCAAGATTGTGTGAAGCTGTGGGAGGCCTGGAGCTTTAGGTGCTGGGAGCAGGCTTACTCTGCCTGCAAGTCATTTGCAGATGGTCTCCAATCTAAAATATAGGCCTGGGACCCACCAACCTTGGGGGCCTCCCCCCTCTGCTAACAGTTGGGGTAGAGGCCAATGCACCTGGCTCTCAGTGACTCTCCAGTGCTTGGGCACAAATGGCAGCAAAGGCAGAGCCCCAACCCAGAGCACCCCTTATTCTGTGCCCAGGTGTTTTCCCTGTGGTTATGGCAGACAGCGGGGGTCCTGAGTACCCGGTGGGGGAGGGAGGAGAGCCGATAGTCCCCCACCCGGTCCTCAGCCCCTCCCCCGGGGCAGTCCCCCCATCCACTCAGTTTATTTGCAGGGAACAAACCAATTTGCTTCCTTCAGAAAAGTAAACAAATAAAATTATTAAACGCCTACAGCCACAAACTCTACCTTCATGGCGCTTACAGTCTAGGGCAGAAGACATACATACACCTTATATGGACTCTGAGTTCCAACTATTCACAGAAGAGGAACAAAGGGAATCCTGATCTAAGTGATCTCATCAATATCCCCCAAACAATAATTCTTGCTGGAAGTCCAGAACGCTCTGAGTGCGCACACAGCGCGGGCACGCGGAGGAGCTGCGGCGGGCGGGCAGGCCAGCCCTCACACAGCAGATTGCCTGGCACAGGACCGGGCACTCGATCACTTTCTAAATGAATGAATGGCTAAACGCAGGAGCGTTTACTAAATATATCCATCCAATTAGACTGTCGAGGACAATTCATGGTGGAATTCAAGTCAGTTTTAACGGGTAAGTGAAGCTGTGGAAATTTTAAGAGCAAGTGAGTGAAGCGGCTCCAAAGACTTCATGGCTGGAAGGTTAACAATATTTGGAATGAAATGACTACCAGGATTATGCAAATTCATTTTGAGGGCTGCAGTTCACTTAACTAGAACACTATGGCTAAATTAAGCAGAGTGTGGCTCTGTGTCCCCAGTGTAGAGACCTGCTAATGATTATACCCAGCACTGATGGAGGAGGAGACTGAATGGCTGAGAGGGGGCCAGGTAGCTGCACCACCACACTGGCTTCTATGTACTATTTCCCACTACATAGACCATTTAGAAAAGGAACTTATTCCATACGTATTTATCATTTTTTCCACTTAGAGTCTTTGATATAAGCCATGGTTTTCCTTGATGTTGGGGAGAAAAAATTACAGTCAGAATCCTTGGTGAAGGGACCAAACATAAGAAACGGATCAAGGATTACCAGGAGCTACCCCTTGGGGCTGATTCAGAGGCAGGGCAGCCCGGGTCTGCCAGATGCTACTCATTTCCAATTCTGGAGAGCAGTATGCAGGCAGGGGGCAGGCGAGAAATGGGTCAGAGGTGAAGATGACATCTTAGTTGCCCGAGGGTCACATTTCCAAGGTTCACACAAGAGGGAGAGTGGGAGGGCAGACCTGGCCACCATCCATGGCTTAGACATTCATTTGGCAAGTTTTAACCCAAACGAAGATTTCAAAAATAACCAAAATAACTGTTTCCTATTTAAAAGGAAATGTTAAGTTGGGAGCAAGGCTTGATACATTGTTCGAGCTGATTATGGATGAATCTGAACGTGTGCCTTGGTGTTCCGGGTGCCCAGGCCAGCTGGAGGAATCAGAGGAGGGTGAGGCCAACAGTACGTCCTTATGCTCCCAGTGGACTGACCAAATTAGTTGCTTAATTGTAGATTATTAAAATAAAGGCGTACTTATTGGGGTGTAATTTCCCCTCTAAAATAGCGATCCCTCTATCCTCATCCTCACATTTCCCACCTTTAGTCCCAGGGAAGTGGACGGGCAAGGGGGAGGCTGCCCCTAACCATGGCTGTCCGCTGCAGGGGCCTCCCCCCTAGTCATTTATGGGCTTCAGGGAAGCCAAGGTGTCAAATGTCTGAAAGCGTCCTCGGAAAAGGGTGGACACCACAGGGGCCCTGCCCTCGACCACTGCCTAGTCTTTCTGGCCTCTTTGCCCTTCCACAGCCTGTTTCCAGAGGCAGACACCTTACTGAACTCCACTGACCGTCTCTGCACAAGCACCAGAGCCCCGTCGTACATTTCCAGAGAGGCTGGGAGGGGGTGCTTGCATCCTGTTGGTTCACTCACGACAAAAGTAATGGGGTCTTATTAATCACAGGACCAAGAGCCTCTTCTTCCTTATGGAGCAAAGTGTTCCAGTACCAGAAACATTTTTCAGTGAGGAATTGCTGACAAGGGCACGATTATTTTTATGTCTTTAGAGAGAACTTGTGGGACGCATTCATCAGCCCGAAGGCAGGGCGATCCGAGGGCGCTTCAGCAGCCCCACCTGTCACCGCCTGGCCCTTCTCGGAAGCAGAAAGCCTCTTCTGGTCTGGTTCCCTCCCTTCCCTTAATTGCTACCCCAGAAAACTCCGTAAGCATGGGTACTTGAACAGGATGCTCCAGGTGCCATCTTAATTGCCATGGCCAAGGTTCCAAATGAGCCGGCCCCTAGGAAGGCCGGGTTCTGTTTTAAAAGGACTTACAAAGCAGCAAATCTGAAACCTGGAACTTAGATGCTTACTTAGTCTCACAGAAATGCTGAATCACAGCCTCCCGAGGTGGAACCCAAGACAGCTATATTTTTAACAAGCTATAGAGTTGATTCTGATGGCCAGCCACATTTGAGAGCCACTGATACAGATTCAAATTAGGGTATAAATGGCCTGCTTTTGCCATCCCATATGACCAAGTATGCATGCTGATACTGGATGCAGCGAAGATTATTTCAGGGGTGGATTCAGTTTATGCCAATATTTCTAATTTAACCATTGTTGCAGTAGGATGACTTAACAATTATTCTACTCTAATGCGGGAATTTCTCAATCTGTTTTTTATTTTTCATATACGGCATAACAGACTCATGCCAGGTGCCCTGCACCGAGTCGTACATTCCCATGCCAAACCACGTTTAATGCTTGTTCGAAGCTTTAGAGATAGCATCGCTGAAAAGCCCAGCTGTGACTGCTTGCTCCGTTAGTTTTCGGTTGTGCGCATCAAACATCTCACCATGGGTGATGTCAGACAGCCATTGGTTAATATTTCCTTGGGCCGGCTGATGTGTATGTTCAAGTCTCCTGAAGTTTACTTCCTACTTCAATCAGTTTGTAAAAATGTCTATACTCAGTGGACACAGCACACTAGCAAAGGTGCCACCTAAGATTTTGTTTCTTTTTCTTAACCTTATGCACACATCCCATAGAGCGGTAACTCCCCAACTCTAGTATACACAGTAATCACCTAAAAGGGGGCGAAGGAGCGTTTACAAGTGCAAATTCCTGGTCCACACACTTATGGACTAAGTTACGACATAAGACCCAGAAATCTGCATTTTTACAAATCCCTCCAAAAAATGAGGTACACTGAAATTTTTGTGCACTGAAATATTATTTGTGCACCGAAGTAAATACTGAAGTATTATTTACATTCTAGTGCTCACTTTGAATAACTCTGATATAGATGGTGTGCAAACCACACTTTGAGAAACAAGAATTCCATGTAAGCCCTGGCTGGTGTGGCTAGGTGGACTGAGTGCTGGCCTGTGAAGCAAAATGTCACAGGTTCAATTTCCAGTCAGGGCATGTGCCTGGGTTTGAGGCCAGGTTGATGTATGTTTCGCACATTAATGTTTCTCTCCCTCCCTTCCCATCTCTCTAGAATAAACAAATAAAATATATATTTTTTAAAAAGGCCCTGGCTGGCATGGCTCAGTGGATTGAGTGCAAACCTGAGAACCAAAGGGTTGCCAGTTCGATTCCCAGTCAGGGCACATGCCTGGGTTGTGGGCCAGGTCCCCAGCAGGGAGCATGTGAAAGGCAACCACACATTGATGTTTCTCTCCCTCTCTCTCCTTCCCTTACCCTCTCTTTAAGGATAAATAAATAAAATCTTTTAAAAAATGCTCATGTAAGAGTTGTTAAAGTGGTAACTGTCACCCATCTGAAGACAAGATTTTACACAATGCATAGAACACTCTCACCCAGGAAAAGTAGCATCGTGGACCTACCTCCACGGTCACTTACATTCTTGGCAGAACCTTGCAGCCCTGGATGAGTCATGGTTAGAATGCAACCCCTGATGTGGTTTTCTAGTCTCATCACAGGTCCTGGATGTCTCATAGTGATCATTCTTTTCAACTCCTTTTGTTTCTTCACACACAGAACTTCAGGGTAACTCCTTTGTCTTATAACATTAAAACACGATGAATATTTTCATTTAAATGTCATTAGGGCTGTTGGTATGGTTTATTTACTATGTGTGATTGTGTTACGGGTTTTGAAGCCCTGGGTAGACTCCCCCTCCCTCACATCTGTCACGTTTATAGTAGGCCTCTCTTCTGCGTGTCTGTGACTTGTAGTTCTGGCGTCCTCACCACCACGTTGGTTCTATAGGATGTCTTTACTGTGTAAACGATACTAAAAGTGGACACTTCCTTTCTAACTGGTCTGTATCACACTCATTTATAATTTTCCCTCGTGTGGATTCTCTGATGAGTGTGTTTTGAAGCCTGAAAGGAACCCTTATTGACTCATCTCATTTACAGGGTCTCTCTCCTCTCATGAATGCCAAGTTCTGCACCCGAAGAAAAATGCCTACCACACTCACCACATTCACATGCATTCGTCCTGAATGGAGGGTAGAATGAAGGACAAGAGTGGAGTACCCAGAGAAGCCCTTACTATGCTCACCGTACAGATAGTTTCTCTCCTGTGTGGACTCTGATGAACTCAAAGGTCCACAGCTCTACAGTAACTCTTACCAGCCTTCCCTCCTGTATAGGGTTTCTCTTCTGCAAGGACACTTTCATGATTGCAAATATTCTTGTACCGACTGATACCCATGACCCCACTCATCACATTTGTAAGGCTCTTCTACTGTATCAACTCCAGGATGAATTCTGATTAAACTCTTAAGACATTCTTTACATATACAGTCCTATGTGGATTGTCTGATGAATTCAAAGATTCATACTCTTGATGAAGCCCTTACCATATTCAAGCATGTACTGCATAGAGATATATTGGTGGAGAGTTAGAATGGGTAGAGATGTATTCGCTTATTGTCTAGTCAGTGCACATGAAGATTCTTCATGGTGCCCAAGCACCGTCTCTTCCTCTTCGGGTTAAGCAACCATTTCTGTTCTGTGGTTTTATCAAATGCACACTGTTCCTGGCTAACCTGTAGTCAGACTCTCTCCATAGCTTCTAACTCTGGAAACCACTGACCTTTCTCTATGTCTGTACTTTTGCATTTTCCAGAATGTCATATAAATGGAGTCCAATAGAGTGTAACCTTTGGAGACTGAGCTCTTTCACTGATCATAATACAGCTGAGGTTCATTCATGCTGTTGCATGCATCGGTCATTTGTTCCCTTTTATTCCTTTAGGTGGGTGCAATTTGTTTATTGATTTACCCACTGAAGGACATTTGGGTTGGTTCCTGAGTTGGGTAATTATGAATAATGCTGCTATAAACATTCATGTACAGGTTTGCATGTGATTTTGAGTCTTCATTTTTCTAGGATAAATATCTAGAAGTGGAATTGCTGGGTCAAATGGTGGATGTTTAACTTTTTAAGAAACTGCCAAACCACTTTCTAGAATGGCTGTAACATTTTGCATTCTCACCAGCAACGTATGTGAGTTCCTGTTCCTTTGCACCCTTGCTAATATTTGGTTTGATCAGTATTCTAAAAATTTAGTTCATCTAAAAAGGGCATGTGGTAGGAAGCTTCTGACATGGCCTCCCATGGTGCCTCCAGGTAACCACACCTTTGGATAATCCTCTGGAGTTTGGGCTGGACCAAACAGCTTACTTCTAACAACTAGAGTAAGAAAGGCTAACAACACAGCCCTTTTTGCCCTCAGGTGACTGAATCCGGCCAATATAATCATGCTTGGAAGTGGATCTTCCCCAGGCGAGCCTTCATTTGAGACTGCCAGCCCACTCACTCAGCACCTTAATTGTCCATGCTGTTCTATTCTTCTACGTGATCCTTTTGCCTGTATGGCACTGTCTTGACTACTTTAGATTATCTTAAAATCAGATATGAGTTCTCCCTCTTTGTTTTTTTTTCTTCTAAAAATTATCTTTAGTCTAGTTCCTTTACCTTTAAAGTTTTAGTTTGGAATTGCATTAAAACCTGTATGTCAATTTGGGCAGAACTGACATCTTAACTATATTGAGTCTTTCAGTCCACGAGCATGGCATGTCTCCTCATTCGGTTAGTTCTTCTCTGAGCTCCTCCACTAGCACTTTGTAGTTAACATACAGAACCTGCACGTATTTTGTTGTGGTTATACTTCCCTTCTCTTTTGGCACTATTACAAACAGTTCTGTTTTTTAAATTTTGGTCCCCAAGTCTTCATTGCTAATGTGTATACAGTAGGTTTAGTATATTGTATCTTGTACCCTCCGACTTTGCTAAGCTTGTTAGTTCTAGGAGCATTTTTAATAGATGTTAAAATAGATTCTTTGGGATTTTTTACGTAGACCATTTATATCATCTGTGAATACTTTTACATCTCCCTTTTCAACCAGAACGCCTTTTGGTTTTCTTTAGCTTCATTGCATTTGCTCAGTCTTCCAGAGCCACGTCCACTAGGAGCAGTGACAGGAGACATCCTTGCCTGAGGCTCCAGTCTTACAAGGAAAGCATCCCATCTTTCACCACCCAGTATGACATTAGCTGTACTTTTGTGATGATGATCTTGACCAGACTGAAGAAGTTCCCTTATATTCCTAGTTTGCTGAACTTTTATTATGAATGTATACTAAATTTTGCCAAGTGCTTTTCTGTATCTATTGTTATCATCATGTGGCTTTTCTTGTTAAGTATATTCCTGTAGAGAATTACCTTGATTTTCAAGCATTTGACTAGTTTTTGAATTCCTGGGATAAACACCATTCAGTTCTTCTGTGTTATCTTTTTATATACTGCTGAACTTGATTAGCTAGTATTTTGTTAAGGAATTTTTGCATCTATATTCATGGGAGATATTGGTCTGTAGTTTTCCTGTACTCTATTGAATCTTTATATGAGGGCTCTGTTGACTTTTTAAAAAAGATTTTATTTATTTATTTAGAGAGAGGGGAAGGGAAGGAGAAAGAGAGAGAGAGAAACATCAATGTGTGGTTGCCTCTCATGTAGCCCCACCCTAGGGACCTGGCCCGCAACCCAGGCATCTGCCCTGACTGGGAATCCAACTGGCGACCTTTTGGTTCACAGGCTGGCACTCAGTCCACTGAGCCACACCAGCCAGGGCTGTTGACTTTTCAAGAACACTATATAAATGAAATACAGTGTGTAATCTTTTGAAAATGACTTTTTTTTCACTTAGCACACTTCCTTTCAGATCCAAGCTTCGTATGAATCAATTGTTTGTTCCTTTTTAATTGCTGAATAGTATTCCATAACACGGAGGAACCACTGTTTAAGCTTTCACTGACTGAAGGACATTTGATATGGGAAGGTTCTAATTTGACTTAGTGTTTAGGCTATTCAGTCATGAGGGGGGATAGTTGATTATATTAGTGTAACAACAGTGGAGGTGGTGAAGAGTGCTTGGATCCTGGATCCGATTTGAAAATAGGTCTGACAGGTTTGCTGAGGGACTGACCTGGGGGTGAGAGAAAAGGAGGCAGGGAGGACTCCAAGGCATTTGGCCTAAGCAACTTGAAGAGTGGAATTTCCATTTTATTAAGAGGAAGAGAGAACTAGAGGAAAATCAGGTCTGGAAGGGGAAAAGGGAAAATCAAAAGATGGTAATTCCTACTTTTTAGATCAGCAAATAAAAAATATTAGGAGCAGTGAGACTGTGAAGAACTGGAATTCTCATAAGAATGCAAATTGACTCAAACTTCTCAGGAGGGCAATCTGACAATAAATATATAATCTCTGATCTACCAATTCCTCTTCTATAAATTTTTTCTACAGAAATGTTGGAACTAAAAATATTCAGAATTCTAAGCATAAGGACAGTTATTTCAGCATTATTTATAACAGAGAAAAACTGGTATCTTAAATATCCATCAATAAAGTACTGGTTAAAAAATTAATTTCAAGCCCTGGCTGGCGTAGCTCAGTGGATTGAGCACAGGCTGGGAACCAAAGTGTCCCAGGTTCGATTCCCAGCCAGGGTACATGCCTGGGTTGCAGGCCATAACCCCCAGCAACCGCACATTGATGTTTCTCTGTCTCTCTCTCTGTCTCCCTCCCTTCCCTCTCTAAAATTAAATAAAAATAAATAAAATATTTTTAAAAAATTAATTTCAGTACATCAATACATCATACAATGGAATATGACGCAGCCACTAACAAGACTGAAATGGCTCTAAATAATAAAGAAAAGATTTAAATGGGTCTAAAATTTTTGAGATGTAAAGATATGTAACATAACTGAAAGGAAGGCACAGAGCTCATTTTTGTAAAACAAACAGATAAATACACACATAGATACAAAATAAACACAGGCATATCTCATCTTATTGCACTGCTTTATTGCACTTACCAGGTGTTGCGTTTTTTACAAGCTGAAGGCAACACCTTCCACCAACAAAAAGATTATGACTCATTTTATTGTTACACTCACTTTATTATGGTGGTCTGGATGCAGAACTGCAGTATCTCCTTTTGGGGTGATGAAAATGCTTTGGAACTTGACAGAGAAGGTAATTATACAATCCTTTGATGTATTAAATGCCACTGAACTGTACAAATTAAAATGGTTGATTTTATGCTATGTGAATTTTATCTCAAAAGAAAAAAAAGAAATACAAGTGGGGGAGGGGAAACAGATTTTTATTAGGCAGCAACATTTTTCTTTCTTCAACAGTGATTGAGAAACTCTGTGGTTTGAATCTCAAGCCCCTCCTTAGTAACACTTTTAGAGCCCACAGCTTTTAACCACCCAGGAAACAAAAATTCTCTAAAGAGTAGTTGTCCCCATCCACTAACACCAGGTCGCCGTAGATCTCCAGCTCACCTCTTTGTACGGGGCCCTCTGTGCAGGGTCCAGTTGCCCTCACTCCTCCTTGGTTAGGTCCATGGCCACATCCTTGAACATACAGGTTCCTAAAACACCAATGAACAGCAATCCCTCTTCAGTAAGCAAGCATCTACCCCAGTGATGGTGGTGCAAAGGGTAAACTTGGCAACACTGAGAAAGGTAGACAGAATAAAAGACACTTCAGATTTCTGCCCAAGCCATAAGAATCATTAAAAGGAACAATAAAAAAATTTTTAAATACATATATCTTAAGAGTGGTTCACTAATATTAATAATATGAAGATCTCTTAAAAATCAAATTAAAGAAGATAAAACGCTCTGGTTAAAAATGATCTGAATGAGTAATTCGTAGAATAAAAACAAATGGACATGAAAGGAAGGATGGGCTGCCTCACAAATTAGCAAAGAAATGGTCATTCAGGTACCAATGAAACATTATTTCCCCCTATTCGTTGAGCAAAGATTATGACTTATAATATCCACGACTAGTAAGAGTGTAAGGAAACAGGTGCCCTCAGACACTGTCAGAAGTATGAGGTGGCACAGTCTTTCTGGGAGAACAGTTTGGCAGCGTTTACCAAACATAGCCTTCGACCCAGCAATTCTAGTTCTAGAAATTCATCCTCATTAAGATAACTAATAACTTCCTTGCTGGTAAATTCAGTGGACAGTTTTCCATCCTCTTTATGCTCGACTCCCCGGCATTATTTGGCCCTGCCGCCCACCTGGTCTTCCTCGAAACTCTCCTCTTAGAGTCTGGATCCATAGTGACCCGGTCTTCTCCTGCCTCTCTGATCACTCTTTGTCAATCTTCTTCTCTACTCAGCTTATCAATGTTGGGGTTCCCTGGCTCTCTTCACATTCTCCTGATGTGATTTCATCCATTCTCATAGCTTCAAATGCCATCTGAAGGCTGACAACTCTAAAATGTACACCAACAGCCAAGCCCTCTCGTTAGACCCACAGTACCAAACCCAAGAATCTACTTGAACATCTGGTGTGAAGCACAGTGCCTCATCTGTGGCGGGTAGTCAATAGATACCTACCAGGTGAAATAAATATCCACTTGGATATCTCAAAGGCATCTAAATCATCTTACTCAATTCTGACTTTATCTCCTTTCCAAACCTGCTTCTTTCCCACTGTTCCCTGCCTCAGGAAACCACACCTCAACCACTCGGATGTTCAAGTTGGAAAAATAAGTCATGTTTGACTTCTCTCGCATCCCTGACTCTCATCCCTCACTAAATCATGGACAACTTTGAGGGGTTCAAGACTTCAGTGGAGGAACTGACTGTACATGTGGAAATAGTAGGAGAACCAGAATCAGAAGTAGAGCCTGAAGATGTGACTGAATTGCTGAAATCTCGTTATAAAACTTTAACAGATAAAGAGTTGTTTCTTATGGATGATTAAAGAAAGTGGCTTCTTGAGATGGAACTGACTCCAGGTGAAGATCCTGTGAAGATTGTTGAAATGGTAATAGAGAAGTTAGAATATTACATAAACTCAGTTGATACAGCAGCAGCAGGATTCAAGAGGACTCCGATTTTGAAAGAAGCTCTACTGTGGGCAAAATGTTATAAAATAGCATCACATGCTACAGAGAAATCATTCATGAAAGGAAGTCAGTCACCAATAAGGAAAACTTCATTGTGATCTCATTTTAAGAAACTGCAACAGCCGCCCCAACCTTCAGGAACCACCCACCACCCTGATCAGTCAGCAGCCATCAACCCTGAGGCAAGACCCTCCACCAGCAAGAAGATTACAACTTGCTGAGGGCTCAGATGATGGTAACCATTTTTAATTGAGGTATGTGCATTGTTTTTTAGACATAATGCTATTGTACACTTAATAAACTACAGTATAGTATAAACATAATTTTCATATGCACTGGGAAACCAGCTAATTCATGTGATACCCTTTATTGTGATATTCACTTTATTGACGTGGTCTGGATCCAAATCTACAGTATCTCCAAGGTACGCCAATATCTATCACCCGAAGAGATCCCACACATACTTTCTCAACTGCTGATGGGAAAGCAAACAAAAATAAGTCAGTAAGTATACAGAAATTTGGAACAAGTCAGATCTTATGGACACTTACAGAAGTTGGCACCTACCGTTAGAGACTATACGAGGCCTGTCCAGAAAGTATCCAGCCACATGCTATGAAAAAGAGAGACACTTACTGAAGAAGATACAAGAAACACTGTCCATAGGACAATGACACCTCAGTCCCCTTCAAAGTAGGCACCTTGGGACCTCATACAGCTCTCCATGTGTCTCTTCCACTGTTCAAAACACTCTGCAAATCCTTTGTTGGAATTGCCAACAGCTACCTTGTTGTATTTTCCTGAATCTCATCAACAGCCTGGAATCTCTTCCCTTTCAAAGAGGATTTTAGTTTTGGGAAAAGCCAGAAGTCACAGGGCGCCAAATCTGGGCTGTAGGGGGGCTGAGTCACCTGGGTGATTTGATGTTTCACCAAGAAACTCTGCACAAGATGTGATGCATGAGTGGGCTCACTGTTGTGATAAACCTGCCAATCACCAGTTGCCTATAGCCATTTTCATGCATCTCTCCTCTGAGGAATGTTCAAGATTAATGCAAAATTGGATGCAGATTTGTTGCTCTGCTGGCTCAGTCATTTTGAATGTGACGGCCACACAGTACACATGCTCACTCAACAGGGTCTACATCCCCACTGACTAGTACAGTGAAGTCATCATTGTTCATGCATGTGCATTGCAGTCCACTCTCTTTGGCTGCCAGGTTACATCGATTTTGGGCAAACCATTCTCATTATATTAACAATGGCCAGACTTTTTCCAGACAAGCCTCGTGTATCATCATTCTCCTCCTGAGTTTCCATTTCCTGTGGAGCCTGACCCCATAAACCCACACTCTCCATTCTTCCATAATTCTCACCTCTCTCCTCAAACATCTGGAACACCACCTCCATGGACAAAGTCCTTGATGGCACTACATGTACTGCCATGATTCAAACCCTAGATGGGAGAGACAAAAGTTAATTCCCATTTCTCCTGAAATGGTGGATAAAAGTCACAGTCAGAAGAATCTCTTCTGAGGATTAATCTCTTTACCCTTCCCCTTTTCCTAGAAAAGATGGACTGAATGACAGGAAAGCAACACTCTTTCAACAGGTATTCTGTGAACTCACCAGCACCTGTAGCCCTTGGTTAGCCTTTTGTAGTTGTTGTTGTGCTTTTTTTAATCCTCACCTGAGGCCATTTTTCCATTGCTTTGAGAGAGAGAGAGACAGACAGACAGACAGACAGACAGACATTGACTGGCTGCCTTCTCCTACACACCCCAACCAGGAATTGAACCCACAACCTGAATTTATGCCTTGACTGGGAATGGAACCCATAACTCTTCAGTCTACCAGATGATGCTCCAACCGAGCCACTTTGACCAGGGTGTAGAATTTTAACCAGGGCTGCTGGAAACTGAGACAGGCGGGAATATGTAAGAGGGACCCACAAGCTGAATTACAGGGTCTTCCTGGAGAAACACCAAGAGCTCCCTCAAAAAAGTAACGATCACAAGTTGAAATTTCACTTTGCATTCACTCCTCAGAAAGGACAACACAAACCAACTTTTTGTTTTAGGTAAAGTACAACACTATGCTGAAAAAATAAATCAAATTTCAGGTAAAATTGCAGGGAGTTTGAATACTATCTATTCCACTTACTAGCTGTGCGATTTGAAGCCGGTAACTTCTTCACATAGTTACATCATAGAGTAACGGGTATAAATAAATACCACTCTTAAAAGTGCTTAATAGTGTCTGACACTGGATACATTGGTTCTCTTCCCTGCCGTCGAAGGGGGTTTGCTGCCCTCTGAGAGCGAAAAGGCTCCTAAAAGGGGGCGTGGCACAGTTCAACTCACTGGCATGAGTTTCCTCCAGGTAACTGCACACACTACCTGCAACACAGAAATGCAGACTAACCCACTACTGGCCCTCCAGACCCTGGGCTCCACACTAGGGCAGCGGAAGCCCTGCCCTTCCCTGGCTAGCTCTGAGCCAAAAGCCCCCGTGCATAGGGAATACCTACAGTTTTACTTCTTTCACATGCACCAATAAGCCGGTCTTTGCTCTTCAACTTTCACGGGATGCTGGCGCCAAACCAGCCAAAGCACTGAGAACACTGCCCATCCAGCGCAGTGCAAGTGTATGGAAGCATTGATTCGGCCAGATTTCCCAGGGTCCGCAGAAATTCATCGAGGACTACATTTCCCATAAGGCTCTTGGAGCTTGGGTCCCAACGGAAGGAGAGGTTTCCTGTTCATCCACTGGAGGTTTCCAGTTTGGTCTCTCTTGAGCTTTTTGGAGAGCTCTGGTCATGCTGAAGAGAAAGATGTATGTCATTTTTACTTAATACAGACATAACATATAGAGGACATGTGCCATAAGACATGGCAAATAGGAACCAGGAGGAAAATACACCAAATATGGTTTCTCCTCTCATTTTCTTTTTTTTTTAAAAAGACTTAATTAAACTTTAGTAACAGAATAACGAATATATTTCAACTGTAAGTAGTTTAAATATATAAATTATATAAATTAATATATTAGAGCCTGTCAAAAAGGGTGTTTGTTTCAGACAGCCTAGTTATGTTTCATAGGTTTTTTTACAATCGTGTTGTAAGGCAACAGCAAGAGGCCAATTTCAACTTCATTCAGGGAGAAAGACTTTATATAGGAAAAGAGAAGGGTTACATAATCGTTATTTGCTAGCCACTACAATAAAAGGGAAGTCTATCTGACAGGCATCAGGGTAGGTGGACTAGTTTCTAAAACAAGTCTTAATCCCATTAAAGTAATTTAAAAATTGCTTACCATCAATGGTAATTTTCCCAAAAGGAAGTCATGAATTCTAGCATGCAAAAAAAAGTGTTCCAGACAGATTTGGGACAATTTCTCTTTTACAAGTTTCTTCAGACCTTTCCCTGCCTCCCACCCCACTACTTGAAACATGTGTGTGTGCTACAAGGCCTATTGTAAGCATATATCTAATATTCATTCATCAAAAACATGTTGAGTTAGCTCCTGTTTGGATAGAGCTGAGAATGGTTTTGGTTTTCTTCTTGCCAAAATTTCATACAGCCTAAGACAATGAGGTCACTGACAAAGGTGCTCTGGGTGACAGTATATGCTTTTCCAGTACTGGAAATACATTTTAGTGTATTCTACAGTATTCCTTCTTACCCTTATGAAAGGGGGTAAGTTAATTTATGGAATTGACTTACATGCCTCCTGATATATTACAATGAAAATTCTTTTTTTTTAAATTTTTTTAAACAGATAAATTTTTTTAAAAGATTTTATTTATTTATTTTTTTCAGAGAGGGAAGGGAGGGAAAGAGAGAGAGAGAGAAACATCAATGTGCAGTTGCTGGGGGTTATGGCCTGTAACCCAGGCATGTGCCCTGACTGGGAATCGAACCTGGGACACTTTGGTTCCCAGCCCATGCTCAATCCACTGAGCTATGCCAGCCAGGGCCGAAAATTCTTATTTTAGTATATGTGCTGCTGAAGCGAGCACTGAAAATTCTTATTTTATTCCTTATTCCCACAGCAGACCACTTCATGCTTCTTGTCAACTTGACCCACACAGCTGCTCTCTCACGGGGTGTAACATCGTACTGGCGACAGCAGAGCCCCCTTCTCCCTCTTAAAATGTGTCTTCTTCTTTTAGTCTTTTTTTTTAAGTACATTTTATTGGTTATGCTGTTACAGTTGTCCCATTTTTTTCTTCCCTTTATTCCCCTCCACCCTGCACCCGCCTCCCACCAGCATTCCAGCATTCCCTCCCACCTTTAGTTCATGTCCATGGGTTGTACTTATAAGTTCTTCGGTGTCTACATTTCCCATAATATTCTTAACCTTCCCCTGTCTATTTTGTATCCACCATTTACACTACTTATTCCCTGTTTCCTTCCCCCCATTCTCTGCTCTCCCCTCCCTGCTGATAACCCTCCATGTGATCTCTATTTCTGTGATTCTGTTCCTGTTCTAGTTGTTTGCTCAGTTTGGGGATTTTTTGAGAAGTAGTTTAGAGTTGCAGATGAGAGCCATGGACATGGGAAGGGGAAATAGGATGGGAATGGAAGCACTGAGTAGAGCAAAATGAGGATTTCATATAGGGAATAAGAAAACTGTTGAGCTGGAAAAAAGGAAAATCTTGTGACTATGAAGAAAAGAATATCCTGTGTGGCTGGCAAACTGATTCTGAAGACAAGACCAAAAGAAGGCTTAAGAAGTTTTTGAAGTGATTGCAAAAGTGAAACTAGCCTATACCCTCCAAAGTAACTTGGAAAGTGTTAAAGAAAAAAAGATATTTGTGACACTTGTTAAAGAATATATGCAAGGCAGACTTTATTTGGGACTTACATAAGTATAGGCACTGCTAAATGGGATTTTAGTGGAGGATAGAAGATTAAGCTCAACTCCAATACAGAACAGACAAGTGGGAATCTATAGCCTAAGGAGCAGAGCAGCTATCAGTGGATGGAAAGTTAATAAGAGGAAACACCAGAAGTAAGGAGAGGGTTGGTTCTGGCTAAATCTACCTACAGGATTCTTGCTGAAGACAGGCCAGTGTGATCAGACATCACCTAAAAGGATGGCAGAGAATGAAGAACTGGTCAGGTATCAAGGGTAGGGGGTTCTGGTTAAACTGACTTAGCAGGGTTCTTGCTACAACTGAATTTTACACAGAAGTGCACAATGGGCCTAGGAGAGGGTTCAGGAGCCTAACTAAAGTTTGGTGAAAGAATCTGTCAACTACAAGAAAAAAAGTTCTCATCTGGATGGCTAAACAAGGTAATTTTACCAAACACTCAAAGAAGAACTAACACTTATCCATCTCAAACTATTCCAAAAAATTTAAGAGGGGAAGACCCCCAAGCTGATTTTTACAAGACCAGCATTGCCCTAATTCCAAACCCAGAAAAAGAAAGAAAATTATAGGCCAACACCCCTGAAGAACATAAATGCTAAAATTCTCAACAAAATATTATCAAACTGGATCCAGCAATACATTAAAAATATCATACACCCCGATCAAGTGGGATATATTCCAGGGATGCAAGGTTGGTACAATGCCTGCAAATCAATTGACATGATATACCACATAAGCAAAATGAAGGATAAAAACCACATAATCATATCAATAGATGCAGAAAAAGCATTTAATAAAACCCAGCACTGATTTATGATAAAAACTCTCAGCAAAGTTGGAATACAGGGAATATACCTCAATGTAATAAAGGCCACATATGAAAAACCCACAGCCTACATCATACTCAATGGGCAAACTAAAAGCATTTTCCTTAAGATCAGGAGCAAGATAGGGTGTCTGCTTTCACCTCTCTAATTCAACATAGTACTGGAAGTCCTAGCTACTGCAATCAGACAAGAAGTGGAAGTAAAAGGCATCCAAATTGGAAAGAAAGAAGCAAAACTGTCAGTATCTGTAGACGGTATGAAACTGCATCTAGAGAACCCTAAAGATTCCACCAAAAGCTACTAGAACTGATAAATGAATTCAGTAAAGTACCAGAACACAAAACAAATACCCAAAATCAGTTGCATTTTTATACACCAACAATTAAGGAAAACTAAGAAAACAATCCCATTCACAATTGCTTAAAAAATACCTAGCAATAAAATTAACCAAGGATGTAAAAGACCTGTACTCAGAAAACTATAAGACACTGAAGAAAGATATTGAAGAAGATACAAGTAAGCGGAAGCATATACTGTGTTCATGGATAGGAAGACTTAACATCATTAATATGTCCATACTACCCAAACCAATCTGTAGACTCAACACAATTTCTATCAAGAGACCATTTGCAGACTTCACAGAAATAGAACAAATATTCCAAAAATGTATATGGAACCATGAAAGTCCCCAAATAGCCACAGCAATCTTGAAAAAGAAGAAACTTGGAAGAATCACACTGCCTGATATCAAACTATACTACAAGACCATAGTAATCAAAACAGCATAGTACTGGCATAAAAACAGACATGTAGATCAATACAACAAAATAGGGAACCTAGAAATAAACCCACACCTTTATGGTTAATTAACATTTGACAAAAGAGGCAAAAACAAAATCATACAATGGGTAAAGATAGTCTATTTAATGAATGGTGTTGGGAAAATTGGACAAATATGTGCAAAAAAAAAATGACCACCTCCTTACACCATACACAAGGATAAACTCAAAATGGATTAAAGACTTAATGTTAGACTCAAAACCATAAAAACCCTAGAAGAAAAACACAGGCAGTAAAATATCTGATATTTCTCATAGCAATATTTATTGATATATCACTTTGGGCAAGGGAAATGGAAAATTAAACAAATGGGACTATGTCAAACTAAAAAGGCTTTGCATAGCAAAGGATACCATCAACAAAATGAAAAAGAATGAATGGAAAAACATAATTACCAGTGATATACATCTGATAAGAGGTTAATATCCAAAAATTTATAAAGAACTTATAAAATACTGCCATGGCTGGTGTGGCTCAATGGATTGAGTACCAGCCTGAGAACCAAAGGGTCACTGGTTTGATTCCCAGCCAGGACACATGCCTGGGTTACAGGCCAGGTCCCCAGTAGGGGGTGTTTGAGAGGCAACCACATATTGATGTTTCTCTCCCTCTCTTTCTCTCTCCCTTCTCCTCTCTCTAAAAAAAAGTAAATAAAATCTTAAAAAAAAAAAAGAACTACCTTTCGCTCAGGCCCGTGGCCTCAACAGGATGGGCAAGTGTCGCGGTCTTCGTACTGCCAGGAAGCTCCGGAGCCACCGTCGAGACCAGAAGTGGCATGATAAGCAATACAAGAAAGCCCATTTGGGCACAGCCCTGAAGGCCAACCCTTTTGGAGGCGCTTCTCATGCAAAGGGAATTGTGCTGGAAAAAGTAGGCGTTGAGGCCAAACAGCCAAATTCTGCCATCAGGAAGTGTGTCAGGGTCCAGCTGATCAAGAATGGCAAAAAAATCACGGCCTTTGTCCCCAATGATGGTTGTTTGAATTTTATTGAGGAAAACGATGAAGTTCTGGTTGCTGGATTTGGTCGAAAAGGTCATGCTGTTGGTGACATTCCTGGAGTTCGCTTTAAGGTTGTCAAAGTAGCCAATGCCTCTCTTTTGGCCTTATACAAAGGCAAGAAGGAAAGACCAAGATCATAAGTTTGATGGTGAAAACCCAGTAGTAATAAATTTTCATATGCTAAAAAAAAAAAAAAAAAAAGAACTTATAAAACACCAACGCCCCCCCCGCAACAATCCAATTAAAAATGGATGAAGGATCTGAACAGACACTTCCCCAAAGAGGACATACAGATGGCCAATAAACATGAAAAGATTATCAATGTCACTAATCATCAGAGAAATGCAAATTAAAGCCACAATGATATCACTTTACACCTGTCAGAATGGCTATCACCAATAAATCAATAAACAAGTGCTGGTAAGGATGTGAAGAAATGGGAACCCTTTTGTGTATTGTTGGTGAGAATGAAGATTGGTACAGGTGCTGTGGAAAGTAGTATGGAATTACCTCAAGAAAATTAAAATTGGAACTGCCTTATGACCCAGAGATTCTACTTCTGGAGAAACCCAAAACACTAATTCAAAAGGATATATGCATCCTTATGTTCACTGCAGTGTTACTTACAATCACCAAGATATGGTAGCGGCCCAAGTGCCCATCAGTAGATGAGTTGATAAAAAAGTAATATTTACACAATGGAATACTACTCAGCCATAATAAAGGAAATCTTACCCTTTGCAAAAGCATGGGTTGATCTGGAGAGCATTATGCTAAGTGAAATGAGCCAGTCAAAGACAAATACCATATGATTTCACTCATATGTGTAATCTAGTGAATAAAATAAAATAAGAAACAAAATAGAAAGAGACTCATAGATAGGGAACAGACAGCCGTGAGAGGGAAGGGCAGTTGCAGAGCTGGGTGAAAAAGGTGAAGGGGTTAAGCAAAACAAACCAACTCAAAGACACAGACAAGAGTGTGGTGAATACCAGAAGGGAAGGGGGTTGAGGGGAGGTAGAAGAGGGTATAGAGTGCATAATGGTGATGGGAGGAGACTTGATTTGGGGCAGTGAACACACAGTACAATATATAGATGATGTATTATAGAACTATACACCTGAAACCTATATAAATTTATTAACCAATGTCACCCCAATAAATTCAATAAAAAATAAAAATATAAGTCTTTGATAGCAGAAAAGATATCATTTAGATCCTTAAGTTCTAGTATGCTTGTGCAAAAAAAGCACTATCAATTTACAATCATTATTCAACATTACTTTTCAAAAAAAAATAGCTAATGAAAGAAACAGTGCATCATAGTTGTAACTGAGCTTAAACTTGAAAGGAAGAGGTATGATTTCTGAACTTAAGTTCAAGCTGTTATGGCAACATTCAAGAAAAGGCATAAAGGGGCTTTGATATTACTAAGGAATATTGTGGACAGCAATAAAAACTTTAGCTTAAATAGTGGGTGGCTCATCCTTTCAAGGGGATATGTGGTACTAACAAAATGTCACATTCCAAAGAAATGTTGATATACAGAAAAACTTGCTTTTAAATGTGGTTAATGCTGCCTATGCTGTCATATAGAAAATTCCAGGCATTCCTATGAGATATCAACTTTATGTATATATATATAATCTTAGACCTAAAAACTAGCTTCTGGAGATTTACAAGCTCTCATGACACCCTACTTTACTAAAATCAAATACAGATAACACAACTAAATACTACTTGAGCTATGCTATATCTTATGTAGATACACCAATGAAAAAAATGTTTGAGCGGAAACGTTTTATTTACATACTTATTTAAATATTTTCCTCAATGAAATGCTTATTGTAATACAGAATACAATTGCTCCTTCCCCCTATCAATTGTTATCTTAAATTTTTGTTTTGGTGTTTACATAAGAAAACATCTTTGTAACAAGTTTTGTAATTAAAGAGGAGACTCTGGGATTCAATCACACTACTATGCCCATTAAAAGTGCTAGCAAATGGCCCTGGATGGTGTGGCTCAGTGGTTGGGCACTGGACTGTGAAACAAAAGGATTGAAGGTTCTATTCCCAGTCAGGGCACATGCCTGGGTTGTGGGCCAGGTCCCCAATAGAGGATGCATGAGAGGCAACCACACATTGATGTTTCTCTCCCTCTCTTTCTGTCTCCCTCCCCTCTCTAAAAAATAAAATAAATAAAATCTTTAAAAACATTATTTTTTAAAAAGTGCCAGCAAATGAATAAAAATATTACTGAACTTCATACTGCATATTAAACCACATTTTCCCCCTTTGCATGTTATTGTTAAGATTGGGGAAAAATGGTGATATTTACTGCAGAAATTCAATAGGTATCATTTAATATCGTGAATAAATATAGTTTATTCCCACACTTACATAATTGTAGAATTTCTTATAAAAATAAAAAAACTCAGGGATGGTAAATGAAGTCTTCACTGATTCCTCAATTATTTAATTGATGCTTACTTTCCACGTTCTATTATTTATAATTCAATGTTTTCTGTGATCTTTTCTTGTAAAAGCTTTATCATCACTTCCAGAACATGATAGGAATTGATTATCTCTTTATGGAAACCTACTTCTTCCAGATTCATTCTAGTTCTTTCATTTCTCCTCACCATGACATCTCTGTTATTTAGTAAGATTTATTTAATATCTAAGGCTTTCTCATATTCATAAAGTGAATACTACGTATGAATTCTTTGATGTACAATAAGATTTGACTTCTGGGAAAATGCTTTCCCACATTTGTTACATTCATAGGGCTTTTCTCCTGTATGAGTTATCTGATGTCTAAGGAGATGAGACTTCTTGATGAAGGCTTTGCCACATTCAATACATCCATAAGGCTTTTCTCCCGTGTGAATTCTTTGATGTGTAACAAGCACAGATGTGTTGCCAAAGGCTTTGCCACATACAATACATTGGTATGGTTTCTCTCCAGTATGAAACCGAGAATGTTTATAAAGGGATGAACTATACCTGAAGGTTTTCCCACATTCCTTACATTCAAATGAGTTCTCCAGTGTATGAGATTTCACATGTTGAGTGAAGGAGGAGTTCCACGTGAATGATTTCCCACACTGACTGCATTCATAAGGTTTCTCTCCAGTGTGAAGTCTCTGGTGCACCACGAGCTGTGCTTTATGCACAAAGGCTTTCCCACAGTCACTGCACACAAAGGGTCTCTCTCCATTATGAACTTTCTGATGAGTTGCAAGGTGTGCCTTCCTGCTATAGGCTTTCCCACAGTCGTTGCATTCAAAGGGTTTTCTTCTTGTATGATTTTTTTCATGTCTAATTAAATGAAAATTGTTTTTGAAGACTTTCCCACAGTCCTTGCATTGATAAGAGTTTTCTCCATTATAATATCTGTTATAACTAAGTAAGCCTAAAGTAGGTTGCAAACTCTTCCCATATGATTTGCATTTACATAATATTTTTCCTGCATTTATATGATTTTTTCCAATATGACATGTGTTCATATTATAACCAAGGAGTCTCTCCATAGTCAGAATTTTATTGAACATAAACAAAACTGAATTCAAAAAATTGTCTTTGTTTTCTTGGTGCTTCTCTGACTCATCAACAAATGGGCAGTCAGCTTCTAAAAAAAAGTATAAGACATTCCTAGTTAATTTTTTTCCATCAACAGTTACAGGAAGAAACATATATGACTTCAAATCTAGTCTCTCATTTTGAAACAAGTCCTATATTTGCCTTGCTCCTAAGCTTTAATAATAAAACTCTAAAGAAGAAATGGGAGCAGATGAATGACAATAATGAGAACAGGTGGCTTAATGTGTGACTTATGCAAAGACTGAAAAATAGGCACAAGGTACAGTGAGTAGGGTACGAAGTCAAAGGTTGCTCAACAAGCGTGCTCAGTCAGCTCAGACAATGAAGAGAGCTCACTGTAGAGATCTGATCAGTGGATAGGGCAAAGAGGGGAACAAAAGACCCAGGGGGTTAAGAGAAATTATCAGAGGAAAAATTAGACTTGCAGGAGGGAGATCAGAACCAGAGTCCTCACTACCTAATTTCTAGATTACCTTTTTAGGATAACTCCCTATTTTCCCCATCTGCATCTCTTTTTCCTCTTAATCACCTGACACAGTATCAGTTCCCTTCAGGAACATCCTTATACCTCCAGTCCTCTAACCCCATCCAAACCACAGCCAAGACATATCTGCAGACAGGGCTCCAACTTTACTGCAGCTGGGATTCATTCTCCCATGCACTTACCTGTGAAGCCAGGAACACAGATGTCCAAACAGGTCACTCAAGAGCAAAGTCACCCTTAGCCCCAGTATAGATTCTGTCTGCTTGCTGTCATTTTTATCCTGGCTGGGTTTCTATATATGAAATCTGTCATATTTGTATTTGACAAGAACTGTTTTTAAATTCTCTTTCAAACTGCCTAACAAACTAATCCTCAGAAAGCTGCTTTGGTCGTAAAGTCACACTTTTTCATATCCGTCCTCAAAACCCTGTAAATCTCAAATTCATTGCTCCATTAAAAATAGAGAAAGAAAAAAAAAGGAAGAGGGGATTATAATTCCCTGTTTCTGAGATTTCTTCCATGTGGAGTTTCAGCACAAAACCCTTAGCCTCTGGCTCTATGCCTTAGCTTTCTTTACGGAGCTTTCTTTATGGAGCTGTGTAGTGGGCTATAGACATTAATACACATGTCTTTACGGAGTGGTTCTAAGTATGGAGACTGTGTTCTATCTTCTCGCACTTCAGTCAAGGGGAAATAGCATCCTGTGTTACATCAACCAATAATAACAAACTGAAAAATCCAGGGTAATTAGCCTGGTGAACAAACTATGCAATATAATGAATTCATTCATGGTATCTAAGCATGCATTCCTTTAGTCCTGAACAAATACCATCTGTCCCAAAGAGTCTAGACTCTAAATAACCACAATCTTTTGCTCATAATCCTTCCCTACTACAACTTGTCCTCCCTCGCCCCTCTCATCCTATCTAGTACTTAGATATCTTTAGGGAGGCCCCCTTGTTCCATGGCCTCAAAAAGAGACTCCTCCAATCCTTACACACTTTAAAGTTTAACCTCCACTTTGTCTGCATGTCACTGTTACTTCCTAAATCATACATTTTGACAACTAACAAGAAAACTGCAGTGTTAGCATGCACTGAGCAAATGTTCCGCACTCATCAACTTATATTGTATGTGGCTATGTTTTGCATTTTCAACTATAATGGTTTTTCTTTTTCTTTCCTTTTTCTTACTTTCTTTGAATGCTTCTTGGGAAACAACAAAAGGCTTTGTTGAAAGAAAGAATAAGAAAATCCCCATACTGCCTGACTTTATGATAGTGAATTAATGAAATAACTGTTCACTAAAATTATGTACAGTATGTGAAAGAACCCAATCGCTATGGAATAGTGAAAAAGAAGAACAATTCTGGATAAATAAAATGGGATCACATTATAGAGGGCTTTAAAAGTCATTTAAATATCACAATGCAGGGTATAAAGGAGTAAGTTATGTTTGTCAGGAAAGTGACAAGAAAAATTAATTTGAATAAACCTTGCAGGAATATCTAAGATAAACCAGAAAATATAAAAGAATTCACAATATAGGAATATAAACAGCCTAGGCACCATTTCAGGAGTTAGGATTCATGTGTTTTATGTCAGAAGTTGAGGTCCCAGGTAATCTAAAATATATTTAATGGTGTCTTAATCATTTGAAACATACTTCTTTTACAGACTCTGTGGAAAGGAAAATGTTTATGTTGAATTAGTCTTGGATAAACTAATAGCTGAAATCACAGGCAATTAAGTCACAACAGTATTGAAGAAGAAATTCTTAAGAAGAAAAAAACCAAACTGCCTACCAGGGTGATTTCAAGGTGGCAAAGCAGCAGGCCACTCATTATTCTTCACTGTAATATAAAGACAATGGTGAACTTGAAGGATATCGGTGACTATGAAAAAACTGAGACTATAAGGCCAGGTGGGGTAAAAGTAGGGGGAATAGAAAGTTGGTGAGGCAAAAGAGGGCATAAAACAAATAACTTTAGTCTTTAGTGACAAAGCTTTTGAGGGACTTACTGTGGAGAAAAGTTCCAAAGGCAAAAGGGAAGCCAAGAAGCAAAAGATGAATAAGCAGTACGGGCGAGGGCGTATTAGCAAGGAACCAATTCAAAGGAGTCGGAGGAGAATTTCCAACGACAATCAAATTACCAATGAAGCAGAAAAATGAACTCTAAGGCAGACAGATACCTCAGGTCATCAGTGAGGCTAAAGATGGGCAAGGAGGGGTACACAGGTGGGATGTTTGATGCAAGACAAGAAGTGATTTTTTTTTAAGGAAAATAATTAGAAAGAGCATGATGTAACTAAAAGTTCTAAAATAAAAAACAACTAACATATGCTGAACACTGACTATCTGCCAACTATTTGATGGGCTTCGCATGAATTAACTCATATAACCTTTACAAGGAAACCTGAGATAAAGATAAATATTGTCCCTATTTTATAAGTAAAATTGTGCTACAAAGTAATTAGGCTAGACAGTGATTGGTGGACTGACTTCAAATCCACACAATCTGATGACACTGAGATTTAGATGTACGGAAAAGCTCTGTGATCACGTTGGGGAGGGAAGGAGGAGGAGGATTTCAGGAATTAAGAGAACAAAGCAAGGACCCGGATGCAGCAGGCAGTGTGAGAAGGCAGGTACAGAGAAGGACTCTCCTTCACACGGAGGTGAGCAAAGGGAAAGAGCAGCTCTGTGGGGAGTGAAAGTGAAGGTGCTTTTGGGGATCTGATGATAGTATGTCAAGTGTACCAGTCACTTCCAAAGGTGTGTGGCTTTTAAGAGATGCTTCCTGAAAAGTATTTCAAAGATGCCTGTCCCTCACTGACCGATGCCAAAAGCTCTCATCCACCTGGTTTTCTCTCACTCACCCAGGTGGCTCCAGTGTGGGCTCTCTGCCTCCACCACCTGCAGCTCTGGTCCTTGCTCCACCTTGAAGACCGCTTTTGGTTTGGTAACTGGAGCCCCTGTTCAAGGGAAACAACACAGAACTGGGAACGAGGTGCTAGGGACAAACGACTCAGGTCTGCCTCCTTGAGTCTCGGGGCCTGAAAGGATGACTGTGTTTAGAACAGAAAGACTCTTCTCCTCCATGTGGGAAATAGAAGCATAAACAGACTCTCTGACCCTCACGGAAGATGAAGAATCTTTGATCACTAAGATTCAGGGCCCAACTTACTAAAGCTTCAACGTTCACAGCTTTCACAAGTCTTCAAGGAAGCGCACTATTAACACACTGAGTTACAACAAAAGTCTCTACCCACTGTCCTTACCCAACGAGATGAGGTTTCTAAAGTTCTCCAACATCACATCCCAATACAAGGTTCTCTGATCACAGTCAAGCAGCTGCCACTCCTCTGAGGTGAAGTCCACAGCCACATCCTGGAATGTCAATGATCCCTGTAACAGCACATTGATCTTCAAACTAAAGTGTGAATCACTTGGAGACTTGCAAGAGAATCATGTCAGCCTCTTACGGTCATATCATGTTCACTGTTTTCAAAAAGTTATGTATGATAGACTACTGCATGTCTGATTCAGAAATAGACTCTATGATAGAAACAAAAATCACATTTAAATATTCCACTACTGCCAGGACAATTCAATGGGGGGAAGTATATTCTTTTTAACAAATGGTGTTGGGACAACCAGATATCCACATGCAAAAGAATGAAGCTGGACTCCCCTCCCCCACACACCTCACATCATACACAAAAATAAACAAAAAATGGGTGAGAGACCTAAGTGAAAGAGCTAAGACTAAAAATTCTCAGAAGAAAACTTAGGAGTGCATCTTTGTGACCTGGGATTAGCTGTGGTTTCTTAAATATGACAGAAGTATAAGTGACAAAATAAAAAATAGGTGAATTGAAATTCATCAAAATTTAAAAATTTTGTGTTCCAAAGGACACCATCCAGAAGCTGAAAAGACAACACGGAATGGGAGGAAGTACTTGCAAATCATATACCTGATAAGAGATCTGTATCTAGAATATAAAAAGAATGCTTATAACATAATAGACAACCTGCTTATAACATAATAGACAACCAAACTGAAAAACAGCCAAAGGATCTGAACAGACACTGCTCCAAAGACATATGTAGTCCGTAAGCACATGAAAAGATGCTCAACATCATTAGTCATTAGTAAAATGCAAATCAAAGCTACAATGAGGTATCACTTCAAACTAGGATGGCCAAAATTGAAGACAGACAATGACAAATGTTAGCAAGGATGTGGAAAAACTGGAACTGTCATACATAGCTGGTGGGGTTGTACAACTGTGCAGCAACTAAGGAAAATGGTTTGTCAGTTCCACAAAATGTTAAACATAGAGTTACGACATGATCCAACAGTGAACTCCTCACAGGTATACACCCAAGAGAATTGAAAATATATGCCCACACAAAAACCTGTGCATGATGTTCACAGAAGAATTATCAAATAGCCAAAAAGTGAAACCAATATGAGTATCCATCAATTACTGGATGGATAAACAATATTGCACATGATACAATATTGCTCATCAATAAAAAGGTATCTACAACATAGATGTAAATATTGTACTGGGTGAAAGAAGTTGATTACAAATGATCACATATTGCATGATTCCATTTGTATAAAATGTTCAGAATAGGCAAATCCATAGAAACAGTAAGTAAATTAGGGCTGGGGGAAGGAAGGAATAGGTATGAGGTTTCTTTTGAGGGTAACAAAATGTTCTTAAATTAGGTAGTGGTGATAGTTTCACAATTCCATGGGTAAACAAAAACCAGTGAATTGTATATACTTTAAAACAGGTCAATTTGTAATATGCAAATTATATCTCAATAACATTATTTTAAAATATTGCTTATATATTCTTTACTCATAAAATTTGCAATGGGGGCCAGATACTGCACTAGTATTGCAAAAAAGAATAAAATTATTACTGCCCTCGGAGATCTTACAATCTATTAGACAATACAAAGCACACATGTAAGTGCAACAGGATGTTACAGGAGCTGTAAGGTTAACATACCAGACTCACATAAGCATAATAAAATAGGAAGATGTGGATTTTTGTTAACATGATATAATATATCCTTTCAACCATAAAGCCAAAGTCACGTTTAATTAACTTAAACTGAAACTAAAAAGGCATGTAGCTGCATGTCTATCACAAAGAGACGGCTAAGACCATAAAAAGCAGGGGACAGCAGGAGTCACAGACCACAACACATGGGCTGGCCTCCTATTTTTGTAAATAAAATGTTACTGGAGTGTAGTTATATTTATTTACCTCAGCTACAAGGGCAGAGTTGTGCAGTTTCCATAGGCTATATGGCCTTCAAGCCTAAAATATTTACTACCTGGTCTTTTAAAAAGTTAAGAGACTCAGTATAGTTTATCCCAGGAACACATACATAGTTCAGTACTGGGAAATGTAACAGAAATTCTCTAAACTGCTATAAGATAAGATAAAATATATAATTTTACTGACAGGTATTTAAAAAGGATATGATAAAAAAGTTCCCAATTTATGAAAATAATTTTCACAAGTTAAAAATCTTTAACTTGATTAAAAACAAAAACAAAAACCAACTATCAGAATACAAGACGAAACAGTGAAACACTGGAAGCATCTCCATTAAAAATGGAACAAAAAGATTTTTGCTAGCAATTGCATTCAAAATTATAATTACTAGAAGTCCTGTCCCTTCCAATAAGACAAAAAACTGGATGGATATATATATATATATATATATATATATATAGAGAGAGAGAGAGAGAGAGAGAGAGAGAGAGAGAGAGGAGTCAGAGACAAACTCCATTTGAAGAGTGTATGACTGTCTAACTGTAAAATCTAGGAATCAACTAAAAACCTCCTAGTAAGAGTTCCAAAAACTGACATACAGTCATGTGCTGCATAATGTTTCCATCAGTGACTGACCACATAGACAACAGTGATCCCATAAGATTATAAAAAAGCTAAAAAATTCCTATCACCTAGTGATGTTGTAGCTGTCATAACCCCATAGTGCAACACATTACTCACACGTTTGAGATGATGCTGGTGTAAACAAACCAACTGTGCTACTAGTCTTATAAAAATATAGCACATATAATTATGTATACTACATAACACGTGATAATGATAATAAATTACTATGTTACTGGTTTATGTATTTACTATACTTTTTATTGTTATTTTGGAGTGTACTCTTTTTACTTATTAAAAAAATGTTTTCTGTAAAGCTGTTGCTATGTGATGCCAGCAGCAGCCCAACACATTTCATATTTACAGTGTTTCTTGGTTGAATCCTTTTCTCTTGTGCTTACTTTAATCTCGTGTTGTTTTACTCAGTAATATGCTGTACAGACTTGTAGCATAGCAGCAATAAGCTATATCACCTACCTACATGTGTACTAGGCTATACCATCCAGGTTTGTGTAAGTACACACTATATGATGTTCGCACAATGATAAAATCGCCTACTGACACAGTTCTCGGTCGTAAAGCAGAATGTGACTCTAAAGTCAAAGACATTAATCCATACTTCCCTGTATAAAAGAGTAACCAGTAAGAAAATATAATGAAAATATCTATTTCATTCTCAATAGCAACTTTAACCACATGTAAGAATAAACATTACAAAAATTGTTCAAGAATTACAATAATAAAACTATAAAACTATAATGAAGGACCTATCAGAAAAATTAAATAAGTGAAAGGCTCATTATTGAAAAGTCACTAATTCTCTCCAAAGTAACCTAAAAGTGTAATGCAGTCACATACTCCTTTAATGACCTTGACAACCTGATTTTAAAGTGCACATGGAAGAGAAAATGCTCCAGAATAGCTGCAGACCCTGAAAACATACAAGGTACCTCTTCCTTCTTTCTCCAGATGAACATTAAGAGGGTGTATGCAGTGCTGCTCGGCACCGTGTTCTCTGTTTACTGCAGGGAACACTCTAAGAAAGGCATAGGAAATCTGATGTTGTACTGACCACAGATAAACCCAGGGAACTATTTTGCTTTATCCTCACAGACAATGCCAATATTTTAACTGGTTGGTTATCCATTTTCTGTGACCACCAGAAATATTGGGTACACAAATGCAGCTCAAATTTATTCTAACTATGTGCAGACCCTATGACCTGAGTATCAGCTGAACCATATTCTAAATTTCCTTTTAGACTTAATCCATTCAGTCTACATTTTCCCTGACTATACATTTCCTTTTTATGTGGATTTTTGGGAGATTTAAATGACTGAGTAAATAAATGCCTTACCTGGAAGTTGATCATTTTCTGCAACTCTTGCGCGGATATCTCTGACAATAAAAATGGGAAAAGAAGACAGGGACATCAAAAACCAGGACTGCGATGTAGGACCCTGCTCTGTCACAACAGAAGCACCCACACTACAGCCTCAGAGAATCCCACCTAGTGGGAGAATGTTTCTAGCAAGTCAGAAAAGCCCCTATTTTAAAAGCACGGGTCTCTACTTGTGCTGGTTGCGAATATATGGATGTTGTACATTTCTGTCCTACTGATCTTACAGAAAGTTGTTAGCCTTGGAACCAAGCGACAGGTTTTTTTCCCAGAAATTTATCCTAAAAAAAAAACAATAATGAATGAGTTAAAAGACTCACTAAAAGCCTGGTCTCTGAAGCCCGGTATCTCTGGAAATCATTCCTTCCTCTGATCCTCTGGTCTCTGCTCTGAAACTGGAGTAAGATACCTCAAATTAGGTTGCCTTTATTGCGAAGGCTAGACCCAGAGAACCAGGAACTATTTTTTTTAAGCTGGAGCCCTCAGTTTAGACTCCAAATCTGCGCTGGCCCCCAGAAATTCATCATCTCCTATGGGTGTAGCCTCCCTATGGCTGCAATCCTTTTCAAATTCCACCCAGCACTGCTGGGGCCCTAGAGAGGCTAAAATGTTCAAGAGGGACTCACAGCTTTATTTACACAATCTTCACTGCAAGACCTGCAGATTCACCTAGTGACCCTTAAAAAAAATTCCAACAAATTCAAATTTACTCAGAGTTCACTGCTCAAATATTTCAAAAGAAAAATAAATCAAACTGTTTGTTTTTTGCAGGGTGCTATCTTCCAAAAAAGAATGAAATTTGGAGAAAACTCATCTGGATTTGAATCTCAGCTCGTGTACCTACTAAGCTATGGGAGTTCGGCCAAGTAACTTTATCTCTCTCAGCTTCAGTTATTTCATATATAAAATGAAGATCTTAACAGTGACTTCAGGTGATGGTTGTGAGAATACCTTAAAAAAAACAGCATGGCAGTTTCAGAAATACTTTCTTCCCAGATCCCTTGAAATGGTTTAACATTTCCTGTTGCAGGCTCTGGTAAGGCCAACGGTGCTCTTGGAACCAGAAAGGTATGGTTTGGTGCACAAACTCCTACACAGTGACCTTTGACAACGAAGGCAGGAATGCACACTGAGCCTGCCCCAGACCCAGCAGGGATCTAGGAACCCACTGAATGGCAGTCGGAGCCCTGCGCCTGCTCTCTCTGAACTGCTGCGGAATTGGAAAGAACCCACAACCCAAAACAAAGTCACCGCAGGTGCAGTTTGTTAAATTTAATCTTCGGTTGTTTAAGCCAATAAACCAGACTCCGTCTTTCTCTCCGTCCTTCCCTTGGCCCCGCAGTCATACCTGTCAGCCTTTCACCGCCAAGCTCCCAGCTCTGACTCAAAGTCAGCTCGGTGTACAGAAATCTATCGCCCAGAGACTCGGGAGCAACGCCCACATAGGACACAGGTTGAATAATTATATACAGACTAGTGGCTACCGCCCTATTGCGCGTGTGCGGAAGTTACTGCCCAACTAGAGTTCCCAGGCTCCCCCAGGGTACAGGCTATATCCATCCAAGACTACATTTCCCATAAGACCCTTGGAACTCGTTTCCGGAAAACCTCAGATTCTTCCATCTCTTTTTCTGGGAGATTCCTGGGTTGGTATCTGTGGGACTGCCTCAGAACCATGCTCATTTTTTAAAGTGTTGCTAGCGATACTGTGGCCATACAAGTAACCACACTGTAGTCTTTCCCATAAGGCAGCCTACAACCTTAGTTACAAGCGGGAGGTGCGAGGCTGCTTATATAGCCACCAGCCCTACAGACAACACTGGGTCTGAGGAATAACGATGGTCCAACAAAGATGACTATATGAGGGAGGACCCCCGCAAAACCGGAATTATCTTTTGGAGGCCAGGCCCCTTGTAGTACTGTGCAGAGCAGGACCAATAAAATGGCACTGGCCCCATAAAGATAGCATATAAAGCAAAGTGGAGTCACTCAGGTCAACCAAAATGGCCATCAGTCAGCCATGACACTTTGGTTCATGAGGGAAACTACCTAAGTCAGAGCAGACATCTGGCAAGGAGACACACCTAAGATATCTGCACACGTGATCAGAATAGCCATGTCTGCAGAGTGGGACCACCCCTAAATAGGCTCCTGGGGAAATTCCACACTTGCCATCAGGGGTCTCAAGCAATGTACCACCCATAGGCTCCTGGATAAATTCCCCTCTTGGCATCAGGGGTGCCAAGACATTTATTAAAAAGACCCAAAAGGGTGGCATACAACACATTCCAGGTGTAACTGAGGCAAGTTGCAGACCACTGCCTGCCCCATGCCAGGGTGATCTCCCTTGGCATTGGCCGCCAGAGTCTCTGCCCTGCTGGACTGAAGACTTCATCTGCCCTGCTGCCCACCTGACTGCTGGGACCCTTCCTTGCCAGGTGCTGACAACTCCCTTGCCCACCAGCCGTCTCCCAGACCTGCAGACTGAGACTCTGGGACTCAGGTTCGCTTTCCCCCATTGACTGCTGTATGTGTATGTTATATTTCTCTTAGATTGTTAGAGTGTGAGCAGGATATTAATGTATGTTGATGTTCTACTTAGAGTGAACCTGCACTCAATAAAAGCTGAGTGAATAAGCACAGTTACTGTGTTTTGACTCTCGTCTGTTCCATGGTGCTGGGCTGCTCAGAAGGCAGAGAGCTGAGCAGTTACCCAGCTGACTTACAGGAAATATTATACCATAAACATACATTCATGACAGATACAGGCTTCCCCCACACCAGGTGAGTGTTCTAAGAACCCATCTGTATCAATGTACTAGCTGGTGCTATTGTGAGAGGCTGTGTTCCACATCAGTGAATTTCTTTGAAGACTCTTTTAACACATTTGCCCATTTCACAGTGGGTGATTGACGCACACACCTGCCCACACCATGCTGAGTGTTCAGAAGTTTTTGACCTAAAGCAGCAGGACACCCTCCCTCCCCCGCCCCGTTCACCCGATCTCACCCTTAGTGACATTTTGTTGTTGTTGTTTCCCTGGATGAAAAAAGTCCTCAAATGGAAACCTTTTGCCATTGGGGATGAGGTGAAACAAAAACCAACAGAAGAACTAAAAGGCATCAAAATTACCGAATTCAAAAACTGTTTTGAGCAGTGGAGAAAAGAATCTCAATAGTTGTACTGTATCAAATGGGGAAGAGTACTTTGAAGGTGACTGAAGTTTAAACATGTCAGAGTAAATACACAATTCTTATAAATAAATTCAGGGATTTGGGGGGGTCCCCTCTTGTACTATTTACTCAACTTTTATTGATACAGGTTCAGTCTCAATGAATAGCAATCAGTCAATGGAGATAACACTCAGAAACAATCAGTAACAGTATCATGCAGCAGAATTGGGGGAAAACAAACCTGAGTTCCAAGAATCCAGATCAGAGATGAGATACTGAAGACAGCTGGGCAGTCAATGTCTTGCAAGGCAGAGTCAGGAGCAGCATCTCAGCAGTATCCCTCAGAACGCAGAGAGGGGCAGCCTGTGGGTATCTATTGGCTTCAGGGGATCGGCTGTCTCAGGCTGCTCTTGGAGTCTCCTGCTTTCATGCTCCTCAAAGCCACAGCGTCATATTGTTTTGACCTGTGTTGTGCTCGGTTTCAATAAACACATGTCATGTTGGTCAGTTCGTAGTAAACATGTTTCGCTTAGTCTGATAAGCACATGTTTATAGGACAGCTCTGATAAACACATGTTTTTTTGTTTGTTTTCTTTTAAAAAATTACTTATTTTTAGAGAAAGGGGAAGGGAGGGAGAAAGAAAGGGGGAGTTGCCTCTCATATGTGCCTCGGCCTGGAACCAAACTCGCACCCCAGCCAGGCATGTACCCTGACCAGGAATCAAACCGGCAACCTTTCTCTTTGCTGGATTTCACCCAACCAACTGAGCCACACTGGTCAGGGAACACATGCTCTTTTGATCACTCAATTCTGCTAAACGTGTTTTGGTCACTTAGGGCAGACTGTGTGTGCTCTCCACATGGCATCAGATCCGATCTCCACAAAAAGGCAGGTGTATGCTACCGGGGACACCTGAGTCGGGGGCTCCTATCCTCAGTTCTTGCCTTCCTTGCAAGAGAGGAAATCAAGTGAGAGACAACACCTATGATGGGAGTGAGATAGCAAGTTTATTTATGAAATGCACTTGAGCACGAAGCAGCAGGCAGGCCCTCAGCTAGTCTGAGTGCCCCATGTATACTAGAGGTAAGGTTGAAGTTTTTTATACCCTTGAGCCTGAATCTTCAAGAGGCACCCAGCTAATCTGAGTGCCCCAACTATTAGGACTTCCGGGAGTTTTATGTCTGTAGCCAGCCTCTAGATACTCCCCCATCCTCCCCTCTCCAGACCTTGGGATTAATACATAGTTTCAAAGACTTTCTTTCCCAGCTAGTGGAAACAGAATTTCAAGAGCTCCCCTCTTCCTGTGCTATTATAGTTTTGCTTGTAATTTTCAGACCACTGGGCAATCTTATCTGACCAGGCTCAGGACTGCTGAGTAAATGGGTGAGATGTGTCTCCCACCCCTCCCTGTCTTTGTTTACTATCTATCCTACCCAACAGTGTACATACCATTTTTACTTAAAAAGATAGACATCAGAATTTTTAAATACTGGAATATAAGGAATCATTCCACGTGGTATAGCAAATGTAGCCCAGCCCCTGATTCGGAAAACCGACAGGGAGTGAGTCAGCACATAGGAGCCATGCCCACAGATAGGTTCTCCCATGGGGAATCAGGCCTGCGTTGTACCTAGGCTGCTTTGAGGCTTGCTTTTGCTAAAACTCCCTCACCCTGAATTGAGGCAGCAAATGTTTATTGCATATCTTTAAAGTAACTTCCTAAAATCTGAGCTAAACCTCCCAAGTATGGAGTGTAACCAGTTCAACCATTTTCCCCCTTGATCTGCAACATCCTTCTTTTTGAAGTGATTAGCAACATTCTTCTTTTTGTTATCTGTAAAAGGTAATCGCCTGCAGCAAACCTGTGCATAGTAAGTAAGGACCATCCTCAATGTAATGTATCCAGAAAAGCAATAAAAGCCTGTCCAGGCAGGGGTCAGGGCCCTCTCTCTCACTTAGAGAGCAGCCATGCACTCCCTTTTTCTCCACAGGATTTCTGTAGTCTGTATGAATTTGTTCATCACGGCCACAACACACAGATCCTGCAGGCTGGAGTCTGCATCACTGGAAAATCTAAATCAACAGTATGTAAGAGAGTAACTTACCCTGACTCAGTTTGGTTTCTTCTAGCAATGCTGTAGCTTAAATGAGGGAGATGAAGAGGACCCAACAGAGCAGACTCAGAGGAAATAATGGTAAGGTAGATGGAAAAGTAGGTGAGTTTGGATTTTCAAAATCAAGGGAAGAAAATGTTTTAAGAAGAAGGGCATGATCTACTGAGTTATGTTGCTGATGTATCAACTAGGGTGAAAACTAAGAGTTGATCACTGCATTAGCAATGTGGAAGTTGAATTAGCAATGGCATTTTGGTGTAGTGGCAGAAGTTTGAAAAAAGTGGGATGAAAGGATGGGAGGAGAGGAAGTGGAGAAAGCAAGTATAGACAGTACTTTTAAGTTTTGCTTTTTTAAGATGAGCAGGAAAATAAAGCTGTCTTTATGTGGATTATGGGTCTGCAATGTTTTTAAAGATGGAATTAAGAAATTGCAGTATGTTTCTACCCTAATAAAAATGACACAGCAGCCCTGGCTGGTGTAGCTCAGTGGATTGAGTGCTGGCCTGTAAACCAAAGGGCCGAAGGTTCAGTCAATAATGTACCCAATCAGGGCACATGCCTGGGTTACGGGCCAGGCCCCCAGTGGAGAGCACGTGAGAGGCAACCATACATTGATGTTTCTCTCCCTCTCTTTCTCCCTCCTCTAAAAATAAATAAATAAAATCTTAAAAAACAAAAAAGAAAGGGAAAAAATGACACAATAGAGGGGTGAAAATGGACAATACAGAGAGGCAGGACAGTGCAGGAGGAAACTCCTTGCAGAGAGAAGGGATGGAATCCAGTACACAGTCAGAAGGACCAGTTGTCAGAGTGTGGGCAATCCATCCATTAAAATAAAAGGAGGGGCAGAGTTCATAGGTACAGGTGGAGGTGGCCAGATAGATTTGGTGGTGGGAGAATGAGGATATCCTCTTTTGAGTGCTTCTATTTTCTCAGTGAAATAGAGGACTGAAAGTGAAGATAGGAAGAAGGTATTGGAGGTTGGAGAGAAACCATGAGAAATGCTGTATTACATTGATTCTAATAGAATTTTTTTTTCATATAAGAACATCTGTGAAGTTCTATCTTACAAGTGATAGTATGCCATAGTTTAACTGATGTTTTTTTTTCTTTCATAGTAGTATGTAGAATAATGACATATTTTGTAATCAATGACACATGAGATTTTAATATTACTTAGGAAGGTGAAAGAGTGAATGGATTAAGGAAATGTAATACCTGACAGCATTAAAGAGCCCATTTGATGTTAGTAGCCATGGACTTGACTGGTATTTTCAATGTCATAAAGACATTTTTTTATATAGCGCATCTATAAAAAGTCCTTTCTTGACCTATAGCCCCCTTGAGCAATTGCTCCAATTCCTAACTTTCCTTCATAGAAAAATTTCTCTAAAAAGTTGTTTCTTGTTGCTGCCTATATTTTCTCACCTCCAATTTTCTTCACAGCCCACTATAATTGACTTCTTGATCCTAAGAACTCTCCTGAAACTGCTCTTGTCAAGTTACTGATGAAATTCCAGTTGAAAAATGAAATAGACCCCCTGTCTTCATCACATGTGACCTCCGGGGCATTCAACAAAATTGAAATAAAGTCATTGTGGGGTTTCTGGAACATCTCACAAAAACTAGCTCCTCCTACCTCACAAAGACTATTTCTCTACTTCCTTTACTGAACACCCTTCCCGTGTTCCACATCCAAATGTTGGAATACTCAAGGTTGGTCTTGGGACTTTTTTTTTTTTGTAGTTTTCCATGAAAAGACTTCATTTAGTCCCATGGCTTTGAAAATCATTTACATGACAATGACCGACAAATCTTTATTTCCAGCCCTCACCTCTTCCCTGAACTTCATACCCCTAAGTCCTTATGGCCACCTTAAATCTCCCGCTTGGATATCTAAAAGTCACCTCCAACTTCACATGCCCAAACTAAAGTCTTTTTATCTAAATATATATATATATATATATATATTTATTTATTTATTTATTTATTTTTAGACAGGGGAAGGGAAGAAGAAAGAGAGGGAGAGAAACATAAATGTATGGTTGCCTCTTGTGTGCCTCCTACTGGGGACCTGGCCAGCAACCCAGGCATGTGTCCTGACTGGGGATCGAACCAGAGACCCTTTGGTTTATGGGCGGGTGCTCAATCCACTGAGCCACACCAGCCAGGGACAAAGTAAACTCTTAATTCCTCCTCCCACCCATCCCAACAAGCACTTCTCTTAGTTCAATAAATAAACCATCAGCCACTCGGTTAATCAGGCAACAGTGTGAATGTACTTAACACTAAACTGTACACTTAAAATGGTTAAAATAATAAAAGTTGTGTTATGTATGTTACAATGAAGTTTTTAAATATTGGAAAAAAGAGAGAAATTAGGGGCAGAGGCAAGAATTCATCTACTCTCACCCCAAAATATTAAACAAGATTTTTAAGGTCTTAAATAATCTGTACCCTGGTTACCCCTCTAGCTTCATCTCCTCCCACTTCCCTTCATTCTATTATCTAAATTTGACAAACTTCTTTGATCCTTGAAGCCACTACATTCCAAATCTCACAGACTGTTGCACATAACCATTCTCTGCCTGAAAAATTATTGCTCAAACTCTCTCAACCGAGCTATTCACCCAGTTCAGGTCTCAGCGGTCTACCAGAAAGCTTTCCTGGCCTCACCAGTCCAGTGTAGACTTCCTTTTGTCAGTCTCTACTACCTTGTACCACCTTGTATTAGCTCTTGTCACATGGCTCTGTTGTTGCCTGTTTACTTGACTGTATTCTCTGCTAGACTATATAAAGCATAAGGGCCAGAACTGAGTCTCTTCACTGGGTCCTCTCAAACCTGCTCTCATCTTTGTGCCACAGGATGTCCAGAATCATTAGGTAAGCCTTCAAGAATATCATGGCCCTGAGAACCTACCTCCTACAGGCCTCCAATGGATTTGTATCACATTCGACCCTTTCAACCTGATGCTTTTGCCCCAGAATATGCAAGGCAGAAAGTTGTCCAGGTTCCATCTATCAGATGACATCAGATTTTTTAAATTGTGCGCCTTAACCTAGAAATGTTCTAACACATTTTGGTGCCACAATGGGGTTGTGGGGACCAATTAAAAACTAGTCATGTTCATCTCTTCCTCTTTCCCCCAAGGGTTTAGGGTCCCTAGGAGGGCAAAAATTGCCAGCTCTGTTCCTGAAAATCTCAATGGGGCAGAGATTGCAAATGTCACTCAATATCCATTCTCCCTTTTTTTATAGTTCATAGAATTTCCAGTTTTTGTCTGGGTATATGCTTTCCCAGAAAAAAAATTTTTTTTCTTTTAGGGCCAACTTCCCTAGCAGTTACATACAACCAGGTAATCAAGTTTTGGCCATGGGATGGAATTGGAGGCACTGATGCAAATTTAGGAAATGTCCTTAAAATGATGCTCTTTTCCTTTTTCAGGTCTATGCTGAATACGTAATGGGTGACCAGAGGTTGGGCTCACATTTTGGACTATTAAGTGTAAAGATACCTGTTGATAATAGAGAAATAAGACAGAAGGAACCTGGACTCCTGACACCATGGAATGCCACACCATGGGGTGACTAACTTGCTCAAAAGAAAGAAACAAGCCCTGGTTGGTGCAGCCCAGTGGATTGAGCACTGGCCCATAAACCAAAGGGTCTTTAGTTCTATTCCCAGTCAGGGAACATGCCTGGGTTGCAGGCCAGGTAGGAGGTGCACAAGAAGCAACCACACATTGATGTTTCTCTCCTCTTTCTCCATCCCTTCCCCTCTCTCTAAAAATAAATAAATAAAATCTTAAAAAAAAAAGAAATGAACTTCTGTTTTGTTTAACCATTATTTTGGCAATTTTAAAAATATATTTTATTGATTATGTTATAACAGTTGTCCTTTTTTCCATTTTTCTCCCCTTTATCCCCCTCTGCCATGCAACACCCTCCCTCCAGCATTTCCCCCACCCCCTGACCCTAGTTCATGTCCATGGGTTGTACATATAAGTTCTTTGGCTTCTCCTTTTCCGATACTATTCTTAACCTCCCCCTGTCTATTTTGTGCCTACCAATTATGCTTCCTACTCCCTGTACCTTTTCCTCCCAGTCTCCCCCCTTCCCCTCCCCACTGATAACCCTCCATGTGATCTCCATTTCTGTGATTCTGTTCCTGTTCTAGTTGTTTGCTTAGTTTATTGTTTTTGTTTTTTTTAGGTTCAGTTGTTGATAGTTGAGAGTTTGTTGTCATTTTATTGTTCATAGTGTTGATCTTTTTCTTAGATAAGTCTCTTTAACGTTTCATATAATAAGGGCTTGGTGATGATGAACTCCTTTAACTTGACCTTATCTGGGAAGTACTTTATCTGCCCTCCCATTCTAAATAATAGCTTTGCTGGACCTAGGTTGTAGGTCCTTGCCTTTCATGACTTGGAATATTTCTTTCCAGCCCTTTCTTGCCTGAAAGATTTCTTTTGAGAAATCAGCTGAGAGTCTTATGGGAACTCCTTTGTGTGTATCCTTTTCTCTTGCTGCTTTTAAGATTCTCTCTTTATCTTTAATCTTGGTAATGCAATTATGATGTGCCTTCATGTGTTTCTCCTTGGATCCAACTTCTTTGGGACTCTCTGAGCTTCCTGGACTTTCTGGAAGTCTATTTCTTTTGCCAGATTGGAGAAGTTTTCCTTCATTATTTGTTCAAATAAGTTTTCAATTTCTTGCTCTTCCTCTTCTCCTTCTAACACCACTATGATTCAGATGTTGGAATGTTTAAAGTTGTCCCAGAAGTTCCTAAGCCTCTCCTCATGCTTTTTTTTTTAAGTTTTTTTTTTAAAGATTTTATTTATTTCCAGAGAGGGGAGGGAGGGAGAAAGAGAGAGAGAGAAACATCAATGTGTGGTTGCTGGGGGCCGTGGCCTGCAACCCAGGCATGTGCCCTGACTGGGAATTGAACCTGCGATGCTTTGGTTCGCAGCCCGCGCTCAATCCACTGAGCTACACCGGCCAGGGCAGCCTCTCCTCATGTTTTTGAATTCTTGTTTCTTCATTCTGTTCTGAAGGAAGAATGTTTATTTCTTTTGTTCCAAATCATTGATTTGAATACTAGTTTACTTCCCTTCACTCTTGGTTCCCTATATTATTTTTATTTCACTTTGCATAGCCTTTACTTCTTTCTTTATTTTGCAACCATACTCAATCATTT
The DNA here is from genome assembly GCF_004126475.2 of Phyllostomus discolor. NCBI lineage: Eukaryota > Metazoa > Chordata > Mammalia > Chiroptera > Phyllostomidae > Phyllostomus > Phyllostomus discolor. The sequence goes on along the minus strand of NC_040907.2, from coordinate 27,127,215 downwards.
CCATGAGCATCCTAATTACCAGTGTTTTGAACTCTGCATCTGATAGGTTGGCTACCTCCTCATGGCTTAGTCTTTTTTCTGGAGTTTTGATCTGTTCTTTCATTTGGGCCATATTTCTTTGTCTCAGCACACCTGTTATGTTGTAAGGGGCAGAGCCTTAGGTATTGGCCAGGGCCAGGTAGCCCACATTGCTGCATTGTGATGCTGTTGTAGGAGAGGTGTCAGAGGGAACAATGCCACTTGCTTGGCTCTCGCCTTGCCTTCAGTCACTTCCCTTGTTTCCCACAAGTGGATTCTGCACCTTTCAGGTGAGATTCCTGAGGAGTAGTCTTGTGTATGTCCTAGGACCCCTGGGGAGTAGTCTTGTGTATGTCCTAGGACCCCATGGGCCCATTCAATGGACTCTCCTGTGAGACTGGGAGTTTCTCCCACTGCTGCAACCCCCACAGGGTTTTACAGAGGTTTTGAGGCTTTAGTTTCCCACACTGGAACCCCAGGTTGTGTAGTCTGTCTTACTTCCCAGTTGTTCCTCCTGGTTTATCCACACGCAAATGTGGAATATCCTGGTTCACCAGCCACCATCTTGCCATGCATCCTCTCTACCCTGGCTGCCTGTCTCAGCCCCTCCTGCCAGTCTGGATACTTCCTTAACTCCTTGGTTGTCAGATCTCCATACAGTTCCATTTTCTGGCAGTTCTGATTGTTTTTTGTTTATAAATGGATTATCCTACTTTTGCTTGTGCAGGAAGCGAAGCCTGCCTACCTACATCTCTGTCTTGGCTGGAAGCTGGAACTGTTTTGGCAATTCCTATTATGAACAGTTAAACCTAGTCCTAATTAAGGCACTCAACCCACCCTGGCTGGTATGGCTAAATGGACTGAATGCTAGCCTGTCACCTGAGAGGTTACAGGTTCAAATCCCTGTCAGGGCACATGCCTGGGTTGTGGGCCAGGTCCCCAGTTGAGGGGGGACAGGAGGCAACTGATTAATGTTTCTCTCCCTTCCTTCTCCTCTCTCTAAAATAAATAAAACCTTTAAAAATAAAAAAATCTTATTTTTTTTTAAAAGGGCACTCAACCTATTCTCTAGCCCAGGAAGCATATTTTAAAAAATTAAGAAATAGCTTTGTTGTGACATCTCCTTTCATTTATCCACTCATGGAACAAACATCCAAGAGGTCTGTAATGTGGGGTTCCGACACCTCAGGGAGAATTCATGGGAGATGAATTTACCAGATACACGTATCTAGTAAAAACTGCAGTGGAGACTGCAGACCAGGGAAGTATTGGGAGAAAACGTTATCAGTGATCCAAACAACAGATACCTCAACTCTTTTGTGAAAAACCATAAAGGGATAACCATATGTTAACTTAAAATAAGGACTTGAGAGCTCAGGGAATTACTGGTTTACAGAGTTGCTGGATCCTGACAGGGTCACTGTCTGAAACCAATTGATCTGCTTCTTTTCCTCTTCTTTAAGCTTCCAGTATAAATAAGATGCTACAGAGCCCTGAGCAAGTTTTTCTCTTGAAGATTACTAGCTTAATACTGTTTATTCCACAAGGTCCAGTTTACTATGCCCCCAATTTGATTTCAAACTTCCTAGGGCCTAGAGTAACACAGAGTGCATGAAGCTTGCTGACAGCGGGGAAGATTTACAGCACAGTGGTTAAGAGCATAAGCACTGCAGTCAGACATACCTAGGTATAGTCTATTATTTTCTAACCGTGGGATCTTAGGCAAGTTTTACAAGCCTTCTAAGCCTCAGTTTCCTCACCAGGGATAATAATGAATACATTGATTGAATCGTAAAAGCACTTAGCACAGTGCCTGGCACATAACATCATTCAGTAAATTGGAAATATTATCACAAGATTCCAATTGTCCATAAGAAAAGAGTATGTGTAGCTCAGAAGACCTCCAGAGGTAACCTATCATATCTCCCATAAATGTCCAGGCTTTACCAGTTCATGTATAACAGGGGGTTACAGTAACACTATTCACCATGTTCTGCTTGTTCTTGACCTTCCGCTTTATATAGCAACTCCACCCCTGCCAACTCCTCCCCTCTCTATCTACTTCCGCCAATTCTCTAGTAGTTTCTCCATAAACAAGCCTTCACCTTCTAGGTGATGCCCATATTACTCTTTCCTCCAGCCTCTTTGGTGATGTTTACAGCTAAGGGTTCTACTGACTTCTAAGATACACTGAAATTCCTCTCCACTATCTTTACATCTTCCTTTAATGTTTTTATTTCTGTTGTGCATTTTATAAAAAAGGTGTATACAATATATAATTTCTTATGACTCACTTTTTCACTTAATACTGTGCTGCTAAGATTCATCCACATGTTGCATGTCTTTTGTTTTGGCTGCTGTACCACTTCATTCACTCGTCTGATGATGGGCATCTGGGTGGTTTCTAGGTTTAGGTTTCACTATTGTGAAAGTGCTACAACCTCTATTCTTGTTCTAAGAGTTTCTCTTAGCACATGCCTAGGAGTAGTAATACTGGATTGCACAGTGTAAATGTTACTTCATGTATATTTTTCATATCTAACATTTTCATTTTATGACTTCCTGTCCTGCTTCAGTTTCCCTTATTTCTTTGACCACATTTACTGTGATTATTTAAAATTCCACTAATCCAGAAATACGTTTACATATGTATTTAAAGGCTTGGAATACACACAACCATTTGTAGTGGTTACCTTTAAAGGATTGAGATTATGGGGAAAAAATATATCAGTCACCTGACCTGGACCATGTTTCATTTTATTATATAAAATGTAGAAAGCCTTGATTGAGAAAAAATAGGGAAGGGACTTAACAGAAACTAAGGTATCTTCTTAGGAAAGCAATGATTGCTTTGCTCCAGCCATGATGAGCATCTGTCTTCTTGTCAATCTATGCTGAGGCTCCAGGTACAGTATAAGCCCAGATCTCTCCCACTCACCTGAGCCTTGGACCTAGATCTGAGTGGTTAGAGGTTGAGAAAATATGAAAAGAACCAAAATAAGAACACACTGCATGAAAGCTAAGATCAGAGACTGGTCCTCTTCTACTCTGTTGAGCACATCAGGAGCAGGAAGGACCCAAGTTTTTTAAGGTACACCTTCCGCTCACGTGGCTCGTTTGGTCTGGGGCACTGGCACGGAGCTGCGCACGCCACCGCCCTTCCTCCACTCACAGATATCTGCGTAGCTGCACGTTCTGCATTTCCAAGCCTCCTCCACATCAACCCCCTGCGGCTCTCTGCGGCCCACCCAGTAGCCCATATAGTGCTGCACTTTATTTCTCAGCTCCCTCTCTTCAAAGGACACGATCTCTGAACCCAGCAAAGCAGCAGTCTCTTGATGGATATACTCAATCTTCAGAATGTCAATGACTGGAAGGTCAGACAGTGTTAGAGACAAGAAGACCAGATCCATGAGGTCACCCAAGGATGTCACAGAGAAGCCTCCCTGCTGGGCATGCTTCAGCACTGAGGGTCCCAGTGGCTTTTCTGGATGCAGTTTTGTGTGGTGAAGTAGGCTAGCAGCAGTCACTTTCCCCTGCACCATGGCATCAAAGATATATTTGTATAGGCTGACTTGAAAACGGTCTTTTTTTTTCTGAGCTTCCAGGGGGAGCACAGGGCCTCGGCGTGTCTTGAGTTCAACCAGTTCTAGTTCCCCCTTGGCTGTATAGTGCAGCTCATCAATCACTCCAACGAGAAGCACACCCTCCACTTCTCCAAACACTGGAAACTCTCTGATGTGCCCTCCTGACTGCAGGGTAGGAATCATTGATAACATATTCAGAAACTTAACTGCCCAAGTGTCTTCTTTACTGGTGATGGGGATAGTCACAAGATCATGAACTTCCAGTTCTCTAGCTAGATGGATGCTGGCACCAGTGTCCAGAACAGCTGCCTTCTCAGGTGCCACGGAGCCAGGAAGCTCCTTCCCATATACCATTTGCTGTTCACACCAGTTCTGAGTAGACAAGTCAGTCACGCACAAATATTTAAGATGGAATCGCTCCATGGGTGATGAGGCATCCAATCCTCTTTCCCACTTTGGTAAGCTTATGAGCTTGCCATCCTTCCCAGGCAGTTCAGAAGCAGGGCTAGGCTTGCTAAGGGAAGCACTCAACTCTTGGCTATCTTCCAGATCCAGAAACTCCGAGTCACTCATGTCTGAGAATCCTGAGGCCTCTGCAGACACCGTCTCCTCTTCCCCAGTCTCTGCCATGGCACAGCTCTGGACTGGGCCAGGCCCTGCACATCATGTTAAAGAAATGCATTATTAAAAAAATTTTTTTTCAAAAAAACTTTCAAATTCCAATGAGGTAAAAAAGATTATGACTATTTCTTCATAGGCCTTAAAGAAGTCTATTTGTTTACAACCAACTGGTAATGCTAAAGAATTTCAGTACAATTTACAATAATAGGGCTTTTTGTATGATCCATATATGACACTTAAAATTTTTAAGCCCTGGCTGATGTGGCTCAGTGGACTAAGTGCCAGCCTGTGAACTGAAAAGTTTCTGGTTCAATTCCCAGTCAGGGCACATGCCTGGGTTGTGGGCCAGGTTTCCGGTTGGAGGCATGTGAGAGGCAACCTATCAACGTGTCTCTTGCACATCGATGTTTCTCTCCCTCTTGCTCTCCCTCCCTACCCTGTTCTCTAAAAGTAAATAAATGAAATTAAAAAAAAATTTTAAGTGCAAAATAGTTTTATTCCTGAATCTAGCACTAGCATATTATGTGTGATTAAGCAAATCATCTTTTTTGGCATCAATTTCTGCATTTAAAAGATTTGAGTTTTTCCTTTTCTGCTTCAGAGTTCTACTGACTTGGGACATTATTTCATTATTTAAGTGAACACAGATCTTTGTAAATGCTGGAACAATGTTTGACAGTTTACATGGATCACTTCTACAATTCCTTTGATACAAAGTTCTTGACTATGATAATAAATCTCAACAGCAAACTGTTACTTGAGAAAAAAACAGCTTTATGATGACTGTTCTTAAATGCAGTTTTCGGGAACAACATTTAAAGACTAACTACAGATACAAACAGATCTACTCATTCACCAAGTATCTTTTCGATGCGAGATTTCACATGGTACATTTATCAACATTTTTGCATGTATCTTAGAATAAATGGAGAGCTATTAGAGCATCCATCAAATGTATAATTTCATAGATAGTGTTTCTTAGCACAAGTTTGATTTTAAGTAAATGTAGTAAAAAATTAAAATATGAGAATAACGATCCAAGTAGTAGGTAGGCATTGCACAAATCATTAGGTGGCAAGTGGATGAGATATTTAGGAAACGCCTACGGATCTGGATTCTGAACGGAACCCTAAATCAGTAGTACTTGGGAGTATGCTACTTGCCTTAGGAGTACTCTCCGGCAAGTTTTCCTGAGACTACCCATACGTCCTTAAAATTGGAGTATTCCTTTCAGCTGTGCTCAGTTAACCAAATGACTGAGGGATTAAACAGTATATATGTTAGCACTCAACAAATGTGGACCTTCTCCCGTTCCCAAGGAAGAAATGGTGTATCAGTTCCCTCTAACAAATGAGATTAAACCTTAGGAGAGAGGAAAACTACTCACCTGAGACTTGGTTGATCTTCCTCCTCACAGGGAAAGGCAGAATGCAAAATGACAACACTGGCGGAGGACAAAGAGGCTCTGAAAGCCCAGGTCTGCATCGAAGAATCCAGATTAGGAACCGGGCTGTGCTATGGAAGAACGGGGACTTTGGGTCTTTTCTCAGCTGCCCAGTCCCTCACACTGTAGCGTTTCCTCCTCTCCGATCCACACGGCACAAACCGGACCCCACCCCAGGTCCTGGGTAACGCTTGCCTCTCTTCGCGGGGAAATCCTCCATGGCTTCTTCATTTTCCCCATACCCTGGATGCAGTTACTTGATCCATTCCCTGCTCCCTGAAAGTAAAAGGATAAAAAAAAATAACCAAGCCCCCTCCGCCCCCCACCCCCACCCCACCCCAGGTGCTCCGCAGTCAGTTCCCTCTTCCAGTCCCAAGCGTGGCCCGGAAGCTTAGACAGAGACCTCGAGTCACACAGGCTTTTTTCTTCTGATGGGTTCCTGCTCCTTAAGGAACTACCACTGCCTTCACCCTCGGCACCCTACTTGTTTGGAGCAGCCCGCGCTTATGGGCTCCGAGAACGTTTGCTTTCGAGAGGTACCACTCTACTGGCCCCAACCCGCGGTCTCCCCGGGAGTTCCATGCATGCCCTAAAGTTTACTGAGCGCTTCCTGCAATGTCCTGGAGGAGTCGGGAACCACAACAAGGGGTCGCTGGCCTCCGGAAGGGTGAAAGGTCCAGAGCCCACAGGCGCCTGGCCTGCACGGGCAGACGAGACGAGCGGCTCTACGTGAGCCGCCGCCGCCCTGGGAGAAAGGTGGGGGATGCGGCAAGAGCGGGGACAGACCCCTGAGCTCCAAAACGCAGCCCCTCAATCCTCCACCACCATTCGACCGCCTTCCTCTTACCTCGGATACTCCTGCGAACCCCGGACTCCACCAGGCTCCGCCGCGGCCTCGGAACCGCTGCGGGACTCCACTCGCAACCCGCTATAGCACTTAGCGCAGCGGCCCTTGGCTTCGGGCGTTCGCACAAAGCTGCGGGGAGACCAGGCCTAGAACGCCCAGGAACCGCCCAAGGACGGCCCCCTCCCAGAGGCCTCAGGGGCGCCCTCTACAGCTCGCTAGGCTGCGGCTCCGACGGGAATCCCTCTAGCTGCTGTGCTGTTTTTAACGTGCGTGTCCTCCGCTCCCTGTAGGTGCGGTCTGCGCGCCGCTGGCTGTGCGTGTGCTTTAATTGGGAAGGAGCTGCGCTGTCACTTGACCTGGAAGTGCCCACTCTGGCGGGGTTTCCTGGCTACTGCCAAGCCAGCATCCCAGAAAGTTGTGAGCATGTCCCTTTCTTTCTTCAGGGCACCTGGCCTCAGTCCGTTCAGTGTTGCGCTTTGCTCTGCCACCTTGGATGACGGATGCCGCTCTGCACCTTGCACCAGCATTCCCAGCGGAGAGAAAAACCACAAACTCACTTTTCATGCTGGTGCTTGTCTCATCATTGTATTTCTCTTATTTACTCTCTCTCTCTCTTAAATCTTTTAAAAAAGATTTTATTTTTATTTTTTTTTAGAGAGGGGAAGAAAGGGAGAAAGAGAGAGAAACACACAATGTGTGTGTGTCACGCACCCTCGCCCCCCAGCATTGGGGACCTGGCCCACAACCCAGGCATGTGCCCTGACTGGCAATCAAACTAGTGCCCTTTGGTTCACAGGCTGGTGCTCAATACAATGAGCCACACCAGCCAGGGCTATTTACTTTTCAATTAACCTTTCTTATTGGGAAATATGACACAATTACATTTTGAAATACAAAATCAAGATAAGTGTAAATAATTGTTGAGCAGACATGTTATCATTACAGCAAAAATAAAAAAGTTTCAAGCCCTTCCCAAATACACCCCCATGTCTCCTTCCTGAGGACACCACTAGCCTGACTTTTATGACTATCACGTTCTTCACTGTTCTTCACTGCTTTATCACATATTAGGAAACTTGCTTTATGACAAAAGTGGAATTGCATAGCAACAGGGAAAAGATGGTCTTTTCAATGGAGGTTCTGTGACAATGGGGTATCCTTATTAAGTGTATACAAAATGAGACCTCTATCTGACTTCATCACAAAAATCAATTCCAGAAAGATTAAAGACCTAAATGTGAAAAGCTAAGTGTTAGGGAAAGCCCCAAAGTCTAAATTCAGGATAGATTCTGATTCAAATTTGTAAGAGCTTCAACAGGAGAAACTTACGTACACTGGCAAAGCTCCCAGCGGTGTCCAGCTGTGAAGAAATCCCCTCCCTCCCAGGACAGGGTCTCTTTTTCATAGGGGGTTAATAGTAAAACCATGTGGAGAAAGAACAATGCATTTCTACATTAACAGATAACATCAGGCAGTTATCCACACTCTATACATTCATTACCCTCCTTCCTGGAGGTATCTTCAGGTGGTATTCCAGCTTTCTGGGTAGTCCACCAAGCCTGAGGCTACAAGGTTAAGCAGTCACAGAAGGTTAATCAGAGAGTTCAGTCTTCCCCAGATGCCTGTACTACTGGAGGCATGTTCATTTCTGACTTCCCTTAAACTAAACTATAAAGTCCTTAGAAGATAAAAGAAGGAAAATACCTTTTGGACTTCAGAATAGAAAAAGTCTTAAATAAAAATACAAAAATGTTTTTAAAAATTACAAAAGATATTTTTGGTCAGGCAAAAAAACTTAAATATGAATTGTACATAATAGTATCAATTATAAATACCCCAACTGTAATAAAGACTTTGTGGGTGTAAAGGAAAACATCCTTGTCCTTGGAAATGTGGGAGTTAAGAAAAGTCTTTCTAATTAAGTGAAATATGAGTCGGCAGGCCTGGATTGAGGCAGGAGAAGGTTTCCACCTCCTCCCTAGTGTAATGGGGCTTCACCAGGATGTAACTCCCAGCGCCAGGAAAGCCCCTCCTCACCCCTTTCACACTTTGACCTCCCTTTAAATCAGAGGTTGGTCGAAGTTGGGAGTTGGGGGAAAATGCTGCTGGAAAGAGTGAAGCAGAAGAGATTCGGAAGCAGTCATGAAATCTGTGGGGAAAAGAAATATCCAAGACAGCAGAATAATGTTCCCAAAATCTTTCATTCTCAAGACTGTGGGACTCAAATTTCAGAAAAAGATGCCCTTCCCCAAAACCCTATCCTAAGAAGTCTGAGCATTTAAGGCAAATTCACTGATTAAGTGTTTCCATCCCCAGGGATATCTGTAACAAAGGAAATCCTGTTTTCTTTTTAGGATTTTATTTTTATTTTTTTAGAGAGAGGGGGAGGGAGAAGGAGAGGAAGAGAAACAGATCAGTTGCCTCTCACATGCCCACACCTGGGGACCTGGCTTGCAACCCAGGCACGTGCCCTGACCTGTAATTGAACTGGCAACCCTTTGGTTCCCAGGCCAGGGCTCGATCCACTGAGCCATACCAGCCAGGGCACAAAGGAAATACTATTAAATGCAAATGGTCTGTTTTCCTCTCTTTCCATCTTTACTTGCTTATTCAGTTACAGAATTTGTACCTCTAACATCACACCGATGACAGTCCACCATATGTTTATCTTCATGACGGAAGTGTTTGTCTGCATCAGTACTCTCTAGAGCTTCACCGTCCAACACGGTAGCCACCAGCTACAGGTGGCTCTTAAGCACTTGAAATGTGGCTGGTCCAAAATGAGGAATGCTGTAACTGTAAGTACACACCGTATTTTGAAGACTTCGTGTGAAAAAGAATACAGCCCTGACTGGTGCAGCTCAGTGCATGGTTCTGCTCAGAGTGTTGTTCTGTGAACTGAAAGGTCCTGGTCCCGGTCCACTGTTAGAATGTGTTGCAGCCCCTGGATTACAAGAGATAGCTCAATGTCTCTCTAATACCACCCCTTCGAGACTTCAATATCCCCAGCTGATTTCTGCTCTTTGCAACCTAAAAAGTTCCAACTAATACAGGGGTGGGCAAAAATAGGTTTATAGTTTTAATCCAACAAATACAAGAATAAACTGTTTCTAGTACTCACAACTGTAAACTTACTTTTGCCCACCCCTGTATAATTCAGTTAGAGACCATAAGGGAAGGAGAACAGTAAATGGAGTATCATAAAAACTTTAATCAAGTTTTACCAGATTTAAAAATGAGCATGTACAAAATCACTACAGTCCTGACCCTCCTGTTTTCACAACATAATGAGCCATGTTAACTGATTAATGCTGTCATTCATTGTTTATTAATCAGAAAGTTGTGTCCTCTCTCTTTTCTGTCTCCCAGGCACTAGAGTTGTTGATGGAAAAATGTCCTCTCTTCCACCAGCTAAAACTTTGATGGGCTTCGCTGCTACTAGATAAGATGCAGATTCCTCTCTGGCTCCAGGGATGGCAAGTGCTGATCTTTCTGGGGATGCAGCTCAGCTGGTACTTCTAGGCTATGTCACTGAGACAAGCTGATACTTCTTTGATGGCTGATAGGTGTGTTGGTCTAAGAGATGCTTCAGCACCGGATATGAAGTTTTGTCTCTTGCTGGTGGAAAATCAATTGGTCCAACCACTATGAAGGTCAACTTGGCAATATCCATCATACAAATGAATATACCCTCTAGCACAGAAATTCCAGTTTTAGGAATATACCTTACATATATACTTGCATGTATGAGAAATGAAAATATGCAAGACTATTCATTGCAACATTCTATAAACAAAAGATTGGAAATCCCAAAGTCCATCCATAGTAGACTAACTAAATAAACATACATTCAAAACAGGGAATATTATGCGGCTATAAAAAGAATAAGCTGGCAATTTATCCACTGATGTGGAATGACCTCCTTGGTATACGGTTAAGTAAAAAAAGGAACGTGCAAATGCACTTGTATAGGAGGTTGCCATTTATGCTTAAAAAGAAAAACCATATATTTGTATTCTCTAGGATATAAATAGAAAATTCTCTGGAGGGATACACAAAAAAAGTTTTAGCTATAAAAAATGGCTGTCTTTAGGTAGAATCTGATGGTGGGAATGGAGGTCTGTGCTTTTTGAACTTTGTGCCATGTGACAGTTTTCCTCATTAAAAAAATAAAATTCTAATTTAAAACATGTGAGATGGTGACATTTTAAACAGTAGTTCCCAAATGCCAACCTGTAAATCAGTGAAGGCCCATAAATAATTATTAATTCACCACAAAATCAGAAAATAATAACAATGTGTGAATTTCCCATATTGCTAAATTTAATTGGAAGAACCATCCTTTATTCTTGATTAAGTACTTTGTATAGAGGTGTTAGTAGATAATAGTTATCAATGTAGCACTTATATACAAAATGGGCAAAATTAGAAGTTGGTATCATTATATCAATAACTCCAATTTAGAGCCCTGAAATTTAAAAGCATAGAATCACTGATTTAGACTTGGCTTTGGTTCTCATGTTGGATAATCTGTGCTTACACATTATTTCTGAAGGCATTCCTCCTGTGTATTTCATGGTGCCGAGTAAGTGATGAATTATAGCTGAAGGCTTTTCCACATTCATTACATTCGTAAGGTTTTTCTCCAGTGTGATGTCTCTGATGTTTCTTAAAGGATGAGTCGTGCCTGTAGGCTTTTCCACAGCGGTTGCACTCATATGCTTTCACTCCTGTATGAACAGTTTTATGATTGCTAAGGTGGATCCTCTGCCTAAAGGCTTTCCCACATTCTTTACATTTGTAGGGTCTCTCCCCAGTATGGATTCTCTGGTGATGTGTTAGATATGCTCTATGACTAAAGGTTTTACAACATGCAGTGCACGCATAGGGCTTCTCCCCAGTATGAATTCTTACATGTTCGCTAAGGTGTCGAATTTGTCGAAAGGTCTTCCCACATTCGTTGCATGTAAAGGGTTTCTCTCCAGAATGAGTTCTCAAATGTTGGATCAAACTAATGTTCTGGCTGAAAGCTTTCTGACATTTATCACATGCATAGGGTTTCTCCCCAGTGTGAGTTCGGTGATGCTGATTAAGAGAGGAGCGATGTCTGAAAGCTTTGCCACATTCTTCACATTCAAAGGGTTTCTCGCCGGTATGGATTCTCTGGTGGGTGTTAAGAGATGCACTTTGACTAAAGGCCCTGCCACATTCCTTACATCGGAAAGGTTTCTCACCAGTATGAATTCTCATGTGTTCCGTAAGATGAATGGGTTGTTTGAAGATTTTTTCACATATGTTACATTCATAGGTTTTTGTTCTTATATAACTTGCTGGATGGTTAATCAGATTTAATTTGTATTTGTTCCTCTTTCTAAGTGTGTCATATTTATGGTACCTCTGTTCTAGAATAACATTTGAACTCACAATATTTTCCTCAAATTTGTTAGTTTCTTGGCCTCTCTTCTTATAGGTCAAGATTGCTGGTCTCACATTTCTTCCCTGGGTGTCCCGATGCCTTTCTAATTCATCATTGTATCTGGAGACTTTTCTCAATGTGGAGTCAATGACATCATCCCTCATGAACCTTTCTGTCATGATGCCTTGATATAACTCTTCCTGTAAAATATCGTTCTTTGCAGTTGACATATAGGTTTCTGTTTTACTCTTCAAGTCTGAAAGAAATGAAAAAAATACAAATGATTCATATTCTTTGTGCTTTGGAATCAATTACTGTAGTGTGTATGGAATAGAGATTTAGATAGCAACACTTATGAAGTACATGTGATTTTAATTATATTTAAGTATGGTTATGCATCCTGGAGAGGTAATGGGCAATTAAATTGAGAGACAGTAAGCAGCCCTGGCCGGGTGGCTCAGCTGGTTGGGGCATTATACCACACACTAAAAGCCTGCAGGTTTGATTCCCTGTAAGGGCACATTCCTAGGTTGCAGGTGTGCACCGGAGGCAACCAATTGCTGTTTTTCTCTCAGAGAACATAATTTTAAAAAATATATCATCTACAATGGCAACAAAATATAGGGTCTTCAAGATGAATCTGACAAGAGAGATAGAATATGCACAAGACTTTTATGAGGAAAATCCTAAAACTTCATTTTAAAAAAATTAGGTTGAAAAGAGTATGTTTTGTGAACCAGTGTCACTTCAATAAATTAATGAATAAATAAATAAAAACTAAATTCTAAGAAAAAATAGGAAATATTAATAAACAAAGCAATATACAACATTTCTGGGTAACAGAACTAAATATCATAATACTAATCCCCCCAAATTGATCTAGAAATTCCAATAAAAATACTACCAGAGTATTTGTGAGTGTGTGGTAGACATTATATGATTTTGATGCATTTTATATATCTACATCTAAATACAGATATCTAAATATATATATTTATATATCAAAATGTATCTATATTTATCTATAAATGCAAATATCTAAATATGTACATATCTATAAATATCTATATTTATATATATTTCATATGCACTTATTATATAATTTGTATGGAAAAGCATGAGGCTAAGAAAAGACAGGACAATTTTAAAGAACAAGGTGGGGGAACTACCTCCACCAGATATAAAGTTTCACTGTGAAACACAGTAATTAAGACAGCCTGGAGAGCCCAGAAACAGACACAAGCATTATAAATGTGACAGGTGACAGAGTGCCATTAACTATTAATAAGTAACTATTAATAACTACAACTATAAATGATTCCTAGACTGATTATCCATGTGGAAAATATTAAACTAGATACTCATTTCACACTGTATATAAAATAAATTCCAAGTGAATTGAACCTAGATATGAAAAGCAAAATTTTAAAAAATACAGGATAATATATATCTTTTCTATAAATCAATTAAAAAAGAAAAACAATAATAAAACAATTGGGAAAGGATAAATATATAAGAAATTAACAGAAGAGGAATCCCAGATGGTCAATAAACATGAAAAATACATTCCTTCTCACTAGTAATCAGAAAAATGAAAGAAATAATACACCATATTCACCCACTGAATTGACAGAAATTTTAAAGTTGTCAATGCCAAATGTTGACAAAGATGCTGAGTTCTGGAAACTCTTAAAACCTGCTGATGTAAGTACAAATGCATGCTACTGAGAGCAACTGGTAATACCTAGCAAAAGGAAGAAGCATATACTCCGTGACCCAACAATTTGATTCTACCAATTATCCCAGAGAAACACTTGCATGTGTACACAAGAGAATATGTACATGAAGATTTACTGTAGCATCTCTGTAACCCCAAATTTAGAAACAGTGTACAGTCTATCAATGGGAAAAGGGGTAAATAAATTGTGATTTACTAATTCAATGGAAATGAATAAACATGGAAAATTATAAACAGTGCTGAATAAGAAAAGTAAGTGAAGGAATAAGAACATGCAAAACAATGCAATATATTGTGTAGGGTTATATACATGCAGGAAAAGCACAAAGACACATGGGAATGTTAATATTGAAACTCAGAAGACTTGGCTACTTGAAAAGGTAGGAGGGGAAAAGCAAGGCTCTGACGCTGTTTTAGTTCTTAACTGAGGTGGAGGCTACACAGAACTTGTTATAATGCTCCTTATGCCTTTCTAAACATCAAACATATTTCATAATGTGACAAAGTTTAAGGAGATTGTTGAAGACCACTAAATTTGAGAATGAATCCTGTGTTAATTTCTCTTACAGAAGTTGTCATAAAGTAGTTGCTACAAAAGTTAAGATATGTGAGTTAAAAAGAATGAGAATTGAAGCTAGGACTATAAAATGAAAGATGGCCCTAGCTTGGTAGCCCAGTTGGTTAGGGTGGTGCCATTCTGATATACCAAGATTGTGGGTTAGATCTCCATCAGCACACATACAAGAAAACCAATGAATGCATAAATAAATGGACCAATAAATCAATGTTTCTCTCTCTCTCTCTCTCCCCCCTGCCTTCTTCTCTCTCTAAAGTCAATAAATAAAAAAATTTAAAATAAAATAAAGTGAAAGATGGTGAAAGTGGAAATAGAATAAGAAAATTAAAGATTTGTAGAATTCGGCCCTGGGTGGTGTAGCTCAGTGGATTGAGCGCAGGCTGCGAACCAAAGTGTCCCAGGTTCGATTCCCAGCCAGGGTACATTCCTGGGTTGCAGGCCATAACCCCTAGCAACCGCACATTGATGTTTTTTTCTCTCTCTCTCTCTCTCCCCCTCCCTCCCTTCCCTCTCTAGAAATAAATAAATAATTTTTTTTAAAAAGTTACTTAAAAAAAAAAAGATTCGTAGAATTCAGTGAGAGTCTTGAACAGAGATCTGTTTTCTGTGTGGAGAGACCACAGACATTTGAATGAACAGAGAAAGGAACTTTCTACTGGAAGACTTCAGGATACTGAAGAAAGAGGAAAAATCAAGTTTAATGTTAATGGGGACAAGACATCTCTTCCTTCCAGAGTGACTTTTGCATGGTCAGTGAAGGAAAGGAGAGGCAGAGAGAGGGGTGAAATCAGGTTTAGTGCATGCCCTGTCCAGAGGCCTCAGCCTAGGAAGACTCTGCGCTCACCTGAACTGTGATGTCCTGGGCCTTCTTTCTCTGATATCCATGGCTCTTCTCCTTTCTCCAACTTGGAAATCACCCGAGGTTTGCAAAGTTCATATCCTGCTTATGAAGGAAAACAAGAGTATGATTGTTTATGCTGAGGTCTAAGAACCATCCCCAGAATTTATTTCCAGTCCTAGGATCCCTCAAAAAGGAAAGGGATGCCACAGCATGTCTTTGTATCAGCTCTACAAAGTAAAGGAAGGAGACTCAGATATGCCCTGGCTTGACACTCAGAGGAATGAGACATCTCTAACACAAAACCCAGGGCCAAGATCCAGGGAATCCATGACATCTAGTAATTTAGAAATAATGACTCTTCTGTAATGGGCAGGTTTCTGGATAAGTGTTTGGCTCATCCTTACCCACAGAGACCAGGTTCCCATAGTTCTCCAGCATCACCTCCCGGTACAGGCTCCGGTGAGCAGGGGTCAGTTGGCCCCACTCCTCCTGGCTGAAGTTCACAGATATGTCCTTGAAGGTCAACTGTTCCTAGAATATGAAATACATTGCTTTTCAGCCACAAACCACCTCCATGAAGGCCCATGGAGTTCTGAGAGTATGCTACATTCTGAGAGATTCTAAACTACTTTCACTGGGAGCCACCTCTGGATCTGTTTGGAGAGTCTCTGGAGATTATCATAAATAACTAAATACATAGAAGGGCAGATGGCCATACGTGCCTTAGAAGAAATTAAGCAGGGTAAGGGGAGTAGGGAGAGCCACAGTGAGGGAATGGATGATCTTCTACGTAGGGTGGTAGGGGAGGGCTTCTCTGAAAGGGTATTTGACCAGAGATCTGAATTCGGTGAGGAAGAGTTTTGTGGAAATCTACAGGAAGAGTATTCTAGGCAAGTGCAAAGGAACTAAGGTGAGATCGTCATTTGCTTGTTTGAGAAGCAGGAGAGTGAACAGTATCACTGGAGGCAGGTTAGCAGAGGGGAAAGTGGGAGAAGATGAGATCAGAGAGGCCCAGGGAGCAGAAGGAGACAGATGACTTTAGTACTTATTGCCCCAAAGGCCAGTGCATTCCTGCTGAGCTTAAATTCTGAGGCCCTGTTGGAATTAGGGTTAAATGCAAAGATGAATAGAACTGTCTGAAACTGTAGTCCTAGTTCCCCCTTCCTAGCCCAACTACTGAGGAGATAAAAAAAGATCAGCCCCTCTGCAGTGGTGTCGTGGGGCACTGGGAATGGGGTAATCAGAAGTGAGCTCCATCGAAGCTGTGTCTCAGCCAGAGCTCAGCCACAGCTCTAGGAGGAATAGGAATAATCAGTCCCCCACATTAACCACCACAGGGAAGGGCCTAGAGTCTCTCAGAAATAAACAGAATGTAAGCCCTGGCTGGCATAGCTCAGTGGATTGAGTGTGGGCTGCAGACCAAAGCATCGCAGGTTCGATTCCCAGTCAGGGCACATGCCTGGGTTGCAGGCCACAGCCCCCAGCAACTGCACATTGATGTTTCTCTCTTTCTCCCTCCCTTCCCTGTCTAAAAATAAATAAATTAATTAATTAAATAAAATTAAAAAAACAGAATGAAACAAACTATATATACAAGGTGTGTCCAGAAAAAGTCCAGCCACTATTAGTATAATGAGAAGGGTTTGTGCAAAATTGATGTAACCTGGCAGCCAAGGAAAGTGGACTGGAATGCCCATGGGTGAACAATGATGATTTCACTGTACTGGTTAGTGGGGGCAGTAGATGCTGTTGAGTGAGCATGTGTACTGTGTGGCCATCGTACTCAAAATGCCTGAGTGCAGCAACAAATCTGCATCAAATTTTAGGTTAAGCTTGAACATTCCTCTATGGAAACTATTTGGATGATTCAGAAGGCCACAGCTATGGGACCTGGTGGTTGGCAGCTTCATCACAACAATACGCCCACTCATGCATCATGTGTCACGTAGTTTTTTGGCAAAAACATCAGATCCCCCAGGTGACTCAACTACCCTACAGCCCAGATTTGATGCCCTGCAACCTCTGGCTTTTCCCAAAGCTAAAATCACCTTTGAAAGGGAAAGGCTATCAGACTGTCGATGAGATTCAGGAAAATACATCGGGGCAGCTGATGGCGACTGCGAGAACTGTGTGAGGTTTAAGATGCCTACTTTGAAGGGGACTTAGGCATCATTGTCCTATGTACAATGTTTCCTGCATCTTCTTCAGTAAATGTCTCCATTTTTCATATTACTTGGATGGATACTTTCCGGACAGGCCTCATATACTCATTTAATCTTCCACTGTTCTTTTATATACAGTATCTAGCCTACAATAAAAAATCATTAGACATGTAAATAAAGAGGGAAATCTGACCTATAATTAAGAAAATAAAAATCATTATTAGTAGACCCATAGGCAACCAAGTCACTGAAATGAGCAGAGAAGAAAATTAAAGCAATTATTAAAATATGTTAAAGAATATACAATAAAATGCAGAAGAGGTGAAAACTTGGTGGTAATTGAGGGGAAAGACAGAAATGCTAAAAAAAGAACTAAATGAAAATTCTACACCTGAAAAATATAATATCTAAAAAATCCATTGGACAGACTTAATAGTGCACTGGACCCTGATAAAAATGAGATCAGTGAAACTTAAGACAGAGATATATAGATATTATTAAAACTGAAGCACCAAGAGAAAAAAATCTGGATAATATCCAGTGGTTTAATATATATGTAACTAGAATCTTAGGAGGAGATAAGAGAATGAGTGAAAATAATATTTGAAGAAATAAAGGCTAAAAAATTTCCAAATTAACCCACAGATCCAAGATGCTCAGCAAGCCCTAGAAAGAACAAATTCAAAGAAAGCTGTGCCTATGCACTTCATAGTAAAAGTGCTGAAAAGCAAAGTTAAAAGGGAAGATTGTAAAAGTAGCCAAAGGAGGGAGGAGGGAGGGAGGGAAGGAGGGAAAGCTGGCATTAAAAAATAGCAGAAAGATAGCTGACTTCTCATCCCAAACAATACAAGCTAAAAGATCATGGAACATCTTTAAAGTGCTTAATAGAAAAAACAATCAATCTAGAATTCCGTGTCCAGCACAAGATCCTCATATAGAAAGGCAATATAAAGACATTTTTAGATCAACAAAAGAAAGCTGTGAGAATTCATCATCAGGACACTCACATTACAAGATATGCTACTTTCTTTAGGCTGGAGAGAAATGATGTCAGAAACTCAGAACCGAAAGAAGGAATTAAGAGTGCCAGAATTGGTAAGTGGGCATATATGAATGACTTACTTTCTTTTCCTTTTCTTAATTTTTTATGATACAATTTACTATTAAAAGCAAAAATAAGAACAATGTATTGTGGGGTGTATAACATATAAAGTGAAATGTATTATGATGATACACAGTGGGAAAGAGTAAGTGGAAATATAAGACTTTTATATTGTATGTGAAGCAGCATAATATTAATTGAAAGCAACTGTGCTATGTTAAAAGTGCACATCGTAATGACTAGGGCAACCACTGAAAACAAACCAAAGAAGTCTAGTTTAAAAGTCATTGGGACATAAAATAGAATTCTAAAAACTATTCCATTCGAAAGAAGGCAGGAGAAGCAGGACAAAGAAGGGATGGGGCGAACTGCAAACAAGGACAAGAGTGTTTACTCAGATCCCACCACGTCAACAATCATGTCACCGGTAAAGGGACTGGTGAAGCATGACCCAGTGATATTTAAGAAAGTCACACTTTAAATATAAAGACAAAGAGAGGTGAAAGGTAAAGGAATGGAAAAGGTTATACCATGCAAAAAGTAAAAGAACACTAGAGCAGTGATATTAAATCAGACAAAGTGGACTTCAGGAAGAGGAATATTACTAGGCATAAAGAGACATTTCATAATGATAAGTTCATCATGAAGACAACAGTCTCATGTTTATGCATCTGATAACAGAATTCAAAATAGAGCAGAACTGACAGAACTAAAGGGAGATGGAGACAAAATCAAAATAATCGGAGATTTTGACATTCTTCTCTCAGTAACTGACACAATTAGACAAAAATTCATCAAGGATATAGCTTTGAACAACTACCCACCTACTTAACCCAACTGACATTTATAGAACATTAGAGAATATACAGTTTTTAAAATTAATTTTTATTTTGAGAGCATTTTACTTAATTTTACATATAAATCTATTTTGAGATAGATTCACATGCAGTTAATAGGAAATAAATGGATATCCTATGTACTCTCTACTGGGGGCAAAGCAGTGTTGATTGGGGGCATGGGGGAACTTTCTGAGGCCGTGGAAATACTCTTTATACTGATTTGATTAGACGGTGTATACATACTTCAAAATAGAAGTACATACTTTCTTAAGTGTTTTATCCTATGTTTTTTGAAATGTAATCTTTTCCCGGGACTAAGAATCCCATCAGTTTTTGATAAATGCCAGGAAGTGAGGAATTCTGGAAAAGTGGAATGCAGAGGTAACTCTTTAAATAATTAGATTATTACTTCTTCCATATTTCTCTAAATAACTCTGCAGTTCATTTCAATCCTAGAAAATATAGTATCTGAATTAGCTGAGGAAACTGGGACTGTAAACAGCTGAAAAATATTGTAACAGATCATAAGTGAATAAATTCAAGAAATAAGTTCAAACCCTGCACCACCTAGTTTCAGAACCCAAGTTCTTCTTACCTAAAACGCTTCTGTTCTCAAATAATGTTTCCTCTTCAATAGTCTCCTTTTCCTTTGACTCAACAATTTTCCTTCTGTCTCACCTATCCTTCCACCAGGCAGTGAGGACACCCATTTCTGATGCCCTGTTATATTGGCCCAGGCTTCCTGGTGCACCGTGTGTCTGACCATTTCTTCTCCTCCCACTTTTTTAGCTGCAGTTTGACCTCTGCTCCCAATACTGTACGGGTCACCTCATGAAGTTCCCAGGTGGTATGTGTACCTCACCAAGAATGTCAGAAGTTTCTTCTCATTTATGAAGTTCGTTTTTCAGGATGACATACTCAATAAATAAATAAATAAATAAATAAATAAATAAATAAATAAATAAATAAATAAGGCTTATCTCAGATCCCAAGTAGTATCCATTGGTTTTTAAAGGCTAGAATGATATCATTCATTTTGCTTTCTTTACAGAAATTAGAAAATGTTAGATCTAGATATTGGTTAGTAATAAGAGTTACATGGAGGAAGGTATAACTTACTCTATGAGCAGATAAATTGTTACCACTATGGCCCCGTTTTCTGCACAAGAGCAACCTGCCTTGAGCTCCCTAGGTTGGATCTGTTAGCCTCAATGACCTCCCACTCCAAAAATATGGGGGCAAGGTACAGCTTTAAAAAGGAAGAGGCAGCTCTGGCTGGTGTGGCTGAGTGGATTGAGTGCCAGCCTGCGAACCAAATTGTCTCCGGTTCGATTCCCAGTCAGGCCACATGCCTGGGTTGTGGGCCAGGTCCACAGTAGGGAACACACAAGAGACAATAACACATTGATGTTTCTATCCCTCTCTTTCTCCCTCCCTTTGTCTCTCTCTCTAAATAAATAAAATCTTAAAAAACAAAAACAAAAACGAAGAAGCCTGTCAAAATAATGAGAGGAAACTCTGACCCACCTGGGATTCTGTTGTTCGAGCCCCAGACGTCCCTTCGTCCTTTGAATGTGCTCCCTGGGTCTCATCAGCATCCTGAGGTAGCAGAGCTGGGGAGGGAAAAGAGCCAAGAGGTTTGCATCTCCCCAGACAGAAAAGCTGCCTGCACACCTGCTGAACAGGCTCCTCTCTCAATGAAGGCACAGACAGGGACATCTAGAAGGCCTCAAGCGCAGACTGGAGCCTCATCAATGAGGGGGACCTGCAGAGCGTTGTTTTGGGCATTAGTATTTCCCAATGGTTGGTCCCAATGTACAGATCTATCAAGACACTCCTTTGTTCAAAGGTGTCCAACAAGAAAAAAAGTTCAGCCATTTCCCATGGACTTCAAGTCACTCTAGTCTACCTGAAGCATATTGTCCAGCACTGGTTTCCTCTAATCACCATCATTAACCTGGACACAAACATCAACTTCAGTTAGGCTACAACAGGCTTCATTCTCTGAACCTGCTGCAAAAAATTTGGACGTCTTTCAAGGCCCAATTCAGTGCTACCTGCTTTGTGAAAATTTCTCAGATAAGTACAGTTGGAAAAATGGTTCCTATCTCTTGTCTTCCAAAAGAACTTTACCATATTGCATTTACCATAGCATTTTCCTAGGTTACCTTCTACTATTTGGATCTGGGTTTGTGTCTATCTCCACCAATTAATAATCAGCATTAGAGATCGGTATTCATTTTTCTATCTCTCAAGATGCTTGATAAAGTCCCTGCCTGACACGGCTAGAATACAATAAATATTTGGCTGAATCTAAAGTGTTAAAGGTATGAATTAAGAGATCACATGAAACACAAGAATTCCTCTATCTGTTCATCTATCCTGCCCAGGTCACTAAATAGTGTGTAATCTTGGACATTTTCCCACCAAACCCATGTATTGCAAGGTAAAGTGAGAGTAATCAAGCATGTCATTCCTTCCTCTTAGCAGAAGATGAAATGAAAGAACTGATAGTGGTTTGGGGCTAAAATGACTGAAACCTGAGAAGGAAAACCACTGGAGGGTTTAAGGATGCAAACGGTTTTGACTTTGCTGTCACATGTCCACACTCAGGAGCCGCTGATGGGGAACATCTTACATTGAGTGTGGGATCTGAGGACAGGAGACGGAGCAGCATGGGCCAGCACAGAGCGCATGCCAGCAAGGAGCCTGTGCCGGGAGCACAGTACTAAGTACCACCTCCTTGGGATGCAGCCAGTGGAGCAGGTTTGAGTGCAGGCCTCCACGTTCTTCTAGAGGAGCAAAGCAGCAGGAGAGGAGGGATCCAGAAGCACCGATCATACAGCCAGAATTCCAGGACTCTCACAGCTATCCCCTTCCCAAAAGCCACAAGCATGAACCCGAGACCTGCGTTCCCCCAATTTCCTCTCCAAGAGACCAGAACAATGAAGTGTGCCTATCTTTTCACACACAAATGAGATTTCCACTTTCTCCTTCCATCCCCACCTCCATCAGTCTGTTCTCACCCTCTCCTTCAAACATCTTAGTCACGTCCTCCCACAGGGGCGCCCCCTCCTTGGCCTTCTTTGGATGGTGCAGCTTCACCCAGGCGCTGGCTTCGGTGGGCAGGGTGATCAGGAGCTGCTGCAGCATGATGACGCTGCCTGACGGGGCTTGTCCGCCTCTGCTGAGGACACGGCCAGACCTCTGCTGGGAGGCTTCACAGTTGCATGATCCTCCTCTGATCACAGCCTCCCGCCCTCAGGCATGTTCCTGCAGCACCAGAACCTGGGGGCCCCTAGAGGCTGAGGTCACTTTAACAACTCTGAAAACCTGACTCTGCTCTTAAATTAAGTGCCGCCTTCTTGGGAGGCAGCTGGTTGGGTAGGTTTCAGGGCATGCCTCTCTCTTCTTCTAGCAGCGCACGCGGCAGGAGAGGAGGGATCCAGGAGCACCCTCATACAGCCAGAACTCCAGAACTTGCAAAAATGTGTTTAAAACTGCAAAAGATCCAAAAACAAAGATTTGACATCAACGTGGGAATAAGTACAACCAATGCTCTTGGGTGCGGCTCTGTCTCCCAGTTCCATACACACACACACACACACACAAAGCCAAAAGCACACAGACACCCACTGACCCTGCCTTGACCTCCCTCCTTATAATAAGCTGCATGCATCTTCTGCCTGGATACAGATTTGAAAGAGGGAAGGCTTTAAAACCAGACAACCTGGGTTAGAATCCTGACCCTTGCACTTAAAAGCTCTAAGGCACTTCAACTATCTGAGCTTCAGTTTCTTCATCTTAAAATAGGAATAATAATTATACTTCATAGTGTCGTAATATTGATTAATTGAGACAATGTCGGACACACCATAAAATTTTAATAAACATTATTATAAATGTTTTTGCTTTAATGCTGTATCATAGCATTGTCTTTTTAAGTTATTTTTAAAAGACAATGAGTCCCAGCTGGTGTGACTCAGTGGATTGAGCAATGGCCTACCAACTGAAGGGTCACTAGTTCGATTCCAAGTCAGAGCACATACCTGGGTTGCAGGCCAGGTCCCCAGTGGGGGGTGCTCAAGGGGCAACCACACATTGATGTTTTTCTCCCTCTCTTCCTCCCTCCCTTCCCCTCTCTCTAAAAATAAATAATATCTTTAAAAAACTAAAAATAAAAACAATTAATTTCAATTTAAAGTTCATTTCAAGTGTCTCCACTGATGGAATAATCACGTAGCTGTATTTTCTTCACATGGACAAGCAGTGACAGACACATCACCACCCACGTGGATGCCTAGCACCCAGCAAGTTCTTTTAACCTCTCTGTTAAGATGTATCCTGGTTTCAAAAACGTTAAAACGGAGGGACAGGAGTATGCCTAAAAGTGGAGGAAATATAATATGTGGAGTATAATGAAGACTACTATGGAACTGTTCATAATAGGCAATGTGGGGAGGAAAAAGCCTCAAATATATCATCTATCTCATCTGACCCCATGACATCTGAGCAGGCAGGGCTCTCCACAGCAACCAGTTCAGTGTATCTGGGGCCCCCAAATCAGTCCCATCTCCGTGGAAAGGAGGCTGGCCCAACTTTTTGAAGTTTATGGGGAAGGGAATGCATTTTATGGGCATCTTTTTTCATCTGTGACTGCTGATACAGAGAAAGGGGGCTACATCCTAACCAACTGAAGCGTGTTGGAAATATTCTGCTTCTTAATATATAAAAAGTAAATGTCTTGTTACCAAAGTGGAGAAATTAATAAAACGGTTAATGACAGAGAGGCTTCCTTTCGGAGGTACCCCTTCTCCCTGCTCCCAGACCTGCCTCCCTCAGACTTCAAGGCTGACGACACCAGCAGTGTGGCTTCCTACTCACCAGATCGGCGGTGGGGAGGTGGACGCTGGTAGGACCAGAGATAGGGGCGTGAGCGCTCGCTCTTGAGGCTTTCAGCTCCAGGTGTCTCTTTAGGGGAGGACTGGCAACAGATTTTGTTCTTTTCTAGCTTTCTACAGACCACAGCCCCACTCACAACACGCCCAACGTTCACATCGGCCTCCAGACTGGAAGTGGTTCTTCTCGAAATTCCCAAGCACAGGCGGCCTAGGGCGTGTTACTGCCACTCCTGATGACCCCTAACCATCCCGCGTGGCCTTTCACAACTGCACAGCGAGGAGCTGGGCTCTGGGAGCTGCAATGGAGGGATTCCCTGAACCCTCTTTCCGCAGACCTAGACAAGGATACACCTCGCAGGCTGCAGCTTTAGTGTCTGGGCGGCGGCGGCGGCCAGGACAACCAGCGAGCCGCCTCTTGGGCGGCAACGCGGCGTCTCCTAGTGCCCCTGCTTCAAGACGCTTCCCTGCAGTTGTCTGCGCCACGGGTGGCCCTAGCCTGAGGCCCAGTGGAGTCCGGGGTGCGGCTCACCCACGCGGGCGAGCTCCCCTCCGGCGCAGGACCAGCTAGTCTTCCGGAGAGCTCCGCCCGCCCGCTGCTGGCTCCACCCACGAGGCCGGCCTTGGAGCCCGCCGGCTCCGAAAGTGGGGCGCGAGGGAAGACCCGGAGCCCGGATTCCGTGGAGCGCACCCCTCCCACCCCCCTCCCCGCAGACCACCCAGACCCCAGGACTGCGGGCACTCCAAGAGGACCTGCCGCATTTCCTGGTAGTGGTTGGGAGGGACCATGTGGACTGACAGCTCTTCCAGTGGGGAAGCCCCTTCTCTGTCATTCATTCATTCATTCATTCACCAACCATCTCTTTAGTGCCCACGATCTGCTACGCATTGATTCTTACAGGATCTGAGGATACAACAGTTATCCAAAAATGGATATCTTGGATATCCATTTATCAAAACGCAGTCCCTGCTTTCTTGGATTTGAATTCCGGCGAGATTAAATAGATACATAGAAGAACAATTAATATCCCAGGAGATTATAAGGGCTGTGAGGAAAAGGGAAGCAGCGTATAGAGTAGGGGATAGAGGATAACTGAAGTTCCTATCTCTGGTCATCGTGGGCTAGGATATTATATCAGCTCACCTCAGAAAACAGTACTATTAAAAAGTAAAAGTCTGGAATATATATTTTAATGTTTTTAAAGGTGTGCATTAGTTTACTAGGGCTGTCATACAGTACCACTAACTGGGTGGCTTAAATGACAGAAATGTATTTTCCCAGTTGTGGAGGTCAAAAGTCCAGGATCCAGGTGTCAGCAGAGCTGATTTCTCCGGAGACCTTTCTTCCTGGCTGCAAGTGGCTGCCTTCACCTCGCGTCCTCTCAGTGTCTTTCTGCTGTGTGCTTGTATGCCCCTGCTGTGTCTCTGTCCAAATTTTCTCTTATAAGGATACCAGTCAGATTGGTTTAGAGCATACCCTAATGCCTCATTTTAACTCGATTATCTCTTTAAAGTGATTAAGTTTAATCACCAAAATATTTGATAAATATAGTCACATTCTGAGGTACTGGGGACTAGGGTTTCAACATATGAATTTTGGGGATACACAACTGAACCCATAACAAGGTGTCTAGGAGATGGCAAGATACAGGATTACCAGACCAAAAGCTGGGAAGCAAGGATCTGGAAAGGTAATCCAGATCCTTGGGAACATTGGAAGATGCTTTTGCCCTGAGACATTTACCCAGATGAAAAATTATGATCTTCCTTTCCCACTTCAAAGAATGAATGAATGAATGAATGAATGAGTGAAGTATAGGGAGTGAAATAGAAGACCCTCTGTACAATCACTGGAACCCCAAAGGGTTGCACACTTAGGGTGAGAGTGAACTGAAAGTGGAATAGCTTGAGAAGAATTTGCAGGCTGGGGGGAAATTGCCTGTCTCAGCCTTGGCCGTGGTTTTAGGTGGTCTCTGACTGTGATGCCACCAGATGCCTGGCAAAGGCAAATACAAATCCTCTCTGGAGGGAAGGATTATAACTATAGGCCTTAAACTGTTTCTACAATAAGTTTTCAGAGAAATGTTAAGTGCAGAATTAAAGATAAGCAGATATGCAAGAAAACTAGAGTCTTGGGGTGAGCTTTTCAGCAGAAACAAACAACAGAAATAGACATGCAAAAACAATTACTTTTTTTAAAAAAACAATTTCTTTTGGAATTATCAGATGCAAACTATAAAACAGTTTGTATTTTTGGTTTAAAGAAATAAAATATAACTCAGATGGTTGTGGCAGGTACCTGGAAACTATAAAAAGTGATAAAGCAGATTAAAAAAAAGAGCTAAATAGAAATTCTACCGTAACAAAATTAAGAATTCAGTGGATGGTATAACAGGTTAGACATAGCTGTATGGAGACTAAATGCAATGGAGAGTAGGTAAGAAGACATTATCTGGAGTGAAGTACTAAGAAACAAAAGAATGAAATATGCTTAAGAGAGGATGAGAGATACAGACGACACAGTGAAAAGATCTGGCATAAGTTGGACAGAAAAGCTAGAGCAGAGATAGTACCTGAGAACAACTTTAAAGTTGAGAACAACTTTATATTCTTCAGTACCTATGAAAGCAACCAGGTCACAGATATAAGAACTCACATAACTCCCTCGATGCAGACTCCGGCCCGAGGGGTCGGTGTGTTGTGGCTGTGACAAACAAATTCACATGGACTGCAGGAGTCCTGTGGAGAAAAAGGGACGGCGTGGCTGTTCTCTAAGTGAGAGAGAGGGACTGACCCCTGCCTGGACAGGCTTTTGTTGCTTTTCTGGGTACATTATGTTGGGAATGGTCCTCATTTACTATGCACAGTTCCACTGTAGGTGATTGCCTTTTACAGATAACAAAGGAAAGAATGTTGCTAATCACTTCAAAGAGAAGGATGTTTGCAAATGCAAGGGGAAAGGTGGTTGAACTGGTTACACTCCATACCTGGGAGGTTTAGCGCAGACTTTAGGCAGCTACTTTAAAGATACTCAGCAAACATTTATTGCCCCAATCCAGGGTAAGGGAGTTTTAGCAAAAAGCAAGCCTCAAAACAGCTAGGTATAATACAGGCCTGATTCCCCATGGAAGAACTGATCCCGAGCTCGGCTCCTATGTGCTGACTCACTCCCTGTTGGTTTTCTGAATCAGTGGCTGGGCTACATTCACCATGCCACTCGGATAGGCTCCCTATAAGGTGGAAGTGTGTGTGGGTCCATGGAGAAACCAGCAAGCAATGTTGTATTGCTTGAAGCAAACCCTAGTAAGAACATTGGATCTATTCTGAGAGAAATGGGAAGCCCTTGAGGGTTTTGAACTGAGAAGCAAGATAATCTTACATACTAAAAAATCATTCGGGTGCTACCTGGAGAATGAACTGCTGGGTCTGCAAGTATGCAATGATGCAAGTGAAAGAACATTGTGGCCTGGACTAGGTAGTGGTAGTGGAGGTGATGAAAAAAGGGACACTTTGAGGGACTGAATGTAGAATTAGAGAAAGAGGAGTCAAGGATGGTTCCAGCTGAGAAATTAGATGTTCCCATTACTCAAACAAGAAACCCTGGAGGTAGAGCTGGTTCAAAAATGGACTTGTTAAATTTGAGGTGTCTGATGTACACATCCAGGAGTCAAATGTGCCCTTGGAATTAAGAGCCTGAGGTGCAGAGAGAGTTGAGTTGGAGATATAAATGTGGGTGTGCAATGGCCTGACCGTGTGTGTCCCCTCACAGTTCGTATGCTGCAGTCCTGAGGGCCGATGCGATGGTGTTTAGCAGGGGGGGCCCTTCGGAGAGGCTTAGGACATGAGGGTGTAACTCCTCCAATGGCATTAGTGCTCTTAAAAAGAGACCCCACAAGGCTCCCTAGCCATGTGAGAAGCCATCCAGAAGTTGGCAGTCTGTAACCCAGAAGAGGACTGACACCGGAACCCAGCCGTGCTTCGTCTTCAGCTTCCAGCCTCCAGAGCTGCGAGCAGTAGGTTTCTGCTGTTTATAAGCCATGCAGCCTGTGATGTTTTTGTTGTAGTGACTAGACCTGATTAGGGTGGGCTGTTAACAACACGTGTGTGGAGCTGAGGGTGTCTGCTAGGGTGTGACTAGGAGCTGGGTAGGGAGAGAAGGGAGGACACTTGGCATGTCTGAAATTGTCTTTATGTTGCCCTCACACTTGTTTGATTGCTGGGCAGAGGACTTTAAGCTGAAGATCAATTTTTCCCCAAAAAATGTTTAATTGTATTTATTCCATTACCATTTAGTCCCCTAAACCCCCCCTCCCCCATACCTACAAAGCGTTGAAGACATTGCTTGATCAATTTTGTGAGAAGTCTGAGGATTTCCTGATAGGTCATGCAGGTGAATGACCTATCATCTTGCTTCAGAAGCCTTTAGGACATTTTCCTTCGCTCTGGAGTGGTGATACTCTATAATGATGTTTCTTGGGATAGCTCATTTTTGGAAGCAGATTGCCTGGGTTCAAACCTCAGCTCTGCCATTACTACCTGGGTGCCGCTAGCTTACACTCTCCATGACTCTGTTTCCTCATCTGTAAAATGGGAATAATAGTACCCACTTCAGAGGATTTTTGTGAGAATTAAATGAGTTAATATGTACAAAGTATTTACAACATTGCCTGGTCCATTGTAAGTATATGATAAATGTTAACTGTAGGTATTTACTGTGCTGAGAACAAAGATCCTTTTAATGTTAAAATTCATGTCCTTCAATTCCGAAAAACTGTCTATTGTGTATGCACATATTTCCTACCCGTCATTTTCTCTTCTCTTTTTGGAGACCGGAAGTTCAATTTACATGGGCAGGGTACTTGGGTTGTTGGCCTTGATTTCTCACTCAACTATCCACAAATTTCAGTGCCTTTTCTTCCGGCCATGCAGCTTCTCCAGAGAAGACTCCTCCAATGGGGGTGGCAGGGAGGCTGTGGAAGGGGTGGAGCCTGGCTTTTCCTGGCAAAGGGGGCTGAGAGCCCCACAGTTCAGTCTGCGGCTTTATGTTAATCTCCATTTTAGCCCTGCTCCTTCCCTCCGGTCTCCACTGTGTCTTGTGTCCCTGATTCCAGAGTAACTCCAGTCCTCCGGTGAACAAACGTGTAGCCTTCTTCGAGCTGAGGGAAGGAGGCAATGGGATGGAGAAAGGCATGGACGGAGGAATGTGTAGCAGCCTGCTGTGTGGGGTAGGTGAGGGGACCTCGGGCGCTAAGTACAGAATTCCAACAGATCCAGATTTTCAGTCCCTGGTCTTCCACGATGCCCACTGCCTCCAAGGCCTCAGCCTCCGCAGGGACCTCCCTTGTCCATATTCTTCTCTGCAGGCTCTGCTAAAGCAGTTACCATGCTTCTGTTTTCTCACTACCCAAAACCGGCTGACACCTCCAGTCTGCTGCTGTACTCTGCCCCACTGCTGGGTTGTCTTTTATCCTTCCCTAGTTTCTCATAAACACACACTTACAAAACAAAGGTAAGCTCTTGTCCTTAGTCAGCCACATTTAACTGCATTTTTAGCAGATTAACTTAAAAATAGCCTTCTATCTTAAAAGTATATGTTGTAATTCATAGTTCTTAGAGGCCTAAAAATTCAACCATTTGCAAAGCAATAAATAAATAAAACTTAAAAAGGAAACAAAAAGATCTCACCTATAAAATCTAGGTATAGGGATTATGTTTCTCTATTGTCATCATGGATACCTAATTCAATTCAGTTCAAATTAAAACAATTCCTCAAATATTGAGTTCCAACTGTGTGCCAGGCACTGTTGTAGGCACTTGTAGAAAGAAAAAAAAACAGATACATACTCTCATGGAACTTAAATACTAGTAGGGGGAAACAATAGTAAATAAGCATAATAAATATGTAAAATATCTAATATTTGCAGTTTGGGGGTAAGAAACAGTTTGCAACTTTAAGTAGCATGGTCTGGATAGTGTTCGGAGAAAAGGCAACATCTGAGCCAGGGTGAGATGAGAAGGTCAGGGTGAAGGATGTCTGAAGGAACAGCTCGTGCAAAGGCCCGATGTCAGGAACAGGGCTGGAGTTCATGAGGGAGGTCTGGGCTGGAGATGTGAATCTGACATTTAAATAGAGATGGTATCTTACACCGTAAGACTAAATGAGGTCACTGAGGCCAGGACTATCAGAAGAGAAAAGCAATAGTCACACCTTTCACTAAAAGGAACAATCAGAGAAACTCAAGGAACAATCCGAGAAACTCAATTCTTAGGAAATCTAAGACCATAGAAAGGTGATAGAACATATGTAAGGAACAGTGTGTATCCCCTCTCTCCTTTGACCCATATAAGAGCTTAAGAATCAGAGGCCATTTTTTTAAAAAAAGAATTAAATGTGGTAATAGAAAAAAATCTAGAAACATATATTCTGGATTTATAGCTTTACTTTTTTAAGTTCACACTTACAATGCTCAGGCAATTGAGTTGTTCTGCCATGTAAGAATAACGAGTTGAACTTGACCTACCTCCAATTATGTTTGGAAGGATACAGTATCTGTTAAGTGAAGTACTCTGAGTCCATTCTCCCCTTTCCTCTCTCATGCTTCCTTGCCTCAAAATGGCCCCTAAAATCACCTTCTCCCTGGTCCTCTTCAGTGGGTTCCTAGATGGATTGTTCTGGGGGCTATCCCAAAATCCCTCCCAATCAACAGAATGCACATTTTCAAATCTAATACTTTATACTTATCAAAGGGAAAAGTTTAAAAGAATTTAAATGGCCACCAATTTCAATATATCTATCTTCAAAAAGTCATCAATATGTATTAAGAGATTATGGCCTAATATTTTTAGGTGTAATAATGGCATTGCAGTTATGTTTTAGAGACACATCCCTAAGTACGTATGGATGAATGAAAAAGCATCATTAGCCCTGGCCAGTTAACTCCGTTGGTTAGAGCATCATCCCAATACACCAAGGTTAAGGGTTTGATCCCTGGTCAAGGCACATACAAGAGTCGACCAGTGAATTTGTAAATAGGTGGAACAACAAATGAATGTTTCTCTGTCTCCCTCCCTCTCTTTCTCTAAAAATAAAAAAAAAAATCATTATAGATTGAAATCTGTATAAATATCATGATAAATAATTCCTAGGCTTACACTCAGCATTACAAATGTGATCTTCCAACAAAATACCAAAAGAACTGATAAGAAAATAGGAGTTATGGCATACATATACATAGTAATTTGACACCAAATGAGTTTCTTGCGATTATTAGCCATTTACATACTCTATATATAGGAGAGGCAAACTATAGCCCTTGAGCTAAATGCAACTCAATGCATGTTTTCTTAAATTTATTGGAACATTCAGTTATGTGAGTTCTCAAGTAGGGACAATCTTGACCCCAGGGACATGTAGCAAAGTCTGGAGACCTTTTTCGTTGTCACTATGGGGGCGTGGACTATTGGCATCTTGTACTGGCATTTGTAGTCAGAGATACTGCTAAACATACACAGTACACAGGAAGCTGCCCATAACAAAGTGTCTGGCCCAAAGCAGAGGTGCCACGATTGGGACACCTGATTTATGTGTTATCTCTGGATGTTTTTGCACTAACATAGTAGAGTTGAGTGATTCTGACAGAGGCCTTATGGCCCACAGCACATTACACATTTACTGTCTGGCCCATTACAAGAACAATTTGCTAACTGTCTACAAGAAATCATTAAAAATATATAAACATCACATGCATAGTAGGTTATCTATCAATTCTAGAAATTTTCCTTTAACATTATTTCCTCTAGAAGCAAACCAACCAATATTTTTATTTCTACCTCTTCTAGCCACGTAAGGAGCTATAATAAAAAGGATATATTGCATTTTATTCTGACTCATTAAGGGGTATTTAAAACAGTGATTCTCAAAAGTCAGTCCACAGATTACTGACCTGCTGTGATGAAGTTTTCACTGAACTCATAGTGCAATGAGAAAAAATATAGACAACTTTGGAAGGTTTTCATAAAACTGGCTTAATTCAGTGTGAAAGTCTGTTCTTTATGATTATAACCTTCCTATATTTTTAAATATCAAAATGTCCTCTCTTTTCTGAAACAATGCTGATAATAGGTGTTTTCATCTGACAAAATAGCTGTAACATTGATTCAAACCAATAAAAAATTATTGGTTTTTGAAATCCAAGTCAGAAAACCACTATTTTAGAGGCTTTTGTTTCACTATGAGGATTCCTTGATGTTGAACATCTTTCCTGTGTCACTGCTGAAGGTTCCTTAAATGTGTTTTACAATGTCTGATAAGTGATGAACTACAGCTGAAGACTTTCCCACATTCATTAAAATCATAAGGTTTTTCCCCAGTATGAATCCTCTGATGTTTGGCAAAGGATGCATCATGTCTAAAGGCTTTCCCACAATGGTTGCATTCATAAGGTGTCACTCCAGTGTGGACTCTCTGATGAACAGAAAGATGTATTCTTTGGCTAAAGGCTTTCCCACATTCCTTACATTTACATGGTCTTTCCCCAGGATGCGTTCTCTGGTGTCAAGTCAGGTATGTGCTATGGCTGAAGGTTTTACTACACACATTACAAATATAGGATTTCAACCAGTATGAATAATCTCATGTTACCTGAGGTGTCTAATCTGGAAAAATGCTATTCTACAGTCTTTGCATGTGAAAGGTTTCTCTCTCACAAGAGTTCTCAGATGCTGGATCAGCCCAGTGCTCTGGCTGAATACTTTCTCACCCACACCACATTCCTAGGGCTCTCCCCAGTGTGGATTCTACATTTTTGGTAAGAAATGATGGGTGTCTGAAGGTTTTCCCACATTCCTTACATTCATAAAGCTTCTCACCATAGGGGTTCTCTGATGCGGAATAAGAGAGGAACTTTGGCTAAAGGCTTTTCCACATTCTTTACATCTGAAAGGTTTTTCTCTGGTATGAATTCTCATGTGTTCTGAAAGGTGAATGAACTGTTTGAAGATTTTTTCACAACTATTACATTCAAAGGTTTTCATTCTTGTATAACTCCTTGAGTGACTAATCAAATCTAAATCATATCTACTTCTCTTCCAAGATATGTCATATTTATGGTCTCTTTTTCTTGGAGAACCTACTGGTCCTGGAATATCTTTTGAGCTCATATCAATACTTTTCTCAAATCTGTTAGATTCTTGGTCTGTCTCCTGAGTGAGCGTTTTCCTGTGGCTCAAGGGGATTTGCCCCTCACCCATTCCTTGGTTTTCCTGGTGGCTCCCTGACTTATCACATTTGGAAACTCTTCTAAATGTGGAACACAAGATGCTTCCTCCTGTGGACATTTCCTTCATCAGGCCATGGTGTAATTCTTCCCACAAAATGTCAATTCTTTAAGGTTAGTGCTTTGGTTTCTGTTTTACTCTCCAAGTCTGAAAGAAATCCAAAAATACAAATGACCCATATTCCCTGAATTTTAAAAAATAAGTGGCTATAGTGATAACAGGAAGGAATGACAATAACATATACCAGGTACAGGAAACCTGGACTGTCTTCAACTGTGATCCTGCCACCTAGGAAGCTAATATGAAAAGAAGTGAGGGAGTGACCAAAGGAAGCTGTTAAAAGTATGTGAGGTGACTTTAAGAAACTGGAAGAGTCCTGACCAGGGTGGCTCAGTTGGTTGGGCATTACCTTGCAGAGTGAAAGGTTGTCAGTTCAATTCCTGATCAGGGGACATGCATGGGTTGTGGGCCTGGTCCCTAGTTGGGGCATGTGTGAGAGGCCAACTGATTGATGTTTCTCTCATACATTGATGTTTCTCTTTCTCTTTCTCCCTCTCTTCCCCTCTTTAAAAATACATACATACATACATACATACATAAATCTAAAAAAAAGATATTGGGAGAGTTCATTCATGTGAATTGCAAGAAGAAATGGAATAAGAAGAAGGCATTATTGTAAGGGCAAATATCAAGAGATAAGATTAAAGAAGATGGGATTCTAATACCATATCATCTCAAGCTCATATTTCTATGACAGAATTTTCTTCATTGAAAATTGTGTTTGTCTCATACTTTTTACCCATTAATTTAAAACATTAAATATATAGGAAGGTATTCACTAAAATTGGGTAGCCTCCCTCAATCCTATCCCTGTTCCCTCTAGCCTCTTAGGATTCAACATTTCTAATGATATGTGTATGCGGATGTTTGCATTTATGTATATATGGTCATAAATATACAGTTGCACAAAAAAGGGATCATGGCATACATATAGTTCTGTATCTGTTTTGTTCTGGTTTTTAACTCACCTGTATCTATGGGCCCCCTTCCATGTCTGTACATTTAGACTTATTTCATTTTTTTTAACTGCATTGCATTCCACTTTACGGACATACCATAATTTGACTCTTCCATGCTGAAAAATAATTAGGGTGTCTCCACCTTTTACTTTCTTGTTATACATACACTTGCACACAATCCTGACAGTGTTTCATAGAAGGTACTCACGAGGAATTACTGGGTTGCGAGTATGTGTGCTCTCAGTGAACATGGGTGCCTTTCCCTGCAAACTCAATCTTCCTCATTTTTGCCTATTTAAGAGGAGGAAAATGATCTTCATTTATGTCAAAGTATTAACTAAAAATCTTAAAGGATAAAGAATATATATTCTATCTATACATGACACACGTTTTTGGATCAATAGTTTCTCTGATTTTTACTCTCTATTCCTATCCACCCGTTCTGGACCCTGCCACCCTAAAACACCAATATTTCTTGTTCACAGAAGAACCATATTCCCTAGGATTTCTAACCTCACTTTAATAATAGCACATACAAAGTGCTCAGTAATAGCTGAATAAATTTTGGAGTGAACTGAAAAAGCAAGTGGAGATGTTTAGATCACTTACTACAGGGAATAGCAAATCACTTAACTTTCTTTTTAAGGTAGAAACAAGATAAATGTCATATTTTGAGTGGTCAAATCTGGCAGTAGTATTCAAAATTATTCAGAGAAAGAAAATAAGACATCAAATGTAGCTAGAAATCATGGTAATTGGCACGAGAGATACTTGACTCAGCATTGCCTCAAGACAGACAGAGAGAAGTGGAGCAGAGAGGCCACACCAAAGAACAAACTAGGGGGACTGAGGGGGAAGCTGAGGGTATAAAGCACGGTGCATTCTTGCTGATGTCACGAGACAAAGGACAGGAGGGGTCAGGATGAGAAACTTGTTTGGGAGTGAAGATGGCCTCTATTTTTGGACATACTGGGCTTGAAGTGACACTAGTGCGTCTGTACAAAGACGTGGGAATAGAGTTCATATGGATGTGTAAGACCAAGATGCAAACATGGAGAATATCAGTATCAAAGGGATGGCTGAGACCAGCAGAGTGAGTCTGTGGGCATTTGCGAAGACACACAACTGCTGCGTAGAAGACAGAGACCCCGCAGGGTCTGTGGCAAAGACTGCTGGCTGTCCTCTGAGACCTGTCCTCCCCCTTTTACTGACACCCCACTACACTGTGTTTCCCAGTCTTCCTTGAATTTGGTTGAGTGAAGGGACAAAGATCTCCCCATTAAGTGAATGACAGTGAAAGTGATCTGAACTCCTATAGGCTGGCCTGTAAAAAGCCTCTCAGATGAGCTCCTTTCGCTGCTGGGTAAATTTAAAGGACGTGGAAGCTCTCGGGGATTGTGGAGCCACCGTGTGGGAGAAACCTTGGCTCCAGATTCACCAGGTGGGAAAGGACTGTCCGTTGAAGTA
Source organism: Phyllostomus discolor (assembly GCF_004126475.2). Taxonomy (NCBI): domain Eukaryota; kingdom Metazoa; phylum Chordata; class Mammalia; order Chiroptera; family Phyllostomidae; genus Phyllostomus; species Phyllostomus discolor. Next base: position 27,091,363 of record NC_040907.2, on the reverse strand, counting down.
AACAGTTCCCCCAGACCAGTACAGAAACAAGAAATTCCTTTCTATTTCAGCCAAATTTTAAAGTCCATTTGCTATAGTAGTTTAGCCTATCCTAATGGAGGTGGAAATGCTACATCTACATTAAAAAGGATATTGATGAGAAGCCCTGAAAAAGCAGTGAGAGGAGACAAAATGAACCAGGTTCCCGTAGTTCTCCAGCATCACCTCCCGGTACAGGCGCTGGTGAGCGGGGGCCAGTTGCCCCCACTCCTCCTGGGTGAAGTCCACAGGTGTGTCCTTGAAGGTTAACAGTCCCTAGAACATCAAATACGTTCTTTTTCCACCTGAGTTTGGAAGTTGTTCTGACCTTGTCTAATGCTACAATTCTACTCAAGTTCTCCTGGACACCTGCTTGCTTGGCCGATTCTCTGCTGGAGGTGACACAACAATGCTGACAGCAGGTAAGTTGTCTTTTGCAGGTTATAATTTGGCAGAAGTCAAAATACTCATGAAATATTAAAGAAGGTCACAGAGTACTGCGTTGTAGTTGAGGCTAAGGACAACAAAGATTAGGAATATTTGAGAGAGGGGAGAGTCCGGAGGCGCCAAGGCCACAAGAGAAAAACAGGGACCACTGTTGGCCTGAAAGAACCGTGACAATGAGGACACATCAGTGTGGGCAAAACACCTTTAGCTGGGTATTTCTGTTGACAAGAACATGCTGGAGAACAGCCTGTTTTTGGAGGGGGCAGGAATTCCACCTAGTAAAGAAGAACCCTGGACGGAAGCAGACACTCTTAAAGTACAGGGGCCTGCTATTTATGATCTATGCAAATTAAATAACCATTTGACAGTTATTTTTTTAAAATATTCCCAAATGCAAAGAGAACCCAGAAGCCAGAAAACTGAGATAACAAATTCCTTCAGTATTGAGACTATTTCGAGGCTTCTTTGTCATTGTACATTCTGGAATGCGTGTCAGGACTACTGGGCTGACACTGAGGATGGTTAAAGGTGTGGGGCCAAACCCTGTGCCATGTGATTTGAGAAGCCAAGAGCACCCCACTTTAAAACACCTGTGCTCTCCAATAATGTCTCCCTTTAAACTGGTGTTCTCTGATTCCTCTATAATTTTCTTGTACTTCTCTGCGCTGCCAGGGTTTGGCAGCACCGCACTTTGCCAGTGCCACTGGTTTTCTGGTGAGCTCGTCTGTGAGGCAGGGACACGGCTGAACTGCTCTTAGAAGCTTCCTTCCTTTTCTGCTCAGCCCGTCTAATTTGTGCCCTTTGTGACCTACCAGCAGTTTCTCTCCTCACTTCTCTTTTCAGCTGCAATTCTGCTCCTGGATGTGACCAAAAAGCCTCTCTTAAAGTTCATTAACAAAGCATATTCATCTCCAAGAATATCAGATCCTGGTTCTGTTCATTTTTAAATCCTGCTTAAAATGTTTTGCAATGTTTTTCTTTCCCGCAGATGTCATCCCTGAGGTTTATGGGCAAAAATTACATTATGTACTTTTACGCACACGCACGCACACTGGCACAATTTTTAAAGGTGTTGGCTAATTGGTACGGGTTTGCTAGAAACAAGAAAGCTCCTAAGGAAGGTTACTGCTGGTGGGGAAATTACCTGTGAAATCAGCGGACGCAGCCTGATTTCAAACAGGCTAAGAACATCCAAGCCAGGAAGATGAATCAAAGAAAATCAAAGTCCAGGGTTCTTAAAATATGAAAAACAACTTCAAGAAAGTGAAAGGGAATCCCAACCCACCTGGGATTCTGCATCCTTCAAATGTGCTCCCTGGGTCTCAGCAGCATCCTGAGGTAGCAGAGCTGGGGAGGGGAAAGAGCCAAGAGGTTTGCATCTCCCCAGACAGAAAAGCTGCCTGCACACCTGCTGAACAGGCTCCTCTCTCAATGCAGGCACAGAGAGGGACATCTAGAAGGACTCAAGCGCAGACTGGAGCCTCATCAATGAGGGGGACCTGGCAGTGCATTGTTTTGGAGATTACATTTCCCTATGTCAATGCTGGCTCAAAAGCATGGAGCTAGCAGGCCCGTCCTCTCTTGAGGACTGCGAGATCTTCCACAACCAACCCAAAGCTATCTCTCCAAATATTATCTCCCTCTGAACACCATCTTTCATCCCCTGGACGCAGCACCCACACCATCCAACTCACCACTCTTTGAATACACCTGGGCCGCTCCCACTTCAGTACTTCACCCCAGGTCCTACTTCAGGTATCCTTCCGGACAGGTTCAAGTGATGTTTTCTCAGACACCCTACATGAGAAAAAAGTGTCCTCTCCCTGTGCTCCCCAAAGACTTTGTTTTTATCTCTGCTCAGGTATCTACCTCAGTTTGCCTATTACATTTGTTTTTAGAATAATCTCCCTCAGCTTAGCACTACTGTGAGTATATGGGTAGAAACTGTACCTGGTGCATTTCCTCCATCTACTCCAGTGTAAGACATAACACCCTGCCAGGCTGCAAGAATTCAAAAAAGACTGACCGCATTCGAGGCATGAAAAATATGAACGAGGCCCCAGCTGGCAGGGCTCAGTCGGTTGGGTGTTGTCCCACAGAAAGAAAGGTTGCTCGCTGGTTTGATTCCTGGTTGAGGCACATGCCTGGGTCGCAAGTTTGGTCCCCCGGCGTGCGAATGGAATGCAAACAATCGATGTTTCTCTCTCACATTGATGTTTCTCGCCCTCCCTTCCCCCTCTCTAGAAACTGAAATTAAAATTTAAAAAATATGAACTAGGAATGACGGCACATGAGTTATTATCGTTGTACTTTTTCCCAACTTTTTGTCATAAATGTTGAACACCTGTTCACCCACCACCTATACCCAACAATTGCTAACATTTGCCATATTGGCTTCATCTATATTTTTTCTGGACCATTTTAAAGTCATGGATGTGATGATACTTCATCCCCAAATACTTCAAGTAAGAATCTTCTCCTGCATAACCACAGTATCATTTATCACACCTGACAAGGTTAACAATAATCTCAAAGTATCATCTAAACATTCAGTTCATATTCAGATTTCCTCAGCTGTCCCCAAATTCTTTTTTATTCTGATTTTTTTCCAAGCCAGGAGCCAATCAAGGTGCACACATCCAAAGTGCTTGTTATTTCTAGTGTCTCTTACTCTAGAATGTTCCCTCCTTTTCCTTGACGTTAGTTTTTTTAGAGACCAGAACAGTCTGACTGCATCCTTGTTCCTCTAACCCCTGTGTTTGCTTTAATCCAGAAGTTCAGGCTTTAAGCTTAATTTAGGATCAGGTGAAACAGTTTTGACAGGACGACCTCATGGGTGTACCATGTGCTTTATTTTGCATGGACCAGAGGGCACAAAATGCCAGGTCCCCTCACCACTGGGACACTTGGTTAATTAAGGTCTGATTACCAGACCTGGGAAAAGTATGTACTTTCCTCGGCATTTAGCAAGTCATTTGTGGGGTGATACTTTGACACTATGTAAATACCCTGTTCCCCATCAGCCTTCAAATTATTTCATTTACAGTAAAATATTCTATTATCCCATCTACATTTATTATTGGCAGGTTTTTACTGAAAAGAGCTTTCTCTCAACACCTGGAAATGATCTAAAAAGCAAGGTAAAATGTAGCCTTTGTTCCCATATGAATCTATTTTCAAAATAAGCAATCAGTGTGTTAACCACCACCAATGTTGGCAAGTGAGTTTCCCCCCCTTCTTTCTCTGTTTTGAATGTCATCATGAACTTGTGGGAATTCACTTATTCAAGGTGTTACAATCGATTCGGATACTTAAACTGTCCCACGTTCATCTAGTGCAAGCCCCTTGAACCTGGTGCTCCCATCCATCTGAGAACTAACTGTCCATTAGTCCTTTAGCTCTCCCTGGCTTTCTAGCACGAGATACTCCAGGCTTACTCCATACTCTCCCTGCGGCCCTCTACTTCTGATCTAGCCACCAACTACCTGGTCAGATCTCTCATTTTATTCACATTTCCTTGCTGTGAAATAAGGAAAATCAAGCAAGTCCGCTCTGCCCCAATTGCCTATGGAGAAGATAAAAAAAAGTAACATACCCTGGCTGGTGCAGCTCAGTGGATTGAGTGCAGGCCTGCAAACCAAAGCATTACTGGTTCGATTCCCAGTCAGGGCACATGCGTGGGTTGCAGACCAGGTCCCCAGTGGGGGAGGCGTGCGAGAGGCAAACACACATTGATGTTTCTCTCCCTCTTTCTCCCTTTCCCTCTCACAGAAGAAGAAGGAAAAGGAGAAGAGAAGGAGGAGGAGAAAGAAGACGAGGAGGAGAAGGAGGAGGAGGAGGAGGAGAAGAAGACAACCATGACACTGAAATCTTGGCTTTAGGTTGAAGTGACCACCAGTACTCAAGAGAATCCCAGGCCAGGAGCCCTAATCAAGAACTCCAGACCTCTTATTCAACTGCCACTCCAAGAGATGCTTCTGCTCAGGTGTCCACCTTCTTCCTCACACTAATGTTGCTTTGCCTCCCTCCCACCCGTCAGTCTATTCTCACCTTCTCCTTCACACGTCTTAGTCACGTCCTCCCACAGGGGTGACCCCTCCTCGGCCTTCCTTGCATGGTGCAGCTTCACACAGGCGCTGGACTCAGTGAGCAGCGTGATCAGGAGCTGCCGCAGCATGATGACTCCGCACTCCCCTGTGGGGGATTCTCTTACTTCAGCCCACAAGGCAGAGTCCCTATTGGGCTTGTGCACTCTTGATGCGGATACTGCTTGAAACACTGAAAGAAGGTTTCACAGTTGTATGTGCGTCCTCCCTCTCAGGAACCCAGGGAACATAGGGTACCAAAATCCAGACTGGGGACCTTTTAAGTCAAGGCTTTCCAGGAACACCTCCCATCTTGAGCTCCATCTGTCTCCTTAGCAGGCAGCTGAGGCTCCAGGTATCTATCCTAAGCAGTCACCTCTAGACTCCCCTGGTGATGCTGGACAGAAAACGTTCAAGTCACCAAAAGGATCCGAAAGGTTCCCTCACATGGTCAGAGTTCTAGAACTTGCACGAATCACTGGACAATTTTTACAAAGCTACACAGAGGTCCTGGATAGACACAGTCCACACAGTCCAAAGCACTGTGCTGGTGTCACGAAGCATTTTTTTTTATGAGTAAAACCCAATTGTTTCAAGTAGTGTTGTTTTAAATAATCAGATTGGGAATCAAAAAGGGCCCGGGTTGGAATCCCAGCTCCTTCACTTGTCAGCTGGGGCAAATCACGACACCCTGAAACCCCGTGAACTCCCGGATAAACGGAGAGGACAAACCTTCCTCCAGGGCTGGACACTGTCTGAGCCTGACACCCAGCACCCCCCCCCCCCCCCCCCCCCCCCCCCCCCCCCCGCCACCCCAGTGACTGCGTGTGGCGACACCAGCGCCTCTCCGCTCGTCCCCTCCCCGGACCCCGACGGTCGCCGCTCACGGCCCAGACTCCAAACCCTTGCCTTCCCGTGGATGGTGCCTGGGCCGCGGGAAGATGCTCCCACGCAGCAGCGCGCGTCCGGGTGGGTGCGCCTGAGCGCCTGCAGCTTCTGCGTGCGGGTCTCGGAGGCCTCCGGGGCAGCGCCTGTCCGGGAGGCGCCCCATGGGGTGTTCGCCCCGTGGTCCAGCCCCGCTCGGTCTGCAGCATCCCGCGTCCCAACCCCAGGTGAAGCAGAAGGAGCTGGAGCCTGTGTTCTTGTCCGCCCTCACCCAGAGGCTACTGAATAGACCAGCTCCTCTGCGCCAAGAACAGCCATGTGAATGTTTCCGTGGGGAGGTGTGAAACCCTTGACAAAACGGAAATATCTGTATCACTTTTCGTTGTTGTTGTTCAAACAACGTTGGTATTAAAAGAATCCACACCCATACCACTGTTCCTTAATAAGAAGTACGCAGAAAAGACCGAAAATGGAATGGAATCCAATGTTTTATTAAGAGAATACCACGATCAGGCAGGTTTTTGTTCTGGTGTTCAATAAGTTCTTATGTTCATCCCTTTCCTTATATTTCTGGAATTCCAGAAAACACACAAAACCAAAATAATTATCTATAGCCTCGCCAAGCAGAGATAACCATTGCTACCATTTGCAGTATGTAGGTAGGTGCATACACGTACCTACACACACTCACACACAGCAGTTTTTAAATGCATTTTATGGTTGTTATTTTTTTTTTTTTGGAAAACTGATCATACTGTAATTGATGTGTTTTTGTCTTCTCAACAAAGTAGTAGTACATCATTCCAAATACATACTTCACGTCAGTAGTTACAAAAATAACAATTTAGAAAACAGCATAAAATTATGTAGTTGCTAGCTGTTATGGGTCGAATGTTTGTCTGTCTTCATCTAGTCCCCCAAATTCATCTGTTGAAACCCCAACCCATGTAGCTGTATTTGGGAAAAGGAAGTCATTAAATGAGATGATAGAGGTGAGGCCCTAATGCTTTAGGATCAGTGTTCTTATGAGCAGACACGCCAGAGGGCTCACGCTCTTGAAGGTGCAGGTCCCGAGGAGAGGTCATGGCGAGGACTCAGGAAGAAGGCACTTCCTACAACACAAGCCAGGAAGAGAGCCCTCCCCCCAGGACGTGCCCTGCTAGCCCTGGATCTGGGACTTCTAGCTCTCAGAACTGTGAGAAAATAAGTTTCTGTTGTTTAAGCCACCCAGTCTATGATGTTTTTTTACAGCAGCCCAAGAAAACTAATCCATTAGCATATAGTATGTGCAGAATGAGGCTTTGTTCTAAGTGCAGATTTTAACTGATTTAGTCCTCATAAGAACCAACCCCTTGAGGTACTATTATCACCCCCAGTTTGCAGATAAGAAAGCTGGGGCTTGAAGAAGTTAAGCAACTTGCCCTACATCACGCAACTTGCAAGTGGTAAATCCCGGCAGGCTATGCACCTATCCACTACCCCAAAATATAGCATAAAATAGAGTAAATGGTATATAAATGGTCGAGTCTATGTAGTGGTACATGGGTGCTTACTGTAAAATTCTTTCAACTTTTCTGCATGTTTAAATATTTTCATAATATTGAAAAATACAGCTAAAAATAAACAAGAATGATATAGGACATTATGAATAAGTTGCTGATTTAAACAGAGAAACCAGTGACATACACCATATTCATAGATTGAAATAGAACATTCTAAATATGTTACTTTCCTCCACTTTAATACTCCCCAATCAAAATCTCAGCTTTTCTTTTTGCTAAGTTCAATGATTCTAAAGTGTTCCAGAATGGCCCAGTAAAAATTTCCAACAATAGCCCTGGCTGGTGTGGCTCAGTGGACTGAGTGCCAGCCTGTGAACCAAAAAGTCACTGGTTCGATTCCCAGTTGATGCCTGGGTTGCAGGCCAGGTCCTCAGTAGGGTGTGTGTGAGAGGCAACCACACATTGATGTTCCTCTCCCTCTCTTTCTCCCTCCCTTCCCCTCTGTAAAATAAATAAATACAATCTTTAAAAAATTTTTCCCAACAATAATGAAGTCAGAATTGCCCTACCAATAAGATATTATCTTGTATTATAGAGGCACATAAATAAAAATAAAAAAGTAGCCCTGGCTGGCATTGCTCAGTGGATTGAGCGCGGGCTGCAAACCAAAGTGTCGCAGGTTCGATTCCCAGTCAGGGCACATGCCTGGGTTGCAGGCCACGGCCCCCAGCAACCATACATTGATGTTTCTCTCTCTCTCTCCTTCTCCCTCCCTTCCCTCTCTAAAAATAAATAAATAAAATCTTAAAAAAAAATAAAAAGTGCCAAAATATACTCATAAATTAGTGAAATGAAATTGGAAACCCACAAACAGACCTGAGAATTTAAATTTAATACATTATAAAAGTGACATTTCAAATTAGCGGGGTAATGTCGGATTATTCAGTAAAGGACATTAGGACAACTAGAGAGCTACTTGAGACCTGGGTAGACACCTTACCAAAAAAAGATGCACAGATGTCAAGTAAACATATGAAAAGATGTTCAACATTACGTATTAGGGAATTAGACATTAAAACAACAATGAAATACCACTACATACCTATCAGGATGGCCAAAATCCAAAACACTGACCACACCAAGTGCTGGCAAGGATGTGCAGCCATGGAAACTCTCATTCATTGCTTGTGGGATGGAAAATGGTGTAGGCACTTTGGTGGACACTGTGGCAATTTCTTATAAGACTAAACATACTCGGCATATAATCCAGTAGTCATGCTCCTTGGTACTTATCCAAATGAACTGGAAATTTATGTCCACAAAAAACCTGCACGGAAGTGTTTACAGTAACTTTATTTATAATTGCCAGAACTTGGAAACAACAAAAATGTCCTTCAGTAAGTGAGTAGGTAAATAAACCGTGGCCCATCCAGACAATGGAACACCATTCAGTTGTAAAAAGAAATGAGCTATCAAGCCATGAAAAGGCTTGGAAGAAACTTAAATGCATATTATTAAGGGAAATCGCCAATTTGAAAAGGCTACATACAGTATAATTTCAACTGTATGATATTTTCTTAAAAAGCACAACTGTGGCGACAGTAAAAAAAGAAAAGATAGAAAAACATCTGTGGTTGCCAGGAGTTAGACGGAAGAACTAAACAGGCAGGCAGACCACGCAAGATTTTTAGGACGGTGAAACTATTCTGTATGATACTATGATGTCACCATACAGTTGTCAAAACCCATAAAATATACATCGAGAGTGAACCCTAATGTAAGTTAGGGATTTGTGGCAATAATGGTGTGTCAACGTAGGTTCATCAATTGTGGCAAATGCGCCAACCACTCTGGTGCAAGGGCAGAAGGGGAGGAGGTCAGAGGGGGGAGGCCAGGGGCACATTTTGTGGCTAACCTAAAACTGCTCTAAAATATATAGTGATTTTTAAAAAAAGTCTTTAGCACAAGACTTTTCAAAGCCATCACTATTGGGATATTGTATTCCAGACGCACAAGAGGCATAGAACATGCAGTCTTCCCAAACCTGTCTCAGTGTTGTTGCGGAACACCTTTGAACATCTCACCTCCGGCTCCACTCTCCTCTGTCCCGACCACCGTGGCCTTCATTCAGCTCTTCTCCTCCCTCTGGTCCCCTAGATCTGGTCTTGTTTCTGCAAATACACTGCTCTCAGTAGCTGCCTAAAACTCACATCCGACCATGTCACTCCGCTGCCTACAACACTTCAGGCTGAACTTCCCGTGGTACAGGAACCCCCTGCGATCTGGCCCAACCCCACCTGTCTTTCCTCTCACCACACCCTGATTCACATTCCTCAGAAACATCAGACTGCTGTGCTTCCCCGAGTGTTCTGTGCCCTCGTAGGGCTGTCTTTTCACATGGTGCTCTGTCTGGAGCATTCTTCTGCCCACCCCAGCCCACCCACTGGTTAATCACCACCTATCCTGCAAGTCTGCTGCCCCATGAGGCTGCGAGCTTCTTAAGAGTAGGGACTATGTCAAATTCATTTTTTCTTATCTCTTCTTTCCAAATTCTAAAAGCTGATGGGCACCAAGGCTCGATCTTCTCATTGGGCTTTCTCGGATGACAGCATCCAGTCTCAGGGATTTATATGCCATCAGCACCCTAGTAGCTCCCAGACCCATACTTCTAGCCAAGCAATATCCACTGCAGATGCTTACCCTTGTTCTGCTCTCTTTCTAGATCCCCACATGAGTAAGTAGCTGGCTGCTTACTCAGGCCTTAGTTCAAAGGTCACCTCCTCCTGACTTCTGCATGTAATGGTCGCATGCCCACTTTCCCCCCTTCACCTGCCTTACCTCGTATTATAACTGTTTGAAATAAAGTAATTTATTTACTTGTTTATTGTCCACCTCTTTTACTGCCAGCATGAGAGATTGGGGAGTTTTGACTCATTGCTTTATTCCAGAGCCTAAGACGACAGTGTTTGGCACGTGGTAAACACTTACCAAACATTAGTTGAACGAATTCATGCCTAACATAGGTCTGGCACATACTCCTTGCTAACGTTTCAGTGCTGTGTGCCCGACGCTGCGCTGCGTGCACCACAGGAACCGCGTCATTTGACCCTCAGTGTTGCCGTTGGCCCCGTCTCCCACCGAGACATGGAATGTAGCAGTCGGCCCAGGTCACAGAGTAAGAAGGGATATGAACATTGGCAGCCTGAGCCAGAGGTCGCTGTCCTAGCCGCTGTGCTCTCCTCTCACATCTGGAAGTACTGGAACTGTGTATTCAAAGGGAGAGAGGGAGGGAGGTCTGCCAGGAGGGAAGGGGGACTGCGAGTGGGGGCGGGGGGGGGGGGCGGTGCTTCCAGTTCTGATGTCCTGTGACGCCAGCAGGTGCAGATTCCCACAGTTCCCAAGCTCAGTCTCTAGGCACCACTGGATAAACGTCCCCTTTCTGACTGCCTGAGCCTGGGCCTGGCCCTTGGGTTGCCCATACAGAATATTTTTTAACTACAGGGAACTGACCCAAAAAGCAGAAAATGTGGGTGAATTCACCCTCCTCCAAGAGCGACACACAGTAACAGCAAGCAGTCCTTCCCTGCAATATTTATTAAGGAATTTACACATACACAGGAGAAAGGCAACCAGGAATTGTGGTTCCCACAGTTGAAATCTTTTAAGCAAAGTTTTCTTGTTTTAATTTTCAAGTAGGGTGAAGAGTGACTGAGAGGAAAGCAGTCCAGGCTCTCTGCCTCGTACACCTGGAGCAGGTGGGGAAACAGAGCAGCCAGGGAGACACAGGTATGGAAGAGTGATTGGCAGGTTGGGAGAGGGGAAAGGAGGACGAGAGCCATCAGTGAGATTGCACTTTTTTTTAACTGTAAGAAGAACTGGCAAGCCAGTTTCAGGCTGTTGATAAATTATTTCCTCTCTGTTGTAAACCTAAACCTGAAAAAACAAAAACAAAAATACCCAGAGCAGATGGGGGGAGAGTGGGAGGCAGAATCCACACACACGCACACGCACACACGCACGCAGTGCACACGTTAAGCTCTGCATTCCCTCTGGTGGGGCCGGTGCTCCAGCCGCAGGCAAGGCGGAGGCAGGGAAAGGGCTGTGTGTTTTCTGTGGGACCTTCATAGAGTCTTTGGTGCTAACAAAGGCTGACGGAAGCAGCAAGTCCCGATGCCTCAGATCCGGAAAGCAACTCTGGGCTCAGGAGGGTAACATTTTTGCTCATCCTCATAGATGGGGGTTCGTCTCTCCCCAGGGCTAGGCCCAACCTGATCTAAGACCCAAGAAGTATTTAATTTTATTTCAGTACATTCTTAATTCCCATAAATCATGGGAGCATGATGCTTCCCGCTTTAACCAATAATTTAAACATGTAGAAATAGTTTATTAACACACGTGGAAGTAGCTCTAAACCCTCCCCTCTTTGCCTAAAACAATACCTACATGCCCCTCCAACGGTCTGAAAGGAGGATTAACCTTGCGGGAAAGGTACTCAAAAGTGTGCACATTTCTTCCGCAGTATTAAGTGCCTTCTGCCAACAATTCCTAAGGTGCTGGTGTGGGGGAGCACTGGGGGTGCTGGGGAGGAGGTCAGGATAGCTCGGGGACACATACAACGTAAAGCAACAGAGAGGTCTGTGTGTTTGGGAAGTGGCTGTGCTGGGCAGAACGCCAAATCCCAAATGACAGACGGAGCAATTTCTAAACCAAACAGAGAGAGGTAGGAGAAGGGGGTGGGCTGAAAGAGTTGGGGAAAGAGGAGCGAGGGGCAGAGAGGGCGGAGGAGAGGGGCGGCCGCAGAGGTGTTCTGTTTTTATTTCCACATCTGCGGGCTGAGAGTCTGATTTGCTGCCTGTCCATTTCCGCCGCTCATCGACTGTCCATAGCTCAGCATGCCATTGGCTCCACAGAAGTTCATCCCTGCCATCTGCTGGGTCATCTGAAAGGGAGAGAGGAGACTTTCAGACGAGGATGTGGGCATGCAGCCAGCTAGTGCAAAAGGCAGGGTAGGAGTCCTTCCGTCTGCGGGGATGGGGAGGAGGAGACAAAGGGGAACTCTGTCGTGGCACATAAGTGCCCTGAACCGCAGTAGATCATTTCAAAGACACCAGAGCTCGTAAATGAAGGACTGCTCAGAAAAGACGTGTTGACAGAGACTGATGCTCAGGGAGGGAGGGACGGAGTCCTGCGGCTAGGCCACAGAAGAGCAGCATGGGAAGTGGCTCTCTCCTTCCTTTCCAGGCTCTCATCCTAAACAGAAGGAGCCTATTGTTAATTTGCCGAGGCCAGCCCTGAGAGCAGGTAGAGGCCCCCACGCCGGCGCTCCTGTCTTCTCTCCAGCAGAGAGTTATTACTGCCAGTGAAAGTGCTTGTGCACACTCCAGAGAAAAAGAAAATGGACTGTTCAGGATGAACAAAGGCAGGCCAATTAAAAAAAAAAAAAAAAAGACCAACGTGTCTTGAGTGTGTGAGAAGGGAAATTGGGCGACTGGGCCCCTGGAATAGGGCCCGGGTGGGGTCCGGGCCTCTCTATGGGTTGCTTTGAAAGACTAGCCTCTGGCAGTGAACAGAAGAAACAATTTATCAAAGCAAAATGCCTTAAATTTCCTATGCCTAGTGCATTTTCTCCAGAAATTTTTTCTTTAGGTCTGTTTTTCTTCTACCAACCTTTAATTTCAAGCTTACAGGAAATTTGAAAGAAATAGTACAATGAAACCCATTATCAGCATTTCACCATATTCTCTGGCGCATCTGCATAAACTGTAAACAATGTTGATGGGCACTGAAAACTGTGGGTATGGGACCTTTCACCCCCAAAGTCAGGATGCATTTCGTAAGAAATAACCCTTTCCTAGAACCACAATGCAATCAACACACTCAAGAAATGTGAGATCAATGCAATATTTGATACACACTTCATTTTCAGATCTCTTTGGTCTATTTTAGTCTTGAACACTTCCCCTGTCTCATTTTTCTTTTTTCCTGACATTGTTTTAAGAAGCCAGCTACTTACTTACCAGAAAACCCCTCAATTTGGATATTATATCATGTTTTCTTATGATTGGATCCATTTTTGGCAAGAATTCTATGTCAGTGATATTGTGTGCTTCTTAAGTCTTCGTACAAGATGCCAGAAAGCACGTGATATTACGTTGTCCCATCACTGGTGATTTTACGCTGGATCATCAGGCCTAGGTAGTAGCTGTCATTGTGTTTTTCCATTGTAATTAATACATAATCTGAACTATATTTCTTTGAGAATATGTGAATACCCTGTTTTTCTACAATTAGTAGTCATTCTCCAGTAAAGGCTTTCTCTCCCTCTATCCCACACCCATTTAAAAATATATGTCACTATGGACGCGTGGATGTTTTTCCTGCAGCGTGTTACAGTCTATTAGTGCCTTTCTCAGTTCAAGAGCACCCTCTTCTGTTGGCATAGTGAACTGAGTGTTTTGCAGAGGGAAGGACCGTGTGTTTCTGATTTTGGGACTCTTCCACTTCCTGTCACCACCAGGCCCCCAGAGGGCATGTCCTCCTCTTCAGTCATCCCGTCGCCCGAGAAGCAGTGCTTCCCGAGGCCACCGTCTATAATCCTGTATATTTCAGTCCCTTATTTCTGATTCTCTGTATAACCAAAGTCCTTATCTACCAGGCCTCAGACCTCTTCTCAACATGTCTCCAATCTGGGTCGGTCTTCCTCTTTCTAGAGGATGATTTTGTCTGTCTTCTATCACCTCTGGCCTCCTGTTCCCTCTCCTCTTTTCTTTTTCATTTTTAGATTTTATTTATTTGTTTTTAGAGAAAGGGAGGGAGAGAAACATCAATGTGCAGTTGCCTCTCACGTGCCCCCAACTGGGCACCTGGCCCACAACCCAGGCATGTGCCCTGACTGGGAATCAAACCAGTGACCCTTTGGTTCACAGGCTGGCGCTCAATCCACTGAGCCACACCAGCCAGGGCTCTTTTTTTTGTTATTTTGTTTTGTTTTGTTTTAGAGAGAGAAAGAGAGAGAGAGATCAGTATGTCATTCCACTTATTGATGCATTCATTGGTTGATTCTTGAATGTGCCCTGACCAAGGATCGAACCCACAACTTTGGGATGATTCTCTAACCAACTGAACTACCCGGCCAGGGTCCCTCTCCTCTTTTCACAGCCTTTTCCATGATGCTGACTCCCCTGGATTTAGGTGTTTATATGCCAAATGCCATGTAATTTGAAGTCTGTAGTATTCTGTCTACGAGACGTGGTAGCCATGGTTCTGGGAGGTTTTATTTGTTCTCCTTGTTTATCTGTGTATGTTATTCTTGTTTTTGTTTTGATGAATGCATAGGGAGATTTGGATTTAGGCAGTTACCCTTATTCTATATGAACCCAGAACTCTGCAGAAAGCCTGACTTTGGAAGAAAAACCTAAGCATAAGAATGTCTCTCATGTTACCTCATCTGTTGGAAGGATACAAACTATAAGGGAGAGACACAAAGCAAGATGGCCTTGAGGAAGTCTGAAAACTCTTGTCCCAAATAAAATAGGGTAGCTTACCTGAGTAAGGTTCCATTGCAGCTGCTGGGCTGGCTGCACCCCGTACACAGTCTGGGGCATAGCTGCCATGCCTGCCATGTAGCCCGCCTGCTGGGCAGTCATCATTCCGTTTGGCACACCCATCACTGGAGCCTGCATACCGCCCATGTAGCCTGCAGGCACGGCCATGGGGGCAACCATCCCGGAGGCTCCTGGCTGAGCTACCATGCCTACTGGTGGGGTCATCATGCTTCCCATTATGCTGTTAGGAGATGCAACCCCAGGGAAGCTGGGGTAGGCTGTGGGATATGCCATCTGAGCAGGAGCCATGAACATCGCTGCCAAGAAAACACACACACAGATCTGTTAAGAAACCACGCAAAGTCAGTCCAAAGTGTCACTGGCTATGCCTTTCCCTCTAGAATTTCTCAGGACTACTCAACTCAGAATGCTCTTTTACAAGGCAAAACAGTGAGTTAGACAGAATCCCTGCGAGGCTTGCTATGGCTTACCACCGGTGCATCTCTGACCGTGCCACATCCCCTTTAAGGTCTAGATCCAGACCTAGAATCAGACGTCACTGGACCCCACAGAAGAATCTGCTGATACTTTGTGGCTTCGTAAGAAATGTCATTCATGCGCAGGCTTGTTTGGTGTACGATGTCACAATCCCACAGCAGCTGCCCCGACACAATGAACAACGCCTGCACTTAGTCCTCGTGTCTCTGCCTGGCACGTTGGCACGACCCCCACGGAATCTACCTTGGGCGGGCATCTGCGGCGTCTGGGACCCGTACAGTGAGAGGATGGAGTCTTTAGAGAGCTGTTTCTTGCTTGTTTCTTCTGATTTGCTCCCTGGCTCTGGAAACAGGTTCAGGTTTTCAGGAACAGAGCCGGCACTCCCTGCAGTTGGCATGGAACCTACAACCTTGGGGCAGAGAGCGCAGGGGGAGAATTGGATGGTCCCCAGGCGGGGTCTCTGTAAGGACCTCCCTCATCTCTCTGCTGCTTCTAACTTTCGCAATAAGCCTGAAGTTAATAGCCTTCTGACATTTTTATCATACAAATATCTGAAAACACCTGATAGTTAAGCTATGGAACAATACTTTGTTCTTTAACAAAACAATGTGATTTGCTTAAAAAAATTACAATAAAATTTAAAAATAAAAGCAATCTATAAATGAAGCAGCTAGAAATAACTGAATTTAGATACCAGAGTAGCCATTTACTTGTATATCAAGAGGTTAGTCAATAAATTTTTGGAACTAATGTTTCCTCATCTATAAAATACCCATTTTAGCCCTGACTGGTGTAGCTCAGTGGATTGAGTGCAGGCCTATGAAGCAAAGGGTCACTGGTTCAATTCCCAGTCCAGGCACTTGCCTGGGTTGCGGGCCAAGTCCCCAGTAGGGGGTGTGCAAGAGGCAACCACACATTGATGTTTCTCACCATCTCTTTCTCCTTCCCTTTCTCTCTCTCTACAAATAAATAAATCTTTTTAAAAATATCCATTTTGCAGGGTTGTGGTGAAGATTTTAAATTATAAATGAAATATACAAAATAATATACAAAAACACCTAGCACTGTGTAGGGTACATAACAAATATTCCTCAAATAGTAGCCATCAAATGTTTCTAGTCTTTCATACCTACAAATTCTCTGGCAATAACTCAGGCTGAGGAGTTGACCTAAAGTATCAGTTTTTACAACCTGACACCCCTCAGACAGAAGGTCATTCAAAGGGCCCGCTCTTTGGGGGCAGGAGAGAATGGAGTGAATAGTAAACTTAGGCTGTAACAGAGGCAACACAGTGTTAAGGAAAGAACCAAGAAAACCAAAGTTCCGTTCTACCAGGGAAGCATGACTTGGATCCATGATTAAGTTATCAAAACCACCCTTTTCAGAATCCTCTTTAAATCCCGAGGAGCCCACAGGACTCACCTGTCTGGAAACCGAAGAAGAGGGGGATGGAACAGAGGCCAAAAGGTCTAAGTCCTTCTCCAGGGTATTGCTGGTCTTACTGCTCACGATGGAGCAGGCCACAGGAGCGTCTGGGAAGGAAGACCGAGGTTACAACGCAGCACTGCTCACGAAGCCCACGCCTGCCTTCTACTGTAGACACAAAGACGACTGAGAAGGCCCATATGCTCCATCATGGACCTGGAAATCCAGGATTCTGGAATCATCTCACTTGGATGGGGCATCCCAAGAGAGGCCTCACCCCCCGTTCTCAAGCGCACTCCGGAGAAGTGTGTAGCCCAGATACCGGGCCCAGGGCAGCAGAAACCCAGGCCTGAAGGCTGCAACAGCACCACGGCAAGGGGGCTGGCTAGCTCCTTCCTGGCTGAGGGACAAAGCCCTGTAGAACTGATTTTCAGAGAGAAATTAAAGATATAGAAATTAGAAGCCTAAGTAGCCAATAACCTAAATCCGCAGAAATGGACTGAAATAAAGACAACCACCAGTGCTGTGAAAGGTAAAGAATAAGCTACACTTCTGAAAGGGGCATGGTTTCTAAGACGTGGAGAAAAGTGAGCACCAGGTAAGGGGTTGCACCTGAAAACTGAGAGGATGAGGACAAGGCTCACAGGGGCGGGCGCAGTGAAAAGGGCTAACGTGCACTGAGTGCGCAGTATGTGCCAGGCTTGGGACTGAGAGATTCAGAGGCGTTATCTCACTTCATCCTCCAACAACACCCTTGAAGTGGAGACTCAGCATCGCCACGTAACACTAAGTGGCAGGGCTGGGACCCTGGCTCCAAAGGCCGTACTCGTAACCACTGCCCTGCTCTGCCGCTCTGACAACGTCTCAGGAAACTCCGCCTCGGCGCACTGCTCAGACGTACAACAACAGGGAGAACACGAGAGAACAAAGACACACTCTCAGGGACAAAGACACACGCCGGAGACTCCCATCTCTACCTCTCTTCCCGGGATCAGAGAGAACTCGTCAGAATTTGTAGATTACGGGAGTGGGAAAGTCTAACTCTTACCAAGGCCCAACAAATCCACGACGGGCGCTGCGGATTTCGGGGAGCTTTTCCGAGGTAGCTGTGGGTCTTCCTTTTTCTGTGGCTGAGGTGAAAATATGTTATAGAGAGAAATAAGCAGGTGTGTTGAACCCTTTTTTCCCCTCTCCACTGCAAAACCACAGGTACTGCTGTGGTGTGGTTGCTGCTGTTCAAAGAGACTTATCAAAGAAACCAGACTCAGGAAGTGTCAGGTGGAAGAATCAGGGGGCACGGGGCACAACTCAGACCTGAAGTGGAAAACAGAGATACCATCTGTGCTCGCCTGGCTTTCTGAAGAGACAGATCTGTCTGGAACCAAGACGAGCACAGACCGGTGAGCCGACAGAAGTAATAGTTTTGGGTCCCAGGGAAAAACGAGAATAAAGTAGGTGTCTTATGGCACAAAAGCCAAAAGCCAACGAATCTCCCAGTGATTAGAAAACCTTTAATACTAAAAGGGAGATCGGTCTGAAGATTACTGAATTCACTCTGCCGGTATCACTAGTGACTGTGTTCACTAGACAGTGTGATTCAGAATGATGATGAAACACTCTTTCTTAAGCAAACAGTAAAAAGTCCCCTCTCCTAAGATTCCAAGCTCTGATACTGGAGTATCTACTACTACAGCCACCGTATGTCCTGTGGAAAGAGAACAGTGTCCACTTCAATACGACAGAGCAAGAATACGAGAAGTGATTGTTTAAAATGGATCAGCGTGGCCTGGCTTCTGGCCTGTTCTTAACTGCAGGAAATGAGGTAGAGAAGGTCTAGCAAGAGAAGGACTAGAGTAGGGGTAACATCCATTCAGAAGGTGTCACACAGCCTTGATATTACGGCATGGAACGTGACTCTTGCTTAAATGCAACAGACACGGTTCCTGATCCGCCATCTGGCCCCAAAGAGAGTGTTACAGAGCAGATCAGGCCGCAATCAGCAATGGGAAAGAGGCAGAAATGGCAGCGGCGATCTAACCCAGTGCGGAACCCTGCAGCCCCAGGTGCAATGCACTGCCGACCCCACACCAGCCTCCGCACGTATGAGCCACATACGAGCTCGCCTGAGGCCGCCCACACAGTGCGGACGCTCTCCCACTTACCATTTTCACTTTCTCAAAAACGACAGGTTCCACTTTTTTCTCTGGAGCTGGCTCATTCCCTCTTTTCCACTTGTCATCTTTTTCTTTCTATAATGATTTTACGAACAAGACAAAGAACACAGGCTCAATGGTGATGAACAGTTTGCTAAATTATCATTCCAAATGTCCAAAGAGGAAACAAAAAAATCCCTACTGAATCTGATGCAAGAGTCTGACAAGCTTGGGAGCTTCGCGACGTGGGGCCTGAGAGCCGGCCTCGTCCGCTTCAGCCTCAGTCTCCACGAGGCATCTTTCAAACATCTTGGGCACCTGCCCTCCTAGTTCTGCCTCGCGACTCTTGAAACGTGCAGTGCAGGCTCTCTGCCGAGGTGAAAGCCTCTCACCCATCTGCTGCCCCTTTCCGACTCAGGTTTGCCTTGCTCATGACTTGAGCCCCCCCCACCCCCAATCTTGGCATAATTCAGTAAAAGAAGTTCATGTTCAGACTAACAAATATCCTTTGTGATTTTATAAATTCAACCATAAATTCTCTCAAATCTTTGCCTTCTTTTTTAAAAACTCAGGAAATGAACTATAACTTCAAGCTTAATGATTAGGAAAACAAAAATCAAGGAAATAAGGCCAGAAAAAAAAGAGTAAAAGGATTAAAGTATCCCTTTCAGGGTGTCCTGAATGAGCCACCTGTATAAAGCCAAAAAGCACATCAAAAATAAAATATCAGAAAGTCTCTGCCAGTTTGTGTTACTTTCACAGGTAGTTTCGTAACGCTTTCACAGATGCTACTGGTCACATTTTAGAAATCAAATAAACATTTAAATGTTAACCAGAACCACAAGGTAAACTCAAGAACATAGGCATATGAAAGGAAGTACTGCATACATGTGAAAATGTTCAACTTTGCTAATGATCAAAAAGTGCAAATTATGCTTTTTTTTCTGAAAGAAAGACCTTAGTAACACCTAATGTTGGCAGAGATGACATAAAACCCATACTCTGCTACAGTGCTGAGAAGACAGTATCAAACAGCACAACTTCTGGAAAGTATGTTGGCAAAAGTATGAAAAATACTGAAACATATTGACCTAGATAATACCATATCTTCTAATATATTTTAAGAAAACAACCCAAAATATGGAAAAGTTCATATGCACCATGAAATTCACCTCCCAATTATTTATGTGAAGAAAAATGTAAATCACGACCTTTATGTCACAGAAGGAAAATGGTAAGATAAACTGTGATCTAAGTACATCAAATAAAAAATACTGAAGTAGCCTTTTGGCAAACAGGAGGCATTCCCCACCCAAATGAAGACACGCGGTGAGTGAGACAGAGCGTTTTCGTGAGCAGGCCGCCCGTCCTCACGCAGCAGCCCTCCCGCCTCCCATCTCCGGGATCCCATCTCCGGGACCACCTGGGATGCCCTCTTCTGGTCTCCGCTAATGTCACGTCTTCAGGTCCAATGCATAGAGGCAGACACACAGACCACAGTATTCTAGAAAACGGATACTACAGGAAATGGATTCTATAAAGGAAGTGCGTGTGTCTTGGTTTCAAATCCTTCTTGATAAGCCATCCAAGCCATAGCTCTTCAGTGGGTTGATCTTCCTCGGAACAGTTATGATGGCCTCCGGATCCCTGTTCTGGATGACTCTGAGGTAAGAGCCCTTCATACTGAGTTGAGAGGGTTCATCTTTACCTAACTGCAAGTTTTACCTTGCCTTACCTTAACCACTTACTTGCCTGTGTGGTTAATGCCTTTTCACACAACCTCAAAAATCAGTCTGGAGCTGATTCCAGTTCATTCCTTTTCATTCAACATCAAAAGACCAATTTGGAGCTTTAAATTATGTGGAAGAGCTTACAGCCCCATGTAAACTTCATGATTTTACTATCACATCCTCCACTAAAATAACTAACTAGATGGATGACAGATAAACAGGACCTGTGCTAGCATAAGAGAGTCCCACACTCTCTACCCTTCGTGTGGCTCAAGAAAGTAGTCAATTATACCTAAGCAAATTTCCTGTAGAACCTTGTCAAAAGCTCTCTAGATAATCCTAGGTACTGGTCTTTAGTTGTCAGTAACCGGGCTTGTATTCTTCCTCCAGAAACCGTGTCATATTTCCTCCCATGCGTTACGCTGGCCCTCGCTACCACACATCCTGGTCCAGACTCTGACCACGTGCCCGGGACGGAAAGTGCGCCAGGCTGCAGACAGTCTTCCAAGACCCTCCTCAGGACAAAGCGTCCCAGTGCAGTCAGCCCATTGACACACAGGAAATATATGCTGCCCAAGCTGAAGAAAACTGGTGATTTAATTACATTTAATTTTGTTGACCTCATTTGTAGAAAATATTCATGAATGTATGTATGTATGTATGTATGAAGGGTTTGTGTGGCTGTGTATATATAAGTAATATACATATAATATACATATGCACATATACATACAGATGTATATACATATACTATTCTATTTGATCTCATATGCCCAGCATGTCTGAAGAAATAATTTAGAACTGGAAGTCACTAACACTCAAATACAAATCAAGGCAAAGAACTCACTGATGGTTTGCCCTGTCCACCCCGAAGCCAAAGATTTTTCCATGACATTTCATGGTCTTGATTCAGTAACTGGCTCTTTTCTACTTCTGCATCTTTTTAAATTACTTGTTGTTCAGTTACAGTTGTCCTCATTTTTCCCCCCATTACTGTCCCCTCCCCCAACTTCCACATCCAATGCCCCCCACCCCCGCCGCCCACCCCGCTGTTGTCTTTGTCCATGGGTCCTTTATACACGTTCCTTGACACTTCCCTTTCTTTGCCCCATTGTCCCCCAACCCCCTCCCTTCTGGTCACTGTCAGTTCTCTGTTTCTATTTTGCTCATATGTTTATTTTGTTACTTCTGTATTTTTTAAATGATAGTTGTTTTAAGATTTCATTAATTTATCTTCAGAGAGGGGGAAGGGAGGGAGAGAAATGTCAATGTGTAGGGGAAACATCCATCAGTTGGCTCTCACACACCCGCAGCTGGGCACCTGGCCTGCAACCTAGGCCTGCGCCCTGACTGGGGATCAAACCGGCAACCTGTCCGTTGGCAGGCTGGTGCTCATTCCACTGAGCCACACTAGCCAGGGCTAAATGATAGTGTTTGAGCATGCTGGTAGGTGTTCTTCAAATTCTTACTGTGAGTAATAAACAGATTACTTATTATGAACAAAACTTGAAAGATTTATAACCAACCCTAAGGGCATTGATGTCCAAACTTCGGTCCATGTATTTCTTCTTCTCATATTTATCTCGAATAAATCCCTCGACAGCTCTGCGAAAAGCTCATTAAGGATAAATCAAGCAAGTCTTTCCCACAGGATGGCTATAAAAGGTCAACCTGGACCCCGTGGAATGCCGTTCTCCTCTCTGCCTCCTGCCTGGTCTCCCCAGATGGCTCCTGCCTCCCCACATGCAGCTTCCCGACCAGAACCGTGAAGTGTCTCCTTCGAGGTCACTGCAGGGAACCCTGTTGCCTCTGATTTGCCTTCAGAGCACTGATAGCCACAGGTGGGGTTCATTTTCATGTTGACAGCAGAGGAGCCTGTGGCTGTTCTAGAATATGGATGAAGCAGCAGTCAATTACCCATTTTAGAGCCCTTACGTCTAAACAAAGGTAACTGAGTGGCCTTTAAAAATATAGACTCTTGCACCCCATGGCCAGAGTCTAATCAGTGGGCTTTCTTTCTGCAGGGCCCCCAATCTGCATTGTAACAGGTACCACCTGCACCAACCAAAATGTGAACTCTAACCAGATGGTCCACAAACCACATTTTGAGAAGCATTGCCTTTAGGGGGTTTGGTTTCGTGAACTAGGTGCTACCCCATGCTGGGGGGATGGGGGAAAGTTATTAATTGGCCAACAACAGTTAATTCTTTCACATAAAAAGGCCCTAAAAGTGACTAGTAGTTTTGTTGATTCAACACAACATATTAAACTGTTTTTACCAAACAATAGTGTCAGAGATCCAAAATCTACTGGAGATGTCACTTTACAGAGGAATTCACAGCAAAGGACTACAGTCTTAATTCCTGAATGAGTTTTCCCCACGCGAAACCGCCATTCTGACATAGAAAGTGTACGCCTGCTTTTTGTGGGTCCTGGTTGCAGGAGACAGAGAAAACATAACTACGACTAATCCACATAGATCAGATCTGACTTTGCCCAGACAGATCATGGGTCTTGAGCCTATGTGACTCTCCCAAATCACCAAAATACCACTCAGTCTTCTGAGTTGCTCCAGAAAAGATACGGGTCTATTTGAGGTCGCCGGAAGGTCTCAGGAAGGTAGGCTTCATAGAGTCGGTTGGCCTTTCCATTCCCCATCTCTTGCATGCACTGCAGTCAGAGAGATGTGAGAACACAGAATGTCAGAGCAGGGAAGGACTGGAAAACTCCTCAACCAATGAATGACAGCATTTTACAACTGAAGAACCAGCCTAGAGAGTGGCAGAACCAGGACTGAAACCTGTGTACTTTGATTTCCGACCCATGATTCTCTCTCCTTTGCCCCCAACCATCTGCCCCCACAATTGTCTTTCCCAGCCCCAACCCCTATGCGCTCCTCTCCCTGAAAGATCTGACACGATATATTTAATTCAGTCATAACTCAAGATCCCATTTGAAAGCCCAAGACACACAGCTACCAATCAAAACATCCACTTGGCAGCAATAATCAGTGCCTCGTTGGGCAAGCAACACGCAGGCAGTAACTATGTTTGGAATTTATACTACTGATTAACCTGCTTAGCTTAATTACCAATAAATGTGTTTTAACGAGGCTTTTTTTTTCATTGTAGAGGGGAAGGGACGGGGAGAAATGTGGATGTGACAGAGACATCGACTGGCTGCCTCCGCACCCGCTCCGACTGAGGAGGGAACCTGCAGCCCAGGCTGGGGCCCCTACCAGGCGCCAAACCGGCAACGCTTCGGTCTGCGGGACAGCGCCCGGCCCACTGAGCTACACGGGTCGAGGCTGAACTGGGCTTTTGAAATAAACTCCTTAACACTTGTGAGAGATAAATCCCAGGAACCTATAAAATATTCAACTTCCCAAATGCTCCAAGGCACGCAATTTCCTTCATAAGATACAGGAAAGTGAACTGAAAAATACTGATATAACTCAATGGTTAGACCTTTAATAAATCTACAAAAACAGCCTAAAGTATTTCTAAAGTCATGTTCTGGTTAAGAATAACCTCTTATTTCCACTATCAACTTTAGCAATGGGTTTTCTTTGGAGCAACTCTTCCACCCTCAGAAAGAGAACATTGTTTCTAATTAATTAGTACGAGAAGTCTCAGTGCAGGGAGAGAACAGGGAAGAGGAGGCCACACAGAGGTGCCGACCTGAAGCCAGCTGGGCTCACCGACCCAGGGTCTCACCCCCAGCCCACCAACCTGACAGCGAGCAAGAGGCACATGTGCATTTTAGCAATAAAATGCTACAAGTCTGTGAGTTAGAGGGTTTCTTTAAATTTTGTTTTTCGAGAATATCTGAAACTACAAATGTTAGATCTGCAAATGCCAAGAGTCTTAGAAAACAATCCAAAGATTCCCCTATCCACCCTCCTGGATACATGGGGTCCTGGACCACAGGCTATTTGCATTTTGAAGTAAGTAAAATAAAGGTAGAGTAACTTGTATTTTAAATAGAAAGATTAAAATTTTCTCTATTAAGGTATGAGAATTTGACATAAGTATTTGACAACTAAACTCTCCTGTATCTTCTTCACCTTTGTGCCCAGGTTGAAGTTCATCCCAAACTACAGTAACTCACTTTGGGTTGCATAAGTACCTGAATCTGTTCTTGAGTCCACTGGTCAAGGTTAACTGATTTTACCCTGGATATGTGCACCCCCAGATTCCTGTGGATTCCAGCACATCGGATGCAGATGAACACACCGATGTTCCAGGAGGCCCACCGCGGCCCTGTGAATGTCAGGAACAGGACAGTGAAGTACAAATTAAAACAATGTTCAAGGCCCAAGCTGTAATATTTAGATTATCAAACATTTCTGCTACAATGTAAGTGAGAGAATTGTTACCACAATCGCCTCTCTATTGCTTTTGTTCATTTCTCTATGGGTCAGCTTTTTTGTTGTTGTTTTTCATTTTTTTAACTATACCATACAGTGGTTTTTAGTATACAGGGTGAGACAAAGACAGGTTTACAGTTGTTCATATGGAAAATATAGAATAATTAATAAATAATAATACAAGAATAAACTCTGTTTCGAGTACCCACAACTGTAAAACTCCTTTTGCGTCACCCTGTATTCATACAGTTGTGCAGCCGTCACCACTGTCTAATTTCAGGACATTTTCATCACCCCTAAAAGAAATCTCAAACCCATAAGCAAGCACTCCCCATTCCTCCCAACTCAACTCCTACCTACCCCCACCCCAGGCCTGGCAACCATACATTTAATTTCTGTTTGTACAGATTTGCCCTTGCATATAAATGGAAGTACACATTGTTGTGTGGAGTAGCTTTTCACAATGTCTAATCATATGAGTATTAATATATAGATGCTATAATATTGTTGCTTACACAAAGAAAAACCCTAGGAAGCAGGGCACAGTTATGTCGCACTGTACTCAGTCCCACATGAACAGCCCTCCCTCAAGCAACTTTTCAATGGTGATGGGCCCGGATTCACTTTTCCTGCTAGGAAAAAAGATACAGTCATGCCATGCCAGCCCGAGGTTCAACCTGAAATTTAAAACTTTGTTTATCCTCTTCTCCCTACCAGGCCCATAAAATATGCATCCAGATGAACTTAATAGGAGAACCTTGGGCTGATGTCCCTGCTTTACCCAACTACAGAATCACCTAGACCACAGGTGGCACACACACACAAGGCCCACGGGTCGAATCCAGCCCTCCACCTTGTTTTATCCAGCCCCGCACCTTGTTTCTACCCGGCGGCAGCGCCGAGCTCTCCCTTAACTGTTAAGCAGTAGTTACATTTACACAGCCCTAAAATTACATTCAGCCCTTTGAAGGCCACCGCGAGGCTGATGAGGCCCCCAGTGATGATGAGTCTGATACCCCTGATCTAGATTCAAGACTGTCACATAAGGATGCTCACTGAAATAAAAAAGAAATCTTAGATATGTATTTTAATGAAAAACCGTTACATAATCTCTCATTCCCTGCCAACTTTGCTCACCCTAATAATCACTCTGGGAAACTATCAAACTTGTCTTCATAATTTTTTGCAGGAAAAAGCAACTTATTTTTATATGATACCTGCCAAAGACTTATTGAAAAATCACTAATATTTCCTCCTCCATCATTCCACTAGGCAGAAATTTACCACATAAACTAAGCATGATATCAAAGTTAGCAGTTATGATAAAGAGGTGAAAAGACACAAACAGATCTTCAGAAAGAAACAGGACCTTGTGTTTTGAGCAACTAAGGGTGAGAGGCCAGACGCAGACAACTGTTCGGCTGGTCTGCAGTTTCGGACAGCAGTTCAATAAAGGAATGCTAGAATCATATGCCAGATTATTCTCAGAAATTTGAATCCACAGTTATTATAAGTTAGAATGCAATTTTTGGACAAGATACCATTAACACACTATGGCAAGCACTACAAACACAGACGGCGCAAATCCTCCTTATGGCCACCAGGTGGTGTGCTGCACCGGAAACTTCACCCCAATACTTTCCCATCGCTGTGATCGCAGCAGACTCAGATTTATCTTCTGAAAAGACCTTCAGTCCCTTTGAGTCCCTAGATGGATTTGCATAGTTCTGCTGTATAGCTAATCCACACACAAATGATTCACACACTTCTTCCTGTGACAGGGAGTCACATAAACACAAAACGAAAAGCTCAAACAGATATGAGTGAAATTTCACAGGAGGCTGTATGTCTATTTTAGGTTGCAGATTTCATAACGGGATTCAGATATGATCTAAGTTATGTAGGGTTAAAAATGGGAGTAAAAGTTAATAGCTCAAGTTTCTTTACCATTTTCCATTTGTTCTAGATTCCAGAACTCATGATAAAATAGTTAAAATATATTTGTGAACAAATCCAGAAGCCAAAAACACTGATTAAAGTAAGCTGTGGAGCACAGGGAATATAGTCAGTAATGCTGTAATAGCTACGTATTACTATGTATAGTCCACACATATATAACTACGTGTAGTGCCGGACGGGTACTAGACATATGGGGTGATCACTTGGTAAGTTACATAAATGTTTAACCAGTATACTGTACATCTGAAACTAATATAATATTGAATGTCCACTGTAATTGAAACAAATTTTCTTTTATTTTTAAGAGTTAAATTAAAAAGCTAGCTATGGAATGTGGGTCACGCTGTTGGCTTCCTGGCAAAGGCGATTCCCAGTCCTCTAAGCCACCATCACAACTGTGGAACTTCTCCAGACCCCCTTCCAGAGACTCTGCCTCTGAGGAACAAAAGACTAAGACCTGATACTCTGGAGCTACTAACAAGGCCGTGGTGCAGAAATACAGGCAGTAATACTTCCACGAAAAATCAGGAGAGCCTCCTCTGCCCCCTCCCACGCCCCTCCTACAACCTTTCCCAGGGAAACAGTGATAGTTCGTTCTATCCTGGGCACTCAGCCTCCTTTAGTTTTAAGCCACTCGATTTATGAGTCAATAGCTGCATGTTCCATAAGAGGTTCTGAAATTGGAGAAGAAAAAATAAGAAATAAAAGTTACTTATATGGCTGAAAATGTGGGGAAATTGTGGCATTATTAAAAGCACACTCTTGCCCTGGCTGGTGTGGCTCAGTGGGTTGAGTGCTGACCTCTGAACCAAAGGGTCACCAGTTCAATTCCCAGTCAGAGCACACGCCTGGGTTGCGGGCCAGGTCCCCAGTAGAAGGAACATGAAAGGCAACCACACATTGTTGTTTCTCTCCCCCTCTCTCTTTCTCCCTCCCTTCCCCTCTCTCTAAAAATAAATAAACAAAATGCTTTAAAAAGTAAAAGTACAATCTTTGCACCAGATAAAACTTAGACTTGTATGTCAGCTCCATCAATGATTAGCTGTATGACATTCAGAGAGATACTTAAACTTCCCAAAATCTCGGTTTCCTCATTTATAAAATGTATATAATAATATCTACCTCACAGTTCTTAGAACGCAGAGGGACAGTGGTATCAAATGAGATTTCCAGAACCTATTTCCAATTCATCCTCCTCATTGATAAGGGCTGGTTAATTCATTCATATGTATATGCCACCACTCCATACTACTCTAGAGAATGCTTCTTGTTAGACAGGAATGAGTTCCAGTCCTAAAGTGTCAGAACAAAAGTTGACTGGCTGAATAGAAGAAGGAATTTAACCTGGATCCAATTTCAAAGTCTTCTAGAAAACATGAAATTTTAAACAGCTTCCTTTATCTCCCCCAAAATATTCCTTGAAAATGCACGATGCAAACCCCCAGCTGCCTCCCTTCTCTGCTACCTAGCCCACGCTGCCCCTGCGCCCACACAAGCCTCCGCTGCGCATACCAAGGAGGGCCCAGAGCTGTCAACCCGGCATGCTTGGATTCCACAGCACCTGGCACTGCTGCTACAAGGCCGGAGGACTTAAGTCTGGTGCACTTGCAAAGATAAACCAATTGTCCAGTACACATCAATCATGGCAACCAGGAGAAAAATATAAAAGATACCATTTTGAAGCTGAAAATACTGACTCTGAGAGGCAATATTCTGAACACTTTTGAAAGCAGAGGATGGACAAAAGGATGATATTAATTGGTGGTGATGAGCACAACACAAGAACAAGGTCATGGCTCAGGAACCATAAGCAATATTAAAATTAATATATAAGCCCTGGCTGGTGTGGCTCAGTGGACTGAGTGCCAGCCTGCAAACCAAAGGGTCACAGGTTCAATTCCCAGTCAGGGCACATGCCTGGGTTGCGGGCCAGGTCCTTAGTTGGGGGGCGTGTGAGAGACAACCACACAGGGATGTTTCTCTCCCTCTTTCTCCCTCCCTTCTCCTCTCTCTAAAAATTAATAAAATCTTTTTAAAAATTAACGTATAATTGCAGTGATACTTCAATAAGGAATCAGTGAAAATAAAGAAACTGTATGAATGTGGGGGATGAATTAAGACTGTAGTAAGTACCAGCACCAGGGAAATCTGGGCTTACACTGACAAATACACTGGACTTTCACTTTGATGTCTCTCTAGGGATTATGACTCCATTTGTAAAATGAAAAGCACATAAGTAATATCCAATTTATATTCAAATTCTGGACAGCTTCTGCTGTCCAGTAACTTCTGGTGCTCTGCTACAAATTTCTCTTGCTGCTGAAACTTCCCCCATGACCAGAGCTGCTAGGCTTAGAAGGATTCTGGGCTTGAGAAGTCAGCTGAGACAACAACTAGAGAGTTACAGATAGAGCTTGAGCTACCATTATCATAATTACCGCTCGATAGCTTCTAACCTATGGAGTTCCAAACAAATAAATGTTGAGGGAAAAAAATGAGGTATTTTAAAAATCAATGTCCATATGTAGACTTGCTGGCATCAGGGAGCTGTTGAAAAGCTCTTCAAAGGTCAAGGATGGGAGAGAAAATCTCTTCCATCTTACATCCAAGCCCTGTTGCATCTACCTTGGAAACTTTCCCAAAATCTATCTATCCATCTCTACCTACACCTCTCATCTCTCGCCCATAACCAGTCATTCTTTCAATATTGTTTGAGAATCTATGTGCCAAGCACTCTGTGCTAGTTATTACAGATGCATAGGCAGAGACAATAAAGATGAGATTCCCGATGCAAAGAGCTCACAGACTAACAACTAACTGGTCTCCAGACTCCCACCAGGATCTTCTTCTGTAAAACAGAAATCTACAGCTCAGGCCTCCAAATACAAACCTTTCATGTAGTCTCATGTAAAAGGTGAAAACGCAAATGGGCACAAATTTTCTAGGCATATCACAAACTGTGTTCTCTATCTCTTGCCACAAAACCTGCTCTTCCTCTATTTTTCTCCATCTTAATGAAGTCCGCCTCCAACCACTCAGATGCATCAGTCAGAAATGTGTAAATCATCTTTGATTCCTCTCTCCTTGGACCCTCACATCTACACCATCACCAAGGCCAAAACATCTCTCAAATCAGCCCCTCTCCTCTCCACATGCAACACCACTTCCCTGCCCCACAGTCACCAGATCTCCCGGACTGGAGCAATGATCTCCTAATGTCTCTCCACTTGCACTTTCACAGTTCTTTTTCCTCCAAACCCGAACCCAAACCATTCTCCACAAAATGGCTCGAGCTCTTAAAGCAGCAAACGTAACTTTGTCACTCAGTTGCTTAAAACCCTTCTACAGAAGTCTTCCTTCTATCACTGTCGGACTAAAGCATAAAATCCTTAACATGGTCTCCACAGTCTTGTATGATCTGGCCCACCCCTACTTCCCCAGCCTCTCAGCTCGGACGACACCAGTGTTCTTTCATTTCCTCAAAACACCAACATGTTTTTTATTTAGGGACTTTTTACATGCTGTTCCCACTGCCAAAAAAGCTCTTTCCCCAGCCACCAGCCACCACTTGCAGCCTGGTCAGCGCCTATATATCACAAAGGTCTCAGCTGCAAAGTTTCCTTCCTTGGCCCCTCAATGTAGATCAGATTATCATCTCTCTTCCATCTTTTCTTCTTGTTTTTACATTTTATTATGGAAAATTTCAAACACACAAAAACAGAGTATAATTAACCACCAGCTTCAGCAATTGTCAATCTCTGGCCAATCTTGTTTCAGCTATACTCCCTCCCACTTTCCCTCGCCCCCAATCTTGCAACATCTTCAGGCAAAGTCTGTATAGTTTGGTATATATATATATAAAAGATAAAGACTTTTTAAAGATTATAAACTTTCATTTACCCTTCACTTGTTCTAAGTCATACCACACTTCATCATATATTTATTTGACTGCTTCGCATGTCTTTGCCACTAAACTATAAGTGCCACAAGAGCAGAGAGTACAGCTGTGACATCACTGTCATATTCCCAGCACGTAACACAGTTCCTCACACATAGCAGTGAGGCAAAATTTGTGTAAAAATTAGTTAAAAGTAAGTAAAGCCTTTGACTCCCCTCTCCCACTGCCTGTAAAAATTCATCAGGGAAACAATAGGTAAAGTACACAAAGAAATATATGAAGAATGTTCTAATAAAAATTAGCAACATCAACATATTATACAAAGGAACTATGGTATCACCATACAATAGAGAAAAAAATCTGTAGCTCTCGATTTCATTTAGAAATATCTCCATGTTATATTAATTTTAGAATCTAGTTTTAAACCAGTGTGCATAGAACAACACCATGTTTGCTTAAGAGTGTGAATAAATGTACATGTAGGCACAGAAAAAGTATCTGGAAGGATATATGTAAAATATTAAAAGCTATTATTTCTGGGTATTAGGGTTACTAAATATCTATTCTATATATTTTTATATACTCTCTGAATTGTGTGCAGTGAGACTGTATTACTTTTATAACAAAAAAAAACAAAACAGTACAGGTAATTTAAAAACAAAACGCCACTACTGCCCATGGCTCCTTACTGGCTGCGGGACAAGTTGAAACTCCTTCACACGACACAGAGGGCCCTTTAAGAGCCTGTGCTTTTTACACGTGCTGAGCGACTCATCATTCTGAACATGCCCTGCGCTTAAACCTTGGCCTGCACCGTTCTATCTGCCTGGAGTGGCTTTCTCCCCACTCCCTGCTTGACAAACTTCAAAATGCGGTCCACTGTCAACTCTTTAATGAGGCCCTCCAATGGAATAAATCTTGACCTTCTCTGTGGCTAATAAATAGTCCACTGAATGCTTTGCTCTTCTAATACGTAATGTCTTTTATAATTAGTTGCTCACAGCTCTCTCTTGCCCTAAAGAGACTGTGAGCTCTAGAGAGCAAGGAAAATGCCCCTTCACCACTGATCCCAAACACTTAACACAATGCTTGCAAATAGTACATGCAAAATGTATTTATTAAATGAATTCATCAATAGGAAAGATAAAAGTAAAAACTGCTTCCTGTTTTGGAAAATGAAGGAAGAAGTTTTCAAACCCCTCAAAGGCAGAGCTATCACACAGAAAAGGGATTGGTTTACTCAGGTGAGGCTCCCAGGGCAGAACCAGCATCAATGAGTGGAAGTCGATTTCAGCACACTCTGGGGAAGAATCTGCCAACGATTAAGGTTGTGTGAAAACAAATGCAGCGTATCGGGAACTAGTAGAAGCCCAGTGCGTACAGATGTTCAAGCAGAGGCTGGATGACCCGCTCTCAAGGATGGCAGGGAATGACCCCTGCACAGTGAGCCCCAGGGTCCTCCTGCTACTGCAGCTCTACTAGCTGATTTGTAGGTAACTTTTAGGTCCCTTCCTGTGTGACCTTCAGTGAATGATTCTGAAAATGCAACACAAGATGATTTATTTATGAAAATGTTAGGACTTGATGAACCTAAAAAACTGAGTCAAATTCACTTCATGGAGCCTGTGGCTAGTTTAAACATAACGAAAAACTGGCTTGTTGTAAGGAAGAATCTACTGGGGTGGTGAACACACAATACAACACACAGATGATGTATCAGAGAATTATATACCTGAAACCTGTGTAATTTCATTAACCAATGTCACCCCAATAAATTCAATTAAAAAAAAGGAGGCCACGGCTTCAGTGATTCCCAAAGCCTCCATTAGATTCATACTGGACATGGGTTGCTGCTGAGCAAGTCACAGCCTGGACAGAGCAGTGGTGGCTGAAGGAGCACTATCAAAGGATGGTGGTGGCAGGAGCGGAGCAGGGGGTGGGGGGTGGAGGGTGGGGTGCCTGATAACTTTCCATTTGCAGTTGAGGAAAGGGCTCTTAGTGATCTATTTTTCAAGGTATACAAACATGCTGCAGGTCACATTTTTAAATAAAAAAAGAACTTGTGGTGTCTTATACATTCCTTCTAATTCATCATGTTCTTTCAACTGAACTCTAGTTGTATAACATCAATTTGAAATAAAATTAAAGAGGAAGTGGATGTTTTTTTTTTAAATGAGGCTGCAAGACACAGGAACACATAATAAGTATCTCTACTTTAAGTAGCTAAGTCATTTGTATTTGGGTGCTTTTAAGGACAGGTCAGCCCTGACCAGCATGGGTCGGTGGGTTGGGCGTCATCCACCGAACCAAGAGACCGCTGGTTTGATTCCCAGTTGGGGCACGTGCCTCATTAAAGGCCAGGTCCCTGGTTGGGGGCATGGGAAAGGCAATTGATTAATGCTTCTCTCTCACATCAGTGTTTCACTCCCTCTCTTTCTCTCTTCCTTCCCCTCTCTCTAGAAATAAATAAATAAAATCTCCTTTTAAAAAGGACAGGTTAACTTGTGGCTGGCATACCTATATAGAGAGAAATAGTTTAGGCTTTTCTTTCTTCACAAAAGGAAGTAGGAAAAGCTATATGAGATCATTGATTATCAAATTTTGAGCCGGCTGAAGAGTAGATCACTTTGAGGTCTGTACAGTGTATCTTTAGTTCCAAAAGTACAGAATCTGTCTTAGTCAAGAAGTGTCTTAATGCTAAATAAGGGGAAACACTGAAGGCTGATAAAGGAAAGGAAATATTTAAACTTATAAAAAAATAAAGGAACAGTTTTATGTGCTGAGAAAACTGACAAAAAACAGAATCTGGGCTATCTTTTCCCCTTCTATTTTTACTCATGATTCATTTTTTTTTTTTTTCAAGACATGGAGCTGTGCACCATACTTGACTCATAATCATAAGGGAGATAGATAACCACGCTCTCTGCCTGCATTGCGTGGCCATTGCACTATTTCAACCTGGACCTTTTCTCTGTCACGTCAACAGTCAAGAATTCATTACATGGACACAGGGCCTCATGCTCTGCACAGGATCCTGGGTCCCAAACTGCTGTTCAAGGACATGTTCGGCATGTTGAATCAACTAGGTGGTCTTAAATTTTTTTTTAAATTTAAATAAAAGGAAGAACGTAAATCAACAAACACTGATTTGAAAACAGGGCTTACTTCTCTTTGTCTCGGCCTGTCCTTAACTCTAACACAAAAATTAGGAGTCCAAGTGAAGAAGAAGCAGTATTTGTTTTAAGAACAATTCTAATGCCAGTTACCTCAGTTCCACTCCTTACATCCCTGCCTCCTGTGATTCACTACAAAACACACAGAAACACCAGTGCCATCCTGGAGCATTTAAGGCGGGCTCAGAGGTATGTTTACCAGCCTGTGTTCATCTACACAAAAAAGAATTCACCTAGTCCTCTTTTCCAAAATAACAATAAACAGTAACCGTGAACTTCTGTAAATACCAACATTTTAAGGAACCATGAGACCAAAATAAGGACTTACTCAACCTTTGTTCTCAGAATGCTCTGTAAGAGAAGTCCCTTTTCATCTGGTTCGTTCTGCAAGAATTTTGTTTCCTTTGGTCAAAAAGAGACATTGTCACCCTGGCCTGAGTGGCTCAGTGGGTTGAGCTCAGGCCTGCAAATGGAAAAGTCTCCAGTTCGATTCCTGGTCAGGTCACATCCCTGGATTGCAGGCCTTGTCCCCTGTCAGGGCGTGTGCAAGAGGCAACTGATCAATATTTCTCTCACACATCAATGTTCTTCTCCCTCTCTTTCTCCCTCCCTTCCCCCTTAAAAAAGGGGCAGGGGGACACTGTCCACAAATACCGACTGAACTATATCAAGAGCATATAATGAAACTTCACAGAGAATTAATCAAGGAGGGAATTTACTGCTTAGAAATAAAAAAGATGCCGTGTCTGGTGTGGTTCAGTGGATTGAGCGCCAGCCTGTGAACCAAAAGATTGCTGGTTCAATTCCCAGTCGAGGCACATTCCTGGGATGCCGGTGAGGTCCCCAGCTGGGGGTGTGTGAGAGGCAACTATGTTTTTCTTGCACATCAATGTTTCTCTCCCTTTCTGTCTCCCTCCCTTCCCCTCTCTCTGGAAATAAATAAATAAAATCTTAAAAAAGATAAAAAAGAAGCTTCCTAAAGTGTATGAAAACATCAGAAGTGCAACTCCTGTGGAAAGACAGCTAAAGACCTAGAGAGAGAATTGGAAAGAAACACTTCCTTCTATCAGAGATGGATTATGTCCCATGCGGGGAAAAGCTCAATGAAGTTGGTTGGCATCTCCATCCACTGAGAGAAAGCTCAATGAGCGAAGAAAAAAAAAATGGTCACATGAGACAAATATTGGCTAAACAGAGTTTAAATTCCAAGCTTTCCTTTAGTGGCTCCTTTGCCCCTGCTGTTGAACAAGCAGAGGCCTGAGAGGGTCAGCGTGTGTCTCCCTCCCTCCAGGAAAGGAGGAGGGTTAAACTGAGGTCTGAGGGACCCAGGGTCACGTTCAGTTGAGATTAAGCTTCCACAATAGCAGCTCCTGAACATCCACAAACACAGGAAAACATTTGCCTATCTATGTTCTCTCTCTTTAAAAGTAATTTTGATTAATCTGTTTTTAATTAATGGCTATTTATCTGATGCTACATTTGCTCTTATTATAATTTCTAAAATTGTATTTAATATAATGCTTAGAAGCATATTATTTGTTTCACTGCACTCCAGAATTCAACAGTATAACTATTGTACTTTGACTGGAATAAAAGATCTGCTATTATTTAAACCATTTATTGAAATTTGACACGAAACAATATACGAAAACAGTGAGCTGTTATTAAAAATCTATAAAAGTAACAATATTTATCTCAATAAAGTTTGGTTTTAAAAACAATACAGTCCTGGCTGCTATGGCTCAGTGGATTGAGTGCTGGCCAGTGAACCTGAAGGTCGCTGGTTGCATTCCCAGTCAGGGCACATGCCTGGGTTGTGGGCCAGGTCCCCAGTTGGAGGAGTGAGAGAGGCAATGATGGACGTTCCTTTCAAACATCAATGTTTCTCTCCCTCTCTTTCTCCCTCTCTTCCCCTCTGTCTAAGAATAAATAAAATATTTTTAAAAATAAAATAAAAAATGATGTAAAATAGCAACAATAAAAAACTAAACAACACCAGCCAGATTTACTAATATTTTTATTAAGTTAGCCCTAAATGAATAGATTAATTTAGGAAAATTGGTATCATGTAATTATTTGGTTTTTGTTAAATAAGTGCTCCCATGAGAGACTAGTATAAAAGTGTGGTACGTATTGCTGGATCTCCAAGTGGGAGCCTCATTCTTTCTGGGGAATGTTGAGTTTCACCTGGAGAATAATGTCTCTTATGCCAGTGTCCTGAGGAAGGGGCTTGGGGGCCTATCTACTGAGAAATGAGTGAAAGAGCCCTAAGTGAGCAGCAGCACAAGAAGGCTAGTTGGGCTTTTACCTCTAGGTCAAGTTCTCTAGAGAGTAAATTTCCGAGGGGTGGGTCCTTAGATAGCACCTCACACACAGAGGAGGACCTGGTACCAAGAAAAAAGAAACCAAGCCAGGTAATTAAGAACCTGCACCTACAGCCAAGGCACCGAGGTCTCAGGAGTGTGAGTGGAACAGGGACTGGGAACAAGCCAAGGCAAGGTCAGCAACTAAACCTTACAAGGGTGACTATTTTTTAACTTCTTATATTTTGTGGTAAATTCCCCTTTTTGCTCCCTCTCTGTACTCAAGGTTCTAAACAGTCTTCACAGGGCTGAGGGGAAAGACCAAAGGAAGTGACTGGTGTCTATAAATGAAGCAGAGCATCAGAGCAGAGGCGGCAACGTGACCACCGCTTCACTGATCCAGAAGCAGCTACCCAACGTGGGAGAGAGAAGCAGGGCACGCGGGGCCCCCGGGGCACCTTTTTGTCTCTTCCTGTGCATTCTCCTTCCTGGATTCATATTTCGGAGGTTCTCCGTTTTGACCCATAGGAAACTGGACTACTTACACTCCGAGGATCAACTTAAAGTCTCTCACAACAGCTTTACAGGGGTCGCTCCATTTGCAAAACATCATTTTGTTCAACTCTTGCCCTGTCCACTTCCTCCATCCCATTCCGACTCCCACAGCCCTCTGTGTTCTCCTGTGACACTCACCTACGGTTGTTCTGTTGTTGGGTGTCATTTTTGCTTTTATCTTTGTGAGCTCCCTTACAACTGCCTAATTTACTATACTTAAAAATAAAAAAACCCTAGTCTGGGTATTTGTGTTATGTGAACTTGAGATTTGAATCGCTGATTACTCAGAAAATCATCCAAAGGTAACTGAAATATCTTGCACAGAAAGTTAGGGGAAAGAGTGTCCTTACTACTCCTTGTCTCCGGGTAGCCCGTGATATTTTGGCTCTAGCCAATTTCCTCTGCACAAAGACTCTGCTTAAAGCATGTATGAATAAGCTAGAAAAGTAGCGGCTAAGGCATAGCTTTTCTGAAAAGGGGAGGGAGGAAAGAAAAAATAGCTGCTTTCATTGGGAGCAGGAAGGAGATTATTTCATTAGGAGCTAAACAGGGAGACTATCTCAGTACAAACAATTGTTTGCCTTGAAGGCTCCATGTGGCCAATTACTCCAGCAAACGCTCAGCTGGAATGGAACCTGGAGCTTGCCAGGACCGAGGGATGGCGACTGACACAGGCTCAAGTGTCAGCTTCATCACATCACGGCTTTTGGGGTCCCAGAGCATCCATCAAGATGCTCACAGAACTCATTCTACCCCATCAGTAAACAGCATCATTCTGCACCCAACCAGCTAATTATGTAAATTTAAAAGAGATTAAGAAAAGATGGCATTTGGGCAAATGTGAAGTTATTCAACCTAAAACGGACATTTTATAGCAAACCTAACAAGAATAAAAATTAGATGCCACAAGAGAGTTAATACACTTCAACCACTACCTCAATAGCTAACATCAGGCTCAGGGAGGAAGTGTGCATGGAGGGATTACTGAGCTAACAGCCAGACAATCATTTCAAAGTCTGCAGGTAGACCTGATATTTCAAAGCTTGACATTATAATTAAGCTAATTTCCCCATCAATCATGGCCTCACTTCAGGTAACAAGTGCTAAATCTAACTAACTTGGTTCTCCAGAAGTCACTTTCTTCAGTCCCTAGGGACATTTAGTTCTTAACATTTTTGACATTACTTCAAGTTAAAGCCTTAACTTCCTCTTTGCAATAACCAGTATCTACTCCTATTCTGAAAAACACCGAAGATGCAAAGTGAGCCTGCCCACTTGGGGTATGCACATCTTTAAAAAGAGCCATATCAGATACGGCTACTCACCAATGAGAGTACTCTTCATTCCCCAACCCCAAATAGGTAATAAGCAAAGAGGAACAAAGTAAAGATAGGCATTAAGAACAGCCCACATTCAAACAATGCCTCTCTCTTCCCTCTAGAACAGTGATATTCAACCAAAGCAATTTTCCCATGAGGCGACTGTTAATGTCTAGAGACATTTTTAGTTGTCACAACAGGCAGGAGGTGGGCAGTGCTCCTGCCATCTAGTGAGCAGAGGCCAGGGATGCTTCGAAACATCCCGCAGTGTACAGGCCGGCCCACGAGAAAGAAGTGTCCAAAACGTCAAGAGGACCCAGCAATTCCACTTCTAGGAATATGTCCAAAGAAACCAGCAACACCAATTTGGAAGAATATATGCACCCCTATGTTCAATGCAGCATTATTTACAATAGCTGAGATTTGGAAGCAGTCCAAGTACCCATCGGTAGATGAGGGGATAAAAAAGCTGTGGTACATTTACACAATGGAATACTATTTGGCAATAACAAAGAAGAAAATCTTAACCATTGTGACAGCAAGGGTGGACCTGGACAGCATTATGCTAAGTGAAATAAGCCTGTCAGAGAAAGACAAATACCATACGATCTCACTTATATGTGGAATCTAACAAAAACAAACTGACAAACAACACAGAAACAGACTCATCCATACACAGCACGGACTGGCAGCTGCCAGAGGAGAGGGGGATTGGGGGGCCGGGTGGAAAAAGTGAAAAGATTAAGAAAAAAAATCACAGACACGGACAACAGTATAGTGATTACCAGAGGGGAAGAGGCACTGAGGAGGTAGAAGAGGGTGAAGTGGGGTAAATGGTGAGGAAGGAGACTTGGGGTGGTGAACACAGGACAATATACAGCTGATGGATTATAGAACTGTACACCTGAAACTTACATCATTTTATTAACCAATGACACCCCAATAAATTCAATAAAAATTTATTTAAATCTTTAAAAATTTAAAAATGGACTTCTCTTTGGCCAGTGCCATTAATGTTATATTCTATGCAGCATAATAAAAATCTTCAAATGAGGAATAAAAAAAATGTCAGGAGTGCTGAGGTTGAGAGGCCTGGCTCTAGAGGGACTATTTATAAGCCATTTAGTTTGGAGCATATGAGATATAAGAATATACCAATTCTGTGGAAAAGCCTCTTGTTTTGTAACAAACAATTTAGAGTACAGAATTCCAAAGTCATAAAGAACCTTAAGGATGACCTACTTCAAGCACCGCTGGAGAAATGAAGGCCCCGGGAGGTCAAGTCATTTACCCGAGTACACAGAAAACTCATCAGCTGGGCTGGAGTTAGAACCAGCGTTGTTATACACCTCAAATGTGTGTTACTCACCCCAAGTGTGTGTTACACGAAAGAGGTGACGACTAATGGTCACTAAGTTGATATGCTGTTCTTTCCTACTACAGCACACAATTCCCTCTCTGTGGCTGGGAAGCCCGACATCTGAGATTGCGCTTGAAGGCTTACCCACACCTCTCCCGTTCCACATGCCTCTTCCTCAAAGGAAGCCTAGAAGCGGAGAAGAGTGTGGAGCTCAAGAACAAGCGGCCAGACAGAAAATGTTTTCCAGTTGTTTGGAGGGAAGCTCATGCCTTTCACCCAGGCAGTGGCTTTACACAGAACCTTCTGAGCCAGCACACGAACCCTTGTGCAAGACCATGAATGTGTGAACTTCTCTCCACCAGGGCGTGCGGCAGCTTTCCTAACACATCGGAGGAGCCCCAACCAGTGGCAAACACATAGGAAATCAGTACCGGGTTCAGTGAATCACAAGGGTATCCAAACAAGCTAGAGAGCTTTCATTTCTAAACAAAGAGCAGAACAGAAATGAATTCTGGGGTCAAAGTACAGATGGTTAGTCCAGTGGCATGCTCGGTATTAGTCACCAAAACAGCCCTGGCTCAAGGGAAGAGAGCAAAGTCACAACATGCCCTTTCAAAAAGAAAACATTCACTACAGTGTTTCAAAACCTAGGTGTTTCAAAACTGGGTATAATGACATCCAGGTCAGAAAGCGTGGTGCAAGAGGGTGGGGCAAAGGTGCCAGCCATGTAAATGGAAAGAGCCTGTAAAGAGAACATTATACAGATAAACCCAAAGCAGGTCTCTAGGGGAAAAAAAAATCATAGCTTCAAAAGAGCCATAGCAAGGTTTTTCAGATGAAACAAACCTGTTCCTGTGGGAACAAGGACAGCCTCCAGAGCTGCTGCAAGGTTATCATGAATGTCTACGGCAACCGAGAACAGTGTCTCAATATTTACTCCCATCCCACACAAGTCCGAGGGACTGCTGTTTCAGCCTCGTGTTTCACACCCCGGGCTGCATTTTCCCCGAGACGAGGTGTCACACTACAACTCCTAGAGAGAGGACAGAGTGCTAGCTTCTCAACTGGCTCCAGTGTTCCGTGTGACACAGAGGCCAGGGCACACGAGAGAAATGGCACGAAGGAAGGGATGACCACAAAGCAGCCGTGAAAGTACCTGCTCAGCTTCCTGGAATGACACGGATTTTCAAATACCTGAGTTAATAGTATGAAGGTGACTTTCAAAAAACAAAGCAATGTATGCCTACACATGATCTGAACACACATTAATAGAACAGTAGTGTTTACGATGCAGACGTTAGATGCTATGGGCCAGACACTGTGCATTCAGTCCGCAGATATAAATGAGACACCCAAAGTCTGTCCAGAGGTATTCCGCCATGTAACATGAAAAATAGAGACATTTATTAAAGAAGATACATGTACAAGAAACATTGTACACAGGACAATGATGCCTCAGTCCCCTTCAAAGTAGGCACCTTGGGATCTCACACAGTTCTCCCAATCGCCATCAGTTGCCCTGTCTTATTTTCCTAAATCTCATTAATGGTATGAAATCTCTTCTCTTTCAAAGGTCATTTTAGTTTTGGGAAAAGCCAGAAGTCTCAGGGTGCCAAATCTGGGCTGTAATGAGGCTGAGTCACCTGGGTGATTTGATGTTTTGCCAAAAAAACTGCACAAGGCATCATGCATGAGGGGGTGTGTTGTGGTGATGAAGCTGCCCACAGCTGCAGCCTTCTGCAAATTCATTGCTCTACTTTCTTGCTCAATCATTTTGAATGCAATGGCCACACAGTACACATGCTCACTCAGCAGCATCTACCTCCTGCGCTTACTAATACACTGAAGTCGTCATTGTTCACACATGCGCATTCCAGTCCACTCTCCTTGGCTGCCAGGTTCCATCAATGTTGTGCAAACCATTCTCAGTATAGTAACAATGGCTTGACTTTTCCCAGACAGACCTTGTAGTCCCTGTCTCCTTGGAATTTACAGCCTAGAGAAAAGCCTTTAAAAAATGCAGTCATGCCCAGCTGGTGTGGCTCAGTGATTGGAGCATTGTCCCTGTAACCCAAGGGTGTGAGGTTTTAATTCCTGGTGGGGACACATGCCTAGGTTGGGGGTTCAACCCCAATCCCATCGGCATAGATTCCCAGTCTGGGTTCATAGGAAGGTAACCAATCAATGCTTCTCTCTCCCTTCCTCTCTCTCTCTCTCTAAAAAAAATCAAATGAAAATGTCCTCAGGTGAGTAATAAAATTGAAAAAAAAATGCAGCCACTATTATCACCTTTCTACCAATGGAGGGCCTCTACTCCACCTTCCCAGGGAACTGAATGTAAGCATAGGAGGCCTGTATGAACAACCTAAGATGCTAATCAATGGCACTGCAGTATGTCCACATACGAAGTGTACAATGTGGAAGACTGTGCGTGAGACATAAGAATATATCTTGGTCCATCCTGCTGTGATCATATCCCTTAAAGCTGTTCCTTAGGGTCAAGACAGGGCCCTCCCCAGCTCTCCACTCCTTGCCTCCACAGGTGTCCACTGCTGTGAAGCAGCTCAGAATGATGGTCCCCCCCCAGCAAGGCCACCTCTGCATGGGCTCAACCCAGAGGACTCCCTGATAACATTTGACAATTAGAGGGCCCACCCAGCTATACAACTCTGAACAACCATCAGTCTAATGGCATCATAAAAGCTTACATTGTACCATTATTTAAAATACTAAAAAACTAAGCCCTGGCTGGTGTAGCTCAGTGGATTGAGCGCGGGCTGGGAACCAAAGTGTCCCAGGTTCAATTCCCAGCCAGGGTACATTCGTGGGTTGCAGGCCATAACTCCCAGCAACCTCACATTGCTGTTTCTGTTTCTCCCTCTCTCTCTCTCTCTCTCTCTCTCTCCCCCCCCCTCCCTTCTCTCTCTAAAA
The DNA here is from genome assembly GCF_004126475.2 of Phyllostomus discolor. NCBI lineage: Eukaryota > Metazoa > Chordata > Mammalia > Chiroptera > Phyllostomidae > Phyllostomus > Phyllostomus discolor. The sequence continues at coordinate 27,049,209 of NC_040907.2, read as the reverse complement.
ATAAATAAATAAAATCTTTAAAAAACAAATACTAAAAAACTAAAACCCAAATGTCCAACAACTGGACAAGAATTAAGTACTGACATATTCAAACAATACACAAACAGCATAATAAACGTATTTAGGTGTTTTTGATGTCATGAAAAATGCTTATGATAAATACTAAGCAAAATAATTATTTTTTAAGAGTTTATTTATTTATTTTTAGAGAGGGGGGAAAGGAAGGAGAGAGAGAGGGAGAGAAACATCAATGTGTGGTTGCCTCTCGCACACCCCCAACTGGGGACCTGGCCCACAACCCAGGCATGTGCCCTGACTGAGAATCGAACCTGCAACCTTTTGGTTCACAGGTTAGCACTCAATCCACTGAGCCAAACCAGCCAGGGCCATTAAGCAAAATAATTATATAAAATTATTATGGTATAAGCTTAAGTAAAAATGGATGAAATGGAGTATGGACAATATCTTGTACATCATTATATTTCATTCTCCTCCATGATTGTTATCACAAATAGGAGTAACTTTCATAATCAGAAAAATAAAGTTTATGTTTTGTAAAGAAACTACATTTAATGATGTTTAGCTAATAAGCATAAGGATTCTTCTACCTCACCCCTACCCCCCACCACCAAAAACCCCACAAGACAAAAAAATAACTGCTCTGGGAGTCTGTTCCTATGGTAACAATTCTCTTCTCCCCACCCCTTGAAATACATAAGACATCTAATGACACTGAGCCCTATTTTTATTCTGCCCACAATATGGACCCTCGATTTGTTTTGAGTCACTTCTGTCATACCGCTTCTGTCATAGATTAAGCTTAAAACCAAGCCAGAACGCTCAGAGGAGCTGCTCTGGAGTCTTCCTGATTCCAGTGCTGCCTTTAATGACGCCTTCTCTCATGTGTATGCGGGGCACGGTATTATAGTCACTCTAAGAAAGACCTTTTCCCAAAATTCTCCCGGGTCGGAAACAGTCCCTCTAACCAAACTCCTCATGCCTACCTTCAGAGAGACAAAGTGCCCAGTGCCAATCAGCTATTCTTTCAGTAAAAATGCTCTCAACATAGCAGAACAGCCTGAATCTTTTCTTTCTTTCGCAAATCAGCTGTCACACTTAAATTGGTTTCCATTAGCCGTGCTGTTTACAGCTATTTGAACAAAAGCATCATGGTAAGAACAGGAAGTTCCCTTTTTATTTCTCATTGGAGGGCATGCGTTAGTTATAACCCTAGTGGTAAAGGGTCAACAAGAAAAAGACACCAGCACCCCTTCCTCCTTGAGCTTTATACTGCAGCAAAAGATGTTCCCAGCTCACAGAGAAAACTCTGTAGGAAGTTATTTTTCAAAGGTACAGAACAAAAACAACCATCTAAATAATATTAAAATGATTTTTAACTCAGGGCTGGGAGCCCTGGAGAACTTATTTCTAAATCCACACACTGTGGACTTCCACTAAGATGAGAAAAGAAGAAGAAGAAGGTAAACAACAACATGTACTTCGTGCACGCAGCAGGAAGCAATGTTGCAGGATTAACATGTAAACCCACATCTGGGCATGTAAGCTCTCTGGTTGGGGAATGGTGGTCTTTCCATCACTAGCAACTGCTGCAAAAGACTGAATGGCTATTTACAAAAAGGAAAAGAAAAGGTATTCTAGTCTCTCAAACCCCTATGCTGGAAGAATACATTTAGCTACAGCTGAGAGTAGGTCTCTCTTCCTCCTATATTTGCTCTACTATTTTCAATACATCATAAAATGAGAATGTTGCACATTTGTTTTTTGGTTAAGGAGAAATGACATAAAGCCTGAGGAATCCAGTCCTCACTGTTTTGGATTAAGAAATTTCTTTCTTGAAAGTTTTGATTTGAAGTAAAAAAAAAAATCAATATGGCATTCTTCAAGTGGGCTTCTGAAATCCAGTACTTGCTCAGAAACCATATTCTATATGCATTTAAAAGCAAACAGAATACCCATGGGAAATATACAAATAGGGGTGGGGGAAAAGGGCTACGTTCAACAAAAATGGTCAGAAAACTACTTAACATTACTTGAAAATGAAAAAAACTCAGCAACAATAAAATCCTATTACGACCCAGTGGCATGTTATTTACAAAGGTGGGACTCCAGGGTGAGTTTCAGCCACACACGAGGGGAGACGGGGATCAGGGGAATGCTGGACAAACTAAGACAGCCGCCAGGGCAACCTTACGCTGATGGGTGGCCACAGCTGAAGGCAGATTTGACTCATCTCTGGGGCTTTCCACTGGGGAGGGAGCTGCGGTGCAGCCATCAATGGACCAGCATCCACAAAGCCTGTGGGGAGACACAGGATCCAGAAGAGTGGGGTAGGGAAGGAGAAAGTTTGGAAAACCGAAGAGTCAAATACAGTAGCAAAACAGTGTACTCACTAAACCTCTTACGTTGAAACAAAGTGGCTGAAAAAAACTGCGATTCTGGAAAGCAGTCTGATACGCTTTTTATATGACACTTTAATTACTAGTGGAATTATAGTAATGCTTCCTAAGAGGACATTAATTTTTGGAGAAAAGAGAAAAACTATGAAACCAATGCAATTTTTACTCAAACAACGAGGGCCCCTTATCTGCGGCCCCTGTGGAAAATAGCCTAAAAGCAAATGTACTCACACTCCACTGGAAGCCTCTGCTGGTGGCCTACTTCCACCAATTCCATTAACGTAGCAGGGGCCCAAAGGCAGGTGACCTGGTTGACAAAAAAAGTACTTCTAGAATGCACTGAACTTTTTTCACGGAACTCATTAGACACTTTATAATCAAGAGAAAAAAACAGTAAAAATAATTTGGGAAGTTTTGCCTTTAATTGGAACAGCAGAAACTTTCTTTACAAGGTAAAAGACTTTTCAGGTCCTGTAGAGAAGGAAGTGTGGATAAATCCAGTGATCTCACCTCCCTCCCGGGAGTCCATCTGAAGACATGGGTGGGGCAGGGGCGGGAACAGACAAACCAACAAGACCAGTTAAAATATGTGGCACAAGGAAAATCAGCTCCACCGCAATTACCTCAATTATCAAAGAAAGACTAATGTGCACGTGTTACCGACTCAAGTCTTTCAGTTTGTAGATGGGACAAACTCAATGCACATACGTCCTGCTAAGGCTTCCCAGAACTGACAGAGTGGGAACTTCTTTTCTGAGTAACCAAACAATAAATCATGCCTGGCAGCGACCAACGGTCAGATCAGATTCAACAGAAGCCAATTTCTGTAGTCATGCACCCTAATTATATAGGCAATGATGGAGTCCTTACATCACTTCCTGAGGGTAATTATCGTTTTGGCAACAGCTATGAAGTGCTTTAGAAGCACACAAGGTTGTATCTACCTTCTTACCTCTTGTCCAAAATAACTCAACTATTTACTATAAGGAGAAACGATACATCTCGGAGATTCCTTTTTTTTTTAAGAGTTTATTTATTTAGTTTTAGAGAGAGAAGACAGGAAGGAGAAAGAGAGGGAGGGAAACATCAATATGTGGTTGCCGCTCACGTGCCCCCTGCTGGAGACCTGGCCTGCAACCCAGGCATGTGCCCTGAACTGGGAATCGAACCTCGACCCTTTGGTTCACAGGCCCACGCTCAATCCACTGAGCTACACCAGTCAGGGCCTTGCAGATTCTTTTTTAAGTGCTTTTGCTTGTTTCCACTGGGATCATACCCTTGCTCCACTCTATCACAGGGAACGCCACCACCCTTGCCAACCGATTTCTGGGTAAGTTCCATCAGTGGCTGGTACTGATAAGGATAAGAAACAGGAGGCCCGGGGAAGCCAGGTAACGCCCTCCCCTTACTTGATCTGAGTTCCAGCTGCCACCAGACAGCTCTTCTTTCCACGCTTCTAGCTCACACCAGATGGCTCAGGCTTCTGGCCTTTGGTGCACCAGCACCCTCTAATTTCCTTGGGGTACAGTAGCTCCCAGGTGTTGCTAATCTCTGGGCGGCTGCATCAGCCCATTTACCTTCTCGGCTCTTATATCATCTGTGTAACTTACTCCATATATTAAATTCCCCTAGCTTGTACCACCTATACAGGTTTCTGTTTCCCTGATGGGTCGCTGACTTTCAAAAATATTTTAAAACTTAGTTTTCCTGAAAATCAAACATTCATATAATCTATAAAAGATTTCTTCTAAGAAACCAAGGATTTATGGATGACAAAAATCAATCCATTTGTTCAAATATTTACTGAGAGCCTGGTCCGTGCCGAGCACGGTTCTAGGTGCCAGGAACACTGCAGCGAACAGAACAGGCACCGAGCCCCCGCCCTCAGGGAGCTTCCGTTCTAGTGGCCATGTTAACTGTGGCAAATTACAATTTTAGAAAATGAACGTGTATAGGAATATGTCATTAACAATAGAGAGATTTGGCACAAGTGAATTCACTTTAAGGTGTTCTACTCTGCATAGACTTGATCCTACCTTTTCAATGGGGTAGCTGAACTGTCACATTCCAGAGGCCAAACAGAACTTCTTCAAAGTTAGAATCTACTTAGACTGGCCACTTGTGCTCAAACAGAAGTGCAACTGTGATAAGGGTGTAAGCAGACACAATAACACAAGTCAGGCATTGAATACGCTTAGAATATAAAACATAAGTGTCTTTTATGCAGATTCTTGCTTGGCATCTTTTTCTGAGTCTGAGGCTGTTTCTTAAGTCATTTTATCCCTTGTCTATGGCACAGGTACGTTCCGTCAACATAACATATTGGACAGGCCAGCTGCAATGTACATAATGAGTAAAGTGTTGCAGCTACAAATTGCATGACATTATTTCCAAGATGGAATTTGCAGGCAAAGGAATAAAAACAGACAATGACTCATGTGGTGAACAGTTATATAGACAACTGGGCCCAAGAAAGCTGCCACCTACGTACCACAATGACATCAGATGAAAAATGCAGAAAGTGGTTTTCTGATTTGTTTGAAAGCAATAGATTTGCTGAAAAGTGTACTGAGAGATCAGACTGCACTGCCTGTTCCACGTCCTGAGCGCTGAGCAGCCCCGAGCGCACATCTAATGTCCAGCACCCTTAGACTGCTTTGAGTATAAAAGCATGTTCAGCCTCAAAAACCAACGTCACCAACTCCAGAAATGACATAATACATATTGCTGTCATTTCACTAGACTTCTCTGACATAATTTAATGTATTCGTGAAAGTGCACTTCCATGGAGATCTTGTGGGCATGGTACCCTGTTTTCTAATTGCTGGGTCTCTTATGACCCAGCAATTAGAAAACAGCTCTACAATACTCATGCTTCCATCTGAGTAGCAGGTAGGCTTCCAGTAGTATGGGCATCTAAAGCATATTCATAATCTCAGTCCGCAGAGCAAATCAGCTATAGAGGTAGGACTTTAACCTTATTGGCCCCAGCCTACCTTATCCCTTGCCACTCCCCAACGTGTAGTCAAAATACACTAAAGATCCCCCTAACACACATACACAGGACACAGCACACCCGGCAGCCTTCACACACTGTTTCTTCTGCCCAGAATGCAAAGTTCCCTAAAGCCACATGGCAAAGTCAGGCTCATCGTTCAAGACACAGCCTACACGTCTCTTTGAAGCCACGACTTCCTGAGGCCAGCTTGTTTGCTCTCTGCAGTGCTTCCGTTTCTCCCCGTCCACAGTGCCGTAATGCTAATGACAACATTGCCTCATTCATGTGTTTACACCTCTGCTTCCTCATGAGACTGTAGAATCCTCGAGCCCAAAGACCCTAGCTTTTAATCTACATATCCTGGTCCAGTGTCTGACACAAGCGGGTGCTTTAGAAATAATTTCTGAATGAACATATGTAGTGTGGGACTGCAGGCTTGCAAAGAGTTCCCCCTAAAAGTCATGGCATTTTGTCATCTCTGTCCCACTGCCACAGGATATTTCAAGTACAAGGAGAACAAATAGGAAGGTATCTCCCAGGGAACAGGTTTAACACGTTGATATTAAAAGACAACCTAATAGGGAATTGGACAAGTTACTTTCAGTAAAACTGTGTCAAGCCGACCAAAACTGTCAGAATTCAGTTGTACTAGCTGTAAAACCCCAGAAAGCTATTTGATCCTGGCTGGAGAAGGCTGTTGGACTAAAGGTGAAAGCAAAACTCTTTCTGTTGTCTAGATTGGATGGGATTTTTTTAGCCTCTCAAAAGGTGCCATAGATACAGCTAAAATAATTAAAAATTGATAGGAAAGTTTATGTTCTAAGGAACGATGTTTAACAAGGAATGAGTTAGCTACCAACAGAAAACAAATGTAAAGCCAAGCTAGATCAATTTACCGGAGCTAACTAGGACTACTATTAGAAAATTAGGACTACTATTAGGAAATCCCAACACAAAGATTAGTTAATTAGGACTACTATTAGGAAATCCCAACACAAAGATCCCCTGGTCCAATCTTCCACACAAGTGTGAGAGAGTCAGGAAGCACCCGGAGGCCATCCTCAAGGGTTCGTGAAGCACAAGGGCAAAAACGCCAGCACCCCCACGTGTAGGAAATGGTTTGGCTTAAGGACTGGGGAATTATTGGGTGAGTCATCATAACTGTGGCTTCCAGGAATTAGAGTGTTTAAGGGTATAAAGTCAGAAAGGGAAATGAATAAAATCACGATAAAATAAATACGATCAGCAATGTTAATAATAAATAATGCTTACATCTGTGTAACACTTTTATTTACAAAGCACTTTTATTTTCAAAGGAGGAAACTTAAACTGACAATGTTCGTTGGCGTGCTGAAGGTCACAAAGCTAAAATAAGCAGAGTGAAGGAGTTTAAATGGCTATTTTGACATCAAGTCTACTGCTCCTTCTATTCCTCTGCTTCTTTGCCTCTTGAAAGGTGGGCTTCTAGTGCTATGGATGGGCCTGGGACATATTCTAAGATGCCTTTAATGAGATCAGATGTCTCCAAATCACTTCAGCATGTCGTTCAACTTAAACAAGTAGCCCAGGCATAGCCTTAGAAAATTCAAGGGAAAGAATGAAGAAGCCCCTCGATGTTGCAAATCTTCAGGTTATCCGTGTTATACTATTAATTGAAAAATGCCAGGTGCCATGAAGGGTGGATTACACCTACTGTTTGCACAAAAGCACTGCATAGGACTATATTTAAATGCAGTTGCTGGTCTATGCATAGATTATCTCCTAAAAGACACATAAGAAATTACCTGTAGTGGTTATTTCCAGGAAGGGAAAAGGGTGGTGAGGGAATCAGGGGCAGGAGCACAACTTTCCACAGTACACATTCCCTTTTAGACCTTTGGGATTTTGAGCCCGGGCTGGTGTGGCTCTTTGGATTGAGCACCAGCCAGTGAACCAAAGGGTCACCAGTTTGATTCCCAGTCGGGGCACATGCCTGGGTTGCAGGCCAGGTCCCCAACAGGGGACTCGTGAGAGGTAACCACACATTGATGTTTCTCTCCCTCTCTGTCTCCCTCCCTTCCCCTCTCCCTAAAAATAAATAAATAAAATCTTAAAAAAAAACTTTGGAATTTTGAACCATGTGCAAGTGCTACCTTTTTCAAACAGTAAATTGAAATTTAAGAATATAGAGTGGGAATTAAAACAGAGACAATGGTTAGGTGATCCTAGGTGACACATTTCAGAGATAGGAATTAGTAGAAGAGAAAAGTAAAAAAGTATTACAAAGTTTCTGTCAGACTCCAGAATTCCATGTGGTATTTCAAAGTCTGAAGTAAATACTCCTCAAGACCATCGCATTTTTTTTTTCATTTTAATTCTTTCTTTTCCTCCCACGTTTTTTTTAAAAATCTTTTTTGTTTTTTTCTCTTTTACTTTCTTTTCTTTCATTTTAATTCTTTGCTCATTACACAGCCCTCAATTTTTTTTACGAACCTTGATACTGAGAAAGGAGTGTCCCAATAGTGGACACAAGTATTCAGGTCATCAGAAAGATAGATCCTTCCGTGGTAAATAAGATAGTGTCTAGTTTAAACCTGTCACTAAGAAGGTTGATAAGGAGTTATTTCAGGCACACTGGTAAAATGTGGAACTGCAGAGCTAAAGACTAAACCTTGGACCCATAAGACACCACCAAGGGTCTATCAAAAAACAGGACCCAGCCTCACCAGGATAGAGTCACCATGGACACACCTGGGATTTTCAGTATGTTTGTCCCATCACTTCTACTACTTAAGTCAGTCTAAAGGTCACAATAACTTGAAGATTTGGGACGGTGAGGAAACCACATCTTTGGGCCTGCAGTGAACCATAGAATTTTTTTTTTAAGGCAGGGCCAAATCAGCTTCCTTTCCCACATAGTGATCACTTCTGTGCCTTAGAGATCCCAGAAACTGGTGGGTCTTGTGTTCAAGGGAATTTTTAAAAATCCAGGACCAACAAAACTTGTACTACATAAAGAGAACACATTCTTGTTCTCTATTCTAATGTTTAAATTATGAATTTAAGCCCTGGCTGGTGTGGCTCAGTGGACTGAGTGCCGGCCTACAAACTAAAGGGCCACTGGTTCAATTCCCAGTCAGGCACATACCTGGGTTGTGGGCCAGGTCCTCAGTTGGGGCACGCGAAAGGCAACCACACATTGATGTTTTTCTCCCTTTCTTTCTCCCTCCCTCCCCCTCTGTCTAAAGATAAATAAATAAAATCTTTAAAAGTATATATAATAAATAAATAAATTATGTATTTAAAGATAATAACATTCTGCCCTGGCTGGTGTAGCTCAGGGGACTGAGCACAGGCCTGCGAAGCAAAGGGTCACCAGTTCAATTCCCAGTCAGGGCACATGCCTGGGTTTTGGGCCAGGTCCCCAGTAGGCAATAGGCAACCTCTCCCTCTCCTTCCTCTCTCTCTAAAAATAAATAAATAAAATCTTAAAAAGAAAAAAAGAAAGAAAGAAAGAAAGAAAGACAGGTGACAAAATGGTAAGATATTAAAAAAAAAGATAATAATATTCTGCCCTGGTCAGGTAGCTCAGTTGGTTAGAGCTTCCTCCCTATACTCCAAGGTTTCAGGTCAGATCCCTAGTCAGGGCATGTAAAGGAATGAACCAATGAATGCATAAATAAGTGGAACAACAAATCGAGGATTCTCTCTCCCTCCCCCTCCCTCTCTCTCTCTCCTTTCCTCTTTCTCTATACAATCAATAAAAAAATAAAGATAATAACATTCTTAAGTATAAGGTTTTAAAAAGAGTCATAGCCAAAGAGTTATTTTCAGAACATTACCAAAATACCTGCTCATAGGCCTGCAGTCCAGGGCTAAATCGTCTAATTCAACATTAATGGATTAGCAATTACTCACCAGGTCCTGTACAATTAGCTCTCAATTTTCTGAGTAAGAAAGGACATGAGACATAGAGACAAATAAACTCAAATCCAAGTCTCACTCTAGCCAATAGTTTTTAAAATCCTCCTCCCACTAAATATATTTTTTGCCACAGGTAATAGACAACTTAGTCTACTGATGTCTCTTCTCTCCATGGTCAGACAGCTGTTCACATGATATTATGACAGCCAATGTCAGGGAAAAGGAGGGGGCACACGAGTGAGAGGAGCTGAAAGAGTGGCAGGGGTCAGATAATCCACAAACTGGGTAAACTGAGACCTCAACAAAAGCCTTATTGCACTGAATTGAAAGATGATGACTGACATACTGTCATCTCAATTTTAATACAGTGGCCAGGTCACTGAAGCCACAAAGCTGAAACATAAAACTAATTTATAAAAAGAAATCGTTTCAGGAACCAGGATTCTACCATCAACAGCAGTTGATAAGGTTTACAAGCCAGCAGTTGCTGGTTCTCATTAAGAATTAACTAATGTGCCCTGGCTAGTGTAGCTCAGTGGATTGAGCATGGGCCTTCAAACCAAATGATCCCTCATTCAATTCCCAGTCAGAGCACATGCCTGGGTGGCAGGCTAGGTCCCCAGTAGGGGGCATGCAAGAGGCAACCACACATTGATGTTTCTTTCCCCTCTTTCTCCATTGCTTCCTCCTCTCTAAAAGTAAATTAAAAAAAAATTAACTAATGTTTCATTACCGGACACCCAGTAATGCTATTGATAAAGAACAATGGAAAATTTAGAGGAAGAAGTGATGAATCAAACTCTCTCTCCCATATGCTGTATTTCATTGGAATATGAGTAAGTATAAGAGTGGTATGACAAATGGGAGCGTGGGGGTGGTACCAGTCATCAAAATGGCATCTAACTCCCCAATGGAGCATGCTCACTCCAGTGGGTTGCTTCACTGTGACTCAAGATCTGTCAACTGAGGACATAGGGAATTTGAGTAAAGCCAAGAGATACACTCCTAAATTTTAAAGAGAATCTTTCTGTAGATCTAGGACAAGATCTAGCAAGAGCCAACTTAAAGAAATTAACCTCCTCAACATAAACTGATTCTAAAGCACTTTGGAAAAGGAGTTCTTGCTAATGCAAAAATTGAGGAAAGAAGTCTGGGGGTCTGCTTTCCCAATGACACACTCCATCTGTTAGAGGGCCCTAAAATAGACTGCTGGGTGTCCAGTAGCATCGATGTATCATCCCCCGTACTCCTCACACAACCTTATTTTTCTAAGATAAAAGGTAATTAGTGAAAGCATCAATTATGCATATACTTCCTTTCTCAATATTGATAAGTACAAATACATTTGAATCCTCTTGTACACTATATGCCTAATACGCTATATGACAAACCCACTGCATTATGAACAGAAGTAAACTAACAACAGCTCCCAAAATGTAACTATCTCTTTCTCCCCAACCAAAGAAAACAAAAGTCCCAGTTCCTACAATTATATTCTAAATACTTCAGGTAGAAAATAAGGAAACAAAATATTTATAGACATTTGTATCTATAAATTTCAAGTGCAAACATTTTACTAATAACCACGTTTCCCTATCATACTGATTTTCATTGGATCAAATCATGAATCTTTAAGAGAACAGAAAACGTGGTTATGACTCTGCCAATTTATAATGATCATATTTCACCTTTAGAAGGGAATCGTCATGGAAGCAACAAATTCAACGCATCCTTTGCCCCCTTCTCTCCAGTGATTAAACAGATCCTACACTACACCACGGCCACAATCTGCTAGTTTCTGCCACCACACACACATTAGGCCTCTAACATACTCCACAAGCCAGGGCCAGGCTGTCTAGAAATCCGCACTGTGTCACTGCATAAGGCAGTTTCCCACTGCAAAGATCCAGGAAGGAAGCCACCTAGCCACTCTGTCAGATCTCACTCAGCAAGTCTGTAAAATGACAGAAGGAGCTGCTAACCAAAAGGCAAGCAGCAAAAATCACCACCTTTAAAAATCATTTAAGCACTTTTCCTCCCCATCATCATCACCTTACTTTCCTTCTCTCCCTCCCTCCCTCCCTCCCTCTTTCCCTTTCTCCCTCTCCCTCTGACACATTCACACACTCACTGCAGTTCACCCCCAGCTTTGCAAGCGGAAGGCTGGGAGCTCTAGGCTGCCTCTGGAATGACAACTCAGAACACATTCAGAGCCCTGAAATACAGACACACTCACCTGCACACATCACGCCACTTCCACCCCCACCGTCACCCCCCAACACACACACACACACACACACACACACACTCGCCCTCACAACCTTTCTCCACACCAATCCCGGCGCTGCAGAACACCTAGCAGGCTCAGCAGCAAGAGTAGCACGAGGTTGCCATCTAGGATGATTTGGGCGGCCTAAGCTCCAGAAACACCGTACCCACACAGACCACCTCCCAGGCGCGGCCCGGAGGCTGGAGGACCTCCCGCCCGCCAGGGGTGGGGGTGGGGAGGATGCGCTACCTTTGGACTGGCAGTCCGCACAAAACTTGTTATCTTCCTCCAGCAGTAGGTTGGCCAGGACCGTCTGGTACCGATCCACGTCCTTCACCGACTTGCCCGTCATGGCCAGGGTGCCGGCGGGGGCAGAGGGCAACGCGCCCTCCTCGCCCCCAGAAACCTTGCCTCGGTCTGTAGGTGAAGACTCCCGCTTCCCCGCCCAGGGGTACCTCCTGAGCGGGGCAGAGCCCTCTCCTCCGGCCCCGCGCCCCTTCTCCGGACAGCCGCGCCCGCCCCCCTCAGCAGCCCCTCAGCAGCCCCTCAGCGCGGCGCCCCCTGGCGGGCTGAGGGAAAGACTCGAGTCCAGAGAAAGCTGCTGGACCAGGGACCCTCAGCCCATGCAAAGGGTGGTCTCGGGCCTGCTGGGTGCCGGGCACAGAGACTACCACCCGGCCTCCCTGCCTGTCTGCGTGCGGGGCGTCCCGGGCCTCGGTTTCCCAGGCAGCTGCCGCCTGCTCCGCCACCACCCCTGCCTTCTACTTCCGGCAGCTCTTCCTCTCCACCTCCACCCAGCCCCAGCCCGCGCATGCGTCCCGCCCCCACCACTTCGTACTGGGCTCTTCCCTGGGCTCCGCCTCTCAGGAACCAATCCGGGCAGAAGTGAGGGGCGGGGCTTGGGGTGGGGCGGAGGGAGGAGAGCACGCCCCCTGCATGCCCTTGGAAAAGAATGAATGGAGCCTGGTAGAAAGGGAGTGGAGGGAGGGAAAGTAAAGAAAAACAGCAATGAACTTTTACTGAGGTCTCACTATGTGCCAGGCACTGTGCTAATCTCTTTACATGAATGATTGTAATATAATCCTCAAGTCATCTCTGTGAGTTAAATAATCATTCTTATGTAACCTGGAGGTTAAGGATACCCCAAAGACAGCTGGCTTATTCTCTCCTTCAACAGTAAAATAAAACGGCCAAGCTTCTAACCCACGATAAGGAAATGTCATATCCTCCCCAAATTTTGAGAGGATTCTGACCAGCTCTCACTTGGAATGCCTGCTTCTACTGAATTCTGGGTCCCCCTGTTCATTTGCCTTCCTCTTGTGACTTACCATCTTTGGTTTGTGTGTTTTTTGCCTGGTGCTTAGATGCTTTCTTTCTTTTTTTTTTTTCCATTCCTTAAATCCTCCCCAACTAGTCCAGTTTTGTGCAGCAGACTTTTACTGCAGGTCATTTGGAGGGAGTGATGTAGAGAGAAGGGGTGATTACAGCATACCACAGATTAGCAACTACCTAAAAACAATGATTAAACACAACTGCCCAGAACCACCTTTGCTACAGAGAATTTCTCAATGACCGTTCTTTTCTTTAGGGATCCACCTGCCATCTGGCAAATGTATTCATTCACTCATTCAGCAAATTGTTACTGAGCAACTTCCAACTTAACTATCAGGCACTTGCTGGGGAAGATCCAATCCACAGTTTTAAAACCTCACTGGCTATCAGGGGACAAATGGATGGGGAAGCCGATGAAAGCAGATCTCAGTTATCCGGCCTCTGGCGAAACCCTCTCCTCCATCTCTCCACTTTCTCCCAAGACAAGGCTTCCCTCAAAACTTTAATCTCATCAGAGGAAAATGAAAATTTCCTATTACTTTATTAATCAAAACAATTTAATCCTGTGTTGAAACCTCTTTTAGCTTTGCCTAAGAGGCTTGACTTTAATAAGCACAAAGTCCTTTAAGGTATTTTTCCTACAGAAAATCTCAGTTCTTTGTCTAGAAGGAATTCTGCCTTCCTTCTAAGCTAATTGTCTCAACCTGACATCAGTTTGCAATCTATTTTCTTACTATGTAACCTATTTAACTTTTCTTACTTTAACACCGATTTTATAAATGAGGAAACTGAGACTTAGAACAATGGCCCCATCCAGTGAAGGGCAGAGCCGGGGTTTCTAACCCCGGTGTCTGCGATTCCAGCGATTTCAGCCTCACTGCTGTCGGAGTTCTGCTTGTGTTGTCCTTTCTAGTTCTCAGGAAAACCCATCAAGATAGGTCTGAGCATAACCATTTTTCAAGAAATGATGAAACAGAAGCTAAAGTTTACCTAGTTTATTGTAGTAATTATGCCTCGGTTCACATCCTCTATTTCCTCTTTTCACTAGGCAAATGGCCGCCCTGTCTTAGCCTAGCCCTAGTTAAACTGATCCTTCACCTCACTCTTCAGAGAGAGTTTCCTAAATGACAAATTGGATTGAATCACGCCCTCCAGCTTTAAATCCTTTAACAGCTCTCCATCATCTGTGACAGCGCTTCTCACGTTTTCCCATGTAATGAAGTCTGGTGGTTTAAGCACACAGACTATGGGACCAGATGACTGTGTTTAAATCCTTGCCTTCACCACTGTGTGACATGGACCAGCTTGCTTCACCTCTCTGTGCCCCAGTTATTTCATCTATAAAATGGGGATCGTGATGATATTGATGATACCTATTTTATAAGACTGTTGTGAAGCTTAACTGAGATGATGTCTGTAATATATTTAGAACAACTCTGGGTGCATAGTGACTAATAGACGACAATTAATGCTCTTCATGAAATACACCCGGCTGTCTGCCTTCTGGGAACTTCGTAGGATTTTATTTCCTGTCCCTCTTACTATTAGTTGAGTGTGGCTCGTGAGTGTGAGCAGAAGGGATATGTGTAACCTCACGCCCGCAGCATTCGTTCCCTGTCTTGAGACTCCTCTGATTCTTTTCCCCTCAGGCATGTCAACCATCACTCTTTGAGACGGTGACTGTCTTACTCAGTTCGAAATACTGCAGACTGGGTGGCTTAAACACAGCAGAAACGCACTTCTCACAGTTCTGGAGACTGAGAACGCCGAGATGAAGCACTGACAGATTTCAGGATCTGGTGTGGAGAGGGAGAGGATATAGGAAAAGACATCTGAAGTCTCATCTTCTGTGGGGAGATGTGGATAAGCAAAGCTGAAATTTGTAAATTTCAGGAACAATAAGTAAAAGTGCTGCAAACAATCGCCTCAGAGGAGTAGGGATCAGAGTAAGTAGGTATGGGGAGGGTATGAGCATTTGTCATTAGAAGCCTTGTATAACTAGATTTTTAAAACTATGTACATGTTTAACTTTGACTTTTAAAAAACTTTTAAATTAACCTAATATTTAAAAAACTCACAGTCGCCCTGGCTGGTATGGTTCAGTGGATTGAGCACTGGCCTGTGAACCAAAAGGTCGCCAGGTCCCTAGCTGGAGGCATCACATTGATGTTTCTCTCCATCTCTTTCTCCCTCCCTCCTCCTCTCTCTAAAAGTGAATAAATAAAATCTTTTAAAAACCCACAGTCCTACTACATCCGCATCCATGAGACTCAAAGACATGTTGCAAAACATTTCCTGTTGAAACAGGTTTTACCCCATGCTAAGTTAGCCTCAGAGGGACATCCCCCTAGATTTTTCTCCTCTTCTGTCCTCCCCACAAAGTCCACAAAGTTTGCTTGAAAAATAAACAAATAGGACTATATTTCTCTCACAGAACAGGAAATCCAGAGGCAGACCAGGTGTGTACATCAATTCAGCTGCCTGGCAAGGCCATCAGCACCTAGACTCCATCATTCTGCTTCACCATCATAGCCTATTGCATTTTCATCCTCACGTTCAGTGGTTCTCCAAAGGTGGTCCTCAACCTGGCACCATCAGCCTCGCCCAGGGACTTAGTAGCACTGCAAACTCTCAGGCGTGCTCCTGACCCAGGAATCAGAAACTCTGGGGACAGGGCCCAGCGGTCTGTGTTTGGAGGAGCCCTCTGGGTGATTCTGATGCACACACGAGTCTGAGAAGCACTGCGCATGCTGTCACCTCATGGTCACATACTGGTCATCACTGCTCTAAACACCACATCATCTTCAAAGGCAGGAAGAGGGGGAATAGAGTGCCCCCAATCTGACTGTTTCTTTTATCAGGAAAGCAGACATTTTCCCAGAAGCTCCCAGCAGACTTTCTCTTAAGACTCGTTGGCCAGAACCAGGCTCAACCCCTAACTACAAAGGTATTCAGGGATAGCATGCATCCGCCCCTCGGAGTGAGAGGCGACAACAGAGAAGGGGGCTGGAATGGCTGCAGATAGCCCGAAGGCACTGTCCGCCACAGGGTCCACGGTGGCCAGGGCCACAGGTAAATTATTCCTGACTCCATCCTGTAAAAGTAGCAGATGATCTTGACATTCATCTGCAAAAGTAATCTTACAATTTCCAAATTCTTCAGATGGCAGGATCTACAAGATAGAAACCTCATTCTCAAAAGATTAAAAAAAGAAATCTCATTCTTATCGATATTATCTGCCTTTCATGGAATAGTAGTTCTGATCATAATTCACAAGCTAAAAGAATCCTTTCCTATTCAAAATGGGCAGGGCCAGGAACAAGGAAAAAGAGAAGATAAGAAATTTCAAACCGGCTCAAAGAAGCAACATGTTTACATTTTGACACGGGGATTCGACATTGCGGCTGCTTTCATACCATTGACCAAACAGCCTATCAGACAAAATGCCAGCTTTTGGTACACATCACAGAACAAAAGAAGTGCTTAAGTATGCCTCCTTAATAAAGTTAGTCAGTTTCCAGGCAGTCGAGGAGGGGGACATTCCAGGCAGAGATTAGTATGCATAAAATGCAGAAGTGAGAAAGGAGAACTGAAAATTGTCACGTGTGAGGAGCATTAGGAGAAGCTGGAGAAGGAGCCAAGGGCCAGATCACAAAGAACTGTGTGTGCTGTCCTGAGGAGGCTGGACTCCACACAGTTCCTAATGTCACTAACCTGGTCCGCAGATGGACTTTAGCACCTTGTCAACCCTCTGAAACTATCTGACAAAATTCGTGGCTGTGTGGGTCTGTGTACTTTCCTGAGCAGTGGGCCTTAGATTTGCAAAGGTGTGTGTAACCCAAACAAATTTAAGAATCACTTCTTTGAGGAGTCAAGGAATTTGTCGTTAAATGCTTTACTCATCACCGGAATAAATTCAACAATATTCTAGATCCAGGTTAACTAGGAAAAGACAGAGCTCACTCAGATGGAACCAGGTTTCACTTTCCTGCCTGGAGCCCTTTCCCGGGCCGTCTCTGCAGTGGGCAGTCTCCCTCCAGCCAGGCCCAAGGGAGAAGTGGCAATCCTGCCATGTGTGTGAGAAACACTCACCACACCACAGAGCTCCTCCTCCCTCCAAAAGCCTCAGTCCCTGCTCTCTGTCACTACTCCCAAATGATGACAAAGGAGGGGATGGTGCCTCTCTGAAGAGAGGCCCACCAGGTTTCTGTCACAGCTGGGTCGCTTCTCAATAGCACTCCTCCAGGAAGACACCGGAAAATGGGACAGGAGAGTGTCACCATTAAAAGGCTAAATTTTAAGCAGATTCTTGGACCGGGATTCATATCCCTCAGCTTGTTCACCTTTAGCGCCTGTCTCATCCCCAGTTGCTTTTCCAGAACCACCTCCTTCACCATGAAGCTCCATGGTTTTCCCAATTCAAACATGGTCTTCTTCAGCATTTTGACTTTTCTAACAAAGACATCATGGAGACAATAAGGAGGTTGGTCAGCCTTTTCTATGGCTTTTCCAGTGCTATCTGGAATCAATTTACCGACCCCTTCTTTCAAGTCATTTGTCTCTACACCTCTCGGGTTATGAGTTTCATCACCTTCTTCTGGATTTGATGGACCTGTGGATGCTGAGCATAAGAGGCTTTCCAATTCTGATTGTTGTTGTTATTGTTTTAGTAAAACCAATGCAGAATAGACGAAGCAAATAACCATCAGTATTTTTGACATCAACATGAGCTTCAGGCACGGTGTGCCATTGTTTTTTCAGATTTTATTTATTTATTCTTTTTAGGAGGAAGGAAGGGAGAAAGAGAGGGAGAGAGATATCAATCAGTTGCCTCTCGCACACCCCCAACTGGGGACTTGGCCTGCAACCCAGGCATGTTTCCTGAGAATCAAACCGGCGACCTTTCGGTTTATAGGACTGTGCTCAATCCACTGAGCCACACCAGCTAGGCCATGGTCTACCATTTTTCGACCATGGAGCACATTTTGGCTTGGGTAGGATCCATGCCATGGAAATTAGTCAGGCAGTTTTTGTCCTGAACATCCTCACTAATTAGCTTGCATTTTCTAAATGCAATTTCATCATTCTGCAGATGAGTGAGGCTCATTTCAAAACATGACCCTTGAGACCATCAGATGTGATTTTGGTTCCTTGAGTTCTCGTGACTAGTATTTTTTCCAATATTTCTTATACTGAACATAGCTGGTGCTTGCACACAGTACCTGTCTGTCTTTCTTAGAAAACAGGTCTGCCTTCTTCTTGGCTTCCTTTTAGCACCTTTTGCCCTGCAGGAGGCACTGCCTTTTGCCACTGCTGCTGTTCTTGGTGCTGCTTAGAGAGTCAAAAGGGCACAAGGGAACTTCTTGTCACGAGGTGTCCCTGTGATTCCTGGTAAAAAAAAAAAAAGGATCATTTGGATCCATTCCCAGTCCTGAGTCTTCAGAAGTCTCAACTCCAGAGGCTTGATCTCGACCATTTGTAATGAGTGAGCAAGCAAAGTGGAGCAAAATACTATCACTTTTTGGTCTTAACTTGAAGAGAAATTACTTTACAAAAAAAAATCACAAGAATCAACAAAATTTTTAAATACTTGTTTTCGAGGAAGATACAGAAATGTTCTCTACATGACTGAACCCACTGATCAATGATGGTACATCGGTTCTCTCCAATTAATTCCCGAGTTTAAGAAGCCCTTGAGGCTCTTAGCACCTAAGGTACCACACACTTGAAATACTCACCCAGGTAGACTCAACAGACTCCGGAGTAACTTTGTTGCACCCTCAGTTAATCCAGAGTAGGGACCTATTTACCCAAATATGTAACACAACAAGTGCCTGACGAGGAAGTGGCCCATTTTCGAACGGCCACACAAATTCAGTTTTGTGCCAATACTGCAGTCTGCCTCTTGGTTTCGTCTCTCACCAGAAAACATGTATGTTGTCCAGACTTGCCAGCTCACTCACTTCTGTTCTTTTTTTTTTTTTTCTTTTCCACCTATCAATTCTATTGACTCCACTTTCCCCTGTTCTTAAGCCCTTGCTGATAAATGGACCTCTTCTGGTCATTCTCTGACGGGCTCATAGGCTGGGGACCTCCGGTTTGCACACACCCTCTGCACCTTTGCTGACCTCCAACATAGCGCGGTGGGCCTGGTCTGACTCGCGTGCTGGCAGACCCTGACGCACAGCAGTTCTGCTTGTGTACCTTATTTACTGCTGGTGTAGATAATTACTGGAAAAAGCAGTGACTCCTCTGTGGGCTCACCTGGCCCGCTCCCCTGTACTAGAGATGTGTAGCTGCGGGCTTCATGAGGGAGCCCATTCAGTCCGTTCAGAGCACCCAGCCCAGCAGCTGCTCCATCCATGGCTTCTAGAGACTGGGATCCCAGGACCACACACCTGCTCCTCCTCACTGGTGGGGGACTCACTCTCCACAGCCTCTGAGAGACAATCCTTGCCTTCTATCTGACTCACCAGCCCTCTGCCATTTTCAACAGCTGCCTGTGAGATCCCCCATTGGACGAGGTGCTTCTATAAGTGACCTATGGAACACTGGCGCTTGGGTTGCAGAGAAAACAACACCGTACAGGTTGTTGTGAGGATTCGAGAGAGGAAAGAGCTCTCTACTTACTCTGCATGACCTCAGACGAGATACTCAACCTCTGTGTGCCTCAGCGTCCTCATCCACAACATGGGGCTGAAAGGGTGGCTATGAAAATTAGAAATGCTATATAAGAGGTGTCTGGTATATCGTAGGTGGTCTAACAGTGGTCCTTATCCTCATATTAGCTACAGCAGGTCTACTTCTGACCCCACTTTAGCACTTAAATCACAAAACCTCAAAGATTAAGTAACATGCAACACAACAAAAGGCAAAAATAGTAATCTCAGAAAAATTCACAGAAATGCAATTGTAGGGAAATTTAATGAGTTAAACATCCCAGTATAAAAATAGGGTAAATGATATGTCTGGGCACTTTAATGAAGGAACAACAAAATGATCAATAAACACATGAAAAAAATTTGTTCTCACAAAGCAAATGAATAGAATAATAAAATCTGTTTTACCTATTGTGTTGGAAAGGATTTTAAAATCATAATACCAGCAGTATATTAAATACCTCTTTAAAAATCAGACCTTGTGGGGAGAAGATATAAGGAGACTAACTGGTCATGGGGAAAAAAGACCAATTCAAACATTAAAAAATAAGTTAAAAAATAAAAATAAAAACCAGAACTTGAGCTCCCATTCTAGCAGTATATGAAGGAAGCAATCCAATCAATCCACAAAGAATTAGGTGCAGTAGTTCTCTTCACAGCACTGTGTACACCTGCGCGCACACAGAGACGGTGCAGTTACATGTGCGTGTGCAGAGCGGGGTGGGGGAGGGGGGCCGACTGCACTGACCTCAGCACCCAGCTCCTCCGTGCGAGTTCTGGTGGGCACCACAGATACAGTTATAAAAATGATTTGACATGTCATGGAAATACCAGGTCTGGAGGCTATTTTTCTAACGCAGTGTAGGAGAGAGAAGAACAAACTCTGACACCAGACTGTCCCCACTTTCCCTTCCAACCAGATGCCGTTTCAGTTCTTCCAAGAATCAAGATTCTCCCGCACTCTGGGCCTCCACTTGCTGTTCCTTCTTTCTGGAAGAACACGGCTTACTCTCTACCCCTCACCCCGGCTTCATCCCCCTCTTCTCTTGCCTACCTCCACAAGGATCAGACCACAAGTCTAAGAGGGAACACTGGCAACATAATACACAAAGTGTAAATAAAACATACTACATAAACAGGTGTGTGTGTATAGAGAGAGAGAGGGGAATAGATATACACATAACCCTCTCAAGAACACCGTGTGTGACTTCTGGGTGGGAGTGGATGGTCTGAGACTCCCCAGGGTTTGCCCTGGTAACTGCTGATGGTGGTGACACACTCACTTCCAAAGAGGATGAGTGAGTCCAGCTAAACAGCAGAACTTTTGTATTGCACGTGGGGGTCCAGAACTGAATCGCTTAGGATAAGGAAGGGGAAACAGACTGCTCCCCCAAAAGCTACTGGCCAAGTCCC
This sequence comes from Phyllostomus discolor, assembly GCF_004126475.2. NCBI lineage: Eukaryota > Metazoa > Chordata > Mammalia > Chiroptera > Phyllostomidae > Phyllostomus > Phyllostomus discolor. Next base: position 27,028,218 of record NC_040907.2, on the reverse strand, counting down.
CAGTAGGGGGCGCACGAGAGGCAACCACACACTGATGTTTCCCTTCTTCCCTTCCCTGTCTCTAAAAATAAATAAATAAAATCTTTATAAAAAGAAACGGGAGGGGAGAAGGGGGAGGGGAGGGGAGGAGGAGGAGGAGGAGGAAAAGGAAAAGAAGTAGACTGGCTTACGTGGGCACCAAATTAACGGCCTGCTCAAGCCACCCAAGGGAACACCCAGCGTGTCTCCGCGCATCCACAGGTTGCGGCCCAAGCACCACTTTAACTGCTGCAGTCCGTGCTGAGCGCCCACAAACAAACTTCTACAGAACAAATGAATGGTGGGGCGGCGAAGTCGTGCCATGTTCTCTCGGAGGGGGTTGATGGGAAAGGTGGAAAAAGAAGCCGGTGAAATAAGAGCGTGTTTGTAACCTGGGGCTTTGCGTCCTCACCCAGCGGCTTCCTGCCGGGGTGGGTGAGCTCGACCTAGTGGACCTGCGACCCAGTGGACGTGGCGGGACTGGGACTCGGGAGGGCTGGTTCCCAAACCCAGTTCTGCCGCCTGTGGTGCAGCTTTGGGCGAGTCGCTGGGGGGAACACGAGAGGTGCTGAAGGCACTAGGTCTGTAAAACCCTTGGTGTGACTCTGATGAAAACATGTGCACTCAGAAACACAGAGTGAAGGTGTCGCCTGGACCAGAACGCCGTGCACAACCTCCCTCACAGTGAAAGGAAAATGAATTACTTGGCTGTTGCCTGTTTTTGCCCATCACAGTAGCCAACACATAACAGACAGATAAGGTCTGGTGTTGGTGAGGGTACCGGACAACAGCCAGACTTTTTGGAAAGTGTCTGGAGACATCGGGGGCGGGGGTGGTATGTAAATGTGCAGGACGCAACTCCTCTTCCGGGCAGGGATCTGCACAGATAAGAGCAGAAATACCTGAAGGAGCATATGCAGTGAACTTTGCCCCGTATCTTCGTGTCACCCTAACATACCCTGAGGCTCCAGACAGCCCGGTGTCTTCACGAGGTCCCATTCAAGGACTTCAGTGCGGGGAGACCGGAATTCCAATCTCGTATCTCAGAGAGTGATAAGATTTTCCTGAGCTGCACAGCACGTCTCCCCTGCTCTCCTGACCTCTCCCAGGCCTACCCTCCAAGCACGAGGCTCTCAGCCTTCCGTTCCCTTCCGCCCTTCCCCATGACTCTCCCGGCTGAATTCTCTGCCTGTTCTTGACTCTGAATCACAAAGCTGGGGAAACAACAGAATTTATCTAGAAGGCAAGATAATGGCAGAGTGAGGGGACGAGCTGAGCAAAATAAATAAACTTGAGTTTGGCGGGGAGGGATTGCTGCTCAGCTTCCGATCTGGAAACAGACGTTGGGAGCTTAAAAAAAAAAAAAAAGGAAGAAACACCACTGCCCCTCATTGGTAAGATGTGGTTTTAACGCTTTGTTGTAATACACAATAGATACAGGTATTAAAAAGAAAGGGGAATCTTTATGTACTGATTAGAAAAGAAATTCAGGATATTTTGACATGTTGAAGAAAAGCAAATTGTGTGTATATATATGAGAGAGAGAACTAGATTTTAAAGAGGTGGGAGTTTGAATGCTATTTCTCTATTGTTTTTACAAACAACAATAAAAAATAAAAGCAAATATGTTAACCTTCAGATCTGAGACGTCTCCTTTCCACCCATGGGACTAACCTGGGGTGTGACAGTTGTGGCCACAGTGTGGCCTTCTGAAGTGGGAAGCGGCCGAAACGACCACGGCCCAGAGCGCGGCCCGGGTCTGGCCCCCAGTGCGCTCACTCCTGCCATTGCTGTTCACTGCGCATCACTTGGGCTAGCGTGATCATCGTCCCCTGGGGCACCTCTGCCAAAATCCTTAGGTGAGAGTTCACAGAACAGCCCTGGCAGGGCAGCTCGGTTGGTTGGAGCGTCATCCCATACACCCAAAAGGCTGTGGGTTTGATTCCCCGTCAGGGCACACACCTAGGCTGCTTGTTCATCCCAGGTCAGGGTGTGCAGGGGAGGCCGTCCATCAATGTTTCTCTCTCATATCAGTGTTTCTCTCTCCTTCTCTCTCTCTCCCCCCTGCCTCTGTCTCAAATCAGTAAACATATCAATAGATATATCCTCCATGAGGATTAAAAAAAAAAATAGAGCTCATTCTTGGCTGGTGTGGCTCAGTGGATGGTTTGATTTCTGGTCAGGGCACATGCCTGGCTAGGTCCCCAGTAGGGGGCGTGTGAGAGGCAACCACACATTGAGGTTTCTCTCCCTCTTTTCTCCCTCTCTTACCCTGTGTCTAAAAAAAATAAATAAATGAAAGAGGAAAACAAAAGACAGAAGCAGAGGGAGGTTTGACTGTGGAAGAATGGTCAGACATGTAGCTTTTCTGGCTCTGAAGATGGAGAAAGCGGGTCATGAACCAAGGAAAGTGGGGAGCCTCTAGAAGGTGGGAAAGACAAGGAAATGAGCTGTCCTCTAGAGCCTCCGTGAGGGAACACAAGAGGCAAGCAAGGGGTAAAACTGAGACCGAGTCAACATCAGAGGCAGTTACAATAATCCAAGCAGAAGAGGAATGGAGTCGCAGCCGGGATGGAGAGAGGTGGGTAGACTAGATAAACATATATGAGACATCGTGGCTGGAACATGGTGATAATGCTTCTGGGGATGAGAGAGGAAAGCGTCAAGGCTGAATGAAGCCCATATTTTTGGCTTAAGCAATAGGGCAGAGGGTGGGCCCATTGGCTATGTAATTAACACAAGAAGGAGAACAGGTTTGGGGGCAAGCAGTAATTTCATTTTGGACCTATCAAGTGTGTGGTGGCCTTGGAACATCCCAGAGGCAGTTGGATAAGTGGGTCTGAGGCTCTGGGGAAAACATCCAGATGACAGACAAAGTCAGCGGAGCGGGTTAGGTGGCCCAGGAAGAACATGGGTAGTGAAAAGGTAAGGACCAGACAGGCCCCTTCGGCGTGGTAAACATGTGCAGAGAAAAGAAGCCCACAAAGGAGCATGAGAAGGAACAGCTAGAGATGGGGGCGGGGAGGGAACAGGACAATACAGCTCATGGAAGCCAGCACACGCAGTTTATTAGTGTCGCATCAGAAGTGGTGAAGAGTCAGATGGGACAAATAGGGGATCAGATGGAACCCAGATCAGGACTGGGCAGTTCCAAGGAGTTTGGAGGAGCTCTGCTCTAGCTTGGCAGGAAAGTGGAGTGGTTGGCTTTCCTGCTCAGGCCTGTGAGGGCAGAGCCCAGGTAGGCAAACGTGCTCAGGACTGGGGCTCAGCCTAGAACGGGCATCTGATTCCAAGAAGGGGTTCTGGCTCCTCTCACTGTGCTACGATTAAGAAGAGATTTGTGCTCTCCCATCCCACCTTGCTCCAAGGGACTGACCCTCTTCTCAGCAGGAAAGGGAGTATGTCACCTACCCTGCACTCTGAACATTTTCCCTGTTCCCTGCCTTTGCTTACAATGTTCCTTCTACCTAAAACATTCCAAGCTTGCTGGGCACTTGAAAGGACTTGCCCAGGGTCGCACAATTACTATGTGGTAGAATCAGGATCCAAGGATAGCTGAATACAAATTTTAAGCTCTGATTCTCCAAGAGCCACGATCTCTCCCTTGTTTAGTTCCCACTGAGCTTTTTGTCTTCTCTCCCGAGTTCATCTCTTGCTCCATGAGAAAAGGGCTTTTCTTCTCGTCAGCATGATGTGCTGCAGAAGGGAACCACTAGGTGGCGCCAGAGTCCCAGAGAGCCCGATTTACTGCTGAGCGGGAGGTGGCATTCCGGAGGAATCAAAGGACACCGTGGGAAACCGAGGAAACAGGCGGGATGCCTTCTCTACTTACCCTCTAAGCCCACGCCTCCTTCCTATCAGAGTTGAGGAGAAAGGGTCAGGAGATCGGAAGGTTAGAAAATAGAGGTCTGAGGATTGTGCGCTGGAGTGGCCCAGCCCTCAAGTCAAACAAGATTTTAAGAATTCTTCCCTAAAAGGGATAGGACCAGCCAAACAACAGCTGTGGCAAGCTGGCAGCGGCGACTGGCTTTCAGCCGCACTCCTCCCCTGCCATCCATTTTTGTGCAGAGCCCACACTGCACAACCTTATGCTGAGGTCTTAGAGGAAAAGGGAAGAAGTGTGCATTGCTGGTACCTACCGGGAGCCACGAACAGTGGAAACAGCTGCGTATCCTTGGGGAAACCATTTCATTCCTCCAAGCTTCTGTCTTCTTGTCTATGAAATAGAGATGAACACAGGCCCTGCATCACTGAGCGGTTGTGAGGACTTGACAAAGTGCTTATAACACAGGAGTACAGTATCTGTCACATTGCAAGTGCTCAGTATTATTATAAATATAACTGTAATAATATGTAAATGATCAATATTATTAATAAATTAGTAGTCCATAGCTACTCTTTTTATGAGGATGCCCATTCATTATTTCCTTGCACTACAAGCCTGACACATACATGTGAGAGCACTGGGTTCGTCACTCCGAACTAAACCCTGAGCATCTGCCCCTGAGAGAGAGGGCATGGTAGGGGGGCCCCAAGGGCAGCCCACAGAGCCAAGGTACGCTGGGGGTCAATTCAATGACATGTGACATGCTCACTCAGAAACCTGTGGACACCTGCCGTTTGGGAAGATAGCGATGAAATCAGTCAGGCTCAGTCTCTGCTTAAACATGAGATATCTCCAATGATTAAGATTTAAAATTTTATTGAAATAAAGAATGTCAATCTTGAGTTAATGTAGATGAAAGGGAAATAGAAGGGACATTTCTCTTCCCCCTATTTTTTGTCTGAACAGAAGGTGCTTCCAGGCTCTGCGAGTCCCTCAGGAGAAACGGGGCCGGCAGGTGTGACACCAGGACCCTCCTGCTGTCCAGGACCTGGCTTCTTGGGTCCACATCTGCAGGCTTATTCTTGCAGAGGAAATTACTATGGGAGGTGTAAACACAAGAGCAAACATTTGAGTTTTTGTTTATGTTTTTTGCATCTTGGAGATCATCTTAAACTTCTTTAATAATGAATTACAGTAACATATTTTCTAATTTTAAAACTTACTATTTTCCTGGTATAAAACCAACTTGGTCGTGATGTATATCTTTCAAAAGGTTGCTATATTCAATCTGCCAATATTTTTTATCCTCACTCAAGGACATGCTTATTGATATTAGAGAGAGGGGAAGGGAAGGAGACAGAGAGGGAGAGAAATGTCAATGCGAGAGAAACACATCAATCGATCAATTATGTCTCATAGGAGCCCTAACAGGGGACCAAACCTACAGCCTAGGTGTGTGCCTTCACCGGGAATCAAAACCATTACCTTTCAGACCTTTTGGTTTCCAGGACAATGCTCCGACTGAGCCACACCAGTGAAGGCAATCTGCTAATATTTCAAATAGAATCTTTCCGTGTTCACAGGACAGATTGGCCTCTAAAATGTTTTTCTCTTGCTGCACATCACTGGTTTGGATACCAAGGTTATATTAGCCCCATAAAATGAGTTCTTTATATTTTTATTTTCTAAAAACTTTATAGAAGATTCAGACTTCCAGCCAAGATGGAGGCGTAGGTAGATACACTGTGCCTCCTGGCACAATCAAAAGAAGGCCAACAACAATTTAAAAACAAAAACAACCAGAACTGCCAGAAAATTGAACTGTGTGGAAGTCCGACAAGCAAGGAGTTAAAGAAGAAACATTCATCCAGACCAGTAGGAGGGGTGGAGATGGGCAGTTGGGTGGAGAGGACTCACAGCAAGGTGGCAGCTGGCGGACTAGGGTGGTCCCACACTCGTGTGCAGATAAACCGGGAGGAACAACTGAGGAGTGAGACAGCCCCACAGCCCAGAGCTCCAATGGGGAAATAAAGCCTCAAAACTTCTGACTGAAAACACCTGTGGGGGTTGAGGCAGCAGTGGGAGAAACTGCCAGCCTCACAGAAGAGTTCATTGGAGAGACACACAGGGTCCTAGAACTTACACAAACCCACCCACCTGGGAATCAGCACCAGAAGGGCCCAATTTGCTTGTGGGTAGCAGGGGAAGTGACTGAAAGCTGGCGAGAGCTGAGCAAGTGGCACTGTTCCCTCTCAGACCCCTCCTGCACATACAGCGCAACTCAGCCATGTGGGCTGCCCCACCCTGGAGAATGCCTAAGGCTCCACCCCTTACTATGAGACCCCCCCAAAAAGTGGCCTAAATGAAAGAACAAATCAAAGCTTCAGAAAAAATACAACTAAGGGACAAAGAGATAGCCAACATATCAGATACACAGTTCAAAACACTGGTAATCAGGATGCTCACAGAATTGGTTGAATATGGTAAAAAAAATTACATGAAAAAATGAAGGCTATGCTAAGTGAAATAAAGGAAAACGTGCAGGAAAGCAACAGTGATGGAAAGGAAACTGGGACTCAAATCAACAGTTTGGACCAGAAGGAAGAAAGAAACATTCAACCAGAACAGAATGAAGAAATAAGAATTTGAAAAAATGAGTGAAGGCTTAGGAACCTCCAGGACATCTTTAAACATTCCAACATCCAGATCATAGGGGAACCAGAAGAAGAAGAGGGAGAGCAAGAAATTGAAAATTTATTTGAAGACATAATGAAGGAGAACTTCCCCAATCTGGCAAAGGAAATAGACTTCCAGGAAGTCCAGGAAGCTCAGAGAGTCCCAAAGAAGTTGGACCCAAGGAGGAACACACCCAGTCACATCATAATTACATTAGCCAAGATTAAAGATAAGGAGAGAATCTTAAAAGCAGCAAGAGAAAAGGAGACAGTTACCTACAAAGGAGTTCCCGTAAAACTGTCAGCTGATTTCTAAAAAGAAGCCTTACAGGCAAGAAGGGACTGGAAAGAAGTATTTGAAGTCATGAAAGGCAAGGACCTACATCCAAGATTACTCTATCCAGCAAAGCTATCATGTAGAATGGAAGGGCAGATAAAGTACTTCCCAGATAAGGTCAAGTTAAGGGAGTTCATCATCAGCAAGCCCTTATTATATGAAATGTTAAAGGGACTTATCTAAGAAAAAGAAGATAAAAAAATGAACACTAAAATGACAACAAACTCACAGTTATTAACAACCGAACCTAAAACAAAAACAAAAACAAAAATGAACTAAGCAAACAACTAGAACAGGAACAAAACCACAGAAATGGAGATCACATGGAGGGTTATCAGCAGAGGAGTGGGAGGAGGAGGGGGGGAAGGTACAGAGAATAAGTAGCATAAATGGTAGGTAGAAAATAGACAGGGGGAAGGTAAGAACAGTATAGAAAATAGAGAAGCCAGAGAACTTACATGCATGACCCATGGACATGAACTAAAGGGGGGAAATCCATGTGGGAGGGGTGTACAGGGTGGAGGGGAATAAAGGGGGGAAATGGGACAACTCTAATAGCATAATCAATGAAATATATTTTTAAAAACTTTGTAGAAGATTTAAGTTAGGTAGTCCTTAAAATGTTTGATAGAGCTTGTCTTATTGATTTATAAAAGCTCTTGGTATGTTATCCATATTAATTCTTTGTCTGGCAATATGTATTTTGAATATTTCTTTTCTGTCTTTTAATTTTTATCTATGCATTTTTATGTAAAGACATTTTATAAGTGTTATGAAATCAAATTTAAATATCTTTTCATGATTTCATGTATTGCTCAGGAAAATTTTCCTTAACACAAAATTATTAAAATTTTTTCCTTTAGATGTCCATAGTTTGTTATTTTTACATTTAGGGCCTTAATACATTTGTCCAGCAATATAATTTTTGTGTGTTGCTGCAGAAATACAACTTGAATTTTTTCTGAGTATACAGTTGCCTCAACATTCATTAACTGGCCTACCCTTTCCTTATTTATCCTAAATTAACCTTTATCATAAAGTAAATATATAGACTTTTATCAGAGATTACGTGTATGTGATAAACGTGTGTGTTCTTCTTCTTCTTCTTCTTCCTCTCTCTCTCTCTCTCTCTCTCTCTCTCTCTCTCTTACTGGGCTGGTAAAACACTATTTGAATCACTCACTTTGTAGTATGTCTTGATCTCTGGTAGGGAAAGACCTTTCTCATGTTTTTTCAAGATTTCTTGGCTATTTTCATGCTGCCTTTCTCCCAGAATCTCTTTAGAATGAGTTTGTCAAGTTTCATGAAAACTGCATTGATTTTGATTGGGATTGTATGGAGTTTATCGAGTAATTTCATATCTTTGCAACATCGAGTCTTCCTATCCAGAGATGTGGAAAGATAAGTCTGTTCAGGCCTCCCTGCTCCTTAAGAGCTGTATGCAAAAAGAACAGAAAAAGAGCTGCATGCAGTTGGCTGGAAACTCTAGTCCACTAGAATTTAAAGCCTTCCCTAAGATTTCTCTTAGCTCCAGTTTTGAGCTTCAGCTTCCACTGAATTGATTCAGGTTATAAGCCCAAGTGGGGTAGGTTGTATTTTCCAAAGATAGTTGCACCAATATGTATCCCATCCTCCCAGCTCTTCTTGAAATACGATATTGATGCTTGTCCATCAAGAGGCGAGGTCTCTGTTCTTGCCCTCTGAGCCCAGGAGGACTTTTGTAATACCCTGGACCAAAAGAAAGCAGTGGCACTGATGCTGTGTGACTTCTGAGGCTAGGTCCAAAGAGGCAATTCCGTTCCTGTCTGGTGTTCTCCCTCTCTCCCCCTTTACTGCTGTGTGAGGAGTTCGGCTACCATGCGGATGAGACTCTGTAGAAAACCCACAAAGAGGTCAAGGAGAGGGCTGCCCAGGAAATGCCAGTTGTTGCAGCCTCAGCTATCCGAGGCTTCCCAGTACAGGCACCGGACATGTGAGAGAAGAAGGCTTCTGGATGGCGGCAACCCCAGCCACCACCGGCCTGCACCCTCCTAACAGACCCCAGAGTCAGAGCTAACCTCAGGGCCATTCCTGAATTCCAGATCCAAGAAACTGTGGCCCTGAGCCACTAAGTTTTTAGGCGACTGGCTACGCTGCAGTGAACAACAACATACCACCGTGTGCTGTCCGGAAGTGACACTCACCCCTCTCCGTAGCTCCACACAGAAAAGCAAACTCACATGAGGCCTTCGTGCGTTTGGGCCACAAGCGATGAAGAAATGAACAACATAAATCCAACAGACAGCTTTGGACATCCTATTTCTTAGAAATCCTTTACACACATCACCCCACCCTCCCCAGGCAATGCCCATCATCCCTCTCTCCCCTCCTCCTCCTCCCTTCATCTTACTTCCCACTAGCTACAAATTCCTCTGAACTTTGTAAGGCAGACCAGTGAAATTCTCTCAAGCCCATTTTCCCAAACTCAGCTCCAGGAACCCCCTTCAAAGTCCAGGGACCTTTGCCAGCATGCTACCCAGAGCTGGGACTTTCCTAGGTCCCAGAATGTAGTCGCTTCGACTGCTCTGGCTGGTCTGCACATTGAGTGCAGGCCTGGGAAACAGGGGATCATCAATAAATCATAAAGAGAGCTCAGATGTATCAAGCACCTACTGTGTGCGGGCGCTAGGTTAAACATTTCACATGCATCATCTAATCAATCTTCACAAAAACCCTGTAAGATAGGAACTCTTATTATTCCCTTTTACAGATGAGGAAACTGAGACCTGAAATAGTCTTAGGTACCTGCGGTTATACTGGCAGGTAGTAACAGAGTCAGATTGCTAAGCACTTGACCAATATTGCTTAAGGGACTGAAAGGGAAGGTCAGGGATTCAGGAGAGAGGCTATGCTGGACGCTGGATGCTGGACCTGTGGGTTTTGGAAACTCTGGTATAGAAGGTGGTGGTTGTTTCCATGAACATGGAGGATGGAGATCACTCCCAATGAGTGGAAAAGCTCAATCCTGGAGACTCCGTGCTTAAGGAAGCTGCAGAGAAGACAAAGCAATAGAAGAAGAGGGGCACGTGGTGGAAGCTGGGACGGGGAAGACTTCCAGGTCACAACAGCCAAGGGCTGCCCCAGGTGCCAACAGCCTGTCTGGGCCACTGAAGAAGGGATGAGCCTCACTGGGGACTGACTCCCCGGGAGACTGATCTCACAGCTGAGGCAGAAGCAGGGCGGTGAGGGAGAGGAGGAAGTCTGGAGGTGGGTGGCAGACAACTCTGATAAAGAGCACAGAACTAGAGGGAGGAGGTGGATGGGGTGTTCACGGGGTGGCTGATCCCAGAAGGGCTTCAGGATGTTTTAACATGAAAGGGGCCTGCTTGTTTGTGTGTGGAGAGGAACCAGGTGGGAGGGGGCTGGGCAGAGCCTGCCAAGAGGTTCTGGAGTCCGCTCCACCTGGGGAGAGGACTGACCAGGCTCGCGCGCGGGGCGAAGTGGCTGGGGACGTGGGGTAAGGGATGGGCCCGGGCTGCGGGTCGAGGAGAAGGTGGTGGGCCCTGGAGGTCAGGCTGGAGTGGGGACCTTGACGGCCCTCTGCCTCCACGCACAGAAGCAGGACCGTGACCTCCGTCCTGCCCTGCGCCGCTCCTGTATTCACAGGGCAGGGGCCTCCGGGAAGTCCAGGGCGAGGACGGAGGGTGGGCGCTGGCTGCTGGACGGAGCGGGGCGGAGCTGGGCGGAGGGCATCGGCTTCCCTGCGCGGGTCCTCTCAGGTGACAGACCCCGCGGGCCCCCAGCCCCGCCCAGCCGCATATTCCGGGGGCCGGGCCCGCGGCGTCGGAGAGCAGCCAGCGCCGCGCTCGGAGCCTCCGCCGTCTGTGCGCGCGTGGACCCAAGCCCCTTCCTCCTCCAACCCGCCGCCGCGATGGCCGCCGCGGCCGCCCCCCGCAGCCTCCTTGTCCTGCTCCAAGTGCTCGGGCTCGCCCTAGCGCAGATCGTAAGTCCGAGGGCTACTCTCGCGCCGGGGTCTGGGGAGCGGGGTCTGGGGTCCGGGGCCCAGATCCCAGGCAGGAGTTTGATGAAGGGCTTGCCCTGTCCCCACCTCCCTGTGACCCTCCCTAACCCGAGGGGTCGCTTCCAACAGTCCCGAGACGCGAGTCCCCTCGGTAGGTGCACATATAGGATGCGTCCCCGCACCGTGTGGATGAGCCGGGGAGCCAGAGGGACCCTGTCCCGAGATGCTCGCCCCTGCCAGGGACAGCATCGTGGAGCAGGAGCTGGCGCTGGCTCCTGGCAACTCGGCGAACCCAGGTGGCGTGGGAGACAATGGTGCCCATTCACAGGGCTCCGCAGCCTCCGCCTCCGCCGCCTCCCAGGGGGCGCCGGCTTCAGCCAGACGCCGCTCTCGGTCGGCGACTGCCTCTCCGCGGGGCTCGCGCGCTTCCAAGGGCGCCTGGGGCGGCGGGTCTAACGGGAGGCGGCGCAGAGGGGCAGGGCCCAGGCGCCGTCTAGTGCCCCGTGCAGCTTGCAGCTCTCCTGCGCGGCTCCAGCCTAAGCAAGGAGGGCGCGGACCCCTAGCACGCGCGGAGTCCCTGCCTGGGTCGGGTCTCGCTGCACCCCCCCAAATAAAAGGGTCACCCCAGGGAGATGGAGGAGCGATGCGGCAGAGGGGTGCTTTGAGTGGGAGGAGGGAACAGGCTTCCCTTCTCTACACCGCTCCCCCAACCGCCCCTACCTTCCCTTCAGGTTTACCCTCACCAGGGGGAGTGGAGAGGGTACATACTCACTATCCATGCTTGTTGGACATCTAAAAATAATAATACGAGCTACCCTTCCTTGTACTATCTATGACTTATTTGAGCCATCAGCATCTCCATCTGTTCCTCACCACGACATCGCGAGGGCAGCGTGGTACAGTGGAATCCTGGCCCCACCACTTAGTCTGGGATCTTTCGTAATCTCTGTTAGCCTGTTTCCATAAGCGCAGACTGCGCTCGCAATCGTGTCCGCCTCACAGATCTGAGCATTCAGTAAGATGCTATATGCGATGGTACACAGCACCTGGTATACCGTAGGTTCTCAATAAACGCAAGTTTGCTGCCCCATGCCCAGCTCCCTGCACTGTCTGAAGACTGCACATTCTCTGTGTGTTTTCAGAGAGGTCCGCCAGGAGAGCGGGGCCCTCCGGGCCCCCCGGGGCCGCCGGGAGTGCCTGGATCCGACGGCATCGACGTGAGTGTCTAATCTGGGACCGAAGCGGGAGGGAGGTTGTGGACAAAGGGGAACTTTGTGAGCGTTGGGGGCGGGGATAGGGTGGGTGGGTTCCTGGAGATGCAGTGCCCCAGGTTGCCAGCAGGCGGCGCCGGCCCGCACCACAAGGAACCCATTTGTTCTGCAAAACCCCCAAACCAGCCGGGAGATGCAGAGCCGATTATAGCTGCCCACAGACAAGGAGCTGCTGTGCTGTCTACCCACCACAGCTCACAGCGATTCCTTATCCCCTGCCCCACCTTCCCCTTACGTTTAAGGTGGGAGATGCCTTAACCCCTTGCGCTGCCCACTGGCACGTCTGGATGCTTCTTCAGGGTAGTTTGGGAGCCTTGGCCAGACCGCTGACCAGCAGGGGCCAGACTCCTGTCTCTTTTGCATTTCTTTCCCCAATTTAGAACCAGCTGGGCTTGTTCCCTGATCTCCCTAGCATGGTGAGAGTTAAATTCCTCATTCAGGAAGCTCCCCCAGGAGGTCAACTCCATGTTTATCCATCTGGACAGACTTCTATTCAGCCTGGTGCCCCCACCCTAAACACAGGGCCCTGGGTTCCTGCCAGCTCCCTGGCTGCCTCGGGCTCTGAGATGCCTGGAGGCCTCTCTGGGGCTGAATCTGACTCCAGGCTCTGCCTGTCCTCCACCAAGGGGCCTTTGTCACTGCTGAAAGGAGGCCCTTCCTGCCTTGGGAAGTTTGAATCTGCCCCCTTTATAGGCCCCCTTACCTCCTGGGTTTCTTGTTTTTCTGTACCAATTCAGAGGATAGCCACTGCCTACTTCACTCACCTCCCCTTAGTGTTTTTCTAAAAGTTCCTTCTGCTCTGGCTGGTGTGGCTCCATGGATTGAGTGCCGGTCTGTAAACCAAAGGGCCACCAATTCTGTTCCCAGTCGGGGCACACGCCTGGGTTGCAGGTGGGATCCTGAGTTGGGGTTGGGGGCATGTGAAAGGCAACCACACATTGATATTTCTCTCCCTCTCTTCCCCTCGCTCTAAAAATAAATAAATAAAATTATTAAAAAAAAATAAAAGTTTCAAGTATCGTAGTTTCGATTTCCAGTCAGGGCACATGCCTGGGTTGCAGGCCACAGCCCCCAGCAACTGCACATTGATGTTTTTTCTCTCTCTCTCTCTTTCTCCTTCCCTTCCCTCTCTAAAAATAAATAAATAAAATCTTTAAAAAAATAAAATAAAAGTTTCTTCTCACACTTGCCCAAATTCAAGAGGCACCAGCTCTCCAAGGTAACTGGGAGCCCACACCCCCATCTGCGGTGCCATCACCAGTGCCTTACCTGCACTGGCAGGTCAAAAACCACGTGGACATCACCGTCTCCTGCCTGGCTGGGACGGGTCTCAATCAGCCTATAATTTTTTTTTTTGAGGGAAATAGAGCTATTTTTCTAAAAGTGCATGGCTGAGGGAACCCAGGACAGAGGAGAAGAGAATGAGGAGACAGGCATGTGGGACTGGTTGGCCAGTGCCTGTGTGTGCCAGCATGGGGTACTCGAGCCAGTGCATGCTGTCTCACCCACTTCTGTCTTGCAGGGTGACAAGGGGCCCCCTGGGAAAGCTGGCCCTCCGGTGAGTGCTGTTTCCTCTTTGGCCTTTGACTCTTTGGCCAGTTCTTGCTCTCCTTCCACTAATATTTGCTCCACCTCTGTTTCCAAGGGACCTAAGGGAGAGCCTGGCAAACCAGGGCCAGACAGCCCGGACGGGAAGCCTGGGATTGATGTGAGTAGCCTGACTCTGGCGTCTTCCCTGATCTTTTGTTCAGAGTGGAGCAGCAGGAGGAGACTGCAGCTGTGAACCCCCTTTCCCTTCACGTGCCTTGTGATCTCACTGGACCCCCACTCCCAGGAGCATGAATCACGGGCAGATGGGGTCCAGAGAAGGGGTCAGTTTGTCTGCAGCAGCCAAGATTCAGTCTCACATTTCTGGCCCCCAAGCATCACACTGAACGCTGTGGGCAGAGCTGTCCTGCACAGCCTGTGCTCTCCTCCTCTCTTCCCCTCCCCACCCCACCCCCTCGAAGCCCGGGTGCAGCTCAGGAGAGGAACATGATTTGGGGCCCTGGGGTCACGGACTCCCGGACACAGCCAGAGCCATTGGGCTAGCCATCGGGTTGGGAAATACACATGCGTCAGTCGCCGAAAGGTGGGAGGAGGAAGAGACCCCCATGAGTTGCCTTTGCCCTGCTGGCTCAAGAGGTGCCCACCAGAGCTGCGTCCAGCCCCCGGGCCCCTGCAACTCATCAACACCCTGCAAAGATCACAAAGCACATTCTCTTGCACATTAGTCCTCACACATCCACCTGGAGAGGTAAGCATGGTTATTAATCCATGTTGCAGGTGAAAAAACTAGGGCTTTGCAGAAGTTGCCAAGGGCAGACATCAAGGAAATGATGTCTAAGCCTTCTAGACTCCTAACCTGGGAGGCATGAGCCTGGGCTTATCAACCTTTCAGTGTTGGTTTCTCATCTTTCAAAGGGAGATAATCCTTCTGCCTGCCTGCCTCCCAGGGTTACTGTGGGAACTGGGGAAAGGAAAGTGAGGTGTCGAGGTTCCTCGGCCCTAAAGGAATAAGGAGAAAAGCAGTCTGGGCCCACCCAGGAGAGACCGCTATACCTGCCCTGCCCATGGGTCTGGGAGCAGGTTTGCCCCTCACTGATATACCTTCTTCTTTCCCCAGGGTCTAACTGGAGCCAAAGGGGAGCCTGGCCCCATTGGGACCCCTGGAGTCAAGGTAAGTGGCCTACAAGGGCAATCTAGAGCCAGAGTTTGGGAGGGGCTGCAGGCGAGAGGAGCAGGGACCCAGGAGCCACAGCCTCTGAGCCTCTCCCATTGCTCTTGCAGGGCCAGCCCGGGCTCCCAGGTCCCCCTGGCCTGCCGGTGAGTATAACCAGCAAAGGCTTCGATGGCCCTGTATGGATAGGGAGGGGGACTTAAAGTTGGGGCCATCAACCCAATCTCCTTTCTTTCTGTTGCAGGGCCCTGGCTTCGCTGGACCTCCCGTAAGTCCTCAGGGGTGGGGCAGGGTCCCTGAGATTCCCAGGGAAGATGATAGGGACTGGCCACAAGGGGGAGGGGCCAGCACACACTGATGCTGTCAGGGAGGGGCAGACTTGCCAGAGAACTCTGGCCCAGCCCACCCTGAGCCTCTCCACTGGCTGTGGGATTCTCTGGTTTGTAAAGCTCCAATCTGCCAGTCTGTCTGGGGTAGGTTGCAAAAAAAGGGGGAAGGGTGCTTGGGCACTAGTCGTTACCTTTGCGCCTGGGGTGGGCTAACCCTCTGAGGTACAGTGGCCAGTGACGTCTCTGCACCTAGGGACCACCTGGACCTGTGGGCCTCCCTGGTGAGATCGGAATCACAGGCCTCAAGGTGAGCCCAGCCACCCCTCTGCTGACTCTGCCTCCTGCCTCCAAGCCTGCAAGCTAGGTGTCTCTCCAGGAGTTCCTGGGCCTGCTTCTGGCCACCAGGGAGCTCCTCCAGGTCTGGGGCAGACACCCCTCCTGCTGAGCCCGCCCTGTGGTAGGTCTTTCAGGGAGGCCAAGGGCTGGGGCCATCCCTGGCCGATCGGACCTTGAGCTCCCACGAGAGCCCGGATCTTAGGAGGTCACCCAGAGAGGAGGCTGGACTGGAGTATGATTTAGGTCTCTCTCACTTCCAGGGGGATCCTGGACCAGAGGGACCAGCAGGACCCCCCGGGCCCCCTGGGAAACCGGTAAGTGTCCTCAGACCTCCCACATGGCAGTGTGTGCAGAGGAAGGAGAAAGTGCTGGAAGCAAGCCTGGGGTGGGGAAGGTTGGGGTCAGGCTTCACACCCACACATCTCCTCCAGGGCCGCCCGGGAACCATCCAGGGCCTGGAAGGCAGTGCGGATTTCCTGGTGAGAGGGGGTCCTGGGGCGAGGCTAATGCAGGCAGGGGTGGGTCAGCTGGAGATGGGCGGAGGTGGAGCTAGCACCTTGGGTCTGGGGACAGTCGGTGGGAGACCGGGAGGGCTGTGC
Organism: Phyllostomus discolor; assembly: GCF_004126475.2. Classification (NCBI taxonomy): domain Eukaryota; kingdom Metazoa; phylum Chordata; class Mammalia; order Chiroptera; family Phyllostomidae; genus Phyllostomus; species Phyllostomus discolor. The sequence goes on along the minus strand of NC_040907.2, from coordinate 27,012,108 downwards.
AGAGTGGCTCAGCCAGGTGGGGTAGGAGGAGGGTTTGGGAGCTGGCAAGATGGAGAAGCACTGCCCCGCTGGTCTGAAGCCGGCCTGTGACCACAAAGCCCTGTGGGATTTTCCTTCCAGTGCCCAACCAACTGCCCGGCAGGTGTGAAAGGCCCCCAGGGGCTGCAGGGAGTGAAGGTGAGCTCCTGGCCCTAGTCTTGGGAGGGCGGAGCAGGTGGTCAGGTGGGGACCTCATACTGAGCTCCTCCTTTTCCTTCAGGGGCATCCTGGGAAACGTGGGCCTCTGGGAGATCCCGGCCGCCTTGGGAAGACAGTAAGTGTTAGGACAAAGGGCCACGGGGGGCGGGGCCTGTGGGGAGGACCCTACTGGGCCTCCCCTTCCTCCTCCCTTCCCCTTCCCGGGTGGTCTCTGGGGACAGAGCTCCCAGCTGGGCAGCAGAGAGGCCCATGTTCCAGGTCAGTGTATCCCTGGGCAGGTCCCTTCTCCTTGCTAGGCCTCCATTTTCCCGTCTGCCAAATGGGTCTGGAAACGGATGGTACCTTTGGTTGCCTGATACTCGTCTCTCCATCTGCCTGCCCGTCTGATCACTCAATCCTGCCCTCGCCCTCTAGGGACCCAAAGGAGATGTGGGTGCTTCTGGAGAGCAAGGCATCCCTGGGCCGCCGGTAAGGAGCACTTCCCCCGGCTCCTATCCTCATCCGAGGAGACCTTAGTGGGCTCACTCCCCTGCTCCAACCTCTAACTTGGAACAGAGATACCTGTGCCCAACCGGTGTGTCTCCGGGTGGGGAGACGGGGGCTAAAGCTGACTGTCAAAAATTGGGGCACAGAAACCAAGGCTGTCAGTCAGCAGACTCGGCTGGGCCCCAGGTTCTGCCACTGCCCCCCAAGTGACTCTGGAGCGTCCTCCCTATCTCTGAGCCTCAGTCCCCTCTATGAGGTAGGGACTCAGAGGGGCATTGTGAACAGGGGCTGGGGGCAGAGAAGGTATCATGAAGTGTCCCTGGCAATTGCCATCACTGTCATTCTTCTGTCCTGACAGGGTCCCCAGGGTGCCAGGGGCTACCCAGGCATGGTGGGACCCAAAGGAGAGACGGTAAGTGAGTCTGGGGGGTGTCTTGCAAGAGCTGCCCTGACAGCCCTCTGGGGTGCAGCCAGGGCCGACCTGCTCCCGCTTCCTCTCCCCAGGGTCCTCGTGGGTACAAAGGCATGGTGGGCTCTGTTGGCGCCGTCGGGTCACCGGTAGGTCTGCCCCTGCTAACTCCCCACACACTTCCTCCTGGCTGGAGTTTCCAGGGCTGAGGAGGGGGCGTGGCTCCCCACCCCACCCCCGGGCCCATTAACCTGGATTCCCCTTTGTCCTCGCCAGGGTGAGGAAGGGCCCCGTGGGCCACCCGGACGAGCTGGGGAAAAGGGTGACGTGGTGAGTCCTCAGGCCCCTCTTGTCCAGTCAGGCCCCTGGGGAGCGCTGGGCGGGACTCAGCTCCCCCTGAGGCCGGTGTGTGCGCGCACAATGGGGTTACTCTGGGCCTCTGTACATGGGGTGTCCGGTTCGGGAAAGGAGCATCTGCACCCAGCGCCCAGGCAGCTCCGCCAGCCGCCAGCCCCGCCTGTCGCTGATCACATTCAGACTTCGGGAGGGGCCAGGAGACCCGGTCTGACGGTCACTGCGCCAGACAGCTAAATTCCAGCCGCTCAGCCACGGGACTAATGGGATTTGGGGCAGACCCCAGTGCTCTCAGCTTTTTAAAATTTTAATTAATAGACTTTATTTCTTCTGAGCAGTTTTAAGTGTACAGAAAAATTGAACAGAAAGCAAGACTAACTATTCTCGTTTTAGTTTTTAGCCAAGCAAGTTTTTAAACATACACAGAAGTAGAGAATGATATAATGAACCCCCATATAAGCTATCTCCCCAAATTAACACTTTGCCACACTCACGTCATCCTCCCTTCACTTTGGTATTGCTCTGCCCTGACACTTTTCAATCAAATCCTTAACATCGTGTCATTTTACCCCTAAATACTTCTGTATACATCTCTTAAAAACAAGCACTTTATTTCACAGAATCACAATATCATTATCACAGCAACAAAATTATCAAGTGTTCCTTAACATCATCAAATAACCAATCTGTGTTCAATTTTTCCCAATTATCTCGAAAGTGTCTCCTCGGGGTTCTTGTTCAAATTAAGACGCAAACAAAGCGGTGCGCAGCGGGGCTCCAGGAGCGCTGGCCCCTCCCCCCCACGCCCCGCCCCTGCGGTTGGGCGCTGACCTCCATTCCCTCCCGCTGGGTCCAGGGCCACAAAGGCATTCCCAGGCCTTTTTCCTCCAGCCCCTGCACAGCGCGGCCTGTGCCAGAGGGACACAGGGACCCAGAGACCCAGAGACCACGAGACCACTGTTCTCAGCTGTTCCCCTCTGTGAACAACAGCCGGGAGGGGGGATTCAGGACCCTGAAGGTGACCTCATTTCTATCCACTTTGCAGGGAAGCCAAGGTGTTCGAGGACCCCAGGGAATAACGGGCCCAAAGGGAGCGACAGTAAGTGGCCCAGGCCCACCCAGCCAGAGGGCGGGGTCCAGCCAACTCCATCCAAACCCCCAGAGAACCAGTCCCCAGGGACTCTACACTGAGCTCTGTTGCAGGCGGGCTTGGTCACCTTGGGAAATGCCTCGTTTTTTTTAACCTGTAAATAAGGTGATGATATGGGAGAGACGATGGAAAGCTTGCAGCAATCTGGGACACTTGTCACCCTCTTGAGGGAAGGACTGTGGTGTAGCCCCTGAAGTCCCATTCCCACTTCTGTTCCCCTCCCTCAGTTGATTGGTGGGGCTTCACGAGATGACCAGACCGACTTCCTGACTACCCACTGACTGTAGCTGTCACAGAGGGACGTGGGTGGGTGACCTGACCCCAGGCATCTTCCCATGGTGAGTCTACCTTCCGCTCTCCCCCTGAGCAGGGTCCCCCAGGCATCGATGGCAAGGACGGGACCCCAGGCACACCTGGCATGAAGGTAGGAGTAGAGGTTGCCCGTGGGATTGGGTCAAGGGTCAGGGCCCCTCCCAGCTCAAGCCCAGGGCCCCATTACACTGGCTTTGGAGGCCCAGGAGCCTGGGACCCTCAAGTGTGTCATCAACGCATCCCCTCTTGTCCCTGGGCCTCGGTTTCCCTGCCTGCATTCCCGTGGGAGCCGTGGACCCTCTGGCGGAACTCTCATTCATCCTCTGGTTCTCTGTCTCTCCCAGGGTAGTGCTGGACAGGCGGGCCGCCCAGGAAACCCGGGCCACCAGGGCCTGGCGGTGAGTATGGGGAGAAGGCACTGGGGCAGCCCACCGCAAACAGCTGCTTCTCTTCCCCCAGAAAGGCCAGGCGCTCTGTTGCCCACCTACCTCTCTATGGCGGCATGCGTGGCTGATGAAGTCAAAATCTACACACCCAGGGCACCTGCTCTAGTCCTTGTCCCCACACAGCCCAGACCTCGTCCCCAGCTCTGTGGCTTCTGGCCTGGCTAAGGCCTCATCATTTGAATAATTGCTCCAGCCTTCTGTTTGGCCGCTCCATTCCTCCATGTTGGCCAAGTGGGATCTGACCATTTCCCCACTCCAGCACCTTCCATGGCCCTCATCGCCTCCAGGAAAGTCATTCTAGCCAGTCTGTCAAGACACTGTTACTGAGGACCCAAGGCACCCTGAGTGGCAGAAAACAGTCACGGACAGACAGCTACAGCCCTTCCCCTGCAGCTCACCTCAGCACTCAAGGACACCATAATCAGCCCAGCCTACCCTCCCGCCTCCTCAGACACTGTGTCTTCTACACACCTTCTGGGAGCTTAGTCCATGGGCGCCCCCCACCCTGGCTCTCCACCAGGGGTGCTGAGGCCAAGGCCTGCTAGTGTGCCCATGTGTGACTGGGCTGCTGTGTGCACCCGCATGTGCCTGTGAGCACATAGCGTGCTCCTCTTCTCCCGTGGACCACAAACGCCTCTCTGCCCCCTCCTCTCCCACCATGGCTTGGGGGCTGGGTACAGTCAAGTTCATGATGCCCGCGCCTGGGCCTGCTGCTGTTCAGCTCCCACAGGAGAGTTGGGGACCTGAAGCAAGGGTGGGAGGCAAAGCACAGATGCATGGCACTGCCCCATGCCAGGGCAGAAACCAATGACAACTTTCTACAGGGTGTGCCAGGTCAGCCGGGGACAAAAGGAGGCCCTGGAGACAAGGTGAGGTGACTTCAAGCTGGCGGCAGAATGGCTCCCTCCGAGCAAGGGAGCCTGGGGGCAAGGGCCCGGGGGCTTGTCATGCAGACCTAAAGGTTCAGGCCTCACCCCAAGCTCAGAGACTGGGCCGTACACGAGTTCCTCAGGACTAAGCAGGCCCCTCCTGTCACCCCTCCGAGCCCCTGCACCTCATCCCAGCTCCGTGAGACAGGATGGCCTGGCTCCGAATCCGGAGGAGAAACAAACAGGAACATCCCGGAACCCAGAGGACGTGGCCAAGAACACCCTCTCCCTTCCACAGTCATTTGGCTCCAGAGCCTGCTTAGGGTTCACTGGGCTTCTCCAAGACCGAGGGCCCGACTGGGCCATGCAGTCTGACCTTAGACCTTTGTTTTCCTGCAGGGTGAGCCAGGCCAGCAGGGCCTCCCTGGATTCTCTGGTCCCCCTGGAAAGGAGGTAAGTGCCCTCTTCTTTAACACAAGGGCTCTTGCTTTGCCCCCCGCCCCACGCCTGAGGACCCTGCACTCAGCTTATGGGGTCTGAGGGAGACTATGAGGTGAAGCCCTACATGGGGGTGCCCTGTAGGCACCCCCTGTAGGCACCCCCCTGTAGGCACCCCCTCCCCTCTCTGTACCATGCGGTAAGGGTAGAGGCGGGTTCTGTTCTGGGTATGACCTCCCCATATGACCAAGTTGACTGGGGCTAAGAATCCAGCAGACAGATTCATTCATTCATTCATTCATTCATTCCATAAACATTTACCAAATGCCTGCAACTGTGCTGAGATACACAGTCTCCCACTCACACAGAGTTTACAGTTTAGCAGAAGACACAGACATTAAATAAATGACCACATGATAACTAACTACAATTGTGTTTGGTCCTATGAAGGAAAAGTACAAAGACCTGAAGAAAAAAACAGGGGGTAAGGGAAGGCTTCCCTGATGAAGCAAATTAGCTGTAACTCAGAGATGGGTGGGTGTTAGCCAGGTGTGGAAGGGAGGGACCCCCCCCAGGGACCTCCCCAGGCCTTCTGCTGACCCCCAATTTCTCTGTCCCCCAGGGAGAGCCAGGGCCTCGAGGAGAAATTGGTCCCCAAGGCATCATGGGGGAGAAGGTAAGTGCCCGCACACGGCTCCTCCCTGGGGGCCCTTGCCTCTGCTGGGCCCGGGACCTGGGTCCTCCCAATGGCTGCAGCGCTTGCCCGGTCCTGTCCACCCTTGTGTGAGGCTCCCCCAGCCGGGGCCTCTGTTGGTTTGTCTGTGAGGTGGAGCAAAGGACTTCCATGTGGGTGACAGCAGAAATGGAGGGCGCCCTGACTGTGCAGGGGGAGGCTGCCGGTGCGGGTAGCCTGGGTGTGACCCTTTCTTTCTATTTCAGGGTGACCAGGGTGAGAGGGGGCCAGTGGGACAGCCAGGCCCTCAAGGACGGCAGGTAAGTGGGGGCGACTTAGATTGGCAGTGGGGAGCATGTCTGGGCACCTCATTTGACTTACTCCTCTGGGCTCTTTTCTTTTCAGGGCCCCAAGGGGGAGCAGGGGCCCCCGGGGATTCCAGGACCGCAAGGCTTGCCAGGCATCAAGGGAGACAAGGTACCAAATGGCGCCGGAAAACACCTGAGAAGGAGGCCTTAGGACCGTGGGGGTGAGGGGTTCGGGGAGGAGGTCAGATTCTTTCCGAGGTTCCCATCTTCGCAGAAAAATATCCCTTTGTGGGTCCCAGGGAGTCCTGAGGGGCGAGGTGGAGCTGCAGAGGGGGTGTGGCCGGGAGCCGGGGTGGAGGGACCCCGTGGACCCAACCCTTCCTGAGAGGAGAGCTCACCAAGCCCTCGACTCCCCGACTTTCTCCAGGGCTCCCCAGGGAAGACCGGGCCTCGCGGCGGAGTGGTGAGCACCTGCGCCTCCCTTCCCCGGCTTGGAGACGTCCCGGGGGTCGGGAGATGGGGCGCAGGGTGGAGGTGTCCCGCTCTGCTCCAACGGGGCTCTGACTCGTGGTTCTTCCTTTGCAGGGCGACCCAGGGGTGGCCGGCCTCCCAGGAGAGAAAGGCGATAAGGTGAGCCTGCCGCGGGGGAGGGGCCGGGGGGGCGGGTTTCAGTGGGAGCAGCGGGTGACCCGGGCCCCCACCACCTCGTGACCGGACCGTGCTTCCTTGTGCCTGCAGGGAGAGTCTGGAGAGCCGGGGCCCAAAGGACAGGTGAGTCCTGTCCCTGCGCGCCTTTCTCCCCTCCCCGCTCCGGCATCCCTCCCGGCAGTTGGGGCGGGGGGTTGGGGGCGGGGCGGGGCGGGGCCAGGCCTTGGGGTCCTGGTTCTTCACGCCCCCTCCCCTCCTTCTCACCCTGACTCTGCTCCCGCCCCGCCCCGCAGCAAGGAGTCCGCGGAGAACCTGGCTACCGGGGCCCCAGCGGGGATGCGGGCGCCCCCGGGGTGCAGGGCTACCCCGGGCTCCCGGGCCCTCGAGGACTGGCGGGAGACCGCGGCGTGCCGGGACGGCCCGGGAGACAGGGCGTGGCGGTGAGTCGGCCCCCAGGCAGGGCAGCCTTCCCGGTAGGAAATTCCTGGAATTGCTGCTCCTGTCCCGAGGCTGGGAGCTCCCACTGGAAGCTCGCGCCCCTGGGGCTGGCTCCAAGGCCCAGACCAGAGAGGGTGGGCGTGGGTGCGGCGGGAGGGGTTTCAGTCAGATGCTGAAAATACTTCTGGAGAGAAACTGGGAGCAGGGAGGGGTCTCAGGGCCCTGGAGCAGCAGCCCTGGCGGCCAGGGGCTTCTTCCTGAAAGAAGGCCTTCTCCGCTTCAGGGCCGAGATGCCAGTGACCAGCACATCGTGGACGTGGTGCTGAAGATGCTACAAGGTGAGGGGAGGAGCCGGCAGCCCCTCGCTCTCCCTGGCAGGACGTCAGCCCCTGCAGAGTCTCTCCAGGTGGCCTTGCCCCGCTGTTTGGAGTCCTGGATGCTCACAGCAGCTCTGCCTCCGGGGGACTGAGGACCTTATTCATTCCCGCCAGCCTGCAGACCAGCGAGGAAGGGCGGGGTTGAACACGGGGCTTCTCTGTCTGCACACCCAGGGCTCAGGGGCTGTCAGGATGCTGTGCCTTCCCCAGTTTCTCCGGGCTGGCACCCACACCAGACCTCTCTCCCTCTCTCTCACCCCCCAGAGCAACTGGCAGAGGTGGCTGTGAGCGCCAAGAGAGAAGCCTTGGGTGCAGCCGGCATGGTGGGTCTTCCTGGACCCCCTGGGCCTCCCGGGTACCCAGGCAAACAGGGACCCCATGGGCACCCTGGCCCCCGAGGCGTTCCTGGCATCGTGGGAGCCGTGGGCCAGATCGGCAACACCGGGCCCAAGGGTGAGTGCTGTCGTGTGATGGGTGGGTGGGGCCAGGCGATGGGATTGGGCGGACGCGGGCCCCAGGGTCTTGGTGAGGCCGGCTGACTGCCCAGCCTCCTGTTTTCTCTTTCTCGGTAGCAGATTGGCAGAAACAAAAGTGCTATGCTATACCTTTGGTTTGGGGGGGAGGGTTGTTTTTGTTTTGCATTTACTTAGGGGTACCCCATTAACATCTTTCCAAGTCTCTGAAGTGGGGAGGCAAATTAACAAAACAGTGAAGCAGGCAGCTCCAGAATCAGGAGGCGCGGGGGGGGGGGGGGGGGGGGGGGGGGGGGGGGGGGGGGTGTCCCTCCACTTGCTGGTGGAGGCCCTCACACGGGTTACCGTTAACCTCCCTGGCTTTAGGTTTATCACCTGTAAAGTGGGGATATTCGTGGCGACAGCCTCACGGCGCTGTCCTGGGGATTCGTTCAGACAGAGGCAATTCGCCCAGGGCGTTTAGCCCACTGCTTGGCTTGGTGAACGCCAGCTGTCCTTGAACTTCATGGGCTGTAAATGGGTTGGGGCAGAAGTACGTTTACAGTCGTGAGTTTGGGAAACACAGAGTTTATTCTCGTATTATTATTTATTAGTCATTGTCTTATTCTCCATATGAACAACCGCAAGTGTACTTTTGCCCACCCTGTAGTCTGCCTCCTTCGTCTGGACCTCCCTCCTGCATTTCCCCAGTTCTGCGGCCGCTCCCAGCATTCCCCGAGTGTAAGCGAGCACAAAACAGGAATAATCGCTGGGTGTGAAACAGAAATTAAATGGCGAACACAGTAGAAAAAAGTTTCCAATTCTGAAAACGAAGCCCCGCCATCTTTCTCTGCAGGCAAACGCGGAGAGAAGGGCGACCGGGGAGACGTGGGACGTGGGCACCCCGGGATGCCGGGCCCCCCAGGGATCCCAGGTAAGACCTCGGCCCTGCCGGCAGCAGCTGTGTCCCTCAGCTCTGGGATGACGCCCACAGGCAGCTGGGTGTCTTGCATGGACGCCTCGTGCTCAGCCAACTCAGCTCCGTACACCCAGCTTTCGTGTCCCTTTGGGGCACCCCCAGCCCCTGGGTGGGGTCTGGACAGCTGAGGACTTCCTGGGTTGCACTGAAATCCACTTTATGGAGGGAAAGGCAGGGCATTTGCTCCCAAGGCTCACCGCTGACTGGGAGCTGGGAGTGATGGACAGTTGCATGCGTGTCTGGGGCAGAGTCCCTTCTTCCTGTGGTGTCCTTGGCTTCGTTGTCCACACCTGAACAGTGGGACGCAGGAGTTCTAGAGCCAAGAGGAAGGCCTGATGTCTTGGCCTTCTCCCTTTCCCAGGCCTCCCTGGCCGGCCTGGCCAGGCCATCAATGGCAAAGACGGAGACCGAGGGACCGCAGGGCCCCCGGGAGAGGCCGGCCGACCCGGCCTGCCAGGCCCTGTGGGGCTGCCAGGCTTCTGTGAGCCTGCAGCCTGCCTGGGAGCCTCAGCCTACGCCTCTGCACGCCTCACTGAGCCTGGATCCATCAAGGGGCCGTGAGCCCCAGGCCAGGACAGCACCCAGCAGGCATCCTGGGGGAAGGACGAGGTCCCCTCTGGATGGACGTGCACCCCATCCCTCAGCCCAGGACACTAGCATTCCCAAGACCTCTGTCTGGGACCCAGGAATCCTGAAGGAAAGACAATTCTAACCCATGAGGGAAGGGAAGGGCAGGGAGGGCACTGGAGTGGAAAGGTGAGGCCAGCAGCACGGCAAGTGTCTCGGGAGAGTGCAAACTCGCGGAGGAGGGGGTGGCTTCCCTTCCCGAGCCCCACTCAGACTTGTTACCAAAACAAGTACCTCTGTAATTTGTGCCATCCTCCGCTGGCCGTCTTGTCCCTGGGGCCGGTGGACTGAGGTCTCTGCTGGTTCCTGACCCCGTTTCACCCCTTGGGCTTACCGGGTGACTGCTGATGGGTGACTGCGCAGCCATCATTAAGCCTGCCCCACTACTCCCCGCCCCGACTCCCGCCCACCTCAGTATTTAAACACCCACGTCCCTTCTCTTTCGGCGTCACCCTCCCACTGCCCTCCCCTAGACCCACACAGGCCTTTCTGAAAATAAAAGCCCCCAACTTGGGCACAAACCAGGGTGTGAGTCGTTGGGCTTCATTTCTCATGGAGTGGGGACGGGCCTCCACTGCCCCAGCACGGTGGTCCCGGGCTCCTCCCTTCCTCTGGGCACGTCCTGGATTGTGAGCATTAGGACGGCCACCGTGTTGAGGAACATCCGTGCGGAGAACCTGGGGGTGGTCAGGACGGCGAACTGCTGGGTAACTTTGGGCAGATCCTTTCCCAGCCTTTGAACAGCGGTGGCAAGGACCCACCAAGCCTTTTTATCTCAGGAGACTGGCAATTTTCAGCTGGTGCGCTGCAAGAATTTTTAAAATGTTCCCTACCTGACTGTTTACTCAGGGGTACTGGCTCTTTTCCCTTAGACTGTCAAATAAAAAAATGACAACAGCCAACACAACAACAGCCGTCCAGTGTGAATGCCCTGTTTTGAACCATAAAATACATAGGTCATGTAATAAAGCTGCGTCTTATTGGTCACATTGTATAATGAGGTTGCGTCTGATTGGGTTAATTCTTGGTACCAGAAATCCTTATATATGAGTATAGGCACCTGATTTTTTTTTAAGTCACTTTGGAGCAAAAAGGGTAGATAATTACTATTATCATTATTATTTTTGTAAATCAAAATTATTCCTTTTTTTGTCAGACTGGCAAAAAACGTATTTTTTTGTGTGTGCAGCACAGTTTTAGGAATTAGCGTGCCATCAAATGAGAAGGTTGAAGACCGCTGCAGTAGACCACACCTGGTGTCTGGCCGGCACCCGGCACCCAGGAGGTCCCCATGAGTTTTGGCACTCACTGTGTGCCGGCCCTGGGGCAGGGGCTGGCAGCAAAATACTAGAAGATTTGGCTCTTACCTTCCAGGGGTTCCCAGGCCCATGAGGAAAAGACATGGGTCTGGATGATGAGAGCAGAAGTGACAGTCACTCATGCCACTTCCACTAAGGGGACACGGAGCGGAGACTGGCTCCGACCTGATCTGTGCCCCTGGGGCTCCCAGCCTCGCTGCTTTGTAGGCCAGGCAGGCTGCTCCAAGTGGCAGGAGCAGGGAAGCGTGTGGCCTTTGACCCATGCGAAGGTGGCTTTCAAGGAGTGTCCAGTCCCTTTGCTCCATTATGGATTTGGGCATTTGTTCCCTCAAATGAAACGTTCTGCCTGAGGTCTGAAGCCTGGGCCCTCTTGCATCTCACCTTAAACTTGGCTGTTCACCCCCACCTACGCTGGAGCATCCTTTGAACTCCCCTCACTGGCCTGCCCCTCTCCTCCCTCCCTCACTCAGTACACACACGTTTCAGCTCCCATGTGGTGACAGGAAACACAGGTGGGACGGCCCTCAGGGCCACGTGGGTGGCTTTGCCCTCTGTGCTTTGGCAAATCCCAAATCACAGTATCCCAAATTCCTAAAATGCCCCAGGTTCTCATGTTTTTGTGCCTGCTGTTCCCTGGAATAGCACCCCCGCTGCCCTCCTTGTCTAGCTGATTCCTACTCCTCTTTCAAAACTTGATCTTGTCCTCTAGTAATCCGCTCCTTACAGCAACTGCCAGCTGGGCCAGGCACGTCTGCTTTTGTGCCTATTTATATCATCATAGTGGTTATAGTAAATTATTAATACCAGTATTAACAAGTATTAGTTATCAGTCACTGAGCTCATAATACTGTCAGGTACTGCACTGAACACCCTGCAAACATCCCACTCTGCCCTCCCAAGGGCCCCGTGAAACAGGCATGACCCCACTTGTCATTTTAGAAAGTAAAACCTCTCAAACCCACCTCTGCAGGGCTGTCTGATTTGGCTCCTCGTTCATCACACCGTCCTTCTTCGTCCTTCTTGGATTCCTCTCCTGCTTTCTCATTTCCCCAGGATCTGACACACAGCTTGACCTTGGACCACACCTTTTTCTCCCCTTCCTCTTGTGATCTCACTCGGCTCTGTGGCTCTAAATTCCATCCATGCCTCCCAAACTGAGACTTCTTCCCTTAGCTCAACCTTTCAGTTACTGAAGCTAAATATGCTGGAGTCATCCCCTATCCTTCCTTCCTTCCATCCTCCTTCCCTTCCTTTTATAGATTGTATTTATTTATTTTTAGAGCAGAGGGAAGGGAGATAGGGAGAGAAACATCCATGTGAAAGAGAAACATCAATCAGTTGCCTCTTGTATGCGCCTCAACTGGGGACCAAACCAGCAACTGGGATGCCTGTCCTGACCAGGAATTGAACCAGTGACCTTTCACTTTGCAGGACAACACCCAACCGGAGCTACCTGGGTTAGAATCCACGTTGTTTCTTGTACCCCATATCTGATACAACAGCTGAAAATCCTGCTGGCTCAGCCTTTGAAATATATCCAGAATTCAACCACTACTCACCACCTCCCCTACTACTAGGCCAGTCACTGTTATTTCCTCTTGGAAGTACTGAGAGCCTCCCAACTGGTCCCCTGCCCACGTCCTTGCTCCTCAACACAGCAGCCAGGTGGTTCAGTTAAACCTAAATCAACCCATGTCATTCCTTGGCCTGAAGCCCTCCAATGGCTCCCACCGTGCGCTAGGAAAAGCCTGAATCCCTACAATGGCCCGTAAGGCCCTGTCAAACCCGCCACCCCCCACAACTCCTCTGACTTTGCCCCCTTGCCTTCCTAGCACACCCAGTCCCGGCCACGCTGGCCTTCTGGTGTTTCTCATGCGCAGCAGGCTCGCTCCCGTGTCAGGGTCTCAGCACTTGCTGTTCCCTCTTCCTGGGATGCTCTTCCTCTCAACATCTGCTTAGGTCACCCACTCACTTCTTTCAGGTATTTGCTCAAATGCTACCTTCAGGGGTGTCGTTTCATGACACCCCTGCAAAACCTCTAAAAACTGCAGTCCCCCCTCCCCACCATCACACGCAAACAGCTCAGGGCCTCATTTTTCTCCAAGACACGTGTCACCATTTGATACCTCTTATGTACCTGATTGTCCCCACACAGGAATGTTAACTCCACGAGGTGGGGATTTTTCTATCATAAATTACTAACGTTTCCCCAGCACCTACAGCAGAGCTGGGTACACAGCGGGGGCCTGATACTTGTTGACTGAATAACAGGTGGAGAGATAAAGGCTCAGTCGTTTCTTGCCCAACATCTGCCTAGTACAATGCTGGATTCTAGAGCCCTGGTTCTTACACTGAAATTACACCTTCCTGTTTATTAACCATCATCCAGAGAGCCACAGGGGAGCCCCGACCTGAGGGCAGAGGTGGTTATCCGAGATACTGGCTCATCCTGCTCATGGGGTTGGGGCAGTCCTGGATTCACAGGTTTTTAGAACACGCAGGGGCATCTTCCCCTCTGCCGAATTGTTTAGGAAATCGTCCTCCCTGGCAACTGCCTTGCATAGTGCTGCTGGCACAGGGCTACACCATTCCACTGCGGATCTCTTCTGCCTTCGCACAAACTGTGCTTAGCCCGACATGTCACTCATCCACATCATTGTGGTCTCGAGTCAGAAGTTTTTGTGTACAAGTTCTCCGTTGTTTTCTTTGCACAGCACCCAGGACAGAACTTAAGGCCCTTGAGTGGTACTTAGCCTTCTGTTGCTGCTGACAGAACACTCAAAAGTGAAAGCCACATAAAGCATACGTGGACAGAAGAATCCGAAGGACCGATGAGAAAGAACAAGTGCAAAACCTCCTCACACAGGGGGTTGGGGGAGACATTATGGACATAAAGGTAAAGGACAAGATGGGAACATCATTAGTACTAAAACTGCTGGATTAACCCCAGGGATTCTGTTCCTATCCTAAACAGAGGTGGAACTTAATAGCAGCTCTCAGGCATCAGCCAAGGGCCCAGACACACAAAGGCAGTCCACACCCACGACAGAGATGCCGCCTTCATTCAGAGGCGGGCCCTGCTGAGGGCCTGCTGTTGCATTTGAGGTCTCACCCTCCTTCCTTCTACCCCTGCACATCTGCTGAGGGGTGCAACGTGCTACCCCTTTCTCTCCTTGGTTGGCCTCTCTGCACTTTCCCGTAACTGGTCAGTACCTCAGGAAGCTACCAGTATCCTCTGGCCATGCCTATGCCTCTGCCATCCATAAGTTACAGGTGACCAGCTAAAAACAATTCCGTATTAGAAAGCGAATTACTTCTGCCACACGTAAGGAAGTCCAAACAGGCAGCTGAAGCAGGCCACACAGGCCCAAGACAATCTGAGGTCACAAAAATGGAGAGGGAATGGTTCTGAATGAAGCTTTCGAGAGAACACCACGAACACTGCTAACGCTCTGGGGTGGAGCAGGAGGAAGACTCCGAAGAGGCCGGCGCACAGGAGGCGCGGTGATAGCGCTGACCTCCCTCAGCACGAGGCCCCTCTCTCCCCACTGCTCTCCACGCCCTACAACTCAGTGCCTCTAGGTAATAAACACACAGCTGGGTAACAAACGACACACACATTTCATCAAATCGAAGACAAAGCACATCAATCTGCATTGACAGTTTTAATGTTTCACTTGTGCAGAACTGAAATTTTTATTTAAAGGCACAGAAGGAAGGAAAGGCAGTTAACACAGCATGGATTCGCAATAAAGGATGCTGGATAAAAATCAGAGGACTGCTCCCCTTTTAGCCTTAGGCAAATAAATAATGCAGTACAAAACTAGATCTTTATTTTTATTGTATTTCCATGTGAAGACACCACCCAGCTATGAGCTGAGCAAAGACTTTCTGTCCAGATACCGGGGGCGCACAGCTGATCCACTTTGGACTAAATGCCCAGAAGGTAGTAAGCATGAACTGCGGGAGGGAGCTTAGGCACAAAGGAGTTCTCACACAGGAAGTGGACAGAGATCTGAAGCAGTCGCACACACAGCTTTGGAAACTGGAAAAGAAATCTTTCATGACATTCATTTTAAAAAGAAAAGTTATCTGCATATCAAGAAGTTTAATTTTTAAAACTGGAACCAGGCCCAATTAAATAGTGCTTACAACTTATTAATTAATAAAAATTACAAAAATAAAAACCACAATTCTTCTGTCCTTGAAAGAGATAGAAAACTATATTTTTTCTTATAAGAGAATCATCAGCATCTTCACCTTTATGTCTCTTAAAATAGCATTTCTTCTGCTTTCCACATTTCATCCCTTTAAAAATAGCAAAACCTGTTCAGTATGGTAATTTCCGCTAAGTGAACGGATACACCACCATCTACCGAGTAAAAGAGCAGAAATGAGGAAAAGGTTGAATGCTTTGCAAAATACTAGTTAACCTCTAGTGGGATCATATCCACCAGGAGGAAGGAAAGATAAAGACTGAGGTTCTTTCAAAAATAAAACTCGAACCCAATGATTTAAAACACTCACTCCATACATAATTTCTACTTACAAAGCACTGTTGGAAACTCCCGATCAGCGTGTAGCAAGAGAGGGAGCGGAGAAATTTGGCAGAACAGTAGGGCATATTTCTAACTGCTTTCATTTAAGTAACATCGGCCTTCCCAATTATTGTCTTTCTTCCTTATTTAAAACACTGATAAGCCAGATTAAATCATAACAGTGTGAAAGTAAAATCAAACCTCAACTTACAGGAACACAATGGTTTGGAACCACTGCTTCTGCCCTGGACAGGACTTGGAGGGGGGGGGGGGCGCCCCCCCCAAACACATTACATGCCGATTCCGTATAAAGGTGTGAACAAACAAGTTCTGTATTTGCTCAAATAATTTGATAAGCTGATGGTAAATTCACTGTTAAAGATAAAAGTATAAGCCTTAAAATTTCATCCAGTGTTTTCATTAAGAAATGGATTATTTTTAATTTTTATTATTATTTTTCTATTTATTTAGAGAGAGAGGAAGGGAGAGAGAAAAAGCGGGAGAGGAATTTCAATGTGTGAGAGATACGTTGATTGGTTGCCTCTCGCACACCCCCAACTGGGGACCTGGCCCACAACCCAGGCATGTGCCCTGACTGGGAATCTAACCCGAGACCTTTTGGTTCACGGGCTGGCACTCAATCCACTGAGCCACACCAGCCAAGACATGGATTATTAAAATAATTTTTGAAATGAGATAGTAAATGTATTGTCATCTGGGCTTTACTGTACTTAATAATTTTCTTTAAAAAAAGTTTAAAAAAATCAAGAGCTGGAACATGCTGTCAGGACAGAAATAATCAGAAATGTCTTCAGTTGGAGATCCTGGGCAACTCAGTCTTGTTTGGAATTTTTCAAAGCCTGAAGTCTCTCTAGTAGTGGAGGATGAGAATAATGCCACATTGAGAACAGCCAGTCAGACACAGGGAATCCCAAGTTATCCTTGTTCAGTTTGATTAAAGCAGAATATAAGTCTTTAGCCTTCCCAAGTTTCTTGGCAAATGCATCCGCTTGAAACTCAAATCTGCGGCTTAGGACTGTTAGGCAAAAAGAAAGAACCTGAAAAAAGTAAATAAAAAGGTTTTAGTCACTGCCCACCTCTTTGCTGTCACTGAAGGTTCCAAGAACTAAGTGGGAGCGGAGAGGAAGGACAGCTCAGGAAAGAGAAGGAGCAGGCCCACAGCAAGATCGCTGGTATTTAGGGAACCTGGGACGGGGGAATTGTTATAAATTGAGCCTTCCTGGCCCCCCCCCCGCCCCCCAGTAAATACACCAGAAACAGATATATATCCAAAGAGTGGTATCCTTACCAAAAAATACTAATTTTTAAGAGTCTGCTATTTGCCAAACACTTTACATATTTCCCAACAATCCTACAAGGTAATTACTCTTGCTCCTGTTTCACAGGTGAGGAAGGGGAAGTTCGGAAGTTTTGATAATTTGCTTGAGGTCACGCAGCTAGAGGTGGTAGTGCTGTCAAAATTCTCAGTGACTCCAAAGCCCATGCACACCACCTGCCCCCGTCAGTGAAGTCCTAATAATTTATATTCAGACTTTTTTTTCTTTGTAGACAAATATTCTTGATCACGTATCTACCTTTAAAGGATAATTACAGTCTTTACTGAGAATACTCTAAAAAATATGCTAGTTTCTAATGACAATCTCAGAGTGAAATTTTCTACAATTTTCTGACCCATGGAAGCACGGCTAGAATAGACTGGGTTGGCCAAAAAGTCCATTTACTTTTTTCTGTAAACTAAAAGACACATTTTTCATTTTCACCGATAACTTTATTGATTTGGATGTTTTGAGTATGTTGGCTATCTCCCACGTGGTACAATGTTGACTGTCCTCAGTTAATGTCTCAGTTCAATCGCCATCAGCTTCAACTGGTCTACTCACCACAGAGCATCATTCAGTGACAAATCTCCAGCACGAAATTTTGCTAACCACTTTTGACACATTCGATCAGTCACAGAACCTTCTCCATACACTACACCAATCTTTTTGCATTTCAATTGCATTTTTACCTTTCTTGAAATAATAAAGCATGATATGCTGAAAATGTTGCATTTTTCTTCAATATTAAAATGGCTAAACAAAAATTCACCAATTTTGATTTTTTTTTAAATGCACACTGACATGACAGCTGTCACAATACAATCTAACAAAATTGTTTCAAATGAAGTTAATGACAACTACATGCTACTAGAACCATCTTATGGAAAAAAATCAAAAGAACTTTTTGGCCAACCCAATATATATCCAGTCTCCAATGGTGACAGCTACAAAGGGGATAAATTTCATTTGAAAATACAAATTTCTAAGGAAAAAGTAATTTCTTTGCATACTGAAACATTGCAGGTTGAATGACGTTATTTAAGATATTCCGTATCTTAAAATACTTCAGCATTAAAAAGCATAAAAAGTCTGTCATTTGTACGTCTTATTGGCACTAGCACCTGGGAGTTTCCGAGCGAAGTCTGTGACGTGAAGGGGAATATCTGCCCAGTGACAACTGCTCGGAGTCGACCAGCTCCCATGTTCTGTGGAATGTACTATCGCTTAATAAATTTGCTATCTTTTTGCTAAAATACAAAACAAACAAATAGAAAACCACAGTAAAGTCTGGGACCTTCTTATATCTTCTAAGATTGTTCAAACCTAAAAACTGAATTCTGCCTGCAATTTCTCTTCAAATCCTGAATATACTTTTTAGGACGGAATCATTAACTGGGGTCGGGGAGGCATGGAGGGATATCAGTCTGTCTGGATATTAAGCGTTCCAGGTGAACTTTTTCTCTTTAAATTTTCTTTAAAAAATATTTTATTTAGCCTTTGCTGGTGTGGCTCAGTGGTTGAGTGCTGGCCTGCGAACCAGAGTCACTGGTTCGATTCCCAGTCAGGGCACATGCCTGGGATGTGGGCCAGGTCCTTAGTAGGGGGTGCACGAGAGGCAACCACACATTGATGTTTCCCTTCCCTCTTTCTCACTTCCCCTCTCTAAAAATAAATAAATACAATCTTTAAAAATATTTTTAAATTTATTTTTAGAGGGGAAAGGAGGGAGAAAAAGAGGGAGAGAAACATCGATGTGTGAGAGAAACATAGATAGGTTGCCTCTTGCATGCCCCCAGCTGAGAACCTGGCCTGCAATGCAAGCATGTGCCCTGACTGGGAATTGAACCAGAAACCTTTCAGTCCAAAGTCCAGTGCTCAATCCACTGAGCCACACTAGCCAGGGCTGAACTGTTTTTTTGTATCTCACTGTAACACATAAATAGAGACATAAACAGATACTAATCTGCAACTATCTGCTCTTACGTAGGTTTCCAAACTCTTCTTTAACAGCACAATTACCCCCGGAAAATCTCTTTCCTATTATGACCTCTTAAACAATAATATTAAACATGAGATTTTCTGTTTAAATACATAGTCTTTTTGAAACAAATCGTATGGGCTCGCCAACGTTGTTTTTTTAAAAAATATATTTTATTTATTTATTTTTGAGTGAGAGGGGAAGGGAAGGAGAAAGAGATGGAGAACATCAAACAGTTGTCTCTCACAGGCCCCCAACTGGGGACCTGGCCTGCAACCCAGGCATGTGCCCTGACCAGGAATCGAACCAGCGACCTACTGGTCCTCAGGATGACGCCCAACCAACTGAGCCACACCAGTCAGGGCCTCTCTAAGGGTTTAAAAGTTAGTATCTCTGTGGACTAATCACATTTCAAAGTATTCTAATACCGCACATATTTACTTAGACATGTTTTGAAGTGAACTCAACTACTCAATTTGAGGAAACGAAACAAAATCCCCTGAGCAGCCCAGTTAGATGCCACAAAGGATAACCATTCACACCACTTATAAGAGGACCCTTCTATTCTGTCAGAATCTAGTAACTCTTACTTAGTGAGTAGGACTATCTGATTTCCCAGACTATGGCAGGTTAAAGAAGAAAGTTACAAAGGATAGTGACCCTACTGGAAAGACACACTGACAGTAGCAAGGATTATCAGCCTGACTGTGAGGGAAGAGACAAGAAAATCAGTTCGACAAACCAACCAACCAACCAACCAACCAACCAACAAACAAACAAACAAACAAAAACAGCATGGCTGCTGAAAAGGCAGAGCAGTCTGGGGTCATCAGCATACATAACTCTGAGTCCTTGATTACTGAACTGTGACAGAAGGCAGAAATGACAATATCATTATAAGGCACGCTGTAACCTCTTTAAGCAGTAACAAACTGTGTAAGGCACTTTACACTTTCAATAAAACTTAAAATACAAAACTAGGCGCCCCGCCCTCACCAAGGGCGTTGCCTCTGCCTTCCCCCTCCTCAGCTCCAGGGCCCTTCTTTTGCCTCCAGCCTGTTTCCTGAGTCCCCACAGCCCCGCCGGCTCACTCCCACCACCTCTGTAGCTTTCCAAATAAGCTTTCTCTTATCATTTGAAAACAAAAACTTAATGTATAAAATCAAAACATTTAGCGTTTAAAGATAACCTCAGTCCTCTGGACAATTTGTTTAGTTTATGTGGTCAGTGCTATATAAGTATGATCTGTTCCCCTCTTCTCCGAAGCCTTATCCTTCTCTCCTTTTTTATAAATACAATTTGTTCAGTTTATCTTAAAACCTTCTCCCAAGAAAGTATCCTTCTGAGTGAAGGTATCTCAAGATCCCCAATGTTATTTCTTGGTTTAATGTGGTAGCCTAATCAAATACGACATGTGATTACCATCGGATTTGTTACTAGTCTCAGTAATCTGTGTCTCATATGCACCAAGTCCCACCACTGCGCAATTGCAGAGCAGGGGGCCTTAAAGGTCACTCACCACACAGAACCCGATTCTGAGGCAGAGGGTCCTGGGGTGGGGCCTGGGGCTGTGTCCAGCAGGCGATCAGGGAACAGATGCAGAGAAGCGCCCTCCCGCAGCCGCCCTTATCTAGCCACATACACTCAGTTGTTCCTTGCTCTGCCCCTCAGACGCGGGTTCTCACCCAGCGCTGGTGCACGTGTGGTCTCGGACACAGCGTTCCACCAGGTCGCTTCTGTCCGCCAAGACTCTGAAGGGTGCGCTGCATCAAGGTCTGCATCACTGAAGTCTAATTAATTCTCTACTTTTCTCCCTATCAGCATGCAACAAGCATTTGTTTATTTGGGCCTAGGTTTTTCTGCCCAAGTAGAAAAACTTTTTTTTTTTTGTATTGGTCAGTAAATCAAGGCACTGAAAGACTTTGTTTCATTTTCTTGTTAAAACTGTAGTTTTGTTGATTTCTTTTTTCATGACCCTAGGAGGTCTAGTTTTGAAACAGGCAAGGGCATGGGTGAGATTATTTCAGAGATTACACATTACCTCGTTGTAAGGTGAAAAAATAAACTGGAAGATGATCAACAGTCCAATGAGCGTGGGTTGGCTGTCAAAAAATCCAAATGCAGCAAAAAGCTCCTTTCGACCAATCAACACAGCAAACAAGAAGAAACACAGGAAAGAATTCATCTAGAAAGAAGGACACACGATTTCTAAGTTATCACTAAGCTGATTTCACTGTAATACCAAAAAGCAGAATGAGACATCTTGGTGTGACTTTAAGAATACTGTTAGTGTAAGGGCAGAAAAAGTTAGGTAGTTTTATAGTTTTACTTTCACTGTAAAAAGAAAATAAAATCTCCCAAACACATGGTTTTCTCTAAAGACAGGCTTAAGTGGAGCCTCCTATGATTGAGGGTTTAAAGGGGCCAAGAGTAAAGGGATATTTTCTTTCTTTAAAAAGTTAAAGGGCTAGAGGGGAGTCTGGCTTCGTTTGCACTTGACCGTGATCAGACACAAGGCTTCCCACCTGACCTCAATGTGCGAGCTCAAAAGAAATGGGCTTCCCTTGAATTCTCTTTAGGACCAATGGAGCTGAACTTTGCAGTTAGAAAGGTCCAAGAAAAAAAGCAGATCTATCCTCAACAATATATGAGAGGGAAAAAATTCCGAAGTCTAAACCAGTAAACTTGGAGAATAAATACCACTCCTCTCCCTTAGCAGATGTGGATCTTGGAAGCCACATACACTATATTTAGGTGTAATGTACCACCTATTTACCAGATGACCCAAAAGCTGCCAGCTCAGAGTGGGCCCAAGCACGTAAGAAGGCTTGCCAGCTGGCCTGGGATGTCCAAGCTGGGCAAGCAGTTTTGCCACTCAGCCTTTAGAACTCAGCAGACCTGACATGGACAACTGCACTCACAGCGAAGGCCCTAGAATTGTAAGCTATGTGCTCCGTTTCCATCAGATGGCCATAGTCCTTCTGGAAAACCACCTCTGCTTTGCTACTGGGCTCTGCAAGGACTGACTCTTGACCATGGGACACCATGACCCTGCAACCTGAGCTGCTCCTCCTGACCTGGATGCTCTCCTGGCCCACACAGCGAGGAGACAGGTATGCCCAGACGCACTCCAACGTCAGGCACACACAGGAGTGGGGATGAAGGAGGCCCCGAAGGCAGAAGTAAGTTAAATAAGCAGGTGGCTCATGCTCCTGGTATGCCAACTCCTGACAGCTGTCGCCCCTCAGTCAACCCTCACCCTATGGAGTGCCCTATAATCATTTACTCGAGAAAGAAACGTGTGAGCCCATTTTACAAAGAATACAATACACTGGCACCAGCCTGAAGTGGAATGCTGTGGCATCACAGTACCCCACGAGGATGGCCCTGGAAGACAGTGGTAAAAAAAATTCTCTCCACAAGGAACTTTAAGAAATTTATCTCATTGTTCACTCAGTCTGGAAGCAGAGAGGGTCTAGGGTGATGATGTAAATACTAATTCACTGGCAGTGGGCAACCTGTGGTTTGGCTGGATGGTCAGTGCCTTGGGAACTGGGGGATGGCTAACAAGGAGATTTGGAAAAGGGGCGTGGGAAAAATTAGCCCTGAGTGTGATTATTCCCGTTAACAGGCGGTTCTCAAGGATCCCACGGAGAAGATGGATGTCGGCCCGTCTCTTTTCCCAGCCACACGAGAACTGGGTCGAGGGGCCCACAAACAAAGTGGCCAAGGAGGCAGGGATGGAGTCAGTGCGTTGGTCAACAACACAGACATCCCCCCAGTGGCTATTGCTAGGTGCCCAATTTATTTTTTGAAGAGGCAATCAACCCCAGCCCTGATAAGGTACCGCACCTTAGGGACCAGCCACAGCCTCATGGTAAGCTGATTCCATTGGACCTACGTTCAAGAAACGGGCAGTGATTTTCCTTATGAGACTTAATACTTGCTTTGAACTTGGATTTGGACTTATTTAATGTCTTACTCACCACTGTGTAGCCATACAACACAGCCTCAAAGCGAAGGAACTCATTTTTATACCTACAGATGTAAGGCATCAGGAAAGTGCCTACAGGGAGGAGTTCCTGAGTCTTCGTATACTATCCATCCCCAGAACCGGCTGGCCTTTAGAAAGGTACAAAGTCAGCCCTGGCTGGCGTAGCTCGGTGGATTGAGCGCGGGCTGGGAACCAGAGTGTCCCAGGTTTGATTCCCAGCCAGGGTACATTCCTGGGTTGCAGGCCATAACCCCCAGCAACCACACATTGATGTTTCTCTCTCTCTCTCTCTCTATCTCCCTTCCCTCTCTAAAAAAATAAATAAATAAAATATTAAAAAAAAAAAAAAAAAAAAAGAAAGGTACAAAGTCCCTCTTAAGGCCCAGTTAAGGCCACACGTGCTCAGATCCAGTCAGCAACGGAGGGCTATTTCCCCCAGAACCTGCGAACTTGTGGGCACTCTGTGGATTTAGAGGTATTGATACCCAAAGGGGGGATGTTGCAGGAATTGTTACTTTCTTCTTCATATACACTACATTTTCCAGCTTCTTTTCAGTGGATATATAATGACTTTTAAATGAGGAAAAATGTTTTTTAAAAAAGAATTTATTGTTTACCTCACTCAGGCCCACTCCTTTTGCCCTTAACAGCTCCTGCAGCTGAATGACTCAGGAGGTAGGGATGACAATGGTGATGGCAATAAACATTTTACAATACTTACTACTTTCCAAACACTGCTACAAACTCTTTACATGCATCAACTCATTTAATTCATTGTCACATCAGTCCTACGAGGTACTATCTTTCAGGAAGGGAATGATGGCGGACAGGGGCCCAGGAACGTGCCTGAGGGCACCCACATCAGCAGTGCGTGAGTCAGGACCTGTGACACAGAGTCAGGGAGCTGTGACTCAGAACCAGGGGACAGGCTGCAGAGTCTGTCTTAACCTCGCTACCACATCACCTCTCCTACCTGCCATTCCTCTAATTTGGCTACCGTTCCATAAAAAGAGAACTGTCACTCCAAACTTACCTGGCTAATAATGATGTTTTTGACTGTGTGTCCCAACTTCCAATGCCCCAGTTCATGGCCTAGCACAGCAAGTACTTCCTCGTTTTTACATCCTTGTTTCTTATTCTAAATCAAAGAACAAATTGAAAATAAATGATCAAGAACTTCACAAAGTTTATACCTTTTAACCCAGTGAAAGCCCACCTTTGATTCTAACTTAAAGAAACAATGTGGCTTTTGTGCAAAACTGTTCATTCACTCAACAAAACATTCTCTGAGCCACTCCGTGTTAGACACTGGGTTAAGCACTGAAGACAGAATCATGAACAAGACATACTATGACTTCAGAAAGCTTACAGTCTAATTCACATTAGAAAAAAGTGGAAAAAACAGTCTTTATCAACACAACAGTATTAAATAAATCATGGCAAGGCCATAAGGCAGCCATATTACAGACCCACTGGAAATTCTGTTCTCAAAAACCATGCTGTGACGTGGGGAAGCCCTCACGACAAACAGTGTCAAACAACCACTATGGCCTATTAGTGACGTTTCAAAGATTATGTTCTGAAGGGGAAAATGGTTTAATTAGGTGAAGAAAGCAAGAAACAAAACTAAAAACATAGTCTGATTCTCATTAGGAAAAAATGTGAATGCATATGTAAAAATCCACAAATCCAGGGAACAGACTGGAAGTATTCAGTATATCAAAATGTCAACAGTAGTTTTTTTCTTATGGTAGAAGCACAGTGATGTTAACTAATTTATATCTTTCTTATATTCCAAATTACGTACAAATAATCACGTATCACTTATGACCTCCAAAAATACACCAGAAATTGCCATGAAAAAAATTGAGACTTCCAATTTAAAATGGCAGAAAGAACATTCACATCTAATTTTAGTCCCACCAAAACCCCCAATAAAATGATAGTCTCCCCCCCCCAATATATATAAATGATATAAGCCGCCAAGAATGGGGCAAACAGTAGTGGTGACAACAGCAACATTTTGGAAGCAGGAGGGCAGATGGAGAAAAGAGAACCAGCCTCTTTCACACCAGAATCTTCAAAGGGCTTGGGGAGGAACACCAGCGGGTACCCTGGAGCTGGGAAGGAGGGTGAGGTGACTGAAATCGGAACTGGGTGAGAGCTGTTTGAGAAGGGGTTAGGGCCCCAGATTCCTTCTCCAGCTCCACACCAAAAGCCAGTGGCTCCTCCCTCACCTGGGCAGAACCCTGAGGGTTTGTTGTCCGGATAGAGCAAAAGAAGAGGACCTTTCACCTGCAGGCTCACTAAGCTTGTCAATAAAAGAGACAGTGGCTGTAGGCCATCACAGCAAAATCTGCCTACAGGTGGGCCGGAGACATCTAAGACACAGGGGTGTCAGGGTTCGCAGTGAAAGGATGGATGGGACAGTGGTGACAGCTGCACTGCATTACAAATACACACACCAAAACACAACCAAATTTGTACACTTAAAAATGGTTCAAATGGTAAATTTTATCTCAAGTTTTTTTTGAAAAGTAAAATGATTACACAACATCTAGTAAGCATTAACCAAAGGAAAGCTGGTAGCAGTATTAATTTCAGACAAAATCAACTTAAAGGCAAAAAGCCTTCTTAAAGAAGGTCACAACAGAATGGTAAAGGTTCAGTTTAATAGGAGTATATACTAATCCTAATATTTTATGTACCTAGTATTATTTCCTCAGAATATATGAATTCAAAACTGTCAGATCTGTAAAGAAAACCTGACAAATCTATCATAATATAGGATGTTAACATACCTCTCAATCACTGGAACATCAAACAAATGAAATATCAACAATGATAAAAAGATCTGAACAAAATAATAAAAAGCCCAATCTATTGGAGACATATAGCATCGTGCAACAAGCAATTAGAAAACATATATTCTAGAAAGTGAAGGCTAAAGGTTTTGAAATCAACTCCAGCTACTTAAAAGGGTGAAGTACAAAAAACAGATGAGCATAGAACTGGTTGTGCTTTATACAGTTTAGAAAAATGCAGCCTAGTGGGAACACAGGCAGCAGGATTTACTGGAATCTAGACATTTCACCTCTTCTCCCCTCTTTCACCGATTCCTCATTTTTAAGGAAAATGACCACTTAAAACAAAGCTCGTTAGATGCATAAGGAATCAATTAAAGATATTTGCAAGATAGTTTTTACATTTATTTTATCTTTTCATTCTAAACATTAGAATATAGGTCAGAGGACATTTGGTAGAGAAAGAAAAGAATGAGATAACTAACCTAGATCTTTCAGTGTCTAAGAGAAACATGTGTACTGGTACCTTCAGGCCATGCCCACTAAATGGGAGTAATGAATTAATGCACCAACTCAGAGACATCTATTCTAAGGGGGGAAGTTAACAGGTGCAACTGAAGGCTTACGTACAAAGATATTCACTGCAAGAACATTTTTTGGGGGGTAAGAATATTTTTAACAGCAGGAAATTGGTAACAACCCCTATACCCAACTAACCACAAACATAGTTAGATATGATGGTTAGTTGGATCATGAACGATTTTGTTATGGCCCCCGATGAATGTGGCTCAGTTGGTTGGGCTTTGTCTTGCAAAGTGAAGGGCTGCTGGTTCGATTCCTAGTCAAGGCACATGGCTGGGTTGAGGGTTTAGTCAACAGCTGCTGGCTGGGGCATGGCCGAGTTGTTAAGAGGTAACCATCCAATAGGTGCTTCTCTCTCACACTGATATTTCTCTCCCTCTCTTTCTTTCTCCCTTCCCTCTCTCTAAAAATAAGTGAAAATAAAATCTTTAAAATAAATAAGTGATTTTGTTATTGAGGTTTTCTAACTTTTCTATTATTTCAGTAATAAGCAAAAATATGGCTGTTCTTGTTTAATAATAATAATGATACTAACTCCTACTCATTAGTGGCTTACGCACCAGACAGTGAATATTAGGTATTTTACATACAGCTCATTCATCTCCATCTCTATAAGGCAGGTAGAAGTAGCCTCATTTTATATAAATTAACACAGCTTTCAGTCTTCTGTTTTCACTAGTTACCTGCTTTCCAATACGAACTATCAATTCTTTTATAAAAACAACCAGTTCTTGCCCCGGCTGGTGTGGTTCAGTGGATGGAGTGCTGGCCCACAAACCGAAAGGTCACCAGTTCGATTCCCAGTTGGGGTACATGCCTGGGTTGTGGGCCAGGTCCCCACCTGGGAGCAACTGATCGATGTATCTCTCGCACACTGATGTTTCTCTCTTTTACTCCCTTCCTTCCCCTCTCTCTAAAAGTAAATAAATATACAGTTCTCTCTCAGCACAGACTACAGGTCCGACGTCGGGACTGAGGAAGCTATTCAAAACGGTACAGGGGTCACATTCAAAGACATGAATGAAAAGAGCTTAAATAAAGATCACTTTCCAGAAAAGGGGGACTTGCTTATTTGTCATAGTCTTAGGCAGAACTAGATTTTCTTCTCTTCCTACACTGATTTCATATAAATGAGCAGAAATAAACACCACACGTATTTACTTATCTATAGTATTAATACTTTTCTTTTTATATAAAATTCATACACTGATTCATTTGAGCCTCACAACACCAAGCTGGACAGGACAGAAAGTATTATCTTCATTTTGGAGAGGAAGAAAGTTAAGAAAGTGAGAAACTAAAATTGCCCTGGCTGGTGTGGCTCCATTGGTGGAGCATCAGCCCACAAAACTAAAGACTGTGGGTTCAGTTCTGGTCAGGGCACATACCAAGGTTGTGGGTTCAGTCCTGTCAGGGTGCATGCGAGAGACAACTGGTTTCTCGGTTTCTCTCTCCCTCCCTTCTCCTCTTAAAAAAAAAAGTCTTTTCTTTTTTAATTTATTGATTTGAAAGAGAATGGGGGAGGGGGGATTGGGAGAGAGAGAAAAAAACACTGATTTGTTGTTGTACTTATTAATGCATCATTGGTTGCTTCTTGCATGTGCCCCGACCGGGGATCAAACCCTCAACCTTGGCATATTGGGACAACGCTCTAACCGAGCTACCCAGCCAGGGTGAGAAATTAAAATGTCTTGCTTGACATTGTCTTGCTAATGAACAGTGGGTAAAATTCAAACCCACATCTTTGGAACCTGTGCCACTTTTATTCTATTATACTTATCAGCTAGGAAGACTTTCATCTAACCCTAGCCTTTGCATGGGAAATACTTGTTTTCTTTGACAAAAGGGCAGTTTTTCTGTACAGCTTTTATATGGTTTTAATTTTCCTTTTATTTAAACTGCTTTTGACACAGGTTGTTCAAATTATGTGTTCCATTTGTCTCCTGAAGGGTAAAATTCCAGAGAATAAGTTCCCCAGGCATTTTTAAAAATATTAATAGCCAGTATAGAAACATTCAGAGACTTCCGGCCAGATGGAGGCATAGGTGGACGCACCGTACCTCCATGCACAACCAGGATTAGAATAACAACAATTTAGAGACAGAATAACACTCAGAACTGACAGAGAATTTATCTGAATGGAAGTCCGACAGCCAAGAAGTTGAAATAGACCCGTTCATCCAGATCGGTAGGAGGGGAGGAGAGGAGCAGCGGGGCACGGGTCCTGGCACACGGAGAACAGGGAGAACTGGGCACATAAAGTAACCGGGAGTGCGTAAGCCATCTGGGGCATGCAAGATCGCAGTGGGTGGACCCTGAGTACGCAAGCGGCAACTGGCAGACCCAGTGAGGCTGCGATTGTGGACCAGGGCATAGTGTGCAACCCAGGATTCCAGGGAAGGGACTGAGATCCCAGGAGAACGGAACTACTGCCATTGCCCCCCCCCCCCCCGGCCCCCACATACAACGTCACAATCTAGCGACTGGGGTGCCCAGCCCTGGTGAACACCTAAGGCTCCGCCCCTCACCGTAACAGGAGCGACCAGACAAAAAAAAAAAAGAGAGAGAGAGAGACATGTCTCAAACAGAAGAACAGATCAATGCCCCAGGGCTCATCCTTTTAAGGCCAATCTTAGCCAATCTCTTGGTTAAGAGATTGCCAATCTATCAGATGCACAGTTCAAAACACTGGTGATCAGGAAGCTCACAGAATTGGTTGATTTTGGGCACAAATTACATGAAAAAATGCAGGGCACCATAAAAGAGATGAAGGAAGATGCACGGAGAACCAATAGTGATGGGAAGGAAACTGGGACTCAAAACAATACAGTGGACCAGAAGGAAGAAAAAAACAACCAAACAGGAAAGAATGAAGAAATAAGAATTCAAAAAAAGGGGGAGAAGCTTAGGAACCTTCAGGACCACAACTTTAAACGTTCCAACATCCAAATTATAGGGGTACCAGAAGGGGAAGAGTAAAAGCAACAGATTGAGCACGTATTTGAACAAATAGTAAAGGAGAACTTCCCCAATCTGGCAAAGGAAATAGACTTCTAGGAAATCCAGGAAGCTCAGAGAGCCCCAAAGAAGTTGGACCCAAGAAGAAACATACCAAGCCACATCATAATTACATTAGGCAAGGTAAAAATGAAGGAGAGAATCCTAGAAGCAGCAAGAGATAAGGGGACAGTAACCTACAAAGGAGTTCACATCAGACTGTCAGCTGATTTCTCAAAAAAGACCTTCCAGGCAAGAATGGGCTGGAAAGAAATATTCCAAGTCATGAAAGACAAGGACCTACATCCCAGATTGCTCTATCCAGCAAAGCTCTCATTTAGAATGGAAGGGAAGATAAAGTGCTTTTCAGATAAGGTCAAATTAAAGGAGTTCATCATCACCAAGCCCTTATTTTATGAAATGCTAAAGGGACTTATCTAAGAAAAGAAGATAAAGAAAAAACATGTATAGTAAAAGGACAGCAAACTCACAATTATGAACAGCCACACCTAAAGCAAAACCAAAAGAAACTAAGCAAACAACTAGAACAGGAACAGAACCACAGAAATGGAGATCAGATGGAGGGTTAGCAACAAGGGAGTGGGAGGAGGAAGGAGGGGGAAAAGGTACAGAGAATAAATAGCATAGATTGTAAGTTGAAAATAGGGGGAGGGTAAAAATAGTATGGTTAATGTAGAAGCTAAAGAACTTATAAGTATGACACATGGACATGACTAAAGGGGGGATATGGGTGGGAGGGGGTGTACAGGGTGGAGGGGAGTGAAGGGGGGAAAATGGGACAACTGTAATAGCATAATCAATAAAATATATATTAAAAAACAAAACAAACAAGAAACATTCAAAAGGTTCATAGTAGTTAGCTCCATGAGGAATTTCAGTTAACTGGAGTGTTCTTCCTTAAAGTTCTGCTGAAAATGAAACGAGTCACCTTCTCTGCATCACCCAGACCTAACACCGTCTTTGCCTTCCCCCCTGCACTGTACAGTGGGGGCAGCAGCAGGTGGTGAATAAACGGCTGTTTCCTAAACATCTGCCACATCTGTGTAATCTCTATGTGACTACTTACTTAGTATCTTTTTTCCATTTTATTTTTTTTATCCTTACCTGAGAACATTTTTTTTTCAGAGAAAGAGAGAGAGAGAGAAGAAAGAAACATTGACTGGTGGCTTTCTCCTATGTGCTTTGTCGGGGATAGAACCCGCAATCTGGGCATGTGCTTTGTCCAGAAATCGAACCTGCAACCCCTTGGTCTACGGGACAATGCTCCAACTAACTGAGCCACACTGCCAGGGCTTAATATCTTTCTTTAATCCAATTTACTTTTTAAAACTTAGCTTTATCCTAAATGACAATATTTATGAAATCATAACATGCTAGTTTTATTTTTCCTAATATACATTAATAAATATATAGCTATTCAAATTCAAAATACCGATATACTATCCAAAATCATCTCACCGGCCCTGACCTGTGTGGCACTGCCAGCTGAGCCTCAGCCCACAAAGTGAAAGGTTTCCAGTTTGATCCAGGTTAGGGCACATGCTTGGGTTGTGGGTTCAGGCCCCTGTTTGGGGCATGTACAAGAAGCAACTGATGGATGTATCTCTCATATCGATGTTTCTCACCTTTTTCTTCCTCCCTTCCCCTCTCTCTAAAAATAAATAAATAAAACCTTAAAAAAGAACATAAAATCATCTCACCAGGGGAACACGCACTACTGGAAGCAGCACAGCTAATGAGCGCTGAGTCCACCTTTGACCTTCTCCTTCACTCCGCCGCATTGTAGCGGTTACCAAGCACTTTAAATCCATCTTCTATTGTGACCCTTCCATGCATTCTGACCTTTCACTCTAGTGCAGGCCCTCATTATTTCATGCCTATCTTGGACACCTTCATGCAACAGGCCCTAGAAGCCTCTCTGCCTCCAATCTTTCCTCTATCTTGTATGCTGCCCCCAAATTCTAATCTTCCTAAAACAAGCTTTGGCCTTTACTCAGTCAGTCTAAACTTTCCAGGCCACTGGAAACACCCACTCCACGTCTTCAGGAAGGACTATTTTACAAACCGGTCCTCGCCTAACTTTCTCCATTTACGGGAATTCATTCAATCATTGGTCTCAGGATAGCTATTGTGTAGTTTTCTTTTCCTCTCGATAGCTTTATTCATTTATGTCTTCAGTGTGAAAAGGCCTATCCCCAAGTTAAAATTCTATCTCATTCAAATGTCCTTTTTAAATAACTGTCTGATCATTAGAACTTACATTAATTTCTTAATTTTTGAAAGCCACACCATTTCAGCCACTTAGTATATTCACCACACTTTGCTTTAAAGTATGGGCTATTTGTATACATATCTAGTCTCCTCTACTATAGGCTCTTTTAAAAAATTTATTTATTTATATTTACTTCAGAGAGAGAGAGAGAGAGAGAGAGAGAGAGAGAGAGAGAGAGAGATGGGATGTGAGAAACATCAATTGGCTGCCTCCCTTACATGCCCGAGTCAGAGACTCAACCTGCAACTTAGGCATATGGTATGACCAGTAATTGACCCGCAACCCTTTGGTTTACAGGATGATGCTCCAACTAACTGTGTCATGCTGGCCAGGACTACTATAGGTTCTTTAGGGGTAGGACTATGTCTAATGTATCTTCACCTTGTAACTTATACATAGATGCCGAAATATTTGTAGTTATCGATGAAATAAAACAGACTCTTTAAGAAGCCAGGAAAATAATTCAAACTCCATTCAAAATGCTTCGAAGGACTACCCCATCTTTTTAAAAATTTAAGCCAAAGATTACTGTTCTCATAGATACTAAAGGTCAGTAATTTTATTATGCTGCTTAAAATTAGTGAACCACTACCTACTATCTAGGTTTGGCCATAATGTAATCCGCCCTGTATGTGGATATCTCCTAAGCAGGATGCCTTGCTGAACTTGCACGATTCCTTAGTGCTGTAATGGGCTCCCCGTTCTGGACTCCGGTTTTCCTATCTATAAGGCGACCTTAAGATCTCTTCCTGGCTTAAAACCCTGTGACTCGTCATCAGACCAAATTGACTTATTCCAACATCATAAAAACCCCACTTAAAAAATAAATAAAAAATTAAAGGAGGTAAGCCTCTCCCAATGCTGCCTAATCTCTTCACAGACTTTTGTTCCATCCACATATTTATAACAGACTAGGCAGCTTATTAGACCATCTTTTTAGGTCAAAATAGATGCTCAAGTGGTAATAGTTATTTTCTGGTACTTAAAATATATAAAATGAACTACACGGTATTTCAAAAGGGTGGGGCAGAAGCAGGTTTACAGTTATTTGTATGGAAAATAATACAATGAATAAGCAATAATACAAGAGTAAACTCTGTTTTGTGTACTCACAACTGCAAACCTACTTTTGCTCCACCTGTATTATTTCACTTAATCTTCATGACCCTAGCGCCCCTCAACTCAGAGTGATCTTGCCCCACAAGCCCCTACCCGCTCAGATACCTGGCAATGTCCAGAGACATTTCTGGTCGTCACAATTGCTGGGGTGGTAAGGGGGGTTGTGGTGATGTTGACACTGGCATCTAGTGGGCAGAAGCCAGAGATGTTTGCTAAACATCCTACGATGCATAAGACATCCACTGACAACAAAAAATTATCTGGCCCAAATATCAACAGTGCTGATGTGAAACTCGCTGCCTTCATCTTTTAGTTAAGAAACTGACGATTTAGCCCTGACCAGTGTGGCTCAGTTGGTTGGGTATCGTCCTGCAAAGCGCAAGGTCGCTGGTTTGACTCCCAGTCAAAGCACATGCCTGGGTTGCAGGTTTGTTCCCTGGTCAGGGTGTATGGATGATATAACCGATCAATGTTTCTCTCTCACATTGATGTTTCCCTCCCTCCCTTACCCTGTCTCTAAAAATAAATAAACAAAACCTTAAAAAAATAAAAAAGAAAGAAACCAATGATTTAGAGAGCTCAACTTACTTGCCCAGCATCACACGGATCCAAAATCATCTCTTAATGACACCAAAGCCAAGAGCGCATCACACATACAAATACTGGTGCCAGTTTCTGATTAAATTTGTGTTGTTTCTTATCATTGTCTCCTTTCCCCCATTTAGTCTTGGTACTTTAGACTTTGCTAATCAGCACCAGCTGACCTCATCCAGGAAAAGACTCAAAAAAAGCTTTCTCGGACTCTAAGGTCAGATTTAAGAAATGTGTTTTCTGGTGTTCTCACTGCATCCAGTATACATAGCTTGACTGTGGCAATTACCATACTGTACTGTGATGTTGTAAGCTGCTTGAAAGCAAGGGTTTGCCCCATTAATTCTGTATTCCTAGTGCCAATCTGAGTATCTCAGCACAGTGTAGTTTCATAAATATGTGTTAAACAAACAAAAGAAAACTGACCTAATTACATAATGTACCCAAGGACACACAGATACTAAATGACAGAACCAGGATTCAAATCCAAGTCTCTCCATTGCCAGAGTCTATAATTATTGTCTCAATGAAGCTACAAATTAGTGTTTATCTCCTCTTTATCCTGCCTATGGGATTTCTTTGATCATAAACACATAAGGAATACATATAAAGTCCCTGTTTTGAAGATAGCTTATAATCATACAAATTTGCCTGTCTATGCTTCCAGTTTTAATGTGTACACTCTGCAAAGCTTGCAAGATAGTTAGCATGTAGTAATAGTGATGACCTCTCCTAAATATCAGAATTCTAAAGGGGCCATGTGCTATATTGGACCCTGAATTCACACTCACATAGAAATTGATGTTACTTTGAGTTGTCACAGGAAATAAACCAGAGTCTCTTAGGAAAAGAAGAACTCACTTTAACTTTAGCTTTTACTTCTTCACTGTCCCCTTCTCCATCATTGCGGGGCTCCATGCCAGACTCCTCCTGGATGTCTTTGTTTAGGACAGAATACTCTTCTAGTAGAGTGTCAAACAAAACTATTCGCTTGTTCTTGAAGAAGCCATAAAAATAAGCATTGCTGTGGGAAGAGCGTTTAGATCCTAAGGAAAAGACAGTTCAAAGCACGGAGAATAATTAAAAAGTCTGGGGTCCTTGGAAAGCCTCCTAGAAACTGCATTACTGGAAAGGACATGAACATTTTCAAATTGCGTAACAGCTGAAGACACCTGCACCAACATAAATCACCCCCAGCAGTGGGGGAGTGTCTGCTTACAACGCAGTCTGGCCCACACAGATCTCTGCTCAGCAAAGCTGTACAGCAGTAAGGAAGGAAGGAAAGCCGAAATATCCAGCTGCAGTGGAATGATTCAATTATGGTAAAGCTATGAAATGGAATATTAAGCAGTCTCCCAAAATTATGGTTTTGAAGAATAAGATAGGAAAAAGCTCACCTATATACTGAGGATATAAAACTTTATGTATCTATGGTTCCATTATTACCATGGAAAAAAATGTACATGTGAACAGAAAAGCAAAAACAAAAGCCTATTAAGAGATACATCAAAATACTGAAATGTTAAAAAAAATACTGAAGTAGCTTTTAGAACTATAGATTTTTGTTCCCTCCTTTATACTTCTGTCTCTTTTCCTAGGCTTTAAAGTAAGTAAATGTAATTCTGTGCTCAGAAAATCATCAGAGCTACTTTTTAGAAGACTGAAAAAAATATGCAGTTTTAACAGTGACTAACAGTGCCAAACTATGGTTTTTATTTTCTTCTTTACATATGTATTTTATTTTCTAAACATTCTATAACATGCAGTGAATTTAGAGGTTAAAAGCAGACTTTGGGTTCAAATCTTGGCTCTGCCATGTATTAGCTGTGTAAATGGAAGAAACTTTCTTAATTTCTTTAAGCTACACTTGCCTATTTATGATGCAAACCAATACCTACCTCATTGGATTGCACTGAGGATTACATGAGAAAGTCTAAGTAAATCAACTAGACTACTGATTTATTTATTTATGAGCCTGATGCATATAAACTACTATTACTTATATGCTTTTTTAAAAAAATTATAAAACATGTTTCTCTTGAGAATTTGAGATCTCTCACTGTGAATGTAAATTTTGTATCTACTCATATTTCTAATGCAAAGTATGTTTAAGTTGTATATTTAGAGTACAGTATATTTTATTTATATGGCAGTGTG
Organism: Phyllostomus discolor; assembly: GCF_004126475.2. Classification (NCBI taxonomy): domain Eukaryota; kingdom Metazoa; phylum Chordata; class Mammalia; order Chiroptera; family Phyllostomidae; genus Phyllostomus; species Phyllostomus discolor. Next base: position 26,977,232 of record NC_040907.2, on the reverse strand, counting down.
TTTGGCAGTATGTTTAGAATATGGTAAGGTTTTGATAAATAGTGGCGTTTATTTACTTATTTACTTTTCAGTTTTTGTTGAATTGCTTGGATATTAAGAGCCAAAAGTGGTCCAATTTTGCCAACAATATAGGACCTTAGGATTTGGAAAGCTGTGAATCATTCTGAGGTCTTACACTTCCTTCTCCTCTCTGTCTTATCTAATTCTGATTTTTAAAAAAATTAATTTAAAAATATTTCCAAGAAGCTGCTTATATTTATTTATGGAAGCAGGCAGATGGAATGCATATAAATAAAATAAAATTAACATCTTAATATCTCCCACTGGTCCAATGATCTCAAAATGTGACCCAAGGTACACTTACACCAAAATAAGTCCAGGGTGCTAGTCAGATGTAGATGTTAGAAACACCCATGAGTAGAAACACCTACAAGGTCCACGGGTGAGAATCTCTGGGAATCTTTTTTTAACAAACTCTCCAGGGAATTCTTATATAGTACTCAGTAAAGCTTAAAAGCACCTGCACAATGCCCTGACTGGTATAGCTCAGAGGACTGGGTGCTAGCCTGCGAGCTGAAGGGTGGTGGGTTCAATCCCCAGTCTAGGGCACAGGCTGGGTCCCCAGTAGGGGGTGCATGAGAGGCAACCACACATTGATGTTTCTTTCCCTCTCTTTCTCACTCCCTCCCGCTCTCTAAAAATAAATAAATAAAATCATTTAAAAAGCAGAAGTCCCAGCACAAGACCATAAGCTTTTTGTATCCCTGTGCCTGGCATATAGTATACATTCGATAATGCTTGTTTACTGAATGGACTAATGATACCACTTGAGGTGTGATGTGATGTATTTGAGAACTCTTGAGAATCAAAATGTTCCATGCAAATGTAAGGCATTGCCATCTGTGTCATTTTTGTTTTTGATGTTTGATCTTAACCTCTTAGCAGACCACTCTCCTTGAAACACTTTCTTTTCTGATCTCAAAGAGAACAGCATTTTCTCTTGTTTTCCTTCCTACCTCAGTGGTCTCTCCTTCTCAGTTTCTAATGCTGACTCTGTCATGAGCCCCTCATCCATGGCATTAAACACCATCTCTGTGCCAGGTACTTCCACACCAACATTCTTGGCCCAGACCTCTCCCTAGAACTCCAAACTCATACACCCAGCTGTGTTGTTTATATTCACTTTTAAATAAATATTTTACTGTTGTTCTATTACAGTTGCCCTCATTTTCCCCCTTTGCTCTCCTCTGCCCAGCCCCCCACCCCCACTCCTACAATTTCCACACTGCTGTCCATGTCTATAGGCCATTCATCCATGTTCCTTGACTGGTCATTTCCCCTTCTTTTCCACCCTCATCCCCCTCCCCACTGATCACTGTCAGTCTGTTCCTTGTTTCCATGCCTCTGGTTCTATTTTGCTAGTATGTTGTTTTGTTCATTAGGTTCCTCTTAAGATGAGATCATATGGTCTTTGTCTTTCACCACCTGGCTTCTTTTACTTAGCATAATATTCTCCAGTTCCATCAATGCTGTTGCAAAGGGTAGGAGTTCCTTTCTTTCTGCTGTGTAGTATTCTGTTGTGTAAATATAACAGTTTTTTGATCCACTCATTTACTGATGGACATTTAGGCTGTTTCCAGCACTTGGCTATTGTATATACTGCTGCTATGCATAGGTGTTCTTTTGAATTGAAGTTTCAGGATTCTTAGGGTATAATCCCAGCAGTGTTATCGCTGGGTCAAAAGGCAGTTCAATTTGTAGGTTTTTGAGGAAACTCCATGCTGTTTTCCACAGTGGCTGCACCAATCTGCCTTCCCACAAACAGTACACTAGGGTTCCCTTTTCTCTACATCCTTGCCAGCTCGTTTCTTGATTTGTTAATGATAGCCATACTGACCAGTGTGAGGTGGGATCTCATTGTGGTTTTAATTTGCATCTCTCTGAGGGACCTGGCCTGCAACCTAGGCATATGCCCTAACTGGGAATCAAACCGGCGACCCTTTGGTTCGCAGCCTGCACTCAGTCCACTGAGCTACACCAGCCAAGGTGCCATTGGTATTTTAATAGGGATTGTGTTGAATCCATAGATTGCTTTGGGTAATAAGGATATTTTAATGATGTTAATTCTTCCAATCCATGAACACAGTATATGCTTCCATTTATTTGTATTGTATCTTTGTTAATTGCTTTCTTCAGTGTTCTGTAATTCTCCGAGTACAAGACTTTTACCTCCTAGGTTAAGTTTATTCCTAGGTATTTTATTTTTCTTGTTGCTATAGTACATGGGATCTTTTTCCAAGTTTCTGTTTCTGATATTTCATTGCTGGTATACAAAAATACCTTCCATTTCTGAATATTAACTTTGTATCCCACGGTTTTGCCAAATTCACTTACTAGGTTGAGTAGGTTTTTGGTGGAGACTATAGGGTTTTCTCTGTACATTATCATGCCATCTGGAAATAATGAGTTTTACTTCCTCCTTTTCAAATTGGATGCTTTTTATATCTTTTTCTTGTTTGATTGCCATGCCTAGAACTTCCAATACTATGTTGAATAAAAGTGGTGAAAGCTGACACCCTTGTCTTGTACCTGATTTTAAGGGGAAGCTTTTAGTTTTTGCCTGTTCAGTATGATATCGGCCGTAGGTTTCTCATATGGGGCTTCATTATGTTGAGGTATGCCCCCTCTATTCCCACTTTACTGAGTGTTATCATAAAGGGGTGCTGTACTTTATCAAATGCCTTTTCAGCATCTGTTGATACGATGTGGTTTTTATTTTTTATTTTGTTTATGTGGTATATTACATTTATTGATTTGTGAATATTGTACCATCCTTGCATCCCTAGGATGAATCCCATTTGATCATGGAGTATTATCTTTTTAATGTATTGCTGGATCCAGATTGCCAATATTTTGTCGAGGATTTTAGCATCTATGTTCACTAGAGATATTGGCCTGTAGTTTTCTTTCTTTGTTGTATCTTTACCTCATTTTAGAATTAGGATAATAGTGGCCTCATAAAAAGAGTTTGGGAGTCTTCCCTCTTCTTGAATTTTATGGAATAGTTTAAGAAGGACAGGAGTTAGTTCTTTAAATGTTTGGTAAAATTCACCTATGAAGCCATCTGCTCCAGGGCTTTTGTGTGCTGGGAGTTTTTTGATTACTGCTTCAATTTCACTAGTTATTATCAGTCTATTCAGGTTTTCTGCTTCTTCGTGATTCAGTTTTGGAAACTTGTACATTTCTAGAAATTTGTCCATTTCATCCAGGTTGTCCAATTTCTTGGCACATAGTCGTCAGTAGTAATTTCTTAAAATCTTTTATATTTCTGTAGTGTTGGTGGTAACTTCTCTTTTGTTTCTGACTTTATTTCTTTGGGTCCTCTTGTTGTTTATATTCTTATGTGTGTTTTTCACCCTGCCCAGGATTGGAATCTCATTTCAGAGTTTAGGGAATTCATACCATGTCTTGTGAGAGACCTCTTGTCACTTGAGAACTCTAAAAAACCAGGTATTTGTTTCCCCAGCATCCTGGCAGCTTGCTCCTGCCCTGGCTCAATCAATCAAATGTACCCACTAGGGACTCTGAATAGTTAGCTAATTAGCAAACAAGCAGGGCAGTGAGGAACTAGTTGTGTGGGTGCTAATGGCAGGGATGTTAGGGGTGCAAACTGATGAATCCAACAGCAAGGAGGCAATAGCAATGTCCTCCCAGACTGGCTCTGCAGTGAAATTCTGAGTTCTTTGTCTCCCTAGGGAACAGCCCATTTTCCAAGCTTGGTAAACTCAACTTTCCTGGTGATTCTGTAAGCTAGCAAATATTGTTTCAATAAGCGATATTTTTCCCACTTAAGTCAGCCACAGGTAGTTTCTACTGCTTGTTTGCAACTAACTACTGCTTGCCAAATTCTTAGTTCAATGTTCAATAGTTACCTCAATATGCAACACATCCAACTTAATTTTGCATAAACCTGCTGTCTTCCAGTTTTTTCCAATATCAGGAAGCTACCATTTATCTAACTGCCCAGGCTAAAAATCTAGGTTGTTATCCTCGATGTTTCCCTTTCCCCCTTATTCCTTTCCATGTACTGTTAGCAAATTCTACCTCTAAAACATATCCACAGCGCACCCACTTCTGTCCATCGATCACTACTTCCCTAGACTAAGCTACCACTATCTCCTACCTGTATTACTACAACAACCTCCTAACTGCTCCCCGTGCTTCTATTCTTGCCGTCCCTACAATCTATTCTCCATATAGCAAACCAAGTTATTTTAAAAACACAAACCAGACCGTGTCACTTTCCTGCTTAAAACCTTCAATGGTACCCTGGCTGGTGTGGCTCAGTGGAGTGAATGCCAACCTGACAAGAAAGGGTCACCAGTTTGATTCCCAGTCAGGGCACATGCCTGGGTTGAACTCCAAGTCCCCAGTAGAGGGCGCATGAGAGGTAATCACACACTGATATTTCTCTCTTTCTCCCTCCCTTCCCCTCTGTCTAAAAATAAATAAATAAAATCTTTAAAAAACCTTCAATGGCTTTTCCCTTGAACTTAAAATCCAAGCTCCTTCCCCTGATTTACAAAAGTCTTTGTGGTCTGACTCTTGCCTGTCTCAGATTTCATGTCCTAACACTCTACTGTAATATGGCAGCCACACTGGACTTCTCTCTGTTTCCTAAAGACTCAAAGCTCTGGAAGGTCTTTCTATTGATGTCAGCATGCGTGGCTCCTTCCTTCAGGTCTTAGCTTAAATTCACTTGCTCGGAGAAGTCTTGCCTGATGACCCACTCTAAAGTATCTACTCAGTAATTCTTCACACTAGTTTAATTCTCTGCTCAGCACTTGCTATCTGATATTTTCTGGGAGCAGGGATCTTGGCTCCTCACTACACTATTCCTATGAATTTACAAATCTGTAATGTGTGTTGTTATTGTTAGTAAGAACATTCATTCATTCAAAATATTTTTGAGGACTGTTAACATTATTAACAATAAATGCATACATTACCAGTGAGTAAACTTCTGTTTAGCAAAGTTAAGTTGCTCAAGTTCACAAGGTAACTGTGATAGAGCGAGGATTCAAACCCAAGACTGCTGACTCCACAACCTGACCTCTGAAATTCTACCCCTCCACCTACTCAAATCTTGATTTTCTATAAGGTCCTAGCTTATATTATAACCCTACATAAAGTCCTCCCTGACTACTTCACCTGAAACCACATAGCACTTACACAGCTATCAAATACCTCTGTTACCATTAACTGTCATTTCATGTTATCTGATTATAACTGAAGTGATCGGATTAGTTTGCCCCTTCAGTAAAAGACCCTCAGAAACTGCTGTACTGATTAGTGTGCTACTAGTTTAATATTAAATAAAAGAGCAGTGATCTCAGAGGCTACAGAAATATGAATTAGCTTACTCTCCTAACATTTCCCCACAGAAATGTTCCAAATGCACCTTTAGTTTGGCTGTATAACCTCAGAAGCTAACCAAAGTCTAAGATTTCTATACACTCCTAGTTACTGTTAATTCATTCTTTCCAGTTATGGCCGCCTCTGTTCTCCCCAGGCCCCTCAATTACATACATTTCGGTTTCTACTCCTTCATCCAATTGGTGACTTTTTAGTTTAGAGGAAGGATGGGCAAACAATGGCTTGCAGGCCCAATTCAATCTGCCATTTATTTTTATGAATAAATTTTTATTAGAACACAGCCATGCTCATGTGTTTATGTACTACCTGTGACTGCTTTGGTACTATAATGACAGAGTTAAGTAGCTGTGGCAGGTAACCTGTGGCGTGCAAAGCCTACGCTTCTACTATCGAGGCCTTTACAGAAAATGTTTGCCAAAACCATGGTTTAGAGGAAGCAAAGCTGAAACCTAGAGGGATGAAGTGACTTGTGCAGGATTCCACAGCTGGTAAGCAGCAGAGGAAGAACCGGTCTCATTTATTTACAGGGATTTTAGCTTACAGATTCTGAAAGTCATGGTACCACACAACAGTGTTACTCCACATCTCTGTAAGCTTCCTTGAGACTTTAGTAGTCTTACGTAAGATAATAAGACAGCTTACTTCTACCCAATGATGGTACAGTTGTTGGTAATCTGCGGGTGCAATCAGAGACCTCCTTCAGAGACACTGAAGTTTTACTGAAGGAGACAAAGTCAATAATAATGGTTTTGTTTAGGAGCCCCCAAACTAGTGCTAAATGGAATTTGACTATGCAAGAGTCCAGGTTAATTACCAGGAACCAGGCAGGTAACAGAAGTACATAAATCAGTCTAATATATACGATATAACAAGGAGCGATTAAGGCCTTGGCCCAAAATTAAAAACAGTATTGAAAAGCCAACCAAACACAGCTTCGGGCAAGAGCGGGATTTGGTATCAGTACACTGGTTTGATGATGTGTCCATGAACTATGTCATCTATTCCTATCAATCCTATCAATCTTAAAGAGCCAAAATGTAAAATCCTAACCTTTAGATAACAATCTGAAAAAAACAACAACAAAAAAACCCAACACTGATTTGTTCATTTATTAAAGTTAAGAATAAAGTACTCAAATAAAACAAACCAGTCAAATGAAGTCTTCTTACCCCCAGTAGCCTTACCTTCAACAACATACACCTTAGTCAAAGGAAAGTCAATACTCTTTGCCATTACTTCAATTTCTTCTTTAAGCTTTCCCTCAGGTAGAGGTGTGAATTTGTCAAATAAAGGGGCAATATAATCAGCATAGATTGTGACAAGCACCTGAAAAATAAATGTCAGAACAACCTATGAATACGTTCATAAAGAAAAACTACTCATTATACAAATTCAATGACATTAGAACAGCTATGTGATTCTAGCCTTGAGAACAGGGACCTTATCTTTCTTGCTCTGATATTCCCAGCCCCATATCGTACCAGATATTAAGTGTTTGATGAATCAAATCAACATGAGTAGTCTCTAGGTGGTAATAACCGAAAAGTCACATGATCCATTCAAAACTCTCCTGGGGATTTCTGCCACTTCATAAGCCCATAATAACTTGGAATTCTGCCTTTCAAAGTAACCATGATAGACCTGAAGTCTTTGCTAAAAAATAATTACTAGAGCTTGACTGTGTGCTGTCTGTCATTTGGTTGGCCCGCTAAAATTAATTACCTGCAGGTCACAGCTGTGCACTTTGGTTGAAACAGCACTTCTTTAAGCATTTTGGAAGCATTCCCTCTGCTCTGTTCCTCTCACTTCAGTTTGCCATACAACAGATACTTGTAAATCAAACCAGTGCCCATTTTCTGATCTTGATCCCATCAGTGGGAAGTGAAACAATGAGCACCACTGTAGTTCAGGCTAAGATAAACCTCCTCATCAGTGGAGTTAAGAGATGATAGACGGTATTTTCTACAGGCTGTCAACAGACAATTTTGATTGTGCTATAGTGTTTGTGTTGTGAAGCAGTTTAGAATTTGGGAAGGAGAAGAGGAAAAGAAGATGCGAGGGAGGGCAAATGAAGGGGGAACAAGCAAAAAGGGAGGGAGAAGGAAGAGAGACGAGGAGCGGTGCCAGTCGGGGAGAGAAGAAGGGGAGAGGAAGGGGAAAGGAAAAGAGAGGAAGGGGCAGAGACGGGACAAGGGAGAGAGGGAAAAGGGAGCTAGGAAGAAGGAGGGCAAAGAAAAACCAGCTAAGTTTACGCTTTTTTTCATCTTGTCCCTCTTCAATCTCTTCTCTTCACAACAGCCATGATATTTAGGCAATGGAGTTCAGTCAAGAGCCACTACATTATCAAACCATGTCATCCGTTCTGGCGGCAACCCATCAATGCATAGCCCCAAACTGCCTGACAACTGGATCATTATAAGTAACAACTAGCCTCTAGGATCTGTAATAGTCAACAGAAGGAGAACAATCTGTCAGAGTCAATTCTATTTTAATAACCAAAACCAGAAACCAAGAGGGGAATTTATGAGCACCTATTTATATTTCATCTGCTTCTTAAGAACTGTTTATGTGCCAGTGAAGTCTAAACTATACTTATCACACCAAGGAACTTTGTAAAAGAAAATGAAACAATAATTTTACTCACCAGAGAAACAACTAATGTGAACAGCCAGGCATAAATAAAAAAATAGTCACCCCCAATTTTAATAATGTAAAGCAGAAGTGAAGACACAGGCAATAAAATGCACTGAGTTACAATAAATTTTTTGATTGCATCTTTTATGAAGAATCCCAAAGTCTGAAAAAAGAAAACATCATCACAAGAAACTGAGAAATTGCTTTTTAAATGAATATAAAAAGATACATTATTAAAGCAATTAAAGAAATTAAAAGGCAGTGAGACTATATTACATGATGCTAGGCAACCTAAGACAATAAGTGACTTGCATTTTACAGTTTAAAACAAACATTTAAATGTCATTAGCTGAAAAACACTAGACATTAGTGCTAGAAGAGTTTACGACAAGACCTTAAACTACGCTCTCATTTAACTCACACTCTAAAACAGCAAGTTATGTTCCAACTATTACTGGCAGAAGACAAGAGCACAAAAGGTCTTCACATTTAAAAAGAGAACATTTGCATTCTCTGCCATACCTGCTGATTGAAACCATGTTTTTCTTCTATCACAAAAGTATTATAAAGACTCCACGGCAAACCAGTCAACGCACTGAAGAGTGTAGCCATCAGCAGAAACACCAAGGACTGAGTGATCTAAACACAAGAAGGAAAAAACCGGCAGTTTTTATAGTGTAATATTAATTCATTCTTAAAATGGATTACTGGGGAACAAATCTATGAGTACTTGCTGAGTACTTACTAGATCTCAAGCAATGTGCTTGAGCTCTGAAACGTTATCTATACCTTCAACGTTTACTTGCTAGAGAAGGAGGTACTAAAATAAGTCCTCTTTTATTACACAGGAACTGTATGAAAGTTACCTAAGTTATACAGACAGTTATGATTTAAAGATTTGAAGATTTGAAAATCCAGAACTTGATCATCTATCGTCTTCTGAAACATCCCCCATTCTCCCTAGTTTATCAATATATCTTAATAATCAATATAAAAAATGATTAAGTAGTCACTGAAATTTTGGCAATCTCCCACTGTCCATTCTAAATATGTAAGGATATGGAAAAATAAAACCAGCACTCATTTAGTAAGAATTAGTATTTGTTTCTTTAAGCAGTTTGGACAATGCTCACCATCTCAAAGTTTACATCAGCTTTGAACATTTTACCCTCTGAGTTTTCAATGTCATAAAATATCTCTGAGGTCCTCAAATGTGAGAGTTTCTGCCAGTACGCCACCTCTGGGACATCTTCATCCTTTTCGTCAAAACCGCCCTCCTCATTTATACCCACGCCACCTTCACTGAGTTCCTCTGGCTGCACGTCTAACCTCTCTCCGGGCAGCAGGGTCAGCCTTCCCAGGGGCAGCTATTTCGTCTGTGCCTTCCCGCATGTTAGATTTGAATTTCACTTCGGTGTAACCATTTTCCATTTCCCACTAAACTTTCATCTTTGTTAGCCAATTCCCTTTCAATTACCCATTTTTTTGTAAAATGTCATGCGGATATGTAGCTGGGAGACCACGAGGCCACAGAACGCACACTCTGCGTAACTGACTAACAGGTTGACCACTCGCTGAAATACTTTGAAAAAAGTGAAGTGATTGGTCACTGACAATTCTGAGCATCTGTTATTTGCAAGTGATCTGTGGACCAAAGAGCTAGCAGGGAAGTCTGTGCTTTATGCAATTACTCACATAATATGCTACGGTAACTGAAATCTGAACCACGTTGTTCAGGGACTGGTGTTATTTAACTAAGCTGTGGTGATTGAAATTTGTGTATACCAGAACTGTGCAAGAAAGTACAGCCAACACCATGTGGACATTAAAGCAAACGAAGACTAAATGCAAAAATATCATCTCAGAACATTATATAAAATATGTCCCATTCAGTTAAGAAATAGTTTAATGCACATGTGTATATAAATTGTGTTCATTTATTCAATAAATATTTATGGAGTACCTACTCTGTGACTGGCATTGTCCTAGCACTAGTGACATAGCAGTGAAGGACACATGTATAAAAGGTCTCTGCCCCTTTAGCGCTTAAAATTCCTGTCAGAGAGATAAAAAGAAAACAAATAAACAAAGTAGCTGCAGACAGTGGTAAGTGCCTTTATGAAGAAAACAAAAAAAGGTGACAAGCGTCACCAAAGAGCGTCAGGTGAATTCTATTCTAGATGCAGTGGTCCGGGAAAGCCTCTCTGAGAAAGTGACATTTAGGGTGAGAACTGAAAAAGGAGCAGCCGTGACATTACATAAAACCACCTTAAATCCTTTTTGAAACAATGCAGAGATTATGTAAGGAAACCGCAAGACCACATGTAACAGGTCAGGAGAAAGAGTCTGTGAAGACAGAGAGACGTCACAGGAAAAGGGGTCATAAAAGAACTCGGCCACTTTAGAGAAAGGCATACACACAGAAAAGGGACATCAGATGAGCTGAATGAAAGCGCAAGGTACCTATACACGTAAAACAGATCCAGCATTTCAAAAAGGAATGGGGGGGGCAGGGAGACGTGATGATTTCTAAGGAAAAGTCAGGAAGCAGTGTCCCAACACCCATTACAGGTGGGAAGTCTCAGGTTCAAGGCTTTACTTTAAACTTGAGTTCCTGGAAGGGTAGGTGGCCAAGCCAAGCAGCTCAGTGGAAACTGTAGGAGATACACTCTCTGTCTTCGCCTGAAGCATCTGCTCAGTTGTGTGGCACAGAGAACCTGCTTAGTGTCCAACAACATTCGTGCTTCCCCACTCGTTGCCTAGAGTTGTTCTGAGAAGCAGCTGCCTCACCAAAGACTACCTTACCCGGCCCCCTTGTGTCTGTGAGAGAGATGACTGGCTCACAAACGAAATGAGCACACAGAGGACAGGTGTCACCTTAGAGCCAAGGAAGTTAAGAAGAGGGTGTACATACCTCATATTCTGGTCCAAAGCCAGCACTGCTGCAGAACCGTCCAGAAAGTCTCCAGAGATAAGGGATTCCTCCAAAGAGAAGAATAAGCTATAAAACAAAGCATACTTTGCTCACATTTGAGCAGTACCAGAAGCTATATGCTATAAACAAAAAAGGACCCATCTCATTGAGGATAAAATATACATTTCGATGAATACAAACCAACTGAGATACTAAATTTAGACTGTTAAAAGGTTTTTGCCCATACATTTTATGTGGATGAATTGCAATGATACGTAAATTATATATCTCCATAAAGCTATTTAAAAACAGCTTTTGCCAAAAAAAAAAAAAAAAAAAAAACCACAACAAAGGATTAAAAAAATAATCTACATGCTGCCTTCTACAAGGATTTGGCTTCACAGGCTCAAATTTTCCACTCCACCAAGAGACAGGGCCCAGGCCCCCTGTCTGATCACGTCCGCTGAAGACACTGCAGCCCGAGTGCAGACAAACTCCCCCCCGCCGACCTCGCTGGACCACAGCCAGGAAACAAGCTTGGAAAGGCCGAAAAACTTGTCCAAACTCCCACAGCTCATGAGTGACAGAAATGGAATCCGAACCAAGCTTTATGCCTCCATAACTGGCTTCTCCTTAACAGGAAATAACCTTTTCAGCCAGGACAAAGTGTCATATTGGTATAAGTGCCGGTTGTGTCCACGGTTGTGTCCACGTAACGAACTGGGGCAGCATGGGTCGCCTGCGCCTTCGCCAGGTGCGGAAAAGGGGACTCCTGAGGCAGAAGGCAGGCTTGCAGCAAAGCAGGCCCCCTTCTCAGCGCTCCCTTTGTCTTGGACAGATACATGAAAAGAGGTATTCACCAAATCACGTGGACGTTCAAATGAAGCAGCAGCTCTTAAAATTTGAAAAGAGTACATGTTGAAGAAACACGACTTCTCACAACAGATACTAAGTTTGTGGGATTCATTTTGTTAAGAGGAATCATTTATTGTTTCTCTCCGTGCAGCCTCAGGAGCACAGTGATCACCCTGCTTGGGCAGACGCTTCCTCTCCCACCGGTTCCGGCGCGGCGCCTCGTGCTCTGAGGGTCTGGGGCACTGTGATGTAGCTCATGGGTGTCCTCCCGACCTACTCTGCACTTTTAGATACATATGAATCTGTAAATAATACAGTGGTTTGTTTATACATGCTTTTTAAGAATGTATATAAATGACTTGATGTTGTACAACTTGCTTTTTACACTCTACATTTTTTAGATCTATCCTTGGTGAGTTTTAACTTTATTCAGTGTTATCAGCTTGTTCTCTAAAGTATTTATACCAAATTACACTCCCATCAGCAGTATCTGAGTGTTCCTGTTTCCCCAAAACCTCACGCACACTTGGTACTGTCCATCTTTTTAGATGTTTACCAGTAAGCTGGGCTGGCTTAATATCATGGGTCTCAAATACAGGCTCTTGACAGCAGCATCAGCATCGCCCAGGAGTGAGTTAGAAATGCAAATACTCAGACTCCATCCCAGAACTACTGAATGAGAAACTAGAAATGAGCCTAGCAATCTCCAGGAAAATCTGATATACACCAAAATTTGAAAATCATTGTTTTTTTAAAGATTTTATTTACTCATTTTTAGAGAGGGAAGGGAGGGAGAAAGAAAGAGAAACATCAATGTGCGGTTGCTGGGGGCCATGTCCTGCAACCCACGCGTATGCCCTGACTAGGAATTGAACCTGCGACACTTTGGTTCGCAGCCCGAGCTCAATCCACTGAGCTACGCCAGCCAGGGTGAAAATCACTGTTTTAATAAATTGCTTTTAACGGCTCCCTTAGCTCTAGGCCCAGCTATTTCCACGTTACTACAATTAAGTCAATTATGGACGTACACTCTTTTCCCAAAAGACACGTGCTGGCATCAGTGCACGGTATATGCTCTACTTGTTGCACTAATCGACTGGGGATGGCATCTGTTTCCTCCTACTCTCAATACTAATAACACAGAATTAAGGGTTTATAATGCCTTTAGTGAAGGAATATTAAAGCTCCAGCTTTTAAGTAAGTATCAAGGACAGTTTCATATGAACTTTGAAAGCATCTATGAATGCATTTGGATACTGCTGTTGCAACCTGTCTAGTACACTCTGGGGAATGAAAACCAAAGCATAGTGAACAGTAAACTTCATCTATATTGGCCATCTCACTGAGCATGCTCCTGGGGATGTCCTACAAAAAGAACTGATGATCTCAGCAAAAACAAGTCCAGTGCTTCTATATGTATTATGTCACTGAAGTTTTGAAAAGCAGGCAGGGCAAGAGCATAGTCATCTCTATTTTACAGATGAGGCAACTGAAACTCAGAAAGGTTAATGTGCCTAGAGAGCAATATGGTCTCTTTAGGCAATATGGCAATTGCTGTAATTACCATAGTATCTGCTGTATTAGACACAGTAGTAGGTGTTCATTTACATTACATTACTCAGTCCTTGCCATAACCATGAGATCTGGTTTAATATCTACACACTTTTCATCGTAAAGAGGAGAAAAGTGAGGCTCAAAGATGCTAAACTGCTCACCCAGAACCACGCAGAAACTAAAGAAGCAACAATTTGAGCTTTTCTACTCTGCCCTACTCTACTCCCCAGCCATCCATTCCATTTCCTGAGAGGACCTCTATGAGACACCAGCGAAGTCGGTCTCAGAGAGGCTGGACATCTTCTCTCTGGGTGCTTGCTCTGTCACATTTATGTGACACGGTGGCACCTGTGGTCACACAAGGTCTCTGCTTATGTTCCCCCAGGTAGAAAGTACCAAGACAAAAAATAAAAAGTCTAAATTAATCTTTGTACTTGTTCTTTGTGACCAAAGCGTATAAGCCTATTGATTTTAATCAGCACAACACAGGCATTAGTGAACTTTTTTCAAACAGAAAAGGACTTCAAAGTAACACAAAGCGCTTCCTCATCTGTTGGTCAATGCAGCTACTAATTCCCCAAGGATAAATTTAGCCCATTCATGCTGCAGTCCCTAGAGTCTCAAGAATGGTTTCTTCAATGTAATTTTAAAGATTCAGAAGAGTGGAGTTTGGAACCTGGTTCTCCCCTTTACTAGCGTCACCTGGTCTTTAATAAATGGACAAGCCATTTAATTTCCCTGAGCCTTCGCTTTCTCACCCATAAAAAGGGAATGATAATGCCTACACTTCCTACCTCAGAGCACTGTCGTGAACGTCAAACAATACAATAGAAACAGTGTATGAAGTGAAAATCACTGCTCACACACCCGTTGTAATGGTGACCACTGCTGTTCCCAGGTTCGCCCATCAGTACTGCTTCTAGTCTGAACCACAGCAGATCACAAAGCTCCTATTCCACACACGCACTCCCCCACCCCATCCTCCCCTAGGACACACGGAGCCACTTCCATGGTCACCGGCTGCAACGACCAAGCTGTCGCCCATCTCTCCTGGAACTGTCTTACTAACGACAACAAGGAGACTGAAGATATTTTTCCTGTCATTTTATAATGACCCTGTGGGGATAAGTCAAAGGACTTCAGAGAGTCAAACATCAGCGAGGGAAGGTGACAGTGTCTAACTTTCCCACCTCTACTTCCATCCCTCTCGGAGGGCTGATTTCCTACCCAGGTGCTGTCCCTAAAAGAAGAAATGCTTCAGATAAAGTAACCAAAATCAAATACAATCCTCAATAATGCTGGCTTTCCTGGAGTGGTTGGAAGGCATCAAGTTTTGTTTTGTTCTTAAAGATATGTTTTATTGGCTTTAGAAGGAGAGAAGAAGGGAGAGAGAGAAAAAAAATATCAATATGAGAGAGAAACACCGATTGGTTGCCTCCAGCACATGGCCCCACTGGGGATCGAACCCACAACCTAGGCATGTGTCCTGACTGGGAATCAAACTTATAACCTTTTGTTGTATAGGACAATGCTCCAAACTACTGGGCTACTTGACCAGGGTGGAAGGCATCACATTTGAATACCAATCTTCAGTATCTCAGTAACCAAACTTGGCTTAGACTAGTAAAAATATAATTTAAAAAATCAATACTGAAAAGACTAATAATTAGTATTCACTGTCTATCCCAAAAGCCACTGCAATTTTATTTTTCAGATCATTTATTAATTCCAAGACATAACTCTTTCAGAAGTTTTGCCATTTTCCATCAAGTTGAGGAAATGGGAGAGGTTTCTAATAACCTGGTTCTAACTGCATTAGTCTTACTGTTCCACGTCTGTCAAGGCAGACTTTGTGACCAGATAAGTAATTTTGTCATCATTTACTAAAGCTGCCAACAGTCAGTTTCTTCTCTTTAACTGATAGCTGATCTCACCTATTTTCAATGAGGAATCTTTCCCTTAGTGGCACTGGGGACCTAAAACAGCTCTGGAGGAAGAGATAATAAGCATGATCGTAATGATGAAACTAGTAACAGCCAAGGCTTATGGCGCACTTACAGTGGATCAGGCACTGTTCTAAGCATCTTACAAATATTAACTCATTTAATCCCCTCAACACCACTATGAATGAGGAACTAATGTTACCATGCAATTTTAGCAGATGAGAAAACAGAGCTAGAAAAACACTGAGTCACTCGCTTGTGGTCACATACTCAGTATGGTAGAGCTAAGAGTCAAACTCAAGCCAGAGTCTGCTCTTAACTTTCGCATCATGCACTTTCAACTGTTCCTGGGGGTGGAAAACCAAGAAATGGGTTTTGGGGTAGAAAAAATCTTACTCATTTTATAAGCACAAATATACATGTGTATGGTACCAAAACAGATACACAGTGTTATCTGTGGTATTAAAATTTCACGGAGGAACAATTAGGAAAAATGTGTCTAAAAAGGTACATGGTCAGGGGCCAGGGAGGAGCATGAAAACCAGGCTGAGAAACAGTGCTCTAGTCTACACTCCACAGCCTCCTCTTCTAGCACGGAGGTTAAGACTGGCCCTGTTTTGCTAAGTACAGATGATCTGTCACTCACTGTTTCATTCAATAAATATGAATTATGTGCTTATTACAAGCCAGGCACTAGGCATAAAATGCTGAGCAGACTTTAAAGAACCCTTTCTTTAAGGAACGACCAGCCTGTCCACTAAACAGGCACATTCAATACAGCCTGGTAAGTACTCTGACAGGAATAACAACAGGATGCTACTTTCTGCAGGCTTGAGGGACAGAAGTTTCCAGTGGCTCCTTAGAAGACAGCTGTCTCAGCTGGACCCCAATGGAACAGCAGGGATTAATCAGCCTCCAGCGAGTGAGCGGCGCGGAAGAGGGAGAGGAAGGGCACCCCGACAGGATACCCACGTGTAACCTTGGGTATCTCAGACTCAGAGTCATAGGAAACCAACTTGGGTATGAGCACAGTAAAGAAGGGGAAAGAATTTGCGGGAAGAAATAAAAAGATGAGGCTCCAGTAAGCAAAAATCACCCCATAAACCACACAGAGAAATTTGGACTACACCCGGAGAATAATAACATGATCAAAATGGTTCTACAGAGTTCCTGTGGCTGCAACGTGGAAGACAGGCTGTAGTGTTAGGATGGAGGCGTGAAGACAGGTAGGGACGACTATGAGAATAACCTACAACATAAGATTTTTCATACCTGGCCTTGGTGACAGTTGCCATATTCTATAATTGTTTTCCCCAGAAAGTTTTTAAAAAAATTTTTATTGAACTTATTGGGGTAACATTGGTTAATAAAATTCTACAGGTTTCAAGTGTACAGTTCTACAACACATCATCTGCACGTTGCCTTGTGTGTTCCCCACCCCAAGTCAAGTCTCTTCCCATCACCATTTATCCCCCTTTACCCTTTTCCACCCCCACCCCCTTGCCCTCTGGTTGTCTGTGTCTATGAGGTTTTTTTTTCCTTAATTTCTTCATCCTTTTCACCTATCGCCCAACACCCCTCTCCTCTCACAACTGTCAGTCTGTTTTGAGTCTGTTTCTGTTTTGTTAGTTTGTTTTGTTCACTGGATTCCATATGTTAGCAAAATCATAACTAAACAGTTATGTTTCTGAGTCTTTTGCTTCACACCTATTCTATCAATAATAAAGGCCAGGAAAGCACTCTGGGATTTGTAGATGTGATATCCTCTTTTGTATCACAAGAATACAAAAAGGAAAACAAACATATAAAGTATTAAACTATTGGACGGATTGTCTCTTCAAGACATAAAGTACTCACAGTGCCTTCAATCTCTGAGTAGAGTCCTGACCAGAAGCTGAAGGTACTTTTATCCAGCTGATAGAGTCGAGACTTCTCAAACGTTTCTGAATCCATGATCTGTCCTAACTCCAGTGGTACATGAGTTGTTGTTTTATATATTCGTCTCTGAAATATTTTGAAAACACTTTAATGAAACAAACCAACTCATTATTTATTACAATAGTCACTTAGGACTAATACTGAATGGTTTACAGCATTAACTTGTCTCTTAACCCTGTTGAATTCACTTTACATATACACAACAGTTGCATCTGATCGAGCACATTGCCCACTAAAACAACTGATGAGGAAAGTAAAAGAACAGAGAATCTGAGGCCAGCTGACTAGGTAAGATTAAAATCAGGGCTGTCATCACATTTCAGTTTGCATAAATAAACCAAAATTGTAACATCACAAAGGGTGCCACTCAATTCAGGTGTAACATACATTCTGTAATGTAGAAAACAAATTCATGGATGAAAGAAGGAAGCAAATATGCTAACCATGAGTATTAACAGATATTGTGGCTAGTAATTACATTTGGTTCTAGAAGCCAAATTAAGAGAAATTTGAGGAATAACAGATAGAAACATATTGTCTTCAGAAAGACAAACTTTTTCATTATATAAAATTTGGAAAGGTAATTTCAGCCCATGGGACATAATACAGGGAACAGATACTGAACAAGGTAATGGACAGCATCTTCTAAAATGGTTTTATGACAAATGGCTTCTCTATCATTGTGCATCTTACCAAACCCTTGCTAAGAGGTGTTACATTAAAGCATAACGCCTCTTAAAGCAAACAGAAAAGTAGTTACTGTAACTAGGTCTATTATTAAAGTAAGAAAGTGAAATGTTCAATACCATGCCTGTGTGTTTACTTTATGCAAAGTATCTTCTCAAGGCCTACAAGATTCTGTACTAATGAAGCTATCCAAAGAGCTATTGGGTCAGAGAACATTAGGTGAGAGAAACTAATGCTTTTTTCATCTTAACACCTCTTTGAATATGCTGGATGGAAAAAGAGATCAATATACAACCCAAATATTGACAGACATAGATAAATTAAAAATTTCAATTTAAAGATTCATGCAAATGTAAAATGAGAAGAAATTTTCAGAGGAAAAAGACTGTAATGCTCAAGAAAGAGTGTTGCAGCAGTTAAACAGAGAAAGGTTTTTCTAACCATCATAGTTGATATAATTCAGCAACAGAGAAGAATGTAAGTAAAGCAAACCAGCGGTGAGAGATGGCAATAAAGCAGTCGATTAAACTTAAAATCTATCTCATTTAAAAGTTCAGCTCTCTAATCCATCCAGCTGTGAATTATGCTCATTCCCAGGGAATTCTGAGTAACTTTCCCTTTCTACTTTACTGTTTTAATTGTTTAAACAAGAAAATATTGTTGTCTGGGTAATAAAACAACATACTCCTTTTTTTTTTTTTTTAAGGGAAAAGAGTTCAGGTTCTTGGAAGGTTTATGAAATCTTTATTTTCAGAAAATGGTTTCCTGATTCTATGGTTGAACATGATTATACAAACGTCCTGAGGAAGCTGTGACTGTAAAATGTTAGTATCACCCTTTGAAGGTTTCTGGGTCGCTGCCAAAGATAAAAAAGGAGAAGTCTGGGGGCCTCAGGGAAGCTGTGGGGCAGGCACAAAAGCTAAAGGCTGACGAGGCGGCAGCCTGCTTTCCCTTTCACCAGGCCCTAATCCGCCCGAATCCCACGATCACGTTGTAGAAAACGTCCCTGGAGCACCAGGTCCTCTCGAGACCAATCCCACCATCGGACCGAGTCAGGAAGCTCAGTAGGGACCCACAGGGCCGAGGCTGGGTACTGGGGTAGCAGCATTCAGGGACTTGGGGTCGACACCGTGACTGGCCTAGAGCGGCGGCGTGTCGGGGTTAGATGGGCCCTGTCTAGGCTCACCTGACGCTGTGCTAGGAAGGTCTCCCAGAGATACACCGTCCAGGAGAAGAGGAGCACGGCCCCAAAGATACGCTTCTCGGTTGGGATCTCCCACAGTGGGTCCAGAGATGCCCACATGCCCATGGCCATCTGGTTCCGCCTGCTCCTTTAAGCGTGCACCGGTACCACACCAACACAGTCCCTCAAAGCGTCGCGGCAGTGTCACAGCTATATCCGTCCCTCCCGAGAGCCCCTGCACTGACACCCGCCTCCATCCCACCCCCTACGCGCAGCCGGCAGTGTTACACAAACACTCTTCCCCATGCCGACGCCCCTTAGGTGCCGCCTGGTGTCTGCCGGAAGAAGACAGCTCCCGCCTCCCTCACTTCCGGCCGGAGGAGGACTGAAGCCCAGAGACCGGGCTCCGCCTCCGCCAGCCCCAGCTCCGCCCCTGACTGATCTAGCAGAGTTGCGTTACACCCACATTCTGTCCCTTCCCTTGCACGCCGAGTTCCTGCTGAGGGTTCCGGCTTACGTCCCGAGCCCCGCAGCGCGCCAGAGCTCTCCGCTCTCTAGCTTCCGGAGCCACAACTGCATCCCTTCGCTTCGGGGCTTGCCTGGATGGACCGCGGCCTGAGCCGCGTTTTCCCGGCCAGGGTAGTGAGACTGAGCGGGAACTAACGCAGAACGGACTGCTCCACGAGCCCTGAAATAGCTGGGAAGATGGAGAGGAGCCGACGTCCCAGGCTCTAGAGACCATTCCTCTAACTAATGCTATTCGGACTGTGGTATGTTCATCCTGGAATACCTTAAAATTAAAGGTATAGTGAACAGCGAGACTAGGTATTAAAGGTGCCCTATTTTGGCCTGTAACCGGGTGTTCTGAATTCTGACATGTTAGAGAACTGTCGGTAGTGATGAGATTTTCAGTAAACATCTCGCTTCGCCTCCCCAAGTGAGTCAAAGGCGGCATTTTGCCTAAGAGAGTGCTCTGGAGCAAAGCAGGGATAGCGTAGGTTAGAAATATCTGAACTAAAAGGGCCTTACTTAATCTAGAGACAATCTCCTATCAAAGCAGAATGCCATGTCTGTGTCTTGGAAATCAGAAGTGAAATGTGGTCACAGGAACGACTGTTAACACATTTGTTTGATTTGAAAAGTGAAATTTTTTTCGCACCAAAGATATGCCTGACTTGGTTAATTGGATAGACAAAGAGTGGCATTGCTAATTTGCACAATCGTTTATTATGAATCGAGCTAAATCTGCAGCTGCAACTAAAATATATTTAAATTACAGTGAAATTGTAGTGCTAAAGATGTGTTGAGATTAACAGTATCCTGAATTTCCCAACTCTTCCTATACGCTTCAGAATGAGAGTAATCATATACTTAAAAGTCACTTTGGAAAGTGATGGATTCTATTGACAGGATAACAAATTATTTTGCAATTCAAATTGCTTCCAGTTCTTGGCTTTCAACAGAATTGGTGGTGGGCCTAATTGAACTGTCAGCTAATCAAAGAACATCATATGATGTTTGGCATATAACTCAGAAGGAAAACAAAGAATTGATTGGCGTTCCTATAAGAAAACTAGCATTCCTGGCTTTTAGTGTGAGTGATATTTCCCAGCACTGTATCTATGAGAACAAAAAGTCTATCAGTAAAAAGCAGTCATTCAGACACGTGAATTAATTGGTGGGGAAGCCCTATCCACTTCACTGAGAGATGCATTTCGAGTAGATTCTTACATTTTATGTTTATTAAAATTTGTGATATTGTGCAGATTTTTAAGTCATTCATTGTAATGATAATTATAATGATTAGTCAATTCAAAGAATTCTTTCTAATAGGTAGACCTATTTCCTATTACAGGAAAATTTTTTAAATTCTACTTTAATATGTACATACTTTTATTTCAAACATGATTAAAGGGATTTCTAACAAAATGTTACATTTGGATAACATTTAATGAGGAAGTGGAATAGAAATGTAAATTAGAGATGATAAAAGAAAATATACAATTAACAAATGTTAAAGAGCTTATTTGTGTAATTTTAAGTGGATGATAGTGGTTATTCAATTGTTTTGTAGATTCTGTGGGATGCATTATAAAAAGTAACTTTACAGTCTTATCTTAAATTGTCATTATTATAATTTGCCAACATTTGCATCCATTGCAACTATTTAAGTTAATGATGAAAACTAGTTATCAACTTAAAACATGAGGGGATAAACCCTTTTTCAAAATTCTCCCTTGGGCTGTCATCGCCATGCCCTCTTCAGTCCCCTTGTCTTTATCTGTCCAGGTCCGTCCAGCCTCGTGCACTTGCCACAAAGCCTCACAGAAGCTCCTGTCACCCAAACTTTGTGGCTGAGCACAGGTTTAGTTCAGCTGCTTGAGTGCCAGTCACAACTGTACCACATTCTAGCAAGTTGCTTAACCTCTCTGTGCATCAGTTCCTTATCAGTAAAAAGAGAAAATAGTATTTGCTTTCTCATATCGTGAGGATCAAATGAGAAACGTCATGCAAATCTCTTAGCAGTGTATCTGGCTTGCCCAATAAAGATTAGCTGCTAGCTCCCCATACTCATGAGAATTATTATCATAGTGTTGATCTGGAACCATGTATCTGAAGAGACTAAGGAAGCAGGGGGCATGAAGTTATGAAAAGTCACAACTGTAATTCACTCATTCAGTCAATAAATATTGAGTGTCTGCTAAGTACCAGACACTGTCCTAGGTGCTTGGCATATAGCAGTGAACCTTTCCTCTCGTGAAGCTTACTTAGTGGGCTGGGGTGGATGGGGGTTGATAGATAAGCAAATATGGAACAGAAAAAGTGGAGGAGGTGGTGAATACTCTGATGGAAAAGTAGGGAAAGGGGAAAACAGTGTGTTAGCAGGACGGGCACTACTTTACGTAAGATGGTCCAGGAAAACCTGTCAGAATAGCTGACAGTTGAGCACAGACCCAACGAAAGTGAGAGAAGCTGCCAGAGTATCTGGGGAAAGTGTGCCTTGCACAAAGTGTGCTTTGAACAGCAAGTGCAAAGGACCCAAGGTGGGACAATGCATCTTCCCATATTTGAGGACTTGTGAGAGCGTATGGAGAGTAAGCAGGAGGGGGAGTGCAGATCATGCCGTCATACACAGTCTTTTATTGAAGAACTTGCCTTTTACTGAGAGTGAAAGAATAAGCGGTTGGAAGATTTTGAGCAGAGTAACAACATGATCTCTTTGACTACTGTGTAGAGAGAGAGATATAATGGGGACACAGGTGGAAACAGGGAGTCCAGTTAGGAGGCCATTTCAAGAACCAGGTGAGAGAGAATGGTGGCTTGGGCTGGGCTGATTGCAGTGGAGGGAGAAGCAAATTATGGAAAGGAAATAAATCACTTGTTCCCGTTTGCAGAAAGATAGTGTTAATAGAGGGGCTGGTCTGTCTGGAGTCTGAAATAGGAACCTCAAAACAGGGTATTGTCAGGGTTTTGCCAAAAGAGAGAGACTGAATTTCAAGAACAAGGAGTCTCCTCCCTAGAGCAGTGGACACTGGTGAAGGGTAGCTCATCTACCCCCACCTAACTTGAATGATAAAATAGCTCTGAAGCCCTTTCCCTATCTTGCCTTGATTCTCTGCCAAGCATCCAAGGTCCGTTAGTTGGTGCCCTGGACATAAGTGCTCTGTTGTCAAGAAAACAGTGCCCTTGCAGGGATTGAGTACTTGATATTAGTCCCTTATGGTTGTGGTGTGAATCACCTCTCTTCTTGGGAGCTGAGGTCCAGGAACAAGGTGACCCCATCATTAGTTTCTACCACACTTTGCATTTACCTCACTCTGTGTCTTCCACACAGACTACCAAATCTGTGTTACTCCCCTGTTTAAAAGTGTCCATCGCCAACAATATGAGAGGACCTTTAAATGCCTTTCATTACCTGATATCAATCTATTCTTCTAGGCCCTTCTTCAAACAGTTTCCTTTTGATATGCCCCCAGAGTGATAACCAAGTCAAAATGACTGGAACAGTGCAGAAAGACACTGAAATTTAGATCGCCCCTCCAAAAATTGAGACATCGACTTTAAAAGACTGCATGACACTTCAGCAGCAGCAGCATGGTCAGCCAACGTCCCACCTACATTGTCAGATAATGCACACTGTTGATAACCTCCATCTGTTCCATTTGCCACATCATGAATTTTAAAAGCTGATTTGAGGATGAGGTTAGTGTGTCTTGCCCTGAAGCAAAAATCCTTCATCGTAGCTCTGGAAATAGCCAGTTCTTCAGCCACCATGAAACTCTCCTTGTTCTCCAGGCAAGCCCCCCTCTTTTATGGCTCTATGATGAGTCCAGCAGCGGAACACCTTCCTGCTAGATACCTTCTTATGTAAGCCTTGGTGGGGTAACTCCATGTGCCCTCTTTAAAGCCTTTCCTAGGCACACCCTGTATTCACTGACGCGTTGACCTGTTCTTTGCACTGAGTACACTGTACAATGAAGTCTCATTTTACACAAGGGTGGCATTTGAACACCAGTGCACTGGACAAAAACGATCAAAATTACCCTCAGAAATCCCTTACGAAGATGCCACGTGGAAAACTGCCGTCTTGTCTCCTGTTGAATAGCATAGCTAGTTTTAGTCCAGCACAACAATAAATCACTGTTTGTTTGTATACCACATGAAACGTTTCATTTAGATGTCAAGTACAGTGTTTCAATGAGTATAATCACATTTATTGTGGCGAGAATGCACACACACCTAAGGCTTGTGGGACAGGAGACTCACTGAGAGGACCACCTACTACGTTCCTCAGTGGGCCATCTTTCTGGTCAGGGTACACACTCAAATTGGGTGTAATGGCAGGTAGGTGCCTCCCTGTCAATTTGGATTCACATATGAATTCCCCTAAATTCAAGATGTTAACACCGTACTGTATTATAATTCCTTGTTCTGAAATTACCTGTTCAGCCAGCCAAACCGAGTGGGCCTGAAGCACTCAGGACAGATTCCCGAGGACAATCACAATGTTTAGCACAGAGGAAATTTCAGTAAAAGTTAGATAAAATTAAGCAGATTCTTTTTTGTCCACTCCCACCCTTGCCCACTTCTGAGTAATTAATGCAGTGAAACTCCTGGGCCAAACAGTTACCTTTAGGCCCAAGACCAGCACAAGGGTCAGCCGACCTTTACAGGACAATCCACAGCATCGCCCCTCAGCAGCACCGTCTTGCTGTTTTGATTATATACAAGCCAAATTCTTCAGCGTGGAGCCCAAGGCCATATCCCCGACCTTCCCAGTCCCATGGATTCGTTTGTCTGACCTCTTCTATATGACCGCTCATGGTCTCTAGCCTGCAGAGCAGGCACCACAATCTCAGCAACAGTTTTAACCACCACCATACCCAGTATTACCCCCCCAACACCTGAGTAGAAGTTGGGCTGTACTGAAGAGAGAGCCAGTCCTTGCAGGGTGATTTCAGTTTAGTTCTCCGTCTTTATTGACATGCCACTGTACATGCAAGGGAAACAGTGCTTTTCTGGAGAAAGATGGGAGTCCATCACATTTCAGACGTGGACGTAAACCCTGATGTGGGCAAGGGGCTCTGGCAGTCGGAGCAGCTGCAGTAGGGCTCGGAGGAGCAGTCCCTCTTCGTGGCGGGCTTTTGGGAAATGATCATCCCCTCCAGGTTCTTCACTTTGCTTTCCACCACCTGAAGTTTCTTCAGAATTTTCTCTTGCAGCCCCAGGGACAGGGAGAAATTATTATTGTCTTGAGCTGGGAGACTAGCCCCTTCTGGGTTGACCAGCAGAGCTTGAAAAAAATCTGAGCCCTTCTTGTAAAGTTTGTAGAGGGTGATTACAAACAACAACATTTTCTAAAATAAAACAACAGAAGTTTAACGTTACTTGTTTATTCATGTGAAATGCCAGTTTGCTAATAGATGCAATAAAAAACCCCCAAAACCGAACAGTGAAAGTAAGCCCTCATCCCTCCGCCCAGCCTTGTTTAACAAAACGTCTGCACCTGTATTTCGTCTTTTGCTCTTTACCACAAACTGGAGTGGTGGGCGGGTCTGGGATTATTATTTGCATTTACTTAATACAGACTGTAATAATAGATACCCTTTGCTGAGTTTGCCGCATGCAGGTCCCTTTGCTAGGAGTTTCCTTGCCTGTGCCTGACCTATTTGTGTAGAAAAAAAATGACTGAATAGCCATTTAGTTACCTTCCAGTTTGGACCCTGTCATTGTCCAAGGTCAGACACTTGGAAATGGGAGAGCCAGTACTGGAATCCGGGAATTCTGACTTCTACACGTATGTTCTTTCGAGACACAGTGGTCTGAAGAACTGTATTTCCTGGTCACAGCAAAAAAAAAAAAAAAAAAAAAAACACTTTTTTCCTGTACCAGGACAGATTCCTGCCAGAATAAGAAAAATAAAACCAATCGTCTTTTTTCCTTATGATACTAGCACTGCTTATTGAGTACTTACGTGCTGAGCTCTATATATACAGTACCTCCTTTAGTCCTCACAGCCCTGAGGGAGGCACTGCTAGCAAACCCATCCTACAGACAAGGAAACGGGGTTTGAGGCTGAGTGGTTGCTCCAGGTCACACAAGTGGTAGAACCAAGATTTAGGCCCAAGCAGTTGACTCCAGAGCTCATACTATTTACTGCTCTGTTATTCTGCTGCTTTGTCTTGGTTGAGGTTTCTGGAGGGCTGTGAATTCGTTCTTCTTTTTTTTTTTTTTTTTTTTTTTAATATTTTATTTATTTATTTTTAGACAGGGAAGGGAGGGAGATAGAGAGAGAGAGAAACACCAATGTGCGGTTGCTGGGGGTTATGGCCTGCAACCCAGGAATGTACCCTGGCTAGGAATCGAACCTGGGACACTTTGGTTCCCAGCCCGAGTTCAATCCACTGAGCTACGCCAGCCAGGGCGAATTCGTTCTTCTGATTGAGCTAAACATTAACCATATGAGAATAGAACCTAGAATTACAGATGAGAGTTTTTATTTTGCCTTATATTTTTCTATTAGCCAATTAAAATTTGTGTATGTGAATATACACACACATATCCATGCTGGGGATTTAGGTCTGTTAGAGTACGTCAAATGGGATTTGGGGAAAGAATTGGATTTGCAATCCTAAAAGCTGGGTTCAAGCCTCAGCTTTTCCAGTCTCTGTCAACAAGGAAATCTCTGCCAAGTTTCCTCGCCTACAAAGTGGAGGTGCCCTGCCCTGCCTCCCGTGCAGGGTTGTGGAAAATTGAGAGCGTGCAGCCATGGTTCCTCAACAGAAATGACGTATGGAAATAAATGAATGCTAGAGAATGATCCCATAATAGCTTCTCTTAGCATTTTTCAAATGAACCATAGCTCACTCTTTAAGAAAGCCCTTTTTAAAACCCTGCTTCCTTTCATTTTCACTCAAGCTCAGTTCACCTCAGTTTTTCTGTCATATGAAAATAACTTCTATCCTACTTGAACAATTAAAATAAAATTTAAAAAAAGAAAAGAACTTCTATCCATTTCATGGAATTGTTGGGGTTCTCAAAGCATTTTGACTATATTGTAAGTATAGCTATTCTTATTGGTGATTAAACAGAAGTATGTAAAATCCTAAATGTTTCTCATAATCCCAGTCAATTATACTCCTATTACCGAAAAGAGCCACTGTGTAGTTACGGAACCCTAGCTTGTTAAAACAAGGAAGTAATGAAAACACCATGATGACTAAGTGAGTACACGTGCCTCATCAGTTACGGACACAGTAAGAACCAGAGACCCCAGTTATCCTCACACCACCTATTCTACTCAAAGTCCCCCAAACGGTGTCTGACGCATAGGAGACACTCAGCAGTGGTCAAATAAATTTGGGGGTAAGGCTGCCTTCTCAGGTTGTGAACTTGTTTAACCTATTTTATTATAACACATGCCAAAGGCCATTGTGAGAAAGAGCATTTTTTTTTTAATGCTCAGAACCTAATTGGGGGAAGTTTTAAAGGGTAATTTAGTTTCAGCCAACTTCGGAGATGAAGGTTCACCCTTGTTCATCTGCATGGCCTTAAACCTGGGTGGCAGCAATATGGGAGAGAACTGATCAAATTCTAGTATATAACTATTTAAATTCCCCTGTAACAAAAGAGTATAACCTGAAATGACCGAACACTTCGTTTCCATATGATATACAGTCCTATTCCCAACAAAATAACAAATGAGATCTTCAGGATAACTTGCACAGTTGGAGCCAAATAACTTAGCTGCCCCAAATTTGTTTCCTGAGGCACACCAGCCTCTCCCAGAAAAGTTGCTTGCAGCCAGTTCCATGCTGAGGTCAGAGAGGCATAATCTATTTTGTCCCAGATGGAAGATGAAGGTGGAGGTGTTGACATTGTAATAAGATAGCTGCTCCAGGAGCTACATGTGCAGAGGCTTCAGGACCCTCGATGGGAGGGAGTTAGGGGAAGTGCCCTGGGAGGCCAGGTGTTCTAGAGCCACTGTGAGCTGTGCTTTGTGACATCACCGTTCCAAAGGTCAGCTCGCTTCCCACTCACCCAGTGACCCTCACTCAAAACCAACCAAGTACTGGCCTGGGTTTTCAGTTCTCATATTGCTTTCTCTGATCTTTGGCAGTTCCTAGCTGTAGCACAGCACCGTCCAATAGCACTTGCTGTAAAGAAGAAAATACATGCTCTGTCCAATATGGTAGCTACTAGTCTCTTGAAATGTATAGTGTAGCAGAGGAACTGAATTTTACATTTTATTTAATTTTAATTAAATAGCCACGTGTGACTGGTGGTCACCCTACTTGGACAGTATGTAGATCATTTCCAATAATCTATGGAATGAACAGCAGTATTTTCAGATGACAAATGAGAAAATTGATGCTATGTGGAGCTTCGAGGAGACAGGATTTAGAGAAGGCTTTCCTAAAGACTGAAAAGTTTATGTGGTAAATGCCGAGATAGGTTGTTACTGGACCATTCTGTAGCCCTTTTTTCATGTCACCATTGTTTAGATCTATTGTTTAGAAATTGTGATCTTTGGGAAGGCTTTTAACATTTGACCCTCATTTTGTTCATCTTTTTACAGAGGGGTATTCCACCTCCTTGACAATTTGTAGTAGGAACAAATGGTATAATACTATAAACACGTAAAGAGTAGCACATTGCACTGTAAACTATCTGACATGTTATCAAATCATTTATTTACTGATTAGCACCCATCTCAGCAAGGTGAGATGAAAATATAAAACGTCTGATCACTTCCAAAAAAGCTTACACTGAAAAGACGGCACACAGCAAGACTCCAGAAGAAGGTTTGCACGAAGAGGAGTGGAGCGGGTACTAAGGAAGGAAAGGGTCAGTTATGACAAATAATTTTTAGAAAACACTGTTTGATGCTACTAAAAGTGAGCTATTTGCTCATTCTGTTTGACTGAAAAGAAAGAACAGGAATAGTACCATCTGATGGGGAAGGAATAACTCATTTTGTTCTTTCAGGGAGGGGAGGTTTGGCGAGTTACTTGAGGTGTCAGAGACACATCCAGAAAATGGGAGTCTAGAAGGCTGTTGGGAACATACAGTACTTACGTCAGGGAGAAATGACTTAGGAGTGACTGCTATGGATGTTAATTAAACCCATAGTCTGCTAGTGACTAACAAATAGCCAGAATCCAAAATTTTTAGTAAGGACTAAGTTACTCAGGTAAGGGTTGGGGTCTGACTATAATAGGGGTCAGAAACCATTCAAGAATGGTAACCAGAAAAGTTTTGGAGAAAGCGGGGTTGTGACTGCTGAATCATGACCTAACACTCCCCACACTCGTTCGGATCCCTGTACAGAGCACTTTATACTTTACTTTCAAAGCCCTTAATGCAACTATAGTGATTTGTGCGGTTTTTGGATTAACATAGGTCTTCCTTGTCTGTTGTACGCAGACAGGGACCATATCCACTTGATTGACTACCGTATCTCTAGTGCTTGGTGCATAGCACACATGAAACAATTTTAAAGTAAATGTGACGTCCTTTAGGAAAATTTGAGCCTAATTTGTTCATTCATCAAGCACCTGTCCCTGTATTTGTGTACTAGTTCGTGTAGAGACTCTATACAGTGGCAGTGACGAGGATGAACCTTTGACAGCACAGTAGGTCTGGGTTCAGATTTTGACTCTGCTATTCACTACCCTTGTTCCCTTGGGCAAGTGACTTAACCTGCGGCTCAATTCTTCATTTGTAAGGTGGGACTTATTCTTACTTTGTAGAGCTATGATGAAAATTTGATAATTTCTGTAAAAGTACCAGGCTACACATATAGATAATGGCAACTGTTGATATTGCTTGTAGTGACATTTCTGACCAAATACAAGGGACTATAAATCTCAATAATATAAAGGTGCCTCAGAGAATCTAGGCCAAGAAACCTATCTGATTCTCCACATGGACACCTGAAAACTCCCAATGACCAAGAATTTACCACTATGGAAGACATTGCGGCCCACCTTTACATAGTGTAGTCCAACCAGCCACCTAGCCAGCCAGCCAGGCGGCACTCGGTAGTCTGCAACACCATGCCCTAGCAGGACTTTCTGACGCACTTATCGTATGTACTTAGCATGGCACTTTTCTGACAAATGCAACAGTTACTTTCAAGCCTTCAATAGATTGTTGCCTTTCAAACAAAATGCGAAAACTAGAACATAGTTACAAGGTACCAAGATACTTGGTTCCTTGTTACCTACCCAACCCTCTCTCCTTTCCCTTTCCCATGGTTTCTTTCAACTAGACTTGTCAATGTCACTACCATGCTGGTGCAACCACAAAGCCTTTGCATATAATGGAATTGTCCTCTCTGGCTAAATCCTATCCATTCTTTGAATTTCAGTTTGAACATCACTTTCTCAAGGAAGCTTTTTCTGCCTCTTTTTGGTCCCCATCAGTCAGAGCTTCTATTGCAGCACTTTTAACTATTTTTAGTATTTCATTTAATGCCTTCCTTACTAGACTCTCATCTCTATGATGCAGAAAATGTCTGTGTCATATTCAACATTCATATCCCTAGGAGCCAGCGATGGTATGTGCTTGGCAAATATTTGGCTATAGCTTTTCTGTCTCCCATCTTCTCTTTTGCAAGCTAAATATACTAAACACAGGCTAAATCTGACTGTCCTGGTTACCTTCCTCAAAGTGGTTCAGACCTCCAAATGCAGTCTGTCACAATCTATTTCTGCACATGTACACCCAGCAAGTCGAAATAAGAGTGGGCCACTCTTTCTAGACTCAGCTTTACATAATAGGAGGCTTCACCCCTGAATCTGTAATATAAAGCCAGGAGGCATCATTCTACTGTCGGGCTGGAGGTGGGGAGGAGGGAACTGAGCAACTTTCCTGACTTTCAGAAGATTCTTTAAGCGACGCTGACGTTTCACAGGCTATGTGTTGTTCACAGAAAGGACATGCACCTGTTTTCCATTTCTTTCCTCACATGAGGAAATGTCACTACTGGACACAGGACTGGACTTGGATCTGCAAGACCTGGCTTTTACCTACACCTCAGACTTTACTCCCCCCTCTTCGCGTTCACAAACAATGCACTCAGGTTAATTACATAACTGTGGTATTTTTGGTACTTTAAATGCCACCTGCAACTTTCCCTCTTTCTTCCTGCACATTAAGTTCTCCACCCCTGATACTCTTCCAGTCAGAAGAGATTGGAAAATAGGCTCCACTTTTTCCTAGCTGTCATCTGCTAGGCAAGATGCTTCATCTCTAAAGCTTCTGTCTGTCAATGAAGGGTAACAGAACCAACTTCATGGAGTTATAAAAGGTAATTTTATGGAAAGTGCAAAAATCAAAGTGTTATTGTCCTGAATTCCCACCGAACATCCCACTTTGTATTCTAGGCCACTGCTTCTGTAACTTTTCTGTGCATATGAATTAAATCCTTCTAGACCTTTGGGTCTAGAAGGTCTGGACAGTCTGCATGTCTAACAGGCTCGTAGGTCCACGCTGCTGGCCTGCTGCTGCTCTGATTACCGATGTGTAAGTCACCCCAGCCCTCACATTCAAGTTCCGCAAGAGCAGATGACTTAACAAATTTACTTTGGTGATTTTATATCCCAAAGTATTTGGAACTGTCTTTAAATATGTGTGTACTTAAACATGTGGTTAATGACTGCCTCTGTCTTCCAATGACTATGTTCTTGGCAGTACAGCTCGGAAGTAGGCTACCTGGGACTAAGAGGATAGGATGAGGATGAAATCCCTAGAAGGGCTCTTCAAAAACTTCTCCATTGTTTTCTACTCTCTCCTTTTAGATATGTGCTCATGAACATGGGGAGACACCGAGCAAGAGAATTATGGGTAAAAAGAATGAATGCAAATGCCTGGCACTATGCCTACCATCATTTTATGAGGCATTCTTATATTGGAAAAGGCTTTGAAACAAAGTATTTTCCAGTCTGTTATGAATCCCAGAGACATTAAGAAAAATAACAGTACCCAGAAGCCACATATTGATTTTGACTTTCTGTATTGTAATACAGTCACACATACTGTTTCTAACATAAAACACTGTCTTCAATGAAGATCAACTGAGGCAAGGCCAACTGGAATAAAAAATTATATTGGGATCAAACATTTGATCCTAAATCCTTGAAGCAAACTCAGCTGGACTCTGAAAATGTTTGGTTGCACTGCAAAGGGACTCAATTGGTCCTTCCAGGGGGTAGGAGTTAGGTGTGGTTGAATGGATAGAGTTCAGTCTTAAGCAAATTAGCAGCTTTCTCTCGTATGAGATTTTCCTAATGAGGCCACCAGTTGTTTCTCATGCTCAGATCACAGAAAAGGACCTTTCAAGATTACCACCCATTATCTCCTCACTTTGTGAGGAAAAGGAAGCCCACAGAAGAAATTCACTGAAGATCTCAGAGTCAGCAGTGATCTCAGCCTCTAAAATGTCCCACTGTTTCTGCCACTTTTTCTTTCAAAAGTTTTTTTCAGATTTTTATTTACCAGATTCTCAGACTATAAGACACACCCCCAAATTTGGGAGAAAAGGGGAGGGTGATCTTACAGTCCAAATGTAGCTTACCTGGCTCGCTGTGGTGGGGGCCTGTTATTTATGTTACTAAATCTTACATTTTTTGCTTCAAAAACTTCTTCTAAAACCTAGGTGCATGTTATAGTCCAAAAAATCTGATATTTTTAGAGAGAAAGGAAGGAAAGAGGGAAACATCAATGTGTAGTTGCCTCTCGTGCCCCCTTTACTGGGGACCAGGCCTGCAACCCAGGCACCTGCCTTGACTGGGAATCACACGGGCGACCATTTGGTTCACATGCCCCTGCTCAATCCACTAAGCCAGATCAGCCAGGGCTTTCAACAGATTTTTATTAGACAGTCCTGTTAACTACTGTGATCTGAGTGAAGTGACAATTTGGGTGCTTTAGACTTAGGGTGAGGAGGTAGCAGAACGAAATTCCCAAAGCGCTGATAAAACATGGCAACGTTTAAGGGTCAGAGAAAAGACCTTAAAATCCTAACCACAAGCACAATAAAGGGATGTTAGAAATGTCTGAGCCATTTCACTGCTAATGAAAGTGGTTGAAAACTTCATGAGGAACAGAGAATAGCTTTATTCTATTACAGGAATACACTGCTTTCCTTGTCATTAGACACAGGTGTCCCACAGTACACTGAAACTCAACACATCCAATGACCAAATTCATATTTGCTTTCCATCCTTTCCCCCAAAACCCATTCTTTCCTTTTTTTTTATTCCACCTATTTGGCTACATCATTTTGTATCTTCCTCAAAATTTTTTCTTCGTCCTCCAAGGCCCAAGAATATGCTCCAAATTCCTAAATTTCATTTACTCTTCCTTCTGCTTTAAATGTCAATACAGACTCTCATCAAGTTTGCGTCAATTACTTCAGCAGTCTTATCTATTCCATTTCTGCCCCTCAAATCACACATTTGAAGTGACCTATATTTTGTTTAAAATCCCTCAAAGGCTCT
The DNA here is from genome assembly GCF_004126475.2 of Phyllostomus discolor. NCBI lineage: Eukaryota > Metazoa > Chordata > Mammalia > Chiroptera > Phyllostomidae > Phyllostomus > Phyllostomus discolor. The sequence continues at coordinate 26,944,082 of NC_040907.2, read as the reverse complement.
CCGCTGCCTATGGCCTCAAGTCCAAAATTGTGTGTTCGTGGTTTGACTCCTACCTATCTCTATAATAATCACATCCACTCCAATGCTTCCTGCTTTTACTGCCAGCCTGTCAAATTATTTGTAGTTCCCTGGACACATAACTGCATACCTCTGAGTTTGCTATGCCCTTTACGTTCTGCTTGGCATACCCTCTCCTTTCCACCTAGATATCCTCTAGTGGGAGCTACCTTAATTCCCATAGCTCGTTACTCAATGTGAAAATTTTCTTTCCACAAAAATTTTAGGACAATCGTCATTCAAAAAGAAGCTTCATCTGAATAGGCTTATTAATAGGCAACAAAAAACTACTAGTGTAAAATAGAAATGCACATTCTAGGAAATAGGAGTGCACTTCCAGCTTATGTGTGACATGAAAACTCTTTATGAGTAAACAAGAAATGGGTGAAAAATTGTAATTTATTGAAACTCAACTCAAAAAATATAAGATGCTGTAGTGTACAATATATTACACAAAGCACCCTCAGGTGCACATTCAAGTCAAGTAAGAACTCCATATCCCTTTCCCCAGCCCTCCCACCCTGGGATCATAGTATTTGTTCCATATACAATCATGCACACTTAATTTGAAAAAGGAAGCCCCAATATATTTTGATGTATTAATTAGCACCAAACAAGAGTACAGTTCCATTTCTTATTTTTAATAAACAAAAAACCCAATCAATAAACCAACTGGAGAGCTAATGGACTCAGCCAATAGTGCTGACATAGATATTATACATTCATGTAAATACACAGCCTATTCTACCTTAAACAATGGTATGGCTGGTTCTCAGCCTTTGTTCGAGTTGGCAATTGTCCCATGTTGCAGTGTTGGAGCTAGTCTGTTTCAAAACCAAAATTGCTCTTTAGGAACTTCCTACACAAAGCTCATCTGTTTTTTTTGTTGGAAACAAGTCTAAAATTGGTGTGGAAAACTTAGATCTTTCGAGGACAACCACTGGCCGAAGATAATGAAGCTGTTTTAAGGCAAGCTCTCCACAGTCTGTTAATGCTTTGTCCAATACGACTCTCAGGTTTTCCAAGGAAGGAACTGTTGTCGTCGTCTCAGCTACTATTAAAGGTGGGATTGCAGTCAGGTTCTCGTGAATTGCAGAGTCACTGGAAGAATGAGGTATGTCAACTTCGGGGTCATTGTCATTCACCATATTATTTGCCATAACAGTCCCCGTCAAGTCATTACTGGATTGTGAAGAAGTACTTAATGTTAAGTGCTCTGAAGGCTCCCAATCATCAAAATCATCTTCTTTCTCTTCACTTTCCTGAATAAATTTCAGAAATGAAGATTCAAATCCCATAGGTTTGTAAGTCTTCAAATCAAATGACCTGGGCTGTGGGTGCTTCCTAAAATTCTCTTTTGGGGCATGGGTTGAATTTTTTACAGTGTTTTCTTGCCCTGAACGTTGCTGCCCATTTTCTGAGTCTTTGATCCTTGGTAAAGGCAGCTGGAAACTTGTGAAATAAGTCCCATTTTCAGTCCCATCAGGATCAGGTATGGAATTTTCTATTTTACAAGGAGGAGGCTGAACTATATTACACTGTTCCAAAGAAGTGGTTTCTGAACTATGGCTGCATTTCAAAGTTCCTCTGTAAAGCAGACTATCTGCCTCAAACACTTGGTTGCTTTCAGTACATCCTTTCTGACCTCCATCCCTTTCACCTGGATGAAGGCATTCGGTGTTCTGGACAGGTATGCTGTTGTCACCCAGGGAATGGCTGTGCTTTGTGTGTTCTGACTCACAGCTTCCATCTTCTTCTTTCTTTATGTACGGCTCCATTTCAGAAGGTGGCTCCTCCTTAATTTTGGTACCGTACTTAACACAAATGACAAGATTTTCCATCTGCTGCTCTAAATAGGCACTACTCATCTGATGGGTACGTTTGTAATGCCTCACTATGCTGCTCTCCAATTTCACCACGGATAAGCATCCTTGAACCATGCAGGGGTACTGTGTATGCTCAGAATGCTCCACACACATATGGAGGGCTTCAGCTCTTGTTTTAAAAGTAATTGGAGCTTTCTTTTCTTTCATAAGGCCACATTTTTTAGCCTTAGCATTAAATGACCTCCTGGTAGTCTGAAGTTCATGCCCCTGAGTGAGAGTTGTTTGACACACCTTTTCACTCCTTAGTAGCCTCTCATTTGCCACTTTCTGGCTTCTAAACAGATCGTCATAATAGTCCTTATGCCGGTAATAGACATGTTGAGAATAATTACTGCGATGGGTGAAAATCTGGCCACAGCCATTAAGATCACAATGAATTTCATAATCTGAATGTATTTCTCCTTCAATATTATGCTGTTCCATCAAGTGGTGCTTCAACTTGCTGAATGTATAAAACACAGCAGGGCACTGAGGCTGGTTACAGGAAAACCTTGCTGCAGATTCAGCTTCAGAAAGCACTTTAGGCTCTTCAATGTGGTCTAGATTATGAGAGTCACTACAGTGCTTAGCAAGAGCTTTGGAACACAGGAAACGTTTGTTACATTCTTTATATTTGCAAGCAAATATCTTTTTACATTTGACAAGTTCCCTTTTGGTTCTTGCTTTGTCTTTCTCTAAACACAACTGTTCTTTGTTGTACTGATGTACAGTTCTGTAATGACGAATCAAGCCTTTTAGATTGGTGAATGAAGAGTTGCAAGTTTTATGGATACAATGGAATGGTTTGTGGTATTTATTCAAAATATAGCAGAGATTTCCTTTAGCAACAGTCCTCCTGCTACCTCTCCCCTCTCTTCCTTCTTGTTCTTCTCTATGACTACCTATTGGTGATGAAATATCAGATGTTTTACTTTCTGTTTCTTCACAAGATGACTCCAAATCTGTTTCTGAACTGCATTCATCCTTTTTAGAATGACAGTGTGGCTTCTCAGAGTTACTGCTGGGATCACCTCCAAGTTCAGCAGAACAATCATCTTTCAACCTATCTACTGAGCATGGGCCTTCATGATCACATTTTTCATTATCTAATAGTTTGTGAGTTACTCTGTCAGTGCCAATTTGATGTTTATTTTTGTAATGGATCCTAAGGTGTGTTTTTCTCGTAAATGACCTTTGGCAAATATGACACTGGAATGGGGAATACCGGTGTTGAAACATGGTTAACTGGAGGACTTTTTCTTTTGAATAATTATGCTTTTTAAGATAATGCATTAACAAAGCCTCTCTGGTCACAAATTCATATTTGCATCCTTGAAGTTCACAGAAAAAAGGCTTAGCTGCCAACTGTGCAAGGTACTGACTCGGCATGTTTTCATCTTGATTCTGAAAATTAAGGTCTGCGATATTGGGTGAAACCGATTGAAGAGACTTAGCACCACTGGATGGGTACCCCTGCAATGACCCTGAGAAAGATCCATGTGTCATTGAGTTTTTCAAGCTTAAATGTTTCAAGCGCAACAGAAGTTCCAACATGGTATCCTCTGTACATGGCCTTTTAGAAGCACAAATGGAAGCTTCTGAAGAATAACCTTGATGTTCTCGTTTACATTTAGTATGAATATTGTGATCTAGGCCTCCATCTGGGGAGTCACTGTTTGTATCTGAGCTGGGTTTAGTTTCTGCATCAAACTTTACAGTTGTTTGATTGTGTTCATTACCCAAGCAGGGGAAGAGATCTTTTGTTTTTATCTTTTTGGGTTTAAAATGGTATGGATGAACCTTTCGCAGATGCTTCTGTATCCCTTTTGCATTTTTGTATGTGGAACCACAGCCATCAAAACCACAGGTAAACTTAGTCCCATCAAAACAAATTGCCACACTGGGGCATTTCTCTTTTAAGCTGGAGGACACAAAGACTTTCTCATGAGATAACAATATATCCTGCATGGTTTCAGGGTGATCCAGTGTGTCAATTAACTCCTCATTCACAGAAGCAGAAGAGCTTTGACTTAACTGATCACTGGAATTACTGTCACTGTTTTCTTTCAGATTTTCTGCAGGTTCTATTTGAGAACTAGCTGATCCTGCACAGAAAAGAAGATCCTCAGGTAAATGTGATTTATCCGTTTGGTCAAGTAGATGGGGCTGATCAAGACACTCTTGCTTTTCACCTGCTGCAGGCTCCTCAAGTTTTACTGATTTCTTCACATCTTCATTTGAACTTTCAACATTATGCATTAAGAGGTGATTCTGGTATTCAATTTTGGAATAATAGAACTTTTTACAGCCAACAAAATTACATGTGTAAGATGCATCCCTAAAGTGTTGTGCTTCATGGTGGTAAAGCTGTCCCAAGTCACTGAAAACAATATTACAGCCATTTAATTCACATTTATAACGCAGATCATCATGTTTTTGTTTATGGTTAAGTAGTTCGTTCACTGATCCAAACCTAGCATAGCAATCTATGGATACACACATGTAAGGCTGAGGACCACAATGCACTTGTTCATGCTCCCGCAAGTGAAATGCAGACATGAAATGTCGTCGACAGTAAGTACACTTCTCTCTTCTATTTTTCATATCCAAGTAGTGCTTAGCGTTTTCATCATTATTTTGGTGTTCAGCTTTAAGATGTACACTTAAGTATTTAAATTGCTTAAACACACGGGAACAATCTGTGCCAGGACATGGATACAAATCTCTGTCTTGCAGGTGGCAATCTTCTAATTTGCTGAATGTGACATATTCATGAGACTCTCCTTTGGCTTGTTCATTCAATGACTGATTTTGCTCCAGGGCTGCAGAGGGACTCTTGGGACAAATTCCCTTTTGAGAGCCTTTCAACAGTAATCTCTTTCTAGAGGGGTCTCTTCTGCTTGGTGGCATTTTAACATGTTCCATCACATGAGGAACAAATATTTCTTTTCTCTTAAACTTTTTAATACAAACTGGACAAGTGTAAATTCCATCCTCCATGTGCATCTTAGAATGATGAAGAATCCTGGCCTCTATACATTCCCGCTTACATAACAGACAGAAAAATTTATACTGAAGCCACCTCTGGTATCTTTCAGAAGAACCGATGGGTTTTTTATCTCTTTTCTCCTTGTGCTGATCTGTCAGATCTCTTCTTCTATATTGTTTATCTTCTTTACCTTCCTCAGAGTCACTGAGAAATGATTCTAAAACATCTGTGTCATTTATAGACATTTCATAGCCACTTAGATCATCATCAGAATCTGAGGCCTCCTGTCCTAGGAGTTGGTGGCAGTGTCGTTTTAAAGTTTTCCAATCCCAAAACTCAGGATCAAAAGGCCAGTGGGCTTTTAAAGCTAATAAGAGCTCACATCGAAGAGAATTTGGAACTGGTGCATTTTCTTCATCAAATTTTTGATCTGGTTGCAAATATAGTTCTTCCAACATATTAAACCCATCCAAACTGGGTTCAATTAAGAATTCTGTAAGTTGACAGGCTCGTCTAACTTCTAAATCTTCTGGTAAAAGACAAGCAATTGTTTTACAAACTGATGCCTTCATTTCTTCATCCTCACTTGATCTGAGTTGAAGAGCTCTGACACACAGTAAAATCGAAACCCCAAGACCAGCATCTTGTGCCTGCAGGGAAAGCAGGGAAGAAAAGTTATTTTTTTTATTATAGAAAATAATGGAGTCCCTAACTCTCAAGTAATTTACCTAACCCTAAAGTAATTTACCTGTGTCAGAACATATAAACAATAAAGGCAAAGGAATTCAGGATAAATAAGGTCACCAAAAGATAAAAAAAAGATTTTGTCTTAAGTTGGGTATCAAGAATAGTTTAAATAAATGTGTGCAAGAGGAAACATGTGTAAGTGAGTTTAATATAGAATTCAAAGTAAGAAATTCATGTGTTATGAACACCTTGGTGTTTTTAAAACCTCAAGGCTAAAATAAATGATTCTCATCTTTTCCTAAAAGAATCAATGCTTCAAAGTTATAGACATACTGAATCTCAAGCTTCCCAGGGAGGAACTACAGAAATCAGAGAATCTCTCCGTAGCAGCAGGTTCTCAAAAAACAAGTCAAAAATTAGTACATACAAGGTAACTTTTTTACGGGAGAGACTGAAATAGAATGGGAATATAATATGAGCAAAGAAAAGCGGGATCATATGGCAGAATAGCTTAAAAGGCATTACTTAAGAGCACAAAATTTTGAGTCAGACTTTGTTCTTGAACCCCAGCTTCACTACAGTGACAAGTTCTTAATTCCTCTATGCCTCAGTTTCTTCATCTGTAAAATGGTAATAGCAATAGTAGTATTAGATTTCCCTAACATCATAAAAATGAAGGTAATATAAAGTGATTACTACAATGTTGGCACATAGTAAATATTTAACAGAATATCATGTAAAACAACTGAGGATAAATTCCGCTGTTTAAATCAGTAATCAATTTGCTAAACGAATTATTTCATGTTGGGCCCCATCCAAAGTGCTGGAAACACAAAGAAATAATTGCCATTAACTCACAGAATCCTTACTACATACATCGTAGGCACTATTCTAAATAAACTCTTTGCATACATTGTCCTTATTTTGTACACAAGAAACCAAGACTCAGGTTAGTTGCCCAAGGTAACTAGCTGGTGAGCAGAGGAACAAAGATTTAAACTTGAAAGCAATCTTTTTCCAGAATCTGAGCTCTTAACTACTTTACAGCCAATACCGACTCCAAAGCTTAACTGACCTGGCTATATCCCATGTGCCCTTAATACAACATACCAAGCCACTCTTTGTTCTCTCACCTTCCTGGTTTTAAAGCCACCAATTTATGCATGCCCACCAATTCCTTCAAAACCCAGCTCCACATTCCACATCCTAATTCCGAATTCCTCGCCACTCTTTTAACAAGTAACTGCTTGGCCTATCTGTTGAGAATATATATAATGGTATTTCTAGTTGCTGTTGTTTTTTAAGTGTTCTTACTGATTTCACAAATTTTACCATTTCAACCAGGTTAGGCTTAAGAAAGAAATGGACATCCTGCCCTGGCTGGTGTAGCTCAGTGGACTGAGCTCGGGCTGCGAACCAAAGGGTTGCCAGTACAGGGTGTGTGAGAGACAACCACACATTAATATTTCTTTCCCTCTCTCTTCTTCTCTTCCCCCCTCTCTAAAATGAATAAATAAAATCTTAAAAAAGAAAAAAAAGAAAAAAATGGACATTCTGTTTATCTCACAGTGTCTTCCAAAACAAATTAAGTAATAATAACTATTGAGAACCTATGAATTATTTTAAAATTTACCCAGCTTTCTCCAAGTCCTCTGTGCTATGACTTACAAGTGATAACCTTGTACCACATTATGCAATTTGTCAAGATCAGTCTAGTCCTGACTCTGCTGTGAACTAGGTGTATGATCCTGACAAATCACACACCTTTAATTTTTAGCTCCTTTATTACTAAAGAGAAGGGATTAAACTACATAAGGACATTTTTGCAAAATAGTAATGCCATATGTTTCACCAAAAGGGCCCCATGACCAAATAAACTGGATTCAAGATGGTCCCTCTACTTATACCTTCCAATTCAAAATACAGCTGCATCTACATTCATTCTGTCATACTATTTTGAAAGTCTTCAGAGACACCCTGGATTCTCTAAAGTCTTCCCTCCACTTATGACTTTCTCAAGTCATAGGATTTAACAAGTTTAACAAGTCTTAATAAGCACCTTTAGGTGACGATTTGGTTATGCTATTTAGAGAAAATGGAACCCTGGAAAATAAAGAGGCACTGTTACAAAGCACTCTCTCCATTATACACTGTTGCTTTCTGCAACGGACCTAATGCCCGCACAAGCTTTTCAGCATCATTAACCTTTTCCATCCCAAGGGCTATGTGACTGGTTGCTGGGTATCTCCCAATACCCTTTCCTCTATTCTACAAAAGCAGAACACCTGATTTTTATTTGGTTACAAAGTCACCCAGAATAATGAATATCTATCCTATCCCCCCCTGCAGCTAGATGTGGCTGTGTGTGTATATTGGAGGGAGTGAGGAAAGGTGTGTCAGAGTATGTTTTTTTGCCTCCTTTCTTGCTATCTGGAATGGAGACACTGTAGCTGCCTTTGGCATAGTTTTGGAATATGAGATGGAAGCTATGTGTTGACAAAGACAAAATGAATCTGGGAGCCACTAAAGCAACCCTGGCCTGTCTACCTAGATTATCTTCCTAAATGAGAGAGAAACTTCGTATCTTCTTTAGGCCACTACTATTACAGGATTTCTACCATTCATAGCAGAACTACAACAAAATTGGTTAGATCATCGCTCTCTTTCAAAGAGCTAGAGACACCCTGGCTGAGTGGCTCAGTTCATGGGAGAGGTGTCTCATACACCAAAAGGTTGCGGATGCCTTTCCTGGTCAAGACACATACCTAGGTTGCAGGTTTGATCCCTTGGCAGGGTTTATATGGGAGCAACTGATTAATGCTTCTCTCTCTCCCTCTACCTTCCTCTCTCTAAAATCAATAAACATCCTTGGGTGAGGACTAAAAATAATTAATAAAAAGCTAGAGGTAGGTCTCTTCATTTCAAAGAAATTCTATACTTACTGCCTCCCTTCTATCTACCTGTCCATATGCTTCCTACCTTTTAGGCTAAATATCATAAATAGTATTAGAGTGGAAAAGTATGCTAGATGGGGATTAGAGAGAAATAGATTCTGGTTATACAGATATACATCAAATTCCTTGGTCTTAGAAACCCACTTTTCCTCGTCTTCTGGCAGATTTCTCATGTTCTGTGGTTCCTTGTGGTAAACAGAATTCTAAGGTGGCGCTCAATAGCCCTCATTTTGTATAATCTCATTCCCTGGAGTGTAAGTGGAACCCTGTAAATATGAAATTTCATTCCTATGATTACCTTAGGTTATATGGCAAAAGGGACTTTGCAGATATAAGGAAGAATCCAATTCAGTTGATCTAAAGATAGGTGGAATACCTAAGTGGGCTTGACCTAATTACTCAGTCCCTTTCAGTCTAAGTCTGAAAGCAGATGGAAGAGATCAGATCTGAAGGAAGAGGACTCTTAGTGCCTCTGCTGGCTTGAAAAAGGCATGGAATAAAGGAGGCTTCTAGGATCTAGAAACAGATTGTGGTCAACAATTTGACCACAATTGTCGTCAACAATTAAGAATGAGCTGAATGTCGTCAACAATTAAGAATAAGCTGAAAAGCAGATTTTCTATAGAGCAGCCAGATAAAAATTCAGCCTGATCAACACCTCAATTTCAGCCTTGTGATACTCTTAAGCAGTGAACCTTGCCACATTGTGCTGGATTTCTCCCCTACAAAATCATGGACTAATAAATGGGTGCTGTCTTTGTGGTAATCTGTTATGCAGCGATAGGAAACTAGTACTTTCCTTAAAGATTAAAAAACAACACTTTTTAAAGGCCGGTTGTGACACTAATTTTTTTTAAACAAGGCAAGTTCCATAATTACTTGAACATGTCCTTTCTGTGATAGGAGACACAACTTCATTCAGTGATTAGAAATAATTATCACCTAACTTATCTGACCATGAATTTACTTCTGATAATAGTTTTTACCTTTTCCTATAGTCACTGGAGAAAACGAGATCAACATATTTCAAATAAAGTAGAGGATATGGAATGTTACATTAAAGGAGACGGGAAATATCAAAGATACAACTTTGCCTTGATTTTAGTATAATAATAATCATTGGGGGAAAATAAACTAAAAATAAAAACAATTCTTGAATTTTATCAAAGAAGTAACCCATAGAACATAACCATGAGCTATTATAAATATGGGCATATAGGGAGAACTCAGTCATAAGAATATACTAAAAACAAACAAAACAAAAACAGAGAATAGCCTAAGACTCACCCCAAATCTCTAGCCTAGTAATCTTAGCATACAGGGTGGGGCAAAAGTAGATTTACAGTGGTTCGTATGGAAAAGAATACAATAATTAATATAAAAATAAACTGTGTTTCATGTACTCACAACTGTAAACCCACTTTTAACCTACCCTATATATCCATAGGGCTGAACTCAAAAAATAAGGTTTTACAAAAACCTTATTTTTTGGCAATTAATTTGCCAAAAATATGGCAATTAATTTCATTTTCATGAAATATTTACTCATATGGCAATTAATTTCATTTTCAGAAATATTTACTCCCTAAAAATACCTAACTTGTTTCCTACTTGCACAGAAGTTTACAATTTGTGCAGTTGTTTCTGAAACTGTTCTATTACTCCAAACCCCAGAAAAATGTATCACTGCAAGGAGCAGAAAAATGCAATTATATTTTCTTCATTTGTAATTATTATGTTAAGTTGTGAACAAACATGCCTGTATAAAATACAGAACACAAAGGAATACAGAATTCCTTTGTTCTAAGAAAAGCAGATGTAGGGTGGTTGAGGTGACAGCAAAGAAACATAATCTTCCTTTCCTCCAGTGGTGTGTCACTTCAAATTACTATTTTCCATTAAGAAAAATTGTGGACCCCCCAGAAGTCAATCTACAGAAATAGCTGTGTCAAATTATTTAAAAGGAGTGGCCTGAGAGTAATCTCCACCCTCATTTCTTACGTCCAGGACAATCAGTATTAAAAGCATAAATTACTCACTTCAGTCTGTACAACTCTAATGAGGCAAAATAAATGCTGCTGTGTTTTAGCTATGACACCAAACTGACGACAGCGCTCCAAAAAAGTGTCTAAAGAAGGGTCGATTCTTCTTTGCAGTTTACTCCAAAAGAGAGTCAATTCCCTATAAAACAAAAGAATAAGGTAAAGCATTTAAAGCCACTGGTATTTGTTATCCACCTCCCCACCCATTTTTTTGTTTGTTTGTGAAAATAAATTGACAGTAAATAAAAACTAGGGGGAAAAAACACAAAACTAAGTACATTACCTATTGCTTCCTCCCAAACTATTCCCACCTTGTTCCAAAGGTCTCACCCCTTACATTGGTCATTGCTCTGAGTACCCCTAGTGGGCAGGAATCATCACATGTTACTACACTACAACCAACGCACACAACCAATAAATACTCTAAGGATACGCTTCTTCACGTTAATCTCACAGGTCTTTTCCAGCTCTAAAATGTCATGATGCTACTTAGGCTTGTGTTTTGAAATGTTTAAATATTACCAATAAAATTAGTAAATTGGTACTCTTGGAAAAGGCTAAAATACAAGAATCCCACAAATATCTCATTATGGAAACAGTGAAAAGCTTGAAAAGAGTAAGTTAAGTAAAACCTTGAATGGGTTAAGAGAAAACGCTCATGGAAAACAACTAGAAATTTTAAAATGCCAAGGATAGAAATGCTAGTTTGAATATAAAATGTGAATGCAAGGAAAGTTACTCAATAAAACTGAAGAGAATATCACTTAAAAGTGGCTCTATTCTCTCCCTCTCTCTCTTTTTCTAAGTGATAAGTAACTATGCCTTGGATGGTGTAGCTCAGCTGGTGGCAGTGTCATTCTGTAAACCAAACGTCCCAGGTTCAATTCCCGATCACGGCAGGTTAGGCCCCTGGGTCAGGATGCATCTGAGAAGGCAACCAATTGATGTTTCTCTCTCACATCAATGCTCTTCCTCTCCTTCCCACCCCCACAGCCTGTCTCTAGAAGCAATGAAAAAAATTGTCCTCGTGTAAGGATTAAAAATAATAATAATAATAATAATAACCATATTATTTTCATAAACTAGTATAGAGCACTAATATCCTATTATTGCTATTAACACACTATTCCAAGAAGCTAGTTACAAATCTAAAACTTAAGAAATGACCATTATGATTATCTTGTAACTTCTTGCTCTGGCTGGTGTGGTTCAGTGGATTGAATGCCAACCGGTGAACCCAAGGGTCGCTGGTTCAATTCCCAGTCTAGGGCACAGGCCTGGGTTGTTGGACCCAGAGGGGGCCTCATGAGAGGCAACCACACATTGATTTTTCCCCTCTATCCTTTCCCTTTTCCTCTCTAAAAATAAGTAAAATCTTAAAAAAGAAATTTATCTTGCCCTGGCTGGTGTGGCTCAGTGAATTGAACACGGGCTGCGAACCAAGGCATTGCAGGTTTGATTCCCAGTCAGGACATATGCCTGGGTTGCAGGCCACTGCCCCCAGCAACCGTCACATTGATGTTTCTCTTTCGCCCTCCCTTCCCTCTCTAAAAATAAATAAAATCTTTTTAAAAATTCTAAAAAAAAATTAATCTCTTTTTTATTGTTGCTCAAGTGCAGCTGTCTCCATTTTTACCCCACCATGACCCCCACCCGCAAACCTACCCCCTTTGGCTTTGTCCATTTGTCCATTATGCCTGTTCCCTGGTGGCCCTTCTCCTGTTATTCCCCATTTTCCCTCTCCCCACCTCCTCTATGGTTACTGTCAGTTTGTTCTTTATTGTGATGTCTCTGGTTGTATTTTGCTTGCTTCTTTACCTCTTTTTATAATAGATGAAAAATAAAAATATTTAATAGAACTTAATACTTTTTTATATTTTTAAAGAGCTAACTGGGATTCTCATATGGTGAAATTCTTGCACAGATACAAAACCTGCTTCAAAGATTAAATGAATATGTCTCAAAAGATATATAATTAGAGCTTTTAATATTTAATGATGGTAAATTTTAACTGAAACAAATAAAATTAAGTTTTAACACATTTAAATATTTGTCTTTGGCAAGCACTGCTGCTTTCCAAACCAGAAAAAGTAAAAATTGAGATACATCAGCTTTGAAAATAGCTAAAAGCCAAGCAAGTAATTGGGATGACGGTTTATTTTTAAACTCACAAGACTGCTTCGTTCAGATGTAAGCATTTTTGTGATTAAAACTTGAGAATCATGTAAAATTCTGAAGAACAAAGGAAACGAGACATATGCTCAGAGATAAAAAGAGTATCGATCAACATGTATGTATGTGCTCTGCCCAGGTGGCTAAGTTGGTTGGAGCATTGTCCCGTACACCAAAAGGTTGTGGGTTCCATCCCCGGTCAGAGGCACATATGGGGCAACCAATCGATGTTTCTCTCTTTCTCGTTCTTCTTCCCTCTCTTTATAAAAGCAATAAGCATATCCTCAGGTGAGGATTAAAAAAAACAACAAAAAGCAAAGTACCTATATGTGACATCTATCCTACTTAAATAGGACAAAATTATCAAAGCCAGTAACACCTGATTATGAAGATAAAATGGTAAAAAATAAAAACTCACTGACTAGCCAGAAGTTTAAGTAGGCAAATCTGATAATGTGATAAAAGGCAGATTGAGAATTAAGGTCTCTGATCATTAAAAAAATATCAGAATGTCTAGGGCTTGGTTTATTCCAAATTAAATATTTCAGGCTCTCATTATTTTAACTTCAAATAACCATGACCAAAAAAGGGTATTTTGGCCCTGGCTGGTGTGGCTTAGTGGTTGAGTGCCAGCCTGTGAATCATAGGGTCGCCAGTTTGATTCTCGGTCTAGGGCACATGCCTGGGTTGAGGACCGTGTCCCCAGTGGGGAGTGTGCAAGAGATGGCCACAAATTGATGTTTCTCTCCCTCTCCTTCTCCCTCCCTTCCCCTCTCTAAAAAATTTAAATCTTTTTAAAAAGGGTATTTTATATTTGTATACATATTTTCACATTACAATTCACAAATTTAAGACAATTACCCACCCAAACATGTCAAATGAACCTGAAACCATGATAACCCATAAATTACTCGTGAGAATGTCAGTATATGACTTTAATCACCCAATCAAATCTGCACACCTGAGCAATGAAACACTAATAAATCGTAACATGTAGACTGTTGGGTCACCCATGCACTTGGGTGCATGGATGCAGTGCATTAGTCCATGCACTTGGACTAATACTTCTTCAATGAGTGCAGTAATGTGATTTTTAAAATTAGACAACCATTAAAGAATATACGAAAAATGATTCTACTATATAGATGCCTCCAATGTTCAAATGACTTACCACATTCTAAAATTAGCTCAGTGTCTACCTCAAGTCAACATACTACAAATTCATAAAACAGGAAAGGAAATTTGTTTCTATATATAGGAGGAAATGCATTCTGGCAGCGATGTGGCTATTAAGCAAGAACTTTAAACTACACTGTGTTTCTGCACAGCAGGAAGCCCATAAAGTTGAGTTAACATGCCACACGAAGGTCCAGAATTTAGGCATTTTAGAAATGAGGTGGGGAAAAAAAAAACTTTGTGGAATTAAGGAATGATCATGCCATGAAGGAGGCTCCTGAAAATATGAGAAGTTGATCCTCATGACCTCTCTTTTTCTACAAAATTCAGTTACACTAAACACATGTAGATAAGTGGTCTTCACCAGGTACAGGGAACTCAACTGTGAAGTACATAACATATTGATACATGGTGACCCTGGTATATCACAGTCTAGTTAGGAGAGAACAGACAGAAAATTACATCTGAAGACATACAAATATACAATATATAAAGTTTAAGCTCAGAGAAATTACAGAAGTAAAGGCCAACCCCTATCAAATACTCGCTGAAAGCTTAGTGTGATTGAACCCAATGACATTATTTTTAAGTAAGCAGTGGGAATTACACTGTCCCATTCAAAATGGTTATCCTTCTCACTCGCTTGGCTACTCTAATTACATTACCATGGCTAGACATCTATATAAAACTCATTCTTCTGGCAGTTCTTTGATTTTCGCAGATGATAAAAAATTAGAGGTGGAAACGGTTAAAAAGAAAAAGAAAAAAAGCACCCTGGCTAATGTGGCTCAGTGGATTGAGTGCCAGTTAGTGAACCAAAGGGTCACAGGTTACATTCCCATCAGGACACATGCCTGCATTTTGGGCCAGGTCCCCAGTTGGGGGCATGTGAGAGGCAACCACACATCGATGTTTCTCTCCCTCTCTTTCTCGCACCATTCCCCCCTCTCTAAATAAAATCTTTTTTTTTAAGATTTTATTTATTTATTTTTAGAGAGGGGAGGGAGGGAGAGAGAGAGAGAGAGAGAGAGAGAGAGAGAGAGAGAGAGAGAGAGAGAGAGAGAGAGAGAGAGAGAGAGAGAGACAGGGAGAGAGAAACATCAATGTGTGGTTGCTGGGGGCCGTGGCCTGCGACCCAGGCATGTGCCCTGACTGGGAATCGAACCTGCGATGCTTTGGTTCGCAGCCTGCGCTCAATCCACTGAGCTACGCCCGCCAGGGCTCTAAAATCTTTTAGAAAAATTAATAAACCTTGTGAGATCAATACTGTGATCACTGCTATAAAATAATGTATTTTAATGTGGTTTGTAAATGTCTCTGAAGGAAATTTCTGTAAAAATAAAAAACTGTTTTGGGTGATAGTTACAGAATTTACGTGTCAAATATTATCTTCCATGATGATTACATTGAAGAAGGGAAGGGTTTACAGGAACAAGTATAAAGAACACATGGACAAAAACTAGGGGCAGGTGGAAATGGGACGGAGGTGGGAAGGGCTGGGATGGGAGTAAAAGACAGAAAATTGTACTTCAACAACAATTAAAATAAAATTTTTAAAAAATGACATTTACAATAAATAAATTCTAGTATGTATATATGTTTTAAAATTAAGTGACTGCTGCCATGAATGGTATAGCTCAGTAGGTTGGGTGTCACCCTAGAAACCAAAAAGTTTCAGGTTTGATTCCTGGTCAGGCCAGTTGCCTGGGTTGTAGGCCAGGTCCCAGGCTGGGGGTGCACAAGAGGCAACTAATCAATGTCTCTTGCACATCGATGTTTCTCTCCTTCTCTTTCTCCCTCTCTTCCCCTCTCTGAAAATAAATATTTTTTAAAGTGTCTTGTTATTATGATATCCAACATTATTGTCATATTTTTACAAATATCTCATAAAAAATACCACTTTAAAAATTGAAAACAATAGAAGGATAAACAAAAAGCTTCCAGATTCTGAAATTTTAGATTCTATTTATCTTTAAATTACTTGAAACAAGCTTACTTTTAACAAAGTGTGAAATGACTTAAGACTTTCTTTCCTTTACTCATTATAGCTCCTCAGGAGTCCAACAAGAGGGAAATCACTGTTAATCCTTTCCTGCTACAGGGGAAGAGCATTAATCCTAGAGCCACTAACATCCTTAACAGGGCTAATGGCAGCTGAGTGGAGAAGGAAAAAAAGCATGGGTCACTGTGAAAGGGAAGCTGTATCAGGGTTATTAGATAAGAACTGTGTGACTGGGTTTGAAAACACTTTCTAACCCATCCCATATGGGATTTAATGTATGCTTTGCACTGAAAACCTAACTAATAACTAGCAGTTATTGTTTTCATTAGAGGCAAAGGGATTAGCTGTGATAAGAAAAATAGGAGTTTGGCGGGGGGGGGGGGGGGGGGGGGCGGGGGGATGGAGACAAACTGGACTTGAACAATAAAAAATTGTGAAAAACAAAAGAAAAATAGGAGTTTGTTCTTTTAAGTGAATACATGTTTTGCTGAAGCTAAAATCTTTAATCTTTAATGCATGAAAAAAAAACCTGTCTTTGATTAAGTAATCAAAAACCTCACTGCTACTTAAGAGTTTTGAAAATTTATATCACTTCTTTTTCGGTTTCCTAACAAAATGCCCACAGCGATCATTATACAAAGTACACTTAAGTCCCTATCCCACTATTTCCTTTCTCATAGGAGATACAATTCTGGCATAGTGGGTTTGGTGGTAAAGACTTCAAACTGGATTCTGGTTGTGCCAAGAAGACACCCAGATTAGGTAGGAGTCAAAAAGCCCCGAGTTGAGGCTCTGCCACATGAGCCCTGAGACCTTGGGCAATCACAAGACTTCTCTGATCCCGCTGAGCCTCCACTGCCTTCGCCTTCCTCATCTGTGCAATGATTACTGTGAGGACTGAGTGAGATAATTTACAGTACACAAATAATATTTCTATGTAAAACAGTAAACAAAAATATAGCGATATACAAAATGCTAATAACATAAAATTAATACAAATACACACAGACATTCCAGACGGAGATGAATGAAGGCTGAATATACAAAAAGGTTTACTAGGTTTTCCTATAAACAAAATGCTCATTCCCAACTTCATCTTTACTTCTTAATTTTGTTTCTAAAGTCATCTTTAGTTTCTAAAATACTCAAGGTTCCTCTAATCAAGATTATGCAAATCTAACCCATTCTTTGAATTAAAGCTCAAATACTACCTCCTTCCTGACACTGGCGTACAGCGAGCATCTTTTTCTAACCTCCCATAAAATTACTGATACCACTAACCTGATTTCTTATTGACAGACTCTTGCATTTTAGAGGTTTCCTATGTACCAAGTTTGTCTTCTGGACCAAACTGATTCAGTACAGTTAGAATGAAAAGAACCATGGGTTATACCTACTGTTTCCTATTTAATAACTAAGTACTCAGCAGGCAAACAAGATACAAATTGAATTAAAACCAAAATAATGCATTTCTGCTATATGGTAGCAAAGTTACAAAAGAAATTACTATTCAAATGGATTACCTTCTCTACTGGAAGTTTGACCTAAAAACCTAGATAACCAATGTGTTTCCAAATAAGAGACAGAAAGTGACTACCAGAATTCTGATATAATAATGTAAAGGAAAACAATCTAACATCAATTTGTTTTGTACTGACATAATTTTATCTTCAAAGAAAAAGGCACATATTGGAGTTAACGAACAACCCTCTATGGAATGATGAAGATAAGCTCAAATTTTTTCCCTTTATTTTTGGACCCTTCCAGAAAAGATTAAATCAATGACATCATTAATTAAGTGGGCTAGCTTATAAACAAAAGTTTATTCACAAGTCATCATTTAATTTGTTTGGACTTAAAATTTGGAACAAACCAATGTTTTACATACACCCTAACTGCTATGCTATGGGCTAACAAAGGGAATAAAACGTAAATATACTTACCAAGAACAATGTACATTTGCAGTTTGGAGCTGCTGCGTAAGGTAGGTCGTACAAAGAACAAATGCTGTGTTATCCTGACCCTCGGATTCCAAATTACATATGATGTCTAGTATTTCCTTGCAGTCAACCTTTGCAATCTATCAAAAATGAGATGACTAAGTCAAAAAGAAATGGTGACTTTCCTATACACTTTAATGACCTAATGGCTGATTCTTATGGAATGAAATATTTCATATAAGAAAATTATTAAATAGAGAATAGAACAGATAATATAAGAAGTTCCACTGCAGTCCCACACAGATAAAAATATTTTAGTGCAGTTATAAAAAAATTACTCATGAACGCCACTGCTACATAAATGAGTCAAATTATGCAGATTAACTTTAGGTTATTTTCAGCTAAAGTACCATCATTTTTCCCCTGTATTTTCTTTCTTTTGTTCATTTTCAATTTTATTCAAGTCACTCTAGTTAATCTAGTAGGAAAATAAAGGGCTTAACCTTGCTGCCAGTAGGGCTAAAAGAAGACAACTAAGACCCTGTTTTAAATGTAAATGCTATGTCATTTTCTCATACAAATAAGGAAAAAAACCTTGTGGGTGAGTTTTTCAAATAGCTGAAACACCTTTAGAAATTTGTATTTTTAATTTGCATTATTTATGAGAATCTTTTAAAAAAGAAAACAAAAAACTCCTGAGCAAATCAGTAGGATTTTCTGGGGCTTTTCTGTATACTGGTCAAACAGAATAAAATCTCTAAAGACCCTTTTCTCACTATCGCACTATCGCATCACTTTCCTATCTTAATAAACAGAATGTAAAGAACATAATACACTGCATTACTGTTTCAGCATTGTAAGTGTCAATTTTATCAGGCACCAAATACACAAAACTGATCATTTCAAGACCACTGAGATGTCATAAGGGCAAATGAGGTATACAGACTTTAGTTCTCCCTTACAGGGTGCTATGCTCATCCACGGTTCTAAGTCGCTAATTTTAATCATACCCTCAAGGTAGCCACCACAAGGCTTCTTTCAAACTTCGCTCAAATGTCACTGTCTCATAGAATCCTCCTCTAAAAATACATTAGAATCCCTGTCAAAAACTCTACTTTTAAATTCCTCTTCTGTAGCATTTATCACAACTGTAATTCAATCATTAGTTGAACAACTTATTAGCATCTGTCTTCTCTGCTAGAATATCAAATCCATGAGGTCAAGGGCTATGTACACCTTGTTCAAAACTCAGCACTTAACAGTGTCTGGAACACAGAAGACACTCATTAATTAGGTGCTGATGAATGGATAAATGAATCAAGTTTTAAAAGGCTCAGGTTTACAGCTAACAGACTGAACATTATACAATTCTGTGCTTTCTAATCTTTACAAATACAAGCAGTGACTTAATAAGCAATATACTGTGTGGCTAAAAGCAATTATTCTAGAACCTGATTTTGTCTATTCTCTTTCTAGCTCTGTAGCTACTAGTTATGTGATCCTGGACAAGTTGCATTAACTCTTCAGTAACTTAGTTACTCAGTTTCCACACCTGTAAAATAGGAATAATAGAACCTCTCTTATTGTTAAGATTTATTATGTTTTAGTATAACATGATGACTATAATTAATAATACTGTACTGCATATTTGAAAGTTGCTGAGAGATCTTTAGTTCTCATCCCAGGGAAAAAAAGTGTAATTATGTATGGTGACAGATGTTAAGTAGACAGACTTATTGTGGTGATCATTTTCCAACATATAAAAATATTGAATCATTATGTTGTACACCTAAAACTAATATGTTATATGTCAATTATTACCTGAATAAAAAAAGTATGTGTGCCGGCCCTGGCTGGCGTAGCTCAGTGGATTGAGCACGGGCTGCAAACCAAAGTGTTGCAGGTTCGATTCCCAGTCATGGTACATGCCTGGGTTGCAGGCCATGACCCCCAGCAGCCGCACATTAATGTGTGATGTGTGTCTGTCTGTCTCTCTCTCTATCTCTCCCCCCTCCCTCCCTTCCCTCTCTAAAAATAAATAAAATCTTTTTAAAAAAAAATGTGTGCCTATTAAAGTTGTAGTTGTCTTTTTTAAAAAGATGTTTTAAAAAGGAACTGCAAATAAAGAGCACTTTAAAAGCGATGCTAAAAATTGTTTTCATAAAATATATAAATTTTTTTTAAAGGAGGGGGAGAAAGTGAACCTTAAGAGTACTAAGAAGCATTTCAAAAGATCATTCTCAGATGCAAGATCACTCAATGTAAATTTGTATCTAACAAGTACTGGGAAGCCAAATTAAGTTGTTAAAGCCTAAAACATAATTAAAGTTAAATTCAGCTTTCAGGGGGGAAAAAAAGACCTCATCATACATTATGAAGATGAAATTTTACTGATGCCCTAAACAATCTCCAGATGCCCATCCATAACTGAATTAAACAGAAGGGTCATCCAGAGAAGAAATGCCCACCACACAGTCACTTACAATTACACTGAATGAAGGACCAAAATGAGAATTCCGTAGCACGTGAAAACAGCTGTTCCAGAGCTGCCACCACCTACTATCCCTACCACATTAAAGCTCCTGTCAAAAATTAAGAATTCTAACATTTGATTTAGGCTGTCATATAACCTCTCCAAGCTGAGAAACAGCACGAGAAATTCTCTAATCCACATACACAAATTAGAATAAAATAACATATGACTGCATTTCTAGAAGTGCCCAGGTTCCCCAGTTGAGGGCTTGAGAGAAGCAACCAGTTGATATATCTCTCATACATTGATGTTTCCCTCCCTTTTCCCCTCCCTTCCCCTCTCCCTAAAAAGTAAATAAAATCTTTAAAATGATATACTTTTAACACCTCATAAGTAATACAATATGATTATACTGCTTGTCCTCAACCTTCTGCAATAAACTTAAGAGCACACTAAAAACCAAACATAAGCCACAAAATGTTTTTCAGCTGTAGTGAATTAAAATGAAGGTCACTGACAAGGTTTTGAGAATTTCAGTAATTATCTAGGAAATACCTTGTACCTGGACTGATACTGAAATAATTTCTTTGTTCTTAAATATGATTCCTATCCCTAGGCTTTATATTCTTTACCTACTAAGACAAGTAGGACACATGCATCAAATAATTAAATCTCTGTTTACCATCCATCTTACCTACTAGAATATACGTTCCATGAGAGCAAAAATGTTTCATTCACCAGTGCATCTTCAGTGCCTACAACACTGCCAGGCACATGTGGGGGGTGGGGGGGGGGGGGGGGCATCAATAAATATTTGTCAACATGAAAGGTTACATGATAACTTAGTGGCCACAAAATGTCAGGATGACCAAGTGAGACAGAGTGAAGACAGGAAGAATAAGATGGACTAGAGTTAGAAAATAAGTTTTCAAGGAAAATAGTTTTGGGGAGATATCAGGGTTTAGATGTGAAGGGTAGGGTGGCCCAAAGAAAGATGACAGATTGAGCAAATAAATTATTAAATGTGAGAGCAACCAGAGCATATGAGGAGGGAAAAGGTTACCTGTTATAAAGAGTAATATTTACCACTTACTGGCACTAAGTGAATGAGACATTGAATTAAATAAAGTTAAGAGTTTAGGACAAAGCTAAATTGCACACTGGAAGAATAAAACCATGTCATAAAGTTGTACAGATTCAGCCCTGGCTGGCGTAGCTCAGTGGATGGAGCGCGGGCTGCGAACCAGGCATCACAGGTTCGATTCCCAGTCAGGGCACATGCCTGGGTTGCAGGCCATAACCCCCAGCAACCACACATTGATGTCTGTCTCTCTCTCCCCCCTTCCCACTCTAAAAATAAATAAATAAAATCTTAAAAAAAAAAAAAAGTTGTGCAGATTCGAGCTACACAAAGGTAACCACTAACCTCCTGCTAAGGAGGTTAGTGGGGATTTAAATTCAGTCTGCTTGCAAAGCCCTGAGTATTGGCATAGGGCTCCTCCTCTCAGAAGAAGGGAGACCTCTGAGAGGCAACCATGTGAATAGGGGCATAGTGGCACATGGTACTTTTTGCTAATTTCCATAAAGGTAGCATATAGGCTAATGACAGTGACAGACTGGAGAACACGGCATTTACCCTTTGGGTTTTATAGGGAATTAGAGGCTTTTGCTGCTATTGTTTCTTTTGGATATATATCCAAAAGGCGTGACTTGAAATCAGTATGGTTTTTGGTTTAACTTCTATTTATTAGATTTCTCCTGATCATGAAATTATTTATAATAGAACCCTGAAAGATAAAAAACAAGTTATCCTTAGACCTCTTAACAACAAGGTGAGTTTTAGTCCAGTATTTTGTCTATGCACACTAACTGTACAGCATGGATTCAATGTGTCTACCTGCAAATACGTACCTATTTTAAAGAAGGGAGAGACTACACATACTGGTTGTATATTCCTTCTTTTACCCTAATGCTCTGTTTGACTTAAGTGAGTTTTTACCAGCCCACAAGATAGAGAGGAGAAGGCAGGCTAACTGTAGAGGCAGAGAGTAAGAAGTAGATGTGAAAAAATAAAGAAGTTGGAAAGGTAATAACAACAACAACAACAACACCACCACCACTTCTAACTCTTACAGCATCTGTTACTTTATGCCAGGCTCTGATCTGCAAGTTTACATAAACTAAATTTTCACAACCACCCAACAATATAGGTACACTACTGTTATCCCCAATTACAGATTACAGAATTTAAAGCACAAACAGATTAAGTAACTTGCCAAAAGTTATACAGATAGTAAGAGTCCCAGGATCTAGCCCTGGCAGTCTGGTTCCAGGGTCCATACTCTTAGCCAATATGTTATAGTGAGATGTTTTAATAGTAGAACACACAATAGGTTATGTCCAAATAGAAAGAAAACTGTACACCTTTGGTTTTCCCCAACTCTGTGCTCTTTGAAGACAAGAAATATGTTGATTGTTTTGTTTCTAAGGGTAGTAAATAAACATTTACTGAAGTAAAATGAATGAACCATGAGCGGAACCAGGAACCAGCCAAGAACTTAGAAGCATCTGAAAGGCTATTCAGGACCATTCATTCCACACCATGTTCTCACCTTAAGCCTCTTCAAAATCCTATCAAGTTCCCCCAGATCTTTCCTTATCAAAATCTACTTCATAGTGAAAGTCTGATAAACAATGATACAAAAATAGAAATCATGCATAAGCACAAGCAATGACATTTGAAATTACCAGTATCAAAACTTTCAGGATACAGGCATGAAGTAGCTAATGCTGGAAAATCAGGTGGCAAAGATGAAAACATATCATCTTATCTAAGAATTTTACATATATTGATCACGTAACTTCCTGCCAGGCCTGATGCTGAATAAGGAATAAAAGAGTTGGACATAACAAAGATAATGCCTGAAAATGATCTTGTGGCAAATCCTGGGTAAAACATAATGAATTTTCTTTTGTAAATGCGTAGCTGAACACTCAAAAACGAAAAATAAATCACTAAGGGAAGAGTATTTAAGTTTGAACATCTTCCCTAATTTGATGAGTCGCTGCTAATGTCACTAAGAGTCTGAGCTTTACAAGTTACGGATAGATGACAGAACTCAGACCTGAGAACAGAAACTTGGCACTGAGATTTTCTATTAAGTTGGAGCCCCTGAAGAACTAAAAACTGAGAGAAAGGGTGGACTAAAATTTTTTTAAAAAGCAATAAAACCAGGGATATAATAGAAAAACTTATTTGTCAATCTTAAGCTGAATTCTGTTAAGATAAAAGAAGAATCATTTTAGAATTTATAACCTGTCCTCCAAACCTAGAGTTTGATATAACACTACTGTTGTCTAAAATCATCAAACTGAGAAAAATACAATAAAATAAAAAGAAGATGTAGCTGGTAACAGCTGTGAATCACCAGGCAGAAGCAATCATAAAACTGCTTTGATTTATAGAAACAAATGCTAACTAAGGCCTATTAGAATTCTCAGACATAAAGCACTCTCTACTTCCACCGACCCCACCAAAACTCAAAGTTCCAAACTATAAAAAGCAAACAGGGCCCTGGCTGGTGTGGCTTAGTGGACTGAGCATCAGCCTGAGAACCAAAGGGTTGCCAGTTTGACTCCCAGTCAGGGCACATGCCTGGGTTGCAGGCCAGGTCCTCAGTTGAGGATGTGCGAGAGGCAACCACACATCAATGTTTCTCTCCTTCTCTTTCTCCCTTTCTTCACCTCTCTCTAAAAAGAAATGAATGAATGAATAAATAAAATTTTAAAAAATAAAATAAAAAATAAAAAGCAAACAGGCCATTCCAAAAATGCAAGCAAGGACAGACAATAAGCTGCAGAACTAGACTCCTGAGAACGTCAGATAACAGAATATAATATAGAACACAGAGACTTGAACACCCCTCCAACCATGGATTTTGCGGGGGGGAAAATTAAACAGAGTACA
The DNA here is from genome assembly GCF_004126475.2 of Phyllostomus discolor. Taxonomy (NCBI): domain Eukaryota; kingdom Metazoa; phylum Chordata; class Mammalia; order Chiroptera; family Phyllostomidae; genus Phyllostomus; species Phyllostomus discolor. Next base: position 26,919,758 of record NC_040907.2, on the reverse strand, counting down.
ATGCATTTGATAATAATGAGAGAGAGAGACAGAGAGAGAGAGAGAAGCATGAAGGGAGGGAAGATGGGAGAGAGAAGGACCGAGGGGGAAGGAAGGGAGGGAGGGAGGGGAGGGGAGGGGAGGGAGCATTGAGTCATGAAAAGACATGAAGGTAAATGTACAAGGGTAGGCAAAAGTAGGTTTACAGTTGTGAGTATGTGAAACAAGAGTTTATTCTTTTTTATTTTATTTTTTCATTATTTTATTGTTCAAGTACAGTGGTCTACATTTACTCCCCACAACCCCCCCAAGTTTATTCTTGTTTTATTAATTATTGTACTTATTTACATTACGACTATAAATCTATTTTTGTCCACTCCTGTATATTGTTAAGTGAAAGAAGCCGATCTGAAAAGGCTACATACTGTTTGATTCCAACTATATGACATTCTGGAATAGGCAAAACTGTGTAGATAATAAAGAGTGGTTCTTAGGAATCTGAGGGGGGAGAGAGATGAAAAGGCAGAATACAAGAAATTTTTAAGGCAGTAAAACTATTCTGTATGATACTGTGATGGTACATCCATGTCATTTACACATTTGTCAAAACACATAGAATGTACAACACAAAGAATGAACCCTAATATAAACTATGGATTTTAGTTAATAACAATGTATTGGTTCACCAATTATAAGAAATGTAACCACTAATGGCAAGATGTTAACAGGTGAAACTGAGGGTGGGTGGGAGGGTATGTATGGGAGCTCTATTTTCCACTCAATTTTTCTTTAAACCTAAATAAAACTGCTCCAAAATAATCCCATGAATTTTAAATTGAATTTTTTGTCTTTTTATTATTAGCTTGTAAGAGTTCTTCATATATTTTGGATTCAAGTCCTTTACCAGACATATGGTTTGCAAATATTTTCTCCCATCCTGTGAATCACTTTTCACTTGCCTGGGTGTCTTCTGATGCACAAAGTTGGATTAAGTTCTATTTATTTTTTCTTTAGTCACATGTGTTTTTGGTGTCAGATGTAAGAAACAATTGCCTAATCTGAGGTCTTAAAGATTTATTCCTGTCCTGACTGGTGTGACTCAGTGGGGTGGGTGTCATCCTGCACACCAAAAAGCCCCAGTTTGATTTCCAGTCAGGGCATGTGCCTGGGTTGTGGGTCAGGTCTCCAGTTGGGGGTGTACGAGAGGAAACCAACTGTTGTTTCTCCCCATCTCTTCCTCTTTCCCTTTCCCTCGCTCTAAAAATAAATAAAATCTTTAAAAAAATTAAATTACAAAACCCTAAAGGTTTATTTCTGTATTTTCTTGTAAGTTGCTACAGTTTTAGCTCTTACATTGAAGTCCATGATGCATTTGGAGTTAATATTTGCATATGGTCCAATTCCCCTTTCCCCTCTTGAATTGTCTTGGCATCTGTATAGAAATCAACTGACTTTAAGTGAGAGGGCTTATCTCTAGACTCTCCATTCTAGTCTGTTGATCTTTTTGCCTATTTTTTTTTAATCAGTTCTGCTGAAACATACTGTCTTAATTACTGTCATGTTTTGAAACTTAAGAAATAAAAAAGTGTGAGTCCTCCAAATTCATTCTTTTACTGGACTGGCAATCCTGGGTCCCTTGAATTTTCACATGAATTTTAGGATCAGCTTGATGATTCCTGCACAAAAGGAAGGTAGCATTTTTAATAGAGAGACACTGAATCTGTAGATTAATATGGGGAGTACTGCCATGTTTACAATATTAAGTCTTCTGATCCATGAACATAGGCTGTTTTCCATTAATTTAGACTTTCTTGCAATATTTCGTAGCCTTCAGTGTACTAGTCTTGCACTTCTATTTTTTAATTTGTTCCTTAACTACCTTATTCTTTTTGATGCTATTGTACATGGAATTGTTCCCTTAATTTCATGTTTGCATTGTTCATTGCTAGCTGTATATAAATAAAAATGACTTTTTTAAGGATTGTTCATATATAAGACCATGACATATGCAAATATACTGTACTTATTCATCTTCCTTTCCGATCTAGATGCCTTTCTTTCTTTCTTTCCTTGACTAACTGCCCTGGCTAAAATTTCCAATACAGTATCAAACAGGAGTGGCAAGAGCAAACATTCTTGTTCTGTCCCTTCCTGATCTTAGGGGAAAGCCAGTCTTTCATCATAAAATGTCAACTGTAGGGTTTCACAGATGCCCTTTATCAGGCTGAGGAAGTTCCCTACCATTCCTAGTTTGAATGCTTTTACATGAAAGGGCACAGGATCTTGTGATGAGCATGTGGCTTTTATCCTTTTATTGAACGTGGTGTATTATATTGATTGATTTAAACTAACCTTGTGTTCCTGTATAAATCCCACTTGATTAAGGTGTATACTCCTTTTTATATGTTGCATACTTGTCTTACTGCTTTTTGGTGAGGATTTTTGCAGCTACATTCATTAGGGATATTGGTCTGTAGTTTTCTTTCTTTTAAAGATTTTGTTTATTTATTTTTAGAGAGATGGGGAGGAAGAGACAAAGAGAGGGAAAGAAGCCCTGAAGAGAAACACTGATTGGTTGTCACATGTCCCCAACTGGGGACCTGGCCCACAACCCAGGCATGTGCCCTGGCAGGGAATTAAACCAGCAACCTTTGGGTTCACAAGCCAGTGCTCAATCTACTCAGCCACAGCAGCCAGGGCTGTAGTTTCCTTTCTTATGATGTCTTTGGTTTTGGTTATCAGGATAGTAATGGCCTCAGAGCATGAGTTTGGAAGCATTTCTTCTCATATTTTTTGGAAGACTTTGTAAAGGCTTGATGTAAATTCTTCTGTATATGTCCACCAGGAAAGCTATGTGTGTATAAGCTTTTCTTTGTGGTTACGTTTTTAAATTACCAATTCAATCTCTTTACTAGTCATGAGTATATTCAGATTTTCTATTTCTTTGTAACTTAGTTTCAGTAGTTTGTATTATTTAAAAAATTTGTCTATGTCATTTAAGTAAATCTAATTTTTTGGTATGTAGGTCTTCACAGTATTCCCTTGTAATTCTTTTTATTCCTATAAGGTTGGTACTGATGTCCTTTCATTTCTAATTTTAGTAATTCGAGTATTTTTCTTGTACAGTAAACTAAAAGTTTATCAATTTTGATCTTTTCAAAGAACCAACTTTATTACTATTTTCTCTATTGATTTGGTATTCTCTATGTATTATTTACACTGTAATGTGTATTATCTCCTGCTTCCTTTGGGTTTAGTTTCCTCTTATCTAGATTTTTACAGAAGATGTTTAGGTTATCAATTTGAAACCACTCTTTTTTGAGGCTGACATTTTCTAACTATAAATTTCCCTCTAAGTACTGCATTAGCTGTATTCCATTAGTTTTGATATGTTACATTTCATCATTCATCTGAACGTATTTTCTAATTTCTCTTGTGCTTTTTTTCCTTTGATCCACTGCTTATTTGAGGTGTTTAATTTTCACATATTTGTGAATTCTTCAAATTTCCTTCTGTTACTGATTTCTAATTTCATTCCACTGTGACTAAAGAACATATTTTGTGTGACTTTAATCCTTTTAAATTTATCAAGACGTGTTTTGTGGCCTGATAGGTGATCTATCCTACAGAATGCTCCACGTGCATTTGAGAAGAATGTATATTCTGTTGCTATTGAGGTTTCTATAAATATCTGTTAGGTCTAGATTCAGATCTGATGTTGAGTCTCTCTAGCAAATTAATTTTAACTACTGTACTTTCCACTTAAGAATCTCAAGTTAGTTTTTTTTTTTAATACTCACCCGAGGATATGCTTTTTGATTTTAAAGAGATGGAAAGGAAAAGAGAGGAAGAAAAACACCGATCAGTTGCTTCTTGTATGCTCTCTGAGGACTAAACCTGCAACCCATACATGTGCCCTGACCAGGAATCAAACCTGCAACCTTACAGAATGATGCTCTAACCAAATGAGCCACACCAGCCAAGGCTCAATTTGGTTCTTTTCTATAATTTCCATTTTTTTTGCTGCTATTCTCCACTTGTTCAGATATTGTCCTCATACTTTCCTTTAATTACTTAACATAGTTCCACCATTGCTTCTTTTGAGCCACCTGGTGTGCATATTCTCAGCTAAGGTCACACAAGGTGACTCTGTCTTCTTGTTTCAGTTCTCATAGTGTAACAAGTCTTTTTCACGTTCTATTTAATGTCACTTTTTACATTTTTGTGCTTTTTTACTGGTGATTTCACTCTTTAAAATAGCCCCCTAGTGCAGTACTAAAGTGCTATCTAGAGTTTCTAAGTGCAAGAGGCTGTGATGTGCCTTACAAAAAAAAATTACATGTATTAAATAAGCTTCATTCGCGCATAGTGCTACTGGCTATCAGTTCAGTGATAATGAAGCAACAGTACGTATTAAATAAGTTGTCCCTATACAGAAAAACACATAAAACAAAGTTATGATCAGCTGACAAAAATATTGTGACAAGAAGCTTGCAGAAATCTAACCTTCCATATCCCCTAGTAGTAATAGTTTCAGCATTTGCTAATTCGGTGTTTGCAGTGACCATTATAGAACATACCCTATTTTTCGGACTATAAGACATACCTCCCTGCCCACCTCCATTTGGAAGGAAAATGCAGCAGTGACCCTGCTCCACTGCTGCCCCCACCGCTCAGCGAGCCAGGCACGCTACATTCAGACTATAAGATGCACCCCCTTTCCTCTCAAATCTGAGGGGTGCGTCTTATAGTCCGAAAAATAGAGGTAACTCATGCATGGCAAGGGTCGACTGTATCTGTAATAGGTAATATAAAGTCCTTGTCTAGTTAGTTCAACATCTGGATGTCCTTAGGAACAGCTTCTATAGGCTGCTTTTCTTTACCTGTATATGAGGTATCATTTTTCTTTTTACGATAAGTGGGTATTTTAAATAATATATTGTGGCAACTCTGGAAATCTGATTCCCTCACCTCATTAGGGTTTGTTATTGTTGCTATTTATTTAGCGACTTTCCTGGAATAATTCTGTAAAGTCTGTATTGTCATCTGTGGCCACTATTAAGTCTTTGCTCACTTTACTGAGGTCAGCTGCCTATTCAACATATGCAGGATATTTGTTTAAATGCCTTGAACAAGTAGTCTCTCTGCTTTTGCCAAACAGCTCTGTGTTTGTGTTGGGACATGGTTTCAATTTCAGTAGGCACTTTACAACGATCTTGCCCTTCATTTCCTACTTGTGCAGAGCCTCAAGGTAAACAAAAGGCGAGGGACTGGAGCCTTCTGAAGTCATTCCTTGGTAGACACACAGTCCTGTACATGCATATTACTTTCCAGAATCCAAGGAATATATCAGAGGTTTTCAAAGCCTCCTATGGACATCCCATATTCCAGTTTTTCTTTTTAGTTTTTTGGCTAATCTCTTTTTAGCCCGACCAGTAATGCTTCCTCAGAACAATGGATGAAGTTGTCATGTTAATCAATTATTACTGATTGTTTTTGAGAAATGTTCTGGGGACAGAGCTCAACTCTCAGTCAAATAAAGATGGGTTCTGAGAAGGGAGTTTTTTAGAAGGTTGCCAGATAGGTCAAATGGTGACAATTTTCTGAGGATGGGCTTTTTCAGAGTTCCAAAACCATTCTATTTCCTTGGTTGGCACTAGGCTGCTGGTTTTTACAGCCACCACAGTTTCCAGGTTGTTTTCAAGGTTACTGTGAAGCTGGGGAGGGGGAGGTGGGAAGTGGTACAAGTTAAAATGCCACTAAGCTTGCTGTTCTTACTGAAATTCATCTGTTTTTCTTGAATAAAACCTACTAGAATTGTGTTATGCAGTTAGGTAATTTCCGGAGTTCTGAAAAAGTTAATTTCAACCACTCTCTGACTTCAAATGCTGATGACTTGGAACTCTGTAATTTCCAGCTCAGACCTCTCCCCTAAGTTGTGTGACTGCTATCTGCTGCTCCTTCTCCTTTGCGTTGCTGTTCTTTGTATCCCCAGGGCCTAGTAAAATCTTCCAATGGATATACATTACATGATTGAAAGGCATATCTGTACTATTTCTTACAATAATAACATGTGAGTCTACAATTACCTCAAAATAAAATGTCTAATTTTATTTTATTTTTTAAAAAAGATCCCCTTGACTATTGTACAAAAATGAACTGTGGGGACAAGAATAGATGCAATTATAAGACTTTCACAATAATCAATCAACTGGCATAAGAGAAGGTAGGTAGAAAAAGTGTATTTGTCTTCCTAAGTTATTTTCATGCTTAGGCTACAAAGGTTAAACTAGTACTCTGGCCAGTGCTATTACTGGATTATTTTCAATACAGTACTTTCAATCTAGAATAGTGGTTTCAATCTAGTATTTTCCTGATCCATCCTGAGGTGTAAGGCAAATAATTTGTTCCTAAAAATAACCTTTTAAAAACTGAAATCAGTAATTGTCTTTTCAAAAAGGAATCAGGAAAAAAAAGAATCAAAGTGGATTTAAGATTATCCATAACATAGATTGCTTTCACTTGCATCCCTGAGTAGGAGAAACATGGGAGTTATAGTTAGCAAGCTTCTATTTCATGTAAACCTGGGTCTATTTTGGGGAGAATTATCCTGTTTAGTTTCAGAGATATCACCTGGAAAAAGACTTTTAAAAATCTGGCTTCTTTTAAACTGCAGCAATACCACAGACCACCACTATGTTGAGAGGTTATGTGCTGGTTTCTTAAAGAAATAAATGGTCATTAAATCCTAGAATGGTATGTATCTGAGAGAAACCTGAAATGTCCTGCTGAATTTTTAAAAATAATGTATGTCTAACTCTCCAGTGTAATCATACATAAATCAAAATACCCACACATAACCCATGAAAGTGAAAGAAGTGAGATCCAAATATGTACTTAGTCATAGGAAGATGCCCCTTCCAGATATTTTTTAAAACTCTTTAGGAGATAAAATATTTAAATAGACAAATCCTCAATTTCCTCAGAAGGCCTTTTTACCTTTAGTGTACTTTTCAAGTATACATCTTATTCCCCATATGATTATTAATGATCAAGTAAAATTATTCATATTTTAATTTTAAATTTAATTGTACACTTATTATTCTTTGTTCTGGATCCATCTTCATCTTGTTTCTTACTTAAAATACACTTGGAATTTCTATGTTCTTGTTTACTTTTTCTTCTATTCCCAAACTGAATTCCCAGTGGGTCCTGTTTAAATGTATTTGCTATGTTTATCATTTATACCTAGTGACTGTGTCAATTCCCAACAGTGTTAGTTAGACTGGTGAATAAATTAAGTCATGTTTGTTCCTTTCCCATCAAGAGACAGAACAAGCCTTTGCTACTGTATCCATTAATCACATTAAACACTGAAGGTGTAGTTCATTCAGGGACCAAGGCTGAAACGGACCCACCCTGTAACTGTGTCAAGAACTCTTCTGACAGATTTCTTGATTCTTCATAATAACAGAAGTGTTTCATGTTTAAAACAACATTATCATTCACAGTATATGTGGAAAACTTGATCTTTGCAAGGATTTCCTCCTCCAGTAGTGAAAAAAATATACAGGAAAAACCTGCTTGGGACACTTCTCCATGGCCAAGTCTGTAACTTTCATTAAAATATTTTTGTATGTAAAATTAAGAGCAATGTCATCTCATTCGATTATAAATGAAGTATTTACAAACTAGAGCTTGAGGATTTCATGGAGTTCTGAATTCTGGGTTCTGAATTTTGGCTTTCAAGCTGACCCTGTCAATTATTCTTAATTGTATGTGTCTGGCTGAATCTTCCCCAGCAGAGGTTTCCCATTACACACACCTATTACTGTGATACCCACAGGTGCCAACATACAAATACTTCTATTCCCCGCCGCTGCTCAAGTTAATTTGACTCTTTTGAACTCAGCTGAAGTAGATGGCAAAATATGTGTGTAATTCTTCTACCTTAGAACATGTGCTAATTTCAAGTTAATAAGCATCTAGTAATTCGTAAGTACTTTTCCAAAGCAAATTTTAAAGATTCTCTTTAATTCTACTGTCACTTGCAAAAGCAAGCATCACTGGATAAGAGACTAATTATGATGGTACCAGTGTTCTTTTAAAAATGATTTTATGTATGCTAAATGTTTGTGCATTAATTAATTTAATAAATCAATCCCAATCATTAGAAAATATTTTAAACCACACCTTATATATAACTGTATAAATATGAATAGAAGGATATACCACCAAGATGCTTCCTACTGGAACATGGCTCACCAATGCTTATCAAATGACAATAAGTTGTACAGTGGAAAGTGGGCTGGCCAGAGAGTCAGGGAGGCTGCATACTAGTCTGGGCTTGGACATCAGCTTAATGCAAGTATGGCTTTGGAGGTACTACCATCTTGGCCTTAGTTTCATCACTGGTAAAGCACAGATTAGGCTAAATATTTAATAGCTGTAATACACTGGAAAATTTGATTCTTATAGAGCCAGGATCAGTAAGTATTTTTTGTACAGGGTCATATAGAAGACATTTTCAGCTTTGAGGGCCAAATGGTCTGTTACTCAACTCTGCCATTGTACAGAAAAAAACAGCCATGGACAATCCATAAAACTTAATTTATAAAAACAGGTAGTTGGGTCACAGGCTGTAGTTTGCAACACAACTCTGTTTTTGTCCTATCAGCAAGACTTGTTCGTTCTTCCATTGCTAACAACTCCAATTTCTTCTTCTAAACCTAATACCTACTTTTTCTAGGTTTCTAAAACACTGTTTCAGTCATTTCACTTCCTACCTTCAAAACCTTCCTCATATCCACTGCACCAAATTTAAGCTCTAATACCCTGGATTTTCAGAAGCATTCCTTTAGCACACCCAACAGATCTCTCTCACAAGACCTCAACACCCACTCTCTGCCCCAGGCAAGGTGTTCTCTAGGGCAAGGGTCCCCAACCCCAGGGCTGAGGACCAGTACTGGTCTGTCTGTGGCCTGTTAGGAACCTCCTGGCTGCACAGCAGGAGGTGAGGGGCAAGCTAGCGTTAGCATTACCGCTTGGGCCCCACCTCCTGGCTCCTACCCCAACGCCCCCATCTGTGGAAAGACTGTCTTCCATGAAACTGGTCCTAGGTGCCAAAAGAGTTGGGGATAGCAGCTATAGGGGGTACTGGCAAAGTACACATTCATTTCCGTCTACTACCACATTCAGTTATCCCAAAACCATTCCTTCTACCTTCCAAACCCCATCAGTATTTCAAGGTCCAACTCAAGGATCAATTTTTATAAAGCCTTTTATAAAAGTCTTTTTATTCCAGTCCACAAAGACATTATCCCCACACTGCTACTGAATTTAGGGGCAGTATATTATGGCTTAGAATTTATCTTCCTGTAATTGTTTCTGGCAAACAAACTAGGCCATATATACTCTTTCAATTTGCCAATGCTTAATACAATGCTAGAAACAATACTGGTTTTAAATAAACAAAAGGCTGAGATATTAAAGAAAAAGTTATTGTTATAGAATGGAGAAGAATCAAATCCAAGGTCTAGCATTTTTGAGTCTTCTGAATTTTTTTGGTCTAAGAATAACCATTACTGCATCTTACCCTGATGATTAAGTTTCCCAAACAAAATATTGCAGCTGTTTTAGGAGGTGAGCAGTCTTCCATCTCATTACCCTTCTCAACATGGCAAATAAATAAATTAGCATATAGGCTTGTATTTAGTCCCTATGAGTGCCTACTCTGTGGCTAAGTATTCTTCTAGAATGCAGGGATATAGCACTGAACAAACCTATGTCTCTCTACAAAGATTTTAATCTAATGGGAGGAAGTAGAGAATAACCAAATATGATGTCCAGAAGTAGTAATATATACTACAAAGAAGAAAACCAAATAGGTAAGGGGACAAAGTAAAAGAGGCCGTTTAATATGGGTTTGTATTGGGTTGGCCAAAAAGTTTGTGTTTTCTTTTCAATACAATGAAGCTAGTAGTGCTTGGTTGTCTTTAACTTCATTTGAAACAATTTAGTTAGACTGTATCGGACAGCTGTCATATCAGCATGAATTTAAAAAAAAAAAAAACCCTCATCAAAATTGGTGAATTTTTGTGCAGCCATTTTAATACTGAAAATGGAAGGTAAGCAAATCTTCAGCATAATATGCTTTATTATCTCAAGAAAGATAAAAGTGCAACTGAAACAAAAAAATATTTGTGCACACCTTAAAAAAAAAACTTGTGCAGTATATGGAGAAGGTGCTGTGACTGACTGAATGTGTCAAAAGTGGTTTGTGAAGTTTCTTGGTACTACTGACAGACATTATGGCCAAACAAGTCTTTGCTGTGGGGCTGTCTTACGCATTAGGAGATGTTTAGTAGGACCCCTGGCCTCTACTCACTAGAAGCCAATAGTGGAGATAGCCCACATAATCAAAATATCCAAGTCAATAGCTATTGGTGAAAATGAAAAATGTCTTATGTTTTATGGAAAAAATCATATGCACTTTTTGGCCAACCAAATATATATTTATAATAACAATGGCAAATATTTATTGAAGAATCAGGGCAGAGTAAAATAAGGGATAAGATTATTATTTTAGATGGGACAGTGAGGAGGGCCTCTCTGATATGGCAAGGGGAGATGTAAAGGAATGAGCAATCCAAATTACCTTGTGGAAGGGCATTCCAGGCAAAGGAAATACTAAGTAGAAAGCTCTTGGGCAGGAACATGTTTCTCTTGTTCAAAGAGCAGCATAGACAAGGTGACTGGAGAGCAGTGAGCATTAAATTGTACAAGAGATGGTCAGAGGCCCTGGCCAGGTAGCTCAGCTGGTTAGAGCGTCGTTCTGACATGCCAAGGTCATGGGTGTGATCTCCAGGCAGGGCACATACAAGAAACAACCAATGAATACATAAATAAGTGGAACAAATAACTACTGTCTTTCTCTCTGCCTTCCCCTCTCTCAAATCAATAAGTAAAAAAAATTTTTTTAAAGATAGGGTAAGGGATGGTTAGAGAAGTAGACAGGGGTCATGTCACATAGAATAAAGACTTCTGGATTTATTCAGAAAAGATGGAAGGATGTTGAATGGTTATGACCAAGGGAGCAACATGGCCTGGTTAATCTAAGAGATTATTTTGGCTACTTTTGAGAATAAAATGTTGGAAGCAAAAGTGAAAACAAGTACACCAATTTGGAGGCTTTTGATTTCATCTGTGTATCCCCAATGTCTAAGACAGCACTTGATATATAAACCCTTAAATATATAACACCTAGAGCAATATTTACTATCCCATATCTTTAATATAATATACCAAACCAAGGTTTGATTCTCAGCATTACCACTTTAAGTTTGTAACCATCCACATATTACTTAATCTGAGCCTTAGTTTCCTTACCAATAAAATGGAGTTACCTCAGAGTTTTAGTGAGGATTAAATGTAACAATGTACATAAAGCACTCAGCCTAATATGCCTAACACAAGACAGGACTCAAAAAAATGGTAGTTGGTTATTCACTACCCACCCCCACCTCCAACACTGAGAATACAGTTGGAAGATAAGTGACTTCATTTAAAGGGAAGTTCACAAAAACAAATAAAGCTCTTTAATAGCAGGAATACCAGGAGCTTAGTTATGGACATGTTAAATTCAAGATGCTATTAGCCATACAAGTAGAGATAGTAACCAGGCGGTTGTATATACAAGTCTGGAGTTCAGAGGAGAGAACTGGACTGGAAATAAAACATTTGGGATTTAGATCATAGCTGGTACTTACCGTCATAAGTCTAGATGAGATCACCACAGGAATAAGTATAGATAGAAAAGAGAGGACACTCAAAAACAGAGTCCTAGAGTACAGGTAGAACTGAGAAAGAACCACCAATCAGGTAGACAGAAAACCAAGAGTATGGTAACCTAGAACCAAGTGGAAAAACTGTTAAAAGTTTAAAAGACAAAGTAAAGAAGTCAGATTGAGTAAGATGAAAACTGAGAACTCCTCACTGGACTTAAGTGATGTGGTAAACTGGCAAGGGTGAATACTGTATTAAAAAATATTTAAGGAGAAAAATGTTAAACAGTAAATTTAGACAATTCATTTAAGAAATTTCTCTGAAGGGCCTGGAAAAAATGGGGTGGTGGCAAAGTGTAATCTCAAGATTTTTTTTTTAAGATGGAAAAAACAACAACATAAATCTTTACAGCAGAGGTTGAAATTGATGACTAGGAGAGAAAAGGAGAACTGCTGTAACATTACCCTTGAGGAAGCAAGAGCAGATGGGATTTGATATGGAAGTCAAGGGGACTGACCTAAACTGGAAGAACAGGTATAGTTCATCCTTAGTAACAGAAGAGAAGCTGTGTATATACAGATGCAGGGAGCTGAACAGATGCCATGAAAGGAGCTTATAGAAATTGTCTTATAACTAATTGCCTCAATTTCCTCAGAGATATAGGTAGAAAGTTCATAAACAGTGACATGGGACACAAATTATAGTATGGTTTAAAGAGAAAGAACAAGTATGAAATAGTAATCTAAGAGAGTGGGAGAATGAATGAACTAAAGAACTACAGTGAGTGATTTAAAGTAAAATTAGTTGACAAGTGTTCCTTCACATAAGTTTGGCACCACTGGTACAGGTTAGATACAGCGTTTGTGGAAATTTAGGAATAAGCAGGATATGGGTTAGTCAAACAAGTACAATTAAGGGAGAGACCAACAGAGGAACTGAGGGTGTATATAAAGAGTGATAACAATGACTGATTAGAAAAACAGAGTAAAGAGGGAGGTGAGAACATGTAGAGAATGAGAAGAGTGAAAAGGTGACAGCATGAATAGATTGTTGATCCTGGTGGAGTCTTTATAGTAAAGAGAGTGAGGCAGAAAAAGAGAGTTGCATGTGGAGAGGAGGATATTTATAGTTCTACCTGTCATAAAGTAAGAATTACTATATCATAGACCCAAATCTCTGAAATTCCTATACTTACTTAATAAGAAGGTTCAGTGTAGAGGTAAAATGAGAATCCATATGTCAGAACTGAATGGCAAGTAAAAGAAGTAAAGGGAAGAGACGAATTACAGCCTAAGATGTCCTCATTTTTCTCTGTATAATTTAACAAAAACTATTAGAGAAAACTAATTTTAACTTTTCTCAGGAAAACTGATTCGTGTTCAAAAAAGAATGCAATCTGAGGACCTCCGGTCAAGATGGCGGCACAGGCAGACATGGCTCACTTCTTCACACAACCACATCAAAATTGCAACTAAAATATACAACAATCATTGCTCAGGACCACCAGAAATCAAGTTGAATGAAAGTGTGAAAACTACAGAATTAAAGAAACCATCTCCAACCCAGATTGGCAGGAGGTATGTGGGCACAGAATGGACTAGTCCCTCACTCAAGTGTGGTGGATAAAAATTTGAGAGGGGATACCTTGGGAGTGAGGAGTCCCAGCCCCACACCATGCCCCCAGCCCAGGGTTCCTATGCCAGAAAGATATGTCCCCACAACTTCTGGCTGTAAAAACCAGCAGGGATTGAGTCAGTGGAAGAAACTGCTGGAGCCCCGAGCAGTTCCTCTTAAAAGAACCCACACACAGACTCACCTACTCAGACTCATTCCCTCTGAGCTCCAGCACCAGGGTAGCAGCTTGAAAGGCAGCAGTGGAATATGGGGAAAAATTGAAGCGTTTGGCATCAAGACGAGCAGAGGTCATCGTCTCTTTTCTAAACCATCCTCCCCCCCACCAAGCAGGCAAGCTGGTGCTATATCTGAGACTACATCAACCGAACTAATGTTGTTTGACCCAGCTGTGGATATCCCCAGAGACTCCGCCTCCCCCATACCCCCCACCCAGCTTCTGGGCCCACCCAAGCTGCTTTTCCATGTGAATGGCTAGTCTTGGCTCATACTTCACAACTTCCTAAATCCTATCAAACAAGCATCAGCTGGCCTCAGTAGAGTCACAAGCATGGCACTAGCAGCAGCCAGCCTAGACTCACAGCTTGGCTTCACCTGGGAATCTCCAAGTAGCAGCCATCTCAGATTGCTTATAACTCAGGCAGGTTAGCCCCAGGCAAAACATGGGTGTGGACTGACGGTGCCCTGCACCACCCAGGAAAGCCCGGGGCCAACGCACCCCCGTGGACAGCTACAGACCACATCAAAGCACCACCACCCTACCCTGCCCCTGCACAGTTGATCCTCCATGGAGGCAGAGGTTGGGTGGTAAGTGGTCACAGTCCATCCCTGCAGCAGACTGGCCTGGGTAAATCCCTCCCACTATTCTGCCAACAGCAACCAAAGCTCTACTGTAAGAGGAGGGTATACTCAGCCCACATGAAGGGTGCGCCTCGAGTATCCAGGTTGGGTGATAGTGGAGGCTGTGTCACTGGACCCTAAAGAACACCTACTACATTAGGCCACACTAGTAAGACACAGAGTCAAAGCAGCTCTACCTAATACATAGAAACAAACACAGGGAGGCTGCCAAAACAAGGAGACAAAGAAACATGGCCCAAATAGAAGAACAGATTAAAACTTCAAAAGAAAAAAAGCTAAACAAAACAGAGATAAGCAATCTATCAGATGCAGATTTCAAAACACTGGTTATAAGGATGCTCAAAGAACTTAGTGAAGACCTCAACAGCATAAAGACGATCCAGTCAGAAATGAAGGTTTCACTAATTGAAATAAAAAACAATTTACAGAGAAACAACAGTAGAGTAAATGAAGCTGAAAATCAAATCAATAGGGTGGAAGATAAGGAAGTAAAAGACAACCAATCAGAACAAGAAAACAATTTTAAAAAATGAGGATAGTGTAAGCAGTCTCTGGGACAACTCCGAGAGGTCCAACATTTGCATTATAGGGGTGTCAGAAGGAGAGAAGAGCAAGAAATTGGAAATCTATTTGAAAAACTAACGAAAACACAGAGTCCCAAACAAGATGGATGCAAAAAGGCCCACTCCAAGACACATAATGAAAATGCCAAAGGTTATAGATAAAGAGAGAATCTTAAAACCAGCAAGAGAAAAGAAGTTAGTTACCTACAGGGGAGTTCCCATAAGACTGTCAGCTGATTCTCAAAAGAAGTTTTGCAGGCTAGAAGGGAATGGCAAGGAATAGTCAAAGTCCTGAAAAGCAAGGACCTACAACCAAGACTGCTCTACCCAGCAAAGCTATCATTTACAATCGAAGGGCAGATAAAGAGCTTCCCAGGCAAGAAAAAACTAAAGGAGTTCATCATCACCAAACCATTATTATATGAAATGTTAAAGGGATTTATTAAGAAAAAGATCAAAACTATGAACAATAAAATGGCAAAAAAAAATCTATCAACAAGTGAATCTAAAAGAACTAAGCAAGCAAAAACAGTCGGAATCATAGATACAGAGTATTTTGATGGTTGCCAGATGGGAGGGGGGTGGGGGGAATGGGTGAAGAGGTGAGGGTATTAAGAAGTACGAATAGGTAGTTACAGAATAGCCACGGGGATGCAAAGTACAGTATAGGAAAGGGAGTAGCCAAAGAGTTATACGCATTACCCATGGACATGTGGTGGTGACGCTGCCTGAGGGAATGGGTGGTGCTGGTTGAAAGGAGGGCAAAGAGGGAAAATCAGGACAACTGTAATAGCATAATCAGTAAAATATAATTTTTTAAAAAGAATGCAATCTGATTCTAAGTTTTTAAAAAGATTTAATCACTTTATTATTTTCTATGGTATCCAGTTTGTCCTCTTAATCACTGTTCAAAATGTATTCACAGGTTCCAAATTCCTACATTTCTTTACTTACAGTTCAATGTATAAAAGTAATTTAAGCTAGACTTAAGTGCCATTCTCTTTAGTTCATCCATTATTTCTGCATTTCTCAAACACAGAAAAATCATCACTTTAAGTAAAAACAAGTTTCACATTTAAAGATTTCAAAGCAAACCATTACCCAAATATACATCCACTTGCATACTCTTTAAATTACCCACTTTTCAAATCTACCTAAGAAGCAACTTTATATTCAATCTGTTGAACAGTTAAATATACTATTAAAACAGTATTTTTCAATAGCCTGAGAAAAGAGTCTTGATTTTTACCTGGCCATGCAACATTTATCAAATTCTATTAAAATTCTTAGTAAATGTGAATGACAACGGCAGTTACTTGCTTTACTCACCTCCTTAATAGCATCTTCATTGGGGAGAACAAAACATAAGCATGTGATATAGGCTTGCTGAAAAGACGACACATTGGAAATTTCTTTAGATTCTGCACATAGCTTTGATAAAGCAGTAGCCTGGGGGATGCAGTTAGATTTCAACAAATGTTTTATTCGCATTTGCAGAAAGAAAGGTCCTTCTTCTGCAATCAATTTATTGACTAGAAAAAACGAAAAATGAAACGATTTAATAGCATACCACATAATATGTCATGGTTGTTAAGATGAAGTTTGGTATCTTTTGTTTGTTTTAGTGAATTAAAAATTCAGCTGATATAACTGGGAAATTGGATCTAGTCTCAATACTCATCTAATAGAGCAGAGAGCAAAATAAAATAATTTTGCTAAAGCTTCCCACATTACTTAGGTAGTTTTATTTGGAACACCAAACCTTTTAATAAAGCTATTATCATTTCATCAAAATTTATTATTTGACCTCCATCCTCATTTTCTGATAAGGGTAGTAAGAAATAGTGAAGTGAACTATAAACATAAGTGCAAGAAAAAGAAGGAAGTGACCTACGTTGTATTAACAACTTACACTTATGAGGTACCAACCTTTAAACTCAGTTTTTATATACCTCTCGTTTATTCCTCACACCACCACCAAGGCAAGTCTTATCATCCCCAGTTTAAGGTTAGAAAAATTAATATTCAGAGAAATTAGGTAACTTGCCAAAAATTCCAAAGCCAGTGGTGCTCTTTCCTCTAAACCAGGCATTTCTCAAAGTGTGTTCCACCGACCAAAAGACCTGAGAGATAGTCCTAGAAAAAAAAAGGATTCCTTGGTCAAATCTCTGAACAGTCCTGCAATAAAGAAAACTGTCCGCTTTTATTTACTCCATTGCTTCCCAAACTGATTTGACCAGAGAACCCTTTTACACATATTATTAGTACAATGTAAAATCTATGTTCCTGGTTCAGTACACACTTTGGAAAATGCTGCTGAGTAGTACTAAATATTAAGCACCTGAGCACTGATTTGCACAGTGTTTCGGACAAGTCCTCAATTTATTAATAGTAGATATTCAACAAATGTGTGGCATCATTTTACATAGTATTATTTAAAGAATAGGAGTGGGAATATTGCATGTGAAGACAAGTTGTGAATGAGCAAACTGCTTTAAGTGGCTCATCTACACTAGTGTTCCTCAAACCTCAAAGTGCCTTCTGAATCACCTGGGGAATCTTATTAAAATGCAGGTTCTATTTCAGTAGGGGCTAGGATGGGACCTGAGATTTTGCTTTTCTGACAAGCCTCTGAATTGATACCCATGCCTTCAGGCCACATATGAGGTAGAAGTTACTAATACAGGTATTATTAAAACACTGGCCTAATCTTAACTATATCATCAGAATCAACTGTAGGTTTTTAAAATTCTCTTTTTTAAGCTAATACCATATATGCATATGACACAAAACTCAAAAAGCATACAAAAATGTATACAGTTAAAAACTGCCTTCCTTCTATGCTAACTCCAGTCCCCTAGTCTACCTCCCCAAGAAACAATAACCACTTCCAATTTCTTGTTTGTACTTCCAAAAAATTCCTGAATACCAAAGTCATATTTTCCCTTTTAATTTATCATACATATCATTCTATCATCATTGTAATTTAGAGTTATCTCAATACTTTAAACAACTGAATAGTATTCCACCATGTGGGTATAATTTAACCAATCCCTACTGATACACTTACAAGTTGTTTCCAATTTTTGGCAATCCTCAATAATGCTACAATTTACAGCGCTGTACCTAGACTATTCCACACACACATGACTATAGATCTACAGAAAAACTTTCTACAAGTGAAGTGCTGCCAAACTGATCTCCAGAGGTTGCACCAATTTATATTCCCACCATTTAGAGATGGAAGGTGTCATTTCCTGTGGCACTTTGAGAAGGTCTGGATGCCAAAGCTTCAACTCTGGAGATTTTGATTTAGCAGGTAGAGACTGGACCTCAGGGGTGGGTGGGTGCTTTGGTTTTAATTTCCACAGACAGCTAATATGCAGGCAAGGTTAAAAAGCATGGACAGAAAAATCATTTTCACTTGGACCTTTCCAATTTAGTCCCACAAGCACTAAATTTCACTAAAGAATTCATAACCATATCTCCCACTCAAACAGCTCTCCGTTCCTTACTTCTATTTTCAGTAATGGTATTCTCTCAATCATATAGAAATGAAAATTTGGCATCATTCTTCTCTGCCAAATCCTTTCCTCAAGGAAATCAACTTAGTTGTTGTATCCCAGCAATTCTTTTCTAAACTCTCTCCAATCTAATTCCTCCATATTATTTCCTGCCACATCTGTCAGCTCTATTTATCTGCCCTCCAGATTGTAAGCATTTTCACAAATCCCACACCTGAAAACAGGCATATTATCTATACAACCCTCCCCCCTTTAAATTCCCACATTTACTTCTTTCACCTCACTTAGATTTCTCTTTAAGTATAGTAATAAAAGCTTCAAGTATACAAATGTTAAGATCTCAGGTTTGGGAACCACCAATCCGAAGGTGAACCGTGACTCTGATACACACTAGCTGTGAGACCTCTGGTCAGACTGACTTTCAGAGCCTTGAGTTTTTCATCTGTAAAGAAGTCAGTAACACCCACCACACAGAGATGAAAGAATAATAAATGAATTACTAGTAAGGCAGACAGGATACCTAGCACTGGGCTAGGCACAGAGTAAACACTAAATACTAGTTGCTATTACTTGTCTCTGACAACCCTCTTATTACATTATCAAAAATTTGTGATTACCATGTCTTTTTAACTTCTGTATTCCCTATAGGACTAAACTCAATGTCTTGTATATTTAAGAATTTAATAAAACCATGTATTTAGTAACTGAATAGTTATCACTTCTTAATCAAAAACCTTCAATCTCCTCACCTCTGCTCAAATTCTGCCCCCCAAATCTTAACTTTGTGGCTTTGGGCATGCATAACCTCACCTGTTTTATGGATTAAATGAGACAGGAAAGCACTAATACAGTGTCCATCACATAACAGGCACTCTATAAACCATACCTGTTATTTCTAGAGGTAAAACTACTTTACTCAACATAGTCAACCATAATTAAACTGCTATTATCCATTTTTAACACAGATCACTCTTGCGTTTTAAAAAATCATTTTAAGTTATGTTAAAATCAATCTTTATTTTTAAAAGGAAATCATCCATACACTAATATTTAAAGTATACACTGAGAAGTCTCATTGTCAACAGTATACCTTTCTGTATTTTTCCCTACATATTTTAATACAAAACAATTTTAATCATATATCCTCTTTTCCATCTAAAGTCAACAGTTGAACTGTTTTGGTACATGTCTTTAACTAATTCTTCTTTTTCTGAACCATTTAAATATCAGCTGAAAATATCATGACAGTTTACCTTTTATATAGTTCATCATGTAAAAAATGGTAACACTTTAGGGTCCAGTTAAAAAAACAACTTTTTCCCCCCAATTAGGAAAGCCTGTTTTTATTTTTACTGGAGACTCAAGTGGCACAAGACAATTAATTAAATGGCTTCAAAGGTAAGGGACAGAAGGGAAACAAAAATTAAACCACCAGGGGGAAGGAAGTAGGAGCTGGCCAGTTCCTTCTCAGACTGATTTAGGGGAGAGAGTTGGTGCCTCTCCACAGTAAGGATGGATCCCGTCTTTGAAACTTTGGTAGGGGGGAGAAAAGAAAGCAAAAGGCTACTGCTTTGGCACTCATAAGTCTCATGGAAAAGGGGAGAAAGCCTGTGTTTTGAAGCCATAAATTATAGGATACAAGTCAGTCGGAATATTGGCAGACACCAGTTGGTAGTAACTCTGGGTGACCTTGGAGTTGGAGTCACTTCAGTTTTGTGATGGGAGGATCCTGCTGTTGATGGGGGTCTGAGGTCTCTGGGGCTATGGGCTACCCCTACTTCCAGCTGCTGCCATCACCGCTGGCTGTAGAGGAGGTTTTGTAGGCGTTAGACCTCAGGCTGGGAACCTTCTATGGGGCTTGGCTGGGGTAATTCTCACCATCCCCACCTTCTATGGTAGGCTGTTGGGGTGGAAAGGCCTTCACTATCTGGGCCGGAATCTAGGTGGGAGAAATCCTTTATGTCTCTGCTAATCATGGCAGGCAGAAGTGTCCACAACTGGTATTTAGTACATATTCCAGCAATAAATTGGGGGGTGGGGTGGGAGAGGGTGCAGAGGGGCACACAAAACTCAAGAATTCAAGGCAGGAACAGTAAAAATCTTACAGACTATTTTTTTTTAATTCAAAAACTAAACTAAAAAGCATTTACGGAGTCCGTTAGAGGTTTAAAAATATACATTTTTATACTTCTGATTATTACAGTATTGACCAGAAGACAATCAATGAGATGATGGCCATTGCTTTCTGAGAGTCCAATGTTAGTATCTGGGCTGTAAGGGCAGTTGAGCTGTAAAAAATGCTTTCTTATCTTATGACCTGAAATTAGGGTAAGAGTCAACTGAGAAAACAGATAAGCCACAGGTTGCCCACCATTTATACTGTGGTTCTCAGATTAATTCCTTAGGTATGTAGGTATCCTGTACCCATTCAGTCTTATAGATAATGGGTACTTAATTAATCTTTATTGAACAGATACGGGATGTTAGGTGAACAGTGCTTCTCCCTGCTTCTTGACTTTTTTTATTCTATGTGAAAAGGAATTAAGTACTGTTAACTCCTGAGGTGGGGTGGTGTATTTGATCAGCATGCATCAGGGGAAAATAAACTGGGGACATTTAACACAATTCCACCCTTTTTCTTGGGCACGGGCCTGCCCGCAGAGAGCATGAGTTCTTCTCTGCTCTCATCAAGACTTATCTAAACTGGGACCTGCCAAATTCTAGGATCCTTTTGAAACTATTTGGCTGTGCCCTGTAACAAATTTTATTAATAATAAAGGTGATATTTTGGCCTCCATCTGCCTATATTTACAAAGTAATGACATTTATTTGGTACCTCAACAGAAAACAATAAACCCCAATCTCTTTGCTATTTAACAGCTCTTACTCTTTTTTTATTCTTTCTTCTTTGCCAGTGTAACTGATAAGCAAAATTATCAGAAGAAAAGAAAATCTGAGTACTATTATTGGTAACCTCACTATGCAAAAAAGCTCAAATGGCACGTATAGAGTACGCTGCCAAACTTGGTGAATGAATAAGTTAACTGGGATATTTTAAGGCTTTAAGAGTCAAATGGTCTGTTCTAAGACCTAAGCTAACTATTAATCAGAAGTGTAAATAAAAGCTGTTCTGAAACTCATTTTTATTCCAGAAACATATTTAACAGAATGTGATTCTTTTAATTTTCCATTAACTTAAAGCAAATGAAGTCACAATTGTTGTTCATAATTACACAAGATACTTTTCTGTGTCTAACATGCAAATGTCAACTCAAATACAAAAATTTTCTGGTCTTAAACTGACAATTTTGCAAATAAAAATATTCACTCTTTGCATTTATCTGCAAACACTACATTCAAATATTTCTGAAATTTAAAGAGTTTTTTCACAGTCCTCAGCTGTAGCAACCAGTGAACAAGTTATGAACAAAGCACTACTATATACCAAAGTCAAGAAGCAAATTATTCATTTCTATCTCAGGAACTGTACAACATTGTTACTCAATACACTATTTTAAAATAAGTGCAAAAGGACATTAGAAGTCTACCTAAAAATGCAAGAATCCTTAGGCAAAACGTTAAACGCTAATGGTTAGTTTTTACTATTCCAAGGAGAACAGAATGGCTAGGGATACATATACAGAAAAAATTCACAAAACTTTAACCCATAAATAAATTTTAATTCTCTTAGAACTAAGTCCTCCTTCAATATAACCAGTAAGTATTAAGCCTTACCTTCTTCTGTTTCTACTGGTTGTTGAGAAAGAATTTTAAGAAGAACTGGATTTTTCCACACCCCTTCCTTGGTAACATGAACCAATATTTGTAGGTTATTATTCCCAAATTCCAATAATGCATCATGTGACTCCTAAAACAAAAAACAGCACATCTAGAAAACAGGCTAATAGGCAATACAGACAGTAGTTTTGTCTTTTAAATATATCTGAATATCTATGAAAGGACCTATGTCTTGGGGGGGGGGGGGGGGAGCTATCCTTAAAGCTTTGTGGGATTATGATGCTGCTCTCTCTCTTTTTTTTTAATATTTTATTTATTTATTTTTAGAGAGGGAAGGGAGGGAGATAGAGAGAGAGAGAGAGAGAAACATCAATGTGCGGTTGCTGGGGGTTATGGCCTGCAACCCAGGCATGTACCCTGGCTGGGAATCGAACCTGGGACACTTTGGTTCCCAGCCCACGCTCAGTCCACTGAGCTACACCAGCCAGGACTATGATGCTGCTCTCTTAAAGAATAAAACTTGGCCCTGGCTGGCGTAGCTCAGTGGATTGAGCACGGGCTGCGAACCAAAGTGTCGCAGGTTCGATTCCCAGTCAGGGAACATGCCTGGGTTGCAGGCCATAACCCCCAGCAACCGCACATTGATGTTTCTCTCTCTCTCCCTCCCTTCCCTCTCTAAAAATAAATAGAATCTTAAAAAAAAAAAAAAAAAAGAATAAAACTTGGGTGTTTTCACTAAGTTAAATGGTATCTTTAAAATGTTTTCCTGAATTATCCATTTTCACTAAGTTGAAGGGTACCTTTAAAATGTTTTCCTGAATTTCCCTTAGGTAAAATTATCACAATTCATTTACATCTTTGCATTACTAAAGTATTTTATGGCCAATGACACAGCTCTACCTTAAAGGATTCTGCAGTATTCACACAGACAACCTATTCCTTTGAACAAAAATATTAAGCCCTGGTTGGTTGATGTGGCTCAGTGGACTGAACACCGACTGGCCTGCGAACCAAAAGGTTGCCAGTTTGATTCCCAGTCAGGGCACATGCCTGGATTGTGGGCCAGGTCCCCAGGGTGGGGCTACATGAGAGGCAACCACACATTGATGTTTCTCTGTCTTCCTTCCTTCCCCCCTCTCTAAAAATAAATAAATGAAATCTTTAAACATATTATTTAGTGGCATCAATTGTCATATACTTCCAACTGTTTAAATTTTTCTACCAAATGGCTTTTTAAATGACAGATAGCTCTATATAAAATGTCATGGAAAGTCTAGGTTACTAGCTACCATTTTATCTCCTCAGAAAACAAACAAAATATAATTGCCAATAGTTTGTTCTTTAAAAGTACTTACATACACTAAGGGTAGGGAAAGGGGGGTCAGAAATTTAACTTGGCATACATGATTAAGTATGTCTCACTATCTTCTACTACTATTGAGGATTATTGGTTGTTGCCAGTCTAAAATTCTCAAGGAACATAAGCTTCCATTTATTGCAATATATTCCTTTGGAGTTTAAAAAGTTCACTGACCTAAGAATGTTATCTTATATTCACTCAGTTGAAATATGAAAAATAAAGTTCATTTTTCCCACTTAATTTTCACATAAAAAATTATAGGTTTTTGCCCTGGCTGGGTGTCTCAGTTGGTTGGAGCGTTATTCCTCTACACCAAAAGGTTGTGGGTTTGATCCCTGGTTGGGAGCATGTATAGGAGGCAACTGATCTCTCTCTTTCCCTTTCCCTCTCCCTCACCATCTCTCTCCCTCTCTCCCCCCTCTCTAAAACCAATGAAAGCAAGCCCTTGATGAGGATTTTAAAAAATATGTTTTTAATACACACATATACTCTCTCAATATGCTAAGTTATCTTCTACTGAGAAAGGGTTTAAGACACAAAAATGACACAGAAAGTGACATTCCCAATTAGTACTTTACTAATAGCAATTATTTTACTAATGGTGCTCGACTTGTCGTCCTCCTTAATTTAAGACAACAGGCATTTACTTTGCACAGAAGATGAAGATTATATGTGAAAATTTCAGAATTTGCTGTGTCTGGTTACCATGTTTATGATATATAAACATACCTGTACCATTATACTTTAGTAGAAAATACTATCACCAACCATGATACACAGCAACTAAAATAAAAGCTACAGTTTGAGTTAAAAACAAAAACAGCTTTCCACTGCAACTAGCTTTCTACTACTTTTCATCTGTTCTAAACACGAGTTTATTCTACGTAGGCATGACAAGTGTGATCTTTTGTTATAATGTATATATTTATATTATAACAAAATTACTTTAAAAATATTAAACAAAATCTTCAAAAACTATGATGGAATTTTAAAAACAATTTTAAAACTTAAACTGTAAATCTACAATACAGAAATACTAGCATAAGATGTTCACTTCAGCACAATTTACAATAGCAGAGGTTTGATCAAATAATTTATGGTGCAACCACCCAACAGAACTCCAAGTAGTTATCAGAAAGGGAGATCTATTGAATATATATGCAATCCTAGACATATGTCCATGATTGCGATACTGAAATTTATAAGATATGCAGTCTTCATCCACAGTTCCTGGACATGAAAATTCCCCACCCCTTCCCATGTAGAAGAATTGCCCTATCTGGCTGTTCCTCTATTACATCCTTTCATAATAAACCAGTAATCTAGTAAATAAAGTGTGTCGCAGTGTCACAGGTTTGATTCCCAGTCAGGGTACATGCCTGGGTTGCAGGCCATGACCCCCAGCAACCGTACAATGATGTTTTTTTCTCTCTCTCTTTCTCCCTCCCTTTCCTCTCTAAAAATAAATAAAAATTTAAAATAAATAAATAAATAAAGTGTGTCTCTGAGTTCTGTGAGCCACGCTAGCAAATTAATCGACCCCACGGGGGTCATAGGAACCCTCTGGTTCACGGCAGTCAGTCAGAAGTATAGGTAACAACCTGGACTTGCACTTTGCATTCTGAGTTGGAGGGGGTCATTGTAATTGCCAATCTGTATAGCCAGCCAGTCAGCAGTGCAGTTAACAACCTGGATTTGTGGCTGTTGTCTGAAGTGTGTGTGGGAAGGAGGAGGGAGGCAGTCTTGTAGCACAGAATGTTTAACCAGTGAAATCTGATACTCTCTTCTCTGGGTGTATAGTGTCAGAATTCAGCTGAACGAATTCTTCAACACCCTGCTGGAATCCAAGAACTGCTTGTTGGTGTGGGAAAATCACACCCTATGTTAATATTTAATGATAAAATTATTGTTTCAAAAAGTCACCAAAAATAGGGTCTTGTTTTTATTAAAAACTCCATTTCAAAAAATTCATTTCAGAGTTGTTTTTTAAACAGGAAAACTCTTATTTATTTTACTTACTTACTTATTACTTTTAGAGAGAGGGGAAGAGAGGAAGAAAGAGAGAGAGAGAAACATCAATGTGTAGTTGCCTCTCCAAGGCCCTCACGGGGTACCTGGCCCACAACCCAGGCATGTGCCCCGACGGTGAACTGAGCTGGTGACCCTTTGGTTTGCAGCCCTCGCTCAGTCCACTGAACTATACTAGTCAGGGCTCAGAATGTATTTTTATATTCATAGGGGAAAGGTCTGAAAGGGTCAGACAGCTTTAAGTTATGACTGAGTGTTCTACCTGTGGTCTGTCTGCTCTGGTAAAAACTATTCTCTTAAATAAAAGCACCCTGAAAACCATATGGCCTTGTGACTTATCACTTAAAATAAGAAAATTTCAAGGTTTTACCTTTTAGATTTCAAAAGGACTATAAAATCAAAAGACTATACATCTATCTGTACCTCTACTGCATTTATTTTATTAAACATTCAAAAATACATACTAAGTATCTGATAAAAAAATTACACAGATAGGGAAAAAGTGAAATATTTTATTCAGGTATACTATCTAAGAAGAGAATTAAGAAATGAGAGTATTCTCTCTTCAAAGAATACTAATAAGAATAATAGCAACAGCCCTAATAAATTAAGTAGATCTGCCATTCTAGAATGCCATATGCCAGGACGAAACTACTGGCAGGTCTCAGAACAAAGAGTAATGATATCAGTGTGCTATGTATGAAAGATGATTTTAGCCACTGTATAATTATGTGAGGAATTAGTACCGCATTACAGGGATTAAAATAGGCCAATAGCCCTGGCCAGGTAGCTCAGTTGGTTAGAGTGTCATCCTAATATGCCAAGGTTGCAGGTTCAATCTCTAGTCAGGGCACATACAACAATCAACCAATGAATGCATAGATAAATGGAACAACAAATTCTTGTTTCTTTCTCTTACTCTCTCTCTCTAAAAACCAATTAAAAAAATAAAATAGGCCAAGAACATAACAAAGAAACCGGTTCTTCCTAAAGAGAAAAAGATTAACATTATTTCATTTTGGGTGATACAGGTATATCCCAGAAAGGAAATTTCCAGGTAAGGAAGTGTTTCTGTTAATATGCAGATCTTTACTTGTGTCTACATGAAACAGGTCTAAGCTACTATGGAGTTTGGGTCTTTAAGGAAGCAGTTAACAGACCTCAGATATAAACTGGATCTAACTTTGGGCAAGCTTATTATTTAACCTCTCTATCTATGCCTGTCTCCCCATTTGTAAATGGAGTCAAATGATTATAAGGTTTGTAATTTGATTAAAAGATACAAAACATGTAGAGTAGTGTTTGGCACATAGTAATAAATAAATGATAACTATTATTACTTATGTTATGATTTTTTTAAAGATTTAACTTGAGAGAGGCAGAAATGGAGGGAGAAACATCATGTGTGAGAGAAACACCGACTGACTGCCTCTCACACCTGCCCCAACTGGGACCGAACCCACAACCCAGGCATGTTCCCTGACCAGAAATGAACTGGCAACACTTCGAGTTTCAGTACGATACCCACCCAACCAACTGAGCCACACCAGTCAGGGAATAGGTCTATTTCTTAAAGTTTCTCTGTCTCTACCAGTTAACAAGCAAATTGGCCTCCTGTCATTGGCAGTGCACTTTCTTTTCTTCCTACCCTAATCTCCTCCTCAACCTGCTAGTTTCTGATCTGCTCACCCTTAGAAAGCTGATAATTAGGCTAATATGAGAGCCAATGTAGCTCTCCTGTAAATAAAATGCATGAACAGAATTTATGATTATTTTGACTTACAATGCTTGACAGAATCCCTGAAGTTTTAGGGGGAAATTACTAGATAAGTGTATGATGAATGATCCAAACATTGCTACCTTATAACCATACACAATTTTACATTTTAATACCTTTATTCTGTATAAAATTGTTTTTGAATAATGAAAACTTTATTGTTTTCTGAGCTATGTAAAGGCAAACAAAACCAAATGAAAAAAACATTTTTCACACACCCGCTTCATCTGAATGCTCTCCCATTTCACAAACTTAATACCAATGTATAATGAACCTGTTTTTGTTCTAAATTTCCAAATTTAATTTGCTGGGAGAAATTAATTAGGTGTCTTGGATACCTAAACAGAGACCTTTTTTGAGCCCAAATCAACTCACCTGCAGAGACTGGAGAAAGAGTACCCACACTTCATGAGGCAGTTCAGTTTCAGACACTGAAAGTAGCAATTCAAAACAGCTCCTACGATATAAAGAAATAAATCAGTACATAAAGGTGGCTCGGGTCATAATCAAACTCTGTAACACTGATACTGAATATGTATTTTACAATTGTTCAGATTTTTAAATTTTGTTTTTTTACTCTTCAAAATTTTCTTCAACATTGTTACATTGGCTTTCAACTTTAAAGAAGAAAAACCAGGAGACTTAATAATTACATTGTTACTTTAATAAATTCAGTTAAGAATATAGACCTTTTGGCAACTGTAATTAAACAATAAAATAACTTAAATTAAAAAAAGAACATAGACCTTTTATAAATCACACACTGAACAGTTTTGTTTAGTTAATTACAGTGTGGGGAGGGTGCCCATATAGGAAATAATGAAACAAACAAACTCTATCTCTGTTCTGATTCCAGAAGACAAAAACAGGAGCTCATGCTCCTGTCAATTCAGGTGATAAAATGACAAATGCATGTAACTGTCATCTGTACAAGTTCTTGTCACTTACACGGGAAGCAGAAAGATAGGCAAGGATATTTCTTTATCTCTGACAAATCAAGCAAGAAAAAAAGAGTGTTCTTCTTTCTACCCTAACCAATAATGAGAAAAAAATAACAGATTTTAAAAAGGAAATGCATAGCAACTTGAATAAAGATCAGTTCGAAATACCAATAAACCAACACCTCTCTAAAATCTTGCAGAATGTTACTTTACCCTTTAGAGATTAGCATAGGTAATATAGAAAACAGACTTAGGAGGAGGAATAATGGGATTATAAAACAAGGCATGTTTGTGTTCCATCAAAGGTATAGTATTAAATGTTTTGGGTTTTGGAGAATAGGAAAGAAACCAGGTGAGGCCAGAGAAAAATAAAATAAATGGACCACTCAGACTAGAAGTTATTCCAACAAACAATCTGTAAACTGAACCAAGGTGATTTCCCAGGCAAAAACTAAAAGCTGCCATATTTTTTCAGTTTGCAGATGAAATTACATTAGAGATATAATTTTGTCTGCTAGCTGGCAGCCAAATATTAAAATAGCAGCTAAATTATCAGGGACTCTTAGAGTGGCAATCTTATACCATACCCTGGTATTTTCTGCTAGTAAAATTACTAGTTCCAATAATGTAACTGAATTGCAAATTTCATAATGTTTCCCCCTTCCCCAAAATGTTCCTCTAAGACCAAAACTGCTGCCAGACACTCTGTCACTTGAATTGAACTATACCTGAGGATAGAGAAAATCTATCATTCTTGGATTCTAGGCCTCAGTAGGAAAAGACACTAGAGGCGAACAGGTTATGTTACTTGGCTTGTATGTGTTGGCCAAAAAGTCCATTTAGTTTTTTCCATAAAATAAAAGACACATTTTTCATTTTCACCTGTAATTTTATTGATTTGGATATTTTCAGTATGTTAGCTATCTCCCACTATGGCTTCTAGTGAGTAGAGACCAGGGGTGCTGCTAAACATCTCCCAATGTGTAAGACAGCCCCACAGCAAAGACTTACTTGGCCAAAACATCAATACTACCAAGAAACTCTGTGAACCATTTTTGACATGTTCAAGCAGTCACAGCACCTTCTCCATACACTAATCTTTTCTTTGCATTTCAGTTGCATTTTTACCTTTCTTGTAATGATAAAGTATAACATGCCAAATATGTTGCATATTTTCTTCCATCTTCAATATTAAAATGGCTGCACAAAAATTCGCCAATTTCAATGAGTTGCTTTTTTTTTAAATGCACACTGATATGACAGCTGTCACAAATACAGTCTAACTAAATTGTTTCAAATGAAGTTAAAGACAACTAAGCACTACTGGAACCACCTTATAGGGGAGGAGGACTTTCTGGCCAACCTAATACTTTATCTCCTGGGAACCTGCATGTGAAGTCTCAAAGCAAAGGAAATTTCATGCAAAAAGGATGACTCTAATGGTGCTTCATTGAATACCATGATGCCATAGTAACTAGAAGTTACGCAAACATTACAACCAAAAGTACTCAGTTTTAAGAATGATTTAAGTTCTCAAACTTACAGTACTAATCTGCCAAGCACTAACAGGACATCTTCACATTCAGTAGTTAAGTACGGACGTGCACTGGCAAAGCTTTGGATGGCAAGTCGATATACCTCCAGAAGATACACCATATGTTCTGATGCATTCTTGTTGCTTGCATATTGCAACAGGGTCTAAAAAAATAAAATTAAAGTTTTAATTATTTGAAAAATAAAAACATTGAAACAAACAGTCTTTGTTCTCTTTTTTTTTCCTAAGAGACACGTACACCTTTTATTTGTCTTTTAGGATCTGGCTTATTTAGAGGATTCTATTTTCATCACTTAATGAATTGTTTTTGCTGAGTTAAAGAAAAGGCAGAACTGCTCTTCTGACATGAAAATAAATCTATGAGTAGAACCATAAATTGCCTATAATGGTTCTTTCTAGATGTCTGGAGTTACCGTCTCTAAAATCCAATGATTTTCATTAATACAACATTAAACTGAGCATTGACCATGTCCAGGCACTGGGTATACAAGAATTAAGACTGACACCTGCCTTCTACAAAGAGACTTATTCCTGAGTATGGCCCTTAGTTCTACAGTTAAAAAAATATATATATTTTTTGCATACATAGAACTGATTAGGCTTTATTTATACTAATTTATAAAAGGTTGATGTTATAATTTATATTTAATTTTATTTTCAAAAATTAACACAAGTCAAATGTTTACTTGTTTACAGTGAGGGGGATAGTTATATTGTTAACCCAGGATACCCTATTTATCTAAGAGGTTGTCTGATGGGCACAAAATCTAAAATAAAGGAAAACAGAGCTATAATTAGACTTGATAAATGACATGTCCAACACTAAGAATTTTCTGATAAACCATTATACATATAGTTAGAATTCTCTTAACACACTGGATTATCCAATCTTTATATGCCAGAATGATCAAGCCAGT
Source organism: Phyllostomus discolor (assembly GCF_004126475.2). NCBI lineage: Eukaryota > Metazoa > Chordata > Mammalia > Chiroptera > Phyllostomidae > Phyllostomus > Phyllostomus discolor. The sequence goes on along the minus strand of NC_040907.2, from coordinate 26,889,099 downwards.
TATGTTAGTATACCCATTCAATTAAGCACCTTGCTTCTTTACCAGTCACTTTAGAAAAATGTGCTCCTTCTGTATTTGCCCCCACTAAACCAAATCCCAAATTTTAATCAGAAAAAAACCCTGAATAACAAGATTATAAAATTGACCCCATAAAATTTCCCAGCTAAATGAGTAGAGAGAAGGAACACAGAATAGTTATCTGTTACACAGGTAAGATTGAGCTTTACAAATTCATATTTAGTACCAGAATTTATTCTCCTTGAGGTGAGATATTAAATTGTATCCATCATTATAGGCCTAATACTCCTCCGCCTACAGGACATTCTCAGTTCTCACTAAATGTTTGCTGAATACACTCACCATTTTATTCACTTCACAAATATTTATTGATAGCCTACTCTACGTACAGTGCTGGGTGCTGGGGAAAGACATGGGGGCCTATCCTCCGGGAGCTTTCAGAATGAGTCACACATGATAGTTCCAAACCAAACATGCAAATTAACCAACTGCTAGCTAAAGTATGCAAAGTGCCAACCGAGTGCATACAGATGAGGGGGGTCTTTCCACAGTCCACCTCTGTATTTAGAATGCTCCTGTCACCAACGTAATCATCCTCAGGCACAGACACTCCACAAAGACTACACCAAATTACACAATTTCAAACATTCAATACCTCATGGGTATTTAGGCTTACAGTTTGCTTTATACTGATTTATATATTTTTTAATTCCCGAATCTTTTTCCTGTGTTAGTACAATGAAATAGTGACATCTCCTTAACACACTTACCATGAGCATACTCTGGGCATTTGAATAGTCACTGGAATAATCTTCACTCCCATGTTTTGTAAAAACACAAGACTTGACTTTGGGTGGTAAACACACAGTGCAATATACAGACGATGTATTACAGAACTGTACACTTGAAACCTACGTGATTTTATTAACCAATGTCCCCCCCCAAAAAAATTTAATGAAATTTTTAAAAATATGAATTATAACTATCTAATAATATTTTAACAACGAGTTATTTCATTAGAATAATGAAAAATGGGAAGTATCTTATTTTACTTTAGAAATTTAAATTTTAGGCACCAATAAAACTGAAAGAGAAAGAGGAAATAAATGATATATATAAATCCCTCAAGTTCACTGGCATTCTACAAAGACCAAATCAACATCTTCTTCTCTTTGTCCCAGTAAACTCATTTATCCCATAAATGCCTATTATGTGGCAATACTATGCTGGGTACTGGGAATGGAGACTCTATTCCTACCCTAAAAGCTAAATATACTGACAGATCAGATATATAGTATACAAAAATTAGCCCAATTAGGAACCATCCTTGACAATTTTAAACATTCTTACTGGGGTGCTCTCATTCTTATCCCAAACAGATTATCTCTCAAGTTCTTGTATACCTCATTCAACTGCCCCCTTAGACATTTCCATTTGGATGTCCTAGTCAAATCTCAAACTTGACATATCCAAAATAAACACCTTTACCAGAAAATACGCTCTTCTTTTCAGATGGCAAAGCTAAAAGATTATCTTTGAAACCACTACACCAAAGTCTGTAAATTCAACCTCAGAAATACCTTTTGTTTCCTTCCACTAAGCTTTACTTCTATAGCCAATGACCTAGACCAGGGTGCCCAACATCCTTCAACTGGACTACTACAATAGTTAACTTCTCTTGCTAAATACCCTCCATTTCTGTACATGTGTTAAATGACAACATATTTGTACATTTAAACATTAATGCACGGACCCTGGCTGGTGTAGCTCAGTGGATTGAGCACGGGACTGTGAACCAAAGGGTTCCAAGTTCGATTCCCAGTCAGGGCACATGCCTGGGTTGCAGGCCAGATCCCCAATACGGGGTATGTGAGAGGAAACCACACATTGATGTTTCTCTCCCTCTTTCTCCTTCCCTTCCTCTCTCTCTAAAAATAAACAGAACTCTATAAAAGTATATTAAAAATTTTTAAAGAAAGATCTACTTGGAAAAAAATAAAAATTAATGCATGGGAGAAAAAAGACCAGAAGGAACTCACTAAAATGTTAACATGGTTATTAGCACTGGGGCAGTAGTAGGATTATGAAAATTTTTTGTTGTCTATATTCTTCTGAACTTCCCAGATTTTCTTTCACAAGCAATATTATCACATTTTGCCATGTATAATGTGCTCCCATGTATAACACACAACCATGTTTTTATACACATTACACATGGGATTATTATACCCATTATACCAATGGTATGTAATTGTTATAACCATGTATAATATGCATCCTTGTTTTCCTTCAAAAATTTGGGCAAAAAGTGCACATTATACATGGCAATATATGGTGCGTTTACAAGGAAGGGAAAAATATCTCTCCTCAACCCAATTCTACCTTCATTCCACACTGCATGGTTTCAGAGCGGTTGGCAATATCCTGACTACTATTCTCTGAAACTATCAAGGAGGGCAATTTCTTTCAGGATGGTCATTATTTCATATAGGAATGCATTCTAATTTAAAACTCAAATCATTCAAGACTAAATTTCCCTATGGAATAATCGTATTTAATGTTTCTGAGCACAGAGTATGGGTTAGGGTTAGGCATTTTCCCAAGAGCTTTACATGCTACTAATATTTAAAACAACCTGCCCTGGCTAGTGTGGCTCAGTGGATTGAGTGCTGGCCTGTTAACCAAAGGGTTGCTGGTTCAATTCCTAGTCAGAGCACATGCCTGGGTTGTGGGCCAGGTCCCCAGTGGGGGTGGCATGCAAGAGGCAACCACACACTGATGTTTCTTTCCCTCTCTTTCTCTCTCCCTCCCCCTCTAAAAATAAGTAAGTAAAATCTTTAAAAAACATAACTCTATGAGCCAGGTGATTTATGATCAGCACATTTGTAAAATGAGAAAACAAAGACATGGTGATGTTGCTATTTGCCTAATGACACCCAGTAAGTTAAGTGTTGAATTCAGGATTTGAACTAGGGTCACCTAGCTCCATGAGTTTTCAGAATGCACAAATTAACAACTATTTTAGGTGTACTTCTAAGTTCTGCTTCCCCCCCCCCCCACATTACCTTTACTGATGGTTCACAAAGAAAGGACAAAAAGTATCTGGTATTTACTATTAAAACTGCATGTCCTATGGCAATAGGAAATTATGTGACTTGTAATAGAGGAGGGTTTGCATCATTTCAAATTTTGCACATAAAGCTAGAAGCCTTGTTTTGACTTTAACTTCTCAATATTTTATTAAATAAATTTGAATAAAACGTGACTGCACTATGATAGACTCCAAACAAGAGGTAGCACTTAAGCTAGGTTTCTGAACTATGGGTCACTTTTGAAAATGCACAAATGAGGGAATTAGAAGGACTCCAAGTAGACAACAACTTGAACAAAGTAAAAAAAAAAAAACAAAAAAAAAAACACAACACCTACTAGAATAGATGGTGACAGCACTTAAAACATCAACTGGTTAGGAAGCACCAGAGGTTTCCCACGAAGAGGCTATGCTGGATAGGAGATGAAATAGAATGAACAGGAAAAGAACAGCTGGCAGCTTACCTTGAGAAAGGCTAGAGTAAATTAAGTCTTTTACATATGTTTTTAATAGGCTCCAACTCCCACTTTCTCTATCTAGTTAGCTGATTTTTTTAAACCCAGAAATATGACTGACTTATTTATCCATCTTCCTATTCATCCATCCTGATTAAATTTCACTGGATTTGGTCTATCATTCTAACCTAAAATCTGTCATGGAATTTAACTATGCTTTCTAACTTCATTTCATTTTCAACTTTTAAAAACATCTTTTACTGTTATCAGAAAAGCAGCCCTGGCTGGTACGGTTCAGTGGAATGAGTCCTGGCCTGCAAACCAAACGGTTGCCAGTTGGATTCCCAGTTGGGGCACATGCCTGGGTCGTGGGCCAGGTCCCCAGCAGCAGTGTGCAAGAAGCAATCACGTATTGATGTTACTCTCCCTCTTTTTCTCCCTCCTTTCCCCTATCCAAAAATAAATAAATATTAAAAAAAAGAAAAGCAATAAATTTATTTTTCAAAAAGATATAGATGGAAAAGTAAAAATTAAAATGTCAACAATGCACACTACCAGCACTCAGAAATAGACCACTACTAACAGACAATATTAAGTTTGAGAAACTTTTATGCCTAAATAAAAGCATTTTAATTGAAGCATGCTCTACATTGTTTTATAAAATCTTCAACATCAGTATTTTTTTAAGATTTTAAAAATGTATTTATTTTTTAGAGAGGAGAAGGGAGAAAGAGAGAAAAAGAGAGAAACATCAATGTGCGGTTGCCTCTCATGCACCTCACACTGGGGACCTGGCCCACAACCCAGGCATGTTGCCCTGGACTGGGAATCGAACTGGCGACCCTCTGATTCACAGGTTGGCACTCAACCACTGAGCCACACCAGCCAGGGTACCACATGGTACCCTGCCTTGGTACCTGCCTTTCTATGGTACACAGCCTTGAATATGTACCACAATTTACTACCCAATTTTGTTTCTGGACATTGTAGTTTCTAACTTTGCATTATTATACATAATGACAAGAGGACCCCTCTACTTAATTTTTGCCATGCAACCATGACAATTTTCTTAGGATAATGTCCCATAAATGAAATTGCTAAGTCAAAGAATGCCTAATTTTTATGGCTTTACGTAATGCCAAATTCTATTCCACAAAAATTTGTTCCAATTTATATTTCTATTAGTATAAGATAGTGACTGATTGAGGAGCTGTCACAATTATACTACAGCAAATGGATGGGGGAAATATAATGTGTTCTTTTTTTAATACTAATTTAAAAACTTTTTAAAACTTTTTAAAAAGATTTTGTTTATTTATTTTTAGAGAGAGAAGGGAGGGAGAAAGAGAGAGAGAAAAGAAACATCAATGTGTGGTTGCTGGGGGACATGGCCTGCAACCCAGGCATGTGCCCTGACTGGGAATTGAACCTGCGATGCTTTGGTTCGCAGCCCGTGCTCAATCCACTGAGCTACGCCAGCCAGGGCTTATAATGTGTTCTTTATTCGACTTAAAATCCTTTCATTACATTGCAATGAAATAAAATATTTCATGTTTCTTTTATGATGTAACCTGAAAATTTAATTACTACAGCATCTGCATGTATCTTCATCTGGATTATCAGTAATATTAAGTAATAAAGTTTGAATGAGAACAGCATCAACAGTTAACTTTAATTAAAAAAAAAAAATCAAAGAGGGAACACTTCCTAACTCATTCTACGAGGCCAGTATTTGTCTGAAACCAAAGCAAGGCAAACAGAACAGTGAAGAAAACTACAGACCAATAACCCTTATTAACACTGATGCACAAACCATCAACAAAATACTAGGAAAATGAATCTCCTGACATATTAAAATATATTATGCACTGTAACCAAGTGGGGATTTATTCCTGGAATGCAAGAATGGTTCAGCATATGAAGATCAATGTACTACAGTACTCTGCCAGTTAATGATGGCTACTGCTCCTAGGTTACAAACCTGTACACCATGTTACTGCACTGAATACTGTAGGCAATTGTAGCGCAATGGTATTTATGTTTCAAAATATATCTAAACATAGGAAAGGTATAGTAAAAATATGGTAGAAAAGATTTTAAAATGGCACACCTGTATGGAACACTTACCATGAATGGAGCTTTCAGACTGGAAATTGCTCTGGGTGAGTCAGTGAGTGAGTGATAAGTGAATGTGAAGGCCTAGAATATTAGTGATCACTACTGTAGACTTTATAAACACTGTACACTTCAGCTACACTAAATCTAATTTTAAAATTTTTTTTTAAATAAATTAACCTTAGCTTACTGTAACTTTACTTTTTAAATAACTAAATTTTTAAAACTTTTTTTTGTAATAACACTTAACTTAAAACACAAACATGTTGTAGAGTTGTACTAAAGTGTCCTCCCTCCAGGGCTGGCAGAGCCAGCTGAGATTTTACTTTGGGAAAAAAAGTCACTTGATTTGGCTTTTAGTTGGGGGCATGGGTAAGAGGCAGTCCCTGAGCAGCAAACTCCTCCACCCTAAGGGTGAGCTGAGGACTGAGGCTGAGCCTCAGAATGGGTCTCCTGTGCCTGCTGCTCCTCTGCAAAGCTGCACAGTTCCTTTCCCACAGGCCTGGAGGACAGGAGAGACCACAGTAGTGGTTCACCTGGGAAGGACATCAGATGACTCAGATCCCAGCTTTCCATCTCCGGTCTCATTCTCTTCATAACCACCGTCTTGGAGGAGCTGAAGCTGGTACTGGTACATGTGTCTGAAGGAGCCAGAGCTCCCACCAGAGATCAAGCTGGCCTGAAAGCCCAAGCCATAGGTGAGGTTCCTGTAGGTTGGGTTCAGCCTACCTGAGTAAACCACTGGTAGTACTGGTAATGGATACTCATGTTCTATATCCCAGACTCCATCCAGTTCTCCTCACTCTCCAGCAGTTTGTGGTAGGTGGCAATCTCCCCATTCAGGACCAGCTTGAAGTTCATGAGCTCCTGGTACTCATGCAGGTGCTGGGCCATGTCCAGCTTGAGGGTTCTCAGAACAGCTTCCAGCTGAGCCACAGTGCCCGGCATCCTTGACAGCCAGCTCCCTATACTGCTCGTCATTAGTGATGGCAGCCTCCAGGGAAGCCCTCTGGCCTCTGAGGCCCTCAATCTCAGCTTGGAGTAAGCTGATGTTTCAGTTCATCTCAGAAATCTCCATTTTTGTGTGATACTGGTCACCCCCCTGCTTCCAAGCCAATGTCTGCAGCTCCTCATACTTGGTCTGATACATCATCTCAGCCTTGGCCCAGCTGTGGTTGGCGATTTCCTTGAACTGAACCTTGATCTCAGCTATATGTCATCCAGGTCCAGAGAGAAGTTGTTGTCCATGGACAGCTCCACAGACAGCACCGTAGACATGCCAGAGATCTGGGACTGCAGATCACGAATCTCCCCTTCATGCAGCTGCCTACAGAAGCTGATCTCATCAGTCAGCCCTTCTAGGCAAAACTCCAGTTCCACCTTGTTCATGTAAGCTTCATCCACATCCTTCTTGATGAGGACAAATTCATTCATCTCTGGTGCTTGTCAGTCCCATCCTCATAATTATTCAAGTCCTCCGCCAGCCCCTGCATAATGCCCAACTCCACTTCCAGCCTCAGTTTCACCTGGGCCAGCATGTCTAGCTGCTGATGTAGCTCTCAAACATGTTGTACATGTTACTGCAAGCCAACTTATGATGCTGCTGCAGGTTCCACTTGGCCTCCAGAATCTCATTCTGCTTCTCCAGGCTCCACATCTCATTGATAAAGGATGCAAATTTGTTGTTGAGGCTCTTGATCTGCTCCTTCTCCTGGCTGTACATAGCCTGGATGTTGGGGTCCACCTCCAGCTTCAGGGGGCTCAGCAGTCTCTGGTTCACCTGGACATCTCTAATGCTACCCATACTCACAGCCCCATCATAACCCCTGGCCAGATTTATACTGGCGTCCAGGCCAACCTGGTAGCCACCGCCCACCAAGAAGACTGAGGAGCCAATGCAGACGCTGGGCCCACTTGAGTACAAGCAGGTGCTGAAGGCCTGGGGGCCAGAGGTAGACACCCTGTGGGTCTTCTGGATCACCCTTGTGGACTTGGTGGAGATTGGAGTTAAGGTAAGGAGGCCAAATCAGGCAGAGATTCAAGGAGGAGCCAATAAGCTGTTTTAATATCTTCTTTCTTTTTATCCGTATTCTGTAAATTTCCTTTCTATTTTTTAATTTTGAATATATATTTTTATTTTAAACTTTTTTGTTATTAAAAACTAAGATATAAACATACACATTAACCTACCTAGGCTTACACAGGGTCAGGATCACTATTATCACTGTCTTTCATCTCCACATATTGTTCCACTGAAAGGTCTTCAGGGGAAGTAACACTTCATGGAGCTGTGTTAATAATGCCTTCTTCTGGAATATCTTCTGAAGGACCTGCTTGAGGCTCTTCTTGAGAAAGAGTCACTTCCTTCAAAAATATGCACATGGTGATTTGCTTGGCTTATTTTTTTCTTCATCGTGGATTTTGTATGTAAGCAGATAATGCACCATAAACATTCTTCTCTATTAATGAAAACCTTTTGGTGTTGGGTTCCATGTTTTCAAACTTTTTAACAAGCTCGCTGATGTCTTCAAAAGCTTCTGCTAAATCCTTTACTAGGGGGTCTTCTTTTTCTTCTCCTGCAGTTTCCTTTTCTTTTGCCTCTTCTTCAGCACTGTGCCCCAGTTCCAACAACTCCTCATTTAGTCAATTCCTCAGGAACCACTTCCAGGTTCTCCTCAATGTCACCCTTATCCATTTCCAAGTTATCCATTTCCAAAGTTAAAGTTCTTTGTCATTTCAACCACAGCCTTGTTGATTTTTGCAACCTCCTAATCCTTGGCAAATCCTTTGAAGTCTTGGATGAATCTGAGTGTCTTCAGATGCCATTTACATAATCCTTGATGACATCATCTCAAGCCCAAACAAGGCTCCTGATTAAGTCATATACAATTGTAATCCTTCAATTTTACCAGTGTCTTCTCACCATCTTCCTTGCGCACACAGTAGCCTGAGTAAATGTTCTTCTCAGATAGTACATCTTGAAAGCTGCTAAACCCCTTGACCCACTGGTTGGATCAAAGAGGTAGTATTTAGAGGGAGAAACACCACTCTGATATTGGGATGAAGACTATGTGTAAAAGGAGGATGGCCAGGGGCATTATTAACAATAATCAAAATCTTGAAAGGTTATGTAATTCTCCAAACAGCACTCTCTCTCTGGCATAGCAATTGAGAAAGGCATCTTAGGAGAGGATCATCCATGACTTATTGCTCCTGTAGTACACTGGCAATATGTGCTTATTGATATGCTTAAAGACCCTGGGGTTCTCTCTGTGGCAGATTTATAGTTTTCAAGAAACAGAAGTGGGTGAGCGTGTAACAGGAAGACTGGGAAGAAAGAGGAGGAGAAATTCAAATACCCCCATTTCTGGTTTAGTGAGTCACTAAGTAGTGAAAGGAATTGTCTAGAATGTTACTTAAGTCTGGAGATTTTAAAATCCAAGCATTATTACACTGGGAAAAAGTATTAAAATTCTGAGGCAGCTATGTAACAGAGTGAAATAACATGCCTTTTGACTGTGGATTCAAACCTCTATCCCCATCACTTGTCAGCTAACTTCTCTGGGTCTTGATTTTTTTTTTTAATCAGTCAACTGAAATTGAGTACTTATTCTGAGCTAGACATTGTGCAAAAATAGTTATTTTTAAAATGTGAGCAAAAAGCATAGCAAAGTATACCATCCTAACCATTTAAGAGTACAGTTCTGTGGCAGTAACTATATATACAGCTGACTGTTGAATAATGAGGAGGTCAAGGGCACAAACCCCCATGCAGTAAAAAATCCACCTATAACTTTGGACTTTCCAAAATGTAACTACAGTTGTCCCTTGGTATCCGTGAGGGACCGGTTCCAGGAACTACTTGGATAACGAAAGTGTGTGTATGCTCAAGCCCTTTATATATAATGGTGTAGGACAATGCATACAGTCAGCCCTCCCCATCTGTTAATTCCCAACCACAGATTGAAAATATTGTTGGTTCTTTTGTTTTATTTTTTTAAGATTTTATTTATTTTTAGACAGAGGGGAAGAGTGGGAGAGAAAAACATCAGTGTGGTTGCTTCTTGTGCGCCCCCTACTGGGGACCTGGCCTGCAACCCAGACATGTGCTCTAGACTGGGAATCAAACCAGCGACCCTTTGGTTCACAGGCTGGTGCTCAATCCACTGAGCCACACCAGCCAGGGCTGTTTGTTTGTTTTAAAATACTGTTTTTGATGTGACGTTGGCTAAATCCTCAGATGCAAAACCAGGGGATACAGAAAGCTAACTGTATTTATTGAAAACCATCTACATATAAGTAGACCTACACAGTTTAAACCCAGGTTACTCAAGCACCAATTGTACACTGTTGTGCTACCATCACCAACACCCATTCACAGAACTCTTCATTTTGCAAAACTGAAACTAAACCCATTAAACAATAACTTGCCATCCCTCAACAGCCCCTGGCAACCACCATTCTAACTTCTGTCTCTATATGCAAGACAGTTTTCATATATACTTTCTTTTTGAAAAAGCAGAACAAGCGTGGTAATAGTAACAGAGTAGACAAATCAATGGAAAGGAAAAGAGTCCAAAAATTGACTCACATACCTATGGCTAATTGATTTTCAACAAGGTAAAAAGTCATTTCTCAACTCAAAAAGAAAGTCTTTTTAACAAATGATGCTGGTACATTTAGATATTCATACTTTTAAAAAACACTTTCATCATCCTTTATAAAATACACAATAATTAACTCCAAATGGATTATACACCTAAATGTAAAGCCTAAAACAGCCTGGCTGGTGTGACTCAGTAGATTGAGTGCTGGCCTGTGAATCAAAGGGTTGCTGGTTCAATCCCCAGTCAGGGTACATGCCTGGGTTGCAGGCCAGGTGTTCCCAGTGCAGGGCGTGCTAGAGGCAACCACACATTGATGTTTCTCTCCTTCTCTTTCTCCCTCTTTCTGCCTCTCTAAAAATAAATAATCAAAATCTTTTAAAAATAAATGTAAAAGCTAAAACAATAAAATTTATAGAGAAGAACATAAGAAAATCTTTGTGGTATTGGGTTAGGCAGATTTTGTAGATATGAAAAATATAATTCATGAAAGAAAAGTTTGATCAATTAAACTTTATCAAAATTAAAAAATTAAAAACTTGTGTTCTTCAAAAGATACTATTAAGAGAATAAAAGAAAAGCCACAGCCTAAGAGAATATCTTTGCAAAGAATATATTTGTTTCTATTTCCCCTGACCCCACCAGCTCTGTAGCTGTAAAAGGGATCAACTTAACAGAAATTAACCATGGCTTGGCTGCTCTTGTGCCCACCCAGTAATGCAGGACTTTTCTTTGTTAATGTCTCAGCTAGCTTTTTCTGGAAGTTCTTGAGTGTCTCCCATGAGTTCACCAATGGTTCTGATCAGAACACATGACATCCACCATGTCATCTACCTCAGTTCATCCTTGTCAGCAGATGATCCCTATAAGCTGGTGGACAACACCTCAGTCTTTCCCCAGGCCGACATCACCACAACAGAATCTGTCATGGCCAAGGGTGTTTTCTCTAGAGAGTCCCAAATGTATCAGAGGCAGAATGTAAGTTAGAAGTGTGAGGTCTATCCGGAAGGTATCCAGCCATGTAGTATGAAAGGGGCATTTATTGAAGAAGATGCAGGATATAAGAAACATTGTACACAGGAAAATGATGCCTCAGTCCCCTTTAAAGTAGGCACCTTGGGACCTCACATAGTTCTCCCAATCGCCATCAGCTGCCCCATCATATTTTCCTGAATCTCATTGACAGTCTGAAATCTCTTCTGTTTCAAAGATGATTTTATATAGTTTTGGGAAAAGCTAGAATTTGCAGGGCGCCAAATCTGGGCTATGTGGGGAGGCTGAGTCACCTGGGTGATGTGATGTTTTGCCAAAAACTTTGCTTGAGACGTGATGCATGAGTGGGCACATTGTTGTGATGATGCTGCCAATCACCAGATGCCCTTAGCTGCAGCCTTCTGAATCATCCAAATAGTTTCAGGGGAGGGAATGTTCATGCTTAACACAAAATCTGATGCAGATTCGTTGCTTTACTCGCTCAGTGATTTTGAATGTACATCCACATAGTATACATGCTCACTCAACAGTGCCAACCGCCCCCACTGATAGTACAGTGACACTGTCATTATTCACATATTTGCACTCCAGTCCACTCTCCTTGGCCAGGTTACACAGATGTCACGCAAACCATTCTCATTTCATTAACAATGGCTGGGCTTTTTCTGGACAGACCTCATAGTAATATAAATCACCATCCCCAACCTGTCCATCCTTTGCAATCTAAGCCTCAACTTTTTTTTTTTTTTAAAGGGAAGATATTAGCCCTCGCTGGCGTAGCTCAATGGATTGAGAGCAGGCTGCGAACCAAAGTGTCACAGGTTCGATTGCCAGTCAGGGTACATGCCTGGGTTGCAGGCCATGACCCCCAGCAACCGCACATTGATGTTTCTCTCTTTCTCTCTTTTTTCCTCCCTTTCTCTCTAAAAATGAATAAATAAAATCTTAAAAAAAGGGAAGATATTTTATAAAGAGTCTGTGCATGCATGTGACCACACCTCCCCATGTGCACATACCCTCCTCTCAAAACTCAACAATAAGAAAACAATCCAATCTTTTTTAATATGCAAAAGATTGAAAAGATACTTCATCAAAGAAAATACAAGGATGGTAAATAAATATATAGAACACAGTTAACACAGTAAGTCATTAGGGAAATGCAAATTACAACCATGATGAGCTATCATTAATTTTAGAATGAATAAAATTCAAAAGACTGGCCAAAGCACATGTTGACTGGGAAGTGGAAAACAAATCTACATTGTTAGTGGGAATGTAAAATGATACAACTCACTCTGAAGAACCTGTCATGTGACCCAGCCATTCTACCTGGGTATTTGAGGAGGGGAGCATTTGTCCACACAATGGCTTATACACCAAGGTTGACAACAGTTTTATCTGCAATAGCCAAAAACTGGAAATGAGCCAAATGTCTATCAACAGGGGAATAAATAAACAAATCACAATATAACCATACAATGAATGGTCAGCAATAAAAGGAATTAACTGTTAACATATAAAATGTGAGTGAACTTCAAAATAATTATACTGAGTGAAAGAAGCCAAACAAAAAGAGACTATACAATTTTATTTATAAAAAATTATTTTATATAATCTATAGAACCAGAAAGTAGATCAATACTTGAATGAGGATGAAAGGATGTATCAAGGAGAAAGGTAAAAAATAATAATAAGGAGCTCTGGCTGGTGTGATTCAGTGGATTAAGAACCAGCCTTCGAACCAAAGGGTAAAGAGTTCAATTTCCAGTCAGGGCACATGCCTGGGTTGGTGGCCAGGTCCCCAGTTGGGGGCATGCAAGAGACAACCACACATTGAGTTTCTCTCCCTCTCTTTCTCCCTCCCTTCCCCTCTCTCTAAAAATAAATAAAATCTTAAAAAAATAAAAAGGAAATATAAAGGGGTGAGAAAAAACTTCTAAGGCTGATGAATATATTTATTATTTTGATTATGGTAATGGTTTCATGGGCATATATGCCAAAGCTTAGCAAACTGTACATTTTTAAAAAGAGCAGTTTATTATGTCAATTACATGTCAATAAAGCTGTTTTTTGAAAAAGACAAAAGAGCCACAAACTGCACAAAATCATAAAAGGAATTTAAATAAATTTGACATTTCAGTTGTTATATTTTTTATTTTTACTGCAAGAAAATGTAAAACTTGGTGCATAAAGATAATACAAAATGTGAAAAGATAAACTGGAGTAGATAATTCCAAAGTACCAGTATATGACCAACAAAGGATTAATGTCTAGAATACATCATTTCACAAAAACTATTTTTTTAAAAAGGCAAATAATCCAATAGAAAAATAAGCAAAAAATAAGGTAATCCACAGGATAGTTAACTATTAGTAGCAATTGAATGTACACTAAAAAGATAAACAGCTCTCCACAAGTAAACAGAAAAAACAAAACCACAATGAGATACCACAGCCACCCACCAGAATGGCTAAAATAAAACTGCCTACACCTAGTATTGTAAAGGGTATGGGGCAATAGTAATGTTCATACACTAAGAACTGGCATAAACTGCCACAAATACTTTGAAGAATAATTGGGTGGTATTTATTACAGTTGATAATAGGCCTAGTATATGAACCTAGCAATTCTACTGTAAGCATAGACCCTAAAGAAATTTTTAAATCCTGCCCTGGCCAGGTAGCTCAGTTGGTTAGAGCATCATCACAATAGGACAAAGTTCCAGGTTCCATTCCTGGTCAAGGCACATAGAAGAAGCAACCAATGAATGCATAAATAAGTGCAACGAAACAATGTTTCTGGCTCTCTCTCTAAAAAATCAATTTTCAAAATTTTTTTCTACAAAGAAATTTTTACACCCATGTTTCAAGATATTTTTGAAAGATATCCACCCATTAGTTAATATAAGCACCTCTAAATCTGTCACTAAAAGAATGGACAAATAAACTGTGAATTTAAAAGGGTAACATAGAAGTATAAACTCTATAAAAACATAAACATAAAGTGATTGTCCCATTAGTTCTTAAATGAAATGCAACAAATGATAATACTTTAGTAACTGTCTTTCAAAATTTCTTCCATATATCATTGGAAGATGATATATTTTTAAAGTAGGATAAGAGTTTCCTAAACTTCTCCTTTAAACAATAATCTTGGATATTCTTTCACATTAATAGAGTGCCATTATTTTTTTTGCCTTTTTTAAATTTCATTTGAAAAATGCTGAAATTCACAAAAAAACAAATTCACACATAATTCCACCATTTTAAAAATTTGTATGCAATAAAGAAGTTAAAAGGTCACACCTACAGTTTCATCTAACTCCACTCCCACTCTCAAATGACCCTTCTAAGCAATTTAGTACACATAGCCTTATATACATAGACAAAAGCTTTCTAATTCTTGGCAATAATCTCCTGGGCTCAAATATTTTATGACTGTAGGATGTTCAAAGGATACTTATTTTTTGGCATTTCCAAACCTAAAATATCTTATAAAAGCCTCATCCAGCCCAAAATGGATTCCTGGCATTCCTGCTCTCCCTCACATTAGTAGGGTCTTCCTCTTCTTAATCACACACTTGCTTCAAACTTTTAATTTGGCAACCAATACCAATGAAGTTGTTGTAGAAAAGTGGCACAGAAAAGGATGTCTTTATAATCTATACCAAGTGGCAAAGAGTAATAATGTTGCCCATTCAAAACCATTTATATTAGACTTCAAAAATATGCAACAGGCATTGGGAATTGTTTTACTTATGCTCCTATTAGTTGGCAGGTGAAAAATATACACGATCAAACACTGACTACTGTTCCATTGTATCATAAGCAAATACAATATGAAAAACTGTTTAATGTTTATCTTCTCCACTAGACAATAAAGTCAGAGGGCAAGAACCACGTGTTTTTTCCATCCCTGTAGACCAGAACACCCAGCATATTGAGTAGCACATAGCAGGTATTCAGAATTATTTGCTTTTGACACTTTGCACTATTATTAAAGGATCTGCTAACTTATAAGTTTGATAAAGACAATTTTTCAGATACACATCTTTACTGAGAGAAATATGCCTGTACAGTACACTAAAGCAAATTCAACTAAGCAGGTTTGATTCCAAATTCTCACTGCTTTATTAAAACCCTATAAAAGGAGAGCAGCCAAATTGTTGACCAAATTGCACTTGTAGAAACTTCAAAAAGGAAATGCTTAGATCATACATTGTAGAAGGGTGCTCATATAAAATCACAATGATATACACTAGTCCTGAACTGTTTGGTGGTAAATAGGTATGTCAAAGGTCAGAACTTGATTGAAATTATAACCTATTCTGATCCTCAGTTAACAGACTAAGAGGGAGGTTCCCTTTTAAAGTTTTAAGCTGGAAAAACAAAGAGCTAGAAAACCTCTATAATCTTCTCCCAAACATAAGATTCTATGGTTTTATAAAAACATGGCCAGCCATCTTTTTTCCAGGGACTCATATCCAATGTGTTACAAATTCAAATCACTTCTGATATATGCATATTTCAATAAAGTACACAATTTAAATCCCAAACAATAAGCCAACTTAAAATCAACAGCCAAATGAATAAAAAATATTTTACACAGAATGATCTGTTGGTTGCAACAAGCCAAATCCATTACATACACTATAAATCCCAAAAGGACACCAATATTGCCTCAATGTAATAAAAATTCACCATAAATTATGCTTCCAGTCTACAAAGCTCATCATAGGCTCTCTGAATCTAAAACTATATTAAAAAATGCTCTGTAAACATCTAGAAAACTTCTTTTTTCCTTTAATGGGCTGTGCATTGACAGAAAAATGGAGGAAAGCTGTTCTACATGAAACATTCCTTTAAAACAATATTCAGGATAGAAAGGAAATTTAGGCCCTGGCTGGCGTAGCTCAGTGGATTGAGCGCGGGCTGGGAACCAAAGTGTCCCAGGTTTGATTCCCAGCCAGGGTACATGCCTGGGTTGCAGGCCATAACCCCCAGCAACCGCACATTGATGTTTCTCTCTCTCTCTCTCTCTCTCTCTCTCTCTCTCTCTCTCCCTCTCTCCCTCCCTCTCTCTCCCCCCCTCTCCCTCTCTCTCCCTCCCTCTCCCTCCCTCCCTTCCCTCTCTAAAAATAAATAAATAAAATCTTAAAAAAAAAAAGAAAGGAAATTTTAAAAACTGACACATTGTGGTCCTATCTGCTACCAAAAGCTATGCTAAGGGCAGTGTTACACTGTCTCATTTGACCATTATTGGGAGTAACTTTCTATTACCCCAAATTTCACAGACAAGAAATTTCAATCCAACAAGGCAAGGTTTAAGGTCAAGAGTATTGGAAGGAACATTTAAAATGAAATCTCCTAACTTCAAATCTACTTTCTACTGCATATGTTCTCCATAAGACAATAAAACATGAGATCGACCAAATGTAACGTTTTATCCACATTCACTGTTAAACTTTATGGGATAATTTGCTCTAGATTTAACATTTTCATTTGCCAAGTTCTTTAAACACCAAAATCAAGATTTCACTGTGAAGAAAAAGCCAAGTAAGGAGAGTGAACATAAGAACTAATGTAAACAAATAACCTCAATTGATATTAGTAGAGTGGTTTCCACTGGGATGGGCATTTGCCCTATCCATTTTATAATATTAATATAAAAACATTAATGTTTTTATTTAAATTAGTTTTCAAAACTCTCATCCCTTTTATATTTTTCTGTTTGCTTAAAATTTATATATTGGTACTATATAAATAAAACATTAAGTATTCATTTATTTCAACTGAATGCACAAGACAATGTTTGGTGATTGATGTCTTAGAAAATAATCCTTTGTGAGTGTTTTTCAACAGAATTATACAACACTGGAAGAGAATGGAACCTTAAAGGTCATCTCATTTAAGCAGCAATGTGAGGTCCCAAATAACAAACTGATCTGGCCCAAGTTTGTACATCCAATCAGTGGCACTTTATATAAAAACATATAAAGATAACAATATTTTTAAAAGTTAGCTAATGGAAAGCACTAGTTCCAGTTATTTAGCTATGATCTATCTAATGGCAGTGATAAAAGATACACACAGAGCACACACGTGAGTGCAATAAATGTTTGTTGGAAATCATTATGCTGACAAATCTCTAACAACAACCAATTACTAAACTGTATCATACATTCCAATGGCTCCAGATTAGGCTGCAACTAATTCTCTGATATGTTCTGCTTCTCGACAACCTCAAAGCAGTATAAAAATCTCAGTATTACATAGTCATGCTCTGTAATACACACAGTCAAATTTCAATGACCCTTAACCAATAAATTTTTAAAAATAAAAACGTGAAAATAAACCTCACAGAAAAAAAAGTAAATACATAATACATATGAAAAAAACATGCAAATGCTGTTAAATTGCAAATTAATCTAATAATG
The DNA here is from genome assembly GCF_004126475.2 of Phyllostomus discolor. Lineage (NCBI taxonomy): Eukaryota > Metazoa > Chordata > Mammalia > Chiroptera > Phyllostomidae > Phyllostomus > Phyllostomus discolor. Next base: position 26,871,387 of record NC_040907.2, on the reverse strand, counting down.
TGATATAGCACTTTTTAACTATTGGATTGGCAAATATTAAAAAGTTTAGTAGAAGTCTAAGTCCAGGCAGTGAAAGAGTGTGGTAGATAATGGCCATCAGTGCAAGGGTCATTTTGTTGCTGGGAAGGGATGGCCCTTGCCCACAGTGATGGTGGTTAGCAAGATGAACTAAGGGGGGCAGATGAGAGCAGTGATTAACCAAAAGTTGACAAACTGGAGAAAGAGAATGCCTCAAAGAGTTGCTGAGAGCTAATCAATTGAATGGGGCTTGCAGGATCAATTGAAGGCACACTGTACAGAAGTAATTAAATAAAAAGGACTAGGAGAAAAATTAAAAGGACTAGAACATGCTACTGTTGATGACTTGATGATGAAAATCACATGAAAAGGCAGAACCCTGGTACCTGACGATGCAAAGGAGAAGTTTCTACAAAGGTAAAAACACTCCTTGTTCAGCATGCCAGCTTTTAAGATTGAATTAGATTGTGTTGTTTTGTAGTCTTATTTCTGACAGTAAAACTTACCATAAATTAGGAATCACCTTCCCAAAATAAAATACTTTTTTGTATGACGGTATACGGTTCTCAGTAATGACGCATACATTGTATTGATTCCCCACCATGTGTTATTTTAATAAACAGCTCATGAATGAGGTTGAAGTTTCCTGGGATCTTGAAATAAATGGGACTTTTCAACAATCCACTAGATTTGTTGAGAGAAGAAGTCATCAAGTAATATAGTTTAATTATTGAGCACGTGCCTATTTCTGTGCTACCAACTGAGAAGTGAGCAGCCTCTTCTGATTGTCCAGATATGGTGTGTTTCTCTTTTGAATCCCTATAATATTTTATAATATATGCCCCATCTTGTACTAAAAAAAAAGTTTAGTAACACCAGAGTTGGCAAGGATATAATGAAACATAGACTCCCAAACACTATTGGTAGAAGTACATATTCAACTTTCATAAGCCAGCATCCATCAAAATTTAAAATAAACATTCTCCTTAATCCAGTAAGTTTCATTTCAGAAATTTATATTACCAATATAAATAACCAATGCTTAATGTTTAAGGATGTTCACTGCAACATTATTTGTGATAACAAAAAAAAGAACAAAAACAGTTTAAGTATGATACATATTCAACTGTAATGATGTAGCAAATTGTTCTAGATGTATTAAATTAAAAAGTAAAATGCAGAATGTATTCGAGCTTTTAAGAATACACAAAAGACTTAATTCCCCTGGGGAGTCACTGGAGGGACTAAGGGCAGAAGGCGGCTTTTACTGTTCCCTTAAACCTTTCTGTGGCATTATATGTTTTGCCTTGAGCATTGCTTTTCTATTTAAAATGTTTTTTAAGATTAAGAGTGCTAAAGCTTTTGCTACCTACGGAATTTTAAATCAATGCAGTTGCCAATGAAATACTGTGCATTCATTTTTTTAACATAGTAGATATGTATTCTATATGGGAAAACGAGTATAATACACTGAGTGAATTATGCAAGTTTTAGCATATAAGCTTGACATTATTTTTCTAAATTGTAGATATATGCACATACCATATGTAAAAATTCTTTAAGTATACATCCCAAACTGTTAACACAGGAAGATGTAGTAATCAGTATAAAGGGTTATGTGACAGTTTTTCACCTTAATTCTTATTTCTTACAATTAGAATGCATTCCTGAATTTCTTGGGCAATTGAAATTTTTAATAGTTTACACACACACACACACACAAATATATGTATTTTTCCAAAAATCAGGTAACTACACCAAGCTACTAACAATGAAAATACATGGTCCTGGACTTCCAGTAAAGATGGAGGCATAGGTAGATATACTTTGCCTCCCCACACAACCAAAAGAAGGACAACAAATTTAAAAACAAAAAATAGCCAGAACTGCCAGAAAATTAAACTGTATGGAAGTCCAACAACCAAGGAGTTAAAGAAGAAACATTCATTCAGACTGACAGGAGGGGCAGAGACGGGCAGGTGGGGTAGAGAGGATGAGCGGCAAGGCAGCTGCTGGCTTCCCTAATCTGGCAAAGAAAATAGACTTCCAGGAAGTCCAGGAAGCACAGAGAGTCCCAAAGAAGTTGGACCCAAGGAAGCACACACCAAGGCACATCATAATTAAATCACCCAAAATTAAGGATAAGGAGAGAATCTTAAAAGCAGCAAGAGAAAAGGAGAGAGTTACCTACAAAGGAGTGCCCGTAAGACCCTCAGCTGATTTCTCAAAAGAAACCTTGCAGGCAAGAAGGGGCTAGAAATAAGTATTCCAAGTCATGAAAGGCAAGGACCTATATCCAAGCAAAGCTATCATTTAGAATGGAAGGGCAGATAAAGTGCTTCCCAGATAAAGTCAAGTTAAAGGAATTCTTCATCACCAAGCCCTTATATGAAATGTGAAAGGGACTTATCTAAGAAGACGATGATAAAAACTATGAACAGTAAAATGACAACAAACTCACAGATATCAACAACTGAATCTAAAAAAAACACAAAAACTAAGCAAACAACCAGAATAGGAGAAGAATCACAGAAATGGAGATCACCTGAGGGGTTATGGGGGGGAAGAATGGGGGAAAAGTTACAGGGAATAAGGAGCATAAATGATAGGTACAAGAGAAACAGGGGGAGGTTAAGAATAGTATAGGAAATGGAGAAGGCAAAGAACTTACATGTACAACCCACGGACATGAACTAAGGGGGGTGGGGGGGGATGCTGATGGGAGCGGGTGCAGAGCGGAAGGGAGTAAAAGGGAGAAAAAAATGGGACAACTGTAATAGCATTATCAATAAAATATACTTAAAAAGAGATTACACAATCCTTTCACTTTCTGCTTTATGCATTTAAACATCTTGTCTTAAGCTTTCAAAATGAGCATGTGTTAAGTGGAGTCTCACAAAGAAATATAGTTTTATTACTTTAAGATACCTTATATTCTTTAAAATATATATGTGAAAAAGCAAATTAAAGAATAAAATCACAAATAAACATGTGCCTATGTTATACAACCATATACCATAAAATTGCAATTACCAAGCTAAACCATTCATTCTATTATGTCTGGTAATATTCTTCTACATGCCCATGTTAATAAAGTATTACTGTGCTGGCTAATGGTATCATACTCAGGTTATTTCCTCGGGAGTAAAATTACTATGAACTCAAAGGTCAGTACAGCAAGTTACTAGAACCCCCCCTCCCCGAAAAGGTACTCAGAAAAACACATTAAAGAAATCAGACTTAACACAAAAGTGATGACAAACAGACAAATACATCAGTAATTCCAAGCTAGTTATGTTGCAGAGATACTGTTACACCTGAATAAACTTGAAATGAAGATATGTCTGAAATATAACTTATTCTAAACTTCCAAAATTATAATATTTAAAATATTTTCATATAGGACAAATAACAAAACCTGCAAAAACTCTGAAGGAAATTTTCTTCATAGGAGCTCACAGTAATATTTTAGGCTAAAACTGAGGAATCAAAATTCAGTGGTGTGCAGAAACATACAACAATCAGCTCTTCACCATAGTGCTTTGCTTTACCATAATTAAAGAAAAATGCCCTGGCTGGTGTGGTTCAGTGGACTGAGTGACAGCCAGAGAACCAAAGGGTCAAACCAATTTGATTCCCAGTCAGGTCACATGCCTGGGTTTCAGGCCAGGTCCCCAGTAGGGGGCGCTCAAGAGGCAACCACACACTGATGTTTACCTTTCTTTCTCCTCTTCCCCTCTCTAAAAATAAATAAATATAATCTTTTTAAAAAATACATATGTATGTCTGTATATATGTATGTATATATAAACATAGACACCTACAGTTTATAAAATTACAATATATATACAGACAATATACTATATATACAATATACAACACATGTACTATACACACACACAGACACGCGCACAGCTCTACAGTTTAGGAAATAGAGGAAAAACAGCAGGGGCTCTGGAATCTAAAGACTGCCACAACTTACTAGCTGTGAGACCCTGGGAATTACTTAATTTCTGTGGGCCTCAGTTTTCTATCTGTAAAATGAAAATAGCACCACCTACCTGAGTGCCTAGAACAAAAAAGATGCTCAGTAACTTAAATAGGCCTCTAATTTTTTCATTTAATGGCTTCTATATTGGCCTTATGTCAGCAATGAAAATTGTAAGGAATCTATTTTTTTATACCATCTTGTTCAGGTTTCCAGTATTGTGACAATTACATACAAAATAAATGCTTAAATCTTCTAAGCGGATCTAGTGGGAAAAAATCATTACTTTATTTGTGGAATGAATATAAGCAACCATGGGAAGTTCTTAGAAAACATAAAAAGAGGTTCTATTGAAGCAATCAAGATACAAAGAACAATTAAGACCTCTCCCTACTGGGAAGCAGCGTAAACTGGTTGACAAAATAATGTCCCTGTTTCTTCATAAAGAGAGGTAAGATTTCCTTGTTACCCTCAAGAAGTCTAGTCAGGACTTTAAGGAAGGGAAGAGATAAAAGATCAATAAATATTGAGTACCCATTAAGTGCCAGGGACAAATCTAGGCAATGGGTAAACAAAACGGTCAACAGTCTCACTTGCTTACATTCCAGGCAGGAAGAAAAGTAGACAATACCAGATAGCAGTCAGTGACTTGAACAAGTATAAAGCAGTATTAAGGAGTTGGAAAAATATGGGGAAGTGCTGTTTTGGATAAAGTCGTCAAGGAAGACCTCTAAGACAAGTAAACAGGTGTCTAGAACTGAATGAAAACAAAGCACATGTCAGTTTTACCAATGCCTTTGCAGTCTTGAAGTAGTGCTTTCTATTTAGTTTTTTTAAATTAACATTGTTCAAAAGACCATCATCAACAGGCAGACACTGAAATCACCAGGAGGTCACAGAAAACAGCAAGAGATGGGGTGGTACCACAGTAAATGACAGCACCCAAAGTTCCTACTGTCTCACAGGTCACATTTATATGTTTTGGTCATGTGCACTGCAAAGCTAATTTTTGCTATTATAACTACCTGTCACCTAGTTTCTATTTATACATCTCCCAAGGGAGGGCAGCACAAGAAGAAAAGATTAAGGCAGTAAAATCTTTTGTTAAAAGATTTTATTCATTTATTTTAGAGAGAGGGGGAGGAGGAAGAGAGGGAGAGAAACATGATGTGTGAGAGAAACATCAATCACTCGCCTCTCATACACCCTTAACTGGGGGCCTCGCTGGCAACCCAGGCGTGTGCCCTGACTGTAGGTGATGCTCAATCCACTGAACCACACCAGCCAGGGCTAAAAATCTTTTAAAATGAATGAAATAGGTAAACCATAAGAGTCTTCATGGCCATCAACCTGAAGGAATTAAGAAGACTTATCCTCCCCCATCTCAACATTTCCAAGCTGTTGTCCTATCAAGCTGCTAACTCTTCCTGAATACTATATAATGCCTCCCATTGTCTCCCTCCATCAACACTACTCTTCATTCCACACATGTAAATATGTACATTATTATATAAATGTAGGCTAGGTTGATGAGTGATGTCTCTAAGAAGTGACCAAAATCTCCCATCTTCTTCCTTTACAATAATTTATGGTAATATTGCTTTTACTAGATTTTATATTAGGTGTTCCTTTTGAAGTACTCATCTTGAGTCTTTCATGAACTCCCTACAATATCATTTATTCAACAAATTAGTTTTGTGTACCCAGCATTTTATTAATTGCTAGGTACCAAGTATACAAAAAAGACTAAACAAGACCCACACTTTTGTTGGCTTAGTAGTCAATCAGTACAAGAGACAAACGTGGAAACAAATATTCAGGCACCACACTTATGTATTAGATGGTATGAGAATATACTGAGTGAAAAGAACCACCTATATCAGTCTGCTAAAATCAAAGCACAGTTCTGAAAACTGTTAATATTTCAGCCAGGTGTGAAAGGACAAATTGGCAGATAAGAAAAGGAAGATTCTGAAGTTAACCAGGCAGACTGTGAAATAAGGTGAAAGTGGACCACCTCCCCGCCCCCCCCAAAAAAGAGGCTGCAAAGGTGGGAGCCAGAGAGGGGAAGGTCCAGATTTTAAATGTCTGTGCATACCAGGCTAATAATCTGAATTTTATCTTGTCTTTGGGGAAGAAACCACTGAAGAATTTTAAGAAATAAATGACTAACAAGGTTAAATTTAAAATTTAGAAAGACACCAAAATGGTCTGTAGATAAGTCCAGTCAGAGGCAAGGAGATTAGTGAAGAGGGATATTTTGAAGCCTGAACCAAAACAGTGACAATAAGAAAAACAAGAGTTAAAAACCACAGGTATATACAAAGTATCAAAAAAGAAAAGAGAAAGAAAGAAAAAAAAGCCCAGTAAGAGAAAATGTATTTAGTGAATCAGAAAATTCCACAGAGGAAGTGACATTTGCACTAGTCCCTAAGAAAGAACATTTGTCATGCAGAAAATGAGAGAAAAAATAGAATAGCATACAAAGGGAAGAACGTAAGAATGCTTGATGACCTGAGATCTTGTTTGAAGTAATTCTTTCCTTTTGGAGACCATTCAGTCAGTTGGTAAATACTGCTGAAAGCCTAATTTGGCTTGGATCTTGAGAATCAAATGAAAATTAGGATTGTCTTTCCCAAACTAATGCACTTGGAAAGTCACAGCAAAATTTTAATCACAGGAAGTACAGAGATCACTCTGTGGTCCATGGACTCCAAACACCCTTGAATAAATTAGAGTAGGATTAGGGTGATGAGTCTGGCTAGGTAAGAGCTGAAAAGTAAACTGTGGGGCAAGGCCGTGAAGGTTTTTTATTCCAAGGCTAAGAAATCTGTGAAACTCAGACAATTCTGAGGGCACTATTTTTACAGAGATGGTCTTATTTAGCCCAGACAACAATGTATTTTCATAGAGAACAAGAAGTACTAATATTATTCCATCTGAAAATGAGAAAACTAAAGTTAAAAAAAAAAAACAAAACACCCAAGGTCACACACAGCTAGTTTACATGGTGAAGACACTATGCCTACCTGATTTAGGCCTTTTGTAGTAAATCCCTATCCTGGAAAAACTGAAACACACATATGCAGTACTTATTTTAAGGATTAAAAACTTACAGTCACTGTCAGTGTGGATCCTAAAACTACCTCATATAAACGAGGTTTAATTATGAAACTACTTTGACTGGGTATTCCCAAATATCGTATAATCATCCACCCAATAACTTCAAGTTTGTTAATGAAGACTACTTTGAAAGTCTTCAAAATTCATGTTACAAAAATTTGGACTTTAGGGATCCTGGTTCCCAAAACATAGCAAAAACTTGAGAGGATATCGTCAATTTTTCAGCAAACAAAGGAAAGACTGTTTTCTGGAGTTTACCCTTATCCACACTGCCTGGCAGAAAATATTTTCAGAAAAGGAACTGAGGAAAAGAAGGAAAAAACAAAACCACATCCTATAGACACTGAATACAAACTTGTACTGAATACAAATTTTCACTGAATACAACTTAATCTAACTATCCTTTTCTTAGTTACTATTACTTCTGAAATTTGTTTATATCGCCTTCACAAACTCCTGCCCGGAATGAAACAAGCTCTTCTATCCTTTCATATGTAGTTTATTTCTTCACTTGGTGCAATTCCAAAAATAAAGCCTTTTCTTTTAAAGGCTGCAAGAGATGGAGAGAATATGATCCCATTCTGTTGCAGGAGGGATCTACTTGGCACAACCGAAGTCTCCAGGACATTTCTAAACTAAACACCTGATGAAAATACACTTGTTGGCAATTAAGCATATCCCAGAGAGCACAGGGATGTAGCGTCGGTACCCATGTTGCTGCACATTATGTGCTCCTAGCAGGCAGGCTGCAATGTCAGGCATACACACAATCAGTGTTTCTTGAGAGGATGGATAAGTCTTATTTTGCCTTTCAAGTGTGAAACCAAGCCCTATTAAACCAAATTGGAGAGTGAAATTTTCCCGGCTTTATCATAAAGTAAAAAATTGTTTCTGTATCTGATATCTAAGTTTGTTTCTGTTTCTGTATCTAAGTTGACTTTATCAGGGCTACTGGGAAAAAAATGTGACAAAAATACTGTGATAAATATTGTAAAGAATTGAACATGAACTTTCTATTTTTACTGTTTGTAGAAAACATTACCAGGAGATAAAGGTCGGAAAGCAAAATATAATTCCATCATCACAGTTTGCTCAAGGTTATCAGCTGCAGAATCACCATAAAGATCCGACTAACTCCCAATCCCACCTGCTTTCTAACTATAATATCCCATCACAGGAACACCTTTTCTTATTTCACTATTACTCAAAAAAAAATGCCTTGGAGAAAAAAATTTAGGCCAAAAAAATCATAGAAAAGACAAATTACAAAGGTTTTTTCTCTTATTAGTATTATTTTATCCTCATCTGAGGACATTTTCTTCATTGCTTTTAGAGAGAGACAGAGAGGGAAACAGGATACAACAAAGAAGCATCCACTGGTTGCCTCCCGTACATGCCCAGACCAGGGATTCTATGCCTGTGGACCCGGGCTCCCAGGCACCCGCACCCAGACCCTGACCAAGGATCCAACCAGCGACCTTTCAGTTACCAGATTACCTTCTAACCAACTGAGTCATACCGGCCAGGGCAGCACTTTCTTTTTAAAATTCTTTTGTGCCCTCACATCTTTAGGTTATAACCACAACTCAAGACATTAAAAGATTCATTTCAAATAAAATTGGAGCTGCAAGCACTGGCATAAAGAATACATATGTGCAATATCCAGTGTCTTCTGACAAGCTTCAACATGATTGGTTACGTCCGTTCTTGTTATCTTTCTAGGAAGACAAATCAAGCTTAGAAGTCTTACCTCAAACCCACAATTTTCCTACCTTCCTCTTCACTACTCCTTTTCCATGAGCTCTTTCTCCCAAAGCATTCTGTTCCTGGAATGCTACACAAACACACATCCCATTCATATGACTCATTTTCATCTTTCAGCATAGGACCCTCCTTTGTCACCCTATCTAAAGTGGTCTCTCTCAGTTAGTTTCTTCTAATCACATATTGTAATTCGTAGTTAATCTTTTTATTTGTCTTTACTAGTTAACTGTTGTTCCCATTAGGATGTCCCATGAGGGCTCTTCCCTCACCACTATCTCCACAACACCTCCTCTCCCATCATTACAAAAACTACATCTGAAATTGTTATTTCTACCACCTCCTTCCTAACTGTAAGCTCATCAAGGGTAAGTGCTGCCTGTTTTCTCAGCACTTTGTAAAGTGCCTGACACCATCCTATGGAGTCAGTAAAAGTTTGTAGATTTGGATTGTAAGTGCAAATGATCATTACTAGGGAAGAAGCAAAGGACAATTAAAGCTTAACATTTCATAGTGCAGGGAAGCGCAACAGGTTGTAGGCATAAAAATTGGAGTGACATAATGTATGGGAAAGATTAGCAAGGACAAAATTCCATTCAGAGATGAGGCAGGCAGCATCTGGCTCAGCAAGAGAGGAGGGAGAAAAGCAACCAAACAAGTCAATTTTTGATTCTTTTTCAGACCAACACAGCCAATTGTCCCCCAAAATTATAAGTTTGGAACACCGCAAGTTATTCATCAGTCAACTACACGTTAAGAGTCCGAATGTCAACACACTATGATTATTTTGCATTCTCTAAAGCGTATCAGATAAGAAGGAAAGGAGTAGCTCTGAAACTTGATATAAACGAAGTAAAAATGATAATGGCATATCTTTACACTTAACTCGAAAACACTGAGAAAAATCTCGGAGTGATCATGGAGACCAAACATTCAATAAATACGTAATCATAGGTTAGAACCAGTATGGCACAGAAATGGTCATACGACTGCCAAAAGAGATTACCCTCCACATCTTTCTTGATTCTCTTCCACTCAGATATCCTAATAACCACTACAAGGCTCCCTACCCTCAGTCACGATAGCAAAGGCCTCAAAGGAATACATAAGAGTCGAAAGAACGGCTTAAATGTTTGGGGGTTTTTTAGTGCAAATAACAACCAACAAACCGGCTCTGCAATCCCTAACCAGAAAACCCTAGATGCCTTTGAAAAAACTGTCATATCTTTTAGGGACCCAGTAGACACTGACTCTAAAGAGAAGTCTCTAGCCCCAACATATATCTCCGGATCATTCAGGGGGACAAAACAGGATTTCCAGTTTGGAGGTCTGCACTCTACTCAGAAAAGGATCTTCTGGCAGAAATGAGCAATCAATCCCTCCGAGGGCAATGGCGCTCCAAACACCCGGCAGGGGCACAGGCAACCGCGACAGGGCAAGGCCCTTTCAGAGAGCCGCGGGCGCCCTCCGAGCCCTGAGTCTCTCCCAGTGCAACCCGCCCTGACGGTGGCTAAAGTCGGGCAGTGGCGGAGGGGGGCCAGCAGTTGGGCTTCCGAGCTGGGCCTTCCTGGCCCGGGGGCGCGGCGAATTGCAGAGGCAGCGCCTTTCAGTCCGGCCCGGGCTACGGCCATGGATCCGGGGCCTCTTCCCCTGGCCTACCCACCCCGCCGCCCTCCGCCAGACAGCCAGCCCCTCACCTGGCAGAAGCTCCGACAGTAGTTCAAAGATGAGACCTCCGACACCTCTTGCTCCCTCAGCTCTGTCTCCAGCTGCCACAGACACGGCCGAAGTCCCGGGGCTCCTGGCGCCGGAGATGCGGGGCGCTGACTCTGAGCCATGGACTCCGTCTCGGTTCGGCCTCCAGCTCCAGCCCCCGTCGGAGCCTCAGCCCCAGCCCCGGCGGCAGCGACGGCGGCGTCTCCCTTTCCGTCCGCCATCTTCCCACGGCCCAGCAGCGCGTAGGCAACCAAGCCACGTGACTCAACCTTGGCTCCGCCCCCGGTCGACCGCGCGTGGTGACGCACTCTCTGGCGACGCCGGCGCGGGTCGGATTCCGTCACTAGTTCGCTCCTCCTCTCGGCACCCTCCGGTACAGTGGTCTTGCCAACAGCGTGGCAACAACTGGCCTGAGAGGTCTTCAACTCAACTCCGTCCTTTCCCAGTCTTTAGAGTTCTGGGGTCACCCAGCTGACATACATGTAGACATAATCTAAGATATAAAAGGGATGACATTTCAGCTGCAATCTGAAGAACGAGAAAAAGGGAGCCCTGAGACAAGCCTAGAGGAAAGTATCTCCAATAGGAGAAAATTAAGAAGCAAAGATTCTGCGACCAAAATGAAGACTAACTCTGTGGAAACACGATTTATAATAGAGAAGGTACTACAAGTCAGTAGGGAAAGAATGACCTCTTAAATAAATGGCACTGAGACTTTTTTCCCAAAAAGGGAAAAAAATAAAATTAGATTTCTACTTCAAGCCATATCCAAAAATAAATCCCAGGTGAAATAAAGACCTACAAATATTTTTCAGAAAATATAAAACTATTGATATCAAAATGGGGAATGATTTCTTAGATAAGCTCCAAAAAGCACAAACGATAAAGAAAAATGTTAGATTTGACCGTATTTACATGTGCTGCTTCAGTAATAACAGAAGTTTAAAAAGATGACATGCAAAGACAAGCCAAACACTGGACGATATTCACCATGTATAGCCAACAGAGGATTAAGATTCAGAAAGGTTTTCAATATCAGAAGAAAAGAGGAAGCAATCCAATAGGAAAGTAAAGGATATACAAAGTTCACCAAAAAAGAAATCTGAATGGCTAATAAACCCATGAAAAGATATTTAACTTCACTATAACAAAGTACAAATTAAAATGAGATATACTCCCACACCCATCAGACTGGCAAAAATTTTTAATTAGTACCATGTTTTAGAATTTATGAAAATGGAACTTCATTACAGGTGGAAGTATACATTGGTACATCACTTAGAAGAATATATAATATTTAATAAAATTGAAAATGCACATACCTTGTGACTCAGAAATTTCTAGTAATAATAGTCTTTTTAAAGTTCTTAAAGTTAACTGATTTCATTCTACTAACAACACATTCATTTTATTTTTTTAATTGATTGATCTTAGAGATAAGAAGTGAGGAAGGAATATCAACTTCTTGTTCCATTCATTTATACGTTCATTGGTTGGTCCTTGTATATGCCCTGATCAGGGACTGAACCCACAACCTTGGTGTATGGGGATGATGCTCTAACCAAGATACCTGACCAGGGCAACAACACCCTCATTTTACAACTCAGGAAACAGAGGCACAGAGACTTTAGGTAATTTGCCCAAAGTGACAAAGTGACAAAGTGACAACTAACAAGTGATGGTGCCTGGAAGTCAACCCCAGTAGCTCTGCTCTGTAATCTGGCGTCTTAACCACTGCATTGCTGATATTCCTTGAATGACTATTTATAAGAGTAAAATGTTGGATACAACCTAAATGTTCAGTAATAGATAAATTATGGTATATTCATACTCTGAAATATTACACATCCTGTAAATTAATAAGTGAAACCTGCATACATCAACATAGTAAACATGGAAAACATAAAGCACGATAAAAAGAAAACTGCAAATGACATAATATACATGGCAGAAGTAGGTTTACAGTTCATATGGAAAATAATATAATAATTAATAAACAATAATACAAGAATAAACTCTAACATACAACTGTAAACATTTGCCCCACCCTGCATTATTTCATACCATAAATTTTAAAAACATACAAAACAAAATGCTCAAGTAGTAAAACTATTAAAACAAGAGAATGCTTAGGAATGGCATATACAGTCAAACCTCGGCTTTGAATGTCGTGGTTGTTGAACAATTTAGTTCTCCACCAAGTTGTTCAGTGAAAAAAAAATGTCTTAGTTATCTAACAAAACTTCGGCTCTTGATTCTCTACCAACAACACTTTCGTGCTAACACCTGTATGATCAGTCACATGTCTCTCAGGCAACATACAAAGGACATTCAGTTTTTGAACAAATTGCTTCTCAAACAGCCATCTGGAATGAATTAAGTTTGAGAATCGAGGTTCCACTGTATCACTTTTAGAATGGCAGTGCCCTGGCAAAGGAGGGAGGGAAGTGTAAGAAGCATTCACTGCACCTGTATTATTTTTTTTTACCAAAAGCAAATATTCAATCAATCACACACAAGGAGCATTATGTACCGCTTATGTTCTGGGTACTTTCCCAGGTAACAGAGATTCAGAGGAGCATACATTTTTAATGGACAAATGTGGCTACATATTAATATGTTAGAGTTGGGTAGTGGGCACATATTGTATATTATTCTCTGTGCTTTTAAAAAATATAAATAACTTTTGCCCTGCCTGGTATGGCTCAGTTGGTTAAAGCGTCGTCTTGGAGCAACCAAAGGGTTACAGGTTCAATTCCCAGTCAGAACACATCCTAGGTCATGGGTTCAATCCCCCGGTCAGAGCACATATGATCCCAGGTCCAGTCCCATGCTAGAGGTAACTGGTCCATGTTTCTCTCTCTCTCTTCCTCTCTTTTCCTCTCTCTTTAAAATAGCAATGAAAAAAAAAATGTCTTCGGGTGAGGATAAAAACATACAAATCTTTTTTGCAATACAAATAATTAAGTTTTAAAGGAAGAAAGCCAGTTTGTGTGGAGTATGGTGCAAGAGAGAGAGAAGGTGAAGATGAGGTTGGAGAAGGAGAAAAGGGCCAGATCACGTAGGGCCTTACAGCTCAAGGTTAGCAGTGGGAATTTCAGTGTGACAGGCAACCCTGGAAAGCATTAAGTGGTGGTGTGATATCATCTGGTTTACACTCTTTCTGCTGTATGCACAATAGGTGGTAGGAGTAAGAAGGTAAGCATTTATCAATTATGTATGTATTTCATAATTTATCTAAACATCTCTGGCTCATCAACAGAATACACAGACATATAAAATAATAATTAAATTAAATTCAGTTATCTTTGATATTTTGTCAATATTTGGTCATAAAAATCACAGTCCTATAATGTGTCTTTTTAAATTTTATTGTTGTAAAGGTATATTTATCAAGGTAGAAGGATAGGACATGCTTTATCTAAGACTGTGTTGTTAGCTTGGCTATAACTTCTAAATAGTTAGACCTATGGAATGTGAGCCTCCATTTGTACTCTTGTTCCCAACCCTATAAATAATAAGAGTGAACCTGCTAACTCTCACCCCAAAATCCAGACTCTGCCTCCTAACTTGTCCTTTGGCTAAAGGACAAAAAACATGTTCAAAATGGCACCTTTCCCAGTAAGTGACGCTCTATTAATCCAGTTGCTTAAACCAAAGATTTGAAGTCATGCTCAACTCTTCTTTCTCTCACATTTCATCTGTAATCCAGTCTCTATATTGAAAATATATCCTCGAATCTGACCCTTTCTCACCTCTTCCAGCTCTACCTCCTACTCCTCCTTCTAAACTTAATAATCTTTTTAAAAAGATTTTTAAAAATTGATCTCAGAGAAAGGGGAAAAGAGAGAGAGACAACTATTATTTCTTAGGTTTTATTTATTTTTAGACAGAGGGGAAGGGAGGGAGAAAGAGAGGAAGAAAAATATCAATGTGTGGTTGCCTCTCTCGCACCCCCTACTGGGGACCTGGCCCACAACCCAGGTATGTACCCTGATTGGGAATTGAATCAGCGACCCTTTGGTTCACAGGCCGGCACTCAATCCACTGAGTCACACCAGCCAGAGCAGAAACATCTATTTGTTGTTCCACTTATTCATATACTCATTGGTTGTTTCTTGTATGTGCTCTGACCGGGGATTGAACCTGCAACCTTTTTATATTGGGACGATCCTCCAACCAACTGAGATACCTTGCCAGGGCCAGTAATAATAACCTTTTTAGTGGACTAGCTATTGCTGTTCTTCCCCCACTGTAATCAATTCTCCACACAATAGCCACAATAATCCTTTTAAAACAATTCAGTTCTCATCACTCCCCCTGCTCAAAACATTCCAGTGGCTTTCCATCACCCCTGTGAGAGCCCACGAAGTTCTACTCACCTTTCCAAACTCACTTCCCACTGTGTCACCTCTCACTGGGCTGCACCCATACTGGCCTTACCATTCTTTTTTTAAAATTTTATTTATTGATTTTTAGAGAGAGGTGGAGAGAGAGAAAGAGAGAGAGAGAAATATTGATCTGTTGTTCTACTTATTCATGCATTCATTGGTTGATTCATGTATGTGCCCTGACTGGGGATTGAACCTGCAACCTGCAACCATGGCTTATCAGGATGATGCTCTAACCAGCTGAGCTACCCAGCCAGGGCCTGGCCTTGCCATTTTTAAACAAGATAAGCCCCACGACTTTTGCTTGTACTCTTCCCTCTCTGAGGAACACTTCCTTTTTCTTTTCATTTCAATCAGGTTCAAGTATCACCTCAGAGAGGCATTCGCTGATGACCCTATCTAAAATAGCCTTCTGTATTTCCTTGTTCTCCTTTCATTTCTTTCATATTCATTGGGTTTACATCATCGCTCTTTTGTCTGTCTCCCTTTGCTAGAAGGTAAGTTATTTTTATAAAAATTGAGACATAATTGACATATAACAGAAGGTAGGGTGTCTTGTTTTATTCAATGCTCTATCCCTAGAACATGGTACAGTAGTTCCTGGCATATTGTGGCTACTTAACATTTTTTTAGGAGGAAACTTAAAAATCTTATGATATTTAAATGAGACTGACTGAGATCCCTTAGGGAAAGTGTAAATCAGGGGTCACCAACTCATATCCCTACATGCCTTAGACAGGTAACCTAAATGAATGAAGCAAGCTAGATATCACTGTTTTGGAATTGCGGGCTGCTTAAGAAATGGCCCTGGCAGCAGGTACTCAGGTTCGAGCAAGTTATTGCTATGTAAGAAAGCAGATTCCATTTTTCTAGACCTTCTCCAAGAGAAATCGAAAATCCAGATTTTTAAATACAATTTCTCATTTTTAAAAAAATCTGCAGGCCATATAATGCTCACTTGTAGTTCAATTTGGTTTTGGCCAACAGTTGGTCCAAAAAAGGAGGAGGTACAGGATTACTCCAAAACCGGCTTGTCGGAGGCAGGATCCAGTCAGCGGAGAATGTTGAAAGGACGCCATCAAAGAGGTGGAGGGAAAACCAGAAGAACGTGTGATACTCCTGAAGGCAAAAGAAGAGAGTATCAGGGAGAGAACAGTCACCCGTGCAGACTGCTAACAAAGGGTTTGGGAGAGATGAGAACAGAAACGGGATTACTTGACAAATCTTGGGTTTGTTGGTGACCTTGCCTACAGAAGTTTCTGTATGTCTTTGTCAGGGAGGTGTGATTGGAGAGAGTTGAAGAATTAACTCGAGCTGAAGTAGTTTTAAAAAAGGGGGGAGGAGAGGAAGTTAACCCCTTTGAGAAGTTCTTCTGTAAAAGAAGAGCATAAAAATGGGGCTGTGCTATAAGGGGGCGTGAGTTTTTGGAAGAAATTCTTACAGATAAGGAAATTCTAGAGTGTAGTTGTATGCATATGGAAATGATACAGGAAAACAGGAAATTAGGACACAGAAAAGAGAGGAAGAACTGCAGGAAAAAGTCCTTGAGAAGGCAAATGGAGATGCCATCCAGAACACAAGAAAAGGTGTGTTCTCGGAGAGAAATTAGAGACCCTTTTTTATTTTAACAGGAGGAAAGCTAGAGAATATGGGTACGGAAGCAGAGGGTGTATAGATTTGGTAGTGAAAGATTTGGAAATCACTGTCTGAGTTTTGGGGGTTTTTTCCCCTTCCCTGAAGTATGAGATAAAGTCATTAGCTGACAGTGAGGTGGGGGAAGAGAGGCAATATTGGACATGTGAGGAGAGAGAGAAACCTTTGTTAGAGCTGTTTCAGGAGTAAGATAGGGAAGAAAACTTGCTAGACACGTGCAGGAAGATTGTAAGGCAGTGCCAAGTGTCATTCGTTCATTTGTTTAACGATATTTATTGCCAGTTTACTATGCTTCTTTTTCTTTGTGTGTGTGCGTGCACGTGTGTGGGCCAGGAACGGGAGTCGACCATGTTTCAGGTGCTGTCCTAGCTAGGGGTGGAAATGTGTCACGAATAAAAGAAGTCCCTGGGTTTTGTATTCTTTTTTTCCCAGAAGTTACAATACAGTTAATTTATCTGTAGCTTTCTTTAGTCATATTCCAGTTTTAAGGCTACTACTAAGTTCTCCTTGATTGAAGTTGGGTATTTCTCAATACACCATCCGTAACATATTTACAGGTGGTGATTTAGGGTAGTTTTCATTTTGCAGATTCATGTACTCAGGTTCAAAAAGCATTGTGGATTCCTACTATGGTTATAGCATTTCCTCTCAGTATAGGCAGAAAACAGAATTCTGGAGTCAGGTTTGCCAGGGTGGAATCCCAGTTCCACTGCTTATTAGTTATGTGCCTCTAGTCCATTTAATTTCCTTGAGCCTCAGGTTCCTCCTGTTAAAATGGGTATAATAATAGCATTTATCTCATAGGAATGTGGTGGGTCTAATGAAATATTCTTGAAGTGTCCAGAACAGTGCTAGGTATATAGTAAGCACTCAATAAATATTATTACTATTGCTTCTGTGAGGTTCAGTCTCAGAGAATAATTTTAGCTTCCTTTATTTTAGACCCCCACACATACTGACTTTGGGAACAATTTATTCTCATGACTGCCCTGTGAGTGACAAAGTGATCAGAGGACACACCTATGTCGTGTAACACTAAATTTCTCATTTGCAACTTCAAGAACTTGATTCTCTCATTTCACCTAGGTAGTGATTAAGTCATAAAAGCTCAATTTACCAATTTACTCTAAAAAATATAATGGCATCCCTATAGAAAAGTCAGGTTGGGAAACAAAGTTAGCATCAGAAGGTTGCTTAGGGAGGGTAGAATCAATGCAAGGGGAATTAGAATATTTTAAATCACCCCCGTTTTAACACCCAGGCTTCCTCTCATAATTATTTTCTATTCCCTCTGTCTCCTCCTAGAAATCTAATCAGGTTAAATTTCAAACCCTATTAATTTGTCCTCAGGAAATTATCTTCCATCCATCTTTTCTCTGACCCAATTCCACTTATTCATTCATGGGAATAAGAACATACAGATGACACAGTATGGTGTCCTCTAAAGGCCTGAGGGCAGCCTGGAGGGTGAGAGTTGCCAGGTGAGGGAGCAGTGTTGGTACTCCAGAGCCCCCTTTTGAATGATTATCCCCCGTAACTGTCACCACTGTCTCCCTGGCCCTCTGTCTTGGACCCCTGGAGCATTCTGTTTATTCCCCAGAAGCTTAGTGCTCCTTTCTGGGAGGGAGGCTTTCTTGCTGTGTTTTGATGAAGGGTCGGGGAATCCAATGGCAGAGAACCCCTAAAAGAGGTAAAAGCTCAAAAATCTCACAGATGCTGTTTCAGCCTTTTCTCTCCTGCCAGAGATTTCCCCCAGATAGTTATTCTTTGCTTGTCCTTTTGGGGGACTTTATATTGGTTGGACTTGGGGAAAGGGTGAGTCTTTCATTATACCACCACCTTTAGGCAAGTCCTACACTTATCTTGCTTGGGCTATTTATTATAAGAGCATCCCAGCAGGAATCCCTGCTTCTAGGTCACCCTGCTCACCCCTGAGATTCATCTTCCTAAATTTATCTCCATTGCTTAAAATTTTTCATCCCTATTCTTACTCCAAATACAATCAAAATCTTCAGCGTGGCTTCTAAGTCCAACCATTTATCACTTGCTAGTTCTAAGAGCACAGAGGACCTTGCTAGCTCACCGAACATGCCACCCACCGACACCACCCCCCCACCCCCGTGCCGTGATACAGTTTTCCCGCCTTTGTGTTTCTGATCCATTTGTCACATCTTCCTGGAACTGCCTGCCATTGGTACTGAATGGAATCAACAGATAGTGCCAACCAGGCTGGGTAGAGTGCTTCCCAACTACAATGGCCTTCTTTCAGCCCTTCAATTGCTCATCGTTTTCTTATCTCAGGGCCTTTGTACTTATTGTTCCCTCCGTGTGGAACCTTCTTCACCTGTCCGGCTCATTCTCGGTTTTCACGGTTCTTTTCTTAAAGTAGGCCCCTTGCTTTTCTCTCTTGTAGCGTTGTGTTCTGTCTCCCCTCAGAGTAGCCACCACACGCTTGCAGACAGTGTTCATGTGTTCTCGTTTCCCAGTCCCTTTCAGGGCCAGGCCAGGGTAAGCACGAATATTCGCTGAATGCGTGAGTGGTTCAGTGGGTTGTAGCGCATGGAACGCATAGGCTATAGTCACCAAAATTCCCTACATTCTCAATCTCTTCTCTGCTCTGACTTAGACCTGGCTCTCCCCAAAGACCAGTTCTCCCGAAGGCTGCCTGCTCTCTTGCGTTCACTTCACAGATTGGTGCCTCGTGGTCCGGAGCCGCTCCATGTATATTTAATTACTGTAGAATTTACTTGCTATGTCCTTTTCCTTTTAATCTAATGAATGGTCAGGAAGATAGCCCAACAAAGTAAAAAGTAGTCATTGTTCAGACAGAGATTGAATCTGCTACTGACTGACTGGTGGTCTAGACCAAGGGTTTCTTTGGGTTTGTTTGTGTTTAAATTTCTCTCAGCCTTCAGCTTCTCCGTTTGAGTGTAACAGAAGTGGGCAGAGGCAGCGGTAGGTTGGACTAAGGAGTTAATCTACACCGCCCCCTAGAGGACTTTTGTTCTGGGGTAGTGGACTGGATCCCAGAAAATGTTTGAGGATCCTTGTGACCTACTGACACCCTAGAGAGAGAGGAGGGCTCCAGCCCGGGCTTGTCAGAGGGAACCCCGCACGGACAGCGGAGCCACCCCTGGCATGAACAGATGGAAAGTTCAGTGGTCTGGGAGAGGGCAGCACAGGCTTTGACGCAGGTCAGCACTTCGTGAGCAGAAGAGTGACAGTGGTAGTTCCAGTTATTTCTGAAAACTGGGGAGGGGACCTCATTGAAAAACTGGATTTACTGCTACTTCAGCATATGGTGGGTTGATTAGAGCTTGGAGATTTGGGATGTTGCGAAATGTGTGATACATTTATGTTAAACATACTTGGGTGAAGTCAGGGGTATTTCTGAAGCACATATAAAGTGAAGATAATAAATGCCTACCTATCAGGGTTGTTGAGAAGATCAAAAGGCAAAATAGGTCATATAAAATGCAAACATGGTGTCTGGTGCGTAGTAGACGCTCCATATATGGCAACTGCTATTATCCTTCTTTAAAATAAGGCGAACTCTCCACCCTTTTTCTTTATGCCACATGATAAATTTATTTTTTAATAATAAAGAGAATCAGAAAAATAGATTTAAATAAGAACATGCTCAAACTGTATACTTTTTTGTAGACAGTCCTTTGCTTTTGGGTTTAATAATAAAATACAGACATTCTATTAATAAATTAAACATGTGTAGTTAAATGTATTTAAAATCCATTAATAGATGGTAATGTAATTATTTTTTAACTTTTTTATTGTTGTTTAAGTACAGTTGTCTCCATTTTCCCCCCATCTCTCCCCGACCCCAGCCATCCCCACTTCTCACCCTTGATGCTACGGTAATGTAAGGGTCAGGGGATTATGTGGTTACCAGTAGCCAGGGGTGGAGGGTAGAAATTGATCGAGAATGGGCACACAGAACCTCTTGGGATGATGGAAATGTCCTATCAATTCTAATTCTAGCAGATGTTCTATTCAATCAAGAAATTTTGGCCCTAGCCAGATAACTTAGTTGGTTAGAGCACTGTGTTAATACACCAAGGCTGCAGGTTTTCAGGTCAGGGCACATACAAGAATCAGCCAATGAATGCATAAGTAAGTGGGGAAACAAACTGATGCTTCCCTCTTGCTCTCTCTCGCTCTCTCTTGCTCTCTCTGGAAAAAGAAAAAGAAAAAAATCTAACCTTGATTTTGGTCATGGTTACATGTGTATATACATTTGTCAAAACTCACTGAACTGTGCATGTAAGTGAGTGTTTTATTGTATGTAAATTAAACCTCAACAGAGCTCATCTTAAAAAATGCAGTGCTTTCAGGCATTTTATTATTTTAATATTTTTTAAAATTTAATTTAAGTAGTAATTAAACTTGAAATTATTATTTTTATTACTCATTAAGTTATTATGCTGCTCAAAGAATTTCTGAATATTTATCAAATGGCTCTTGCAAGCCCATACAAAGTGACTCCAGCCCTACACTTTAGAATGCACAAAATATTTGTATTTGTGTATATGTATATCCATATACATATTTCCTAGCTGATGTCCTATTTTCTTGTCCTACTGAAATGACCTACAAGAATGATACCTTAATAGCAATGAGTATACCTAGCATCTACATTTTGACATTCAAATATCTTTCTTTTTTTTAAACATTTTTTAAAGATTTTATTTATTTATTTTAAAGACTTATTTATTTATTTATTTTTAGAGAGGGAAAGGGGGGAGAGAGAGAGAGAGAGAGAAAGAAACATCAATGTGCGGTTGCTGGGGGTTATGGCCTGCAACCCAGGAATGTACCCTGGCTGGGAATCGAACCTGGGACACTTTGGTTCCCAGCCCGCACTCAATCCACTGAGCTACGCCAGCCAGGGCTTATTTATTTATTTTTAGAGAGGGAAGGGAGGGAGAAAGAGAGAGAGAAACATCAATGTGTGGTTGCTGGGGGTTATGCCCTGCAACCCAGGCATATGCCCTGGCTGGGAATCGAACCTGCAACACTTTGGTTCACAGCCCCTGCTCAATCCACTGAGCTATGCCAGCCAGGGCCAAATATCATTCTTCATTAAACAGAAACAAAAGATTCTTGGAGAAATGGTTGATTTCATGACTGGGGCAGTAAAAAATCTTACTAGTCCCTTACTAAAGAATGGAAGTGTTCAAGAATGACGATGTAGTAACCTGAATAATGGCCCTCACAGACATCAGGTTTTAATCTCTGGAACCTGTAAATGTTACAGCATATGGAATAAGAATCTTTGCAGATGTGATTTAAGTTAAGGGTCTTGAGATGGGGAGATTATCCTCAAATGTTCAGGTGGCCTGTAAATGAAGTCATAAGTATCCTTTTAAGGAAGAGTCAGGGGGAGATTACATGAAAGAAGATGAGAGAAGTTAGGCAGAGATAGAAGTGATTTGATTCCACAAGCCAAGGAATATCAGCAACCACCAGAAGTTGGAAGAGGTAAGGAACAGATTCTCCCCTGTAGTCTCCAGCATGGCATTTCCCCATGAGTGGACTTGGTACTCTTATCAAAAATCATCTGACCTCCCTGACAGGCATGACTCAGTTGGCTGAGCATCATCCTGCAAACCAAAAGATTATAGGTTCAATTCATGGTCAGGGCACATGTTTGGGTTGTGGGCCAGATCCAAGCTTGGGGAGCATTTGGAGTCCTTGCAGCTGACTGGCCTGGGTAAATCCCTCCCATTGACCTGCCAACAGCAATTAAGATTCAACTATAAGAGGAGGGTGTACTCAGCCCACTCAAAAGGCACACCTCAAGTATTTAGCTTGGGTAATAGGGGAGGCTATGCCACTGTCCCTGCAGGATACCTACTACATTAGGTTGTGCTAACAAAGAATAAGTCAAAGCAGCTCTGCCTAATATATAAAAACAAAATGGGGAGGCTTCCAAAATGAGGAGACAAAGAAACATGGCCCAAATGAAAGAACAGATCAAACTCCAGAAAAACAGCTAAACAAAACGGAGATAAGCAATCTATC
This sequence comes from Phyllostomus discolor, assembly GCF_004126475.2. Taxonomy (NCBI): domain Eukaryota; kingdom Metazoa; phylum Chordata; class Mammalia; order Chiroptera; family Phyllostomidae; genus Phyllostomus; species Phyllostomus discolor. Next base: position 26,848,698 of record NC_040907.2, on the reverse strand, counting down.
AGAAGTAGTGTTCAAAACACTGGTTATAAGGATGTTCAAGGAACTTAGTGAGGACCTCAACAACATAAAAAAGATTCAGTCAGAAATGAAGGAACACTAATTGAAATAAAGAACAATTTACAGGGAAACAACAGTAGAGTGGATGAATCTGAGAATCAAATCAATGATCTGGAACATAAACAAAAAAACACCAATCAGAAAAACAAGAGGAAAAGAAAATCCAAAAACATGAGGATAGTGCAAACAGTCTCTGGGACAACTTCAAGAGGTCCAACATTTGCATTATAGGGGTGCCAGAAGGCAAAGAGAAAGAGCAAGGAATTGGAAATCTATTTGAAAAAATAATGAAAGAAAACTTCCCTAATTTGGTGAAAGAAATAAACATGTAAGTCCAAGAAGTACAGAGAGTCCCAAACAAGATGGATGCAAAGAGGCCCACTCCAAGACAATATCACATGTAGCCAGTGGCTATTTAAATACAAATAAATTAAAATAAAATGAAATTTAAAATTCATTTACTCATTTGCTTGAGTCATATGATAACTAGTGGCTACTGTACTGGACAGCTCAGATATAAAAACTTTTCTCTCATTGCAGAAAGTTCTACTGGTCAGCATTCTTAGAAAGAGGAGTCTGACAATAAACAAGTGAACAAAAATGGACAAGAGTAGAACTTACTCTGAAGAAAATGAAACACAGCAATGTAATACAATGGATGGTCTTTGGGGAAATATCTCTGAAGAGCTGGTAATTGACCTGAAAAACTAATGAAAAGAAGGAGCCAGTCACATAAAGGTCTGGGGACAGAATGTTTCAAGAAGAGTGAGAAGTGAGTGAAAATACCATGAAGTAGGAATGAGCTTAGGGTGTTTGAAACACAAAAAGGTCATTTTGGCTAGAACTTTGTGAGCAAAGAGAAGAGTGGTCCAAGATGAGTTTGGGGTAAAATCTGTATGGCTTCCAAGGTCATGATGAGGAGCACACAAGACCTTGGAGGAGAGCAGAGTCGCAGAGCCTGACAACAGCTGTAGAATGGAGCAGAAAATGGTGTCAGAAAAATTGGTATTTCCAGAAACAAATAGAAGGAGTTGGGAGACCAGCTATTAGCATTCACATTGGATCAGGCAATAGACTCACCCAGGCAATAGGCTTACTCAGGCAAGTTGGTACTTTCACAGGGTTGCAAAGAGCTCCTCCTTGCCTCCTCCTTGCCTCCTCCTAAAGGATAGTAGATCTAAAGTTATACTCACTTAGTTGCTTCCACCCTAGAGCAAGCCTTTGGATATTGAAGGGACACAGTGTGGTCCAGGTGAGCATAGGAGAAGCTGGGAATAGGGAAGAGTCACATCCCCTCATCCTGGAGGGTTCAAAATAGAGCTATCTTCCACCCTATGTAAGATCTATTTAATCCATCATTCATCCCCTCAACAAATATTGGTTGTCTATTTATGCTATGAATTATTTTAGGTGTTAAAGCTATAGCTGTAAATAAGACAAGTCCTTGTTCTTATGTAGCTTACAAAGCAGGTAATCAATGATATATAATATTAATACATGAAAAATTAAGTAGGAAGGGAGAGAGAGTGACAGGAGTGCTTATTTTACACATATTGTTTGGAGAAAACCCTACATAGGTGATAACTGAACAGAGCCTGCAATGAAGTGAGGGTGTAATCCATGCAAATACTTGGGGGAAGAGCATTCCAGGCAGAAAGAACAGGAGGTACCTCAAGGCGGGAGTCTCCTTGGTGGGCTCACGGAATAGCAGGAGGCCGTTGTGCTGCAGCTCGTTGAATGACAGTGAGAGCGGTGAGGGATGCAATCAGGCACGTGAGGCTGGAGGCTGGGTACAGATAACAAAGGGCCTTGCAGGCCATCGTGTGGACATTGGGTTTTACTCTAAGTGTGATGGGACTTGCCGGCAAGTTGAGAGGAAGGAGTGACTAGATCTAATCCACATTTTTAAAAAATCACTGGCTGCTTGTGAAAAACAAATTGTAGGGGCCAAAGTGGAAGTAAGGAGGCTTGTTAAAAGGCCTTTGCAGGAGCTCAGTGTACAAATGACAGGCAAGGATGGCAGCAGTAGAAGCGGTGAAAACTTGTGAGATTCCAAATGCATTTTGCTGATGGGATTGAATGTGAATTATAAGAGAAAGAGAGGTGTGAAGAATGACTCCAGAGTTTTTGGTCTGAGCAACCAGGTCAGTGCAATGTCATTTACAGATCCAGAAAACCCTAGAAGTTTTCTTTGGGAAGGGGTGGGCAGGGTTGCTGTGGAGACGGGATGATCCAGAGTTCCTTTCTGACATGTTAAGTTTGAGATGAGCATTAAACAATCAGGTAGAAATGTTGGGTAAGCAGCAGAAAATGCATATCTGGAGTTAAAAAAAAAAAGGAAGGAAGGAAGAGAAAATAAAAGTCAGGACTGGAAGCATAAATATAGAAATATTCAGTATATAGATTGTATGTACATATGTATTTATATTATGGGAAATTCTAAGCATATACAAAAGTAGAATATAATGACTAATCATGTACCCATTACTCAGCTTAACCGATTATGAATATTTTGTTAGTCTTGTTCCATCTTCCCCCACTATGATCTAGATGGGAATATTTTTAAACAAATTCCAGACATTTATTGTTCTCCTTATAAATACTTCCATTTGTAATAGACTGCTTTTAAAAAAGATTTTATTTATTTATTTTTTAGAGAGAAGCAAAAGGTGGGAGAAAGAGAGGGAGAGAAGCATCAGTCAGTTGTCTCCTGAATTCAAGTCGCCTCCCGAAAGCGCCTGACCTGGGACCAAACCCACAATCCAGGCATGTACCCAGACTGGAAATCAAGCCAGTGACCTTGACTTTGCAGAACGATGCCCGACCAACTAACCCACATGGTCAGAGCTATAATAGATTGTTTTTAAGTCTTTGGGCCAGGTATCACCCCGGGAGTGTGTAGAAACAAAGAATAAGTGAGAGGAGTGATTCATGACGCTCCACCTTCAGAGGTAAGGAATAGGAGGAGAAATAAGCTAAGGGGACGGAGAAGGAGCACCAAGTGAGATAGAAGGGAAAGTGTGATGAGTGTAGTGTCTTGGAAGCCAGGTGAAATGCATTTCAAGAAAGAGGGAATGATCAATTGTGCCAAATGCTGTTGAGAAGAAAAAAAAAAAGACAAGGACTGGAAAATGACTACTAGTGATTTTTATATTATATTTTAATTGACTATGTTGGGGTGACATTGGTTAATAAAATTATATAGATTTTAGTGGGTGCCATTTTATAAAACATCATCTGTATATTGTATTGTATATTTATAGCCCAAAGTCAAGTCTCTTTCCATCACCATTTATCCCTCCTTTACCTTCACCACTAGTGATCCTTTTTTTTTTTTTTTTTAGTTTTACTTATTTATTTTTAGAGAGAGAGAGATGTGAAGGGAAGGAGAAAGAGAGGGAGGAAAACATCAATGTGTGGTTGCCTCTTGCACAATCCCTACCTGACTCACAACCCAGGCATGTGCCCTGACTGGGAATTAAACCAGTGACCCTTTGGTTTGCAGACCAGTGCTCAATCCACTGAGCCACACCAGCCAGGGCACAACTAGTGATCTTGATGAGAGCAGTTCAGTAGTTACATGCATACGAGTTTGATTAAAATGAGCTCAAGAGAAAATGAGAGGCAATAGATACTTCAAGGGCACACAACTTTATAAGGAATCTTTTTTTTTCTGTAAAGATGAACTGGGAAATAGGGTAATAACCAGAGAAAGGTATAAAGTTCAAGGGAGATACATTTTAAAGAAAGGAGAAATGACAGCATGCTTGCATGCTCACAGTAATAATCAAGTAGAGAGAAATTCTGATGATGTAAAAGTGTGGGAAAAACTTGGTTCTTTTCACTGATGTAGTAAAGAATTATAGATCAGCAAGACAGTGAGTATGCAAGCAGTGTTTACAAGCAGAATGTTCTCAGGGACGAGCAGGGGCATTGTTGCTGATGTGCGGGAGACGGGCAAGCCCTTTGTCCTGAGGACTTACAGAGTTGGCAAGATGTGGTGAGTGAGTTACGTATTGATTGGTGGGTACAGGTGATGCCAGCTTCCCTTGTGGGGATGTGGCCACCTAAATGTAGGTATATATGGAGGATTGTTAGCCCAGAATTCTTATCTTGGTCCAGACCACACTTGGTCATCTTGTAAAACAGAGATATGACAGGAGGCAGTTAATTAAAGTTGAGGCAGCTACCCAGAGTTATTTATGGCCTCTTTCTGCAAGCACTGGGGACCCCCTCATGAAACAGATAGTGGCTAGAAGTAGACAATGAACCAAAGTTCTTTTATGTGCCTTTTTTTTTTAGCACTGTGGACCCCCTCCTCTTCCCACTTCTAGACCTTGGGATGAATACACAGTTTCAAAGACTTTCTTTCCCAGATAGTGGCAATGATGCACACAGAATTTCAAGGGCTCCCCTCCTCCTGTGCTATCATGCATTTCCTGTGATGTTCAGAACACCTGGCAATCGTATCTGACCAGGTTCAAGGCTGTTGAGTTAGTGGGTGAGACATGTCTCCCTCCTCCTCCCTGCCTTGGTTTAATATCTATCCGATCTAGCAGAAACGAGAGAGAATAATTTAATGAGCTAAGTCCTGGAGTAGGTCAGAGAATGTGGGATTTAGGTTTTATATCATTAATTTCAGCAGCTACAGAAAATTCTGAAGACCTAGGCTTTGCCCATTGTGGGTAGGTCCTAGGCCAGATGCATACCTCTTCCTTATAAGCACTGGTTCCAGGGAATAAATATCTTTGCCCAGAGAATGCTGGGGATGTATTGAGATAAATGGGATTCTCTATACTTAAGGGGAGTCATCTGGATGTATCTTATCCATTGCTGAGTCTACATTTGTCCAGTGACTCTACTAAAAGTAGTTCCTGTGCCCAGCCCCAGCTCTACAGAGATAGGCCCAGGGCTAGGCATGTGTTCTAATCCAATCCAACCATATCTTTTTTAGGAATGTTAAGTTTTGCCTGAAGCTGCAATATCAAGTTTCAGCATAGCTCTGAAAAAATATTTCAGTTATGTAGAATAATAAATTCCTTCGTATCACTTACGCTAGTTTGAATTGGATTTTCTATTACTTGCCCCCAAAGCACCCTCACTGAAGCACAAAGAAAGGCACAGTTTTCTACTGGGTTGTGCATTTATTAAACATGTTTATCGTATACCAATTCGATGTCGAGCATGCTATGGACTAGGAATATAGTGGCAAACAAAAAAGACTGTGTTCTCAGAATCTAAAAGTAACCCTCCAGGAACCTTCTCCTTGAAGGACTCTTGGGCCCTTTATTCTTTGCCCCAGGCTTCTGTGATTCAACCTTTCCTTCTCTCTTCTCAGAGCTCCTACCTCCTGCCTTCACCATGTGGGATCTTCTTTAACCAATTTTACCTTAAAGCACGTTTATCTTCCCAGCTCTCTTTGTCTTTGTCCCTGTGTCAGTTGGGAATCAATCAGGGAAAAGGAAACTACTGTAGATATTTCAAACAGGAAGGAAGTTATTTCAGGTTTTACCAAACCATTAGACCAGCTGGAGGATCAAAGGTCAGAGAAAGTCATCCTTTGCTCTCAGACTTGCCACTAGTTTTCAGAGTCAGAAGTGCTGGGAGTTACAGTGACCAATGCTGCATGTAGCACCAAGGTGGGCAATGTGTGGGGAAACACCTGGAGGCCAAGGCAAAACGTCCTGTCTTTCTGCTGCTGCCCAAGGAGTAATAATGTATGGCTTCTGTTTCTCGTTCGCTTTCCAACTCTCATTTGAATGGTTTTCATTGGCTGGCCCTAACCTGAACTCCACTGGCAGGGGATTTTGGAAAATGTAGATCCCAAATTTCCAATCCCCGTGATGTCGAAGAGCACAGAAGGAGGTCAGTGGTGTGAATTTCCAAGAAACAATCTGACACAGTCATCCTCCAAAGGAAAAACCCAACCTCTGTTTATAAGGGTTTGTCTGTCAATCACAGCATAGATGCTCTCTGAAGACAGTGGGGATTTGCCTGGAGCTGGCTCCTAGAGATATTGTAGAGAGAATAGTTAGCCTGACAAAAAAGCAGGTCAGACTTACAAAGAAGGAAGGAGAGAGGGAACAGCAGCTTTATTCAGGCATAATTCATGAAGAGTACACTCCACCCTCATGGTGAAGTCAGTTGTAGAAGTCACCAGATTGCCTGCTTTCTCCCACATACCCTGCAGAGAACCCTGCCTGATGAGCTGATAAGCACCTCCTGCTCACACAGGCTCAATTAAGGAATAGGCCTATCGGACAGACACACACGCGGAGGAAACTCAGACTGCTCTCTATACAGGAGTATGAGTGGGCAACCAGGCACCCAAAGAGGGGAGCAGAAAAGCAAAACAACCAAATGAACAAAACACTTCATAAAGAAATTGTCATCTTTAGCATTAAATGTCTTCAAAGTTGTGAGGGGAGAGTATTTGAACACTTTGCAGTATTTCACAAGAGAAATAGAGCCAGGCACTAGTTAATGGCAATGAAGATAGATTTTATTCAGTACTACTGCAATATGGGAGAGAGGCTTCAGTAAAACTGAGCTCAACTCTGAATACAGAAAGGATGCCTGGGGATTTATAAGTGGAATACCCGTCTGAAGGGGTCAATGGGTGGACAATCACTAAGAGGAGACATGAAATGTAGGGTGATTCTGAGTAAACTTGTCCTATAGGATTCTTGCTAAAAGCAGTCTAAGTATTGAGATATCAAGGGTGTAGAATGAAGAATTTGATCAGTTGTCAATGGTGATAAGATATCAAAAATAGGGTTAATTCTTGTTAAACTTACTTAGCAGGATTCTTGCTAGAAGTGGGCTAGGCAGGCTGAGGACAGAGCCTGAAGAGGAGGAGGAGTCAAAACGAAGGCTCAGCCCTGGCCGGTGTGGCTCAGTGGGTTGGGCATCCTCCTGCAGACCGAAAGGTCACTGGTCTGACTCCTGGTCACGGCACATGCCTGGGTTGCCGGCCAGGTCATGCATGAGGGGCAACTGATGACTGTCTCCCTCGTATGTTGGTGTTTCTCTCCCTCTTTTTCTCCCTCTCTTCCTGTCTCTCTAAAAAAAATGAATAAAATGTTTTAAAAAAAGCCGCTTGGAGGAGCTTAAATGTGGTTAAGGAGAGAGTCTTTGTCAGAATAATATACCTAGTCAAACTGCTAATTGAATGTGAGGGCAAACTAAGAAACATGTAAGAACTCAAAATGTTTAACATCACATACTATATGTGAAAAATTACTCGTAGATATACTTTAGTAAACTAAAAATGGATTCAAACAAACAGGACCATAGGGGATATAAGTAATAGAGGTATAAGACCAGAAAAAGTGAAAAAATCTCAACAAAATATAAAAGATCCATAGATCCTGATACATGGAGGTTCCCTCTTGAGTTACAAAGTTTTAATGACATAGGAATATATTTCCATCACTAAGAGTCTAATCAGACTACATGGTTCTACTGTTAATATTTATAAAATTATAATATGGTGAATGCTGGGTTTTTGTTTTTAACTCTTAGTCAATCTGTATACAAATTAATTTTGTATTTAATTTAGTCACAAAGTAATATAAATGTTACAAATATTTACAACAATTAACAAAGTTTTAGAGGTGGAGAGATGGAAAGAAGAGAAATTTCAATTTATCCATTACTGTGGAGAGATACAGGTTAAAATTGATAAACCAATAAATAACTATATTGATTGAAGAAATTATGATAAACATCCGGAAACCTAAACAGCATAAATTGTTAAGAGAATTGCCTCTGGGAAGTAAGACTCGATAAGAAATGGGGAGAAAGAGAATTTACTTTCTCTTTCATGCCCTTCCTAAAATTTAAACATTGCATGTGTTTATATATGGTAAAAAAATTTCAAAAGCTTTAAAAGTTGTCACAATGTTACAAAAATGATATTCTTTTCTACTGGGAAAGAAAATAAAAACACTTTCCAAAACGTTTTTTTAAAGTATTTTTAATGATTTTATTTATGTTTTAGACAGAGGGGAAGGCAGGGACAAAGAGAGGAAGAGAAACATCCATGTACAAGAAAAACATTGGTCAGTTGCCCCTGGTATCCCCCACAACTCAGGCATGTGCCCCAACTGGGAATCAAACTGGCCACCTTTCAGTTTACAAGCTGGCACTCAATCCATGGAGCCACACCAGCCAGGGCTCCCAAAAGTTCTTAATGTAGATGGCATATCTAATGTAATGTTTTATTTTCAATATCACTTTTGTAGCTCCCGATGGCTAACAAACCAAGAATTCTGTTATTACTTTTATTCATTGCTGCCACCAGGTAATGGAAAAAAGACCAGGTTGGTCTTTTTTCATGGCCCAGATAATGGAAATAAATTATTTCTCAGTGTAGCTCTTGACTTCCAGTTAAGATGGAGGCATAGGTAAACACAACTTGCCTCCTCACACAACCACATCAAAATTACAACTAAACTATAGAACAACCATCACTCAGAACCATCAATAAATCTAGTTGAATGGAAGTCCAACAACACGGAATTAAAGAAATCACATCCATTCAGACTGGTAGGAAGGGCAGAGATGTGGAACAGGCTGGTCCCACATTCACATGTGGTGAGTGAAAATTCAGGAGGGATATCTCGGGAGCGAGGAGTTCCAACCCAACACCAGGCCCCACAACCTAGGGTTCCAGTGCCAGGAAGATAAGTCCGCATAACTTCTGGCTGCAAAAGCCAATGGGGATTGAGTCAGTGGAAGACATTTCTGGACTCCCAAGCAGTTCCTTTTAAAGAATCCAAACACGGAATTACTCAGACTCACTTCCTCTGAGCTCTAGCACTCGGGTAGCAGCCTGAAAGGCACCAATGGCATACAGGGAGGAACTGAAGTGTCTGGCATCGAGGTGAGAACAGTGGAACATCTTTCTCCCAGACAGAAAGGAGGGGCAGAGGCCATTGTTCCTTTCTGATCCCCACCCCCCCAAAGATCAGAGCCTGAAGGCAGGTACCAGGGTGCCATATCGGAGACTCCACCAACCTGGCTAATACTGCTTATCCCGCCCTGGACACCCCCTGAGGCTCCATCCCACCCAATATACAGGCCCACCCTGTACAAGCCTGTTAACTGGCTTTTCCACATGAATGGCTGGTCTGGTGCATGCTTCACAACTTCCAAAATTCTCTCAAGCAAGCAACAGACAGCCCCTGTGAGCCCCCAGACCCAGTACCTCCTGCTGGGTGGCCCCACGCCTGGCACTTAAGTTCCAGCTTAAGTTCACAGCTTGGCTTTAGCTGGGAACCTCCAAGCCCAGCACAAGTAGCAGCTATGTGTAGACTGCTTTGTTGCTTATGCAAGGTGGCCCCAGGCAGAACACACATGCGGGCTGACTTTGGCCTGCATCATCTGGGAAAGCCCAGAGCCTGCATACCCAGTGAACAGCTACAGACCACGTCAAGGCGCCACCACCCTGCCTCTGCACAGCTGATCCTCCATAGAGGATGGAGGTTGGTGGTCAGTGGTCACAGCCAGTTCTTGCAGCTGACTAGCCTGGGCAAACCCCTCTAACTGACCAGCCAACAGCAATCAAGACTCAACTGCAAGAGGAGGGTATACTCTGCTCAAACAAAAGGCACACCTTGAGTATTTAGCTTGGGTAACAGGGGAGGCTGTGCCACAGGACACCTACTATAGTAGGTCACGCTACCAAGACAGGGAGTTATAGCAGCTCTAACTAGTACACAGAAACAAATACAGGGAGGCTGCTAAAATGAGGAGACAAAGAAACTCTGCCCAAATGAAAGAACAAATGAAAGATCAAAACTCCAGAAAAAGAACTAAGCAAAATGGAGATAAGCAATCTATCAGATGCAGAGTTTAAAACACTGGTTATAAGGATGCTCAAGGAACTCAGTGAGGACCTCAACAGCATAAAAAAGATCCAGTCAGAAACAAAGGATTCACTAATTGAAATAAACAATAATTTACAGGGGAAAAAAACAGCAGAGTGGATGAAGCCAAGATTCACATCAATGATTTGGGACATAAGGAAGCAAAAAACAACCAATGAGAACAACAAGAAGGAAAAAGAATCCAAAACAAAAAGCAGCCTATTGGACAACCTCAAGCATTCCAACCTTCACATCACAGTAGTGCCTGAAGGAGGAAAGACAAAGAAATTGGAAATCCATTTGAAAAAATAATGAAACAAAACTTCCCTAATTTGACAAAGGGAATAGACATGCAAGTCCAGGAAGCACACAGAATCCCAAACAAGGTGGATGCAAAGAGGCCCACTCCAAGACACATCATAATTAAAATGCCAAAGGTTAAGGTAAAGAGAGAATCTTAAAAGCAGCAAGAGAAAAGCAGTTAAGTTACCTACAGGGGCGTTCCCATAAGACTATCAGTTGACTTCTGTAAAGAATCTTTGCAGACTAGAAGGGACTGGCAAGACATATGCAAAGTCATGAAAATCAGGGACCTACAGCCAAGATCGCTCTACCCAGCAAAGCTATCATTTAAAATTCAAGGGCAGATAAAGAGCTTCCCAGACAAGAAACAAAAACTAACAGAGTTCACCATCACCAAACCAGTATTACATGAAATATCAAAGGAACTTATTTAAGAAAAAGAAGGTCAAAACTATGAACAATAAAATGGCAACAAAGACATATCAATCAACAATTGAATCTAAAAAACAAGCTAAGCAAACAAGAAGAACAGAGTCAGAATCATGGATACAGAGAGCATTTTGATGTTTGCCAGACAGGATGAGGGTTTGGGGGAGTGGATGAAGAAGCAAAGGGATTAAGAAGTACAAGCTGGTAATTACAGGATAGCCATGAGGATATAAGGTACAGTATAGGAAATGGAGTAGCCAAAGAACTGATGCGTATGACCCAGGGACATGAACAATGGTGTGGGGACTGCTGAGGGAGTGGGGGTTGCCCTGTGAAGGGAGCAAAGGGGAAAAAAATGGGACAACAATAATAGCATAATCAATAAAATATAATTTAAAAATGAGTATCTAGTTCCTGATTATTAAAAAAACATGTTTTTTCATAGCAAGCAACTTTATTAAGAAAATTTAATCTATAAAAGCCACTGTTTTTGTGCAAAAAAGAAAACCGAAACCTATGAGTATTCACATAACTTCTCTACATTCCCATTGTTCCTTGTCTTTTTAGGGAATTACTTAACTTTCAGTACTCTCTGAAGTTACACTGAAATCCAGGCTTTGCACGTTCTCACTTCCTATATAATATTAATAAGCTTCTGAGGCTGCTTATTAAAATAGCAACCTGGAACTGACTTAAATCAAGAGAACTTTACTTTTCTCTCCTTAAATGGCTCTTCTTAGAACCAAATCCAGAGGAAGTAAGAACTCTGTACTTCTCTACATGGATACTTTTAACTACTTGATTTAACACTGCTGGGGATGAGCTCTGAAAAGGTCAGTGTAAGAGAACAGAGGTTGAGCTTGATGAGATGGGCAGTATTTGTCAAGGTAGAATAAAGATGGAGAGCTCATTCAAGATCTTAAAACCGATTTGGGAAAAGGAGCAGCAGTGGGAATTTTCAGGAAACATTCCTTACAGATAAACCCCATTAATGTGGGAATAAAGGAAATAGGTTTGGAAAATAGTCTGAGTATTTATTTTGAATATAAAAGCTTCAATCATATCCTGAAGACTAAGGAAGTGTTCAAGTTTTATTTTTCATTTTGTTTTGTTTTAAGAAAAGTCAGCTTATTGTTCTTATAAAACTAATACATTATAAAGAATTAAGCAATGTTAAAGAAAAGCACAAAGAAAAATATTTTAAAACCCTTAAGCCCCACAATCTAAGAATTACCATTATTAACATTTGGTTAACATTATTCTGAATATCCTCTCATACCTTTATACAGATAATATGATAGAGTAATAGGTATATAGATAGATATATCTACTTTTTAAATGGTATCATACTATACATATTATATAAAAATAAAAAAGTATTAAATTCAAGCTCACATTAACAGAATTTTAAAAACTAAAAGAAAAACGGAGCATCAAGAAAAGTTTATTCACTACAAGCAATATTATTTCTTAAAATCAATTTAAAGTTACAAAAAAGCAATTTTGATATTACATTTCTTTTTCTTTCAAAAAATATGATTGAAATGAGAATCAATTGACTCACAGTATCTTCCATAAAACCTTCCCACAGGGCCAAATATTTTTTGGTCATTATTTTACATTGTTAATTTGTATAACATGTATACTCTCTAAAACATAAGTTCACACACATGTTCAGTATTAATTCTACATTTAAATGGATTCACTGATCATCACATATCCTTTTACCAAGAATTCTCAATTTTTATAGCTATAATTTTGTCCTATTTCTTAATTGTCTGAATTTCACTTTCAAGTATTTCTTTTTTCTGTGAGTTGTTCTATATTGTTGGGAATCTGTTTAGTACCCTATTTTTGAATGACATCTTGGCTGGACATACGATTCTTGGATCATATTTTTGTTCTCTCAGAATTCTGTAGACAATGCTCCATTGTCCTTTGTCTTTGGTTGTTGCTGTTGAGAAATTTGAGGACAGCCTGACTTTTTTCTTGTCAATGATTTTCTTTTTTCTGCCTGGATGCCTAAATTTCAATAAATTAATTAAAATACATCTCCTGATTGAATGTTTTACATCAAAATGTCTTGTTTTACTCTTTCAAGTGACATATTAATTCATTATTTTAGAGGGAACTTCTGATTTTATATTTTTGAATACTTCTGTTCCACTTCATGAGTCCTCAACTCCAAAGACACCAATAACTTCTGTCTTCCACATCTATTATCTTCTTCCTAATTGTTTTCATCTCTTTGTGTGTTTCATCTGCCTTTGTTACGATTATTTCAAGTCTTTTCTTCCACATCAATAATTCCACTTCCAGCCACGTCCACTCTATTTCTTGCTATCTATTAGTTCTGTAATGATACTGTTTGGTCTTTGCTTTATCAGCTGTGCAATTTCCCTAGTCATCTCTTTCCCTTGTTTTAGTCCTCCTTTTTGAGTTCTTAGTCTACTAAGAAAACCTTTTTAGGTTTTTCTAGAGCTCAAAGGACTTGGGGTGATTTTCTTTTCTTTTTTTTTCTCTTTTTTATTATATTTTAATCATTGTTCAAATACAGTTTTCTCCTTTTTAGTGATTTTCTTTTTCTGTTTCTCTCCTTGCCTCCTGAATTTCCTCCCACTTTATGAAGCTGGTTTGGTTTTCCTAATAAACTGCAACTTGAGGACTGTTGTTTTATGCTGTATGCACTTTCCCTGTGATTTATAAGCTTTTCTGAAGGAGGGGAAGGGGCAGAACTCAGGGGAGGGGGTGTGCAGCTGTTGTTAGAATACCAAAGTTCTGCAATTACTTCTGAGGCTTCAAGTGTCTATTTCAGAGTTCACTCTACTAGGGATTGGCATATCCCATTCCTATGGGAAAGAGCCTCAGTCTCGGAGCCTCCCCTAATTCAGTATGCTTTTCTGGCGTCTTTCACTGCCACCCGTAAGAGTCAGTTTATTCTTCACTTCTCATTTCCCCTTCTTCTCCCGGTAGCCATTTTCCAGAGAGAAGAGACAGAAGCTAAAGGAACCACCTAATTTTCTTTTCTCTTGGAATATATGTGCGTGTATACATGTTAGTCCCCAAGATTTTGTGCACCTACTAGCATGCATTTTGATGGAATGGAGGCAGGACTGGAAGCCTTGACCTGCTCCAGACCAGAACCTTCTGTTTTTTTCCCTAACTGCCACTTGTTGATATTTAAGATACTGAGTTGTTACCGTTTGTTTGCTGTGGACAAAATTTTAACTTTTTAAACTTTCTTAGGTAATGGTGGAAACAGAGCCTATGAGAAAGCTTTATTCCATTATCTTAACCTAGAAGTACAATACTCTTTATGTATGTGTTTATTTTTTTATTATAAAAGTTATATATACATGTAGCAAAGATTATGTTGTATACCTTAAACTAACACAGTGTTGTATGTCACCTATATCTAAATAAAACTGGGGGGAAGGGAAGCCTGGGGAAAAAAATAAAAGTTATGTACCCTTGCTGTAATTCAAACCATACAGAAATGTATAAAGTAAAAAGTGAAAATTCATTATAATACAGCTCCCCAAAATATCACTTCTAATGATTCCCTGATCTTTTTAATATATTTATTTTCTTTCTTTTTTTTTTTTTTGTCAATGCTTCGGCCTTTCAGTGGACATCACTGGAAATATGTGAATACAGAAATGTTTAAAGAACAGCTTTTTAAACATTTTTATTTACTTATTTTTAGACAGCGGGAACCTGGCCTGCAACCCAGGCATGCGCCCTGACTGGGAATTGAACCGGCAACCATTTTGTTCACAGGCCTGCACCCAATCCACTGAGTCATACCAGCCAGGGCTAAAAAACAGCTTTATTAAAGTGGGTTTTACATGCCATAAAATCCACCCATTTCACATGTGCAATCTGGTGACTTTTGTAAATTCGGATTTGGGCGACCATCACCACAACATATATACTTTCTGCAAAAAATACAGTTACTTCCTTGATTCCTACTTTCCTACTCTCCCAACTCTAAAATATGCTTACTGATGCCCACAGTATGCTGAACATGGCTAGGAGAACTTTTGGGTAGTTCTGTTCCTGCCAGCTGAGCTTGACTCTCAAATGTCAGGGGACTTTGTTCTACTTATTTATGTCAGTGATGTTTACTACTATAATTTAATCAAACTTTTGAAAACTTACAAAATATGAATGTAAAGATAAAAGTGAGGTTTCCATGAAAACTACGTTGAATGCTTTGGAAAGGCTCATTAAAGGCAAGTTGTTAAAAAAAATTGTTAAATTGTGTATGTGTGAGAGATCTGTGTTTGGAAAACCCACAAATCTACAGTGTCTTCAGTTACTGCTCCACTTTAAAGAAATATTTGAAGGAATCATAGATAATTGTTACAGGAAAGAAGCACAAACCACTCCAAGAAACACTTCGATCAGAGAGGCCCTATAATTACAGAGAAAAGCCTGAGGCTGTGTAAAAAGATTGGTGATGGCATTTACAAGTTAAAATAAAATGTTTATAATATACAATAAACTTATTGTCTTAAGCAAAACCGTATTTTGTATAATGCTTTTAAATTCTGCATTTTAATTGACTTGTTCAATTAACCTACCACCAGTCCCAACAGCATCTCATAAAAGGGTCTCTGTTAGGTTTGTAACCAGCTTTTCCTTTACAATTTACTGCGAATATTTATCATGCCTCACAGTATTCCATTGCATCGTGGATACACCCTAATTTACTTAACAAATTCCCTATTTAAACTATGTCGGTGTTTTCATGGGCAGGGAGGTGGGTGCGGGGACTTGAGCAGAGACCTATGATGGAAGTGGACTGAAATAGTCACTCTGACACTAGAACTTAAGATGTATTAAAGGCGGGGGCTTGGGGTGGATGAAAAAAAGGGGGCAAACCGTGCATGAGAGGCCCCTGCGGTAATCCAGCTCTGAGAATAGACCAGGAAGTGGCAGTGGCGTTTCTCATCACTCTTAAGCACCCAACAGTTGTTCTTGTCAGTCTGGAAAGCCCTGATATTTCCTGAAAACACACTATACTTTTCCTCCCCTCTACCTTAGCTCATTCCAGTCCTCCTCCCACATTTCATTTTTGCCTGTTGAAACCGTACTTTTCCTTCAAGATCCTTAATAAACTGTCACACACTCTTGCCTTGATTGGTCCTGACTAGAAATTATCCCTCCTCTTCCATTTCTAATAGACAGCTAGCTAAGTTCTCCTTTCCTTTCTTCTTTCCCCAAAGTCTTTTTCTTCCAAAGGCAGTACAGTGCTGTGGTTAAAAGCAACGACTTTGGAACCTCCAATCTGCTATCTCCGCCACCTTGGCACCTTACCCAAATTCTCAGTGCCTCAGTGTCCTGACTGTAAAATGGGGAGAAGTGTAGGCAGTTGTTACGAGGCTAAATCAGTGAACAGATTTAAAGCACTTAAAAGGGTGTTTGACATAAAGTAAGTGCTGCATAATTGTTAGTATTCATTTTGATTCACCCTGGTGGACAGCCTACTACAGGACCACGCCAGGGCAGACGCCCACCCCGCGGGGCAGCCCCGGCGGAGGCGTGGAAAAAGCAACGCGAGGGAGCGCGCTCACGTGGTTGAGCCAAGATGGCGTCGCCCAGCTCGTTGTGGCTTTTGGCTGTTGCTCTCCTGCTGGCGTCCTGCGCTGCCCTGAGGCTGGGGCATCTCGACCCGCCCGCGCCCCTGCCGCTGGTGATCTGGCATGGGATGGGTGAGTGAGTGAGAGGAGGATCCAAAGGGTTTAGACTCTTCCCCTCTTTCAGCCTGGGTTCGTGTCTACAAAGTGCGAGCGCGAAGGGCGAGGACAGTGGTCACATAGCAGCCGGATGGCGGGATGTTAGGATTTGGGGACTGCTTTGCATTGGGAGGGGAGAAGGGCAAGGATCTGTCCTTGCGGTGAGGGCTCCCAGAGACCTGTGCATTGCGTTCGGGTTTTACGTGCTGAGCTTGTTTAATCCTCGGGGCAGTGGCGTCAGGATGCTGGCACTTGCTCTTGGAGAGAGCTGGGCTGCCGCTCCGTGACCCAGGCATCCACCCTTTTATTCATTCACACATTGGACAGAGATTTGTTAGGCACCGATAGTTTATGTATACATTTGACACATTTATTGAGCACCTGTAGATGCTGAGGATACAGTGGTGAGCACAACGGACTAAATTCTTTGCTCTTTTGGAACTTATTTTCCAAATGGAGAGACAGACTATAAAGAAATAAACAAGTAAAACATACAGTATGTCCAATGGTGATAAGTGTGATGGGAAAAGTAAAACAGAGAAGGGTATAGAACTGAAGGTGGAGGCTTGCAATTTTATAAAGCAAGATCAGGCAAGGATTCACTGAGAAAGTGACATCTGAGCAAAGACCTGAAGTGGACAAGGAAGATGGCATGTGGCTGTCTGGTAGAAGGAACAGCAGATGCAAACACCCTGGGGCAGAAGTGTGTCTGGTATGTTTAAAAAACTACATTCATGCTAACCAATGTGGCACAGTTGGTTGGGTGTCATTACAAAACAGATGGTGGTCAGTTCGATTCCTGGTCAGGGCACATGCCTGGGTTGCATGTTGAGGAGTATGTGAAGGCGACTGACCAATGTTTCTCTCTCACGTGGATGTTTCTTCCCCTCTCTTTCTTCCTCCCTTCCCTGCTCTCTAGAAATAAATAAAATATTTTTTTAAAAAAAGGAAAAGGAAATGATATGTAGGTCAGTGTGGTGGGAACTGAGCGAGCAAGAAGAAGAATATAGGGGTGTGGGGGTGGGGGGCCTGCAAGTGTTGTTTGGCCTACTAAGGCTACTGTAGGGATTTTGGCAGGAGTGAGATGGGAAGCCCGTGGAGGGGAGAGTTGAGATGATCTTAACTTACATTTTAAAAGGATCATTGTAGTTGATAATAGATTGTGGAGGTCATGGACATTTGTGGGGAGACAAGAAGCTATTACAGTAATTTAAACAAGAGATGACCATGACTTGAAACATAGTTACATGGAGAAGTGGTCCAAATTTGGAATATTTTGAAGGTGGAAGCAATGGGATTTGCTAACAGATGAGATGTAGGATGAGTGAGAAAGAAAGGAATCAAGGATGACTCCCTGAGGTTTGGCCTGAACAACTAGAAGGATGTAGTTGTCATTTTACCAAAGTGGAGAAGTCTGTAGGGGAGCACATTTGGAGTGGGGAGAAGATCAAGGGTCTGCTTTTGAATTTACTAAATTTGAAATGCTTGTTAGACATCCAGGAGATGTAGAGGCATTTGGAGTGTGGAGTCTAGGAGAGAGAAAAAAGTCAGAGATTTAAATTGGGGAAGCCTTCAGCTTATGGCTGGTATATAAAGCCAGGAGACTGGGGGAGACAACCTAGGGCCTGTACACAGAAGAGGGAGGCTATCTGACGATTGAGCCCTGAGGCACTCCCAGTGTGTGGAGGTTAAGGAGATGAGGAGGAACCAGCAAAGAAGACAGTGATGGAACAACCAGGGAGGTACAGGAAAGTCAGGAGAGTGCAGTGTCCTTGGGAACCCGTGAAAATGTTTTAAAAGGAAGGGGGTAATCACCTCTATGGAATGTTGTTGACAGGTTGAGTAAGATAAGGGCAGAGAATTGGTTATTGGATTTGGTGATATGAAGATCGCTAAAGACCTCTACAAAACGGCGAGGGCGAGAGCGAGAGCGAGAGCCTTAATGGAATGGGTTGAAGGAAAGTGTTCGAAGAGGAATTAGAGTCAGTAAATACAGTTAGTTCTCTCAGGGCTTTGGTCCAGGTCCTGGGGCTGCTACAGTGGAATTCATCAAGTGCACAAGGAGCTCCAGGTCCTCCTAGAGCCATCATCCATAAGGAGGCAGGAAAGTAACCAAGAATTACAGTTCAGTGTGGCAAAAGTTTTTATGAGAGAAACCGAAGATGCTGTGGTTCTTAGGTTTTTCTTGAAAAACTAATTCTTAAGCTTCCTCTCTGCTTACTCCACCCACTCAGTGGCCAGTCACTTCGCTTCCCATTCTTAGCTCTGGTTCCTGGAAACAGGAAAAGAAACAGAGCCAGGCCTCGGGTGGAACAAGGAAGCCCCTACAGAGCAGCGATTTTCAACCTGTGTCATCTCCCGGCACATAGAAACTAAATGACTACATTTAGTTTAGTAATTACTTAATTACTAAAATTCTGTGACGTGTCAAAAATACCCTTTTTGCCGATTTGACCAAAAAAAAGGTATAATTTTGATTCATTCACACCGGATGGCTATTGTTGTGTTGGCTGTTGTCATTTTTAAATTTGACACTCTAAGGGAAAAGAGGTCAATGATCCTGACTAAACAGTCAGGATCATTTAAAAATTCTCGTGGCACACTAGTATGCCTGCCTCGGCATACTGGTTGAAAATCCACTTCCCTGGAGTATAAGATTTAAAGAGGCACTCACTCTCTAGTGCATACAAGTTCATGGTCAGCACTTGCGTGAACCTTAAATTTTGTATCCTAGGTGCTTCACCTGTCTTCTTAACCTTATTCTTGCCTTAAAGAGAAATTCAATCCCAAAGCACGCTGGAGTCCGTTAACCCAAAATGTTCCTGATGACAAAGGAGGGGAATTTGCACCTCTGCTTATTTTTCATTTGTAAATTTGGTGTCCCAATTATATTATATGGGCTTTTGAAGTCTATTACTTGATGAATGTGAGCTAAGCAAAAAATATTTTTTGTTGAGGTGAAATTCATGTAGCATGAAATTAACTGTAATAAAGTATAGAATTCAGTGGCATAGTATATTTATAGTGTTGTGCAACCACTACTTTCCTCCAGTTTTTTTTTTTCATCTTCACTTGAAGATGTATTTACTGGCTTTAGACAGAAAGGCAGGGAGAGAGAGAGAAACATCGATCGGTTGCCTCCCATACATGCCCGACTTGGGATCAAACCTGCAACATAGGCATGTGCCCTGACCTGGGATCGAGGCTGCAAACCTTTGGTGCACGGGATGACATTCCAACCAACTAAGCCACTTGGCAGGTCCACTTCTGTCTAGTTTCAAAGCTTTTTTCTAATCACCCCGCAAAATACCTGTACCCATTAAATAATCATTCTTCAGTCCCCATCTGCCACAACTTCCTGAAAATGTTCAGCCTGCTTTCTGTCTATATGGATTTGTCTGTTCTGGGTATATCACATAAAAGGAATCATTCAATATGTGACCTTTTGTATCTGGCTTATTTTCGCTTATAGTGTTTTCTAGGTTCATCTGCATGTGTCAGTATTTCATGCCTTTTTATGGCTAAATACTGTTCTGTTGTAGATATACCAGTATAGATGACAATTTGTTTATCCATTCATTCATTGATGGACATTTGGGTCATTTCTACCTTGGACCTAAAAATAATGTGGTTGTAAACATTCACGTACACATTTCTGTGTACGGGCATATGTTTTTATTTCTTTTGGGTATACAACAAGGTCTGTCTGGAAAAAGCCCAGCTACTGCTAATACAAAGAGACTGGTTTGCATGACACTGGTGTAACCTGGCAGCGAAGGAGAGAGGACTGGAATGCACATGCGTGAACAATGATGACTTCACTGTACTAGTCAATGGGGGTGGTAGATGCCATTGAGTGAGCATGTGTACTGTGTGGCCATGGCACTCAAAATGACTGAGCAAGTAGAGCAATGAATCTGCATCAGATTTTGCATTAAGCTTAAACATTCATCTGTGGAAACTATTTGGATGAATCAGAAGGCTGCAGCTATGGGCAACTTGTGATTGGCAGCTTTATCACGACAACATGCCCTCTCATGTATCACATCTCATGCAGAGCTTTTTGGCCAAACATCAAATTACCCAGGTGACTCAGCCCCCTTACAGTCCAGACCTGGCGCCCTGTGACTTCTGGCTTTTCCCAAAACTAAGGGAAGAGATTCCAGACCATTGATGAGATTCAGGAAAATACGACGGGGCAACTGATGGCGATTGTGAGGACTGTGCGAGGTCCCAAGGTGCCTACTTTGAAGAGGACTGAAGTGTCATTGTCCTATGTAATATGTTTCTTGTGTCTTATTCAATAAATGTCTCTGTTTTTCACATTGTCTGGAAGTGAAATGGCTGGGTCATATGATAACCATGTATTAACTTTTTGAGGAACTACCAACCTGTTTTCACAATGGCTGCATCACATTACATTTCCACCAGCCGTGTACAAAGGTTCCTATTTCTCCATATCCTGCCAATACTTGTTATTTTCCTTTTTTAAACTTAACTAAGAAACTATTCATTAAAGCCATCCTAGTAGGTGTGAAGTGGTATCTCATTGTAGTTAACTTTTATTTATTGATTTTTAGGAAGGGAAGAAGGGGGAGAGAGAGCGAGAGAGAAAGAAACATTGATTAAAAAAAGGATTTTATTTATTTATTTTTTAGAGAGGAAGGGAGGGAGAGGGAGAAACATCAATGTGTAGTTTCCTCTCCTGCACCCCCTACTGGGGACCTGGCCTGAAACCTAGGCATGTACCCTGGACTGGGAATCAAACTGGTGACCCTTTGATTCGTGCAGGCTGGCACTGAACCACTGAGCTACACCAGCCAGGGCAGAAACATTGATTTTTTTTTTGGTTCCACTTATTTATGTTTTCATTGGTTGATTCTTGGACGTGCCCTGACCTGGAATAGAACCTGCAACCTTGGCATATCAGGACCACACTCTAACCAACTGAGCTACCTGGCTAGGGCTCTCATTGTAGTTTTGATTTGCATTTCCCTAGTGACCAGTGGTGTTCAACATCTTTTCATGTGCTTCGGGGCAATTTGTATATTATCTTTAGAGATACATCTGTTAAAGTCCTTTTTTCCATTTTTAATTAGGCTTCTTCATGTCATTGAGTTGTAAGAGTTCTTTGTATATTCTGGATATTAAACCTTCATCAGATAAATGTTTTGTAAATATTTTCTCCCATGCTGTATGTTGTCTTTTCACATTCTCGATCATGCCCTTTGAAGCACAAAAGTTTTTTAAAAATGTTTGATTCATAAGTGCTCATTGTCTTTGTTGTCTAGGAGACAGCTGTTGTAATCCCTTAAGCATGGGTGCTATCAAAAAAATGGTTGAGCAGAAAATACCTGGAATTTATGTCTTATCTCTAAAGATTGGAAAGACCCTGATGGAGGTAAGGCGCTTTTTATAGCTCTGTTCCTTTGAAGGTTTGCTGGCTAATTTCATGGAATGTACCATAAAAATGCTTTACCTTGTATTTTTAGCAGCAAATCATGCAATGACACTGTAACTCTTGAGAGGCTTTTGTGAGGACACCAACCTAAACAAGTTTACTTCTTAGAGAAGACGCCAGTACCTGGTTTCAGTCCCATCTTTTCACTTCTGTGCGGCTCCTCTTTTAGGATGTGGAGAACAGCTTCTTCTTGAATGTCAATACCCAAGTAACAACAGTGTGTCAGATTCTTGCTAAGGACCCTAAATTGCAGCAAGGCTACAATGCTATGGGATTCTCCCAGGGAGGCCAGTTTCTGTGAGTTCATTTCTGTTATACCAATTATATGGAATTGATTTCTTTCTCCTCTTCAGATAGAGCCATTCCTCTTATTCCTTTTTTTTTTTTGGTCATCCTCACCCAAGGACATGCTTATTGATTTTAGAGAGAGGGGAAGGGAGGGAGAGAGAGAAGGAGAGAAACACAGATGTAAGAGAGAAACATCCATCCATGGCCTCTTGTACACGCTCCAGCCTAGAACCAGACCCACAACCTAGGCATGTGCCCTAACCAGAAATCGAACCTGTGACGTTTTGGCTTACGGGATGACTCTGCAATCAACTGAGCCACGCCTGTCAGGGCTCCTCTAGTTCTTTTTGGATCTTCACCCATCTTGGAAGGGAAACTTTTTTTTCCCCCAAACTATATTTAGAAAGTTAGAGAGGTAGAAGTGAGCTGTAAAAGAAATGGGCTCAGGAAACAAGTTCCAGAGGCAGAAGCAGGGCCCTTGGAGCTGAGGAGAAAGAGAGAGGGAAAACCCACTTGGGGGCAGGGGGTGGGGGGATACGCCGGCGTGTTCCTCAGAGAGAGAAAGAGAGCTGCCTGGAAACTATTCTGAAATGTTTCCATGAAGAAGCTTTATGGAACTTCTTTTCTTTCTTTCTTTTTTTTCTTTTATCCTTACCCGGGGACATTTTTTCATTGCTTTTAAAGAGAGAGGAAAGGAGAAAAAGAAATATTGATGAGAGAAAAGCATCGCACCTAGACTGGGGAACAAACCCACAACCCAGGCACGTGCCCCCATTGGAATCGAATGCTCAGTCTTTGGGTTGCAGGACAATGCTCCAACCAATTGGGCCACACTGGTCAGGGCTATGGCACTTAATTTTTATGAAAGAATAAAGATTTGTGTTTGGTCCTATCAAAGGAAAGTCCTGAAATTGTAGCCTTGGGGAACTACAGAGAATTAAGTACCTTAATCTGGGAAATTGATTGTTGGTGATACGTTTCCATCTGACAGAGCTGATAATCCTTTCCTTCCTCACAGGAGGGCAGTGGCTCAGAGATGTCCCTCACCTCCCATGGTCAATCTGATCTCAGTTGGGGGACAACATCAAGGTAACTTTGGCCTCTTTGCCTCCTTTTTGCTATGTTCTAACCCACATGACCACCTGAAATTTTTTTTAATTCTAGCAGCTCTATTTGTGTAAAAAGTCAGCCATCCTTGCAAAATTCTACTTCCGAAGCTTATTACAAACTAGCCAGCATTCCTGAAGAAGCAGGAAGAAACTTAGGGTTCCATAGGCCTGAACACAAGTGAATTGTTAAGTCGCCATGTGCTTCCCAGTGTAGTTGACATGAGTTCCTGTAGGTGAAACGGTTGCAGCTGTGTAGCATGTGGCCAGGTTGAGGAATTAGGAAAGTCTACCAACCTTTTCTGTTTTCTGACATTGGCGATGTCTATTGAGTTTAGGCATAGGCAAAGAATAATGTCTAAGCTTTTTTTCTCTGTAAAATAAACAGTAGTGATTAAATCCTTCAGAGAACAACAGGTTTTCTGTTTAGACAAAATTTCAGACTTTAGAGAAGGATATGTCTTTGGAATTGAACTTTATCTCTGTTCTGGTAAGTATGGCTAATTGGTGGTATAGTGTAGGGGCAGAAGGATTCTCCTTATAATCAGGAAACTGGGTTCACCCAATTAACTGTTGCTGATGGGCAGGTAATTTGGTATCATGGGTGCCTTCCACAGATGAGGGAAACTAAAATAAGGTCCTGCTCTTCTTGAGGGAATTTTTCAGATGATGAAATGAATAGGTAGGGAAATAATTTCTAAAAGTGCAAGTATTATGCAAGTGCAAATAGGTAAAAACACCTTTATCCCTTATTCATTCAAAAAATACTTATTGGAAACCTATAAGCAAGACAGACAAGGTCCCTGCTTTCATGAAACGAACAAAACACAGTCCATGGTAACCAAGATGAAGAAACAAATGAGTTACCACTTGGTAGAGAGAATTCAGGTTGTGTTGGTTAAAGGTGTGGGCTCTGGAGTGAGAACTGCCTACGTTCATCTTGTGGCCGTATCACTTACTGCCTGACCTTGGACAAGGCATTGAACCCGCCTGTTTTAAACATCCCTGTAATGGGGCAAATAATGATTTCTACTCCACAGGGCGATTGTGAGGATTAAATTAATTATTGTCAGTATATGTTCAGAACTATGCCTGGTACCCCAGGAAATGTTGTTGAGAAGGGTAGTGAGGATGAAAGTGTACCTGGGAGAGGGGAAGGAAACGGGGTGGTTACTACTTGAGTTAGGGTCACCAGAGGGGACTCCTCTAAGCTAAGATCTGTGAGATGCAAGTGAGTCCAGCCATTGAAGCAGCAAGAGAACTGTGGGCATACTTTGTTTTATTACACTTAATTTATTTTGCTTCTCAAATACTGCATTTGCATCAACATCTGCAGAGACCCTCCATCAGCAAAACGATTACAGCTCACTGAAGTTCCAGATGATGGTTAATATTTTTTAGCAATAAAATATTTTTTAATTATGTGCATTATGTTTTTAGACCTACCTAGACTGTTGCACACTTCATAGACTACAGTATAGTGTAAACATAACTTATAACTTATAACTTTTGGGAAACCAAAAAGGTTGAATGGCTCACTGTGATACTCGCTTTATTGCGGTGGTCTGGAACCGAGCCTGCAGTATCTCAGAGGTATGCCTGTATGTCCTCCAGGGAGGAGCAGGGGCAAAGGTTCTTAGGCAGAAAAGAGTGGGAGTATCAGGAGGTAGCTGGTTATAGCACTAATACTAAATACATTCTTTTCTTGAAGAATACATGAATGATATCAGGGTTAAGGTGTTTTTTTCTGTTGTTTCTCATAGTGCCTTATATGTAGTAGGTATTCATTACGTAACTATGGAATGGATAATGGTCTTCTGCCACTCTAGGTGTTTTCGGACTCCCTCGGTGCCCAGGAGAGAGTTCTCACGTCTGTGACTTGATCAGAAAAGCACTGAATGCTGGGGCTTACAAGAAAGCTGTTCAAGAACGGTATGTATGGTTAGCTGAAAAGGATGCCACTGTCACTGCATTAAAATACTGTGCTGACTTTCATGCCAGCAGTGATTCCTGGTGATGTTCAAATGAGATCGTTTTCCTAAATATCTCTGTACTATCTGCTCAGTTTTACTGTAAACCTAAAACTGCTTTAAAATTAGTTTTAAAAAGAAAGAGAGGGCTGCCCTGACCAGTGTGGCTCAGTTGGATGGGTGTGGTTCCACAAAGTGAAAGGTCTCCGGTTCCATTCCTGGCCAGGGCATACGCCCAGGTTTCATGCGGGTTTGATGCCCAGTCGGTGCGCGTATGAGAGGCAACCCCCGATCCATGTTTCTCCTCACATTGATGTTTCTTTCCCTCTGTATCTCCTTCCCTTCTCCCCTCTCTAAAAATAAATAAAATCTTTAAAAAATAAAAAGAAAGGGAGGGCATTTTTCTATATGGGAAGAATGTAATTCCAACAGAATAAATGTTCATCTTAAAAACAAACAATCAAAAAGCCTTTAGAAAGTACGATGCTCAGGAATTACTGTTAACGTTGGAGGAGAGATTCTTTCTGTTGTCAGCAGCAAGGGGTTAGCCTCCTACGTCAGTGTCCCCGACCCCTCAGATGTGTTTGGATATTTATTTATTTTTTCTCTCTCTCTCTCTTTTGGAAGGTGTTCTTGTTCAGTTGTTTCTAACTAAAATATACATCAGAACCCCCTGGGAAATGCATTAAAAATGGATTCTAGGGCTCCATTCCTAGAAACTCAGATTCAGTAGCTCTAGAGTATTCTAGGTGGTAACAAATTTGGGATCAATTAGTATATTGTAGTATCTGTCCTACAGGTTTTCCAAGTGTAACATTTTTTCTAATAATAGCTCTTCAGTACAACACTTCCTTGAAGCTATCTTCCAAGGTATAACCTTGTGAACTACTCAAATAGAGAAAAACAATCTCCTTTCTCCCATTTATTATATAGTCACAAAGTGATCTTAGGTCAACAGTGCCACCTGATGGTCAGTGAAGGAAACTGAGATACTTTACATTTCCATCTTTCCTCTCAAGCAGCTTAAACCACTGCATTTATGTCCAACAAATTCCTTGCTCTCATGAATGTATGTGGCCTCTTTACACTTCATCGTTATTTTTAAAGATTTTATTTATTTTTAGAGAGAGGGGAAGGGAGGAAGAAAAAGGTGAGAAACACTGATACGAGAGAGAAACATGATCGGTTGCTTCTTGTACATGCCGCAAACAGGACTGAACTCACACCCCAGGCTTGTGCCCTGATGGGGAACTGAACCTGCAGCCTTTCACTTTATGGGGCAGTACCCAACCAACTGAGCCACACTGGTGAGAGACCGGTTCCTTTTCTCTCCATGCAGACCTCCTCTCCTGCTGTGCTGAGAGGTGGCCTGGCCCAGCTTGTTAGGAGATTATCTCCATCTGAGGCTAGACACTCTGGGTTCCATTTCAAATTCTTAGGAAAGGGACCATGCCTCAGCTCAGGTCAGGCTCCTACATGTTCTCAGTAGCTGTGGCCAACCATACCCGCTCCTGTTACTGGTAGGAGAGGGCAGGAAGGGTGCAGTTTTCACACCAGGGAGAATGGTTTTAATTTAGGCAGAGATCCCAGAAGATGTCTTCTACACTGTTCAGATAATTTAACCATAGCAAAGTAAGTTTGATAGCCTGATACCTGGAGTAAGCAGTGAGAAAGGGTTTTCAAGCACCAGGCCCTGGCCAGGTGCGGTGGGGACAATGAGTAATGGTACATGTAGTAACACCCTCTTGCCTTCTGACTGTGAAATCTGCTCTCTAGTTCCCCTCCGAGATACTGGCAGCCCTTCCTGATTTCTGCTTCCTTATTTCCTCCCCGCCATCCCCCACCCCCAGGGTGACCCTGGCCTTGGCCCCTCATCTTCCCCTGTGCCAGCTCTGCTTTCCCAACTTGCCCTGTCCTTGGTCCATGGCTCTCAGAGTGCTTTTCTTCAGTTGTCCCACGTTGCCCACAACTTGCCATACTTTTTCCTGGAAATACTGAGGCCACCACTCAGACTCCCTCAGACACTTTTCAACTGTTCATAAACATATAGAGAGTAATGTAACAAACTACTGTTTTTGTCATATTCGCCTCAGCTATTTTTAAGAACAAAAACATTTCAGATAAAATTGAATTTTTCTACATAACTCTCCCAGGTCCCATTCTCTCCCCTCCCTCCATAGTGACAACCTCTGTCAAGAAACCAGAATCTAGCCTTTCTATTAAAAATGTTTATATTAAGCCCTGGCTGGCATAGCTCAGTGGATTGAGCACGGGCTGTGAACCAAAGCATCGCAGGTTCGATTCCCAGTCAGGGCACATGCCTGAGTTGCAGGCCATGGTCCCCAGCAACCGCACATTGATGTCCCTCTCTCTTTCTCCCTCCCTTTCCTTTAAAAATAAATAAATAAAATCTTTATAAAAAATGTTTATATTATACATGGTACATATCTATCCACAATCTGCTAATACATAATGTTATATATTTTAAATTTTATGTAATGGATACCTTATTGTACATTTCATTCTACAAATTATTTTTTCACTCAGTATTATGTTTCTGAAATCTAAACATGTTATACATACACATGAAGCTGATTTGTCTTAATTGCTGCATGGTGTTTTATTACATGACTTCACAGTGTATTGATTCCATATTGCAAATATTTCATCATTTCCAGTTTCTCGTTAAAACAAACAACTTTCAGAGAACATTTCGTGTTGAAAAGCCCAGTTTCCCCTCCCCTGTTCTGGCTCCATTACTGCTAATGCTTTGACCTTGGGCAAGCTACTCAATCACTCTGAATATGGTTGCCTCATTTGTAAACATGGGTATAATATTAGTACTTACCCTGTGGAATTCTTGTAAGGATTAAATAGGTTAACATATATAAAATGCTTAGAATAAGCCTGGTATATGGTGAGTGCTGTGCGTTACTATTATTATCTCTAAGCCACGATGGCTAGAGCCTCAGAGGGTAGCGGCTTGTCTTACCAAGGATGGCCTGTGGCTGGACAGTTCTGGCTTGGGAGCTCTCCTTTCCTGCCCCTCCACATGCTTCACTGGAAAGCATGTCCACTCAGACAGATTTAGGCTCATATCTTGCCTTTTCTAATGCTGACTACGTAGCTTTGGGAGATTTCCTTAACCTCTCTGAACCTGGCCCCTCAGTGGTAAAATGGAGGTGATAGTGCAAACCCATGTTTTTCTCTGTCCACCTCCTGAAGGGCCTCCCCCCACCCCGCCAACCGCCCCATCTGCTGCAGCTCTTCCAGCTTCTGCTCATCCTTGTGTCCTTCCCCTTGGCTGCCCCATGGGCACCATCTCCTTACAACGCAAAATGTCTTTCACGCCTTCCAGTTGTCCCTTCTTAGCTCTGTTTCCTTTTCACACGAAAAGGTAACCCATGACTACTTTCTTCATTCCTTTTATCCTTAGCCATTAGGATGCCCCACTGCCATCCTGAGTCACCAGAACCTGGCCTGGCAAGATCCAAAGAACCTTGTATTATTTCACTTACATTTTCTGAAGAAACTTGATTAGCCACCTGTGTGTACTCAGTGCTCATCATTTCTCAGCATTTGACACTTGACCACCCACTCGTGAGGTTTTTCTTCCCTTGTTCGCCTAACTACACTCCATCATGTCCCTAAACCCTACCCCTCCTTTACTGCCGAGCCCACCTCTGTCATCCTGTTTCCTTCCGCGAATGCTCACCGCTGAGCGTCTGCCCCACGCTGGGCAGTCACTGCTGAGGACCTGACAGTCTCCGAGGGGAGAGACAGGGGTCAGTGCTTTCACATGGTAAGTGGTAACAATGCTGAAACAAAATGGTAAGACCACTACTAACACCAGTATTTCATAAATGTTCAGAGTTCATTACATTTTTTTTAAATTGGAGAAACTAAATATTTAAAAGCTTTCAAACACACTTATAAACAGAGTATAGAACGTCACTCTGACCACTGACAGTCCAAAGGCCGCCTCCTATAAGCTCAGTTCTCTCTGCCCCTGGAGCTGCCATCATCTGATGTAGCGGGCCCCGCGGGCTTTAGTGCACCCTGCCCTGCTGAGTGGTGCTTTCAGGACTGCCACCTCTGGGCAGCTCTTCCATTCTTGGCTGCAGGCTCCTGCTGTAGAAATTTTTATTTCTTTTCCTGCCAAACTGGGGTAGAGTCCCACTCATGTTCTAATTCCTGCCTTTCCCCATAGGACTTCTCCCATTAGGTCTATGCTCAGTTGGATTGCTGCCATGGAGATGCAGGAACTAGGTGGGAACTAGCTGCTGGGAGGATCTGTGGTAGAAGTGTTAGGTTTGGTGGGGGAGGGCAGGAGGAGAGGGGAGGGGAAGTGGAGACAGACAGGAAAGTAAAAAAGTGTGAGAACTGCTGACCTATGTCCAAAATAATACTATTATAACCTCCAAAATCTGCCGCTTGTCCTTTAAAATCACAGGACATGTACCAGTATCCTGAAAACTGGTGTCATCACTGAGTACTATGATAAATGCTTTGAGATTGGAAGGTTAGACCTCCATCCCAATTGGAAGATGGCAAGAGAGAAGGAGAGATGAAGAGGAGGTAGATAGGTGAAAAGGGGGCAGAAGTGATGGGATTTGAGCTGAGTCTTGCAGGATGAGTAGGAAGGAAAGGAGGGTGAAGGCAGGACAGCATGTGCCATTGTGACCTGGAAGCGTAAGCGTGAAAAAGCTCACTGCCCCAGGGGAGCCATATTGCTGATTCCTTTTCCCAAGCTTCAGCACTTTGTTTACTGTGTTAAATAGCACATCCTTGTCTCAGGTGTCTAGGTAAGGAACTGTTTGGTAGGTGGAAGTCTTGTTTTCACTATTGGAAGGCAAGGCCTGGGACTAGAAGGCTCTGGGTCTTTGTCCTGTTGAAGTCTCTTGGTGACCTATGCACAGGGGCATGCTGATATGCAGCTCGGTCACCTTGATTCCTTTTTCTTTCTGCAGCCTGGTGCAAGCGGAATACTGGCACGACCCCATAAACGAGGACACGTACCGCAACCACAGCATCTTCTTGGCAGATATTAATCAGGAGAGAGTACGCACCCCACCCAGGCTACCGTAGTTATGCTTTCATTTTTCTATTTGGGACATTTACCAAAAGATCAGCAGTGACTGTTTACCCAAAATATCCCAGGCAGAACCCTGGAAACAGGATCGTTTTTTTTGTGGGGGAGCCAGTGCTTCTGAGATTCAGATCCTTTTAGGGAGGCCTCGTTCCCTTTGGCTTTCTTCCCTTAGGTCCTATCCCTTTCCTAGTGTTGAAGCACAGTCAGCTGGTCAGCTCGGTGGGTTGCTGGCTGGCTTGTGCAGAATTTCGCAGCTGCTGACTTACTGAGGGAAGCTGCCTTGGTGGGTTGCTTTTGGGTCAAATTTTCTCAGAAAAGATTTACTTAGAAGACAAACTGCAAAGGGGACTGTGTGTCCCAAACACAAGCATCGTTTGGGAAATTCTGGTAGACTGGATGGCTCAGTTAATGTTTTTATCTGGAGGTTTTTTAAACAATTTTTTTTGAAAGAAGGGAAAAACAATAGTATAGCAAAACCACTCAGAAATTGCATCTTATTTTGCCGTGGCTGTCTCTGGCTAGATGTCTTCCACCTGTATGATGGATACCTGTGCAGTGACAGATTAAGGGTGGCACCTCGGTTAGTGGGGAAATGCCAGTCAGCTAGGATGGTAAGAGGCGGCTGTACAAAGTGTATTCTGGGCAGGAAGCTGAAAAAGCAGCCCATACGATGGGGGAGAAACATGGTGTCATGCCTGGGGTCAGGGAGACCAGAGTGCTGGAAGGCTTCACTTCCCGTGCTGGAACCTGAGGGTGATGTCTCTGAGATACTGCTGGGCTTTCCCTCCAGAGTGTTAATGAGTCCTACAAGAAAAACCTGATGGCCCTGAAGAAGTTTGTGATGGTGAAATTCCTCAATGATTCCATTGTGGACCCTGTGGATTCTGAGGTGAGACATTTCTTGGGCAGGCCACAACATGCTGGAGACCATAGGAGTGACATGAAAATACAGCTACCTGTTGGGGGAAAATCCTTAGTCCCTCCCACCAACTTTTGTGTAGTGCAGGTGTTCTTCGCCTGAAGTCTCTTAAGTGGGACACTGAGGGTTGTAACCACCCCCACCCCCCACTCAGAATTGTATGCAAAATGATATAGTTGCATTCTCTGAGGAAGGGTCTATAATTTTTTTATCGGATTTTCAGAGACCTACGACCCAACAAAAAGTTCAGAGCCACCAGCCCAAAGTCTTTAAATCCCTAAGGTTGACATTGAGGGTCTGCCTTCACCTGGCTTCAGCCTGTTTTCCCCAGCCTGATCCCCCTTCACTATCCACTTCATACTCTCCGGTCAGGCCATCGTGCACTACTTGAAATGCCCCAGCCCTGGTGTATGCTTTTTCTCTTGCCTACCTTTGTTCAAGCTTTTAAGTCTCCTAGCTTCTCCGCCTGATGAGCTTCTGTTCACCTTTCAAAGCCAAACTCAAATCACTTCCTCTATTATGGATCCTGTCCCTATTTCAGGTAGAATTTGCCCCCTTTTCTAGAATCAATCATCCTCTATTTAGTACTCATCACCTCAGACCGAACACCTGGGATCAGCAAACCATGGCCTGCGAGTGAAATCCAGCCTGCCACCTGCTTTCGTATAGCCATGAACTAAAAGTGGTTTCTACATTTTTAAATGGTTGATTTTTTTTAATTTGATGGCTTGAAAATTATGTGAAATTCAGGTTTTAGTGTCCATAAATAAAGTCCCATTGGAACACAGCCATACTTGAGTTTTTAAAAATATTATCTGCAGCTGCTTTTGCATTACAGTGGCCGCACTGAGTGGTTGCAACCATGTGACTTTTCAAGCTGAAAATATTTTGTATTTGGCCTTTATAGAAAAGTTTGACGACCTCCTGCTAAACAATTCGTTGTTTCTGTGCCTTATGAGACTAGAGCTTTTTGAAAACAGTGACCATATATATTCATCTCTGAATGTCTGTAGAGTTCAGCACAGGATTTTCAGAGGGTAGCTGCTCCATAATTATAGGAAGCAGAATTTTGGGGAAATTGGAAAGCTCTTTGGAAAGATTAACTCACCTCAAGATCTACCCTTAAAAAAGAGATGACTCACTGTTTTCCCTCCTTACTACACCCTCATGATGGTTAGTTTGTTGGTAGTTGGTAGTCTTAGCTACCATCCAGTCTTAAATTAGTTTGGTGGTATGTGTCATGTGTCTAATCTGCATATTCCTTCCTTTCCTGCAGTGGTTTGGATTTTACAAAAGTGGCCAAGACAAGGAAACTATTCCCTTACAGGAGACCACTCTGTACACAGAGGTAAATGGGTGGGGAGAGGTGCTGTCTTTTTCAGCTCCCAGCTCTTGAAGCTGCTGCGTTTGTGGGTGATAGACCCTGTCCTGTACACTGCAGAGTGTATGTAAGTGTGTATGAGGCATCTGGCCCACGTCTGGTAGGGGCGAGGCTGGTTAGACTGCTGTTGGCACCAGTCTGTTAGATCGTGGTTTACAGAAATCTACATCCTGAAGGTCAAAGGACCTTGTATCTCATGGTTTGTAAGCATTTCCAAGGGACACATCATCTAACCCTTTTTTTCTGATAAAAAGGCTTGGAATTGCCTTCCTTTGCTGAGGTATAGACTGAATCAAATCAAAGAAGCCCCCAGGCATAATGAAAGCAGATGGGCTTTGAAACAGATGCATTTCTATTTGTAAATCAGGCACCAAGAGAGCTCCTCCTGCAGGAGTGAATGGGACTAAAATTAACTTTTTTTTTTTAGCAGTAGGTGATTGCTCAAGCAGAGCTTGCAGCATTTCAGCCCCTCCAGTTCTACACTAATGATTTTATGTGGGAGATAGACTCTCCCCAAAATGCACAAGTGCTACTCACGTCTGAACCAACTGCTTTCTACTAGAATGTCTTCAAATTTCAGAAGCCTGTCATCTCCCCTTGGCTTTTCTCCTGCATTTGGTACCCCTCTAGGGCGAGGTAAAAAGAAAGCTAGGGTCTGTTAAGTTTTTGAAATTACAACTCACAACATCCTTATAATGGATCTCAAACTGATCCAGCATTGTCTTAACTGCTCATCTTCCTCCATATCTGTTCTGTGTCACATAGGCTATGGGTAATGACATTTTCAACTGCAAGATATGAAAGGGTCCCAAGTTGGTATCTAAAGGCTGGATGTTTTAAGTTATCAAGCTAATGCTCTCCTGTCTTTGGGTCACTCCACCTAACTGACATTTGGAGGGCGTTTTGTCCTCCAGAAGCTGTGGGAAACTTCAGAAAGCAGAATGTAAAATTCTACAGAATAACTTCAACTGCTTAGGGGAAAAAATAAGGTTCCTTTTTGGCATTTTTGACAGTGCACCTAAATTTTAATACCGAGAGAGAGAAGATTGCATTTTGAGAATGTATCTCAGGGTAACATTGTATTTCTTTTCTTCAAACCTTTTCATTAAACCTTTTGATTATGGCCTTCCTCTCCACAGGACCACCTAGGACTGAAAGAAATGAACAATGCAGGACAGCTAGTATTCCTAGCTATAGAAGGGGATCATCTTCAACTGTCTGAAGAATGGTTTAATGCCCACATCATACCCTTCCTTGAATGAAACCTTTGCAAGTTGCACCAGAGCTCAGGGAGCCCCAGCGCTTACAAACCAGTGAAGACTGTTCCCTTCGTGCCCAAGCCTGAGCTTGATCCAGCTTGCAACTAACCCTTCTCTAGCCATCATCTAACATGCCTTTCTCAGAGAGATCTAAGATCCAAATCTTACCCTTTGCCTCATCCTATCAGCATATGGTGTTGAATGCAACTTTAATTAGTTAATAACCACAGAGATTATTTTACAACCATTTGATGTGGTCATGTTGCCTTAGGAATCTGTCTGCTTCAAGTCAGCGCTGTGCTCAGGCCCAGAAGACTAAACAAAACAATGACAGATTCTAAGGGCAGATATCTTTCTCACAAAAATGTAGCCACATTTCAAGCCAAGAGAAGGCTGACACTCAGGTCTGATGCTCTCAGTTTTGCTGGTGGGGATTTAACAAGTGCATGGAGTATTCCTTGGATGTTGCTGTACAGTCTGAGGCTGCCCCCCTCTCTAAGTACGGTGTCTTCTGTGGTATCTTAGCAATGATTAGATTATGCTAGCCCACCATCTTGCTTCTTTTTGTAGCACTTTTTGTCTCCTCGGGTAGTGATAAATTAGTTGCTCTGTCACAAAAGGAGGGTAGTAACACCCAATTGGATTGCTACAGGGAGGAAGTGTATGTATTGCTTAACTTGGGTGGGGGGTGGGAGGCGGGTGGCAGAGAATGTAGAAATGGAAATGCAAAATGGGCTGGCGGGTTCTTTACATTCCATCCTTGATTAACTTGTCCTTATGACTAGTGATCTGGATTCTAAAATCACTGTTATAGGCATTAGCAGGGAATAGGAGGAAAAGTTTGAAGAAATATTGACCAGTACACGTAAAACTTGTTTCTAATGTGTTTTGTCAAAGATTATTTGCCCAAAAGGCTTGGAGAACATTGCATACCCCTTTTCTCCTCTTGGAGATCAACCCATATCAGAATATTAAGAAATCTGAGAATTCCTGTTACGGTAAAGAAAACCATAGTCTACCATTCCCCATACTATTTAAGCAGATACCTTACTTGGCCCCCACTCCCCCACCTATGAAAACCTATTACTTTTTGGAAGACTCGTGCAGAATGCCCGTTTGGGGAAATGACCACCTGTGCACGAGAGAAGTACCTTGGTAGTGCTGTGAGGTTCGCCTTCTACGTCACTGCCCTCAAACCTCATTTTCCAACTAAAGATGAGCCTTGAGAGCAAGAAGTCGGGGCGGGGGGGGGGGGGGATGTGAAAAGAACTGTACAAGGTTGTCTAAAATAAAGAGTAGCTTCTTATCCTTGGCCATGTTTTCAATGTTCTTACATCTCTGTACAGCAATTATAGGTAAATACTAAGCAAGTTTGGTATTAATTTTATTCTATTTTCTGTATAACTTTAAGTACATAAAGGTTTATTTCTACAGGCCTCAGAAAATGGGTAGAAGTCACAGGACAATCTCTCTTCCCACCAAAAAAAAAGTTGCATATTTTGGTCTGTTTGTCCTAGGGGGAAAAACTGAAATTTACATTTGCAATGCTGTGCGAGATTCTTACATAAGACCTAAAACCAGCCTGCAGTAGAGATTTTAGTCCTTTGTTCAGGTGCCTGGACGGAAGCCAAAAGCTGTTTAGCACGACAAGGCAAAGGGGACAGTGAAGATGGATGACAGGCACCTAGCATGGAAGGAGGAAGGAATGCCCGATTGCTTGGAATGGTGTTTTTCCCCTCTCTTTTTAAGTCATTTCTATAGGAACGTGCTGGCACAGATCCCAGAGAAAGAAAGGGCCCAAGACTACTTTAACTGGCCTGGGAGCAGGGCACTGTCACAGCAGCCAGTATAGGAAAGCGTACTGTCTCAGGTTCAGGTGGAGCCAGGATGGAATGCAGAATGAAATGAATACTTGGAGGAAACAATTTTGCTTGGAATGCTAGATGGCCAAGCCTCAGCCTTTGGTCCAGTGCAACCCTTGCCTCAGTTGTCAACAGTGAAAAATTAGTCTGGTTAGAAGAACCACCTTGGGATCACACCAGCTTCTATTACCTTCATGTTCATTGTTAGGGAAAGATTAATTTGTGTGAACTTTCTGAGCTGTTAATTCCTGGGGACTGCGTTATTCTTCCCCCCAAACTGTTTATTGGTGGAATAATCCCCAAAGGCTGAAAGCTGAAACACAC
This sequence comes from Phyllostomus discolor, assembly GCF_004126475.2. NCBI lineage: Eukaryota > Metazoa > Chordata > Mammalia > Chiroptera > Phyllostomidae > Phyllostomus > Phyllostomus discolor. Next base: position 26,812,634 of record NC_040907.2, on the reverse strand, counting down.
CAGTCCTGGTTTGCAGTTCCTTAAGAATGGACTGGAGGTGTGGTTAAGCTGATACGGAAAAGCTGCGCCTTCCTGCACAAGATCAACTGACCTGCTATCCCACCCAAATCTCAGCCTGAGGTATATTTCAGTGAAGGCAGGTAGCTGTGCTTCTCAAAGCAGAGAAGCAATTTAAGAGCAGAAAGGTAGAGGAAATCTAGAAAAGAACCGTCTTCATACAGATTTATCCCATGGTGTGAGGGGAGAGGGCAAAGAACCCAGTGGCACTTCGCTTATCCAGCAATTTCTGTCACTGTGGTGACCAATTTCTTTCCGTTCCATAGGGTCTTGAACTGCTCAGGGACAGGGAACTCATTCTGCAAATAAAGAAACAACATGTTGAAGTCTGAGCTAACAAATGGAAGTTGGGGTTTAATCTTAGACCTCTCTTCCAATGCTTGCTTCCATTACGCTCTGAGAGCAGGTAGGATGTAGTGAGAGAAACTCACCTGAAAAAGCATGGCCGTCACTGGCAGGCGGCACACCTTCCATGACTGGGTTTGACCCCTCAGTACAGAAAGTCTATCAACTAGCTTTGTCTAATGTAAGGAGTCTTCAGTCCCTTCTGTTTTTAGATCATACTAAAAAGATCAAGAAACTTACAAAGTCACCGCCTTCTGTAGGAATGAGGACATTCATCTCAGAAGATTTGGCACTGACTATCTCACAATCCAGGGAATTCTTGCTCAGGTAAACATGGCAGCCATCTGTTTTGTTGATGGAAATAGTTGGCACTTTACCCATTACCTGCAGAGAACACCAAGAACGTAAGTCCTAGCAGCTGGGGAGAACAATGGTAATTTGCAGGAAAAGCTTTCACTGTTTTACATGATTCAGCAACGACATAAGAAGCGCACAGGTGCTCAGCAGATACTGGATACTGAGGGCAGGCTGGGATGGGTGCTGGAAAGAGCTCACTCTAAGAGCCAGCTCCTCTCCTGCCACATCCAAAGCAGCTCAGCTTACAGACTTTGTAGAATCAGATTCCCACCCAGGCAACATCTGTGGGTCGGCTGTGTCTCTCTCAATTAATTCCTCAGGGACCAAAGGAAAGAGCCAAGATATTGAGTTACCTGAACTTTGACATCCCTACTATTGATTATCTCCACAATGCCCACCACATCATCGAACACCAGACCGAGTTTCTTACAGTTATCTAGGAGGAGAAAGGGAGCAAGTCAACGGTGTAACTTTAAAGAAAAGTAATATATTTAAGAATCTTAGGAACTCAGGCTCTAAAACAGAGCCTGCCTAGGACAACAAAAACTCACCTACTGTAATAGAGTTAATTTTGCCCTTGACTTGCAATGTCGTGTTAACACACTTGTATATGTAAGCCACCTGTTTCAGCTCTGTGTCGTCAATCACCAGGTTGGAAACATTCTCCTGATTTTCCTGTAAAAGAGATACCCCTTTTCAACAACCTCATCACTAAGCACACACCACCCCCCAGTTTACCCCAAATTTTCCTTCTTGAAATCTAAGCCAGAATGCTACATTCATTTGGCTGTGCTCTGTTGAAACCCTGTCCACTCCTTGTTTTCCTGGTCCTGGCATTTATTAACTCACCACTCTCCACTTTTTGCCCTCCAGTTCAAGTAGAGGTGGCTCCTTCTTTGTGGCTGGTTTATGGGACGGACTGACTCCTGGTTTAGGTGCAGAGAATGGTTTGGGGCCACTCCGTACTGGACCACTCTGAGCCTTCAGGGCAGGGTTCTTGTGAGTCTTCATGTCGTCAGATACATGTTTCAGGGCTGTAAGAACAATGAGCTGCCTTGTTTCTGTCCTTCATATCAGGGCTTCGGACTGAGGCAATAACTAACTTCTGCTATCAGAAGTTAGACTGATCCTTAACAAAAATGTCAAAAACTAGAGCCTTTGAAATGTTATCTCAAAACCAATTTTAGAGAAACACTTTCTTTTAAATGAGGAAATTTCTTTTAAAGATTTTATTTATTTACTTTTAGAGAGAGGGGAAGGGGAAAAGAGACGAGAAACATTGCTGTGCAAGAGATACATGGATGGGTTGCCTCTTGCACACCCCCAAATGGGGATCTGGCCGGCAACCCAGGTATGTGCCCTGACTGGGAATCAAACTGGCAACCTTTCAGTTCGCAGGCTGGTGCCGTACCAGCCAGGACTACAGATGCACTTTTATAATCTCTCTTCTACTCCAAGATTAACTTATATAGTTCCATTCAAAAAAATAAAACATGGTTGTATGGGGGGGAGGGGGGGAGTACGTAAATGGAGAGAAAAAGATCTAGAAAGACACATACCAAATATATACCCAAAAGAGATGTAGCCCTGGTTGATGTGGCTCAGTTGGTTGGAGCATAGTCCCATAAACCGAAAGGTCATGGGTTTGATTCCCAGTCAGAGCACATGGTTGCAGGTTCGGTCCAGTTCCCGGTCAGAGAGCAAGCAAGAAGCAACTGGTTGATGTTTCTCTCACACTGATGATCTTTCCCCCTCTCTCTCCCCCTCCCCTCCCCTCTCTAAAGATCAATAACCATGTCCTCAGATGAGGACTAAAAAAATAAAGAATATAGTTTTTAAAGCAACAGAGGAAGAAAAAGTAACACGTAACAGTAAAGAAAATTTATAAAAAGAAAAAAAATCCTTGCCCACAGCTAACCCACTGTCCCTCCAAATCAGTGTTAACATTTGAAACTCTCCTAGTAATTTCCTCTATTGATAGCTGCTTTTTATTTGGTTATAGCCATACACACTGTTCGATTTAGTTTAACCAGTTAATACTTTAATAAAAATTTTTCATGTTAATTTAGTCTCTAAAATGTTTTTTTTTGTTTTTGTTTTGTTTTTTATTTTAGGGAAAAGATTCCATTACTACCCTTAGTAGACTGTCCAACTCCTTGCTCCTGCTCCCAGACATGGCCCAACATACTATATAACCAACACTGAGTGGCTTTCTAGCTTTACCAGTTCTGGAGTTTTCTTAAACACTGTTTGGTTTACTATAGAAAGAGACTTAATGGCGGCACAGTATTTCACCAAGAGGACACACTATAGGTAACGATTTCCTTACTGTCAGATATTTAGGTTATAGCATTTTTTGTTACTATAAATAACATTATAAAACTTGTGATTTATTTTAGATATTTTTATAGGTAGATCCCTAAAAGAAGGCTGTCTAGTTTAGACTTCCACTTGCTGTATATAAGGATGTCTATTTTCTCTGTACCAATATTAGGTAATTCTTACGCAAATTTCCCATGACTATTTTATGTCCTCTGAGGAAATCAACCCCAACACAATGACATCCCAGACAGACCATGTAGTGACATGTAAAAAGCTCTAGGGAAAAACTGATGACACTATGCCTTGGCCTAGCATACCTCCTATGAGGTGGAGAGCTTCCCACATCTATAATCCCCTAATTTCCATTTCTGTTTAAGCCAACTTTGCTGTCCTTTTGGGCAACTTTAATATGACACCCCAAATTAATTATACCAGACACAACCAGAGTTCTAGTTATAGACTTGTCCAGTCTCTAGTTAGTAAGGTCTGACCCAAGCAAGCTACTTAGTATACCAACTCTTCTTGCCAAAGTATTCACCTACCATGTGTGATGCTCTCTCCCTGATTAATCTGCGCAAACAGTGCTGAGCGTGAAGCAGTGTCATCTGACCCTGAACTGGTAGGCATCGGTGGGGGAGGTGGGCCTGGTGGTGGGGGAGGAGGACCTGATCCAGCAGAGGGTCCAGATGGCAATCCACTCAGTTCTTTTGCCACAGGCCCCTGGAAAAATAAGTACAGACAACAGAGTCATCCTCTCTTCCCCTCCCTACCATTTCCAATCGGTTCCTACATGTGTCCAAGGTACACCGGGTACCCACTGTAGCTCCCTATCCAATAAAGCTTGGTTTTATTCCTTCTGACCACTTCCCAAGGATCCAACCCAGCTCTTTTCAACCTCGCATTTTTCCTTTGGCCTCTACCTAATTCCAGCTCTAAACCCATACTTCTAAAAATCTAAAGTGTATCACCAGTATCTCAGACTCAACAAGTCCAAGACTGAGTTCATCATCTCCTGCTCCTTCCCCTACCTGTGCAATTACCCCCTTGTCTCTATTTCAGTGAAAGACATTAGCACCCAAGCTTGACTGTTCAATCTTCTGAGTCTTTCAACCCCCTCAATCTCATTAAATCTTTCTTTTCTTTTGATTATATCTCCTGCAAATTCTTTTTTTTTAAGATTTTATTTATTTATTTCTAGAGAGGGAAGGGAGGGAGAAAGAAAAAGAGAGAAAAACATCAATGTGCGGTTGCTGGGGGTCATGGCCTGCAACCCAGGCATGTACCCTGACTGGGAATCGAACCTGCGACACTTTGGTTTGCAGCCCGCGCTCAATCCACTGAGCTACGCCAGCCAGGAGAGCAAATTCTTTTCTTTCAGCTCCTTAGCACCATGAGCACTTCCAGAGTCTGAGCATGTGCCCTTATTCCTAACCTATAAACTGAGACTCTCTTAAAGACAAACATGATCATTATCACTTTCTTACTCAAATATCTATGATAGTTATCACCTGTTATAAAGTCTAAAAGTCTCAACCTACCTTCCTTCTCTGCTTTTTCTCTTAAAAGTCCAACTATCACTCTTTATTGAAGCTGGAGATGACTAATGTCTCTATTTACTCTGTATTTATTTTGTTTAAGCTATGCTATTTGCTGGTATCCCCATTTCTCCCACTTCTCACTGGCCTTATAACTTGCAAAAAGTCTCAGATCAGAGTAAACCCCTTCAGTACAATTTCTCCCAGTGAGATTCATTCTTCTTTCTCATACTCTGTAGTGTATCTTTATTAAAGCATTTAGCCTGGTGATTCACGTTGGGGTTTTGTATCTATATTTTTAAGTTTCAAGAGAGCTGGGATAATGTAGCTCATTCATCTGTCTCCCCTCCAGCCCAATCACTATCCCTCACCCATGTTTACTTAAATTGAACAGAAATGAATATGCCTTCTCTAACCCTTGCTTTCTTTAGTCTTTCTTTTTTCCCCCTTTCCTTCTTTCCTTCTTTCTACCCTCCTCTTAAATCTTTGTGGTACCAAAGTCTAAGAAGCCTGTGGATCCTGTTTTGGACGGATAAAAGGGAGGATTCACTGACCGTTTTGCTCCAGGCCAGTCCGGTGGTATGGAACTCTTTAATGTAAGCCTGCAGCTCTGCCCATATACTCAAGTAAGTTTTGACCCAGTCCACATGCTTCTTATCCCTGGAAAATTTAAAGAATTCACCACAGTCAGGATACATCACAATAGTGATTCCATAACCCCTCCTTTCTGTGAGCTCACAGCCTCCTCCCTGGTGTTTCTTAGGCTATGCTCAATAGCAACTTTTCTATCATCACTAAGCTTTTCTTTTTTTAAAGCCATTCCCTAATTAGACTGAAGTCCATGAGGATAAAGACTTCAGATCATATCTCTTTCTCTTACAGCAGTATTCTTTAAACAACTTCTTTTAAGTAGCAAATGTTTTTCACAGACCTTAAGAAGAACCTAATACATAAAACTGATAAAAGCAGTCATTCTGTGCATGAACCCATAATAAAGGGGATCTCTTGAGCATCGCTATGGTACTCTAGGACTCCCAAGGCTATAGCCCAGTGCCTTATGTCAAAATATGCCCCTCCTCAAAAACAAAAAATTCCCTTTAGGAAGAACTCATCAGCATTAAATGATAGAAATAGTATTGCAGTATGATTCAAGTTTCCTCTCTTCTTATATATGAGTTGGAAGACTTTATGGTTATTTAGGATAAGTCCTAATTTCCTCAACTATAAAGTGATGGGGTATAATCAAAACATGTGACGCTTAATTCCAGGTTCCTGGAAGCACTGAGGAGGTGCCTGGTGTTCTGGGACATACTTCACACGCACAAAAGCATACTCCTTCATAGTAGTTACTTCACAAATGTTGGTTAACTGATGATGAACGGAAGAAAGAGAGGGTTTGGGTAGCTACGCAGCCCTACCTACAGTTATTCCATACAATGACTCCCCTTACTTAATACCTGCACTGGGTAGGCAGCCTTCCTCTCACTTTACCTGACCACATCAACAGTCAGGGTAATTTCCTAGTAAATCTCACTGAAAACTTTGCCACTGGGACAGCTGGAAATCCTCCACAACGGAACAAAACCTTATCTCAACTGGCTAATTAAAAGAAATTAGTTCAGGGGTATCAAACTCCTTTTCACTGGCGCCCATATCAGCCTTATTGTTACGTGCAAAGGGCTGAATATAATTGTAGGACTGTATAAGTGTAACTACTCCTTAACAGTTAAGCGAGAGCTCAGCGCTGCTACAGGGTAGAAACAAGGTGCTAGGCGAAATTCCACTAGTGGGCCTTGTGTTTGCCACCCCTGCAATAGTCCATTTTATCTTCAGCAAAATCTACTAAACCTGGAAGAGTATGCATTAAAAGACTAAAAGAGCCTCTACAAACCCTGGAGAAGCACAAGTAGAAGGATAAACACATCCTGCTTGCAAATGCACCTTGCATGAACCAGTTTCTACCAAACTTTCCAGAAAGCAGCCCTGAGATAGGAGAACCAACACAGCAGTCAAGGGCAGCCTTAACCCCAAAGCACTATGCTAGCAAGTATCTAGCTGGATTTGTTCCTTATCCTTTGAGGAATGGCTGGACTTACACATCTTTGTACTCCTTGAGGACTCGGTTTGTATAAAACATGGCGGCATCATTCATTTCTTTCACATAAGGACCAGGCTTGGGAGCCTAGAGAAAGAGAAGCTGTCAGTTACTCAGAGCCTGTCCAGCCCTATCCCTGTATCTTTTCATCCTATCCCTTCCCTCTCACAGAAGCTGCTGTGCTCACCATAGCCACCCAACCCAGGGCCTGGATACTTTCGCTGACAGCTGACAAGTGATTGAACAACTTGCTGCCTCGGTTCTTCTCCCGAAACGTTATCACTTCTTGGATCTGCTCTGAGATGGGAGCCAACAAATCAGAAAGCTTGTTCTAGAAAAAGATGCAGGAAAAGATTCACGTTAGAGTCTTTCTATAAAAGTTTTTATAGGTTGGTCAGCTGTGATTCTGAAGGGAAGAATTCTTTATGGACTACAGTGAACATCCAAATAAACTTTGTATTCACTGTGCACAGAGTCATATGGCTAAAATACTGCTTATCATCTCTTTTTCCTCACAGGGTTCCAACCGCTCAGGCTGGATTTTATGGTTCTTCATGATCAGGATTCATACTCTGGCTGTATCACAGAATTTTACCATTTCAGTCTCCTTTCTGTCGCACTAAACAGGAGATACTAGATCATTTCTGGGCTTTACTCATGATGGTCTATCCAAATGTTCTTCATGCTTCATGAGCAACAGCCCCTCCAACTCCAGCCACACTGGCCTCCTATGGCATTCATTGTCAGCATACCCATTTTTGGCACCGTATCACACCCCAGTACAAACTGTTAATGAATCCATGTGAATATGCTTTTGTCCCTCATTAATTCTTCAAAAACAAGGGTTTTGAATTAGCCCTTTTTTATAATCCTTATACCCTTCAACACACTGCTAGCCATATAGCAGCTGCTGAGTAGAGATCTGTTGAATAAAATGTAATTACAGGGTTCGGCAAGTGAGTAGGCAGCCTAGCAAAAAATAAATAAATAAATCTTGTGTTTGTGTTTTTATCCTTTCTCCAGAGCTCAGTTTCCTGAACACCTCAATTATCAGCTCTTAGCATGACAAAAGTCTAAAGCAGGAGTCAGCAAACTTTTTGTAAAGAGCCAAACAGTAAGCATTTCAAGGCTCTGCAAGCCATACAGTCTCTGTTGAAATTTCTCAACTCTGCCGTTGTAGTGCATAAAGCAGCAACAGACCACACATAAAAGAATGGACATGGCTGTGTTCCAAAAGAAATTCATTTACAAAATAGGTGGCAGACCAGATTTGGCCTGCGGGCTGTTGTTTACCAGTCCCTAGTCTAAAGCAAGGGAAATAAAACAGTGTCTCAGCTGCCTGTTTTGTTTTAAAGAAGAGGTTTAAACAAAATGCCTTAACCATTCAAGACAAATTAATAATTAGCTGCCAATATATTTAACATTATCTTATGCTATTTTTTATATTATTTAGACATGCAGAGGGTCAAAGGTTTTAGTACAACATTACTTCCCCCTGCCCGGGAAAAGACAAATGTAAAAAGACAGAAGAAAACTAAAATCTTTGGCTCCAAGAAAAATCTAAACTTTCTCTAATTCATTTCTACACCTTGGCAGCATAAAATTTGGAGGTAGAAGTAGTTAAAGGGGAGAAAGCAGTAATTTAAAAGTTTTAGAATCTCCAGAGCATTATTAGAGCCCATTTCACAGTGAAGCAAGAGAACCACTCTTTGTACCCAAAGGGCTTAAGGGACAGTGTGATGAATTTAGCTTTGACCAAGAGGCTAAAAAAAGAGGCTGTATATTAAGGAAAGCAGCATGGCTTTCCATATGGAGCATACCCACATCTTTCCCCACCTCCTCCCCACAGGCACCATTTTCCTTACCTCTCTCTCTCTCCCCTAAGCTCCAAGGGCCCTTCTTTTGCCTCTGTAACTCGTTTCCTGAGCCCATTTCTTCTACGGCTCACTTTTTCTACCTCTGTGACTTTCTAAATAAATGTTCTCTTAAAAATGGGGCGGGGGTGGGGGAGACAAACAGCAAACTCCCAGGGGTAACTACAATCCTAGGTAAAATGAAAGGCTAGTAGAGCCCAATAAATACTCAATGGCCACTCCCAGAGTCTGACTCTACTGCTGGAAATTGGTGTGTTCATACATGAGGCTGGTAGGTTTATTCTAGCATGTTGTGACAATGCAGCAGAAATCTCTCAACTTCTCCTAAGCATCAAACCAAAACAAAACCAACTGGTAGTGAACTTACACCTGCTGGCTGCTGACACTGAGAGGCTGTAACCAAGAGAGCTCGTTCCAACTTCAGACCTGTATGGACCATCTCCGCCTGCCGGAAAGGAAAAGAATCAGCTCTCAATGACACATTACAGCTCAAGAGGTACTGATAAGAATAACCTGAAACCTCCACTTCCATGTACTTTGGTAGTAACCCAGGCACTCCACATTGCTTTCCTCAGGTATTCCAGATTCCAGGGACTGATAGCAGAATTATATATACAACTGTTCCTATTGGAACTAATCAGGGATGCATATCTAGGAAACGAAGATAATGAGGGCTAACCTTAGTGAAATCAAATTAGCAAATGCACATGCAGTGTGATATGAAGTTCACTGAAAAATCCCTCCTGCATCTCATCACCAAAAACCAGACAGAAATAAAGGCAAAGGCCTACATTTATGCCTAAATTCTCCAGGCATTTACTCCTTGAGGTTAAAGCTGTTTCTCAAATGTTGGATCATGATCCACTCATAGGTAACTAATTGAATCAACTTAGTGAGCCATAACCTGTACTTTATTAAATGAAGTAGATCAAAATAAAACAGGAAGTACAGTACATCAACTTGAAATTATTTCCCCTCAAAAAGTGCAGTACAGGTACTATAAGCACTATTTTGTGAAACATATGTTACAAATATGTATTTTCTTATTTAGGGTCATAGTCAAAAAATGTTTAAAAAACATGGGGCTATAAGCACTATTAAAACATAAAAATTCAAGTAAGGTAATCTTTTTCTTCTGGACTTGCATTTTTAAAATATAAAAGTATGTGTTTTCATTTTTTTTCAAATGTTACAGACTGTATAAAGTAAAAATGCAAGCCCCCAGCACTCCTACCTAAGTCCCAGTTCCACTCCCCAGAGCTAACACTCTGCTAACAGATGGTATATAAGAGGCTCAAAATAGATCTTCAAAGATCAAGCAAGCAATCCTGCTGAAGGGCCAGGAAGATCACAAACATGGTTACTGCTTACAATGAATCACTTGGAAGACTAGCAAGAAGAGTTTGGGTCCCAAAGAGAGAATAAATATATATGTGAGTGTGGGGTGGTGGTGACGACGTTGGTGGCAGCACATGCAGGGAAGTGGGTGGAATAGAACCTGTTATTGTCTACTTTATACTCTTGCTGTGGGACAAGTGAAAATAACTCACATTAGCATAACCAATAACTATAAAGCACAGTTTCAGAAATGCTAAGTCATGACAATGACTCTTTTGAATAAGGCCTGGTTACATAACACATTGGGATGAGACTGGTAGCAGTTCTCCCTACAAAGATGAACTGAGCCATGTTTTATGCACAAAGCAAGTTATCTGTATAAAAGAAGCCCACACAGATTATGTGATAAAAGCAGGGGGCCTAGAAAAATCTGAGGAACAGTTTCAGTGCCTGGACTGAACCCTAGGCAAGAGTTGGCTAGAAAGGAGCCAAGAACCTTGCAAGAGGCTCTTAAACCAAGGATGATCAGGATTTGAAGAAAGCCATTAGTACGTTTTAAAAGAGGGAAAAATGGGCCAAACATCCTTACGTGTTTTTGTACATCTCCTCCAATCTCTTTACTGATCTTCAGGTACTCTGCCACAGGACCAGCAAGCAGTGAGTCAAAGGCTTGCACATAAGGAACTGCTCCGGCTGCAGACAGACCCACCACAAACAATCAGTTATGCAGCAGAAACTCAATGATTTGTTAAAAGGCACTTCCATATGAAACTGGAGAGGCAAGGCTACCCAGTAACAGAATACTAGAACATGAGTCAGGAAACCTAGGTTCCAGTTCCAACACCAATGCTAACTGGTTGTGTTCCCTTAACTAAGACCTTTTTCCTCTCTGAGCTTAATTTTATACATAAAATGAAAATAAACATAATGATCCCCAAGGTTTCTTTTGGCTCCAACATTCCATGATTCAGTTGGGGCATATGCCAAACAGCCAATTTGCCAATTATTTTCAGAGAGAAAATTTTAACATCACTTGTCATTTGTCTTACACTGGAGTCATTCTGCTAAAGAAAGAACAGGAAATAGCACACAAGCAGGAAGTTCTTGCATTAAAATAACTTAACCACAGGCCTCTCTGCACAAGTCACTTCCTCCCTTATCTGTTCACAGCAATTCGAATAACAGGCAATGAACTTTCTAGACTAAGCATTTTGGGAAGTTAGCTCCAAAGGAGAGAATACACTGTGACAGAAAACTTCAGGCCAAGACACTGAGTCTTCACTCAAAGTATTCTGCTGAACTGAGCACTGCTTACCTTTGGGAGCATTGTCTCCGTGCCCACAGTGCATGTCAGAGGCATGGGATACTGCCTCCAGGCGGCCCACGGCCCTCTCCAATCTCTCTACCAGATTTTGCATGTCAGCCATAATGTACCACCACCTGTTGAAACAGATCACATGTCATTTTTGTTTTATTTTTTATTTTTTTGCTGGGGAATGACTGCAGGACTGCCCTGGCTGAGGAGGAGGAGGAGGAGGAAGCCGAGGGAGGGTAGGCCCTGCTGCGTGGCCGCCAGCTGCCTCCGCCTGCTAGGCCCTTGCCCTTGGCGGCGGACCGGTAAGGCTAAGGGTACAGGTACGAGTAGGTGGCACACGCTGGGTACATGTAATCATCCCCCAGGGAAGCCATAAGCACAGCCCCTCATTTTTGTTTTAATATTACGCACATACCTAAGGGGAAAAGACAGTACTATTTGTGGTGAAGAGGATGCCAATTCTGAGGAACAGAATCATTTAATAATAAAATAAGATGGAAAAGTAGTCCAGCATGTTTGCAAAATCATAAAGACCTCATTAAACAAGAGAACTACCCAGGAAAAGGTATTCACTGAAAGCAAATTTTACTCAAATATTTACTGAATATTTATGATACCACAACATTTCGAATTTACAAAGTATAGTCAAATTTATTATCTTAGTTTGTGCCTTTCAAAAGGTATTCAGGCACAGAAGGAAAATTATTACACTCTTAACAATAGGAAACTTAATTTCAAGGAAGTTAAGTGACTTGCCTATGATCACATGATGAGATAATAGGGAAGCCAGTACTCAAATTCAAGCCTGGCTCTAACTTCAGTGTTTTTCCTACATCTTGCTGCCTGCACATGAATGCCCCAAACCAAGATGAATAAGATATAATCATGCCCTCAATAACTTATAATTAATACAGGGCACTTGACATGCACATTAACTAACAACTGTAAAATAGGAAAAAAAATTTCAGGTGACCTAAGAGTAACAGGATTTCAGAGAAGAGAACAGCTGAAAGGATCTGATAAGCACAGCATGGAGAAGCTGCCACTTGAGTCAGGCTTCAGGTAAGAATGGGTGGGATCTGGATATGAGGTAGGGGAGAACAGACACATCCAGCAGAGCTTCTTTCAGATCTTTCGCAAGTACTAATTTATCTGAACTAGCCTCATTCAGTCCACTAGCCTACAGACAGTATGTTCCACCAGAGAAGGGACCTCCTCTGACTTGTTCCCTATTATGCTCTACCATCCAGACCACTGACAGGTAGAAGATGTTCAATAAACATTTATGAAATTAATGTACCTGAAGTATAGCACCCCAAAACTCCAATGGACACGTGTTCTGAAAGCTGCCCACACTATATACATAAATAAATGTTAAATGTTATCAAATACATAAAATGCTTGATATCATAACTAATCTCATAAATATCAGTGACATTTCAATCAAAGTAGTCTTGACTTGGAGATATTTCAAGTCTTGACTTGAATCCATTTCGAAGCATTAATTAGTTCAGGTAACTGAAGCAGAATTGACTCAACTCCCTGGAAGCTGCCTAAAATGACCATAGCAATTACAATTCCCCCAAAGGTGACATGCCAGAGTATCTCAACTTAACACACTGTCCTTCCTGTGGAAGAGATAAGCAGCTCACAAGATAAAGTATCCCTGTTATTTCTTTTCTATGTATGCACTCTGGTCTCTCTGGGCCCCATGAGTTGCCAGAAAATGTTGTTTAAAAGAGATCAAAGGAAAAAATGAGAATGAAAACCAAATAAACCTTTCCATTCCTGGGCCTGGAGATGCAGCAGAAGCTTCTAACTCTCTGCTCTACTCATAGATGGAGAAGACTAGAAGCAGCCAATATATCTCCCTTATGTTATGATGCCTATGCTGCATACTGTCCAGGGACAAACTCACATACAATCTACCATACTTGATAAATCACAAGGGAAAAAGCAGCACATGCAATAAACTACCAAGCTATCTTCCAGTAACAAACAGCACCTGCTCTAAAACATTTTCCCTTCATACACAATGGAAGCTACAGGTTGAGACTGGTGTTAACATGGAAACACAATACAAATGTCTCTAGAGACTGCCAGGGTTGGTGAACACTTACCAATCTTAAACGCTTAATACAGCTTCATAGGGTTTTGGCTCCTTTTTCCCTTTTCACGTATGTTTTAATTGCTATATAAGCTACAGTTCTGCTGTCTAACTTAAGCAAAAGGAAAAGGGCAATACAGCTATCATTTATAGCTAATCTCATCCTACCACTAACCAAATATAGAACAACACCTACTTTTTTGTTCTTGGTGGCGACGAAATGTGAGATATGGGAAAGAATGTCCAGAACTGAAGGGACCAAAAAACATGCCTTGTCTCATTATCTTCCCACACATTCACATTCTTTAGGTGGTTGGTCACGTCCACTCCCAAACTTTCCACTATCATTACTGTAGCACCACCCAGCCTGCTTGCCGAGTGGTACCACCACAACCACCTACGGGCCAACAACTCCCAGAGCAGCATATCCAGTGCAGGCCACTCTTCTAGGACTCAGAATTTTAGCTCCAGCTTCTTCCTAGACATCTACACATGGATGTCCCAAAGGCATCTCAAGATGGAATGTCTGAAACAGAACTCATCATCTTCCCACCCTCAAGCCCCACAGTCTCAGTAATCCAACACTACCATCAATCACCTGACTAAGCTAGTAACCGGGGAACTGCTGGGCAGTAAGTATAGTGGGTTAAGAGCATTGTCTTTAGAGAAGTCAGACAGATCAGGGTTTGCATCATAACAGCACTCACTGGCCCTGTGACTATACATGTTACCAGTCTTTCTGAGCCTCAACTTCCTTATCTGTGTAATGGAGACAACAATACAAAATTCAAAAGGCTGCCATGCAAATAAAGAGGAAATAGCTGTACGGATACTTGGCTCAGTCATAAAAAATAGTAAGAATTCCCTAAGTGTTAACTAAATTATCTTCTCTACTCCCCAAATCTAATCAGTCATTGAAATCCACCAGCTCCATCTTGCATGTCTCTTTAAATAATTACCCTTCCCTTCATCCTGATTGATGAAAATTAAGTCTTTGTGACTCTGCCTATATTCCTGCAATAACCTCCTTGCCAGCCTCCCCTAATTCCAGTAATACACTTTCTTTATCCAGTCTCCGTATTATTGTACCACAGTGATCCCTCTTAAATGCAAATGTAATTATGACAGTCTTTTATTTTTATTTTAATACTATTCAGAGTAAAGTCCAAACAAGGTTTCCATAATCTGGTCCTGCTTTAAGCCTACCACTCCTTCAGTTTTATCTCTTGCCACACCTTTTCTCAGCACACCACAGTAATCCAGGACAATTTGCATTTTCCAGAAAGAGTCATGCTTTCTCTCACTTCCAAGCCTTTATAATGCTATCATCTTTGCTTGGTTGCTTTCCCTTCCCAATTTGCCCCAGTCTCAGAACTCCTACTGCTTTCTAAGACTCACCTAAGGTGTTGCCTTCTCCAGGAAGCTTTTCTAGTTAGGCCTGCTTTCCCCCCTCTCTGCAACTCCTATCACTCGTTAAGTCTTAGGTAAGGTATCACCTCCTCAAGGAGCATTTCCAGTGTGTGCTCCCACGACACTGCACTCATCTCTACCACACATTTAACACACAGGTTTGAAATCACTTACTTAAAGTCAATAGGCAATTAACCACCCTAGGGCAGGAACCAGGTCTTGTCTTTGTGATTCCAGTACTACAGATGTACTAGGCGCTCTAAACACTAGTTGGTCTAAGCGTTCTTAGAGGGGGGGAAAAATAACAATAATGGCCTTTATGCTTTCTACCCTCAAGTTTGGCTGCCTTCTCTCTATAACAGATTTGGGAAGAAGTTGTTTTTTCTCCCTTTTCTTGTCTTGTTTGCTTGTCTGCTTTAGGATCTTACAAACACCCTGATCTTTCAAATAAATTCTGCCTTCTTGGGCAAAAACATCACATTGCTATAGATATCTTCAAACCAACTCTACAGGAAAATAAGTTTGTTTATTAGATTATATAACATTAATTTAAAATAATACTCCCTATTGCTATGCTTTATATCACCTATCTGTTGCTTCTTTTAAGACTTCATTTTTTAAAAAAGACTTAATTCTATGAGGTATATTATGAAAATATTGATCCCCCTCTTTAGAATGAAGAAACTGACACAAGTGAAAAAGCCTGCCAGGTATCAACCAATCAGTGGGCAGGGAACCTAGGTATGGAGCACAAATTTTCTGAATCCTAGTCTGAGTCTCTTCCCACTGCCTCACATAGCTTTTAAGCACTTAAGTGACTATGTGGTTCATCAGAGCATCCAATCTGCACAGCTTGCTGAGCACAGTACTGTGAATTCAAGGCCTCTTTATGGTGTCTTTAGTTACATTATTAGTAGCTTTCAATTTTCTCCATAGAGGCCAGTATTTCTCACACTTAGGCTAGATGACATATGTCTGGAAGGCAAATGTTTAAAATAAGGGTTTTCCCAAAAATTACAGAATTGCAAGAGCAGAAAAGTCTACCTAATATTGTCCCTTACCAATTCTGATTAACAATAGCCAAGAACTGTATATAAGCTTCATAAATAAATATACAGATTCCCAACTATTTAAGCATTTATCATAAAAGCTTCAGAAAGAGAGGTGGTCCTAATTATACAAACCCAAATAAAACTAGGATTCAGGAGACCAAGGTCTGAGTCCCAACTCTGCCACATATTAACTGTATTACTTCAAGGCAGCCATTTAATGGATCCTCACCTAGCACAGAGATGTAAGGATTGAAGGAGTACATTTTATAGATAGTTACTTTGGGAGCCTTCAAATGCGTTCAAATGTAAACTGTTATTGCATACTGTGTGCTAGAATGCAAACCTCCAGGAGGAGGGATATTTGTCCATTCTCTTCCTCTCAACCCCAGCCCCATTCATTTGCAGCATATTAAAAAACCTCACACACAGAAGATGCTCATAAAATGAAAATGCTTAGCACTGTGGCAGCTACTGAAGAAATAGAAGACACATGATCTCTGTCATCCAGAAGCTTTTACTCTTATTGAGAAGGACAACGCAGATGAAATGTCAATGTAATAAATACTGAAGACTGTATTTTTAGAGATTATCCCAACTTCACCTGAATCAGGGAACATCAGAGTATCAGACTTTATACTAAAACTTTTTCTTTGAAGAATATTGTATGCTTCTGAATTATATAGTGTAAATGACTATGAGAGCTCAGAAGTCAATGAGGACTGAAGGCAATCTGGTTTCTGAAGGGAAGTGGGGCATCTTGCTAGAAAAGGTCAAAGAAAAAAAGGAAGATATTCCAGAGCATTCAGAAGCAAAGAGAGAACAAGGAGGCTACATAGAGAAAGTACAAGCAAGTTAGCCTGCATAGACCATGCAGCATGAAGTATCATAGGAAATAAGACTGGATAAGTTATGGAGGGCAACGAAAGCCATGCAGTATTTGATGTTGTGATGACTGTAAAGCCATTTAAGAATTTTGAGTGAAGGAATAATACAATGAAAGCAAAATTTTACAAATAGTGTCTGATAAACAGAATGGGATATGGAAAAAATGGAAGATACCAGGGTCTAAGTTAGGTTGAAAACTAGTGTTCATCGTAAAATAAGGAGGTCACTACAAAAAATGTTTTTTATATTTCAAAGTTAAAAATCCACAACATCTAGCGTCTAACCAGGTATTAGAAACCAAATGAAAAGAATCAATTAACCTACAAATAATTAGTTTTAGGCAACTAAGAGACCAGTACCTGAATTGAGTGTTAATGAAAATTTAAAAGAATGGTAAAACAGTATTTCTACACTAAGGGAGTCTGGCAGGACAAACAAAGCTACCTTCCACTGAAGCACTGGCTCTCAAGATTATTAATAGGGAGTGTAGAAATCATCTTGTAAAAATACCATCTGATGCCAGAACAGTCCTTTCAACATTCCCAGCAGTTAGTCAGGTAGCCTCTGTCTCAAATGCCTTCAGTGCAGAGAACCCAAGACTTCTGGAAGCAGCCCACTACATTCAGACAGCTCAAAGTATTTAAAAGTTCTTCCTTATATGGAGGCAAAATTGGCTTCCCTGCAACTTCCACCCACTGATCTTGGTTCGCCCTTGGAGGTCACACAAAACAAGTGTGCATTAAACACAGAACAACTAATAACTGTGTAGCACTGACTACTGAGTACAGTGGCATTCAGAGAAGGGAGTCCAAGTTGACTCCAGAGATGCAAACCCAGTTGCCTAAGAGAATGAGGACACTATTAACAGAAACATGTTCTACAATGTTCCAGTTAGGGCGAAAAGACAAGGTCAGTTTTGGATATGCAAAGTGTGAAGAGATGAAGCTTCCAGTAGAAATGTCTGGTAAGTAGTAAGAAATAAAGCTTGGGGAAGGATCAAGGATGGAGAGCAACATCTGCAAGTCATCAGCAAAGAAATGAATAGGCTATTGGAGGGATATCATGCAGAGCAAAAAGAAACTAGAACCTTGATTCTCCAGCAATTTCTTTTGTGGTCTGAAATCCAGATAAATCAGAAATGGCTAGGGATATCTGTCAAAGCTGCTTCATACTCTCTCATCATTCTGATAATTCAAGCAACCCAATTCCTTCTGCCTATTCAAGGAAATGATCCAGAAGTAAATGGAACCAGGTTACTCCTGCAGTTCTTGTCTCATCTTATCAGGCAATTAAGCCAGTTGTATGAATTTCTATGAGTAGGAAGTTGCTACGCTTAAAATGTTTTCTACTTTGTCTGGTTGTTGTTCCTTTAAGTCATAACCTTAAGAGAAAATGAAAAGAAAGAAACTATACAGGTCAGCCTGTATTCTATGGTAGTACAACTGATCTGTTTCAAAATGCTTATCTTGGCCTTGACTTTGTAATTCTCTTCCTTAGATGTTATCCTAAGAAAGTAATCCCAATATGGGAAAAATGATAGGTGGGAAGATGTTCACTACCGTGTTAGCTTAGACTTCTGATTATAGCGGAATAGCTAAATGCACTGTGGAAAAGAAAACAAAATTTAAAGTATTTGTCACATCAGAGTGATGAGGTTTTGAATAATTTGCTCCTCTGCCTTCCAAACTTTCTTTAACAAAGTTATATAATTTGTTGCCCTGCCTGGTGTAGCTTAGTGGATTAAGTACTGGCCTGTAATCTGAAAGGTCACTGGTTCGGTTCCCAGTCAGGGCACATGCCTGGGTTGCTGGCCAGGTCCCCAGCTGGGGGGTGTGGGAGAGGCAACTGATTGCACATCGTTTCTCTCCCTTTCTTTCTCTCTCCTTACCCCTCTCTCTAAAATAAATAAATAAAAATAAACTGTTCCTGCCTTTCTAAAAGCATTTTTAAAAAGAGCAAAAAAAGAAAAGAAAGTTCTATAATTTCTTTATAATGAAAACAAAAGAGCTCCACTTGGCCATATCTCTAAAAGCTACCACTGAGCTATAAGGCATTATTAGTTAGTTCTACTCCTAACAATATAGTAATTCTCAACACCAAGCTCTAACATGTCACAAAGCAAAACCTAGACATGCTAATAAGAGATACTTACAAGTTGGCTGTTTTCACCCAGAAACCAAAGAACAGACACCACTTTGCCCCAGTAAAGATGCCATCTAAATCTAACCCAAATCAGGAGCCACTGTTCTTCTCCAAGCATTTGGTTTCACTGATGAAACCAATGACATTTAGTGTCTGAGTCATTGCCACCTGAGGCTTAGATTAAGAGAAAGAAAGGTCTATCTTCTAGGGAGGGAAAGAATCCAATTCATAATCAGCACTAGTCTCCTGTTCCCTCCTTAACATGGTCCTCTATCTGAAACTCCAGGAGTGAGTAAAGCTAGTAATAGTGTACAAGCTGAAGTCAGACTTGGGAACTAGTGGTTTCAATGGTCTGGGGCAAACAGATAATTTTGTGTGGCAATGGGTTCCTCTCTCTCCATCTCTCTCTCTCTCTCTCTCTCTCTCTCTCTCTCTCTCACACACACACACACATTCAAGGATTACAAGGACTAATTGCTTAAGAGCATTTAGCAGGCATCTTTGATGTTGTATAAGGAAAAACTGCACTGGCTGATTTCAGCTGGGAAATTGCTTTAAACAGAACGGCATTTCCCATTCTCATACATAAAGATAGATTCAAGCATGCCATTTGTCCCTAGCCATGACTCAGCTACA
The DNA here is from genome assembly GCF_004126475.2 of Phyllostomus discolor. Taxonomy (NCBI): domain Eukaryota; kingdom Metazoa; phylum Chordata; class Mammalia; order Chiroptera; family Phyllostomidae; genus Phyllostomus; species Phyllostomus discolor. Next base: position 26,793,164 of record NC_040907.2, on the reverse strand, counting down.
ATTAAATGTATGAAGATATGTGACTGTAAGTCTGTAATTAACTTAAATACAGGAATTTTTATGACCTCTGGAGGAAAAAAAAGAAAAAAAAAAACAAAAAAGGAAGCTCATTCCTTCCATGAAACATTTCAACTATAACTATTTTCCAGTCAGATGGAAAAGCCTGACATGACGAGTTTGGTAATGCAAGGTACACAAAGCTGTGTTGTACGTGGGGAATATTTTTACAGCCATGAATCTTTTCATGAATCTTTTTCTTCTTTATTATCAAGAAAAAATAGTTTCATGATAGATGCTGTAGCTACATTAAAGATGATAAAATTATAACGGTTTAATCAATCAAAATAAACATTGAGTACATCATAAACTATGTGCAATTTAAAATAAATGATGATCCCTGTCCACTAAACCAAACTGTCTAAATGTAGGCAACATGAACAAAACAGGAATTTATATATTTCCCAATATAGGGGGCATACCAGGTGTGGCAAAAGTAGGGTGCAGTTGTTTGTATGAAAAATAATAATTAATAAATAATCATACAAGAATAAACTGTTTCATGTACTCACAACTATAAACCTATCTTTTCCCCATCCTGTATAAATCTCCCAATTTTCACTGTCAACACAAAACTTTCTTCTAAGTGAGTGCCTAAAGCAGCAGTATTCCTCTATCAAGATCACATCCTCTGATGAAACAAAACAAAACAAACCAAAAAAGGCAAGTCCTTCAAGGACCACTCAGGAGTTCCTTGAATAAACACTAATTCTTGCCGTCTCAATGAAACACATGATTTGTTCATTGCAAGGTATCCAGTGCCTCTCATGTGCCTGCTAAGCATGGCCATGGAGCCTGCCCTCGAGAAATTAGCTGGATAAGACATTGTACAATTATGGCTATGATACTTTTAAACGCAGTGGTTCACATTCAGGGACAATTCTGTCCTCTGGGAAACATTTGGCACTGTCTGAAAACATTTTTGGTTGTCACAATTGAGGGAGTGCTACTGGCCTCTAATGGGTAGAGGCCAGAGATACTGCTAAAACCCTACAATGCACAGGAAAACCCCACAACAAAACATTATTCAGCCCAAAATGTCAACTGTGCCAAGGCTGAGAAACCCTGTCCTAAATGTAATGAGGAGCATAAGGGAAGTGCTACAGGCACAAATAAAATGCTAATATGGAAGTTTAGGACTTGCTAAATTAGAATGTCAATCTGCAACATCCAATGACAACTAATTAAGATAAGGGTCCTGTTGTGGAGAATTTTGTAAATCAGGCAATGGAGTTTAGACTTGATTCTTTGGCAATATGAAACCAATGAAGGGTAATGAGATGAAAATGACTCTTTTTAAGATTAGATTGGTTTGGTTGTGGTAGATAAGTTAAAGTATAGGCATGAAAGCCAGGTTAGTAGGAAGTAGAGAAAGAAACTGATGACGACAATTCAAAGGAATGATCACTAGGACCAGGTAAAACATGGCTTGATAATCCTCAGATTTTGAATCTCAGGATTAAATTTCAAACCAGAGTGTTCAACTTCCAATGACACTTTGCATTTGTTCTTTAAGTAAAATGAATCTTTAACTCACAATGCTTCATGGAAAACTGAAATGAGGAAGTCAATTTTTAAAGGCTCAGTACTGGTTAAAAAAATAATTGCAACTAAACAAAAGTATATGTAACCAAGATAAAGGGTGAGAACCAAGAAAAAAAATGAGAATAAAGATCACCCCTGAGTATGGAAACAAAACATTTTACAAACTAAGCAGCTAACCTCCTCAAGGCAAAAATATATTCACCAAATCTTAACAATACCAACATTTCAGTTTGCATGACAGGCTATACTCGTTAGTTGCTTCTTGTATGTGCCCTGTTGAAGGATCAAACACATGACCTTGGCATATGGGGACGATGCTCTAACCAACTGAGCTATCTGGCCAGGGCAGGGAATTTCTACAGAACTTTCTTTATGCTGGACTGCAGCAACTCATGCAATAAGCAAACTGCCAGTCACAGAATAAAATACAAATGCATTCAAACTAGGCATCAAAAGTCATTCATAACCTGGCAGGCATCTGTCTTTTTTCTGGTCTGATCTTCTGCTACAAACTCCAACTTCCAGTACTTCTCTGAACAACATGAACGCACTCCTGCCTCTACATCTTTGCTCTCGCTGTTCCCACTAGTCGGAATACTTTATTAGACATTTTTGCTTGGATGTGCTGCAAACACCTTGAATTCAATATGCCCAAAATTAATTTTCTTTTCGTGCTACTTCCCTAACTCATCCCTCCCTCTCACATTACCTATCTTGGTAAATGGTACCACCCAGTTCCCTAAGCCATAAAACCAGGCAATCACCCCAGACTACTTTTATTTCCTCACTCCTATCAGCAATCAGCCTCCAGTTCTATGGACTCCGTGTTTTTAATATCACTCGAATCTGATTCCTCTCCTCCTTTCCACTGTCATTGTCTTAGTTCAAGTCAAGATCATGGCAACAGCTTCCAACCACTGGTCTACTTCCTCATCATATCTCTTCCCATTAGACAGACAGACTTTCTAAAACATAAATCTGACTACATCATTTTCCTGCATAAAACCCTTCAAAGTCTCCCCATAGCTTTCAGGGTCAAATCCAAATTCCTTAGCATGGTTTACAAGATCTTCATATTTGACCCCCACCACTTCCCATTTCCTCACTTCTCCAAGCATTACTAGAATTACAGTCTCATTGAACTAGTCATGTCTTTCATATGTCCAGATTTTCCAGATTCACCACATGGCTAAGACTTAGCCTCCCATTTTCCCCTCAAAGCCTGAAAACCTGGCTCAGATATCATTCCTCTATTGTCTCATAACCCTGAGCTCACAGTACTCTAAAACATTACAAGCCATCCCTCCCCCACTCCATGAGAACAACTGTATGCTTTGCAACCAGGGCCAAAAGCCTCATTTAATATGTGCCTCACACATATTAAAGGCTCAAGAAGTAATTGCATGACAGATGTGCTGGGCTGCCCCGCTTTTCACTTTAACAGGGACCCCTACAAAAAACTTCAGCTGACACAGTTCTGATACTAACCTCTGCTTTAAAAGGTTGTCATGCTCTCTTCATCGAGCTCACTGCTATTCGTCCTTCAAAATTCATCTTACACTTTCTGCAGAAGGGATTTTCCTGAGCCCTGTGTTCCATACTTCCATAGTTCTCTGTTGTTCTTTCCTAAGACTCATCACATTAATAACTACTTTTTTTAAAAAAAAAGGTTTTAGTTACTTATTCTGAGAGGGAAGGGGAAGAGAGAGAGGGAGAGAAACATCCATGTTCCCCCTTGGGGGGAACTGAACTTGTTTCCCCCAAGTTCAGTCTGTGTGAGAGAAACATTGATTGGTTACTTCTCTAACGTGCCCTGACTGGGACCTAGCCTGCAACCCAGGCATGTGCCCTGACCAGGAATCAACCTGTGACCTTTTGCTTTGTGAGATAATGCCCAACCAACTGAGTTACACCGGTCAGGGCTATAACCACTTCTTAAACATCTCTGCAAACAGTTAGCTCCCTGATGAAAGCCTCTAGCTGGTTGTTTCAAAACTGCATTCCCTGATGTGGCAGAGTGCCTGAGACAGAATAAACACATTTGTACTAAATTTAATTCTGTGAGGTGCATAGAGATCTCCACTCAAAAGATTTTTAAATAAATGACTTAAAAATAGGTTAAATAAGGCCTCTATAGCCTTTAGCTGTGAGACGAGACCAAAGCTGAGCCATCTGATTTCAGCACCAGAAGTATGCAACACCTTCAATAAAGTTAACTTGACTATTCAGAATAAGAGCAACAGACTAGGTGGAAGAGAAGACTCACCGAGCGCAAATACATGAACCTGCACCACCTTCCCCTCTCTTTTTAAAAACTCCCCAGGCATTCCAAACACGCTGCATTACAAAAAAGAAAAAGGAAGTTCCAAGCAGCCTTTACCTTGGTGGCCTCTCACTTGCAGTTGCCCAAGAAAGGACACCTACCGAAAGACCGCTCCAAGACGGAGAGGTTCCCTGGACATGAACGTGAGAAGGATCTGGGGCTTAGATTTAAGTAACTTAAGTCATTATTCTAATTCTTTCCCTCATTCGCTATGTGATCGTAGACCAGCCTCTTCTTTCTGGGATCAATTTACCCATCCGTGCAATGGTTCCTTTCAGTTAGGACACCTTAGAAATCAGGCTTCCGCTGAGAATGATGACCGGGTCTGAGAAACCAAGCGCAAGGGCCTCTCCAGTAAACCCCGATTCAGTTGGTCACCCCGGCCCCACCTCAAGAGACCGCGCCCAGGATCCCAGGTCGGCCTGAGGGCCTCCGCCCCAGCCCCCTCAGCAAGGTGCACTACGAGCGCATAGGCCAGAAACGTAGGCCATTAACCGCAATAGGGGTCAGTGGGTCGCGGAGGGGATCCTAGTCCCTACCCGGCAGCAGACCCTCACCTCGGAGCTCTCCCTCACCTCCGGACAGCGAACAGCCGCTCTCCACTTCCGGCAAGAACCGCCCAGCAACCTCCGCGCGACCCACTTCCGGGCCCTCACTGGGCGCGGCACCCCCACCGGAAATGAACGGCCGGCTGAAACAGCTGTCTATAGAAGGGCCGGAGAGGAAGTGTGTCTGCCCCGCTCGCGACTCCACCCCCTATTCACCACACCCGGGAGACTATTCGCTAGCCCGGAGGGCACAAGCGGGAGGCCCCGCCCCCAGGACGGAAGCTACCCTGAGGGCGTGCTCTAGGCTAGTCACGCCTCCTTCAACCGATGGGACCAATGAAGGGACAAAACTAAAGGCTAAACTCCACCTCCGGAGAAGGAGGACAGGTGAGTGGTTAACTCTCCTGTCATTTTGGGCCCAATGGCAAAGGCCGGTTTCTCTTAACGGCGGTCCGAAAATGGTCTGAAAGGGTAGGTTTTTCTGCGTGACTATAGAGGCTAAATTCTGCCTCCCTCTTGGCATGCGTACCTCGGGGTTCCTCCTTTGTGACGTAGAGAGGTCGTTGTCCTTAAACAGTGTGCTGAGAGGGCCTGCAGAAGCTGGGTATACGGAAAGGGTGGGTGAGCGTGGGGGGCTCAGCCTCGGGTTTCGGAGCGTGCCCGCCACTGCCTTGCTCGCTTGCTCTGCCTGCGCTGGGTAGGTAGAAGAAGCTCTCCCCACTTCCTGTTTGTTCGGTGCTATCTGTGACCATAGATGGTCAGGTCTGGGACCTCACCGAAGCTTCCGCCCCGCGGTTTTGGAGTCCTTCCTCCGGCACGTAGGGTGTGGTCTCTGAGAATAAAGCGAGCGGAATTAGAGGAGATGCTGCTCCACTCTACTGAAACGCGGCCTCTGAAGCAGCGTCTCCCCATGCTGGGCGTGCCCAGACAGCTGCCACTCGGTTCACGGAAGGTTCTGCACGGTGGCTGCACCCCGCAGGGGAGGCTTCGTTTCCTTGCTCCTCTAGCCTGGGAATCAGCTTTGTTGCCTCAAGGCTAACATTTTCCAACCAGTGATTATCCTCCCATAAAGATTTATTCCGGGGGGAGAGGGGGTGCGGATAGGCGAGTTCTGTAGCTCCCATTCCTAAAATCGAACGACTGTGATAGTTCCAGTTTTCAAGTTGAATGCAGGCGTTATATGCTAGAGTCACTGATTCAACAAATAGACTTATTATAAAATAAGAACTACCATTTACTGCACACTGAGTACATACCAGGCATGTATTGAATGCTTCAAGTGCATTTTCATTTAATCCTAATAGGAACACTCTGTGTTAGATACAATTATAGCCTCCAGTTTTTAAATGAGAAGCTGAATGAATTATTTGCCAAGGTCAAAAAGTAGTTGTATCTTTGAAAGGAACACATCAGACTCTAAATCCCATGAACTTAACCTGTATATAGACCATACTGAAATCATTTGAGGCAGTTTTGGAGTAGTGTTGCCTCTCTTCTGAATAAGGAGACATCCTGGGTTTTTTTAGTCCTGGCTTAGGCCTTTAACTAGGGGGTCAGACTTTAATCACGTTATCTGATTTCTGTGAGCCTGGGCCTCTTCCCAATTTTATGACTCCTAGAATGTTTGAAAGAAAAATGACAAGACAAAATATTGTGCAAAAATTTCAGATTTTAAATATTTACATTGAACAAAAAACACTGTCACAAGCACACACACACAAACTTTGACTTTATTCAGACATAACATCGAAAGGTATTTTTGAGTGCTTCGCATATGTTCAACCCAGAGCAAATAGCCTCCCTGTCCTTTATTGTAATCACCACTACAGTTAGACCTAAATGCCTCAGTTAGAGGTAGGAAATACCTAGACCGCATATGCATCCTAGAGAAAGAGGAGAGACGGGAGGAAACAGGAAGGAGGAGGAAAAGAAGAAAGCTGCTCCATCTATAAAATTGAGATATTAATTCATAAGGTTATAATAAACAAGGAATAACTTAATGTCAAACCACTTGTTTTTGTTTTTTTATGGGTTTTTTTGGTAAAGAGTGCATACATGTGTGAGGCACAACTCCTGCCCCAAGAAACTTCTAATCTTTTAAAGACTCTAAACATATGTACTTAAATAATTCTAGTGGGAGGCACTTTAAGAGTATCTGTCACTTTTATTTATTCATTCATTTATTTATACACAGAAAAAAATCATTGAGTTCCTCCTCTGTGCTAGGTACCCTGCTACTTTGTAACAGGCACAACTAGGGTCACAGCAGTGGTCAGTCAGACTCTGACACTGCCCTCGTGGAGCTTCTAGTCTATTGTGGAAACAGGTAGGTATTGCCATCTGGGGTGGTTATCAGAACAGAGGCTGACTAGTGTCTTCCAGCTTTTTCCTCCTTACTGATCTTATCCAGTGTCCATTATCCAGTGCCTCATCCATGGGGGGCTCTCATCAAGCACATGTTCAGTAAGACCCTTGAATTCAGAATAGTCATGTGCTGGGCTGAGATAGATGGGTAGAACATTGCAGAGCAAACATGAGTGGAGATGACAATCTGTGACTGGCTGAGGTGAGAGATTCCTGTAGGAGAGGAACAGGAGATGTGCCGTGAAAAAAAAAGTAAACAAAAGCTGAGCAAGCTGTGCCAGGCAGGAGAGATGAAACCTCAGTGTGAAAGCAAGGAAGAGTGGTCAGATTTCATTCGGAAATACAATTCTAGCTGTGGTGTAGAGCGAGGGCTTGAGTAAGCAATAAAATAAAAAAGGCAGGGCACTTGTTAGAAGACATACAAAAATGTATCAAAGGCCTGAATCAAAGCTATGGTTTGGGGATGCAGGAGAGGGGACAATGCGGAAGACACCATTCTTATAAAGGGAATGGTGAGGAGGATAAGGAGTAAGACAGAGGGAATGATTTGAATATACTCCCATTGAATACTGCTTGGGCAGGTCTCACAATCCTAATTATTTCAGCAATTATAATATTTTCTTTCTCTATAAGTACCTTGAAGTTAGAGTCCTTGTCTCCCTGGCTTAAAATTGATACTCAGTAGATATCTACGGGAAATACTGACTACATGGAAAGGGTGAGAGGGGCAAGGGGGCAGCATGGGTAAATGCAAGATGGGAGGGAGACTGGATCTGGGTTTTAGAGTTTTGAGCCTTAGACTTCCAAATCTAGCCTTGGGAAGAGATGGGGAAAGGAGTGCAGTTAATCATTTTTGCAAACAAGAATTGACAACAGAGTTGATTGGCTTGCACATGCCCTCTCTTCATGTACTTTGCCATTTTCTCATTTTGCCTAGATTTCAGCACATTTCTAAGCCTGCAGAATTGCTTTGTCTCTGAGAGTGCCACCCAAGATTCTTCCTTATCTCTCAGAATTTCAGACACAGAAGTCTGGTGATTCGTCTGGAGTGCTTCCTGGGCTGGCACAGAGGACTGCCTGCATCTGTGCAGCCTGGCACAGAGCCTGTCTGCGTTTGAGCAGATCCTATATCCCCCTGCCAGAAGGGGCTGATGGCAGACAATAATCTGTGTAAGCCCATCTTTCTTCCTCGCCTCGGCTGGGCCCCAGGCTCCAGCCCGTCTTAGGGCCTCAAATCCAAAAATAACAAGTTGGCAAAAAGAATATTGGCAATATAATGTAGTGGTTAAGATCTGGCTACTGCCAGTACAATTCCATAACAAGAAAGGTTGCCCACAATGTCTGCTTCTTTATATCATTGCCTTTTGATTCCAAGTTGTAGCCTGTGCCCTTGGCTGCAAGTAAGACTAGATAAATCAGTTAGGAACCTGAATTTTTTGGTGGCAGATAATAGAAAACTTGACTGTAGTGACATTTAAAACAAAGCATATTTTTCTCATATACAAGAATGGAGGTAGGCAGTTTTACTGTCTCAATAATATCAGTTGATATCTCTGATGCAGTTTGACTTATTCTTATAGTTGCAAGTTGACTGTTGTAGCCCAGGCCATCCTGTCATGTTAAGGAAAGAAGTGGGGGAAGGGTCAGTATCCAAATCTAGAAAGCTAAGTTTTCTAAGGAACTCCACAAACCATATCCTGCTTTCTGTCTAATAGCCACATAGCCAGAACCAACAGTCAACAAATATTTCAGCTTCCTTATTGCTCAGAGGGACACTTCCAACGTGTTCATTTCACACTGTTTCTGGAAGTCCCCGTAGGGACTGAGCCCATGGTTATCCACAGCAGTAACCCACCCATTAATGAACCTTTATTGGTTTTTCTGTCTTCCCCACTTCACTTGTCCCCGGGAACCTAAACTAAAGAGGATGGGATTGACTGTGTCTGTGACACTAGGAAAGTGACAGTAAGCAGTGCTAGCTTTAATGGTATAAAGTGCAGTCTCTCCCCAATTGAGATACTGCCCAGATATATGAAGGGGATACAGATGCTGAATGTCCAATACGAATGGTAGAAGTCCACAGTAATAAACCCCTGGGACTGGCCAACATCATCACATACCATTCTTTCTATACTTACACTTCAAAAAAATGAAACAAAACAAAACTCATAACTAAAACAACCCTCCTTTTCCCTAAACTGTCATCATTACACGCATCTCCCACCCCTAAAACAGGAATCTGCTGAAGTCTCATCAGTTACATGATCCAGCTTCAAGTCCAGGATCACTGAATAATGTTCATTCTTCCTCCAGTTCCATAATGATCCTGCTTCAGTGTTCTTCAGTCTCTGGATTGAACTTTAGAGTCAACCACCAAAACATACCACACCCTACATATATGGGGGATGGAAAGGGAAGAAAATTAGCTATACAGTATGTAACTGTCACACTGCCGTGGCAAGAAACCTTTCTCCAGCTGTCACAAGGCCTTAGTTAATAGTTTTGACTTCACATATCCACTACCCATTACATGCTCTTTTTGTCTTCAACCAGCACCTCCGTTCCTCAGGGTCATAGTGATGGGAAGAGAAGAGGGCGTGAAGGAGGCATGCCACTGTTTTAAAGGCCCTGATCCAGAAGTGGCATATATCACTTCTGTTTATATTACATTAACTACAACTTAATCATAGAAATAAGCTTTCCAGCCCTGGCTGGTGTAGCTCAGTGGACTGAGCATGATCTTCGAACCAAAGGGGTCGCTGGTTTGAGTCCCAGTCAGGGCACATGCTTGGGTTGCAGGCCAGGTCCCCAGTACAGGGAGTGTGAGAGGAACCACACACTGATAATTCTCTCCCTCTCTTTCTCTTTCTCTTCCCCTCTCCTATTTATTTTTAAAAAGAAATAAAATCTTTTGTAAAAAGTCAATTAAAAAAAGAGAAGTTTTCTAGAAGTCACCTTTCTTGAAAGACGAGACCTTGGTGGTCCTACTTATGTGATATTCCCTTAACATTCTTCACTCAACATAGCAGGAATAGGAGGTCCCCTAGGTATCCTCTCAATTATATCCATAATCCTCCCTTCCTCTATATGACAATTCTGTTTTTGCCTTAATAATAGTCTCACTCACCCCAGTCAATCAGCACAATCAGAGGTATCTAGGTAAAAGTTTAACAGTAAGCTCTCCAGGGGTAAACCCCTGATTTGTAGAATTTGCTAGTTTTTACTGTATAAATATTTCCACCCGGGCCAATTTTAAACCACCAATGTTATGTCACTGAATATAGGGTTGAGAAAAATGCACCGTGGTATATGTAATAGTGCCCCTCCAAAGATGTCCACATCCTAATCTCTCGAACCTGTGAATGTGCTGTTTTGCATGGCAAAAAGGACTTTGCAGGTGTGATTAAGGATCTTGAGATGGGGAGAGCATCCTGGATTATGCAGTTGGGCCCAATGCAATCACATGGATGCTTATAAGGTAAAGAAGGAAGTACAAGAGGCAGAGGCAGAAAAAGATGTAGCAATGAAAGCAGAAGTCACAGTGATGTGACTAGGGAATGTGGGCAGCCTCTAAAAGCTGGAAAAGGCAAGGAACAGATTTTCCCCCTAGACCCTGCTAAAGGAACACAACTGTGTTGACACCTTGATTTTAACTCTTTTTGGATTTCTGATTTGCAGAACTATAAGGTAATGAATTTGTGAATTGGTGTTGTTTTTAAGCACTAAAGTTGGGGTAATTTGTTACAGAAATGATAGGAAACTAATACATGCACAAAATTGACTCATAAACCTATATGAGCTGGCTCTAGCACACCACTGAATTCACTTTTTTTTTTTTGTCTGTTCACCTACTGTCATGAAAACCCAAATTGGCAAATGCCAACCTTAGTTTCCAACCCAGTGAAACTATTTTCATGTCCTCTGGTGGAAGCATTTCTCCAGAAGCTAATAAAACATATGACTAGCCATGCTCAAAATCACAGATACATGAAAATAAACACTTAAAAGCAGTCAATTTGATATAATAGAATTGCCACTCTACCCTTTTTCTTCTGAGATCCATCTATTTTGGCTATGAATGAAACACCACCACACACTGGTTACTGGTTCAGAACTCATAGTGCATCCTATAGACTAGAATTTCAATTTGGCAAGGAGTTGTCTTTACTTCTGGCAATTTATGGGCACTTTTGTGCATATTGGCCTACCTTTCTATTCCAGCCATTTTTGTGGCTACCAGGTACATGCAGGTGTGACCTGACAGTTCAAAACTTCAACTTCTTTCTCCAAGTATCTCTTGGCTTTTGGCCTTGGCTTCTCTCACAGAATTCACCTCATGGGATGACCGTGAGAACTTGCACATCCATGTGACTCATGTGTCACCCTGAAAGTGCCAACTTGAAAGTGGAAGGGAGTTAACCCTTGGCCAGTGAAGACAGGAGCTGGTGAATGAATACTTCCTTCTTCCTTACCTTGGTTGGACCATTGAGAGGCACATTCTACTCGGCCTCACAATATTTACAGGGAAATAGACCCCCATGTGCCCAAAGCAGTGACCTAGATCGCTCATCCTTGGACTAGCTTTTCTGACTTACCTGTTTTACTCTTCCTGGTCTTTGACTTGTGTTCCTTGGGATCCCTTCTGAAAATAAAATACTTGTTTGTAAGTCCTTGTCTCACGCTCTGCTTTTGGGGGTAATTAAGTCTAAAAGATTTGGTAAGAGAAGTGACCTTAGAAAACAGAGTTCCCGGATGGGATTCTGCAACTGGATCAGATAGCAACGAGGACCCCTTCTTGGTGGTACATGGAGTGATGATAAGCCTTGACATGTAGTAGCCTCATAATTACTAAAATTCTTACCAATGGTATATTATAATAAGATGTAGAAGGAAGGTGAAACATTGATTTAAGAGGAACGGTAGCATTTGAATAGCCTGGGCAATAGGATTATGGTGTCATTTGGCTTTTGTTACTGGCTGTTGAAGTCTTGAAAAACAAAAGACAGAATCAGGTTAGCTATCAGCGCAAATATATATGTCAGCCGTGGCTTGAGTGATACACTGAACTACTTGTTTATTTCTCCTCCTTCAGTCACTTCTTTTGTCCCTTTTCCTGACTTCTCTGTTACAGTTCCTGAAAGTTGTCTTAGGTTCTTTATTTCTTGTGCTTTCCAACAATGAATTACCTTTGTCCCATGTCTTTAGTTATTACCTTCATCCCACTGGCTCTCTGGTGTCTGCCATCCTTTAACGTAGTTTTAGGTTCTTGAGTATCTGGCATCAAATATGCTAAATGACTGGCTTATTTCACTTAGCATAACGTTCTCCAGATTCATCCATACTGTTACAAAGGGTAAAATTTTCTTATTTTTTACAGATGAGAAGTATTCCATTGTGTAAATGTCCCATAGTTGTTTTATCCACCCACCTACTGATGGACACTTGGGCTGTTTCCATATCTTGGCAATTGTAAATAATGCTGCAGTGAACATAGGGGTGCTTATGTTCTTTCAAATTAGTGTTTAGGGCTCCTTTAAATATCTGAGGTCTGTCTGGAAAAAGTCCAGACATTGTAACCTGGCAGCCAAAGAGAGTGGACTGGAATGTGCATGTGTGAACAATGACAACTTCACTGTACTCGTCAGTGGGAGCAGTAGACACTGTTGAGTGAGCATGTGTGCTGTGTGGCTGTCACATTCAAAATGACTGAGCAAGTAGAGCAACAAATCTGCATCAAATTTTGTGTTAAGCTTGAACATTCCTCCATGGAAACTACTCATATGATTCAAAAGGCCACAGCTTCATCACAACATTGCGCCCACTCATGCATCACAGCTCATGCAGAGTTTTTTGGCAAAACAGCAGATCACGCAGGTGATTCCCTACCCACTACAGCCCAGATTTGGCACCTTGTGACTTCTGGCTTTTCCTAAAACTAAAATCACCTTTGAAAGGGAAGAGATTTCAGGGCATCCGTGAGATTCAGGAAAATGTGATGGGGCAGCTGATGGGGATTGAGAGAAGGATGTGAGGTCCCAAGGTGCCTACTTTGAAAGGGATTGAGGCATCATTGTCCTATGTACAATGTTTCTTGTATCTTCTACAATAAATGTCTCTATTTTTCACATTACATGGCTGGATACCTTCTGGACAGACCTTATATTCCCAGAAGTGAGATCACTGGGTCAAAGGCAGATGCATTTTTAATTTTTTGAGGTATCTCCATACTGCTTTCCACAGTGGCTGCACCAATCTGCAATCCCATCAACAATGCACAAGGGTTCCCCTTTCTCCACATCCTCATCAGCACTTGTTATTTATTGATTTACTTATGATAGCCATTTACTGGTGTGAGGTAATACCTCACTGTGGTTTTAATTTGCATTTCTCTGATGATTAGTGACATTGAGCATCTTTTCATATGTCTATTGGCCATCTGTATGTCCTCTTTGGAGAAGTGTCTATTCAGTCCTTTGCCCATTTTTTAATTGGGTTGTTTATGTTTTTGGTGTTGAGTTTTGTAAGTTCTTTATTAATTTTCACTATTAACCCCTTATCAGATGTATTGGTGAATATGTTCTCTCACTCTGTGGGTTGTCTTTTTATTTTGTCAATGTTTTCCTTTGCTGTGCAAAGACTTTTTAGTTTGATGTAGTTCCACTTAATTTATTTTTTCTTTTTTTCCCTTTGCCTGGAGAGATATATCTGATAAAATATTGCCACGAGCTGTCTGAGATTTTGCTGCCTATGTTATCTTTGGAGAAAGACAAATACCATATGATTTCACCCATATGTGGAATCTAATGAACAAATTGAATTAACAAGCAAAAGAGAGACAGGCTCATAGATAAAGAGCAGGATGACAGCTAAGGGGGGAGGTTGGGGGTGGAGGGATTGAACAAAAAGGAAAATGGACTCATGGACAAGTGTGGTGATTGTAGGGGGGTGTGAAGAGGGGTATAGGGGACTAAATAGTAATGAAAAAAATACAATTAAAAAAACAAATATGCTAAATGACTTTGAACAGTGTGTCAAGAAATACCACAAGATGGCAGCCTTGCTAATTTTGGCTCCCCTGAATCCAAGTTATCCATCCACTCCAAGTCGGAGAGGGTAGGAGTGACTTCTAGTAGGACTGTAATATTATATCAAGGATCGTGTATAAAGGACACATGGACAAAGCCAAATGGGGGTAGGATCTAGGGTGGGAGGTGGGGATGACTGGGGTGGGGGTAGTGGCGGGGGTAAAATAGAGACAACTGTACTTGAACAATAAAAAAAAATACATTTTATTATATCAAAAAAACACAAAAGACTAATATTTTTTATTGCACACGTATATTTAACAACAGTTTTACACAGAATGCTAAGAGCACTTCCTATTTTATAGGACTTGAAATGTGGGCTTTCTGTTAAAATTCATACCATAGCACAGCCAAACCTAACTTCTAAATAAATGCATTAAAATTTGTTCAGAGCTTAAAGGCTTAATGGCAATAATGAAGGGAAGGAAAGCATAAATTTATTTCACATAAATGAATGAAAAGTAAAGAAATAGTCAACAAAATTTAATATGGCCTCATACGCCCTGAAGGAGGCGGTGCCCGAATCGGAGGGGTGATTGCTATGTCCAGATAATCTCCTATCTGAAATTTCTGCGACTGCAGGGTCATGGAATCATCAGTCCCCTTTCTCCCAGACATGGTGCTGCCTATCTCCTTTACTCGATAGCCAGGTCTTTTAATATCCATAAAAACAATTGCAAAATTGAAGTGTGTGCCCTTCTTCCTGGCTTCTGGGTAGACTTCTTTTACTAAACTAGTCAGCTCTTTCAAGGTGGCATCCATCCAGATGTAGATCTGCAACTCGCTAGAAGGCACGTTCCCACGAGAGAACTCATCCCTGCGGTGGTGGCGCCCGTCGTTGGTGGTGAAGACGCAGAGCAACAGAGGGCACGTCTTCTCCCGGTGGATTGGCTTTTCCGGTTCCTTAATTTCCTCCTGGGTGACGCGCGACTCCACCGCCTTCTTCCTCCGGTGGCCGCGAGACGTTAGCTCCAACTTCCGACTTCCGCAGCGAGCCGAACTGGAAGACCCTAATATTATTAATATAACATTTTTATAGAGCCTACTCAATACCGATTCTTTAAATATATTAGTACTTTTTAAGTCACAAAAGTTAACTATAATCCCCTTTGCAAATGAGAAAAAAATCAGCTTTCTTACTCCAAAGCCTCTTTCCATCACCTAAGTGAATCTCAAACTGCAACAGTATTATTTAAGGTTTTTTGTTTTTGTTTTTTAATTGCGAGCAACAGAAAACCAACTTGGGCCAGCTTAACAATCACACAACAAAGCCTTGGGAGTGCCTCGTGGAAACCTGAGCAGAAACAATGCCCTGGATTTAAGAGAGAGAATAAAGCCAGCAACTGGAAAGCCTTTAAGATTTGGGGGAGGAGGGACAGAAAACTGGGGAAGGAGAAAGGGAAAGGAAAAGCTGGGGAGACCTAAGAGATCACGCTCCGTCCAATGTCACTCAACTAGAATAGCAGCATTTTAAAGCATTTTACATATTGAGCTGCAGGCAAGGTTCGATTTGAAAAAAAGTATTAACTGTATTAGGCAATACTTTTAAACTACTGGAGAAACATATGAAGCCATTCCCGCATTGTTGCAGATTTGGGGGAATGTTGAGTAAATTTACTCAGATGAAGAAAGTGTAAATGATAGAGTACTGAAAATATTAGAAACTTATAAACAATAGAAAGTGAATATAAATTAGCCAACTCCATGAACATTTCCAGCTAAGCATTCATACAAACACATATTCACCTTTTTCTTTTGTATATGAATAACACATAAATGCCTGATATCATGCTTCCGGCAAAAAATCAGAGATGTTAAAAATATTTGCAAGTTTTAAAGATGGTGTGGAATACGTTTTAACAACAACATCTACATAAATGGAAACCCCTGATTTAATTCTATAATTTTATTATGCTGAAAGCATGGTTGGTTTTTAATTTTTTTAAAGAGATATTAGTATCGTTCACATTGTTTTTTTTTTAATAATTAAGGCATTTTGTATACACAGTAACTCACTGTGGACAAAAACTTTTAGTATCAATTATTTGCTTTGATGTTTTAAACTTGCAAAGTCTCATCCATATAGAGACCAGACCGACAGCTGTCTAAGGGGAGGGTGTTGGGAGCTGCGTGAGAAGAACATAGGGTGTAAGCAAAGAGAAAAATGAAAAAGTCACAGATACAGACAACAGTATGATGACTATCAGAGGCAAAGGGAGGTGGGGGAGGTAGAGGAGGGTAAAGAGGGGATAAATACTGATGGAAGAACACGACTTGAAGAGGTGAACATACAATACAATCTATAGATGATGTGTTATAAAATTGTCACTTGGAACCTACATAATTTTGTTAGCCAGTATCGCCCCAATAAATTCAGTATAAAAAAGAAAAACAAGTCTTTAATAACAAAGGAACAATATTATACTTATCACATTGTGTGTCTACATTATAACTGGAGGACAATAACAGTAACAACTAAAAATGCCCTATATGTTTCAAAAATTTAAAGCATACTACTAAACTGATCAAAGAAGGCATTATACAGGAAATACAGGAAACCAGAAAATGCTTAGAACTGAAGGGCTTTAAAAATACTATGTACTGATCCCTGGCTGGTGTGGCTCAGTGGATTGAGCTCAGGCTGTGAACCAAAGGGTTGCTGGTTCGACTTCCAGCCAGGGCACATGCCTGGGTTAGGGGCCAGGTCCCCAGTGGGGGCCATGTGAGAGGCAACCATACATTGATGTTTCTCTCCCTCTCTTTCTCCTTCCCTTCCCCTCTGTCTCTAAAAAAAATAAAGCAAAATAAAAAATAAAAATAAATTTTAAAAATAGAAGATAGGCTAAAATTTAAAGCACTGTGTTAAAGTTAAGAAGTTAGACAAAGAACAACAAAACTATCAAAGAAAGTAAAGGTAATGAGATTATAAAAATAACAGGATAAACTAAATAAGCAAAAAACAAATGTGATTTTTTAAAAGATTGATATAGCCAAAAGTTGATTTTTTGAGAAGAGTAATGAACTAGACAAGCCTTTGGTGAAATGATGAAACAAAAGCACAAAAAATATTTGGAGTAAAAATTAAGACATACTGCAAATACAGCAGAGAATAATGCTATATATGTATTTAAAGACTATTTGCCATAGCCAACCCTCTGATCAACATAATTTATATCCACTGAGTATGCAAAATACACTCACTTTCCTCTCAGGACTCCCAAAGTCTCATCTTATTGTGGCATCAGCTCAGAATTCAGGATCGCAACATCTAAATGAGGTGCAGGTGTACATAAGGCCCTCCAGATGTGGCTGCTTATTAATGCTAATAAGTGATTCCTCTTGATTGATCTAAAAATCTGTGAAATAAGTAGCATAGAATGGTGTTGCCGGGATAAGATAACTGCAACAAATACTTTTGTTTAAAAGAGGGGAAATAAGCCAAGTACAAGTTTCCCTTTCTTTGACTGGGACCCAATCCTGCTCCCTGGAATGATTCTCTGTGGCTTTTAGCTCTGCCTTCTGAACTTGTGGTTCTTCATTTTGAGCCGTCCTTCCTTTCCCCTGAGAAGTGGCTCGTATTTGCTGCTGTGTAGCTTTTACAGCCTGCTTCTTGCCCATAGAAAGTTGGTAGTTCCGAGGGATCTTTTTATTTTGAACTCTCTTTTTTTATTTGAAGCTGGCAGTGCTTCTCTCTACAAATGCAGTTCTCCTAACTTTTTGTTTTTTCTGTGAATTTTATTTAGGCTCTCAAAAAACCACATCCATAAATGTCTTTAAGACAGGCCTCTCTCTACCTTGGTATGCTATAAGAAACACCCTGCCCTGGCTGGTGTGGCTCAGTGACTTGAGCGCTGGCCTGAGAACCAAAGGGTTGCGAGTTGATTCCCAGTCAGGCCACAGGCCTGGGTTGCAGGCCAGGTCTCCAGTTGGGGGGCACTCAAGTGGCAGCCACACATTGATGTTTTTCTCCCTCTCTCCCTCCCTTTCCCTCTTTAAAAATAAATAAAATCTTAAAAAGAAAGAAACAC
Organism: Phyllostomus discolor; assembly: GCF_004126475.2. Taxonomy (NCBI): domain Eukaryota; kingdom Metazoa; phylum Chordata; class Mammalia; order Chiroptera; family Phyllostomidae; genus Phyllostomus; species Phyllostomus discolor. The sequence goes on along the minus strand of NC_040907.2, from coordinate 26,775,214 downwards.
CCTGAAGACTCTTAAAAGCCCTCGTCTAATAAGAAAAAGAGTCTAAGAGGCAATCTAGCATTCTTAGAAGAAAGCAGCTTTATAAAACATGCACTTAATACTTTTTAAAGTCTTAACAAAGAGTCTGAAAATGCACTCTTGACTTCATCTTTATCTTAAGACCATTCTCCCTTTGAAAAACGTTTGATGGCTAGAAAGACTGGCTGAGCCCTTCATACATCCTCTAAGTTCTCCCGGAACACGTCCCTTTTCAGCTGCTCTCTTCCTTTCTATCATTGACAGCCAGGAGAAGCCAGTTGGTACTGTGAACATTCCACCAGGAAATCTCCTTAGCCAAATTCACCCATGTATTAAGTATGCTTTCTATTTTGTGTTTTAGCACACATGACATTCTTCTGAACTTTGATTTTTGGTTCCATGAAGGACTCTAGGGACAAAGTTAAAAGATGACAAAATAAGAATAGATATTTTCCATGTCTAATGCTAATAAGAGATTATTATCTAGAGCAGAGTTTGGAAAAACTGTGTTAAGGAGCAAACAGTGAATATTTTATTTTATTTCTTTTATTTAAATGTGTTTTTCTTTTTTTAATTGATTTAAACTTTATTGTATATTTTTCCATTACCATTTAGTCCCCTTATACCCACCTCCCCACAGCAGTCACCACACTGTCATCCATGTCCATGAGAACAGTGAATATTTTAGATTGATTTTGTGGTCCAGATGGTTTTTGACAGAACTATTTAACTGTACCATTGTAACAGGAAAGTAGCCATAGGCACAGTAAGTGAATGAGTGTGACTTTATTCTAATAAAACATCATTTACATGGCCCTGGGCAGTTGGTTAGAGTGTCGTCCTGATAGCCCAGGGTAGTGGGTTTGATCTCCAGTCAGGGCACATACAAGAATTAGCAACAATTGCTTCTTAGCTTTTTGACTAAGATTAAGTGAAGAATCAACCAATGAATACATAATAAATGGAAGAACAAATCAATGTGTGTGTCTCTCTCTCAAATCAATGTTAAAAAAAAACCCTTTATTTACAAAAACTGGAGGTGTGCCAGATTTGGCCTGTGGGCTATAGTTTGCTGATCCCTGATCTTGAAAAGACAAGGAACTCCTACATATCAACAAGAAAAATACAGTAACTGCTATTTAAAATCATTGCTAGAAAGGGGTATGTATAGACAGTAGACAGAAGAGGAAATTCAGAGGGGTAAAAAGCATATGAAGAGATGTCTAAACTAAATTATAGTCAGCAATATATAAATTAACTGAGATATTGCATGGCAGAACAATGATGGAGAGATGATGAGCTTTGCTGGGGAAATAAGAGCTCTTCATGATAGGAATGAAGGCCGGTTCAACTATTCTAGACTGCAGAATGGTGGCACACGGTCCAATAATGTGTATGTACACCTAATGGCCCAGCAGATCAGCTTCTGAATCTGTATCTCAATGAAATTCCCACACAGTCCCAACTAGAAGTTTATTTGTGGTGCAGAGGAGTGGAGACAATCTGGGTTCCTCTCATCTGGACAGTAAATAAATAAAATGTGGTAAACGTACACCATGGAGTACTTACTGTACAGCAATGGGGAACAATGATTCGGTGTACACTTGACATTGGATGGATCCTGAACTTACAAACAGTGCTGGTTTTAAAAGGTCAGAATAAATACAAACCACTTATGCAGATTTAAAACATACAGACACAAAACACATTTTGCAAGAACACAAACAGAAAGATAGTATTAAACACATTACCGTCATTGTTTAAGGGGTGGGAAAGGAAGTGTGTTATGGAACAAAAGGATATGTCTCTCTATAGATAAACAGATGGACAGACAGTATAATTCACATGCCACAAAATTTCATACATATATGGAGAGAGAAGGAGAGAAACATTGTTGCACAGACCAATAATGAAAATATGCCATGAAGAGAATAATCAACTGTGTCAGAGCCTAAAATAAAAATAATACATATTAACATAATTTTTTATTTTTTAAGATTTTACTTATTTATTTCTAGACAGAGGGGAAGGGAGAGAGAAAAAGAGGGAGAGAAACATCAGTGTGTGGTTGCCTCTCACATGCCCCGCACTGGAGAACCTGGCCTCCAACCCAGGCATGTGCCCTGACTGGGAATCAAACGAGCAACCCTCCGGTTCTCAGGCCAGCGCTCAATCCACTGAGCCACACCAGCCAGGGCTAGGTTTGTCTTTTGAAGGGGTAAAGAAAGCAACTCTCTCGGAAAATGAACCTCAGTAGAGCTGTGAACCCCCTGCCCAGCTCCCCAGTCAAATCTGCCTGTTGGGATTAGCCATCTGCACAGGCTAGCCCGTGTCAGAGTGTGCTGAGTAGCATCTGAGTCAGCATGAGAAACATTTGAATAACAGTGTGTAATGTCTGCTTGAGATAACCAAGGTTTGAATCAGTGTATTCTGAATTTTTAGTGTATATGGATGACAAATAAATGTAGGTTATATCTGAATCAACCTACTCACGCACAGTATGTATAGTGTAATTCCATTTTCATTAAAAAGTACTATTAGCCCTGGCTGGGTAGCTCAGTTGGTTGGAGTGTCATCTGGCAACCAAAAGGTTGTGGGTTCGATTCTCAGTCAGGGCACATACCTAGGTTTCAGGTTCCATCCCCCATTCAAGCATGTACAATCTCTGGTCCAGGCACATACAGGAGGCAACCAATTGATGCTTCTCTCTTACATTGATGTTTATCTATCTACTCTCCTCTCTCCCTAAAGCGATGAAAGGAAAAATGTCCTCGAGTAAGGATAAAAAAATTTTAAGTACTATTATATTAGTATTTGCATACGAAATAGTTGTAGGACTTTGCTCAAAACTATTGACAGAGTTATCCATGGGGTGGATGTAGCAGACACTGGTCAACAATTCAATAAATCTTTTTCCTCTTCCTCCTGGGCATTCACTACATTTCTTAGCCTTCTTCACAGATAGCTATGGCCATGTGCCTGAGGTCTGGCCAATGGAATTGTGGACAATTCTTTATGCTATTTCTCCTTCTGTATCAACTTTAGAAGTTCTGTGTTCAATCAAGATGAGGGCACAAGATGGAAGGAGTCGGGGTCCCTGAATCATTGATTAGAGGAGAGCAGTTTATTGCTCAATGATGAAATCCTGTTTTGGATTTCAGAAGTGAAAAATAAACTTTTATTTTATTAGGCATTTGAGATGTCAGGATTTGTTAAACTGATAATATACATTAGCTCATACAAGAAGGTTATAGGGGACTTTGACGTTCTACATTACACATTTGGGTATTGCTTGCACTTTGTAAAACTCTGTATTGCATTTATAATTAGCCTTGTATGCAATATAGATTTTTAAAAATTAACACTTCATAATTTATAATCAATTCTTCCTCCTTGTTCTCTGATTGTTTCTTGCTTAGCATTTTGGTAGAGAGTTCAGAGTTGATGGTGTTACCAAATGTCTGTTTGTTCAGGGTCTATAAATACAGAAGCAGCTTATTATCTGTTCTAGTTTTCCTTATTGAGGTATAATTAACATACCATAAAATTCGCCCTTCTAAGTGTATAGTTCAGTTGTTTTTAGTATGTTTTTGAGGTTGTGAAACCATCACGACTACTATCTAACTCCAGAACATTTTTCATCACCCTAGAAGAAGCCCCATACCTATTAGCAGTCATTTCCCCATCTTCCCACCCGGCACCAGACAACCATTCTATCTCTATGAGTTTGTCTATTGTGTGCATTTCGTGTCAGTGGAGTCATACAATATGTGACCTCTTATGCCTGGCTTCTTTCACTAAGCAGAATGTTTTTAAGGTTTACCCATGTTGCAGCATATATCATTCTTTTATTCTTTTTATGGCTGAATAGTATTTAATTTATGAATATACCACATTTTGTTTATCCATTCATCAGTTGATGAACATTTAGGTTGTTTCCAGTGTTTGGCTATTATGAATCAGGATGCTATGAACACTAGGGTACAAGTTTTTGCATGAACATATGTTTTCAATTCTCGTGGGTATATACCTAGAAGTAGAATTACTGGGTCATATGGCAACTCTATGTTCAACTTTTTGAGGGACTGCCAACCTATTTCCCACAGTAGCTACACCATTGACATTCCCACCAGCAATATATCAAGGTTCTAGTTTATCCACATTCTCTCTAGCACTTGTTTTTGTCTTTTTTTTTTTTTAAACAGAAACCACTACAACTGCATCCTCTCCCTCTTACACTCTGGAAGGAAGAGAAGAACGATCATCAACAGCCAATAGTAGTTGCAAAAGCATCACCAACAGCTGCTTCACATTCAGGAAGAGCGCTGTGCCTCCTCCTTGTGGTTTCATTTCTTCAGTAACAAACTGTAGAAATGATCCCTGAAAGTATAGTCTTTGTCTGTCTTTTTGAGTGTAGCAATCCTAGTAGGTGTGAAGTGGTATTTCACTGTGGTTTTGATTTGTATTTCACTACTAGTTAATATCATTTCTGTTTAATCTTTGTGTATGTTTGTGTTGTGGTGGATTATATATTGAAAAAAACATAAAACACAGATAGAGTTGGTCTATTCTCTCCCAAATTTCTCATTCACCTCTTCTCCCCCACAACAAATACCTGTAGCAAGGTGGCTAGCTAGATTGGACGCAGCTTGGGAGTCAGTGCTTCTGATGAGTGAAATTCCTGAATACCCTTCTCTCCACCTCCACTTATTTATTTAAATCTGTCTTAGCTTAGGCTGCCATAATAAAATACCAGAGACTGGGTGGTTTAAAAAACAGAAATTAGTTCTCTCACAGTTCTAGAGGCTAGAAAGTCTAAGATCAAGGTGCTGGCAAGTTCAGTTTCTGGTGCAAACACTGGCTTGCAGACAGCCACCTTCTTGCTATGTCCACACATGGACTTTCCTTAGTCCAAGTGGGTGCAGAAAGGGAGGATAAGAGTTCTCTGGTGCCTCTTTTATTTTAACATTTACCAGAGGTGAGTACAGTGAAACAAGGAGAGACTTAGGATAGATAAAGCAACAGGAGGGAGACTAGGTGGGGCTGCTGTGGCTCTAGGAGTGTTTTGGGAAAGAAGTGATCCAAGGCAGGGCTACGGTCAGCTCCTTGGAGAGTCAGTGAAAAGGGGGCTATGGGAACAGTTTCAGGGGGTTAACCCAGGACGAGCTGCTGCTGCCCATTGCTCCCCTGGTTGCAAGTCTTGTGGGGTCCCTTAGAATTCAGGAGATGCGTGCCTCTGGGGGAAGAAGGGGGAAGGGAAGATGCAGGTGTGCTCCTGGGAGCGTGCCTCTGGTGCCACTTCCTATTTATTTATTTATTTATTCATTCATTCATAGAGAGAAGGGAAGGGAGAGAAAAAGAGAGGGAGAGAAACATTGATGTGAGAGAGAAGTATCAATCAGTTGCCCCTCACACACACGCCAACCGGGGACTGAACCTGCAACACAGGCACATGGGAATCAATTGGCAACCTTTCCCTTTGTGGAACAATGCCCACCCAACTGAGCCACACTGGTCAAGGCTCTGGTGTCTTTTCTTATAAAGACACTAATATTGTCAGATCAGGGACCCATCCTCATGACATTTAACCTTAATTACTTCCTTAGAGACGCTATCTCCAAATACAGCCACACTGGGTGTTGGGGCTTCAACATATGCATTCAGAGGGGGACACAAACATCCAGTGTGTATGCATGGATTTCCCAGGAACCGCCTGAGAAACAAAGTCTTGATCTATGTCCACTATTTGATTCTGGCACATACAAACTCATCTGATGGATCGGTGTGTCCCTGACTGACTTCAGGGAAGCTCAACTTCACACTTGAGGGAAAATTCTGGAGGAGGAGGCTACATGAGGCTGTCACAAGATGCCAAAGGAGAGTAATAGGTCAGCATACTACACGACACCAAGGACTCCATTCACATCGTTATCTATGTGAGTGGTGGTTCTGGAGTTTTTTGTATTATAAAACCTGTAAGACTATACCTGGGTGGGGGGTCTGAATACAAGATATCAGTAATGACTGGGACCCTTTCTGAAACCTTTCTAGTCCAGACACTGTGGTGGTATGTCTGGGGAGGAAATTACCATATGCATGTGTTGAAAGAGTTGGATCACTAAATATCATCTCATTTAGGGGTCCTCTTTGCTATCTATGATATTCTGCTAATTGACTTTATTGTTCTTTTGCTATAGGACCCTGCTATTGAGCTTAATGGTAAGGGACTCACCCTAACCAGTGTGACTCAGTTGTTTGGGCATCACCCTGCAAAGCAAAAAGTTGCCAATTTGATTCCTGGTCAAGGCAACTGCCAGGGTTGCAGGCTCCGTCCTGGGTCTGGGCACATGCGAGAGGCAACTAATTGATGTTTTTCTCTCTTTGTCCTTTCTTTCCTCTCTCTCTAAAAATAAATAAATAAATAAAATCCTTTGGCTATAAGCAACAGACACCTACTCTGGATAACTTAAGGGGAAACATGAAGGAATTTCTTGAAATAAAATATGAAAATTCATAAAGTCAAAAGACAATTGGAGCAGCCAGGATTCAGGGAAGTTCTGGCTATGTAACAGAAATGAATAGAACGTCTCTTCAGGGTGCTGCCCCTGCGCAAATCAGCTTCAAGCATTTTCTGTCCTCCTGTCTCCCACTAAAATATTCTCCCAGAGGAAGCACTTCCAATTGGCCTACTTGAGATTGGATGCCATCCTTTGACTAGGGAAAGGCAGAGAACAATGATTGACAGCCCCATCAAGCCAGTGTGCAGTGCGGGAGGAGGCAGTCTACAAGGGAAGGGGGTAGAATGTTAATAGAGAAAAACAACAGATGTTTTCTGCATTCCAACTGTGGGTTGCCAAGCAACGTCCTCCCACTTTTTTGGTAACATATACAGTTTTTTAAATGCCTTTGCCTAGCAATATAATGATTTGATATGCAAACAAAAATACACTCAGCTCCTTCCAAAAGGAGACAACCCATGCCCAGTTATAGCATCCATTCCTTCCCTGGTTCCATCATGATCCCCCTGCATATTGTGGAATTTGTGGACAAAAATGACAAACTTAACCATTACCAACCCACACCATATGCAATTCTAGGGCAAGGGAAAAAGAAAGAGAAGGATAATTACTTTTAAGTATATCTGGCCCTGGCTGGTGTGGCTCAGTGGATTGAGTGCCAGCCTGCAAACCGAAAGATTGCCAGTTCAATTCCCAGTTACGGCACGTGCCTGGGTTGCAGGCCAGGTCCCCAGTTGGGGGCATGTGAGAAGCAACCAATTGATGTATCTCTCACATATCGATGTTTCTCTCCCTCTCTTTCTCCCTCCCTTCCCCTCTCTCTAAAAAAAATAATAAAATCTTTAAATATATCTGGCTTTCTTCATATTACTGTATGTAAATAAGTTTGAGAAGAAAAAAGTTAGTGTTTCTCCTTTGCTCTTACAGTCATACTTCTCACACCAGATGTGCTCCCCATTTCCCAACAAGCAAGTGTCTATGGCACTAGCTGGGTGTCCTACAGTTTAAATCATTTCTAACACTATCTACTTAGAGATAGTGTCAGATCCCACAGGTTCAGGGCTCAGTCCTGCAAGATTGCCATCCCCTTTAGACACCAATTGCAAGTCCAGCTTGTCACTTGTGCTTCTGACCAGCTGACTATAAATTGAAGGTTCCCACAACTGTTGCTGGTGGAATTGCGAGAGAAGAATTTCACGGACCCACACATGGAAGATTGTGGTATGGAAGGTTTATTCAGGTGGAAATCTGCCCCTGGGTTTCCAATGTCCCATCTCCATTCATCCCACCGTGGAAAACATCCATCTGTGTCTTCAGCGAGGCCGAAACAAAAGCTAGTTTCTGTTTTATATTAAAGCTTAGTCCTCTGGAGCCCACGAGGTCTGCTGCAGCCCCCCCACTGCTGCTAGACACACATGGTTACGTGTGTTCCTGGGCAAGAGAGAGAATGCACAAACAAACAGGGCAAGTGCAAGTCACTGAGCGGGAGAGCTTCTTTTTGTTCCCTGGAATTATAACCAGGAGCTTTTTCGAAATAACCAATTTCCCAAGGTTCTTGATGGGTCCACCCCCTAGTTAGACTGACAGACCTCTGTGGCCAAGCACCTCCCCTTACACCCCTCAACAATCCAGTACCAGAGGGCAGACAGCGCTCCTGGGATTAAGCCTCCTCAGCAGCAGTGCCCTGGACTGTGTGAATGAATCTGTATATGTTACAGCTTCCTACCAAAGCAAACCGGCTTATAGTCTCCAGCTTATTAAGCTCAATGTCTAATTACCTTTGCTCCCTTTCCTATTAATACTTAACCAAACTATCTATGGTAACGGAACAATCTTCTTGGGTTTGATTAATTTGCTAGAGTGGCTCCAGGACTCAGGAAAACCTTTTACTTACTTGTCATCAGTTTATTATAAAAGGAATATGATAAAGAATACAGATGAACGTCCAGGTGGATGAAATACATAGGGTAAGGTATGTGGTAAGGGGCAAGGAGCTTCCGTGCTCTCTCTGGATGTACCAGTCTTATACTATTAGGATTTTTAGGGAGGCTTTATTGCATAGGTATGATTAATTATTAACTCAATTTCCAGCCTCTCTCCCCTCTTTGAAGAATGGAGGGTGGGGATGAAAGATCCAAGCTTCTAGTCATTGCTTGGTCTTTCTGGTGATCAGCCCCCATGCAGGAGCCCACTAAAAAGTCACCTCATTAGAACGAAAGAGACTGCTATCGCCCAGGAAATTCCAATGGATTTAGGAACTCTGTGTCAAGAATTAGGATCAAAGACCAAATATTAGATCAAAAGATGCTTCTAGTGCTCTTATTATTTAGGAAATTACAAGGATTTTTAGAAACTTTATGCTAGTAACTGGGGCAGAGAACAATATGTATATTTTCTATCATCTTGCAAAGTTACTATGCCTCAAGACAAAAAATATCCATGACACAACAAGGAAGGAAAGAAGAGAAGAGGCAACAGTCCTCATTCATGGAACTGCTTGTGATATTTATGACTTCTGTCCTCCCCCACCCAATCCACATTCTCTTGTCCACTGACCAGGTCCTCACTTGGTCTCGTGCTTTGCCAGGTCACTAGCCTACATTCAAGATAGCACCCAGTGATTCTCACTTCCTGCTGTTCGTGCCCTCTCAAATTAAACAGATCCTAGAATATTTTAGACTACTGAGATTGAGTCCTCCCTAAGATAGCTCCATCATCTGCTCTCATGCTTACCACCTGGTTTTTACTTCTTCACTTTGGTCCCTGGAGATTTCTCTTTCTTCTCATAAGCTTGATTGAGCATTTCCTTAAATTTTAGCCAGTATTTGTAAGGGCTTATCATCAGGACGTTTTTAGGTTACCAGGTGTTACAGATTGCTGAGGTTGGAAGTCCCATGTGTTTACTTTTCTAGCTCCCCAACTTGACTGCAAGCTCCTTAGGGACAAGGAAGATGTTTTTGATCATAATTAATGTTTTCATAATTTAGCCCCATGCCTGGTATATAATAGACATTCACTACATGTTTGTTAAATGAACAAATGTAACTGGGGAAGGAATGGATGCCATAACTCTACATCAGTTGTCTCTCTTTGGAAGGAATTAAGTGTATTTTTTGTTTGCATGTGAGAGTACTACACTAATTAATCGATTGATTGATTGATCAAGTCATTAATTAAGAAGTCTTCTGTGTTTCCCCACATAAGAAGATTCTCTTTCAGAATTGTCTACTGCTGATAATTAAATATTGAGCTGTGACTTTTAGATATCAATGTTTGGCCTGCAAACAGTGGTTATTTGGGAGTATTTCATAGCTTGTTTCCCAGCAGTTGTCATCAGCTTGACTGAAATAAACTCTTAAAAAAAACACATGATGGTTATTTGAATTTACTTCTTATATTTACTCTTTTAAGTAAATGGAAGTAGAATTTGGTTAGCATGACCTAGTTATAATACCAACAGGACATGGATGTTTCTATGTTAGGACAAAAGAAACAAAATTTATTTATGTAAATATATTATTTGCATTGGTACTTGTAGAGCTTATTCTTTAATAGGTATAGTTTAGTGAATATTTGCATTGTTTAGAATAGGTGTCCCATAGTCTATGGAGTTCGACTTGTTCGATTTCATGATCAAAAGAGAATTCTTGATTTTCTTTTTCCAAATATGTACCTGCCCCCATCTTCTCCTTTTTTGAAATTTTACCTAATAATTCAGGCCAAAACCCTAGGAAGCAACTTTGAATTCTCTTTTCCTTCTCATCCACAGTCCTCATCTCATATCCAATTATCCAATTCATTAGCAGTCCTGTTGACTCTTCTTTCAAAAGATATCAAGAATCTAACCTCTTTTCCGAAGTCCTACCTACCAAGTCTAAACCCCCATCATCTCTTGCTTAACCTGCTGCAATAGTCCCCTAACTCACCTGCCTGCTATCACTCCTGATGTGCCCTGACCAGGGACTGAACCTGCAACTAATTTAGCCACCCATCCAGGAACCTGCTGTCCCTCTTGTCCTCACTATCAGCTCCCCACATAACTGCTAGAGGGAACTTTTAAAAATATAAATCAGATCATATCAGATATATAGTGCTGGGCCAGTTTAAAAGATAGCTGGGAAACATCCTCCTGTGTCACCCCTGGCCATATGGCAGGAAACCAGGGGCTATTTCATAGAAATGGTGTGATGTTCCATCACTAGTAAGTATAAAAAAAAGGAGGAAGGTGTTGCTGCTATGGGCAGTTATAAATAGCAGAGTTTGGCCTAATCACCTGGGCTCTTCTTCACCCTTGATTGTGCAGCTAGTGCAACCTCTGAGCATTCAGTGTGAGGATACTGGAAAAATAGTCATAAATAATAACCTAATGTTTTCCAGGTAGGTTCCGGCAGTTCTACTCGCTTCTCTCATTACAAAGTTGACCTATAGTGAGCTAGTGAAAAGCTGGTTCCTATGATGACCTAGGGTGGCTGCTCTGATGTTATGCCATCATTTAGCAGGAATGAATATGGTACATTTTGGTCCTTTTCCACAAGGCCTTCCCAAAGGCTCAATGGCCAGAAATATAGTGGACAGAAAAAAGTTTTCTAAATATCAGGCAGGAAGAGAAGCATACTTACTATGAGTCTAATGAAACTTAAGATTTAGTTTCCTTGTATGAGAGCCGTCCAAGGTCCTCTACATAATTTTGTATCCATACTTTTGCATTTTTTTCTTTAAAAAGGACCCCACCTGTTTACAACTAAGTTTCCAACTCCCTTTACCAGGTGTTCCATAGCTACCAAGAAAAGGAGATTCAGGATATTGATAATTTGAGGATCTGGAGGGAAGGAGCAGCAAATGGTGTTTCCCTGGGGCCTTCCATGACTTCTTGAGAAATCTTCTGTCCTAACATGCCAAGTCACTCAACATCTACACCCTTAACTCAGCAATCACCACTTTTTGTTCTTCGCAAGAATCCTGGCAGATTGCTAGTTATGTAGAGATATGTGATATTTCATTAATAAACATAATCCTGAATATCTTGATTTTGGAACTGTGTCAGCTTAATAACTCCTTTACCAGTTTGTAAGTGTATGGGTAGTTCCACTTGGCTTGCCCCTCTACTGTTTAAGATACAAGCTGTGATTCACTGGAGTCCAGATGTGTATTTGAATTTCTTTGAACAGCCGACTCTCTGACTTATTAAACTTAACTAGAAGTAAGATCTTTTGCTTTGATCTCTGCACCCAAGTTATGGACAATCAAAACACTCTGGACTTCTACTGGCTTAGGCAGCTTTGTCTCTGTGCAAAAATTGCATGAAGTAACTGAACTAGTCTTAGCACTTCCTAGGTGTAGCATAACCTCTTCATCATTGCCAAAGCAGGATGTTGAAGTCTCACTGAGTTACAATTTTATTGTTTTTTTTAATTTATTGATTTAATAGAGAGAGAAAGAGAAACATTGATCTGTTGTTCCACTTATTTATACATTCATTGGTTGACTGGTATGTGCCCTGACCTAGAATCAAACCTGCAACCTTAGCATATCCGGATGATGCTCTAACCAACTGAGCTACCCAACATGGGCTTACATTTTCAATAATGTTCTTCATGTTCTCAATAATAATGTTCTTAATATTTAAGAACTACCATTATAAAAAGCACTCCATGAAACTATATAATCCTCAGATCCTATATAACCCAACTTTATCTCTTTCGTGCTTCAGGGAGTAGCAAATCAAAGATTTCACTACTGAAAGACCTTAATTTCAACTTACAGATCAAGTTAATAAGAGATCAATATATTCCTGAGTAAACTATTTATACAGAATATTAAATATCTCCCAGCAATGTGAAGGGCAAGGTGAAAACTGAAGTTTTCAGCCTGGCTAAAAAAATCACTCAACTTCTAATTTTCCCTAATATTCTATGCCTTCTACTTATTCAATATCATATTACTTAGGAGATTCACCAGCAAATTTCATGGTTGAACAAAGTTAACATTTTTCCCCTTAGGTCCTTACAACTGTATCATATGTAATGGTATTCTAAGAAGGATGGACTCCATTAAAAATAATCGCCCCCCTTCCACTTGATGGGTTTAGATATATGTTACAGATTCAGAGTTGGAGAGAGCTAAATTGCTCTGCATAATAGAGGGAGACAAATTTGGATTATAGAAGGTGATTCTAGAAGGAGGAGGAGATAGAAAGGGGAGAGAGATGGGAGCCAGCAAAATTCTGGAGGATTGGGTGTGCATGGGGTTAAATGTCATTGAGAAACCTGGAGAATGGCAGGATAACTGAAAAGAATTTTAAGATCAGCGTTCTCCTTTATGCAAAGTTTAAGTGTACGTCACTTCAGTGTAAACACTTCCTTCATTTTCTCCCTGCCGGCCCCCAATTTTCTCTAATACCTACTACTCACCTGAATGCTTAGTGTGAGTAGCTTTTGTAAAACTTTCAAGAAGAGGGGAAATCATCCATGTGGAAGTAATCAGGAACCCGGATGGATGACCTGAAAATGTAATTCCTGGGAATTAACAGGATTCTTAAGGAAGCTTTAGATTTTCTCCATACAGTTTGGGACTGGTGGTTAGAGGAACTTTTAAGTAATCTCAGAGGGTCAGGGGCTGAACTACACATAAAACCTGTGTGTTTGGCCTCTCCTTTTCTCATCCTGCTAGGTGTGTTTTGAAATGTGGGAGAATCCTGGGTATCACTCTGCTGTGTCTCCATTTGGGTCCACTCCTGTTGGCAGTTCTTCCTTACAGCCCGCTAGTCTACAATGAGGGCTGGCACTCAGGGCCACTGAGCATAGCCTTGGAGATGGTGCCCAGCCCACACTCCACACACGAAATAGTGAACCCTGGCACACAGCTGTTTCCACTCAGAGAGGGGGCATTGTTTACTAATTTCCTCTGAGGGTCCCTGTGGGATAGAGGTAGCCCCGCTGCCACTAGCTACGTCAGAACAGGAAGGAAAAACATGCCCCTCCCATACCTGTCCTATATAACACTTCCTCACCTACCTTCCCCAAGAGGTTTATACAATTCTCCACTCTTAGGTTTCACTAATTGGTCCTGCTTTAGCTACCTCATTCCCTCTGCCCCCATAATTTGCAAAGCTGCCTCTCCCACAGTGGATTTGGGACTTCTATTTGCAATGCAGAACAGTTGTATTTATTTCTTTGATCCTTGGCCTTTTAAACTGTGCTCTCTTAGGCCTGCTGGGAATAATGAGCAGGCCTATTGAAGAGTCAGGTACCTCTTAATGGCTTCTCCCTTTTCAACACAAAGACACAAAGGCCCTGCCAAAGCTTTGAAACTAAACCCTTAAACTCCTTTAGGCTGTGCATAAAAAGGAGCCTGGTGAAAGAGAGAAAGAATGGGACAAAGAGTGTGGCTTTCTTTTACTAGTTACAATTGTTAGCATTTTCTGAAATGTACTCATTTTCTGAAATGAGTACACAGAGGCTCAGGGAGGTTATATAATTTGCCCAAGGTCACACAGCTAGTAAGTTGTGGATTGGAGGTCTATCCCATCCCAGGACTTCAGATTGCAAATAAGGGTCTTTCCACAGTAGCTGAGCTGTCCATGGATGGTTGAGATTGGCTGCCAATAGAGTAAACAGAGATTTTCCCATAAGGAGGGAGATATATCTCTGACCTTCAGCAGGTGATAAATACGGTATAGGACCTAAATATCTCTATAATCAAAGGAGCTGAAGTAACTAAAGTACCACCTGAACTGTCTGCCTCCCTCACCCCCGGGTTGGGCTGCTCTATGTACCAAGTATGGGGGAGTGTGTCTCTGTCTCTGTCTGCCTCTCACCTGTATGTAATTAGAACAAGGAGTGTCCAATTCAGTTCAGTCTGGGAGGGTCACTTGAACAGAGGAGATGTATGCCTGGGAACCATGGGCTGGCCATATTCTACCTGTCCTGTGGAACAAAAAGCTGGGATGACCTTGCCAGTCCCAAAATCTAATGGGCGAGAATGGCAGTTTGTCCAAGACCAGAGAGCTGTTAACAAGATAGTTATTGCCAGTTATTCCAAACCCGAACACCTTTCTGTCACAAGTTCCACCAGATTCAAGGTGGCTAACTGTTGTAGACCTCTGTTCAGCCTGTTTGAACATCCTTGGAGACCGCTCCAGCCAATATGTACTGCCTTTACTGGTAACAGTAAACAATATACCTGGACAGTCATGCCCAAAGGTTCACTGAGGTCCCTTATTTCTCCCAAGTATTTAAGCATCCTCTAGTTCCTTGAGAAATCAACCCTTTTACAATATGTAGATGTCCATAAAGGATTTTGTTTCCTACAAGAATGAGCTGAGCCATGGCTGGTGTGGCTCAGTGGATTGAGCACTGGCCTGTGAACTGAAATGTTGCCGGTTCAATTCCCAGTCAAGATTCATGCCTGAGTTGCAGGCCAGGCCCCCCAGTTAGGGGTGTATGAGAGGCAACTAATTGATGTATCTCTCACACATTCATGTTTCTCTTCTTCTCTTTCCACCTCCCTTCTCCTCTCTCTAAAAGTGAACAAACTGAAGAAAAAAAAAGAGTTGACTGAATAGGGATATAAAATATGTAAGTAAAACTTACAGTTATCTCTAGACACTGTTCATTACCTAGGTCAAAGAATCCAGCTATCTCCAAAAAGAATTAAACTAATCCAACAATTTCCTAGCCCACAACCAAGTGACAGCTTCATGGATTTCTAGGTCTGTCTGGCTCTTGCAAACTATGAGTTCCTAATTTTTCTTTATTGACTTTTCCACTCTGAACTTAATAAAATTTCAGTCCTTGAACCCCTTCCTTAGGAAAAGAAAATGAG
Organism: Phyllostomus discolor; assembly: GCF_004126475.2. Taxonomy (NCBI): domain Eukaryota; kingdom Metazoa; phylum Chordata; class Mammalia; order Chiroptera; family Phyllostomidae; genus Phyllostomus; species Phyllostomus discolor. Next base: position 26,759,855 of record NC_040907.2, on the reverse strand, counting down.
CAGGCTTTTTGTTTGTACAAGAAAGAAATGATGACCAAGCCCCAAGGATGCTCATGCAAGAATGTGACTTTTACTTTTGACTTTTACTTACAATCTCCACACAAAGTCTTCTTAGCTGCTAGCGAACCAGCTAACCTCCCTTGATATTCTTCTACTTTCACCACCTAATCTGTGTCTTAAACATCACAACATTCTTAATTCTGCTACTAACCCCACCTGACAAAGGTGAACCCCATGACTGTGAGGTAATCACGTCTCATTTTGTGACACAGCATCCTGATTTGCAAGAGACACCTTTGACTAATCCAGATCTAATCTTCCTTGTTGATGGGTCATATTGTATAAATGAAAAAGGGAATTACCAAACTGGTTCTGCTGTTACTACCCAACATGAACTGCTTGAGAGGCAAAGTCTGGCAGGAGCTAAATCAGCCCAACAAGCAGAGCTCCCTGCCCTCACCAGAGCATGCTAGTTATCAAAAGAACAACTTGTTAATAGGAATGCTAATAGCTGTTATGCCTTTGGGGTCATCCATGATTTGGGGCCGTTATGGAAACAAAGGTGTTTTTTTATGTCAACTAGGACCTCAGTCAAAAAGTGAGCAACAAGTAAATGACATTTTTACTGCTATTATCTTACTTTCTGAAATCGCTGTCATTAAATTAAGGTGCACACTAAAAAGACTGAACCTGAGCATCGAGGAAAGGCCCTAGCAGACTTTCATGAAAAGGCAACAGCAACAGAATCAATAAAGGTTGTGGCACATATGGATGAAGTCAATTTTTCTTCAGGGGGAAAAAAATCCATCTTGTTGCCAGACTTGTCCCCTTTCTGCCTATTAAGCTTTCCATTTTGTACAGCTCTTTGGAACTCCCTTGTATTGCTAAACAGGATGATGCCCAATTCATGAATTGTTGAATAAAGCCAATTTGACATTTTTTACATTTAATCTTTATTATATTTTTCCATTACCATTTAGTCCCCTTATATCCACTCCCCCCACTAATTTGATTTTTAAAATTACTCAGTTGAATTTTGTTTTTTTAACAAGACTTTGAGGAGGCTGTAGTGCTGACCCAGGTCAGAGATGTTGAAGGTCTAGGCTAGAATGGTGGCAGTAAGGCTGTAAGGAAGTGGACAGATGTGAGAGATATGGAGGATAATAAAATCAAGCTCAGAGAGCTAAGAGGACCCACAGCAAAGACTTCAGCCCTGACTCTAAGTGAAATGAGGAACCTGTGCAGGGTTTTGACTAGAGGCATGAGCTGACCCAACTCACATTTTAAAAAAGATCACTGGTGCGCTGGCTAGTGTGGCTGAGTGGATTGAGTGCCAGCCTGCAAACCAGAAGGTAGCTGGTTCAATTCCCAGTCAAGGTACATGCTCTTGGATATGGGCCAGGTCCCCTGTTGGGGGCAACCAATTGGCATATCTCTTGTACATAGATGTTTCTCTCCCTCTCTTTCTCCCTCCCTCCTACTCTCTCTAAAAAATAAACAAAATCTTTTTAAAAGATCACTGGCTACCACATTGCAGGTAGAAAGTAGGGACAAGGGTGGAAGCTGGGAGACTGTTTTAGAGGCTGTTGTGATAACATAGGGAGACGATAGTGGCTTGGACCAAGGCGGTGGTGATGGTGATGATGGTGGCAATAAAAAGTGATCATATAGGAATGAATTTTGAAGGTAGAGCCAACTGAATTGGCTGATGGATACAATGTGGTGCATGAGGAAATGTCAGGAATAATGGTAATATTTTTTGCCTAAACAACTACAAGAATTAAATTGCTACTTCTTAAACTAAAATAAATCTGGCAGAGAAGGGTGGGGTGCCACTGTGGGGGAAGAGATGCAAGATTTTAGTTTGACATGCAAATTTTGAGAGCCAGTCAGTGAGGTAGGTAGAGACATCAAGTAGAAACTGAACCTACAGGTGTGTATCAGGAGAGAGGATGAAGTTGAATGAATAATTTGGAAGGTATAGTATATTTAAATCTGTGGGACCAGAGATCACCTAGGCCAATGATTCTCCACCGGATGATCTACCCACTAAAGAAAAAATTATAAAATTGCCAAGACATTGTGTGTGTGTGTGGTGGGGAGACCGGGGTGGGGGCTGAGGGATCGTGATGATTAGGGGGAGGAGCACTACAAGGCTTTAGTGGGTGGGGCCAGGGCTCCTAGTCTTCCTGCAATGCACAAAACAATCCTGCACAATAGAAATTGTCCCACATTTCACATAATTTTCAAATGTCCTTTGTATATTCATTTGGTATAAAATATGTTTATTATTATTAATTTCAACCAAGAGCCTAACTCCATTTTGCATGTATACCCAGTATTTTTAATATGGTTTTAACATACACTGAGATTTCCAAGGATGCCACTTCCGTGAGATGGATGTAAGAGTGTTCTTTGTCTTGTTTGGAAAATCAGTAACACTGCTCCTCTCTGTATTTGAGACAGCAATCCAATATTCATGCATCAGCCTGCCTGTGCAGCTTTGGCAGGTACAGTGAATGATTCTAGAGATGGAAGGCTGCAAGCATCTGATGATTATATTAGAGCTTCCACAGGAGTTGTGCATAGTTTTTACATGTTCAAATATATAATTGTATGCATAAGTTTCCCCTCATCTTACAAGGAATTAAATTCATTATTTTGAAATTATGTGTGTAGGTTAGGCTGAGGGGTAGTCTGCATTTGTCCCTCTGTATCCAATCCACTCTCTGCTCTTCTGCACACTTGCTCCCTGCCCTAGGAGGCCAACTTTTATAAAAGGCATCAACCAGCTCCCTTGCCCAATGGTTTCCATTGGGTTCAGCCAAAGGAAGATACCACTCCCTCATCTTGGCCTTTCAGGCCTAAGAACAGCAGACACTGCCTGGTTCTCTTAACTTTGCTCACATCTGTGTCAATAGTCCCTTAATTAAACTGGCCTCAATTGGACTTGGCTTGGGTGTGCCATCTTTTTTCTTCCAGACCCCAAGTAATACAGTAGTTACATTATTTCTGAATTTCACTTCAAGACAGTAAAGGGCAAGTCACAATGATTTGTAATAAAAGGGGAGTAAATTAAGAATGTGGAACACTCTACAGAACAATTAAGCTAGTTTCTGCAATAAGTCAATGGTATGAAAAACAAAAGATGAGAAGGCTGGGAGGACCACTGGAAATTTAAAAGGTTGAAAGGGCACAGTGACAGAAAGTGTAAGTGCAGACCTTGTTGGGATCCCAATTTGAGCAGACCCAGTGTAATAAGACATATCTGAGACATTAGGAAAGGTATAATTATAGACCAGCTATTGTATGATACCAAAGAACTATTTTCAATTTTGTTAGGTACGGTCCCGGCACTATGGTTATTTGAGGAAATGGCCACTAGGTTTAAGAAACGACATGGTGAGCAGAGTCTGTTCCATGACTTGACTGATGTCTGACCAGTGAGCTAGACTGGGTCAGAAAGGGGAGATTGCTCACTGCACAGCCCCCTTAGACAGCGATTGTAACTGATGTTCATTCTGACATAAATCAGCACCCTCTGCTGCCTCCCACTTGTGCTGGTTCCTGGAACGTGCTATTGTCCTGACCGGGTCAAATATGTAAGGCAATTTCCAAGCCTGGTTGCATTCACGTGCTGGTACCTATGACTATTCCTACTTCCCCACCCCGACCTCTTTCAGCCTATATAGTTCTTCGGTGCTTGCCAAGCGGCACAGGGATCCATTTCATCTTGCAGTCATGTAATACATGCCCAGTATGCAAGTTTCCCTTAATAACATATTAATTACCAGGCTGGGGTGGCCAGCCTCTTTTTTCGGTCTTTCCCTGTCCTCTCCTTACAGAGGCAGATTTTCAGTCTAGGGGCTTTTCCCTGGGTCTGCATGTATGAACACATGGCATGTGGGATTTGCTCTAAAAATACTTATGCAAAGAAAAAAGGAGATATTTCTTCCCATAAAGCAAATGGGAGAAAATATTATTAAATGTTGAATCCAGGTAATACACATATGAGAACACACTTTATTGTTCTATGTGTTTTTGTTTGTATGTTTGAAATTCCTAATGATAAAGCATTTAGAAGATAAGTTAGATGAAATTAAAGTTGAGCATTGGGTCTGATAGGGGCATCAACCAAGGCAAGAAGTATAGACAAAAAAAGAGGTTTAAGACTGGTTCTTTGCCCTGGCTGGTATGGCTTAGTGGGTTGAGCACCAGACTGTGAACTGAAGGCTGTAGGTTCAATTCCTGGTCAAGGGCCAATGCCTGGGTTGCAGGCCATGTCCCCACTTGGGGGTGTGTGAGAGGTAGCTGATTGATGTTTCCCTCACACATCGATGTTTCTCTTCCTTTTTCTCCCTCCCTTCCCCTTGCTCTAAAAAATAAATACAGTCTTAAGAGAAGAAGAAGAAGAAAAAGACTGGTTCCTGGGCACTTTAGATACAGGTTGGGAAAATGGGAGAAAAAGCCATTGAGGGGGCTCTGGCTGGGTAGCACAGTCAGAGCATTGTCCTGGCACCCCAAGGTTGTGGGTTCAATTCCCTGTCAGGACACATACAAGAATTAACCAGTGAATGAAAAAATAAATGGAAAAACAAATCAATGTTTCTCTTTCTTTTTCTCTCCCTCCCCTTCCTCTCTAATAATCAATAAATTAAAAATTAAAAAAAGAAAGAAAATCCACTGAGGGAAGAAGAAAACAAAGAGAGAAGGGTGTCCCTGAGAGGAACGAGTGTTTCAAGGAAGATGTGATCATTTGGGCTGTGAGTGGGGCAAGAAAGAGGGCAACTGAAAGCTGATCATTGGATTTAGCAACATGGAGGCCACTGGTGACTTTGGAAAGAGCAGTTGTGGCATAATGGTGGGGGCAAAGCCTGACTGAATTAAAGTAAATCATCCATCTCTCTAGATACTATCCCTTTGCTCTGCTCCGCTTGCTTGCTGCATTCCCTGTGGCTAGGGCAAGTGGATTGGGGTGAATCGACTGGAGAATGGGAATAGAGAAAGTAAAAAGTGAGTAGAGTCAAATTTTCAAGATGTTATCCAGTGAATCCTCAGGGTGACAATGCAATGAGTGCAGGATAAATAAAAGTGTGGCACAAATGCTTCAAAGATGGTCAAGAGTCTGTTGAAACTGATCCACATTCTGGAAGGCCTGCAACAAGCAGAATATCTGAGAAAATTGAACGTGTATGGGCTGCCAGAGCAGAAGGAACATCGTGCTGAATTTGCTAATGACTTGATTCAAACCACTACCCAGATTTCCTCAAGAAGGTCATAACCAGAGATGAATCATGGGTCTATGGCTATGATTCAGAAATGATGGCTCAGTCATCCCAATGGAATTTGCCTGGTTCTCCACACCCAAAGAAGGTGCAGCAAAATTGCAGCAAGACCAAGACCATGTTAACTGTGTTTTTTGATTGGGAAGCTATTATCCATCACGAGTATGCCCTTCCAGACCAAGCAATTAATAAACAACACTACCTCAATGTTCTTCCTCAGTTGATAAATGCAATATGCTGAAACCAGCTGCAGCTATGGGCAACTGGTGATTGACAGCTTCATCACAACAAGGTGCCCATTCATGCATCACATCCTTTGCAGAAGTTTTTGGAGAAACATCAATTTACCCAAGTGACTCAACACCATTACAGCCTAGATTTGGTACCCTGAGACTTTTGGCTTTTCCCAAAACTAATATCACCTTTGAAATGGCAGAGATTTCAGACCATTGATGAGATACAGGAAAATATAACAAGACAGTTGATGCTGATTCCAACAGGATTTTGCAGAGTGTTTCAACAGTGGAATAGACATTGGGAGAACTGTGTGAGGCCCCAAGGTGCCTACTTTGAAGGGGACTGAGGCATCATTGTCCTAAGTACAATGTTTCTAGTATTTTGTATATTCTTCAATAAGTGTCTATTTTTCATAGTACATGTCTGGCAGGACACTTTCTTGACAGACCTCGTACACCTACAATTTCACATCCAGATATATACCTAAGAAAGATTAGTTCGTATATTCATAAGGGGCTTATACAGAATCTTCATAGCCGCTTTATTCATAATAGCCAAAAATTAGGCAAAATCCAAGTATACATCAACAGGAGAATGAAACAATTTGTGATGTATTCATAAAACGGAATATTACTAGCAATAATCAAAGTGAAAAAATACTAATACATAGAACAGTGCAGATACATCTCAACTGATGATGCAGATTGCATCTATCAACTGACAAAAGAGAAGGAAGCCAGACACAAAAGAATATGCTCTATATGACTCCATTTATAAGAAGTTTAAGAGTGAGCAAAATTAACCCAGGGTGAGAGAAATCAGAACACAGCAGTCCCTCCCTTTCTGCAGTTCCAGTTACCCGTGGTCATCTGTGGTTAGAATATATTAAAAGAGAAATTCCAGAAATAAAAAATTGATAAGTATTAAATTGCATGTGTGCTATTCTGAGTAGCATGATGAAGCCTTAAGCCATCCTGCTTCATGCCCTCTGGGACATAAATCATCCCTTTATCCAGTGTATGCATGACGCATACACTCCCCTCCTGTTAGTCACTTAGTAGCTGTCTTGGTTATTAGATCAACTGTCACAGTATCCCAGTGCTTGTGTTCAAATAACCCTATTTTACTTAATAATGACCCCAAAGTGAGAGGGTAGTGGTGCTGGCAATTCAGATGTTCCAAAGAGAAACTGTAAAGTGCTTTAAGTGAAAAGTGAAAAGATGAGTACATTACAATAAGATATTTTGAGAGAGACCACGTAACTTTTATTATAGTATATTGTTATAATTTTTATATTTTATTACTAGCTATTGTTGATAATCTCTTACTGTGCCTAGTTTATAAGTTAAACTTTATCATAGGTATGTATGTATAGAAAAAAATATCATATATGGGGTTTAGTACTATCTGTGGTTTCAGGCATCCAGTGGGTCTCTTGTTCTTTTGGCTTATTGGCTTCTTGGGCTCTTGCTTTGCCCTGCACAGATGGGAGTGCTCATGGGACTGGCAGATGCTGGGCTGACCTGGGGCTTAGGCCCTGCACAGTTGTAAGCCAGCTCCCAGCAGTACGCAGGGTCTCATGCTGGGATTCATGCCTTGATAGGCTCCAGACTCTAGTTCACTGTGACCCAGTGCAGCACTGCTTGTGGGTCCTGGTCTGCTTCCTCTCTCTCGCCCTGAGGGCAGCACATGGAGGCATGAGCTGGGAAGTTCCTCAGGAATGGAGCTTCCCCTGCATGACCGTCTGGAGTGATCCGGCAGTGCTCCCCAGACCTTGAGAGAGAAAGCTGCTGCAAGACGATGGCGACTCTAGAACCCACAAGTAGAAATCCCAGACAGGTTGGAGACCCTTTTTGCATGGCCAGCTTAATCTTCAAAAAGACAGATAAGCAATAATGAAGAATTTCTGGATGTGGCTTTGGTTTGCAGTCTTTCGGGGAGCAAGGGAGGTTCTACATCTTGCAAAAGAAAAGGGTTCAGAGCAAGAGTGCTCCAAGCTCCCTCAAACTGGGAACTCTGTTAATAAAAATCTATTTCCCTCCACACAAATCTTTGTGTTGTGTGTATGCATGGTGACAAGCAGCCAGACCCCATGCTGCCTGGTTACAGGACCTTTCATCAGAAAGGAAATAGGCTGACTTGAACCATAATGACCTGTCTGCCAATGGCAGCAAGAAGGAGCAGAAGGCTGTTAGCTACAAGGTAGGAATGTTGTAGACGGCATCCAAGCACCAGTTGGGGATTGTATTAGAAAACCTACATCTCTTCCCTTGTGGTGTCTGTAACTGGGTCCCTTTAAGCAAGGAGTGGAAGAGGTCCTCTCATACACTCCATTGTCCCTTGGTGTTACCATTTTGACCAAGCCCATGATCTGGTAGCTATAGACTACTGGGGAACTAGCTTTGGCATCTGGGCCCTGGTAGAAGTGAAGGAGGAGGGAAAGACAATTTGGTGGGAAAACAAAAATACCTCTGAGCTTGGGAGTGAGACCTAGATTCTATCCTCTTCTGCCTATGACTGTGTGCACCTTGTACAAATCCCTTGCCCTCTCTGAGCCTGGGGGCTAGGCTGGGTTGTTTCCATGTCTTCCCGAATACAGGCATCCTTTAAGGCTGCATGGGACTCCTGAAGAGGAAGGTATCAAGATGGGTGACTGTCATTGTCACAGGTGGGCACCGGTAACCAGGTTCTTGGTGATTGCAGACAAAGAATTGAACTGAACACACAGTTTATAGCAGAAAGAGAGAGAGCAGATTTATTAAGTGATAGTACACTCCACAGAATGTAAGAACGGGCCAACTCCAAGCAGAACTTGATCTCCGGGTCTGGAGGGCAGATCTTTCCTGGCTAGTTTTGGTGGGCTATTATTGTGCATATACAAGTAGTTGTATTACTTTAAAGCTACTGTGCATGTGGTCTCTCATGATTTCCCTTGATTGGCCGCTGGAGAAGAAGGTCACACAATGTTAACTTATTATAATGCTACTATAATGAAGCAGGGGTCGTGTAGCATTTTCTGTGCAGGTGCATTCATGAGTTGCCACGATTCAGAGCTTTTCCAGAAATTGAGAACAATCGGTCTTAGAACAGGATCTCTATCCTGTATCCATTGTCTTTTATATTAGCCCTGGGGCACCTCCGGAGTTTCCTCCTTCCAGACTATCTTCTGCCTCATCCTCATGGTGGTGGGAGACTGTAGAGGCCCTAGGGTGCATTCCCCATGTCCTGTGAACCACTAGAAGGGCAGACAGCTCTACCCCACCCTGCTTTTCTGAGCCTAAGTTACCCCAAAACATCCCAGACTCCCCCCAAGCTATTCCAGTCATTTTGGAATGTTTTTGAGTGAGGACACTGTCCACCTAACCTAGGCCAATTTCAATGGGATCTCTGCCAGACTGGAGGCAATTTCCTGGAAGGTGTGAAATCAGAGCTGACTCTGGGCTGCATCTCTTTGTGACCACACCCAGAAAGGGCCTCAGGCCACAGAAATCAGGGATTTCTTTGATTGCCGTGGAGATTTGAGCTCCACCCTTCCTTGCCCAGTTGCCCTGGAGGAAAAGCGAGAAGAAAGCCCTGGATCTAGTCTAAAACCTCATCTGTCATTACTGCTTCTCTGATTCTTCAGTGAACCAAAGCAGCCCCACCTCAGCTCATTTCTTTGCTATAGCATTTCTAGAGAACTGAAGCAGCCCCGCCTAGGCTCTCCCTTGTTTTCTTCTCTCCTAAGCCCTTCCATGTTTCATGTCCCCAGCTTTAATAAACATACTCTCAAAATCACCTGGACTAGTATTATGAAATCTTTCCTGCTTGAAGTCAAGAACCCACACACTACCAGCCAGCCCAACTCAGAGCTGCTCTGGGCTCAGGTCTTTCCAGTAACAAACAGAGCCCAGCTACTGTTTCTTCCACTGGGCTTTTGGAAAATGACAGATCTGCATGAATAGAAGACTAGATGCCACCCTAACTTTGCAGGCACTTGAAATCTGGGGGTCATGGGTGGAGACAGGAAATGAGACTTCAGCAATGACTGATGCGGACTTTCCTGCCAGGTGGGAACCTTAGAGTGTGTGTGTGGTGGTGGGGGGGGGGGGGGGGGGGGGGGGTAGGGGGAGAAAATCACAGAGGGAGAAGTGAGCCATAGAAGAATGAGCCAGCAGGGCTGTGTGGACTCAGGAAGCAAGTTACAGAGGCAAAAGAAGAGCCCTTGGAGTTTATGAGAAAGAAAGGCAAAGAAAACAGGCCTGGGGGAGAAAAAAAAAAAGACCCGGGCATACTGCAGAGAGAGTGAGCCACTCTGGGTCCCTCATCTTAAAGGCTTTTATCTGGTTTCCAAAGGCAAGGATTTTAGAAGAGATCTCAGGGGAGGATCTCAATAGAATATTTATTGGCTTTCTAGGTGTGTCCTTTCAGGCTCGTGGTCTCTACTGATTGGTTCGAGCTAGGGTAGGGGGCCATTAGTCAGTGCAGCTGGCCCTGATGTCAGCCATGGTATTGCCCTACCTGGCCTTGCTGCTTCTCTGGGCCTGGAGCTGAAACACAACTGAGGCCTAGATGTGACCTCTAGTTTGACCAGAACTCTCTCTGTGATCAACAGACATGAAGCTTTGTTCCTAAGATTTAGAAAAAACAAAAAAAGATTTTATTTATTTATTTTTAGAGAGAGGGGAAGGGAGGGAAAAGAGAGGGAGAGAAACATTGATTAATTGGTTGCCTCTCACACGCCCCCAACCAGGGACCTGGCCCTAAATCCAGGCATGTGCCCTGACCAGGAATCCAACCTGTGACCCTTTTGTTACAGAACAGACAGGGGCAGGGTGAACAATATAAAAGACCGCCCCCCTTTTCTCTGGGGGTTCCTCCCCCATACTAGGTTCACTTTGCTTGCTGCCAGACGAAAGGCATCTCTCAATACCAGAGACTGGTGAAAAGAAAAGGAATTGTTTACTTAAAAGTTATACAGACTTAGAGTAATGGCTTAATGTCTTTATTAAAATACTAAAGTTCTTTAGAATACCCACAGACACACACAGTCCTTCCTTCTCTCCCTGCCCAGTCTGGGGTACCATATCTCAGGAAAGAAGTAGAAGTCTGTGATTCAGGCTCCTGGCACCATCAGCTGTGTCACCTCCACGATCTCCAGTTAATCCAAAACCATGTGGCACCTTCTCATGGCCCACCAGCAAGAGTCCTTTCACCCCTTTTCTTTTAGGCAAAGTCTCTCCTGCTTCCTAAGCCACATGGTCCTGACCCTCACCCAAGCCAGGGGGTCCCCACTCCACCAAAGCTGCGTGGTCCCCCCCTTGCAAGGCTGCCACACCTGGGTTTAAATCCCAGCGCCAGTCTTCCTCTGCAGCCCCATTTCTGACTCCTCCTGAAATCAGTTATACCTGCCAGCATTCCTGCATTCTTCTAGCTTTACTGGACTGCCATAGTAAGTCCGGGCAGGTTGGCCCATGGCATGGAGCCAATCATCTCCAAGCTCTCTCACAGGCACAGGGGCTGTAGCCAGGGGGAGTTGCCTCACATCCTGGGTGGAAGTCACTCCCATCCCTCTGACTCAAAGCATGGCCCCAGCTATTTAACATATCCATAAAATGAGTTAAAGGTTATAGAGATGTTAAATAACCATGCCAGAGGTTAGCTGCTAAGCTGTTGCTATACAAAACAGCTCTGAATGGCCCTGCCCCATGTGTCCCATCCCACAGCTCAGACTTGGGGTGAGGACATCCTATATATTTTTTTTCTATTATTTTCTGGACACGTTGAATTCTGGACCCCATTACAAATCCCTATTTGGCGCCACACACACCCCCTACCCCTCCGCACCCTTGGCTGCACCCTGTTACACTTTGGATCATAGGGCAACGCTCAGTCCACTGAGCCATACCTGCCAGGGTAAGATTAACCTTTGTATAAGCCTGGCCCTCGACTACCTACCTGATCTGCCCAGTTAGGAATTTTACAGTCAGGTCACCCTGTAAGGCTACTTTTCTTCAGGTTTATTACAGAGCCCCTTTTTTGTCCACATCTTGATTTAGCATTTGACTCTCCTACTTAAAAACTCATCAATGGGCCCTAGCTGGTGTGGCTCAGTGGTTGAGCACCGGTCTGTGAATCTAAGGGTCACCAGTTCAATTCCCAGTCAGGGCACATGCCTAGGTTGCAAGCCAGGTTCCCAGTGTGGGGGTACACAAGAAGCAACCACACATTGTTTCTCTCCCTCTCTTTCCCTCTCCCTTCCCCTCTCTATAAAATAAAGTAAATAAAATCTTAAAAAAATAAATAACTAAATAAAAATAAGTAAATAAAATTAAAACTCATCAATGGCTTCTTTCTGCTGTTAGCACCAATATGCTTAACATGCCCTACAAAGCCCTGTGCCATCTGCCTCTGCCTTCGTTTTTCGAATAATGTAAATCACTTTTGTTTAAATCTCTTTTGTTTAAGTCTCTGTAATGGCTCTCTGACTGTTCTCAAATTAAAATTCAAACTCTCACTGTTGGCTACAAGACCAGGGATGATCTAGTTCCTGTACACGTCTCCAAACTCACCTCATACCTCCGGTCCTCTCATTCACTGCACCTTGGCCACACTGTGTCCTTTCAGTATTTGAAATACACCAAGCTCTTTGCTACCTCAGGGTCTTTGCACTAGCAGTCTCCTTGTGGGGTAAGTGGAGGCAACCTGGCTTCCTCGCCCAGGTGTGTGGGTGGGTAGCTAAGGGGAGCCGTGTTCCCATAGCCTTGGAGGGGCCTGATAACCAGTGTTCTCACAGCCTTGAGACTGGGCCTGATAAACTGTTCCCATAATATGAAGTGAGCTCATAGGTGCAGAATTATATTATGTTATATAATTTCTGGCATCTTGCTGGCTTTGTTCCCCTCTAGTACTTAAACAGGTAGGGACTCCCTGCTGGGGGCAATGATGATGAGACACACAGGGGGACAGGTGCCATGATGGGTGCCACACTGGGGAGCAAGAGCTATGGCAAGAGACATGCAGATAGACATGCAGCCTGCAGCGTGCATGGCTTGTCCACTCATGAATAAAGGCGTGCCCGACACCCCAATGGCTCCTAGAATAAAGGCATACCAGATATCCCAATGGCTCTGTGAATATTTTTTTGTCTGCACTAATACCATGAACCTGCCTGGCCTTGAAGGGTGGCAACACACTCCCCTATATGCAATCCTTTTCTGGAAGGTCTTTGAATGTCTGCTAATTCTCCTCCTTTGTGCTTCAAAACAAACATCACGTTCTCAAAACATGCCTCCCTCAATGTAAAATAGCCTTCACAGCCCTGGATCCATTGGTTACAGTGTCATCCTGTATCCAAAAGTTTGCAGGTTTGACTCCTGGTCAGGACACATACCTAGGTTGTAGGTTCAATCCCCAGTCCAGGTGTTTGAGGGAGGCAACCCACTGATGCTTCTTTCTTACATAGATATTTCTCTCTTTCTCCCTTCCTCTCTCTCTGAAAGCAATGAAAAAAATGTCTTAGAGTGAGGATTAAAAAAATAATAATAATAACCTTCACACAGCTTCCTCTATTACATTTCCCTGCTTCTTTTCTTTTGTGGTGCTTACTACAATCTGAACTTATTTATATGTCCATTCATTCATCATTGGGCCCCACTGAGAATGTAAGTTCTTCTTTGACACTCTGTTTTCAGAGCATAGCCAGAGCACAGCACATAGTAGGCCCATTATAAATATTTGTTCCATAAATGGATAGCCAAGATCACAAAGCCAGTCAATGACAGATTTGGAATTCCTCCTTTGCAACATCAAAGATGTTGCCCCTGTCTTCCAACAGGTGGAGCCAAAGCCACGTTTGGTCTTTAGCAGGGATGCAGGGTGGACAAGGTCCACCCTTGGACCTTGTAAAGCTGGATTCAAGTGTAAACAAAGTCAAGATAGCACTCCTCCCCAAGGATGGGTAGATATGAGCTGTCCAGAAGGACCCTGAAGTAGCCGATGACCCAAGGGGGTTCTGGGGCCTCAGACTGCTTCCTCACTTCTCCCACCTGTACCAAACCATCTCCCAGTCAGCAGGGGTCTTTGAAAAGAAAGAACAAAAGAAAAAAAAGGAGACCACTTTTCTGTGAGCATGCACCTGGAGACAGGAGAGGGTTTTCAATTCAAAATCCCAATCGTACAGTTGCGTGGAGCTGAAGCCAAGAGAGAAGCATAGTGGCGGGTCAATAGGAAGTGGGTCTGACTCACAAAGCCCTCTTGCCATAGCTCATGTCTATTTAGCTCCACAAACCCCACCCACTACCTGGGCCATGGTCTCACGTGGGAGACCATGGTGAGGTTGGGCATGGAAATCTTGGAGCTGCCCCCAGGGGCAGGGGGTGGAAATGGCATCCTGGAGCCAAGACACACTGGGCCGATGTCTGCCAGGGGGACCAGAGGCCAGAGGTGTATTCCCCAGCTGGGCAGGTGGCCTGCAAAAAGGGCTCAGTCTAAATCTGTGGTGATGTCAGGAGTGTCGAACTTCTTCCAGAAGGCAACAGGGACTCACAAAAGGGTTTCTACAAGGGAGAGCTACTTGGTTATCTTGGGTAGTTTGCAGAAGGAATGAGAGATCAAATCAAAGGCCAAGATTAGTGAGCATGCTCATATAATCATCATGATAAGTAACTGTAGGACTGGGAAAGAAGCAAGTGTGACAGGTTTAGGAAATTAAATATTTTTAAAAACAGGACTTGTTATAACTAATTAAACTGATCTTTATTAAGTGCCTGTTAGTATCACTTTATAAATTTATAAAAGTGACTTGGCAGAGCTTCATTAGCAAAAATTGGAGCCCCACACCCAAAGTTAAAACAAAGTCCAAATAGTCTTAAGTGCTTGTCTTCTCTGGGCCTCATTTATCCATCTATACAATAAAGCTGGGGTGTCAAATTCATTTTCACCGGGGGCCACATCAGCCTTGCAGTTGCCTTCGAAGGGCCAAATGCAATTTGAGGACTGTATAAATGTAACTACTCCTTAACTAGGGGCAAGGAGCTTGGCGCTGCCACCGGGTAGAAACAAGGTACCCGGCCAGATAAAACAAGGTGGAGGGCTGGATAAAACAAGGTAGAGGGCTGGATTGTCCAGTGGGCCTTGCGTTTCCCACTTGTGCAATAAAGAGATTAGACTGGGCCCTGGCTGGTGTAGCTCAGTGGATTGAGCTCAGGCTGCAAATCAAAGAGCCACCAGTTTGATTCCCAGTCAGGGCACATGCCTGGGTTGCAGGCCAGGTCCCCAGTGGGGGCCACGTCAGAGGCAACCACACATTGATGTTTCTCTCCCTCTCTTTCTCCTACCCTTCCCCTCTCTAAAAATAAATAAATTAAATTAAAAAACAAAACAAAACAAAAAAACAACAGTTTAAAAAAAGAGAGAGATTAGACTGGTAGCTCCTGATCCTGATAGCTTTGCTTTTTCCGATGTTTGGAGCTTGGCTTAAGTGTATAAAACCCAGTAATCTGCCGAGGCAGGCCCCTATCCATTTACAAGAGCCAATTGTTAAATTTTCAGGAATTCTGCAAAATAGTATCATTGGTAACTGCTATAGTGGGAGTATTTACACCATGGAAATAGGCAAATGCTATAAACTAGGCCTTCCCCCAAGCCATCCTCCTCCCTGCCACAGGTCATTGTCACCAGCATACCAGTGAGACGCCTTTTCACCTGCCACACATATATCCAGCCAGATACATCCTCACCTTCCAACACTGTCATTAACAATTGTGAAGAGAGGATCACAGGTCTGTAGGACCCACAGGACCCCAGGCACACAAAATCAGCCCCAGCACAGCCAGGCCCACAAGCTCAGGCACAAAACAGGGTGCAAAATACAGCGTGCTGGTGTAGGCAGAGCAACCCTGACAGCAGGTAGGTCAGTCATTATCAGACGCAGGGGAGCGGAGGTTGGTGGTGAGTGTGCTGGAGTCACACGGACTGAAGATGGAATTCCAGTTAGGTCCTCTTGGCTTGGTGATGTTAGCCACATCCCTCTCAGCACTGGAGCTCCAGTTTCCTCATATTTAAAATGGGGACAAATTCTGACTTGGATTCCGGGATTAGGGGAGATCGCTGGCAAAGTGAATGCAGAGCCCCCACACCACGCCTGGCACTGATAGGTGTTTAGTAAATGTTGGCTAATGCTACCATCGCAACTCCAGGCTCATTTTCTGTACCCAGGGCCCCTTCAGCTCAGTGCTCCCTCTATCTGAATTTTGGCACAGAAGGGCTCAGTGAGTGATGAAGGACAAAGAGAGAAACAGCTCCGTTTTCCAGCTTTTATGAAAATTAATAACATTAATAGCTCACAGACATATACACACACATACTTTGCTATGTACACAGTCATTAAGTTATTAATTAGTCTCTGTATAAAATGTTTCTACATTAGTGTTCAGGGCTAGGCCCCATCAGTCCTTGGCATATTCACAGTAGCAGCCCCAGGGCTTGGCCCCGTGGCAGGAAGAAGGAAGCAGGCGGCCATGTGGATAGCCTGCCCCCAGGTGGGAATAGGAGATGTCCCAGACTGAATACTCTCATCTTTGGCTCCCTTTCTGGCACTTGGAGACCAGCTGTCGAGTGAGCAGGCAGGCAGACTCAGACTCCTCCCGTGACCCAGTGACTCGGGCTGTGTGCTTGGCGACTTCAGGCAACACGGCAAGTCCTAGAGGATGCTGGCCAGTTCTGTAGAGTCTGTGTCAGAGCAGCCGGAGCTGCTGGCCTCTTCCCTGCAAGAGCCGGAGAAGAAGGGTTAGAAGAACCATCCTTATTCCTCCCATGCCCACACCTGCCTCATTCCTCTCCTAATCTTGGCCCTGCAGTCTTAGCCAGCTGTCGGGCAAGTCTAAAACGCTCCCCCTGTCAGCCCAGACACAGCTGGTTGGTCTGCTCTCGGTACCTGCTACTCACAAGGCATCACAAGCCCAAGGACTACGGTCTTGCCTAGGCTGGCTGATGGGCTGGCACGACATACTCCACCCTACCCTCTGGTCTCCCGAAAGGCAGGCTCAGGCCACACCTGAGGTGCTGCGTGCCGGGACTACAGTGAAGAGTGCAGGGTGTGGAGTCAAAACGCCAAGCCTCAAACCTGGCTCTACCCTTTACCAGCCAGGCCAGTCAGTCTTCCTGGTTAAGCCTCAGTTTTTCCATCTGCAGAGTGGGAATCACAGGACTCTGTGGCACGTAGGGTTGTTGGGGGACTACAGAGGATCATGAAAGCACAGTCTCTAAAACATATACTCCTCAAGAGCAGAAATTTCAGTTTGCTTCATTCAGTAGAGCAATGCCTGCCACATAGGCGTCCAATAAGCCTTTGTTGAATAAATAGATATAAAACCACTTGGCATGCAGCTTCATGTTCAAGAAATATCAGCTGCCACTACCATAAATTGGCAGAGGGCGGGGTGGAGGAGGAGCCGTCAAGGGAAGGGGCACAGAAGTCTGGACATGACCACAGGAGGCATAGTCTGAGGACTTAAGACTGGATAATGCCCCTCCTCCACCTCCTTGTCCCCACCCTCCGCGCTCTCACCTCAGAGCCTGCAGGGCCTTCTTGTTCTGCCGCCGCTTCTCCTCGTCAATGGGGTACAGCTTGAAGAGCAGCAGGCCTAGCAGGATGAGGGCTATGGGGGCCATCGTCACCAGCATCTTCAGTGTAAACCTGACGGGTGCCGGCTGGAAGCAGCCACTGGTCTGGTACCCTGCAAAGCTGTGGAACCCAATGGGAAGGCGAGTGGTGAGGAATGGGCACCTGGGGCCTGTATCTGTCCAGCACTGTCCTAGGCCCCCCAACTCACTCACTCAAGGCTGAGGGTAGAGATGCCCAGTGAGACTCCAGAGGCGAATTTGGTGAAGAAGACATAGAAGGAGAAGAAGATGGGCTCGGTCCCATGGGCTTCGGGATGCTTCAAGTGGAAGTCGTCGATGACGTCAGGCAGCATGGACCTGTACAGAGCGGGGCAGCCATGAGGACATGCCCGCCTAGCCACCCAGGACCCTGCTCGCCCATCTGGCACCTCTGCCTGTCAATGAGAAGAGGTGGTCCTCTGGGAGTTCGAAGCCCCATGGACACAGCTCAGTGAGGAGATGGCAACTTCACGTGATTAAGGCCTCCTCCTTTGTGGTAAAGTAACCCCACCCTCGGGGCTCCTGGGCAAGCAGCGGGCAGACCAGACTTAAGGCACCATTTGCCCCCTGATTAGGTATTCCTGCACAGTTCACAACCTGTACAAGTGCATGGGAAGACCTGTCCCATACCCCCAATATGGATCTCCAGAATTCTCCCACAGGAGCTTCAGAAGTGGGGGTGGGGGGCTGGGGAACATACCCAGGGGGGCCTATATACTTACCAGGGTAATAAGAAGGCAGCTGCTACACTGACTCCAGCAGCCACAGCTACCACATATGTAACAATCAGGTTACTCTTGTTGAGGGCCACCAGAATGAGAAACGGCACTGCTGACTGGGGAAGGGGATGCAGAAAGATGAGTCAGCTGGGAGGCTCCCACCGGCACCCCCCAGCCCATGCACTAACCCTTCAGTCCCACTCACTGAGATCCCAATGTATACAGCTGTCTTCTTGCCAAACCGGGTTAGAAACCACTGCCAGATGGGAATGGTGAATGTGGCTGAGAGCTGTAGGTGAAAAAGGGGTGAGGGATGGGGGTTAGAGCCATGGAACCCCTCCTGCCCTTCCCAGGACCCCAAAGGTGCTCCCAACCCTGCCTAAGATCAGCCAGAGGACATCACTGAGCAGTGAGAAAGTTGACAGGCACCTTCGATGGCTGGCTACCCAGCCGGCTGAGAGCAGGTCCTAATCTTACCTTCTGCTTCTCTGAGCACAGCTGAGCCGTGTTGCCAAGCTCCTGGCCTCCACCTCTTTGTTCTCCTTATCTTTTCTACTTGAACATTTAACTCTTTCTTTCCCTCCCAGTGTTATTGAGATGTAATTGACACATACCATTTTATTAGCAGTTTAAGGGCACAACATAATGACTGGATGAATGCACCCAAACTTTTTCAGTCCAACCTAAGCAGCTGTAGGTCAGATCCCACCTAACTATTTTTGAGAAACCTCCCTCATCCCTTCATGACTTTGGGTCAGTCTGGGAAATGCTCTCTGACTCTCCTAGGAGCCCTCTCGCAGCCTACTGCCACTTCGGCCCCCGGCTGCCCACCCACCCCTGGGGCCCCACACGCACCATGATGGCCAGGAGCAGGTTCTGGAATTCGTTGCGGAAGCCCAAGGTGTAGGTACAAAACAAGGCAAAGTTACCCTCCACCAGCTGGGAGATGCGGCACGAGAGGGAGAGAGAAACACAAGGGAAGATGTGATTTTGGGCCTGAGTCTCCCCGAGACATTTCCTATGCTCCAGGGACCTCTGCTTACCCGCCCCCAACTCCACCTGTCTCTCCAGCTTGTCACATCCTGAGTCCTTGGTCCACCCGCTCCCCCCTAGGCTGAACATGTCAGCTCCCCACTTACCATGAAAGCCAGGGAGGTGAAGAGAAAGGCAGCAATGACCTTGACATATGGGCCGTGGCTCATGACCAGTCGGAGGCCCCGAAAGAAGGGTATCTGCTTGGGCTGCTGAGTCTCACAGGGTTCTGGGAGCCAGAGAGGACAGTAAAGAAGGAGCAGAGGCCCCTTCCAAAGCCTGAGGCCCAGGCAGAGGGACAAGGCCATCCTGTGCTGGGGCCTGGACCCTACTGCCCCCTCGGGGCTTCTCACCTCTCTGTTCCCTCACGCCCAGGACCAGGATGACGGCACAGATGACATAGATGGAGGCGATGACCCCTGCCGCCAGCATGTATGCATTTTTCTACAAAGGAGGATAAAGGCAACAGAGAAAGACAGTCAGTCTGTTCTCATCTCAACTCAGCAGCTCCACGCTATGACCCTGGACCAGTCCTTTCTACTCTGAGGCCTCACTGTCCTCACCCGTGAAATGGGAGAATCATCCTGGGCCTGCCGCTATGTCCCAAGGCTGGGCAAAGTGCAGCGGAACCAAATGTTAAGAAGCCCAGCTGTGGAGTCTGAAAAGCCACAGTTTAAACCTCCCCAAATCTAGTTTCTACAATTCACTAGCTCTGTCACCCTGGGCAAATTACTTAGCCTCTCTACCCTTCCATTTCTTTATCTACAAAATGGACATAGTAACAGTTTGACTATCAAATGCCCAATGTTTAACACACACTAGCTATTATTACTGTTTTGAGGATGACTGCAAACCACCCCATTGTTCCTCAACTCCCCAAAGCCCTGCCCCGACAGGGTCCTCACCGTCTCTCTGAGCGAGGTGCTGCCGTGTGTGCGGTTGGTGTCTTCTGCAGCCAGTGCCGAGCCGTTGGGGTCCTGAAGACAAGGTGTGTCTGCCTGGCCAACGATTTGCCCTTGGATCGCTGTGCCCAGAACTGTGCCCAGGACCTCCACAGTCATCCCTGAGCAGTGAAAAGAAGGTCCTTTGGAGGGGACTCATGGCTTGTGGGCCCCTAGGAAGGTATAAGCAGCCCAGTTCTAGTCCCAGATGACGGTAGCAGCTCCAGGTAGGGTCATTGTAGGGTGGTGGGGCAGAGGGCACCTTGGCCTAAACTCATGACCTTGCTCTGTATGACCTCTGGCTAGTCCCTGCATCTCTCTAATCTCACCAGAGCCATAAGGGGATTGAGTTATTTTTAAGATGGTTTCATACCCACTCCCAGCAAGGGAAGAAATGTGGCAGGAGGGCCAGGGAGCAGGGGACCCAAGGTTCCTGGTGGGGGGGATCAGTGGGCGAGGGAGACTTACGGTAGGCAGTGGCCGAATCCCGCTCACTCTGTTCTGTGCTGATGAACATAGTGAGAGCTGAGTAGGGAACGTGGAAACACTGTCATGGAAGAGAGACCCTTAGCCAGTCAGACGATGGACAGACAGATGTGGCTTCAGGCATCAACCCTGCAGGCCCCAGGGACTGCCCCCACCCCTGCCCTGACACCCAGGGGAGGTGCCCACACTCACCGTGACCAGGGTCTCAAACAGGCAATAGAAAAGCAGGTACCATAGGACCTGGCCTGGTGAGAAGTCAGGCACGAACCAGATAAGGAAGTAGGCAACGATGGCCAGGGGCGTAGAGAAGATGATCCTGAGGGAAGGGAGGATATAGATATAAAAAATTCAGCCTTGAAAAGGAATGAAATTCTGCTCTGACAGGTGTGGCTCAGTAGGCTGGGCGTCATCCTGCAAACCCAAAGGTCACCGGTTTGACTCCCGATCAGGGCACAGGTCTGGGTTGCAGGCCAGGTCCCTGGCTGGGGGCATGCAAGAGGCAACCGGTTAGTATTTCTTGTTTGATGTTTCTCTCCCTCTCTTTCTCCCTCCCTTCCCCTCTCGCTAAAAATAAATAAAACCTTAAAAAAAAAAAAAAGGAATGGTGCCCTGTCTGGTGTGGCTCAGTGGATTAAGCATCAGCCTATGAACCAAAGGTCACTGGTTTGATTCCCAGTCAGGGCACATGCCTGGGTTGTGCGCCAGGTCCTCAGTTGGGGGCGTTCAAGAGGTAACCAGTGATGTTTCTCTCCCCCCTTTTTCCCTCCCTCCCTCCCTCCCCTCCCTCTAAAAGTAAATAAAATATTAAAAAAAAGAAATTCTGACACATGCTACGACAGAGATGAACCCTGAAGACATTATGCCAAGTGAAATAAGCCAGACAAAAGGACAAAGGCTGTATGAGTCTACTTTTATGTAGTCAAGTTCACAGAGACAAAAAGTAGAATGGTGGTTGTCAGGGGCTAGGGGAGAGGAGGAATGGGGATTATTGTTCAATTGTGTAGTTTCGGTTTGGAAAGCTGACACACTTCTGGAGCTGGATGGTGGTAACAGTCGCACAACAGTGAGAATATACTTAATGCCACTGAATTGTACATTTAAAAATTGTTAAAGTGGTCAATTTTGTTACGTGTATTTTACCACAAAAGTCATATAAACATATTATAAGGAACCCTAGCTGATGCGACTCAGTTGGTTGAGCATCCTTCCACAAGCTGGAAGGTTGTCGGTTCGACTCCTGGTTAGGGCACATGCCGGGGTTGCAGGGGCATGTACTGAAAACAACTGATTGATGTTTCTCTCCCACAGTGATTTTTCCCTCTTTCTCCCTCCCTCCCCCTCTATGAAAGTAAAAATATCATTTCAAAAAAAACCCCACCATATTATAAGGTGATTAGTTGCTATGGGTTAAAGAATAAAGCAGGCTACATGGGTATGGGGAGTATAGGGGTGCACTTCACACAATTCAGGGTAGTTTTCCTCGAGAAGGTGACATCTTTGCCAACACCTGAATGAGGGGAAGGAGTTGACCGTGCAGACGTCTGAGGCAAGAGTGTGCAAGGCAAAGGGAAGAGTTAGTGCAACATCCTCAGGCAGGACTCCGCAGGCATGAGGCCAGCGGGGCTGGGGTAAAGTGAGCATGGGAGATGCAACTATGACATGAGTTCGGAGAGGAAATGGGGCACCAGGTCATGCAGGACCATACAGGTCAGTGTGAGGACCATAGTTCTGTTTCCTAGGGTTGATGTAGTTTTGAGGTAAGTAGACTGGCATTAAAATGTAGAACAGTGAGTGCTTGGGATACGGTGTTTGCTGTGATTATCACACCAGGGAAGCTCAGGGGGAGAGTGTAGGCCCACAGCCAGGGAGCTGCAGAGAGCGCTGGGCTGCTGAGAGACCTCAGGTCCCACCCGGCTGCATCTCAGCCCCCTCCTGTGACACTGCTAGCATCCCACCTCTCATTGGGTGGCCTTGGGAACTCCAGGGAGAATGTCTGTTAAAGTCTTCTTGGTCTCAGGGGGGTAGTTTAAATAGTGGCTGAGGGCAGATCTGGTCTAAAGCCAGCAAGGAGAGCAGGCCACAGGGCTCAGGAACCCAGAAAGGCCCAGCCTCTTCCTGTACTGACTGAAGGGGTATCAGGTCCCAAGCCTGAGGAGGGGCCCAGGTGCTAACTGCATGGACAGGGAGGAGGTCACATATACTACAAGGCAGCCCTTCAGCCCGTGAGTGGTCCCGTGTGCCTTCAGACAAGGGTAGTGGTACCACTCAAGAGGTATCACCCAGGCAGGTGAGGACATGCACTCATCAGAAACCAGCCCGAAGGGCTGCAACAACTTCACCAAGCCGGCTGCCACACCTGCCCAGGGAGAGGCTACAGGGAGGGCCTCCCCTGTTCTCCCTCCCTGCCCTCCTTCACCCCTCCCAAATCTACGTGTCTCCTCAAAGAACAAGGGCATCAGCTTCGGTCAAACACTCCATCTTCTAGTAGGCGGCTGAGCAGCTGATGAGGAACTGAATGTGACTGAGAGTAACCTGGGCTGCTAGAGTGCCTGCCTCTCATTGGCTGGGCCTCATGAGGAGATGTGGCAGCAGAGCCCCGCCTCCCACTAGCTGCCAGGGAGGCCTGTACAGGGCCTAACTTCCAAGGTGGCTTCAGCCCGGATGGCTCCAGTCCCTAGGGAACTTTGAGCAGCCTGCCCAGGTAAGGCAGACTGTCCCTGCCCTCTAGCCCTGAAGTCTGGATCAAAGGCTCCAACCTGGGCCACAGCCAGGGGCTGGCAGGATTGCGGTGGGGGCTGGGGGGCGGGGAATCGTGGGAAAGGAAGCTGTGGAGGAGAGGCAGGGGCCTGTGGGAAGAGCTTTGAAGGCTGAAGGCCGGAGACCAGGTATGGGCACCCCTGGGGCAGGAAGGCGCCCACTTGAGCATGGATGGGCTGGAGATGAAAGGAAATATCACCCCCCCCCACCCCACCAAGCAGGATGTCCTGGAGGGAACCAAAGCTGCAGCCTGTCAGCCTCTCCTGTGTGTCTCCCTTTACTGTCTGATCTGTAGCACCCCCACCCCCACCTTGCCAGATAGTCTGAGGCTGAGTACTACAGGTTTTGTACCAAAGGGCCAGAGGTTATGGGTCTGCTTTCCAGTCTTGTCCCACTAGGATACATTCTGAAGGGGTGCCAAATTATTTATATATTACTTAATGTGTGCCAGGCACTGTTCTAAGTACTTTACATATAAAAAAGAAAAAACAGGAACAGCCCTGACCAGTGTAGCTCAGTTACTTGGCCCTCGTCCCATAAACAGAAAGGTCACTGGTTCAATTCCCAGTCAGAGCACACTCTGGGTTGAGGGTTCGATCCTGGCTGTGGTGCATGCGAGAGGCAACCAATTGGTGTTTCTCTCTCACATTGATGTTTCTCTCCCTCTCTTTATCCCTTTCTTCCCCTCTCTCTAAATATAAATAAAATCTTAAAAAACAAACAAGCAAACACACACATTTAATCCTTACCATAACCCCATGAGATAGGCATAGTATCATCCCCATTTTACAGATGAAGAAACTTGAGACTCAGAGATATTAAGTGACTTGTCCCAGGTTGCACAGCTGTGAGTGGTGAAGCTGGTATTCAAAATGAGTCAGGCTGGCTCCAGAGTGTTAACTCCCAACCACTATGAAGGGCTACCTCTTCCACTATGGGAAGTGAAAAGTTAGGAATCCAGCTTCATTGAAGGGAATGGACCTCGGGAAGCAATAGGGTTTGGGGGAGGAGGAGACTTGCTCAATCTGACAATTTGGCCAGCCTGGGCATGAACTGGCAGGGCACCTCAGGACCTACGCCGGGGGTAGCTGACCTCAGCTGGAATTTCAACACTAGGGTTGTTGTGTCATTCCTTCTCCTCACCCCTCAGCCTGTGACAGAGCACATGGAAAAACTGAAGGGTAGCAGACATGCCAGACTGTAGGGACATAGACATGTCAGAAGTCCTGCCTTCTGCCACCTTAAAGGAGCCCCTTCTACTCACCAGGGCATAAGACGGCCCAGTCTGGTCCAGGAGGATTTGCTAATGCAGAAGCCCACCAGGGGGTCTGTGAAGGCATCCCAAGCTCGGCCCACAAATAGGATGATGGAGGCAGAAAATGGGTCCACCTGGAACAAGGAACAGGCAAAAGACGACCCCTTCATCTTTCTACCTACCTCAGCCCTCGCTGCTGGGCAAGAGCAGGGACTCCCTCCCCACCTCAGCCAGGCCCCTGGCAGTCTGTGCTGCTCCCACTCAGGCCTCAAGCGTCTTCACTTGCCTTGATAGTAGTGACAATAGCAATTTTCTGATAGCAGTAGCACTGTGTGCCTCCTTAGAAACTCTCCCAGATCTGTCCCCTGGTATCCTCCCCTTCACTGCCACCTTGGAAAACACTCCCATTAATTCGAATGAATCCAAAATCATTTCCTTGCCTCCTTCTCACAGCCCTAAGCCCCCAAGCACCTGACACCAGAGTTAGTATTTGTTGGTTGACCACAGTGGGCCTCAATTTCCTCATCCATAAAATAGAAATTATGATCCTTTTCTTACAGGACTGGCATTATGATCCCTATCTTATGGTTCAAGCTCTATCCTGGATGTGAAAAAGAACTCATGCTTTTAAAAAACGGCCTGTTGCTGCCCACTTAAGCTGTTGTCTCCCCACAAACCTTCTAGGCCTGAATAGACAGCTTCTCTGGGTTCCTCATCCCTCAAGGCCCTATTATTGCTATTGCTCCAGGAAGCTGGAAAACCAGTGTCCTTTCCCACTGGCAGTCTCCCTGATCTGGCTTTTTCCAACTTTAACACTTACTATAATATAGTTTTACACCATAGTTGCAGGTTTCTCATATTTGTATCCCATTCAGGGCCCAACCCACGAAAGTTGCTTGAAAAGTAGCTGCTGAACGTCATTTGCTCTTTCTGGGACTCAGTGTTCTGACCCATAAATGGATACAACTGAGATGCCCTGCTTGCAATGTCGGATACTACATAGAAAAGATGGTCAGTGTGGGAGCCCTGAGAGCTGTGGTTGTTCCGCCTCCCACTCTCCCATTCAGACAAGGTGAATTCTCAGGATGCCAGGCTTCTGGCCAACGTTTCTCAAAGCACAGAGGAGTCCTGCTTCACCCTAAGTACCCCTCCCAGTCTAAGACCCTGTATATGGGGACACCCTAATCAGTGTAGCACTTGAGGACTGCCGACATGCCTCTCTCTGCTCCTCAGGTGAAAATGAGATGCACCCTATCCACACGCCTGGCATTATCCACCAACCCCAGAGCTAAACCAGCTGACTGCTTGCTGTCCAGCTGGGGACATGGTGTGCCAGTCTCTTCTAAGAACAGCGTCACCAGCGGGCTCCATTCTCCCTCGCACTACCGCCTACCCCTCTAGGATCTGTTCCTCTCACCAGACAAGGAGGAGTTGCCTGACTTTACCAGCTAAGACTCCTGGGGCAGATAGACTCCCCTTCCAGATACTTTCCAAAGCCTTGTTATTTCTTACCCATGGTGACTGTGACAGGCAGCAAAGAAGGGATTCCCAGTCCCATTTCACAGATGAGGAAAACCTTGGGATGCTACAGGAGCCCTGATGGTCTCAATCCACTCACCTGAGCCACATCCAACAGGTAGATCTGCAGGAAGAACCCCAGGGCACAGCCTGTCACCTGGTAGGGGGCCCCCCCCAACTGCATAGCAAAGCTTGTTGCAAATGGACAACTGTTGTTTCTTCTTTGGTTCCTTCTGGGAGGAAGAGAAAAACATAAAAAGAGACTGAAGATCTTGGTCTCTGTCCTAGAAGTTTCCAGAATCAGGACATCCCTCTAGCCAATTCTGTCAGGAGGAACAAGTCTGTCTTGTCCTATTCCCACCCAGCCAGATAGCACTTCCTACAAGAAAAGAAAGGTATTCTCTATCCTTAGGAACGTGACAAAGGGGAATCAATACTGAAGAAGTTTCCCCTAAACCACCCTACCCTACCCACCCCACCCCCAGATTCTTATCAGCCCACCATCCCTAAAAAACTCCCCAAGGCCTCAGTCATCCTCCTCCCCAGATTGGAAGGCGAACATGCTTCATCGGTGGACCTGTCTCTACCCAGCACCAACTGCCACAACCTGAAAATCCTCTTGCTGCCAAGTCCTGAGCAAAGTAGCTCAGCTCCTGCTCTGGTTCAGGTCCAGGACCCACCTGTGTACTGGGCAAAGGCTCTAGAGAGCTGTAGGGGCTCAGCCCAGCTGGCTGTAGGCACAGCTGTTCCTTCCAACTGTTCCAGATGATCCCTGGCCCCAGTGGGCAGCCAAAGCCTCAGGCAAACCCAAGAGCTATCCTACCCTTCCTCAGCTCTAGGGACTTTGGAGAAAAGGAAAAGCAGGGCTGGGTTCTCTCTGGGTGTGCCACCAAAGAGGTTGAGTTTGCTCAGGGAAAAGTAGAGATTACTCAAACATGGTAGCCGCTTAATTGCTCACCCCTGCTCTTCCGCAGAATTAAAAGAAAAAAAGCTATTGCCTGGGATCCCTCCTTGGGCCACCTGATTTCATTCGGTCCCTCTTTATGTCCAAAAAGCTGGGGATAGTACCCAAGGTCAAGATGTACAAGGCAGGAGCATGAGCCCCGAACACCCGCCTCCAACACACACACACACACACACACACACACACACACACACACACGCCTGAAGAATGCGGCTCCTTTAAGAGCAGAGTCCTTGTTCTTATGAATGAACTTATGAAGCAGCCCTCATTGAGTTGAGGCAAAGCGGAGGTAGGCCTGCGGGGAGTAGGGAGTGAGAGATGGGGAAGCAAGGGGCCTTTCCTAGATTTCTGGGGTCTGACTTCTAGAGTCTTTCTGGTTTCTAAGCCACTCGTCACAGAAGAACACAAAACAGCTAGACAGAGCCCGGGCACCACGTGGAGCTGCCGGCAGGGCACTCCGCAGAGATTCAGAAAGAGGGCGGACAAAAGGCGACACCCGTGTCTACAAAACTCCATCACCCCCAGGGCACCTCTGGGTTCTCTTCTGTCCCTGGGCCCGTCTGTTCCCAGGTAACCTAAGATGTTTCAGAACCAGGCTTACCCTTCGACCGCCCCACTAGTCTGTGCGCCCCCCGCCACCCCCGCCCTTTCCCCTCCACTCGGGGTGCTGCGTTCTCACCTTCACCTGAGCTTGGCGTTCACCCGTTTGGAGGATGCTTGCAGGCAGCAGCCCCGCTGCGGAGCCGCTCTCGGCGCCCTCTCCTTTGGCCATGACCCGCGGGCCACGCCGCCTGGCACCGGTACGCCGGGATGCTCTTCTGCTGCTTCTCACTCGGTCCGGGCTCGGGTAGTAACAGCAGCCGCCGCAGGCGCCGCCACAGTCACTGTGCACTGGTGAACCAGGCCAGGCTATCTGGGCTACACCACACACTGCCTTCTCCCTGCACTCTTAAAGCCTGGGCCCCGCCCTCTCGGAGTCAGCCAATCCCGGATCCTGCCCGCCTCCAGTCTATCCTCTCGACAGCCGGCTCCCCCTCGCCCGAAGTTAATTTAAGTGAGTTTTGGAGCGGAGTTCTGCCAGGCCGGATCTCGCCACACGGATAAAGGCCTCGAGAGCCACCTGACACTCACCAGGAAACTGAGGCGGAGGCTGAAAGTGACCTGCCAGTGGTTTCCCAGAGTGAGTTTTCCCTGAATCCAGCCTACACTCCATGATTTCTGACCCCGCCCCCAGCCTAGGAAAGGGAGGCGGCGGGGAGGGAGTCAGAAACCCCTTTAAAATCTGGAATCACTTGAGTCTCCCTCTCCTCCAGACCTGGAGGATGCAGCGCTGGCATTTTCTTACCGATGCCCCTCTTTCATTCCCTAAGACCTATCATTTCCTCTTCCTGGCACTGGCATCTTTAGGGCCCTCAGCGATGGGGAAGGAAGATAAAGCCACGCAGTCCGCTGTCGCTGCCCCTGCCGGCAACGAACTAACTCCCAAGTTGCGGAGAGGAGGCCCGGGACCACAGCTGCCACTACGCGATGAGGGTAACAGCAGTCGTTTATGGAGAGCGTCCTCCCTGCTCAACACGAACTCATTCAGCCCTCCAACCACCAGATGAGGCTGGAACTGTTTCTCCCTTTTACAGCTGAAGAAATGGAGACTCACAGATGTGGCAGAACCAGGCCTGAAAGGTTTTGTCCCAGCCTTCCCTTTTTAACAGCCCTGCTCTGTCCCTCTCAGCAAAAAGTACCAGAAGGCCGAATGTGTCTCCCCAACAGGAAGCCCGGGGAGACACAAAGCTACAATGGCACTCTGGGTGTAAACAATCAAAGAAAGGTTTGAAAAAGAGAGTGCTGAGTAATCTAGTCCTTGAAAGAAGATGGGAGGACATTAGTCTAGAAGAGAGACCAGGCATAGGTGCCAGAAAACAGGGTCTTCTCTCACCTCTTGGTCCCTCTGCCAGCGCTGTCCCAGGCAGACATCCAGACGCTGGTGGAGAGCAGTTTGCTCTAATTAGTGAAAGGGCTGTTGGGCAGGTCCTCAAAGCCACTCACCCCCTTTTATTTTCCCCTTAAAATCTCTAATTGCCAAGAGAAGATAAGAGACCTGGCTTTCCCAGGATGGCCACTCCAAGCTCCCTCATGTGCCCTCGCAGATCCCATCTTGGCACACAACTCTTGGCCACTACTGAGCAGAAGGCAATCAAAGAGAGGAAGTTGAATAGTGCGAAAAGGGCACAAACTGGCCTCACTGACCCCACCAGAGCTCTGTGACACTGTTCTCTCTCTTCCCCATTCTGGGCTTGGATTGGCTGGGGTGGATTCTATGATCCCTTTCAGCCTTAAAATTTTCACTGCTATAGCATCACACTTAACACAAGTGATTTAGATCCCTCGCCAGACCATGAGTTCCAGGAAGGCAGAAACGACACCCATTTCACTTCTGCCTTATTCCCACTGACAAGCCTGTGAACTAACTCATTGTAGGAACTTAATAAATGTGTGTTCAATGATGCATGCTCAGTCTTCCTCAGGTACAAGTACAAGAGGGGCCCATTCGGAAAAGCCCCAGGCTCCTCCAGTTGATTCTGGGCGACTCAGTTAACCTCCCTGTGTATAAAGCAGGGATAATAAGAGCGACTACCTGATGGGGTTATTATGGTATGAAACAAGAAAATGCGCAGGAAGTGCTTAGTTCCAATTCCATGGGAACTGAGGCTGAGCTCGTCCCCCTCCTGGCCCGATTCCAGCCTGTCAATGTAGCAATGCAAGATTCCAGATATGGCCTGACCAAGCCAGCACAATAGGCCTATTATTTCCCCCAGTCTGGACACGACACATTGTTAATGCAGCCTTAGGCTGCTGGGCTTCACAGCCTTTCTCTTCCATGATTAGTTCCCATCAAGTTGTAGTCAACTAAATCATTCAGATCCTTTTTACTGGAGATGGGGTCAAGTCAGGTCTCTCCCCCTGCCTCTGTTTTGTCTAACATCTTGGAGCTACAGAAGGATAATGTCATCTTGCTTATTCCAAACTGTCAAAATTGTTTTGGGTTTTTTTGTTTGTTTTTTAGATAAAACCCCATTCTTTTAAAAAATGTGTATTGAATTTACTGGGGTGACATTGTTTAATAAAGTTATATAGATTTCAGGTGTACCATTCTACAACACATCATCTGTATATTTTATTGTGTTCTCCCCAAAAGTGTTTTGAATACTGGTTGTATTGCCCACTGTTCTCTCTCCCTCTCCAAGTTTAGATCCAGGCTGCTCCTTGGAAGTTTAACTCCACCATGCACACAGTTAGTCAGGACACAGCCCCATAACAGACCATTACAGACACTCATTCACCATTACCCTAATCAGGGCACTGCTAATCCAACAGTTCCCAATTACTGAGCACCTACTCTATGCTGGGCAAGCACCTGTCACTCACAGCATCTCACTGACTCCTCACAACACCACTGAGGAGGGGTAGTTTTTGTTACCCCTATTTTACAGATAATGAACCCGAGGCTAAGGGAGGGGAAGCAGGGACTAGTTTTATAACCCCAGAGTCAGGCATCTTTTTCTGTTGGAGTTTGGTTGTAGACCTTCACTTAGAGATGTTGTCCTCCAGGTGCATACATCCTAACCATTTGCCTCCATTCTCCCTCTTGGTCATTCTCCTTCCTACCCTCTGACCCCCACACCACCAAGCCAGGAGCCCAAGGGGCTTTACTCAGGCTCTGTTAACCTCAGGAACCTAGAACAGAAACCTGGGCCATTCTTCATAGCAACGTTCCATCCAGGACAGCAGTGGGGACAAGGGTTTCTTCCTGAGGAGCAGACAAACAGGTCCCCACTCTGTGGTGGGAACACCCTCCTAGCCATCCTTGACCCTTTCTGGGTCTAGCCTCATCTCACGGCCTAGGGCAAATAAACTTCAGAGCTCCCCTTGTTGCTGTCCACCTCTCTGCACCCTCACAGGACACTATCCCCAGCCTTGCAGGCTTCTTCATATGCCCTAGCACACTCCCCTGAGGGCCTCTGGGGGAGGTCACTGCCCTCCCCCCCAACTGAGCTTCTTGGGGAGTAAGTAAGCAGAATTAAGTGCAAAGATCCCAGGAAACAGATTGCTGGGCTTCCTCGCCTCCCTGCCATTACTTACAGTTTATTTTTGGGCAAATTAGTGAATCTCTTTGAGCTTCACTTTCCCCACCTGTCAAATGGGGATAATAATTGTACCTACCTCACAGGGTTTTCATGGGGATTAAGTGGGGTGCTTAGAACAGTGTTTGGCACATAGGAAACCCTTAAAAGCATTTATTATTATCATTATCATTATTAGTACCCTGGGTAAAACCTCACCAAATAAGACCACGTAAGTCAGAGGGGGAAATATTTGCTATGAATGGCTAGGAGCATGGGGGCTCAAGGTGGTATTTCTAGCAGAGAGGATGTGGCTAGGGCAGGATTACCAGGTAGAGCTGTTGGGGTGTTTGGTGCTAGGAAACTGTTGCTAAGTGAAAGTGTTGTCAGATGCCCGTGTTGCCAAGAATAGCTGAAGCCTGTTCTCTACTGGTGAGATTTCTCCCTAACTGGCAGACCTACTACTGACTCCTGGAGAAAAGGAGCCCAGCCTCTGCCCTAATGACACTGATCTCAGCAGCCACCGGCAAGTTCTTGACATCCTTCTTGGTGGTACTCTCAGGCTGAAGTCAGGGAGTGGCCAGGTTAAAGAGGTACAGGCTGGAGGGCCCTGGAACAAGAGCTTCCTGGAACAGTTGCTGTGTCGGGAATGCCTCAGCATGTTCCCCATTATCCCTTTTGTTTGTCCTGTGGGGGAAGGCAGGGCAGAAAGCAAGAAGGAGGGATTGCTGAGGATCCTAAGAGAGGCTCTTTGTGGGGGAAGAAGCTGAGGGCCCTTGAAGTCACCTGAGGCTCCCAGTTCCTGCCTGGATGTCAGTTGGGCAATTGTGGGACAGGTCCATGATCCCATAAGGCTATAGCCTATAGGTCATTCCACAAAGAGCCTGGGCTTCAGGAATAGGCTGGGCAATGTCCCTGGCTCCTGAGCCCCACTTGTCAGGGGGTTTTCTTCATGCCCACTTGTAGAGAGGCATGAAGAGTTCCCAGAGATTCCTTGTGTGGATGATAAAAAGGGGTTTTGTGGCAGGTCATGGTGGGTAGTCATGTCCCAGGCATACAAACTTTTTACTAAAAGGTTTATTTTTGCCTTAAGCAAGCCCTGTTGATTATTCTTGCGCATCTAGATGAACACACCTTTGGGATGCCAGAACACCCCTCAAAGGTATAGCCACGCTTAAGAAAGCACATACTCTGGTGAACTATCCTGTAATCCAACCCCCATCTTGCTTTCTCTAATCTTTCTTACGTCCCCCAACTGGCAGGCCTACCACCCTGATGTCTGGAGAATTTCAGAAGACTTTCAAATGCAGACAAGAAGCTATAAAACTGCTATGCCCTGGAACATTTGAGATCTTACTCCCCAGCACATGTCGTCAGTTTGGCACCAAAAAAATCTCATAAAAACTCTCTACAGGTTTGAATCCTTTCTTTCTTTCTTTCTTTCTTTCTTTCTTTCTTTCTTTCTTTCTTTCTTTCTTTCTTTCTTTCTTTCTTTCTTTCTTTAACACTGATCTTTTTGTTCCACTAATATGCATGCATTGGTTAACTCTTACATGTGGCCTAACCAGGAATTGAACCTGCAACCTTGGTGTATTGGGGACAATGCTCTAACGAACTAAGCTACCCGGCCAGAGCCAGATGTTTCTTACTTCAACACTTGGGACACCTGGTGCTCCCCTGCCCCCACCAACCAGTGTCCCTGCATCATCCTGGACTCTCCAAAGTTCAAGGTCTTCCCAGAAGAGAGAAGAGAGAAGTTTTCTTCCCCAGGAAAACTGATTGCTGAGAAGATGTTAGAATCACAGAGTGGAAGAAGCTGGGCAGGTCAGCCCTGGGTGAGAGCCACACCATCTCAGGCCCTGGCACAGCTCTGAGGGAGGCCCGGAGTTGGACCAACCTACCAGGTAGCCTCAGGGACTACAAGATCAGGTGAGGTGCACCTGACAGGAGCCACAGCCTGGCATTGGCAGAAGGGGTGGGGACTGCAGCCTGAGTAATACCTTTCCCTTCTGGGCTGGCCAGGACTCTGCCCTAGCATACCACATGGAGGTCCTATCTTCATCACCTGGCCTTTACCCTCTCAGGGATGGGAGAGTGTTTCTAAGTAAGTGATTTCTGGGCTCAGGTCAACGTGGCAGAAGCAGAACCTGCCTTGGGAAGCCCTGAAGCCCTCCCTTGGACCCTCACCCTGGGCCTCCTCTTCACCATATGCCCAAAAAGCATGTTGGAGGACCCAGCACCATGTAATGGCTGCTTCCATTGTCACCATAGCAGGTGGAGACCACCTGCTTTTGGTGGCTACCTTCAGGCTGTGTGGTAATCCTGTGATCCTTACGCTGATTAGGAGGAAGAGATAATGGCAGTAGCTGGGGTCCTCAACAAACCTGGCCTGGAGTCAGGCTCAGCAGCGTTTAAACCTACTCCTGTGTCCAGCTCGCTCTGTGACTTTTAACCTCTCTGAGCCCACATATCTAATCTGTAATAATGCCTCATAGTTTTATCCTAAAGGTCAAGTAAGACAATTTGTGTGTACAAAACAAACCTTAGAGTTGGATCTCAACAAATGTTAATATCTTTCCTTTATTCATTCCCTCTGATTGGCAGGATGTCTCTGACTAATAAACAATGGGAAAACACATTTCTGTTCTGGGTTGAAAAACTTAAAACATGAGAACTTAAAAGAAAAAGGATACTTGAGGGAGGTGTCAATGTTGCCTGGTCAGTGCCTTCCCTGAGCCAACTCTCAGCGCACCCAGCAATGCAGAGGTGAATAAGCCTTGGTTGATCTTGTCCTTTGAGGAGGTCACATCAAGTTGTGGAGATAAACATAGGAATAAGTTACAATATAATGTGGCAAAAACCTAATGGAGATCTGAGTGCACAGACTTGAGAATACTAGCTTTTGTTTGAGGGGTGAAAGTTTGGGAAGGCTTCACAGAGGAGGTGATGATGGAGCCAAACCCTGAAGGACGGGTAAGAGTTCCTAAGACATGGAAGGGCATGCCAGGCAAGGGGAACACCACAGACATGGACGTGTGATGGAAGATGGTGAATACAGAAACAATTAGCTGCTTGGGCTGTCTGGGCATTTGCTGGATGGGAAATCGGTAAGCCCTAAGGCTGACAAGATAGAAGAGGGCATTGCATCCTCATCCTAAAGATAGTGGGAAGCCATTAACAGGATGCCAAGCAGAGAGGAGGAAAATGAACACATCTGTACTTTATAAAGATAACACTGCCAGCTGCCATCATCCACAGAACCTCATCCCATTTCTCCTAGACTGTTGCAGCAATGCTCTTACAACAGACAAATTTGAAAAAAGCAAAACCTGGCCATTTCATTCCCCTGCTTAAAGTTCACCTATTGTATGTGTTCAATAAATGTTTGATGAATGAAAGACTAAATGAATGAAGGAGCTATCTGTAATAACTCCTTCCTCTATGTTTCCATATCAATGGGTCTGTATAAAGCACTTCCTGATTTCCTTTCTGGGAAAAGTGAGACCTGAGAAAGAAAGAGACTTTCTCAAGATCACATAGCAAGTCAGCAGCAATGGGACTCTACTTCCCATTGGGATTCTGAGGGATGGCCTTTGCAGAGGAAGCCCCAGGCCATGTTTTGCCTGCTCTCTGATTCCCCAGGTTGGATCCTCCGGACCAGAGCTAGGGGGACCTCAGAACACCTACACCTACCACACACACAAATAATCAGCTCCCTTTCACCTCCAGTCAGAAGTAGGGTTGAGATCTGGAATTCCTCCTCCTCAGTTTACAGCCTTATCTCTCCTTTGGGGGTTGCCCTAAGAGGAGAATCAAGGATGTGCTAGGGTCTAGGGTTCTAGACCACCCTAATTATTAGGCTGAACTCTGAGTTCTGGAGCTAAGATGGGTCTGTGCTGCATTGTAGGCTTCTGGCTAGATTGCTTCTAAACTGAACTCGGGGCTGCTCTGGGCTCTACATTTTGGTTTTAACTTTGGTTTGAATTCTAGGCTCTAAGCTTGGAGCCCTCTGGCTTTGGGTTCTAGGATGTTTGTGAGATGGGTGATAGGCCCAGGGCTTGACTAGAAGTTCTAAGCCCTGGTCTTTGACTCTGGCTGGTGTTTGGGCCTGGACTGAGTTGTGCTCTGGACTCTGCAGTTTGGACTCTGGCCTCCTGTCTTTAGTTATGTTTTTGCTTGTTATTATTTTTTTATTGTTGTTTTGGGTCTTTAGTTCTGGATTCTGAGCTGAATATTGGACCAGAGCTGGGCTTGTTTGGGTTCTAGGCTCCAGGTTCTGGGCTGGGTTCTGGAGCTGGACTGAGCTGGGTTCCAAACCTTAGGTGGTGTGCTGTGGTCTCTGCCCTCTGAACTCCAGGCTCTGGGCTTACTGCATTGGGTGGGAGTAGGGGCCACAGAAGGGAGAGTAGCAAGTTCTTGAGCCTATCCCCTCAATTCTACTGCTCTTCCTCAAGACTGTTTTTGTCCTTCCTCATGGTAGAGAGGGTCAAAGTGAATGTAGTAGTAGCTTTTCCTTCCTCCCTCCCTCCCTTCCTTCCTTCCTTCCTTCTTTCCTTCCTTCCTCTCTTCCTGATGTTGAGTTGTATGAATTCTTTATATACTTTAAAGTAGTAGCTTTTGCCCTTGCTGGGTAGCTCAGTTGGTTACAGCACTGTCTCAATATGCCAGGGTTGCAGGTTTGATCCCCAGTCAGGGCACATAAAAGAATCAACCAATGAATGGATAAATAAGTGGAACAACAAATCCACCTTCTCTCTCTCTTTTCTTCTCTCTAAAATCAATTTAGAAATAAATAAAATAAAGTAATACCTTTCTTTGAGCTTCTCAAGGACTTCCTTGACCACCAAGAAGAAATGAGAGGTGAAGGGGAAGGTGGGTGGTATATGGAGGTGTCTTCAGGTGGCCAGGATCCATCTTGCTATCCAGGACCTTCCCACAAAGCATAGCGCAGGGAGGGAGCATGGGTGCAGCTCACAGCCTGAGCCCCTGTGAGAAGGGAGGCATGGGAGGCAGGCAGGCTGCAAGAGGGCCCAGAACTGAGACTGAGGGGCTCCCTCCCCCACCTTTCCTACCCCATTCCAAGTCTTCACCCCATCTCTGTTCCAGCAAGAAGTTGTCACCAGAAAAGGTAATTCCCAGGGTTTGCCTAAGCCTTTGCTCAAGTCCTGCCCTTTACCGTCACTGCTTTCTCCCTTACAATGGACTGCTTCAGTGGTATTCCCCTTTGGGGAAAGTCTCCTTTCTCCCCTATCTGCCTAACGCCCAGCAGGACTCCTCCCCAGCCCCACCGCTGGACGCCCTCACTCCTAGATGCTGCCATGAACTCAAGGCCCCTGAGCATGAGTGAGTCAGACTTCCATGAAGGGGCAGGAATTTCTGTAGGGAAATATAACTAGAAGAAATCATTTTAATTGTACACATCCTGTGACTGCCAAGAACCAAAATCTGTTAACAGGCTGTCCCCTCAGGAGTACACTTAGTTCCTAACTTTATTCTTTTTTTTTTTTTTTTTTAAGAGAGAGAGAGGAAGGGAGAGAGAGAGAAACATCAATTTGTTGTTCTACTTAGCCATTCATTTGTTGCTTCTTGTGTGTTTCCTGACCTGGGATCAAACCCTCAACCTTGCATATTGGGACCATGCTCTAACCAATTGGGTTATCCAGTCAGGGCTAAGTTTATTCTCCTGTCTCAGATCTTCCTTCCCTCACACTCCCAGACAGAGACCACCTTCTCTATCCAACTCTGCGCAGGAAGCCTCACCCCACCCCTGACCACATGGAATAGGATCAACAGGAGAATAAACACTTAGCAGAACACTTCCCCAAATCTGAGTTATTCAGTCTAGAAGAATATCACAGCAGGAGCAGGAGCATAGAGGGGTGCAGGAAGTGAGCTTCAGCCAAAGAGCCTAGAAAGGGCTTGGCAATTTTTACTCTTAATGGCCTATCCCTTTAAAGTCTCTTCAGCCAGTGAGAAGTGAGGAGCTATACCTCCTCCTCATTGTTCAGACTTGACCTTTTGGGGCAAGTGGGGACAACGGTGGGGTGCTTAAATGTAGAAAAGATACATACAGATAACCCCTACAAGAGACAAGTGTTTATTCTCAGCATCAGTATTGTCTAAATTCATATTGAAGAAAAACACTTTCCTAAGGGCCCCATAATCTGATCCCTGCCCATAGTGGGATAACTCAAATTATTTTTTAGAGCAATAGTTCAGGCTGTGTCCCAGCCTACCATGCATTTAAAAAATGGGCCTGGCAAAGAGCATCTATCCGTGATGGTCCCTCTTGGATGTATGATGTCCTTATAAGAGCTTTGAAAAGATTACTTTCTTCACATTGGCCTAGATGAAAATCATGGGGTGCCCAGACCAGGTAGTTCCATTGGTTAGAGCATTGTTCCGATTTGCCAAAGTTGTGAGTTCGATCCCTAGTCAGGGCACATACAAGAGACAACCAATGAATGCCTAAGTGGAACAACAAATCAATGTATTTTCCTCTCTCTCTCTCTCTCTCTCACATAAATAAATAAATAAATAAATAAATAAAAGAAAATCATGGGAGAAGGCTGAAATTCTTCCACTCTTGAGTAGAGCAATCCAAAGTGTGGCACATTGGGTTTTCCAAGCGCAAACTCATTCTTTACGTCTCAGCTCCAGTCCCCGATTCTGTCTAGTGCATCCTCCCTTACCGTGTGTCCTTAAAAAGCCTCGATTTGAAACACATAGGCTGTGAACCTCTAACCATACTCAATATATTACATGTTTTCTACTTATTCATTCTGTCTCCCCAGCCAAACTGGGAGCCCTGAAACGCAGGGACGCATCCAAAATTCCCTCACTCAGATGACCATTCACTCAGCCCTAACACTGTGTCGGACTTTAGAATCCTGAGCGTAGGTGTCCCGGACTTTAGAATCCTGAGCCCTTGACTTCTGCTTCCCTCGAGGAGTTCAGAGTCTAGAGGAAGAGACCAACAGGTAAATAAGTCATTTTAGTGAATGTCTGATAAAAACTATGATAGGGGGAAACAGAGGAGACATATGTGCAACTTTGCCATATTGCAAAACTCTAGGAAGTGTGTCTGACTGGTCCCCGGGGGAGTTGTGTAATGAGATAGTCCTGGTCATGTGCAAGCCCAGAGGAGGTAGCTGACCCAGCCTGGAAAGTCTTGGCAAGTTCTTTAATGATACTAGGTATTGGCTGAGGCTCGAACAGCAAATCTGCCAGGCAGATGAGGAGTGAAGGGCAATCCAGGCACAGCAAACAGCATCTATGAAGCCACAGCAGTGTTGGGAAATATCAGGAAATATATTTTGGCAGAATCACGGGGCACATGTGGGGGAATGCACACAGTTTATTTGTTAAATGACCTAATAAATGTAAGAAGGATTTTACAGTTGACCCTTGAACAACATGGAAGTTAAGGGTGCTGACCCCCTCCCTGTGCAGTCAAAAATCTGCATATAATTTTAGACTCCCCCAAAACTTAATTATAGTCATCTCTTGGTAACTGCAAGGAATACAGAGAACAATGCATATAGTCAGCCCTTTACATCCACAGGTTCCCAACATCAGAAGCAAAACCTGGGGCAAGGAAGGGAGACACAGAGGCCAGATGTATATTTACTGGGGAAAAAAATCTATACATAAGCGGACCCTTGTAGTTCAAACCTGTTGTTCAAGGGTCAGCTGTAAAGTCCTTCTTACATTTATTAGGTCATTTAACAAATAAACTGTGTGCATTTAATAACAAAAATCATGATCACCAACATTTGTGAACCACCCACTCCATACCAGGCATTGTGCTAAGCAGTTGACGTGCATTTTCTCATTTTACTTTCACAACAATCCCATGAGGTCAGTTCTTTATTAACTTCCCTTCTGCAGATAAGGAACCCAGGCTCAGAGAAGTTCGTCAACTTGCTTAAGGTCACAGAGCTAGTGAATGGCAGAGCGTAGGTGTCCTGGACTTTAGAATCCTGAGCCCTTGACTTCTGCTTCCCTCAATACTTGTGCCCTTAACTTTGGTCAGGGTTAGGTGACTCAGTGCAGACTCACGAGGCACCAGCTGTCACATTAGCCCGCTATGAGCTCCAGCAGCAGCAGTTGCCTTCATTGGACAGTATTAGGGTGACAAGAGTCAGCTTCTCTTGAGCAGGAGAGGAAAATGGGGAGGGAGTCTCATGACCAGACTCTCTGGGCATATATGAAAAGCCCTGGAATTCTCAGAGCTCTCCAGGAAGATTTTGAAGGAGGCTGGGAGCCTACAGAACCAGAAAACTATTTGGTGACCTTGATTTTATCCTAGGCGTGGCATGGCCTGGTAATACCCCGAAAAAACGTCCAATTCTCTTCAGCTCTCTCATGCCTGCATGCCCACACCATCTGTATTTCAAGCCCATCAGGACCTCCCACCCTTCCACCCCTCTATCATCATCCAAACTAACAGCCTTTCCTAGCTTTACTTTGTCTTCTCTCCCAGGAAGTTGGCATTTCCCTTGCCAGCACCTTCCCCTGCCTTCAGCCCGGGTCAGACCCAACTGACTTCTTTCTTTGCTCAGATCTCAGGCAGCTGGGAGGAAACCACATGATCACATGTCCCCTCTGAGTTCACCTGCTCCAAAGCCCTTTGCCCTGTCCTTGCCAACTTACTGGCTTTTCTCAGCTTCATTTAGGGCTTTTCCTCCTTACATAACCTTGAATGTTAGAGCTCTAAGGACTTTTTCATTTACCCTCTTTCCTCTTTACCCCATTCTCTCCCACCACTTTAGTGACCATATTTATATTTATAACTCCCTAATCTATAGCTCCCCCCCAATCTGGGTGCCTGAATGTGTATTTCATAGAGTTGTTAATCCAACTCACATTTTTTGGTTTATTAGACACTGTGCTTAGTGAAGGACATGGACCCTGTCCCTGCGAGCTCACTCTCTTGTGAGCAGGTAGGCTAGGCAATTAGAAGGGAATGTGTTGGCAGAGAACTGAAAGGACAAGAGGAGAAACAGCTGATCCAATGAAAGTGTATCAGTTAGGCTTAGTTGACAATTGTCTGTAGATGACAGAAAATCCCAGATCACAGCCATCACAACCAGTTAAAAGTCAGGCAATAATTATTCCAGAGCTAGTATGGTGGGTCCATGATCATCAGAGCTGTTAAATTGCTCTACCACTTCCTGCCACCCTTCACACGATGTTCCTATCTCATTGTCCAGCATGGCTGCTTAAGCTGTAGTCATCACACTTACATCCTGCCAGTCTGAAGGAGGAAGGTATGAAAACAGCACACCCTCCCTGTAAAAGTAGTTTCTGGAAGTTACACAAGATGCCTCTGCTCACAACTTCTGGTGACCAGCGCTTAGTCACAGAGCCTTGTCTAGCTGCAAGGAATTCTGGGAAATACGGTCTTCACTCCAGGCCAACCTTGTGCCAAGCTAAAAAGCAGAATTCTATTCTAAGGACAAGCAGGATCACGGAAATTAGGGGACAACTAGCAGTTTCAGCCTCAGAAAGCATCCTGACGGGTATCCAGACCTAGCAGGGTAGAGTGTTTTTGGCAGTGGGCTGCAGAGTGCCTTCTTGAAAATGCAAGTAATTCTGGGCATCTCCAGCACAGAGTGCATATTGGGGAGTGATGGAAGACACAAACAGGATTACATGATCTAAGGAGCCATTCTGAGGGTGGGCGGCACCCCTGGAAGTGGAGCAGGGAGGAGCCAGATGGGGTTCAAATTAGGTTCCTCCAGAGATCAGCAGCCTGGGTGTGTCTTGGCCTTAGAAGTCCCTAAACTTTCCTTCTTGGGCCCAGAGTTTCTACAGTTGCCAATCAGCTGGGAGGCTGTGGAGCAGGGCTTCGTTACTGAGGCAATCATCTAGAACTTGTTAGTGGCAGCAAGGGCATTGGCCTCACTGGTGTCGACTGCTGGTCAAAGGCAGGGCGTTGCCCACATGATCTACCAGCTGGAGCATTCACAGCACTCGCACTTCCAAAGGTTATGTTTATTTCCCTGGGTTTTTACAGTCATCAGGGCAGGGCGGTCAGCTAGGTATGGAGGATATTGGCTCTGTACAGACTGAACACAACTCCCTTACACTGCCCCTACTGCCCTTCTCTGCTCCTGCAGCAAATGGACAATGACTTTGGCCCAGGCCACCTCAGAGGCTTCAGCAGGAGATCCGAAACACACCAATGCCTCCGCACCAGCTAGCACAGCTCTGCAACTCACATTCTCCCCCTTCCTGCTTCACATGAGACACATGTCACATACAGATACACACTGCTTACATCACATACCCAGGTCTACTCTATCCTCACACATATAGTTATTCACACACAAATGTCACATGTACACACCATCCCCATGCTACTATAGGCACAGCCCTCCAACTACCCATATCACTTAGAGACACACACATGTCATATAGAAATATATATATAGTACATGTGATATTCTATAACATGACTTACTTACCACACACCATGCCACCTATACATTCATACCTACACATTCTCTCACCTCCACATCACACTCAGATCCCCACTGTTGTTGATTCCTGTGTTTGGAGGGCAGGGTCCTCAAGTGTCCTTATCCACAGGAACCCTCTCCTTCTGTGCTTTGATGAGACAGAGATTCAGCAAGGCAATTGGAAGTGAGAAGGAAGCACCAGTACTTCCCAATCCAAATCCATATACTCAGCCCACAGCATGGGAGATCCACAGCAGGGAGACCGGCCTTTCCCCCAGTACCCTCTGGATCTGTGTCTGCTCCTGACGTCAAGGACATGGAGTTCTGGGCAGGCGATCCAGTATGGTGCCTTGGCTTTGCTCCCACTGCCTAAGAGGCCCTAGGGACAAGAGCCCAAGCTAGAAGCCTGGCAGCAAGGCTGTGCCAGGCCCACCAATGTCATAGTTGAAAGAAAGCCCTTATGCAATGGGCTCTGTGAAACGTGCAGGGCACCTACAGGAGCTACCCGATGGACCTGGGGACAGGGTGAAAAGGAAAGGCCCTCACGGTTACTGACATCTACTCTGTGCCGGGCACGGTGCCCAGGCCTCCACAGCTTGTCTCCTGTCATTCCGACATCATCTGTTATCCCATTTTATATACAAGAGAATGGGGGCCCAAGGAGGGTGTTTAAATCCTCACAGCCAGTAAATGGTGGGGTCTTGCTTCCAACCTGGAACTCTTTGTCCCCATAGCATTGGCCGGGGCCCTGAGGTTGGGTCAGGATTCTGCAGCAAGGTAGCCCTGAGTCTGGGGTTACCCCAGAAGTGGGAAGGCTGCCTGGGGCTCTGTTCTAGTCTTCCCCTGCTTTTCCTCCTTCTGACAAGGAGGCTAGAAACTTCAGCCCAGGGAAGTGGAGCTGGGGATCATGAATAGGAAATGGTTGGATGGGTTTTAAGTTTAGACCCAATGCCATAGGCTAAGCAAATATTAGTCCTGGATATTGAGCCAAGCTGGTGTCAGGCCAGGAGCTGGAGCTAAAGCTTGAAGTAGATGAGAGCTAAAAGCAGAGTTGCACCTGAGGTAAGAGCCCGATCGGGAGCTACTACCATCACTGGAGTGAATCCAAGCCAGGCAAGGGGCTGGACCAGAAGCCAGAGGCCAGGATGGAGAGGATGGGAGCTGGAGGCCAAGCTGCACCCACACCACACTTTCAGAACTTCCTCAGTATTTCACATACTATGCTGGCCACAGAATGAGGACACCCAGGAGCTGCTCAGTAAAAAGAAGAGATAGGAACACAAAGAACTTCAATCCAAGGCACACTCTGCAAAAAGAGCCCTCCCTGAAGCTGGCCAGACTTCATTCGGCAGGCATGGATGAGGGAGATTGTTGTTAGCAGAGTAGGCAGTGGGGGCAACGGTGCAGGGGTGAGGGAGGAAGCCCAGTTCCGGGCTTGTTCAGAGGAGGGTGGCTGGAGCAGTCTGAGAGCAGTGAGCATGCGGCTGCTGAGGCTGGTGACCAGTATCCATCTATCTGCTCAGGAATTGGAATTTTACCAAGAGGCAAATCCTTAACAGGTGTTATGAAGGACAGTGATAACAAAAAAAAAAAGGACAGTGACATGGTCAGACTTGCATTTTTGTTTTATTTTTGGATTGTATTTATTTATTTTGAAGAGAGAAGGGAAGGGAGGGAGAATGAGGGAGAGAAACATTGATGTGCCAGAGATACATCCATTGGTTGCCTCTCGCACACCCCCAACCAGGGACCTGGCCTGCACCCCAGGCATGTGCCCTGACTGGGAATAGAACTGGTGTCCCTGTGGCTTGCAGGCTGGAACTCAATCCACCGATCCACACCAGCTAGGGCAAGACTTGCGTGGGTTTTTTTTTTTTTTTTAAGATTTTATTTATTTATTTTTAGAGAGGGAAGGGAGGGAGAAAGAGAGAGAGAGAGAAACATCAGTGTGCGGTTGCTGGGGGCCGTGGCCTGCAACTCAGGTATGTGCCCTGACTGGGAATCGAACCTGCGACACTTTGGTTCGCAGCCCATGCTCAATCCACTGAGCTATGCCAGCCAGGGCAAGATTTGCGTTTTAGAAGAGCCTTCTGGCTGCTGATGTGAAGAAGGGACTGGGGTGGGGGAGGGAGGACTGCAAGGCAGGGAGACCAAGGAAGCTGATGTAATAGGGCAGATCACGAGGCCAAACTGGGGCAGTATTTCCAGGAATGGACAAAAGGGTACAGGTGCAAGATCTGTAGAGGGATAAGAGTTACAGGATTTCATGACATATTTTGATTGATGGTCAAGGAGAAACTGAAAACTGGGAAAACACCCAGGGTAGAGCCTGTGTCCAGGCTGCTGAGAGGCCACTGCCAAAGTGTGGTCACCTCAGGAGAAACCATAGGAACAGAGCCTGAGGTCCCGCCTTGCCCTCCCAACTCTGCCTCTCACCAGCCGCATGTCCTTGGAATGTTACTTATGCACTCTGAGTGTGTTTCCTCCTCTGTAGAAAGGGAGAAATTTTATTTCCTCCATAGGGTTCTCATGAAGATTAGACAAAACATGTGTGATGTCTGTACATAATAAGAGTCAATGCCTGTTTCAAAGCTCAGCCCTGTTCCAGCCCAAATCTCTGGCTCCCAAGCAAGATAGATGATCTCTATCAATGGCAATTGCTATGCCTCCTGGTCACAAGGGGTGGGGCTCCATAGCCTGACCTGCAGGTGTCCTACCATGCGTCAGCAACAGGCAACCCTGGCTGCCAACATCCCGCCAGCTAAGAAGAATGTCCTGGGGCCCTGTTTGCTCACTCTCCAGCCAGCGTGGGCCCTTCCCCTGAACTCCCCTTCCCAATAGTGTTCCAGAGGCTTACCAAGCTACCTTGGTGGGCAGAAAGGAACCTCTGAAGGTCACTAAGATGTACTGAACTTGACTAGGGTCTTGCCCCGTCTCCCCCTTCATTTGAGTTGCAGCG
This sequence comes from Phyllostomus discolor, assembly GCF_004126475.2. Lineage (NCBI taxonomy): Eukaryota > Metazoa > Chordata > Mammalia > Chiroptera > Phyllostomidae > Phyllostomus > Phyllostomus discolor. Next base: position 26,715,475 of record NC_040907.2, on the reverse strand, counting down.
GTTCTGAATTCTTTCTGCCCACCTATTCCTCAGACTACCTCTGCAATGAGGTAAGGGGAGGGTCCAGCCTGCAGGACGAAGGTTAAAACCATCTGAGGAGGCAGCTGGATATTGCAGTCTTGCCGGTTCCCCTCACCCTCCTTTAACATCCTTCCAATCCCTTCAAATCCTTAATCTAATCCATTAACCATCCTTAATCCCTTAATGTAAACAGGACCTTAGGGTCTGCGCTAGGCCTCAAGCCCAGCTCTCTTTCCAGAGCACCAGACCCCTGATATCCCACTGATCTCAGGACCCAGACTCTTGGACACCCCCTGACGAAAAGAAATTTCATTCTTTTCCTCTGAACCCTCAGGTCAGTAAATGGTCAGGTCGCCTCCTACCCACGGTTCCAGGCCAGAAACCTAAGCATCAACCAGGCTTCCTCTCTCTTCCTCCTGTCAGTTCTACTAAATCTCTGCCACCAATCTGCTCCTTTTCTCCATCTTCCTCCACTTCCTGTGCATGTCTCCACAAGGTATACCCAATCACTGACTTCTGGCCTCTCGCCTGGCAGTGAAAATTCAACAGCCTACAGAACTTTTCTTTGATTCAGGGGATTCCAATGGCACAAACTGCTCTATTCTGACATTTTTCAGAAATCGCAATCTTTTATTATTAGAAGACATCCCAGAAGGCAACATTTTGAAATCAAGCAATCAATAATCACAACAGTATCTGCCTTTCAAAATAAATTTGCCTTGAAGACCCTTGCAACAGCAGAATTGCCCAAGAGGTTTTTTCCTTGTACAATTAACACCACTTTGCAAAACTCATACAAAAATATGCTTTTAAAAAAGAGACTGCCTCTAGCATAATACCCAATAACAGTTTATAAAACATGAGCTTCCTAAGCCTTCAATCTTTTTTTTTAAAGGTTTTATTTAGCCCTGGCTGGTGTGGCTCAGTGGACTGAGTACCTGCCTGGGAACTGAAGGGTCACCAGTTCAATTCCAAGTCAAGGAACATGCCTGGATTGCAGGCCAGGTCCCCAGTGGGGGATGGGTAAGAGGTCACAACACACTGATGTTTCTCTCCCTCTCTTTCCCTCTCTCTAAAAATAACAAGGTAAAATAGCTTTAATATGGCTTCTTTTTTAAAATCCTACACTTAATGAATGCTTAGTAGATGCAGTCAGAGTTCCAAGGAAGTAATGGATCATCAAATCCTCTGTGCACTTAACCCAACACTCCACGCCCTGACGCCCAGAGGGCTTAAACATTTTGTCCGAATCTCACAGCTAGTGAGTGAAGAAGCCAGGATTCCAGCTCAGCCATCTCACCACCGGGTGGCGAACTGTAAAGGTCCTTGGGATCATCGACTGTTTTGCTCACCAGCTCCTGCCACAGCTAAATAACTAGTGGATGCACGAATAAGTGGAATGTAGGAATTATGAACGAAAGTGCAGATCGAGTCTTTGTCCAGTTACTACCTGCCAGAAAGCCGCGGGCCCTGCCCTGGTGGTGTAGGCCAAGAACTCACTCCAGGGATCTGTGGCGACTCAGCGGGGAGCCAGGCTTGCACAATGCAGGTGCGGGCTGTTCCCTCCCTTCCGCCGCTTTCATGCTCCGGGACAGTCCAGGCCAAGGCTTCCTGTGCACAGCCAGGGGCCTGCAATGTCCGGCTGCCGGCCCTCCGGCTCCAAAGCTCCACCCAGCCCTGGAGCTGCCGTGGGGAGGTTATGAAGGAGGCGCCCCTTGCCCCTCACCCAGGGTTTGCCAAGTCCTGGCTAGAGGTCTGGTTCCCTGTCCCAATTCCACTTCCTAGTTGTGTCTGCTAGCAGTGCCAACACGGATTTGTTGCTTCCTGGTCCTTCCCCTCCTGCCCTCACCCCCTTGACATACAGAGTCAGGGTGGTCAGGCACTGAGAGGCAATTTAAATTCAGCACCCACCCCCACCCCTCCACAAGTATGATAACAATAACTCCTACATCACGGACTACCTTCTAGGGGGTAGAATGCCCAGCCAGGAGGTTTGCATGAATTTAATCTTATTTAAATTCTATTTAATCTTCACAACAGCCATGCACGATGAGTCTCCTTATCCCTATTTGACAAGGTGGACACTGGGGACGCGTTTGGTTTAAGTGCCTTTCTCAGATCATGCAGCTTGAGGTGGCGGAGCCCAGATCTGTTTGACTCCAAGGTCTTGCTTTCCATTCCCACGTTTTGGCCCAGGGGCACGAACCAGGCCTCGGGATAGAGATCCAGATGGGCACTTTCCTACCTTTCAAGAAGCTCCACCCCTTCTGATGGGGGCACATTTTCTAATGCTGGATGATCTAGGAACTTGCTTCATTGCTAGGCAGACAAAACAGCACACCTGAGCACTTAGGCATAGAGAGATTTCAGGTGGCAGGAGCGGCTTGCACAAAGCCTGAGACTGGACCTCTGGGTCAAGTTCCTGAAGCAACACATCAGTGCTCCCTCCAGTGTACCCACCTACAGCCTCTGCCTTCTGAATTGGGTGCTCCATCCATGGGGACATCTCCAAGTGTGTCTGTTGCCAAGACTTCAGGAAAAGCTTATCTCCTCCCACAGGACCCAATGTGGGAAAGGCCTAGTAAATAAATGTCTAACAGCTGGCCCAGGATGGGGAGAAACTCTGATATGTAGCATTTGTGGGTTTCCATGGAATACATATTCCACCATGGCCAATGTCAGCTGCCAAAGTTGGAGATGGACAGTACTTCTACCATAACAGATACAATCCATATAGTAAGATATAGTAAAGTAAGTAAGGAATGATGAGTTTACAGCCTTCACTGTCTTGGTTTTTAGAATTTATTTAAGTGTACATTTATATACTTTACTTTTTAATGACTGTGCTTAACAACCAACTCCCATAATTCCTAAAAAGGCAACAATTGGCTCTCTCCAAGTTAGTACAAGCAAGTCCAGTGCCTAAGGAACTCGGGTCCAAGGGCTGGCCCCTCCTCGTGCTTCCTCCGGCCTGGGGCCGCCTGCATGGGATTTTCTCCCTAGCCTGGGTTTCCCTCTAGTGGACAGAAGAGTCATTCCAGGTGATCCTCTCGCTCCACCTGCACCCAGAGCTCAGCACTCAAAGCAGGGCGAGGATGAAGTTATCATTCTTCATGAGGAAAGTTTCTCAAGAGGGATCTACATGGTTTCTGAATTGTCCTCAGGCACTAGGCACTTGGCATTCCCCGTCTCTGAGGGGCAGTGTCTGGAGGGCCCCCTCAGCTTCAGCCGTTATCACAATCTCCAGAGCTTCTCAAAAATCTCGTCTCACCCCCCACGTGGCAGCTCGGGCTGTCTGCACCAGCTGTTCCAGTGTGGGGAACCCTCTTCCATTACACCTATCTTTAAGAAGGCACACTGAGAAACCCTGTCTGCGTTAGGGATTAAGTGTTGACATTAACACGTAGCCCGCTGTGGAGACACTGATGAGGACCATTCCTAAGGGTTGGGCATGTATAAGAAAATGGAGTCGATTAGATGTAGAGTTACGGCTCTGACTCTCCCTCCTGCATCATCCAGAGGTGATCTTTCCAAAGCACAGATATGTCCGTGTCACCCCTACACTCACAAACCTCCTGTAATTCTCTGTGCCTTTCGGCATCGGTCCAGAGCCAGGCACTCGCTTTCTGTGGTTGAGACTCCACTCGTGCTGTTAACCTTCAATTTCCAAAGCAAGAAAGAGAAGAAAACTGAGGTTTTTGAAATTCTTTTCTGGGCCAGGCTCTGTGATAAATACTTTGCAAAGAGCATCTTATTTAGTTCTCCAATTCTGCTGCTAGAGATAAGCATTTACAGATGAGAAAACTGAGTCAGTAAAAGTTGGATCAGAGTTACACAGTTTGCAAACAAATAAGTTTTGAATTCAGCCCATTTCTCTTTGTTCTTGAAAACTGTCCCTGTCTCAGCAGGCCAGGCCTTTCTCCTGGGTTGGCTGCAGAGACGGAGGCACAGTCTCCAGAGCTCCTTCCTCGCTGCACTCAAGGCAAGGCCACATTCCTTAGGGTTCTAAGGAACAGGCTGCTTTTCAGTGAAACCCAAGCAGAGGTTACAGAACCACAGACCTGGGATAAGAAACCAGACTTGAATCTGATTAAATTCTTCTGGTGCTATCGCCAAAGACCTCCCTCTCCCTTCCTTCCCCCTTTCTCCTCCCTAACTCTCCCTTCTCGTCCTCTACCACGTTCATCTCCTTAACTTCCGCTGGAATCCTAGACATCTTTAAGGTTCAGATCAAATTTCCCTCCTCCAGAGAGCCCTCTCAGACAGCCTGGCTCAGGAATCTGCCTAATGAAAGTGAGAATTGTTGCAGTTTGAAAGGAAGAGCAGATTTCTGGCTAAATGTGAGGATTGATCTCATGTGTTCATCTCCCTCACTCCTGAAATTCCATTAAAATGACAGTAAATGCATTAGGGAAAAAAATATAAACTCGCAAGGGAAGAGAATGACTGCTAAATGGATATGGGATTTCTTTTCGGAGTGATAAAATGTTCTGGAATTAGTTGTGGAAGCTATAAGAAAGAAAAGAAAAAAGAAAAGAAAGGAAAAGAAAAGAAAAACAGGAAGGAAGGCATAAATGGGAGGTTAGACCCCTACCAGTGCGTGGATGTGTAATAATATTCACACAGTTTGGTTAACCAGGAAAGCTCTCCTGAGCATCAGTATCCATTTTTTTTTTTTTTTACTGGAGTTTCGTTATGTAGGCATGATTGATTGAATTATTGCCCACTCAATTTCCAGTTCCCTTTCCTATCCCAGAAATCAGGCTGATATCACGTGGCTTAAAGCCTCAACCCTATAATCATATAATTGGCCCTTCTGGCTTGGCCAACCCGTATTCTAAATCATCTTAAATTATCTAAGCACCCACCAAGAGTACCTTCATTAGCATAAACCATTCTTTGGGAGCCTTGAATAGCAAAGACTGTCCTATCACTCAGGAAATTCCAAGGATTTTGAGGCTACCTCCTAGGGAAGGGAGAAGGTAATAGAAACACACACAGGGGCCAGTCAAATTCTTTTTTTAAAAAAAGATTTTATTTATTTAGCCCTGGCTGGCGTAGCTCAGTGGATTGAGCATGGGCTGCGAACCAAAGTGTCGCAGGTTCGATTCCCAGTCACAGTATATGTCTGGGTTGCAGGCTATGTCCCCCAGCAACCACACATTGATGTTTCTCTCTCTCTCTATCTCCCTCCCTTCCCTTCTCTAAAAATAAATAAAAGGTTTTAAAGGTTTTATTTATTTATTTTAGAGAGGGGAAGGGAAGGAGAAAGAGAAACATCAATGTATGGTTGCCTCCCACGTGCCCCCTACTGGGAACCTGGTCCCCCAACCCAGGCATGTGCCCTGAGCAGGAATTGAACCAATGATCTTTTGGTTTGCAAAACAATGTCTAATCCACTGAGCTGCACCAGTCAGAGTCGGTCAAATTCTTTATTTATACAATGGACCCATGCCAAAGCACATCATTGAAAAAATTCACAATACCAAGACAAAGAGCACATCCTAAAAGCTTCCAGAGAGAAACAGATCACGTACAAACTTTTACAGATTAAATGATATTAATCTTCACAATAGCAAGGCTGGTGACTATGAAACAGGAAAACAATACCTATAAAATTCTGGGGATAGCCCTGACTGGTGTGGCTCAGTGGATTGAGTGAACCTGTGAACCAAAGGGTCCCTGGTTTGATTCCCAATCAGGGCACATGCCTGGGTAGTGAGCCAGGTCCCAAGTAGGGGGAGTGCTAGAGGCAATGATGCATCATGTTTCTCTCCCTCTCTTTCTCCCTCCCATTCCCTCTAAAAATAAATTTTAAAATATACAAATAAATAAAATTCTGAGGACAAAGTATTTCTAATCTAGTACTTTATACCCAATCGAACCATCAACCAAAGGTGCAGGTATAATAGATACAACTTCAGAAATGTAAGGTCTCAAAAGTTTTACTTCTCAAGTACCTTTTCTCAGGCATCTGCTGGAGGATGTGCTTCACCAATGGGAGGAAGTAAATCAAGAAAGAAGAACTGAGCTCCAGAAAACAGGGGAGCTAACAGAAGAGGGAAACAAAGGGAATTTCCAGGATGATGGTGAAGGGAACTTGCAAAATGACAATTGTGGAGCAGGCCTAGAGATCACTAAGTTCAAATTGGAGCTGAAAGACAAAGGGCTCCAAGAAGGGATATTTCCAAGAAAAAAATGGAACCTGACATGTTGGACCATATGAAATGATCTTTGTAGCTCTAGTGGGAATGTGTAGGGCTAAATTCATACTATATACATAGAAATCTAAGCAGAAGAAAAAAATGAGACAATTTAACTCTGAATATATGTAGCCAAAATACTATAAATATTGAATATTTATTTTAAATTTGAACTATAATTCTATTAGAAGAATAAGAGAAGACCAAGTATGTGGGGTGAAAAGGGAAATATAAGCACTACATCTTCTCCTGTTTTAAAATGTCAGTGAGCCCTGGCTGGTGTAGCTCAGTGCATCGAGCACAGGCCTGCAAACCAAAGGGTCACTGGTCCGATTCCCAATCAGGGCACATTGCTGGGTTGCAGGCCAGGTCCCCAGTAGGGGGTGCACAAGAGGCAACCACACACTGGTGTTTCTCTCCCTCTCTTTCTCCCTCCCTCCCCCTCTGTCTAAAAATAAAGAAATAAAATCTTTTTTAAACCCTCCATTCTTCTCCCTTTTAAAAAATAAATTAAAATAAAATAAAATGCCAATAAGAATTTTTAAATCAGCAAAAAATTATCTGGGTCACTCAAAATATGGAAGTAAGGACTAGGGACAAAAACCAGCTAAAAGACTAGTTGCCTCTGGGGACTGGGAATCAAGGGTGGAGAAGCAGAGCAGAAGACTGCCTCTTTTATTTTTAACTTGTCATACATTTAGTTGCTTTTTAAAAAACTATGTTCATGTATTTATTTTTGATTAAAAATCTTTTTTAGGAAAAATGAAGAAAATTAAAAATTGCAGAAAAATTGAGTGTCCCTAGGGAAGCATTTGTTACTTTGGTGAATTCATCACCATCCTGGGTCCAGACATCTCCGCAGAAACCAGGGCTGTTAGGCCTAAGAGCAGCAGCATTTCTATGAGCAACCACACATTAACCAGGCTCATGAGACCGATATTTCAAGTCAAATACCAATTCATTAATTTATAAAGAGAAGCAAAGCTTTGAGGCAGACTGGATCTTCTTGTTTGCTGATGAGTGCATTCTCTCCCTGGGGTGAATCTACACAGGGAATAAGGTGGTTTTCAGCATGTTGCTTGGTGGTCCAGAGCACCAGGAAAGTGGGGGTTGAATTAGGAGGTTTCAAAGAATGATGCCTCCATTTCCCATGTTCCTGGACCAGCATCTTTGCCCCCAGGAAGTGCTAGGATGGACACTCTGGTGATTGCCTTGACGACTCTTCTTGATCTCTGTCCAGACCCCTCCTGACTGGCACTTCTTTTCTTTAGCTGCATTAATACCTTTATTCAGGTTATAGGCTAGACTGAGCCTAATTCTGCCTCCATCTCTAAAGTTGATACATCTATTTTATTATTTTATTTTATTTGCAAATGAGTTGGTTTAATACAAGGTGATACAGAATTCAGGATAGAACAAAGACTGAAGAACACACGTTGACAGGATTCTGGGCTGGGTTTATGCTGACCTCAGAGCCAAGGTTGAAATGGCAGAGTGAGAAGAACTAAAGCTATGAGCCATTGCATGATTATAATAATTACCTTTTTTTTTTACAGAAGTTTATTCTTAAATGTGCAACAGGCTCCAAGACAACACCACTCTAGCTATAGGTGGCAAGAGATGTTATGACAGGGAATCCAGGTTTTAAAGCAGGAATGGAGTTAAGGATTACCATTGTCCCAGGCATGGGAGCAGCTTCCTTTTGCCAGATTTCTTTTTTTAATAGCGTATTTTTAATGTACTTTTTCCATTACCAGTTATTCCCCTTATAACCTCTTCTACCTTCTTTTTTTTTAAGATTTTATTTATTTATTTTTTAGAGAGAGGGAAAGGGAAGGAGAGAGGGAGAGAAACATCAGTATGTGGTTGTCTCTCACATGCCCCCTGCTGGAGATCTGGCCTGCAACCCAGGCATGTGCCCTGACTGGGAATCAATCAAACTGGTGACACTTTGGTTCTCAGCCCATGCTCAATCCACTGAGCTACACCAGCCAGGGCATCTTTCTTCTTTGTTTAATAAGAGAAAGTTTATTTAGAAGGTCACAGAGGTAGAAGTGAGCCATAGGAAAAAATGGGCTTAGGAAACAAGTCACAGAGGCAAAAGAAGAGGTCCCTGGAGCTTAGGAGAGGGAAGGGTAAAGGTAACAGGCCAAGGGGGAGGGGGAGGGGTGGGCTTCATCAGATTTCTTCATTTCACCTGTGGCCAGGGGCCCCTTCCCCGCAGCTTTCACTTTTGGCTCCTCGAGTTTCTTCTGCTCCTGTTTTTGCTTCTGCTTGAACGCCTTATTTCCCTCCTCCACCTCCTTGGCATGCTTCTTGGGCTGCTTCAGGGGCTTCTTCTTCAGGGCCACCTTCACTGCGGTCCCTTCCCCAGATCCTGCCACCAGGATCTGATACATCTCCATTTTAAAGCATTAGAGGCTCATGTCCAGTGCAACACATTTACAAAGCACGCATGACATGCCAGACTCTGTTCTAAGCCCTGCAGTGACAGCAGTCAACAAGACTGACATTTGTCCCTGCCCTCACTGTGCTTACAGTCTGGTGAGGAAGACCAACATTAAGTAAAGTGCAAAGTGAAGGAACAGCCTAACTCTCACATGACAACTTAATTTACTTTATCCTATTTCTTAAGGTGGAGTCACCTCCTGGTTGCTTCCAGTTATCACCTACTACAACGAGAACCACGGTGGGGAGGAGCTGTTGAGTAAGGACTCTTGTCTAGATAGAGAAGGAAGACCCATTTTCCAAGCATAGATTCCCAACTTCCCATGGATTCTAAACCCAAAATCTTTCCAGTGAAGTAATTTTCTGCTTCAATTTATCTAGGGTTGGTTTCCGTCATTTGCCAACCAAAAGCTCTGGTACAGCAACCATTTCAGACATTTGTGGACCAGAAAACAAGTCACCGAAAGGCATTTCCAGTCCCTCTGCCTCAGGGCTGCAATCAGACCTGAAATCTTTCTGATCTGTGCCTTCTGTTCAGCACAAAGCAAGGCACACGGGCTGTCTCAGTAGAACCTGGTTGGCCGAGTCACTCAGTGAGTTCATAAATACCTGCCAGAAGCTGTTCTAGGTACTGAGGTTGCAAAGCTAGTAAGAACTGGTTGCTGTTTTCAAAGATGTCCCACAAGCACCTTAGACCCACCATCTAAAACTAAGGGGATCATCTATCTTGCCTTCTCCCAACCCATTTATCAGCTCACACCATGTCCCATGTTCCAACAACACTGAACTGCTTGCACTTCTCCTTTCCTTCTGCTTAGATGCCATCAGTGAATAGTTGGTGTTCTTGGAACACAGGGGTGAGAGGGAAAGAGACAGAGAGCAGGCATCAGGCTGCTGCTTGTTGACAGGGATGAGACCTTGAATGCCAGGTAAAGCATTCTAGATTAATTGGCAGCTATTCCAAGTTACTTTCCTTGGCCTAAATAGAATAACCTTGTAGTTTAGCTTTTCCCCTTTTACCGAAGATAGTCTACATGGAAGGTGACATAAGGGCTTATATGTCCATCATCTTGGCCCGAGGTGCAGCTGCAAGCAATGTTCCCATATTGCAGGTAAGCAGACAGAGGCCTCAAATGTCTCACCTCTACAGCTAGCAAGTAGCAAAGTAAGGGCTTGAACAAAGTTTCCAGACTCCAAATCCCCATTCTTTCCTCTACGGAGTGGGTTTTGTGTGTGGTGAGAGGGCGGGGCGAGCCTCATCCTTGGCCTGGCCCTAGGGGAAAATTCTCCCCACCTCCCGCACCAGGGGCTGTCTGTTTTCTGCTGGCCTCTCCTCCTGGCCTTAATTCCCTTTTCTAGATACTCTATCATCTTAAATCCTCACAACTCTGTGAGGTATTACCATCCCTTCGTTTTATAGATGAAATTGAGTTACAGAAAAGTGAAGTTTCAGGCTTCAAAGTCTGGAATTGTCACCCTCACTTCGCTGGGGTCCAGATTTGGAAGACCTAGCTAAAGACCCCCGTGAATGGGTGATGAAGCGGATGCTGGGGACCAGCCCCAGTTCAGTGATGAGGGCCGCCAGGTGGCGGTGGAGGTGTGACTGCTTCCCCACCTCATCACTCCCTTTCCTCCGCCCCCTCGCCCGCGGGCCAGACGCACCTGAACTAAGCTGGGCGAGGCCTGGGAAGTGAGTTCGCGGGGCTGGGCTGGGCCGGGCGGAACGGGGAGTAGCTCTTGTCCCCAGCCTAGAGTGGGCAAGGATCGCAGTTTTAGTTTGATCTGGGGGAGCCGCCCGGGTCTTAATAGAGAATCACGTCCCTACGAGACGACCGCCGGGCTGCATCAGCCTGCCGCCTGCCCTGCGCTCCCCAGTATGCAATTTATGGGGGAGCATAGGGACTAGAATAGAGAGGGAGAGCAACCAGAAGGATTGGGGTGGAAGCCACAGTCCCCACCTGTCGACCGCCAGGAGGCGGTGGGTAGGGGGAGTGGCTTGTCCCGTTGGGCCCGCCCCCGGGTCCCAGAGCCCAGGGCACGCGACGAGATATAAGGCTGCCGGGAAACAATGCGCCTGCATCTCGCGCTCCCGCGCCTATCCCGGTAGCGTCTGGGCCTCCGTGCACGAGCGAGGGAGGGAGGGAGAGAGGGAGCGCGACGGGGGCGCGCTCTTGAACGCGGGCCGCGCGCTCGGCGGCGCGCATGTGCTTGTGTGCGGACTGCCGGGCTGCCCAAAGCCGGCCCGGAGCGGCTCCGCTCCTGGTAGCGGGCGGCCGGAACGAGGTGAGACTAGGGACAGCCAGGGACGGGCACGGGTCTTAGGGCGCAGGCTGCAAGCTGCCTTCTGGGCACAGCGCGCCCCCGCCCGGCCCAGCGGGGCCCTGGGAGCTGCGCTCCGAGCGGCGCTGGCAAAGTTTGCTTTTGAACTCGCTCCCGGCAGCCTTGTCCGCGCGCTGTGAGCGGCTTCCCTGGGCACGCTGACCCAGAACCGGGCTCCCCAGGACGCGAGGGAAGGGCGTGGGTTCCAAGCTCAGAGGTTTGGAAGGGACGAGGGCCTTGCAGCCGGCAGTGCTGGGGGACCCGGGAACGCCTCCTCCCTGGGCCCTTACCCCAGTCAGCACGTCCCCCTTCCCTCTCGCAGGGAGCGGACATGGACTTCGACTCGTACCAGCACTATTTCTACGACTATGACTGCGGGGAGGATTTCTACCGCTCCACGGCGCCCAGCGAGGACATCTGGAAGAAATTCGAGCTGGTGCCGTCGCCCCCCACGTCGCCGCCCTGGGGCTCAGGTCCCGGCGTCGGGGACCCGGCCTCTGGAATTGGTCCCCCGGAGCCGTGGCCCGGAGGGGGCGCCGGGGATGAGGCAGAATCCCGGGGCCACTCAAAAGCTTGGGGCAGGAACTACGCTTCCATCATCCGCCGAGACTGCATGTGGAGCGGCTTCTCGGCCCGGGAACGGCTGGAGAGAGCGGTGAGCGACCGGCTCGCCACTGGTGCGCCCCGGGGGAACCCATCCAAGGTGTCCGCCGCCCCGGACTGCGCTCCCAGCCTCGAAGTCGGCAACGCGGTGCCCGCTGCCCCCTGTCCGCTGGGCGATCCCAAGACCCAGGCCTGCTCGGGGTCCGAGAGCTCTAGCGACTCGGGTAAGGACCGCTCCGGGCCAATCATCAGGGGGACACCCCATGGGTGGCCAAAACTCTGCCGCTGCCTGAGGTCAGGCACTGGGTCTTTGCCAGCCCTTCGGCTACCTCCCCCTTTCTCTGGCTGCAGTTGCCGGTGTAGCCCCCAGCGGTGTCTGTCTGGCACGTGGGTGTGTTAGTAAACAGTTTAAAGAAGTGGCGTGGGAGCCAGCGTTTCTCTGATGATGATTGGAACCCCAGGGGACAAGGGAGACGGGGTGAGAGGCTTTGCACTCAGAGAGGACAATACTAGGATTGCACTGCATGGAATTTCTGTCCTCTGGAGGCTGGAAGGGTCCCTTAAGGGTCACTCCAGGCTTGAAGTTTTTCTGTGGCTGCCTCTTCCTGGGAAACTCACACTCCCCTAGAGAGAGAAGTTGAGGAGCTTTTTGTGCAAAGTCAGAGCCTTCATCCTTTTAAAAACCTAGTCCCCTGTGCTTTACTTTAAGAATCTCGCCCACCCCTTACCATTTGTGCATCAGCACCATTACCCATGAGACAGGCAGGGGAGGAATGAACTCTCCCCAGCAACAGATGGAAGAACTGAGGCTTAGAAGTAGGAAATCAGTAGAAGTGAGCCCCAGTTTCCTGCCATCTAGCCAGCCTCTTTTCCCTTCCTTCATGGCAACCAGACACTTCTTCCTTGATATGCAGAGGAAGTAGTAGTTTATCTGAGAAGGGCTACACCTTGACTTGTTGCTTTGGCCTGAGGTGGAAAGGTGACCCTTTAATTCCGTCCCAATCCATCTGAGACCATCAGCTGCCTCCTCGCATTCAAAAAATGTTCACGGGTCCCTACTTTGTGCCAAACTCTTGGCTAGATGCTGGGGTCAAGGGTAAGCAGCTCCAGGCCCTTTCCCCCATCCCTGAATGCAAGTGTAAACCTCACTGAGGACAAACCAGCATCTTGTGCCGCCAGACTACAGTGTAGTCAGCCCAACCTGGTCTCTGCAGAGTGGCAGCGGACAGGATGTTTTTACAGGGTGCGGACTGAGGCTAGCATCAGGCAAATCAGGACAGAGAAAACTCACTGTCACTTTTACAAATAACTTTTATGTGACCATTTGGAGGGAACTGGGGAATGGGATATGGAAGTCATTGTACATATGAAGGGAAAAGTAAGGATAACAAGAACAATTAAAAGTCCTTTTTTTTTTCAGTCCACTGTGTTTAAGGTCATTTGTAACTTGCTTGCTTTCTACATTAAGCTTGTGTTTGTTTAATGACTGGAATGGGAATTTTGAGATCAAGAAACCAATACCAGGTCCGGCACAAATAATGCCCCCCTTTTTATTACAAAATCATAAGCATGTAATTCTGTCACATAACAATATCACACTCAAGCACACCATGTGACATTTTAGGTGAAATGTTCAAATTAAAACGATAAATTATTACACCCATATTATTACTCTAGCAACCATACTCAAGCAGGCCTTACTTCTGCCAGACCCTGTATTTCTACATAGGCTGATGGAGTGGCAGAGTGGGAAGAATGCCGTTTTGAGAGTTTGGAGATCTTAGTTTGAGATCCAGAATGTTACAAAGGTGATGTGTGGCCTTGGCTGATCTAGCTCTGCTTCTCCCTCGGCACACGAAGCTGTTGGCCTCTTGTCCAGCGGAGGGCATTTCCTCTTCTGGGTAGAGTTAGACATCACTCTCTGGAGAGGAGAATGGTGGTCTTTATGTCATCTTTAAGCAGAGCCTTCCCAGCCACCAGGTTTGAGATATTTAAAGATCTGAGATGTGGGGGAGCCTCCTGAATCACTTTCTGACCTGCCCTTTAACCTGAACCTGTTTGCAAGCTCCTGGTTCATAGGCCACATGGACTAGAACAAAATGCAACAGATTGCAAACAATGAGGGGGGTGGAGAGAATGACTGATGGCAAGGCTCAGCCAATAGGGGGTAGGGGCTGGGTAAAACAGCATTCCAAACACATCCTAGTCAGCCAATCACGGGCCTTGGGGCCAGGAGGGCTGAATGGTCAGGTTTTATTAATGGAGAAATAATGCGATTGTCCACACACAATGGAAGCCTTCCTGACAAAGGGGCTCAAGCGTCCTGATATGCAAAAGAGACAGAGAACTGAGCTCCTCTGTTGTCAGGGTGAAATGCATTAAGGTGGTCTTCTGTGTGGGGGGCTGAAAACGTGTGGAGTAGGAAGGTTTTCTTCCCCATTCCCAGATGGGGTGACCCAAGAGACCTTCAAGCCAGGGAATGATGGGGGCATGTCCAGTATTTCCAGGCCCCTGGCTTTTCAGCCCTTGTATAGGGGCCATTCTTCTGCCCAGTTCCTGCCCCTGGCACAGGTAGCTGTCGCTTATACCTTTGTGAAGTTCCTGCTGCTTTTGCTGACGTGCAGTTACAAATCCAGCCCTGTTCTGGTCCAGGGAAGGGGGTGGGGCTGGCATCCTGCAAATGATGGATGACTTTAGAAACCCATTGAACCCAGGAGCAAAATGCCCCTAAGGGAAACCTTTCCCTCCCCTCTGTGGGTGAGGAGGGATGTGTTGTAGCCCTCCCTTCTCTGAATCTTCCCTTGAAAGGGATAGTGGAATAGAGAGGTGGGGGAATAATAGGATTTATAACTTGTGAAAAGTAACAATTCCCCAAGTGCAGGCTGTGTTGGGCAGGAACAAAGGGCAACTCTGCCCACAGACCCCTCATTTACAATTCTGATGGGGCATGAAAGAGCCCGACTGGGGAAGATCTTTATAGCTAAACTTTGTCCCAGGCTGATAGCTCTTTCTCTCCATCCTCTGGTGGGGGAGGGGAGAGCCTATGCAGACCGGGGGCTGTTGGCTTGGGTCTGCCTTTTGTTCTTATCTAAGCCTTGCTGTACAAAAGGAAATTGGAGAATATTTTCCTTCTCCCTTATTTACCCTCCTTTATTCATCCTGCCCTTACCCAATTACAAATGAATCAGCTGTCTTTCCCCTCACTTCAATTTGTTTATATCTAAATTGGGAAAATGTCACCTCCTTTCCCAAGGCCCAGCATAAGGTCCTTGTATGTGTTTCTCATGGGGTGTGTTTTTTTCTCTTGATCTCTCCTGTTGGACAGAGGGTGAAGAAATTGATGTTGTGACAGTGGAGAAGAGACAGTCGCTGGGCGTACGGAAGCCGGTCACCATCACGGTGCGAGCAGACCCATTGGACCCCTGCATGAAACACTTCCACATCTCCATCCATCAGCAACAGCACAACTATGCCGCCCGTTTCCCTCCAGAAAGCTGCTCCCAAGGTGGGGCTTCAGAGAGAGGTCCCCAAGAAGAGGCTCTGGAGAGAGATGCTCCAGAGGAAAAGGAAGATGAGGTACATGAAGAAGTTGTGAGCCCCCTGCCAATGGAAAGTGAGGCTCCCCAGTCCTGCCACCCCAGACCCGTCAGTTCTGACACTGAGGATGTGACCAAGAGGAAGAACCACAACTTCCTGGAGCGCAAAAGGCGAAATGACCTCCGTTCGAGGTTCTTGGCCCTGAGGGACCAGGTTCCCACCCTGGCCAGCTGCTCCAAGGCCCCCAAAGTGGTGATCCTGAGCAAGGCCTTGGAATACTTGCAAGCCCTGGTGGGGGCTGAAAAGAGGATGGCTACAGAGAAAAGGCAGCTCCGATGCCGGCAGCAGCAACTGCAGAAAAGAATTGCTTTCCTCAGTGGCTACTAACTGACCAAAAAGCCTCACTGCTCTGTCTTACAAAAACCCAAGTTTATTTCTTAACCTTTTCTCCCCCCGCTTAGTAATTTGCACATTTTGGTTACGGTGGGACAGTCTGGACAGTAGATCCCAGGATGCTTTGCAGCTGGTGCACACAATAAGGGCTTGCATTCTTGGAAACCTGGAACCCCAGCTCTCCCTCTTCCCTGACTCACGGGAGGGAACACTGCGTCTTCTGTGGCGCCTTCGGATTCTCGGGCAGGCAGCTGACTGAGGAGCCCCGGGGTCAGCCTCGCTTACCAGCTCTGGAGAAAAGCCTGACAGATGCTATGCAACAGGTGGTGAACGTGGTTGGGGCCTCCAGCCTGCATGAAACCTCACACTCCGGATGCAAGTTAGGCTGGGAAAGGATGCTCCCGCTGCCGTCTCTGGGGTGATGCTAGGACAGCTGGGCCTGGACACGCTCCCCGAGGCTCCTTTTTCCAGGAGACACATGAGCTGTCTTGGGTGAAGACAAGCTTGCAGACTTGATCAACGTGGACCGTTACCTCACTGTCAGACACTTTACAGTACCTGAGGAGTTGTAAACCTTTATATATACACATATATATTACAATGTTAGATGACCGCCCTGTTCCCCCTCTCAGTGCTGCAAACTTGACAACATTTAAAGAGCTCGGCCTCCAGGTTCTTTGTCTCATAGCCCCTTGAGCCTCGTCCTCTGAAGGAGAGACCATTCTGTCCTCATAAGGGACTTTTTTGTTTCCACAGGTCAGAAATATTTCCCTAAGACACAGGGAAATGAGCCCCTAGCCTGGAGATAGCTTGGAGTCCTGGCAGTGAACTTGTTCCCTAGCCAGGTGTCTTCCATCTTGGAATCTTCACAAGGCAGACGTCAGGCACCTCAGGGGTGAGACCTGTACCACTTCCTAGTCTCCAGCTGCCTCTCATCTCAATCCCTGACTGATAAGTTTGAAGTTCTACTAGAGATATGCAAACCCGTCCTTTTCATGCAAATCCAAGGAGCTTGTTGTCTCTGCAGCCACCCTTGGGCCTCCTACCAGCCTGGCATGAATCCCTTTCCTAGAATCTGAGACTTACTGAAGTTCTTACTGGGAGAGCTGCTGGGACTCATCCAGCACTCCAGAAGGCGGCCTAGCTTCCTGGTGGGAGCTCTGCTTAGTGGACCATGTTGGATTTTGTCCCAGCTGGACTTGGCACCTCCAAGTGGATTCCAGGTGCAGCCTCCAGTCTGTGAAAGGCACCCAACCCTACAGTGTCTTGTGGGCAACTTCAAGAGTCCTTAAGCCTAGTGTGGAAGAAGGACCAGCTCCCTCCAGAACTCTCCCCAGGACAGCAGGTGTCTGCTGGTTGTAGGTTGGAAAGTGGGGCAGGGAAGGATGGTAGAAGGCTGTATGTGGCTCTGGAAAACCACCTGCTACTTCCGAACCTATTATGCACGATGGCATGTTTCTGAGGTTGCTTCCTCATGTCAGAGAACCCCAGTGGAAGTTTGGGGAAAGCCTCTGTACCTGTTGGAGCATGGTGTTTGGAGCCAGCTGACTTCTGGAACCGTCTTTGGAGAGCGGGTGGGAAGCAGGTTTCTGATGTCTCACCTGAACAGCTTGTCTTTTACAAGCTGCTGTTGGGTATTATGCTGGGAGCAGTCTTTTTTTTTTTATACTGTATTTTTGTATGCCTTTTGCAAAGTGGTGGTGTTTTTCTACAAGAAAAAAAATGCCTCGGGCAATTCTGTTGCAAGAGTCTGATTTATTTTCATCGGCAAGTTTACCTGAAGTTTTCTATTTAGTTGTGATTATCGATCCCCTGATTTTAAAATGTTGCCTTCTGGGACATCTTCTAATAAAAGATTTCTCCAACACGTCAGAGTTGGGGCAGCTGGTGCCAGATGAGTCTGCCAGAACCCAGGAAGACGATTCCAGGGCGGCCAGCAGGGAGCCAGTGGGTTGCATGTCTCTAACCATGTTGCTAACCTGGTCATTCCACTTCGGGTTCCTGAAATGCCGTTTCAGACATGTCTAAACAATGTAGGCTCGGCACTTGGTAAACATAAAATTTGCTTGGGAATTGCGAAGATGCTGAATTTGTACTTTAGAAGGCTTGAAATCCTGGTTCCACCACTTACTTATTCTGTGCCTTTATCTTTCTGAGTCCTAGTTTCCTTATCTGTAAGATGGGAATAAATGCCCCTTCACAGGGATTTGGCAGGTGTTAAATGAAGTAGAGGATAAACCACTTTTGAAACTATAAAGCCTTATATTCTTTAGGGTGGGACTCTTTGTACACCAGTGGTATGATGGCCCTGGTCAGGATATCTTTTTAAAAATTCACAGTGAATTTGTGATATAATGTGATTTTTTCTTCTTCCCTGGATTTTAATGAGAAAAAATCAAGGCTCCTTTTCCCTCCCGTAGTTCTCATAAACTTGCTATAAATGCAAGAGGAGAGAAATTAGTAATAGCTCTTCCTGATAGAGTACTGCCTGTGTCTGAGCTCACTTCTCCATATTATGCCACACCGATCACATGCCAAGGCTGCAGAAGAGGGAACTGTGACACAGCTAGTAAGTGAACGAGTTGGGATTTGAAACCAGCCCCGCCTATTCCACAGACAAAAGTCTCAAACGCTGTGTAGTGATGATGGACTTGTTTTGTTAGCATGAGGTGTGTGGAGGAGGTAAATATGAATTCCATCGCTTAACTGCTTTTTGGGACTCTCTTCATGAGGTCATTGTGCTTGCCACTTAGTGGGATGAAGTGAAGCAAATGCTCCATGACCAGCCAGCCCCTCTGCCCCTTTGTGGGCTGAGAGGGTTAGTCTTGCCCCAGAGGGGCCCCTTCTGGGACTGGAAAGAGAACAGGTGCTGTGCAGAAAGGCCGTGAGCATCAAGGTGGGAGAAGGCCACTTTGCCTCAGCTGCTCCCACCTTAAAGGTGAAACCTGGGTTGGTGTTGCCTTCCTGTACTCCTACGGACCCTGAGTGGAGTCAAAAAGCTGCTATAAAGTCCTCACATTTACCTAGTGCCCCTTATCACAACCTGGTAAGTAAGCAATATCTGCCACATGGTACTGGAGCCCAGAGGGGTTTCTTGGTCAGGGTCACATAACAAAATCAGAACCCTAAACCCAGTCTCCTGTCAGGTACACTTTACACTGCACCCTCACAACCCATACATCATCACCAAACCCAATCCATAAATAGCTGTTTGATAAAAATATCTTGGATTACTGGGTCTCTCTCTTTAAAAGTGATTTTAGAGAATGAGAAATATTGATATTTTTATTTTTGTTTTTTCCCTGGCTGGTGTGGCTCAGTATATTGAGCATTGGCGTGCAAACCAAAAGGTCTCCAGTTCAATTCCCAGTCAGGGCACATGTCTGGTTTATGGGCCAGGTTCTCAGTTGGGGGTCTGTAAGAGGCAACTGACATGTTTCTCTCCCTCTCTAAAAACAAACAAATATAATTTTTAAACATTTTATTTATTTACTTTTTTTTAAAAGATTTTATTTATTTACCTTTAAGGAGGGAAGGAAGAGGGAGAGAGAGAGAGAGAAACATCAATGTGCGGTTGCTGGGGGTTATAGCCTGCAACCCAGGAATGTACCCTGGCTGGGAATCGAACCTGGGACACTTTGGTTCCCAGCCCGCGCTCAATCCACTGAGCTATGCCAGCCAGGGCTATCAAATATAATTTTTAAAAATTTATTTAATTTTAGACATTGGGGAAAAGGGGAAGAAAGAGAGGGAGAGAAACATCAATGTGTGGTTGCCTCTCATGCACCCCCTACTAGGGACCTGGCCCACAACCTAGGCATGTGCCCTGACTTGGGAATTGAACCAGAGACCCATTGGTTCGCAGGTTGGCGCTCAGTCCACTGAGCCACATCAGCCAGGGCTAAATACAATCTAAAAAAAAATTTAGTTACAGTCAACTGTTCACATCCTTTTTATTGATTGGTTGTGTTTTGAGAGTACATTTATTAAAGCTGGGGCCAGTGAAACAAAGGAAGGGCTTGAGGTGGAAGAAGCAGCAGGACAGAGCCCAGGCAGGGCTGCTTTGGCTCCAGAAACATTACAGGGAAGAAGGGAGCCAAAGTGGGCTGCTCCCTGAAAAGTCAGTAAAGGGGGCCTCGGAAACAGGTTCGGGGGGTGGTGGGGAGCCTGGGATGAGCTGCTGCCACCTGTTGCTGCCCTAGTTGCAAGTCTTATGGGGACCCTTAAGAGTTCAGGTGAAAAAAGATGCACACCTAGGAGAGAAGAAAGGCGCAGGCACGCTCCAGAGAGCATGCTCCCATCTTTTGAGGACATTCATCAAGAGACTAATTTGTAGGACTTCTCTCCCTTTACTAAACCTTGAGAGAATTCCTGGGTCCTCAATAAGATAGTAGAGACTCAGATACAGGCATAACGCTAGTGGTTTCACATATCTTCATCCTCACAACAAACGAGAACAGAATAGTGTCGCCCTTTTCACAGATAAGCAAAACGAAGAAGCACAGAGCCGTTCACCGGTAAGTCATTATCTCTGAGTCCACACAGCTGTAGCACCAGCCACCCAACTCTAAACTTCTTCAGCTCCTTGGAGTCCTACTCTGCTGAGAAAGGAGTGGGAATAAAGCCATCTCCTGGTGGGGAAAAGAGGGTGTTTCTGGAATGTGAAGTATTTTAATCTCCTTCCTAGCTTATTCCTACAGACTCCTACCTCTATCTTTGTCCAGAAATAGTCAGGACTTTATTCCTGGATTTCACAGAATACACACCCAACTCAGTGATGTGGACAGAGTAATGCTCAGCCGAGAAGCCGCTCTAGGTGTAGAAAAGAAAGGTCATCATCACGTTAAACAATAAAAGGTTAACGCATATGCTTAACTCCTGCCCCTATTGGCAGCTATTTTAGGGGGAAGGAGACAGGTTGAATGATCTTAGACATGCTGAATTTGTCTTACGTGCTCCTCGGGTCAGGACATTGCAGAATATTCACTTTGGAAAGAGAAGGGGGATGGGGATGGCTTTGTGGATTTGGAAGGTGATAGGAGAGAGAGAGAGTGCAGAGAGAGGTTCCCTTCCAAGAGTAAGATAACCAGTTGGACAACGTTGAGGACTGGGTGAGTGGGGAGGGATGAAGGGGAGGTATCTAAATGTGTCAGCTGAAGTTCCGTTGGGGTGTGGAGGTTTCTACTTTAAGCCCAGTGGGCAGCTCTTGTTAATGTCTTTATTTAGAACTGCTGCCAAAGGAATCAACTGTATTAATGTTACCATTCTTTTGTCTGGGAAGTGTAAATATGTTCTTAAAGTCTCTATCATGTGAATTACTAAAAACCACAAGACTCAGTGCCAAGGGTCCAGTAGGTGCCCAGGAAGTGACGGACCACATTCACACTTCAGGGAAGCAGTATGGTTAAGTGGTCTCTCACACCCAACAGACCTCAGTCCTAAATCTGGCTCTGCATTTTCCAGCTGCGTGGCCATGGGAAAATTATTAACCTCTCCTAGCCCTAGTATCTGTAAAACAGGTATAAACAATAGCACCTGCTTCACTGGATTGCTGTGAGCAATAGGAAGTCTTAGTAAACAATTAGAGGTTTTTTGTAGTGAGTTTAGACTATTGCTGGCCACACAGTAAGCATTCCATGGGCATGTTAGCTATTATGTTCTTTTCCCAATTATTTTTATTATAGCAAAATACACATAACAAATTTACCATCTTAACCATTTTTAAGTATCCACTTCAGTGGTATTAAATCATTCATAATGTTATACAACCATTATGTCCAGTACTATGCATCTCGGTAACTCTTCATCATGGAAAACTAAAACTCTATCCCTCTTAAATACCTCCCTGCTCTCCCCTTCCCCCAGCTCCTGGCAGCCACCATTCTCCTGTCTTTCTGGGTTTTTATTTGTCTCTCTGATTTTGACTAAGTAGCTCATGCAAGTGGAATCACACACTGTCTTTTTGTGGCTGGATTACTTCACTTAGCATAATATCCTCAAGGTCATCCATGTTGTAGCATATGTCAGAATTTCCTTTTTGAAGGCTGAATAATATTCCATTGTAGGCATATACCACACCTCATTTTGCTTATCTATATATCTCTTAGTGAACATTCGAATGGGTTCTCCATCTTAGCTATTGTGAATAATGCTGCTGTGAACATGGATATACGAATATCTTTTTGAAACCCTGCTTGCATCGCTTCTTGAATTTTGGCTAAGAGTGAGTGTAATATCTGTTCTTATCAGTTTAATATCTGAAATGTCCTCTAACTAAGGACTGTGTATTAAATGGATTTGTGGAGCTGGGAGATGGAATAGAACCTTGCTCCGTCCAAGAAAAAAAAAAGAAGCCCCGTTTTCAGTTGTTTTGAGTGTATACCCAGTCGTGAAACTGCTGAGTCATATGGTAATTCCATTGTTAATTTTTTGAGGAAGCTCCATGTGGTTTTCCACAGCAGCTCTACCACCTTACATTTCCACCAACAATGCACAAGGATTCCGATTTGTCCACGTCCTCCCCAACACTTATTATTTCTTTTATTGTAGCCATCCTAATGGGTGTGAGGTAGTAACTCATTGCAGTTTTGATTTGTATTTACCTCATGATTAGTGATGATGAGCATCTTTTCATGTGCTTATTGGCTCTTTGTATTTCTTCTTTGGAGAAATGGCCATTCAAGTTCTTTGCCCATTTTTGAATTGGATTTATTATTATCATTATTAGTTTTAGGAGTTGTCTATATATTCTGGATGCATTGGCAGCAAAGTGGCACCAGGTGTTACACCGGTGGAGTCAGACTACACCTTGGTTCAGCATCCTCAGTTCTTGAGTTCTGGCTAAGAAAGATTTCAGAGCCAAGACTCAACGTGTAAGAAAAAGTTTATTCAGAAAGTCACAGAGACAGAAGAAGTGAGCTGTAGGAGAAATGGGCTCAGGGAACAAGTTACAGAGGCAAACCGAGGGCCCCTGGAGCTTAGGAGAGAGAGAAAGGCAAGGGTTCCGAGCCTGCGGGGGGTTGGGGGGGGTTACTGGAAAGAGCAGTGGGAGTGCTCCACAGAGAGAGTCTCACCGGGTCCTCCAGCCTGAGGGTACAGTGGTACCTCGGTACTTCACCTTAATTCGTTCTGGAACTATGAAGAGCGCTGAAATCGAGGAGTACCGAACAATGAAGGATCTCCTCTTGTGGGTGGCGTGACTCAAACAAGTTTTAGCAAGTGCGACGAGTCCCGAGCAAGCACCGAGTGCTGAAACAGATTGTTGTCAAACTGTTACAGGAACAGGGTTTGACGTTCTGAAGCTGATGAGCACGGAGGTATAACTAGCTATCTGGAGGTCCCAGGGGAGGATCCCAATAGAATATGCAGCAGCTTCCCAGGTGTGTCCTTTTGGGGTCCTTGTCTCTACCGACTGGCCAGTGCCAGGCAGGGAGTGATTGATTAGTCAATGCAGCTGGTCTGGATGTCAGCCATGCTGTTGCTTGTCTGGTTTTGCTGTTTTTCTGGGCCTGGAGCTGAAACACAACTGAGGCCTTGATGCATTTGATGTGGGTCAGAACCTCATTGTCCCGGGGGCTGAATGCTTGTGAACTATTCTCCAGCCCCCTTGTATTGTTCCCCCTCCAAGAGGGTTGAGCCTGCATGACTAGCGGCATTGCTAGGGCAGGAAAGGTCAGGGGAGGGTCTGAAATGCATGACCATTGATATGAAAGGTCAGGGGGGTCTGTACCTCCTTACCAGTGAAATGCTAGGGGAGGAAAGGTTACCAGGGGGGTGAGGTCCTTGTTTTCCCAGTTTTGCCTGGTGCTAGGTGCCCTCAGTGCTTTCTGCCCAGGTGATTTTCTGTACCTGGCCCACCATCCTTGTTCTGCTCCTGTCTAACTGCCTACCACCGGTGTTAATCCCTTATCAGAGATATAATTTGCAAGTATTTTCTCCCCAAATGATTAATGTTATTTAAACCATTGAACCAGCCACACCTAGAATACAGATTCGTCGTATTGAAAGGTGACGGACAGGAGGGACTGGTAAAATAAGAAAGCTCTCCAGAAGGAGTGCCTGGAAGTAATCTTGAGTACACATATTGATGCTGCTCAAGAGGCAGTGAATTATAGAGGAAGGAGTAGCCAGGGTTGGGGAGACTGAGATAGGTAGAGGAGAAAAGGAGGGCTAAGACCTGACTCTCTGATGGGTCCACAGCATCCCACGACCCTTGGCGGGCAGGAGCCGCACGTCTGCGATGCTGTTGCACATATGTGCCCTCCATTTGTCCTTACTTGGCGCTGGGGTGCCTTCAACCTGAGTTAGAGCCAACCGACTCCATTCAGTCATTAAATCCTCTAATTCCTATTTTATTCAGGCAGAGATTTTTTAAAAAAATATTTTATGTATTTATTTTTAGAGAGGGGTAAGGGAAGGAGAAAGAGGGGGAGAAAAATATCGATGTGTTGTTGCCTCTTGCTCACCCCAAACTGGGGGCCCCTGACCTGGCCCGAAATCCAGGCATGTGCCCTGACTGGGAATTGAACCAGCAACCCTTTGGTTTTCAGGCTGGCACTCAATCCACTGGGCCACACCAACCAGGGCTCAGGCAGAGATTTTTAAACTCTAGTGTGTTTTTAGACTCTAACCACCTCCAAGACCCTGATGTAGTAGGTCAGGGCCAGGAATCTACATTGCTGATAAGCAAGCAGGGGAGTCCTGAAGTCACACTTAGAAAAGCATTGGAATAAGGGGTTAGAGCCAAGTCCTGCAGAGATACAAATGTATAAAAATATTCACAGAAGGTGGTATAGATGGCATATTACAGGGTTGGGCAAAGCAGGTTTACAGATGTGATGCAAAACAGTTTATTCTTATATCATTATTTATTAATTATTGTATTATTTTCCATAATAACAATGGTAAACCTTCTTTTGCCCCACCCTGAATAATGGTTAAGGGCAGGAACTTAGGGTTACTGCTTATGTGATGTTGGGCAAATCACTCACCTCCCTTAGTGAGTTCCTTTCTTTTCTAAAATGGATACAATATTAATACCTACTTCATAGAACTGTTGTGAAGAATAAATAAATTATATGTAAAGTACCTAAAATAGCATCTCCCACATAGTTAAAAGCAATGAAAATGAAGCTATGGTTCCTTATGGAAGTTTGTGAGCATGCAAACATGATTACAAAATAAGGCAATACGTGTTTCAGACAAGGGTTACAAGCCTCAGAAGGGGAAGAGAGCACTTTGCTTGGAGTCATTAAGAAAGTTCTTGTTGGGGGATATTGGGACTTTGACTGGAACTAGAAGTGTCAGTAGTATTTGGCTAAGTGAAGAGGAGATGCTGTTCTAGGCTAAGGAAATAATAGCTTTGGGGAAAGGGGATTGGGAAGGTTGTGTGGAACCCGGGGAAAGGGGAGACATCTGGTCTGATTTGCCGACTGAATGGTCTCATTTTTACAAAACAAGAGGGATTGCACTAGATTTCTAAGCGGATCCTTTCAATAGCTAACATCCTCTGTGATTCTTTGAAACAGGAAAAGAAACTGATTGTGGTTTGGGACACAGAGATTGAAGTGGTGGGGTCACCCAAAACAGAGGAAGTGGGAAATGTGACACTGAAGCTTTAGAAAAGGGTTTGAAATGAAGATACAAGCTTGAAACTCATCAGGATACAAAGACGATGAAGGCCCAAAATGCCGAGCCGTGAGAAAGAGAACGGGCCAGAGGAGTACAGGAGAAGGCTCAACAGAGTCCTGAGGTGCTCACTTCGGCAGCCCACATACTAAAATTGTAATGATACAAAAATAAATAAATCAAACACAATTGGAACAACACAAAGAAGGTTAACATGGTCTTTGCACAAGGTGACATGCAAATTCATGAAGTATTCCATATTTAACAAAAGAACAAGCCCAGAGTCTAGAACTGTCAAGGACCTCTGAGGGCTCTGCATCTTTCCCCCTTTTGCACCTGTTCCACTCTGACTTTGCAGCCTTCGGGGATGCTCCATGGTATCCAGGCTCTCTTAGAGAGCTGAGGAGGCCCGAAGTGAGCACCCTTTGAGAACATTCTGGTGCACTCTGAAGCAAACCATGTAACTTAACTTTAGGTATAACGCAAACCCTACAACATGGTGAGCTCTACTCTATTCTTCCCCTGGCTTGTTTTGAGTAATTCTGATGCGCCAAAATTTGAATGAACCAATCACCCATGGAGACAGCAATTCACCAAACCAATGGAAGGTGTGATTACTCACAGGCACTGTACTGGGTTGTGTAATATCCCCCACCGAATTCAGGTTGATCCAGAACCTGTGAATGTGACCTTAATTTTGAAATAGGATCTTTGCAGATGTAATCAAGTTAAGTAAAGTCATATTGGATTGGGCTGGGCCCTAGTCCAATGACTGGTGTCCTGAAGAGAGGGAACTTCGCAAGGACGTGCAAAAGGAGAAGAGGGCCATGTTAAGAGAGAGGCAGGACTAGAGTCACCCTCCCACAGACCAAGTAATGTCAAGGATTCTCAGCAAGCATCAGAAGCTAGAAGAAGCAAGGACAGACTCTTCCACAGAGGGAAGCAGGGATCATGGCCCTGCCCACATATTGCTCTTGGACTTCTGGTCCCCAGAATTGTGAGAGAATGCTGTTCTATTGTATAAGGCCACCCAGTCTGTGGTTAACTTGTTATAGCAACCCTCGGGAATGAATACAGGTACCAAATTCATCATGAAATACTCCCAGAGGAAACAGTTTTATTTAGGATGCCTAATTAGTATGGGGTTAGGTTGCAGAGGCACTTTGGGTTGTACCAAAAAGCTAGTGTTTGTCTTTTTTTTTTTTTTTTGGATTGTTTTATTTATTTATTTTTAGGAAGAGGGGGAGGGAGACAGAAAGAGAGGGAGAGAAACATCAATGTGTGGTTGCCTCTCACATACCCCGAACTGGGAACCTGGCCTGCAACCCAGGCGTGTGCCCTGACCGGGAACTCAACCTGTGACCCTTTGGTTTGCAAGCCAGCACTCAATCCACTGAGCCTCACCAACCAGGGCCAATGTTTGTCTTTGACCCTACTTTCTTCTCTTACTTTGGAAACAGATGCTTCAGTCTTCCCATGGCACCATCTTCCTTCTGTCCAGACTGCCACAGCGTCCTCCAGAATTCCATCCTGAATGTTTGAGCTTTCTGGATGCTTCACTTTGAATGGACCTTCCACTCTAATGGTTTCACCAGTAGCCTTCTTTCTATGTTCCTTTTCCTAAAAAAATTAAAATAAATTATTATTATTTTGTTAATATTTTTTAAAATTTCATTTATTTAATTTTAGAGAGAAGGGAAAGGAGGGAGGAAGAAAGGAAGAGAAACATCCATAAGTTGCCTCTTGCACCTCCCTAGCCGAGGACCTGGCCCGCAACCCAGGCATGTGCCCTGAATAGGAATTGAACTGACAACTTTTTGGTCTGCAGGCTGGTGCTCTACCCACTGAGCCACACCAGCTAGGGGTAAAATAAATTATTTAAAATATACAGAGGATAGAAAATAATATAATAAACCCTAGCTGGGGTGGCTCTGTGGATTGAGTAGCTGGCCCGGGAACTGAGAGTTTGCCTAGGCCGTGGGCCAGGTCCCCAGGTGGGAGCATTCGAGAGGCAATCGATGGATGTATCTCTGACACATCAATGTTTCCCTCCCCTTCTCCCTCCCTTCCCCTCTCTCCAAATATAAATAAATAAAATATTTTTAAAAGAAAATAATATAGCCCTGGCTGGTGTAGCCCAGTGGATTGAGCACGGGCTGTGAACCAAAGCATCACAGGTTCAATTCCCAGTCAGGGCACATGCCTGGGTTACAGGCCACGGCCCCCAGCAGCCGCACATTGATATTTCTCTCTCTCGTTCTCCCTCCCTTCCCTCTCTAAAAATAAATAAATAAAATCTTTTTAAAAAAAGAAAATAATATAATAAACGATTATGGGTCATCACCCAGATTTCCCTTCTGCCTTTCTGCACTTCTCCCTTTCTCCTTTTCTGCTATGTTCACGTGTGCATCCAACTCAACGTACTGCCCTCGATTCCCTAAAGAAGGTGAGGTAGGTTCAGAGGGCCCCAGCCTGACTACACAACTGCCCCAGGGTACATACAATATACTCACACATTGTGGGTGACAGTTAGGTAGCTGGCTCTGGACTTCCAGAAGGACAGGCAAAGAGTTATTACTCCAAGTAATCTGAGCATCCCCAGTACCTCATTCCTACATTTTAGATATGTTCTTCCAGACTGAACCTGTCCCAACATTTTTGCCTTTTCGACTAGTTCTCTGCCCATAACAACCTATAAGCAGTGGAGTATGTTGGAGATGGGCTTCTGCATCCTTCACCTCTACGTATATACACACACTTTAAGTGAGAGACTCCCTGTCCTCTTGAGCTATCTTTCAGAATAGATTGAGCTACATCCCATTTGACCTCATAAAAGGAGAGGGGGGTCAAAGCTAATACCTGAACATGACTACAAATAGCTTTCCTGACTCCCTTTTGGTGGCTTTTGTGTCCTTATTACTTTGCAAAGCTTCCCATTAGAGGGTTTTATGTTGTTTTTTTAGAAATACTTATTAACTCTTGGTCATAGACTTTAATTTCCCAATTTTCCCTTGAACTTAATCTCTCCAATTAGGATTTCAAGTTACAGGTTATCTTGCAGGACCTAGTCTTAGTATAATTTAGAGTTCAGAGGATCATTAGAGGGACAGAGGTACAAATAAAATACTGAAAAGGTATTATAAAATGTGTTCCCATTCTCTTTGGTAGGACCGATAGAATGACAATGAATGGAAATGGTCCGATGTTTTTCTCACTTCTCATTTATTTTGGGCCATGGGCTCCATTCTGATTTAGGAGTATTTCCTGCTCAGCATTTTAGTGATAATTCTCCCCATGGTCTACAGGATCCCTGTTCTCTTTGTTTCTATAGCAACAGTCCTGTGTTGCTTGGCGAGAAGCAATTTTCTGCTGCTGTGGTAAAGCTCCATTTTTTCATTTCTTTCTCCCCAGTTGCCTTGGCAACCAGCCTCTCCTTCTTCTGGTCTTTCAGTGGTAAATTCCACCCCCCTCTTTTTTCCTCTCTGTAATAACAGTCACCTGGTCGTGACTTGGACAGTCCTTTCCCATCTGTGAGTGAGCATACTCTGTCATGGTCAGATTGTCATCATGAAATTAGCCTCCCTTTTGCTTTATTTGCATCATTTATTTCTCCAGCCTGTCATCTTTCTGTTGGTTGTCATGGTAACCATACCCCCTGAAAGTCTCCAGGCAAAGGCTCAACAGTTAACAACCATCATGTTGAGAGTGTCTGCCAATATGTGGCCACACATTTTGATTTCAAAACCAGCCCCAGGCAGGTACCACAAATTGGAGAGAACAAGGCTTTTGATCAAAGCAGATTGGATTGAGAAAGGAGGTATGGGGACCCTAGGATCTGGTGTTCTCCAAACAAAAGGTGGCTACAAAAGTGGCTATTATGCCGATGGTGATTTAAGTGATTGAGGAATGTATTCGCAGTTATTCTGGGCAGGCCACATATTGGCAGGCACTCTCACATATGCTCTAAACTTCCAGGAGTAAAAATTCCTCTGGCCCAAGGGACCCTGGTGATGTGATCTGAGAGTTAGACAGAGACAGGTAATCTCAGGAAGAAAGCAATAAACTCTTAAATTGGCTAAGAAGGAGTTAACACAATAGGTATTTAGACACTTGTGCATTATTGAAAATTTCTCTGCTCTTACGCTGCTGCTCTCACCTCTTTAGTAAGGCAGATGGGGTGTTACTATTATAATATATAAAGTATTCAACAAAAGGGGGTTGTTATGTGCCAGGGCATTGTAGCAGACATTTTTCAGACATTATTTTCTCCCTGTGATAATCCTGACAAGCATTTAATGATACCGAAGTTGAGGCTAAGAAGTAAAGTTATTGTGTGAGGCCACACAGCTGATAAGTGACCCGGCAAGTATTTGAACCCAGGTCCATCTGATTCCAAAGCCCTTTCCTTTTTTTTTTTTTTTAAGATTTTATTTATTTATTTTTTAGAGAGGGAAGGGAGAGAGAAAGAGAGAGAGAGAGAGAAACATCGATGTGCAGTTGCTGGGGGTCATGGCCTGCAACCCAGGCATGTACCCTGACTGGGAATTGAACTTCGACACTTTGGT
Organism: Phyllostomus discolor; assembly: GCF_004126475.2. NCBI lineage: Eukaryota > Metazoa > Chordata > Mammalia > Chiroptera > Phyllostomidae > Phyllostomus > Phyllostomus discolor. Next base: position 26,685,759 of record NC_040907.2, on the reverse strand, counting down.
TTGCAGCCCGCGCTCAATCCACTGAGCTACGCCAGCCAGGGTATCCAAAGCCCTTTCTTTTCTTTCCTTTTTTAGAGAGAGGGAAAGGGAGAGACAGGAGAGAAACTTTGATGTGAGAAACATCCATCTGTTGCCTCTTGTGCACATAACCTGAACCAGGGACAAACCCACAACCTTGGCATATGCACCAGAAATTGAACCCTGACCTTTTGGTTGAGGAGACAGCGCTCCAATTTAGCGACCAGCCAAAGCCCAAAGCCTTTTCTTAAAGGTTGTGGAGTCCCCTGGATTTTGGTCCTGTATGGTCCTAAAATTCATCACCTCCATTTTTAATCTGATGATTGCTATTACTTTATCCTTTCTGCTTTCCTTATTTTTCCTCTTCACATTTTGTGGATGGTTGACTTGTTTTTCCTCTTCTCACCCCATCTCTTGCTTGCATCCTTTCTCCAAAGAGATGGGAGGTTTTGCCCTGCCTGCTGACGGTGTCTGACTGCGTTGTAGGGTGAAACATTAGAGCAGCCACTCTTGCCTCATCACAGGAAGAATGCCACACTTCTGGGCTGACTGCCTCCAGTACTAGATAAGCAAGCCATTCCCCTCTCCATTTAACAATATTGGGTGCCTATTCGGTATCAGGTACTGTGCTCGTACTGGAGATGCAGCAATGACCCAGGCAGAATCTGTTCCTTGCTTTTATGGAACTAACAGCCTGGAGTGGAAAGTCAAACAAAAGAGAAGTCTTGGCAATTTATAATTTTATATTGTAATCAACGCTATGAAAAGTAACTGGGTGCTGTGAGAGAATAATCGGGGTAGATATCTTTTAGATAGGACTGCCATCCCCCACGTAAGAGAGTTGGGAGTTGAAGCTCTGACACCAGCGAGTGGATGGCAGTCACGTCCGGAGCCTCTCAAGCTTGGGGACCTCGGTGCCACAACTCCCTCCTCCCTTCTCACCCTCCCTACTGAGCCCTACATCTGCGCAGGCGCAGTGCCGGTTGTCATGGGGACAGCCACTTCCGCGCAAGCGCAGATATCTTCAAGATGGCAGCGGTGGCGGCTGCACGAGCAGTTTCTGTGGGCCCTGGGCTCCGGGGCCTGCCGCGGACTTTGCCGCTTGTGGTGATTCTAGGGGCCACGGGCACCGGCAAATCCACCCTGGCCTTGCAGCTAGGCCAGCGGCTCGGTGGCGAAATCGTCAGCGCTGACTCCATGCAGGTATGACAGTACGGCTGGCCCCTGGCTTGTGAAACCCGGTGGCCTCGTGCAGGCCTCTGGTCTGGGGGATACCGTGTGGCGTGGGGGTAGTGAGTGTACCCCGACGCTTGTGGGGCGGAGGAGGTAGGTGAAGGGAACCCATAGTCACTAAGCGCCCACCATCTGTCAGACATAGGGCCAGGCGTTTCATTTTTTTGGTCTAATTTCTCGCAACAATTTGGTAGGCACTATTATCTTCACTTACAGATGAGGGAATTCACCTAAGGAGGTGAAACAGACTTGCTCCGTGTCACACAGGGAATAGGTAGAGGAGGTAGTATTTGAACCTACAAGGTTGACATACAGGCGTCCAATAAGTGCCTTTTGGATGAAAATTATTCTAGAGTTTTTGGTATTTAGAGTGCCTAGCGACACCAGATAAATCGGTTACCATCTGTGAGTTTCTGCTGAGGGAATGGAACAGGGTGGATAGTCAGGAGACCTGGATTTCCAGCACCTAATCGGCCATCGACCACGTGATTTTAACTGTTTTGTTTTTTGTTTTTGGATGTTATTTGTTAGGTGGAGAAAATACTACCTACCTCCCAGGGCTGTAGTGGTTAAATAACTGAGATCCCGAGTGTTAGAATGAAGAGCAGTATGGCCTGTTCTGAAAAGGCTAGGCATTTGGTAAATGCTTGTTTTAAAAAGCTGAGATTTAAAAAAATAAAAATGCTGAGATTTTTAACCTATTGGCTGTTGGGAAGCAGGAGGTTTTGTCCTCTTCCTTGAGTCAAAGGGAGACCCAGAAGGAGTGGAGCACACATGGCGCCTGGGAGCGCGTGTGTTCAGATTGAGAGGGTGACATTTCGGGTAAATCTCTGATGGAAGTGTTACCCATGCTATTTGCTGAAGAGAATTTAGAGTAAGGAGTTTATTTATAGAGTAAACGAGTTGCTTGATGTGAAGTGCCAGGCACTGAACCTAGCACCTGATGGGTGTTCGTAGGGAGGGGTGGCCCTGTCCCCTGTACCTCTTAAGTCTCTGGGCAAGGTTTCTACCTGCATTAGTTCATTTGGGGTGATAACGACCATCAACACATTAAATGATTAGGATAACTCAGCAAATATTTGTTCGCAGTCTTGTCTTTGGGCCAACTTAAGGAGACAGACTTTAATTCAAATCTCAGCCCTATCTTTTCTAAGTTATGTAACTTCAGCCTTACCTCTTCATACCCTTGCTTGTTCTGTAAAATAGGAAGAATAATGCCAACAATATAACATTATTGCGATGGTTAAATGAGATAAAATATGTAAAGCACTTAATACAATATATGGCACATAGTAAGTGGTAAAAGTATGGTAGGTGCCGTGCTGGCTGCTGTGGCTCAGTTGATTGGGTGTGTCGCACAAACTGACAGATTGAGGGTTGGATTCATGGTTAGGGCACATGTCTGGGTTGCAGGTTCCGTCCCCAGTCAGGGCGCATGTGAGAAGCAACCAATTGATGTTTCTCTCTCACATTGATGTTTCTCTCTCTCTCTTTTTTGCTTCCTTCCCTTCTCTCTGGATTCAATTATAAATAAATAAATAAAATGGTAGGTGCTATTTTCTGAAAGGCCCTCTTGGTGAGACAAAACCATAATCCTTATCCCAAAGAAATTTTAGTGCAGCTAAACATGAGACAGAACAGTTATTAAGTGTTTGAACTGAGATAATGATACTTTGCAAGGTGGACAGGGTTGGGAGAGGAGAGCCTATAAGTGTTATATTTTATGATAAACCATAGAATTCCTGAGAAGGGAGAAATCAATGAAGGGTGGCATAGTTATGGAAAGCTCTCTGAAAAGGAACTTGAAAGGTAGGTGAAGTTTGGATAGATAAGAAAGAAGAGAATATTTGTTGACCTGCTTTATTAAAATGGTACATCTTGGTCCATTCAAGTTTTTCGTGTGATTAAAAGTAATTAGAATACGAGAACTAAATTTTTCTTCTTTGGGATGCCATGAGGATTAATTAATATATGAGTAATACTCTCATTACTTTGATGATTATTGATCTTTCTAAATCAGCTATAGGTTATATTTAATTTTGATTACGTCTTGGTCCCCATTGGAAAACTTTGACCTTTGATTTTACTTTTCAGTCCAAATAATGAAATAAAGTATCTCTGCCTCATTCACTCTGAATATGTCTGGTTCATCATCTCTGTCTCTGCTTACCATGCCCCTGGAAGGGTAGTGCTGCTTTGCTTGTTTTTTGACCATGGAAGGAGATGATGGTTTTCAGTGACTTGAGGTTTACTCAGAAAATTTCTGGTAAGCATGTGAACAAAATGATGTTTTTTAAATAATTTTTTATTTACTGATTTTTGGAGAGAGAGAGAGAAAGAGAGAGAAACACGGATTTATTGTTCCACTTACTGATTGATTCTTGTATGTGCCCTGACCCGGGATTGTACCTGCAACCTTGACATGCATATAGGGAGGACACTCTAACCAACTCAAGTACCCAGCCGGGAAAATGACATTCTTAATATTGGAGCACCAGCTCCTTGAAAGAACGTTGTCAATTTTGAATAAATCTAAGGCAGAATAATAATAATAATAATAATAACAACAACAACAACAAATTTGTGTAGCACTGTTTATCCTCATAATAACCTCATAAAGTAGATGTTTTTATTTCATGGATAAGAAAGGAGGCTCAAGGTCTTAAACTAAGCAGCCAACCTGGAATTGAACATAGGTCTCTCTACTTTCCATGCCCAGTGCCCTGTCCACACAAAGCCACCTCCTTTAAATGAGGCAGGAGTTGTGGGATTCAGTCTTTAGAGAGTATTTCTTTTTTTTTTCCTTTAAGATTTTATTTATTTATTTTTAGAGAGGGAAGGGAGGGAGATAGAGAGAAAGAGAAACATCAGTGTGCGGTTGCTGGGGGTCATGGCCTGCAACCCAGGCATGTACCCTGACTGTGAATCGAACCTGCAACACTAGAGAGTATTTCTTGTATGCCACTTTTCTTTCGCAAGGGTGTGCTGCATGGTAACCAGGATATAAAATGCATTTTAGGATTTATATTGTGAATCATAGTATGAATTCATAGTGATGTCTGTTAAGTGGAGTGTTGAACAGAGTGTCAGCCATATGATGCATTGCTTAGGTGCATAAAATGAGCTGTAACTAGATATAGATAGAAGTTAATGTCATTAATTCAGTGATAGCAAAGAAAATGTTTACTGGAGCAAAGGGAAAACTTGGCCTTGTGGAGAGCCTAGATAGAGCAGTAAACTTATTTGTTGTAAGAGCTGCACAAACCAAAGGGTGACCAAATGGAAAGTGTGATAGAAAGTTTTTTCAAGTTTTAAAGTTGATCTTTTTAAAATCTAGTATTTGCATTTTAATCCCTTTTGGAATGCTGTCCAGAATTTTGTATTTCAGAATTGTACTGGTAACTCAGACAGGACTGTAAAATACTGCCGTAAATCTTAAATTATCTTGTACCTCATACTTGGTGTCATGTCTTTGTCCTACCTTAACTGTAGGGTCACCCCGAGGCAACCCCTACCGGGTCAGGGAAAGTGCTTGTTTTTTGTAAACATTGAATAAGTAAGTGCTTTAAGTTATTGAGGTAGCTTCTTTGAGGTCAGACTACAGTGGTTTTAAGGGTAATAGGCCTATGGTGATAATACTATCATGGAGCCTAATATATAATGAATTGCCTCTGTAGCTAGCCATGTAGCATCTGCAGGTCCTGTCTCTTGCTTACTATTCTTTTTTTAAAAGGGTTTTATTTATTTATTTTTAGCTAGAGGGGAAGGGAAGGAGAAAGGGAGAGAAACAGCAGTATGTGGTTGTCTCTCGCACACCCCCCATTGAGGACCTGGCCTGCAACCCATACTCATGCACTGACTGGGAATTGAGTTGGCCACCCTTTGGTTCACGGGCCAGCCCTCAGTCCACTGAACCACAGCAACCAGGGCCTTCCCATTCTTACGTATTATTTGTTGAGTGGAAAGTCAGAACTACTTGCTTAGGGTCTCTTTCTAGGTTCTACTGTGGATTCTGCCTGGCAGGTCTGACAAAGTGAGAAACAACATTTGTGCTTAATTTTCTGAGTTTTTCAAACCCCAGTTTCACAGATTATAGAAACATAAATACTCTCAGTCAGCAGTAAGAGTCTAAAGTCAGGGAGGGGCAGGTAATACAATTCTGTTTCCCAGGATGGAAAGACTGAGGTACAGAAAGATTAAAGAGCACACTGGAGATCATACTGCAAAAGACACTTGCACACCTGGGAATTGGATCTGGGCCTTCTAACTAGTGTAGTGTCTCATATACTGTGGGAAGGTGATACTGAAGGTCTTCTTTTCAGTCTGAGTCTTTCTCTTGGCATGTAAATTCAAGGTACAATGCTTTGCCTTCAGCGACTGGATGAAACATTTGTACTGAGAAACTCGAAGGCACTTGCCAAAAGATGTACAATGACTGCCAGGAAATACAGGCCACTAAGTATATGCGAAGAGAAAATAAACAAAGTGTTCTATTTGGGTTTATAGTGAGGCAGTATCTCTAATGCCTCAGCTCTTAAAGTCATGTGGAGAAGCAGTAGTCTTACATGGGAGCACAGTTCCTTTTGGGTTTGTGTTCGTCTAAACCTGCAAGAGGAGAAGCAAGTGATTTTTTGGCAGTCTGACTAGTAAGCAGGTTGTGTGGTGTTTAATAGGTGTGGAGTTCTGTGTTCTTTTTGTATGCTTTGGGGTGTAATTTAGGAGCACTATTTTTTACTAAAGGACTATTGTCTGTCTCATAGTGCTCAGGGGAGATCTGGGATGCATGGGGAAGGATATGAAAGGAGAGATGGGATGGAGAGTGGATCTCAGAGGCTTACTAGGATATGAAATAAAAGTCAGCAAAACCTGTTAACCAGAAGTGGGGGCTGTCTGGAGGAAATCCTTTCTTTTCATTTCTTTTTTTTTTTTTTTTTTTTTTTTTTTTAGGTTTTATTTATTTATTTTCAGAGAGAGGAGGAGGGAGGGAGAAAGGGAGAAGAACATTGATTGGTTGCCTCTCGAATGCCCCCAACTGGAGACCTGGCTTGCAGCTCAGACGTGTGCTGACTGGGAATCTGATCAGCGACCTTTGGGTTCGCAGGCCAGCACTCAGTCCACTGAGTCAGACCAGCCAGGGCTCTTTTCTAAACTTTTTGGTCCTTTGTTATTACTTAGTTTGCTTTTTTTCTTCGTGGAGGCAATATTTATTTATTTATTTATTTATTTATTTATAGAGAGAGGGGGACAGAAAGAAACGTGGATATGAGAAAAACCCATTGATTGCCTCCTGTATGTGCCCTGACCAGGAATTGAACCTGCAACCTTTCCATTTCAGGACAACACTCCAGTCTCATTGTGTTTGTTTTTAATCCTCCCCAGAGGACATGCTTATTGATTTTAGAGAGAGGGGAAGGGAGGGAGAGAAGTATCAGTACCAGAGAGAAGATTGGTTGCTGACCAGAACCAGACCTGCAGCCTAGGCTCATGCTGCCCTGACTAGGAAATGAACCAACACCCTTTCTGCTTGTGGAATAAGGCCCAACCAGCTGAGCCATAAGGGCCAGGGCTCATTGTGGTTTTAATTTACATTTCTCTAATGGCTAATGATGTCAGGCATCTTTAAATGTGTTTGTTGGCCATTTGTATATTTTTCTTTAGAGAAATAGCCATTTAAGTCCTTCTCTCATTTTTAAATTGCTTTGGTCATCTTTGTTGTTGAACTGTACACATTACATTTGGATACATATTGCCAGACTGCTTTCAAGAAGTTTTGTACCAGTGGTATGTCTGTTTCCCCTCACCCTTGCAGTTTGTGTATTACCTGTCTTTTTCATTGTTGTCAGTCTGATAAACAAGAAATGAACTTCCTTTCTTAGGTTAATTGTCTTTTAAGGGTACATTGATCATTTGTTTTTCTCTTTTGAAATTCCTGTTCATACCTTGTTGTGTCTACTTCTGTATAATGGTTTTCGTTCTTGTATATATTGATTTGTAAGAGCTTTTTGTATATTGCAGTTTTTAACCATTTGTACAGTCTCATGCATTGGAAGTTTGTTTTGTAGTTGATCATTTGTCTTTTGACCTTTATGTGTGTGTGTGTGGGTTTTTTTTTTTTTTGCCACAGAAGTTTTAAATCAGTATATTGTACACTTTTTAGGACTACAAGTTAGTTTTAACATTATTTTAGAAAGGGTTCTTGTCTGAAGCTTATAATTCATTTAACTGTTGGTACTTACAGATGTAAACAAAAAGTGATGTTGATTCTGTAGTGTAAATGAAGATACTACCAGGGCCTCTTTGTCTTCACTGTGCATTCCTATTGCTCTTCTTGTGAAGTTCCTTTCACATACATGTAGGTAATTGCAGTTGAAATAACGGGATTCTGTATTGCCCATGCTTAGGTCTGGATACCTTTGGTTAGCTATCCAATCAGTAGTTTCCTTACTCTCTTTTGGTGGGGAAAGGGTTAATTTACATCTTAATACACAGCGCAATACTTGTAACCGTGGTTCTTACTACCAGCTGCACATTGGAATCACCTGGAGAGCATTAGAAACTAATGATGCCTTGGCTTATAGTAGTCAGTAAATAGCTATTGATTATTATTAGATGACTGCTTACCTCTTCAGGTGCCAGTATTCTCTCTTAATTTATAGTTAATCTTTATTTTTTATTTTATTTTTTATACTTACCCAAGGGCATTTTTTATATTGCCTTGAGAGAGAGAGGAAGAGAGAAAAACATCAATGTGAGAGAGAAATATCAATTGGTTGCTTTCTTGTACATGCCCTGACCAGGGAGGGAATGAACCCACAACCTGGGTATGTGCCCTGACTGGGAATTGAAACTACCATCATTTGGTTTATGGGACGACACTCCAACCAACTGAGCCATATCAGCCAGGGCAAGTTAATCTCTTTTTTTTTTAAAGTTTTTTAAAAGATTTTATTTATATGTTTTTTAGAGAGAGGAGGAAGGGAAGGAGAAACAGAGGGAGAGAAACATCAGAGTATGCAAGAAACGTTGATCAGTTGCCTCTTGCATATCCCCAACCCTGGGCCTGGCTCTCAATCCAGGCATGTGCTCTGACTGGGAATTGAACCTGCAACCTTTCAGTTCAGAGGCTGGTGCTCAATCCACTGAGCCACACTGGCCAGGGCAATTATTTTATTTACCACTTAGTAAGATTGATAACTTGGGAAGAGTGCATACACGTTTTACGTAACAGTTTGAGAAACATGGCCTTATATTATGATTTAGTCCCTTTTCCCTTAGAGATAGGGACAGGAAGAGTGAGAGTCATGATCTGCACTATAATTCCAAACCACTCCTCTCACCACACTGACTGAACAAGTCAGGTGCAGGTTCTGCCACTCACTGAGCATCTTAATCAGTCTTAATTTATTCAGTACGTCTGCAGTTGAATTTCTGCTAAACAGCTAAAAGAACTAGTTGCCTGCCATGATATTCCTGCAGCTAATTCATTCTTTCTAACCTAGTAAAGTATAAATTTTAAAAAAGTCATCTTTTTATTAAGAAAGAAAAGTTAACCAAGAGACTGACCTTTTCCCTACTCTTCAGTCTCTCTTCCATTGAATAGTCAAATTCAAATTCCTTTAATCAAAAAGTAAAATCAACTTTCTGGTAAGTGCCAACATTCTTTAAACAAATAATTTTTTCTTTCACCCTCCTATGCCAAAACCTTCATTCTGAAGCAGCTCAGACTATCAGAATAAGAAGGCATGTTAGATGTGAGGACACTGAGGTTTCAGGGGAGCAAGTTGATTTCCCAAAGTCACAAAGCTGATTTGTACAGAACAGAGATTAGCAGCATAGTGGAAAAAGAGCACTGACTGTAAAGTAAGAAGACATGGATTCAAAGTTTGCTTCTGCCACTAACCAGCTGTGTGACTTTGGGCAGGTTACCTACCCAATGTGTCTGTTTTACCCAAATTTCTATTTCCTCATTGATAAAATTAGGGCAACATAACTTCATAGAGGATGAAACTTAGGATCCTAGCAATCTATCTCAGACACCAAGTATTCATCAAGTATATTCTATGTATAGGCACTGTGCTAGGTGCTGCGACTAGAGATAAAATACGCAATTTCTTCCTTCAGAGCTTGTAGTCTGGTGGGGGGAGAGAAGTATTTTAAAGTTAAGTAAATACAATAAGTTCTATGGTAGAGGTAAATGCAGGGTACTGTGGAAATGCAGAGGACAAGCATGGATGGGGAGGATTAGGGAGTCATCCCAAGGTGGGCTTTTGTTGCGATGTAATGCTAAACAGAGTGTGGGGCTGGATGAGATCATGTTTTCCCTTTAGAAAGATCATTGGCTACAATGTGGACGTAAGTTGAGGGGTTATACTTTAAACTAAAGGTAAGATCAGTGAGGAAGCTAATGGAATAGTCTAGTTGAGAAATGATGAAGCCTTCAGATGATGTAATAGTGGGAAATGTGGTAATGGTGATGAGCTTTGGTAGAATTTTAGGCAGTATGGATAGAAGTTGAGACATTGGAAATGGGGGCAGGGAGGTAGATTCTAGGATCACTTCAGGGTATGTGATTTGATTATCTGGGTGGTTCATTCAAGTATGGCTGGGAAAATAAGGAATTCAGTTTTGGGTGTATATGGTTTCAGGTGTCTGGAGTGGTGATGATGATGATGATGGTGATAGCTATCATTTATTGACTGTTTCTTTTTTCTTTTCTATATAAAGATGACTTTATCTTTTTTCTTTTTAAGATTTTATTTTTAGAGGGAAAGGGAAGGAGAGAGGGAAACATCAGTGTGTGGTTGCCTCTTGTGTGCCCCCTGCTGGGGACCTGGCTTGAAACCAGGCATGTACCCTGACTGGGAATGGAATTGTGACCCTTGGGTTCGTAGGCCTGTGCTCAGTCCACTGAGCTACACCAGCCAGGGCTATTGACTGTTTCTTATAGGGCAGGTCCCATTCCATATGCTTTGCATGTATTACTTAATTTTCACAATTGCCTTTTGAGGTCTGATTTAAGATTATTCTCACTTTATAAGTAAGAAGTCTGAGACACAGAGGTTAAATAACTTGCCCAAGTTTTCATAGCTAGTAAGTGGTAGAGCCAGGACTTAAATCCAGGTAACCTGGCTCTAGTGTCACTACTGTTAATCACTTTGCTATATTATATAGTACATGCCTCTCATTGATGATGGGAATGTTCACTAGACAGTTAAATATTCAGATCTGGCATCATGAAAGAGAACTAGGTTGCAGAATACCAGCACAAAAATGGTTATATAGAAGTCATGAGTGTTACCCAGAGAAAGTTTACAGTACAGAAATGGCAGGTGGGTGCCCTAAAAACTGCCATTTCTCAGTATTGTTCCCATGATAGACATTGCTAATAAGTCAGTGACTGGCCTCAGTGAAGGAAACTGAGGAAGTGCCATCAAAGCTCTAAAGGAGAATGATTTATGAAGGAGAGGGAGCTCAGTAGTATCAGGTTGTGTTTTTTTCCATTACATGTTTTGGGAGTTTAGTAGAAAAGTGCTATAATTGGCAGTCAGTTTGTTAGTGATCTCAAAGAGTGAGACATCCATGGAGCTGGGGGATGGGAGGAGGGCACCGAGCAGAGAAGGGAGGTAGTTGTATTGATCCATAATCCAAGATAATGGTTTCAGGCAGTTGTAATCCATAGAGGCAAGAAAGTGACTGAAGGACTTCAGGATCTAATTTGGATTGGGAAGGAAAAGAAGTCAAAAGGGGGAAGATAACTTGGAGGGAAGGAACCAAACTAGGGGGGCAGCTTTTATTCTTGTTTGTAGAAGGCTGTACTGTGGCATCAGTCAACCAACACTCAGATGGTGGTCCGTGATCTGCCCAGTGCTCAGCACACTGTTAATTAACTCATAGGACCCCCCCTACAGCACGAGTGGGATGGATCTTTGACTATAATCATTTCGGTAAGTTTCTCCAGGGTGAAAGTTCTTTGGATTGGGGCTTCTCAACTTTCGGGCTATTGACATTTTTGGGCTAATTCTTTGGGGATGAGGAGTTGTTCTGTGCATTGTAGAATGCTGAGCAGCATCCCTGTCTTCTACTTACTAGATGTCAGCAGCACCCCCACACCTGCAGTTGTGACAGCCAGAAGTGTTTCTAGATGTTGCAAATGTCCCCTGATGAACAGATTTACTTCTTGTTTACTACCACAACTCTAGATTCTGCTGGTTTTCCTCTTGGTCTCTGTTGTAGGTTTCCCTCACCTTCATTAGCTCCTTGAGGCATTTCAGCTCTGTTGGTTTGGAGAGTTCAGGTTATTTCAGCCTTGTGGCCTCTTCCCAAATTTTTTTCATTCTGAAAATAAACCATCACTAGGGGTGAGACAAAGAGGTATATATCCCAATAATACCAAGTTAGATACCTAGACCACAGGTGGCAAACACAAGGCCAGTGGACCTTGTTTTATCCAGCCCAGCACCTTCTTTCTACCCGGCAGCAGCACTGAGCTCTCGCTTAACTGTTAAGGACTAGTTACATTTATACAACCCTAAAATTACATTTGGCCTTTTGAAGGCAACTGCAAAGCTGATGTGGCCCCCGATGAAAGTGAGTTTGACACCCCTGACCTAGACCATTAAATGTTTAAGGGTTATGATATTTAGAAAAGATTGTACAGTTAAACTTTAGTGTATCTCTTATAAACTTTTATATCACTTATCTCTTTATAGTACAGTTATTCGTATCTGTATGTCTTACTAGTCCGGACTCCTTGAGGACAGGAACCCTTTCATTTTGTTTTTAGAGAGAGGGTAAGAGAGGAAGAAAGAGAAGGAGAGAAACATCCATGTGAGAAGGAAATACCAATTTGTTGTCTCTCACAGGCCTCCAACTGGGGACCTGGCCCACAATCCAGGCATGTGCCCTGACTGGGAATTGAACCAGTGACCTTTCAGTCCATTTAGTCCACTGAGTCATACCAGCCAGGGCCAGGAACCCTTTTTTCCTTGCATGCCTACTTTCTTGCCGAGTACCTGGCACATAGTGACTTCAATAAATGTTTGCTGAAATAAATCAGTTTAACCGTATGTTGATAATTGGCTAAGTAGGTTAAATCTGTAATTTTTCAGTTATCAGTCCTCACAAAGAGGCCAGAGTTCCCTTAGTATTGTTAAGATCTGATTTGTGCAGAGAAAGTAATATTATCAAATAATTTTTATGTACACAGATCTCAGGTGTCCTCAGGGAAAATGGGAAATGGAACAATGACCTGCTGCCTTTTGAAAGGTAACATAGATCCTTTAACTTTACCTGGTACCCAGGACTGACTGCTCCATAGGTAGAGTTACACTGAAAATATGACTGAAACTGGAAAATAGGCAGAATTTAAGAATCAGCTACAAATCTAACCTGTTTTGTTGGAAGAATGTGTTCTAGGTGGTAATAAAATTATAATCCTGATTGTGGCATTTGCAAAATGACTATCTGTATAGTCTGAAAGAAACATTTACAGAATTGATTTTTTTGTTTGTTTAGATATTTATCCTTAGTGTAAATGTGTAAAATTAAAATGTTGGCTCTGTTTATGCTTTTTGACTGGGCATCGATTTTAATTGACAAATAATGTGTACCATATATGCATAATTCATAACTATACAGTGCAATAAATTATCAAAAAGTGATAATACCTGTGTAACCACAACTCAGTTCAAGAAATAGAATATTGCCAGTTCTCAATAATTTTGAAAATTACCATATAATCCAGCAATTCCATTTTTTGAGTATATATTCAACAGAATTGAAAAATTCAGGGCCCTGGCTGGTGCAGCTCAGTGGATTGAACATGGGCCTGCGAACCAAAGGGTCGCCAGTTGGATTTCTAGTCAGAGCACATGCCTGGGTTGCAGGCCAGGTCCCTGGTAGGGGGCACACAAGGGCAACCACATTGATGTTTCTCTCTCTCTCTTTCTCCTTCCCTTCCCCTCTCTCTAAAAAATGAATAAAATCTTTAAAAAACAAAAATAAAAAATAAATTTAAAAAAGAATTGAAAAATTCAAATTAAGAAACATTTGTTTAATTGCTAATATTCACTAGTCTCTCATTGTATCTAAAATCTGTCATCCATGTCTGTTTTTATTGTTGTGATAAAATATACATAACATAAAATTTACCATAAAATTGACCATTTTATCATTTTAGGGGTATTAAGCACATTCACATTGTCCTGCAACTACATTCACCCTCTGTCTTTTTCATCTTCCCCAACTTTTCTTCTCAGAAGTTTTTTCATCTTCCAAGCTGAAATTCTGTATACATTATACACTCCCCCTTCCTCTTGCTCCAGCCACTGGCAACCACCATACTACTTTCTGTCTCTGAATTTGACTACTCTGGGTACGTCATATACGTGGAATTGTACAGTATTTGTCCTGTGATTGACTTCACTTAGCATAATGTCTTCAGGGTTTACCTACATTAGAGCATATCTTAGAATTTCCTTCCTTTTAAAAAAATTTATTGATATGAGTAAGAGAAACAGTGATTTGTTATTCAACTTATTGGTATACTTACTGGTTGATTCTTGTATGTGCCCTGACTGGGGATTGAATGCACAGCCTTGGTATATGGGGACCGCCCTCTAACCAACTGAGTTACCTGGCCAGGGCTGAACTTTCTTCCTTTTTAAGGCTACATAATATTTCATTGTATGTATATAACATATTTTGTTTATCCATTCATACATGATGGGCACTTGGGTGCTGCTATAAAAATGGGTGTGTAAATATCTGTTCAACTTCCTGCTTTCAATTTTTTTTTTAATAGTTACTGCTCAGAAGTGTAATTCTAGATCATATAGTACTTCTGTTTTTTATTTTTTGAGGAACTGCCATACTGTTTTCTGCAGCTGCATCATTTTACATCCCCACTATCAGTGCACAGGTGTGTTTCCATTTCTCTACATCCCCACAAACATTTGTTAAATTCTGGGGGTTTTGTTGCTGTTGTTGTTGTTGTTGTTTTAATAATGGTCATACTAATGGTTGTGAAGTACATCCAAATTGCTTTAAGGAAACTTTTTATTTTTCAACATATAAAAAATACAGCAGATAGTAATTGAACTCCTACATTTCATCACCTAACTTCAATAGTTATGAACACTTAACCAGTCTTATTTCAATTTTAATCTATTCTCTCTCCTTCATTATTGGAACACAGACCCCAGTCATCATTTATGTATTCTTTTTTTTCTGTTGTTAAAAACAAAATAAAATGCCCTGGCTGGCGTAGCTCAGTGGATTGAGCGCGGGCTGCGAACCAAAGTGTCACAGGTTCGATTCCCAGTCAGGGCACATGCCTGGGTTGCAGGCCAGGTCCCCAGCAACCGTATATTGATGTCTCTCTCTCTCTTTCTCCCTTCCTTCCCTCTCTAAAAAATAAAAAAAAAATCTTTTTAAAAAAATAAATAAAACATAACAGTTCTGTTATTAGTATGAATAATGTTACTACAAATTTTACTTGCATCATTGCTATGCCTTTGATTCATTGATCAGAACTCCTGTGTTGTCATCAACAGATATGTTTTTAGCATTGTTCTCACTCTCATGCAATGCAAATATAAATGTATTTTATATCTGCCCGTCATCTACCCTTGCCTTCTTGCTTATTAAAAATTTATTCATGGGCAAAATTAAAAAAATACACAGTAGCTATTAAAAAATACATAGTAGGTGTGACCATAAGCTGCACGGTTATTTGTAAGCACAACTATAACAGCACATCAGTAATTATCAAAACAAGATTAGCATGAAAAAGTGAAGCAACATCATTATAGACATAATCTTGAACCAACTCCAGTTTATTTTATTTATTTATTTTTGTTGTTTTCCTCCCAATTTCTTAAAAAAAAGACATATACTGTCATTGATATATACTTTAATATACTGTTTATCTTAAAGTGAAAGACTCTTTAAAAAAGTGATAGCCATAAAACTATATTTACCTAAAAATTAACCGTAATTTTTAAAATCTCAGATATATACTTAGTGTGAGTAGATTCCACATCTTTATGCCCAGTTTTTAAAAAATCTGGTGGTATAGGAAAAAAAGGTTAACAAATCCCTGGAAGATGACAATTTACATTGGTAACCAAGATGTAGTGCTTTTATATGAGTTACAGTTTTTAGTTAACTATGAACAAGGATTCTGCTTTCTTTAAGCCATTAGTACTCTTTTCTTTCTGATATTTGCTGGCATTTGTATATATGTCATAAATAGTACAGTAGGCCACTTCCTTTAGTAACCAAGGAGAGCCTGCCTAGATCTGGGGTTACCTTCTGTTTGGATTATGTTTATGTGTTTAAACTTGCCATTTTAAGGGGCTCTTGAAGATACACTTAAAGGCAGGTCACAGGGTGAAAATTTATCTACATATCTGATAGAATGTGCTGATCTCCGAGATGTTTACGTTTTGGCACTTTTGGAGGTGGGGGTGGTAATTGTATATTTGCAACTATGCATTTCCTTGACATTAATCTCAGTGTTAAAAAAAAAGAGAATCAAATCCAATTACAGAGTTAAGAAATCTTCTGGTGGCCCTGGCCGGGTAGCCTATTTGTTTAGAGCTTTGTTCTGATATGTCAAGGTTGCAGGTTCAATCCCTGGTCAGGGCACATAAAAGAACCGGGTCAAGATGGCAGCATAGTAAACATGGCTCGTCTCCTTGCACAACCACATCAAAATTACAATAAACTATAGAACAGCCATCTCAGAACTGTCAGAACCAAGCTGAATGGAAGTCTGACAACTGTGGGATTAAAGAAGCTACATCCAGACTGGTAGGAGGGTGCAGACACAGAATGGGCTGATCTGTGAAGGAAAATGAGGGAGGGATATCTTGGGGCGGGGGCAAGGAGTCCTAGTCCTACACCAGCCCTCCCAGCCAGGGTTCCAGTGCCAGGAAGATAAGTGCCCATAACTTCTGGCTGCAAAAACCAGCAGGGATTGAGTCAGTATAAGAAGCTTCTGGAGTCCCAAGCAGTTCCTCTTAAAGAACCCACACCCAGACTTACTAAGACTCACTCTCTCTGAGTTTCAGCACTGGGATAGCAGCTTGAAAGGCACCAGTGGCAAATAGGGAGGAATTGAAATGTCTGGTATCAAGGCAAGAACAGGCAGAAAGGGAGGCAGAGGTCATTGTCCTGTTTCTGAACCTTTTCCTCCAGAGAGCCACAAGGCCAGCAGGCAGGTGACAGAGTGCCATATCAGTGACTCCATCAACCTGGCTAACACTGTTTGCTTCCCCCCCCCCCCCCCCAGTCCCCTCAAGCTCCATCCTGCCCAATTTAGGGGCCCACCCAAGCTCTTAACAGTGGCTTTTCCATATGAATGGCTAGTCTCTGCTCATGCTTCACAACTTCCTAAATCCCCTCAAATAAGTAACAGCCAGGTTCAGAGAGCTGCCTGCCCCAGTACCTTTTGCTAAGTAGCCCCTGGCCTTGCAGTAGCAGCAGCCAGCCTAGGTTCACAGCTTGGCTTTGCCTGGGAATCTCCAAGCCCAGCATGAGTAGCAGCCATTTGCAGATTGCTTTATAGCTCATGCAGGGTGGTCCCAGGCAGAACACAGGTCGTGGCTGACCTTGGCCTGCATCACCCAGGAAACTCCAGGGTCTGCATACCCACTGGTCAGCTATAGACTGCATCAGAGTACCACCACCCTGCCCCGGCACAGCTGATCCTCTATGGGGGGTGGAGGTCGTTGGTCAGTGGTCACAGCCAGTCATTGCAGCTGTCTGGGCTGGGTAAATCCCTCCCATTGACCTGCCAATGGCAATCAAGATTCAACTACAAGAGGAGGGTGTACTCAGCCCACTCAAAAGGCATACCTCAAGTATCCAGCTTAGGTGATAGGGGAGGCTGTGCCACTGGACCCTACAGCACACCTACTACATTAGGCCACACTACCAAGACAGGGAGTCATAGCAGCTCTACCTAATACATAGAAACAAACACAGGGAGGCTGCCAAAACGAGGAGACAAAGAAACATGGCCCAAATGAAAGAACAGATCATAGGGAGAAAAGCAAATCTGTCAGATGCAGAGTTCAAAACACTGGTTATAAGGATGCATAGGGAACTTAGTGAGGACCTCAGCAGCCTAAAAAAGATCCAGTCAGAAATGAAAGTTACACTAATTGAAATTAACAATTTCATGGAAACAACAGTGGAGTGGATGAAGCCAAGATTCAGATCAATGATTTCGAACATAAGGAAGCAAAAAACAACCAATCAGAACAAGAAAAAAAAAAATCCAATAAAATGAGGGTAGTGTAAGCAGCCCCTGGAACAACTTCAAATGTTCCAACATTTGCATCATAGGGGTGCCAGAAGGAGAAGAGAAAGAGCAAGAAATTGTAAACCTATTTGAAAAAATAATGAAAGAAAACTTCACTAATTTGGCAAAGGAAATAGACATGCAAGTCCAGGAAGCACACAGAGTCCCAAACAAGATGGATGCAAAGAGGCCCACTCTAAGACACATCATAATTAAAATGCCAAAGGTTAAAGATAAAGAGAGAATCTTAAAAGCAGCAAAAAAAAGTTAGTTACCTACAGGGGAGTTCCCATAGAACAAGAAAAAACTAAAGGAGTTCATCATCACCAAACTATTATTATATAAAATGTTAAAGGGACTTATTTAATTAAGAAAAAGGAGATCAAAACTATGAACAATAAAATGGCAATAATTACATATCTGTCAGCAATTGAATCTAAAAACTAAGCAAACAAGAAGAAATGAGACAGAGTCATGGAAACAGAGAGTGCTTTGATGGTTGCCAGATGGGAGGGGGGTGAAAGGGAGTGGGTGTAGAGGTGAGGGGATTAAGAAGTACAAATAGGAAGTTACAGAGCAGCCATGGGTTGTACAGTATAGGAAATGGAGCAGCCAAAGAGCTTATACGCATGACTCGTGGTTGGGGGATGCTGAGTGGAGGGGGCAAAGGAGGAAAAATTGGGACAACTGTAATAGAATAATCAATAAAATATAATTTAAAAAAAGAAACAACGAATGAATGCATAAGTAAATGGAACAACAATTGATGTTTCTTTCTCCCTATCTCTTTAAAAAAATCAAATAATTTTAAAAATCAGGCAAAATGGAATTGTCACTATGTAAATTCTTTAACATTGGATCTTTTGGAACTCTTAAGCTACAACAGAGCCAACTAAAGGCTGTAAGAAAAGAGGGAGAGGAACACACAGTTATTTCTTCTCCCTTTTTGGTGGTTTTAATTTGCACAGAAGACCCCAGTATACAGTATACCCTGTGGCACTCGATAACATCAGAAGGAAGTCTTGTTCAAGATACACAGAAAAGAACACTATGATTTCAGATTCCATCAATATTCAAGTGTAAGAATGCAAGTCTTGTCACGCACAGATTAAATGAGTTAAAGGCAGAGCTAGTTTTTTCCCTATGATGTGTATTTTTTTCTGTGTACCGTTTTCTTTTACTTGAAGATAGCTATGTCCTTGTTGGGTAAATAACCTCAGTAGCAAAGAGCACAGAGGCTTCAGAGTGATAAATAGTGATACTAAAACTACTTCTCTTTCTCCCTGTGTTGTTGTGATAGTAGTAATAGAGGTATTGGTTGAAATTATATAATGACTCTTAATGTAGCATTTATATGTGCCAAGCAAAAACTAAGTGCTTTACATGTATTAATTTATTTAATCCACACAACAACCCTATGAGATGGATATTATGAGCCTTATTTTACTGATAAGGGATTGAGTGGCAGAGAGATTAGTAACCGGGACTACTCCAAGTACAAATAACTAGTACGTGGTAGGGCTAGGAATTGATCCGAGGCAGCCTGGCGCCAGGTTTCTTCCTCCTAACCATTATACTGTACTGTGCTTATTTGACACCCATATAAGTAAAGGGAAATGTGAGATTAAAAATGCTTTTAACATCTTTGTGGCCTCTATGGAACTTATTATTTGTTCACTCAATGCTCCCTGTAGATCGGTGATTACAGAGAGAACATTTAATCTCAAAGCATTCATCCCTACTTTTCAAACTAGTATTTTCAGATCTGTTCTCTATCTGAGACCTTGCATTTAGAAAAACTACACTTGAACTTTCTAGTTGAATTGGCAGACTAAGAGTTTACAGAGAGGATATTGCCTTTGAGTATTTAGACTGTATGGGCTGACCCCCTGAAGCAGTAATTTGGATACGTTGCAATGCTTCCACCAGGGAATAGCAGTATTACGGGTCTGACTTCAAAGTGTATATGTGTGTTTTATTTATTCATTATTAAAGTATAGTTCACTTTGTATTTTATATACATTTTTGTACATAGGCCACTTATTCACAAAGTTAGTCAATCTAAAAATCTTTCAGAGCCACTTAAATCCCGTGATATATAAGCATTTGAGGTAGAACTATGAGCAATGCAAAATGTTACCTTTCTGGAGACTTGTGATAAGTAGAATAAATAAAACACCCTGTCTATTTTTAAATAGTTAAAGTTCAGGCCATAGAACCTCTGGTTAATCCTGCAGAATTAGTTTTCATTTGGGCATTGATTTACATGCCCTTTAAATCTCTTAAGTCTGAGCTAGTAGCCACTCCAGGTATCCCTACTTTTCAAAAGTTTGCATGAAAACCACTTCACTTTTATGTAAGATCAACATTAGTACTGGTTTTTGCTAACCAAAGGAAATCTGAAAAAGATTTTAAATTAATTGTAATTGCTCTTTTGACTTACACCATTTCGTTTTATGAAAGGTTTCATAAAAATAAATGCTCTTTTATAGTGAGGAAATGTGCACCGTTTTTTGCGGACTGAAAGAAATCCATAATTTTTACTTTTACAAAAAAAGGCAAAAATAACGTTCAGCATTTGTTTTGCAGCAAGTTGTTTGTTGTAAAGCCTCCTTCCCTAGAAACTACACCCATCATCTATCTCAATATCAAGCCATCATAGCTTTGAACTGTCTGTGAGCACCTGTGATTTATCTTAGTGTGTTTTGTTCATCCATTAGCAAGGTGTATCCTAAGGTATCAGCAAAGCCTAGTAGAGATTGTTAAGGGTGTTATGCTTTAGTGTAAAACTAGATGTAATTGAGTGTTTCAGTCATGGTGAACAAAATAAAAAACATTGTAATGCATTAAATTTGGGGTCTGGGAAAGATCGAAATTTTTCTCATATAAATTAATGATAATTGCTTCTTCACTTTACACCATTTTACCGTACGAAGTTTCGTAGGCATGTCGTACTTTGGGATAGCGGGTAAAACCTGTACTTCACAAGAAAGCCAATGTTCTGTATTCTTCTGCTTCCTTTGTCTTTGGTTTTGTGGATCTGGCTATGCTCTGGTTACATCACAGCTACTCTGGTGCTTTGGGTCAGTCAAGTGTTTGGCTGGAGGGAGGAACAGATCACCATTTCCACTCATTAGGTGTTTTAATGGAGGCTGATGACTTTCTCATTCCTATTTTCTTTCCTTTAGGTTTATGAAGGCCTAGACATCATCACCAACAAGGTTTCTTCCCAAGAGCAGAGACTCTGCCAGCACCACATGATCAGCTTTGTGGATCCTCTTGTGACAAATTACACAGTGGTGGACTTCAGAAACAAGGCAACTGCTCTGATATCCTTCGGAAAGACAGCAGCTAGGTTTGATGGATGGCAAGGCAGCTGAAGCCAAGAAAGAAGTTTTCTTTCTAGTGAGAGTTTCGTCTAAGCAGGGGCACACAAGACCTACCAATAGGCACTGTCCCATCAGCACTAGGTGGATTGATGGATACAGTGTTCCTGCTTCTCAAAGTCTTGTCCTCAGACTACAGCACCAGCATCCCTTGGGAGCTTGTTAGAAATGCTGAATTTGGGCCTCATTTCATATCTAATGAATCAGTTCTGCATTTTACAAGAGTCTCAGGCGATTCATAATCAAAGATTTGGAAAGCACAGTTTTAGTGGAGAGAACATTGATTTAGGAACCAGAAAATCTGTTTTAGTCTTAGAGCCACTTCTTTTGACCATGTGAATTTTACTGAGTAAGGTATTCACCCCACTGAGTTTCAGTTTTCCACCCTTAATTAATTTATAAATATAATGGAGTACCAGTTAGAATTTCAAAGGGATTGCTGGGGTTGGGAGAGATTGGAAAAAAGTTGTTATAAGTAACACTAGAAATTTTTCAAAAGAGAATAATATAAGGGAGACTGCCTAGAGTAATCTGGACTGCCAGATATTAAAACATTGAAAATTCATAATTATAACAGCAAGAAAATTATATACTGCACAAACTTATGGCACAGAATAGAAAATTCAGCTACAAATTCAAATGCACATAAAAATTGGTTGGCTAAAAAGTCCATGTAGTTTTTTTCCGTAAGAGAAAAACGCATTTTTTCATTTTCACCAATAACTTTATTGATTTGGATATTTTGAGTTTGCTGGCTATCTCCTGCTGTTAGCTTCTAGGTGGTAGAGGCCAGGGGTGCTGCTAAACATCTTTCAATGCATAAGACAGCCCCACAGCAAGGAATTGGGCAAAAATGTCGGTAGTACCAAGAAACTTTGCAAACTGCTTTTGACGTGCTCGGTTAGTCACAGCACCTTCTCCATGTAGTGCACAAATCTTTTTTGTGTTTCTACCTTTCTTGAAATAATAAAGCATAATACACCACAAATGTTGCATACTTTCTTGCATCTTAAATATTAAAATGGCTGCACAGAAATTCACCAATTTTGGTAAGTTTTTTTAAAGGCATGCTAATATGACAGCTGTCACAATACAATCAAACAAAATTGTTTTGAATGAAGTTAAAGACAGCTAAGCACTACTGGATCAATCATATGGAGAAAATGTAACGGACTTTTTGGCCAACCCAATATTTAGCTTATTAACATTACACTTGAAAACTGAAGAGTGCTCGCTTCAGCAGCACATGTACTAAAATTGGAATGACACAGAGAAGACTAGCATGGCCCCTGCGCAAGGATGACATGCAAATTTGTGAAGTACTCCATATTTTAAAAAAAACAAAAACAATTCAGTAGTTACTAGTTATTCTGGGGAACAGTTAATTGTTTTAGGTAAAAATCAGATTCTCATATATGACATAAATTCAGATTTCAGAGTTAATATATGTATTTTTAATGAAACTGTAAGACCAATGGGATAATATGTAATTGGGTAGTTAATGTGGTTTTAGAGTAGGGACTGGCTTTGTAGATATTTTATAAATTTTTAATGAAATTTTTAAGTTTTTTCTTTCTTAGTATATTAAAGTACACAGCATAAATTTACCATCTTAACCATTTCTAAGTGGACAAGTACAGTGGTATTAAATACATTCACATTGGAGGTATGCTGTCCTTGGGAGCCGGCTTGTGCCTTTCCCTTCACCCTCTGCTTCTCCCCAGGTGCACATTCCCTTTGCCTTTCCCTCTCTGAAGCTCAAGAGCTCTTTTGCTTCTGTAACTTGTTTCCTGAGCCTACCTACGCAGCCCAGCTGGCTCACTTCTGCTACCTCTGTAACTTTCTAAGTAAACTTCCTCTTTAAACAAAAAATTCACATTGTTGTGTATCCATTACCACCATCTATGTGCATAACTAATTTTTTAAAAGATTTTATTTATTTATTTTTTAGAGAGGGGGAAAGGAGGGAGAAAAACATCAATGTGTGGCTGCCTTGAGAACACCCCCAGCTAGGGACCTGGCCTGCAACCCAGGCACATGCCCTGACAGGATCAGGATCGAACCAGTGACCTTTAGGTTTGCAGGCCAGTGCTTGATCCGCTGAGCCACACCAGCCAGGACAACGGTAATTTTTTTAAAAGAAAAAAGCTAGAATTGAATATTAAGATTTTATTATTTGTACATCAACCAGAACTTCTAGGAATCTAGCTTAGAGAAACCTTGCCACAACTATATCAAGAGATAGGTGGTGGATCTCATTCTATAACAGCATTCCTCTTTGCAGCAAAGACATAAACACTGAAATTCCTGTTTACTAAAGAACATATAAAATTTGCTGTGTTCATATCAGTTTACTTTTTCAACAGTAAAAATGATAAATTACAGCTATATGCATCAATCAATGTGGAAGAATCTCAGAAACAACAAAATCAGGAATTTATAGAAGGATAAATACATGTTCATACCATTTATTATAAAGATTAAAACAAGCACAACTAAATAATATACTGTTATATAGTGATTATATATTCTATATATGCATATATTCTTTAGGGATGTAGACACATTAAGTAATAATGTAAAGAAAAGCAAGGGAATGATGGATGAAAAACACCCAAAATAACACAAGATAATTGTTCCCTCAGAGAGAGGGCATGTTGGGGGTTGAGATGAGAAGGAACACAGGAACTTGAAAGGGATTAATAATAATCCTTTCCTTACATTGGGTTCATGAGTATTTGTTTTATTACTGGGCTTCATAATTTACACATGTTATTGTATATGTGTATATGTATATGTACATATATTTTAAATTAAAATAGAAAGCAGCCCACTATAAACAAAATTTAAAACAGACTGCAAACCACAGGGAAAATATTTGTAATATAGGAAAGGCAAATTGTTAATATACTTAATATATAAAGAACTTACGAATCAATAAAAAAACTAAAGGTAACGAGTAGTAATTCACAAAGGAAGAAATATAAATGGTGATAAACATGACATATCCTTGCTGTTGTGAATCAGGGCCATGCAAATCAAAATAATGAGATAATATTTTTTTGCCTATCAAATGAGCAGAGATTTAAATGTGGATAATAATTCTTGCCTGACCTGCTTTACAAGGCAGTTGTGTTAGATGAGATAATGTATATGAAAGCCCTTTGCAAAATAAAATAATATCACAATACAGTGTTGCTATAGGACAATTCAGTTCAGAAAGAATTTATAGAAAATGGAGAGCTAATTAAAATTTTCAGAGGGCAGCAACAATAGGGGATGATTTAATCTGATCACTTATAGGATTGGTGATTTAATGAATTTAGGGAAGAATTTGCGATTAGAATGGCAAAACTGAAACTACCTTAAGATAATCAGTCTTCTTGATTAGACAGATAGAGGTACTAGATACTGAAGGCCAGAGAGGAGAAAGGTTTTGCCCAGGATCACAGTTGTTTCATTGTTTGTGCAGATAAGTTAAACTTTATCCTCAATATGTCCTACCCATTTCCCTCTTTGTCACTCTTCCCTCACTTCTGGTACCCCACCATTTTTAACCTTGCGTTTTTATTATTTTTGTTCTCTTTCCCTTTAATTATACATTTGAAATTTTATTACAACTGCTATGTAATTGTGTACTTCCTGCACTTGAGGGAAATAGAGAATTTGTTTCTCTTTTATTTTTTTATTTACTGATTTTAAAGAGAGGATGAGGGGGAGAGAAGAAGGGGGAGAGAAAGAGAAACATCAGTTTGTATTTCCACTTGTTTGTGCACTCACTGTGCTGCTTGTTTGCATCCTGACCGGGGATCAAACCTGTGACTTTCACATGTGGACGGCGCACTAACCAGCTGAGCTGCCTGGCCAGGACTTTGTTTCTCTTAAACACACACACACACACACCCAAAACCATCATCTTTCTTCTATGTGATCCTCGATTGCTAACATTTTCCTACTCCACTCCAGCTTCTTTGAGGTTAGTGTGCTTCTGATAGAAAGAAGGTCATCTATGTTGGTGTCCACAGACTGGCCAGCAAGGGGAAGAAGTATGTAAATGAGTCTTTGTAAGGTTGCAAGTCTCTTTTTATCAGTTATCCTCAGAAGCAAAGCCCTTCTTAAAGCAGATAATTATTTGTTCAAAGAGTTCTCAAGAGAAGAATTCAAAGTAGCAGAGATACAAAAACAAGAGGGACTAAAGAAAATTGTAAATTGAATGCTTACTCAATTGAAAAAATATTTCTGGCGTTGTGGTTGGGATTTATTTGCATTGTCACATTTAATGCTCGTAAGAACTCGTGAGGATTTACAGGTGAGAAAACTGAAGCTCAGACAGGTTGAATAACATGCCCAAGAATTGGAGCTGGTAATTGAAATCTATTTGTCTTTGGAACCAATGCTTCTCAGTTTATCTAGTGGAGTCTCAAGTGGCTGAAATGTGCACTACTACCACATAATGGTGAAGACTGAGTCTTAAGAACCACGGCTTAGAGACCTAGCTTGTGTTTTGCCTTAGAAAGCAAAGTCAGACAATGAACATAACCTTGGTGGCTTCCTGAGCAGCTGATACTTGATTCTTTGAAGAGTTCCTTGGGTTTGTGCTTATTAAGCTGATTTGGGATACCAAGCAAACATTGAATTTTAGCATCAAGGCCTAGGAATAGAAAGTTCTAGAACTGGAAATAACGGCAATCATTTATCTGTCTCTGGTTTATGCAAGTCCCTCTGGAATTGATAGAAATGATTCTGAGAACTCATGGGAAACAGTGAAAACCACTAGTATCAGTTCATCTTGGTTTCTACCCTTTTTCCTCTGTTCTTCAGACAAGTGAATGTAGTTTCTTGCTTATAGCTTCCTTTCTGAATAAGTCAGGATTCTCTTCTGATCTTAAATATTGTGATATCTTTCTTAATATTCACATTGAAGATATATTTGCCCGAGACAAAATTCCTATTGTCGTGGGAGGAACCAATTATTACATTGAGTCACTGCTCTGGAAAGTTCTTATCAGCACTAAGGTATGTTGAGTTCACATGTAACTCACTGAGGAAATGGGTTCTCTTTTTCTTGCCAGCTAATTTCAGTGGGAAAAAGGTTGACTCTTCCCTATATACTCAGCAACTGTAATTTTCCTACTTAATATTCTGAAGCAAATGCCACCTCCATATGTGAAGTGTGCTCCTCCAGGCAGGCCTGAAGGCAGGGGCTGTGTGTGGGAAAAATGTTCCTCTGTGGATTAATTAGCATCTCCATCCAAGTTAGCAGTACACTAGTCTGATTCAGCATATCCTGGCTGTAACATTCTACAAGGGGTGGCTCCCAAAAAACACAGGAATTTGTTTATTAAAAATTCTGTATTCTTACATGTTTAAATTTCTTTTTTTTTAAAGACTTTATTTTTAGAAAGATGGGTAGGAAAGGAGAAAGAGAGGGAATGAAACATCAATGTGTGGTTGCCTCTCGCGCCCCACTACTGGGGACCCGGCCTGCAACCCAGGCATGTGCCCTGACTGGGAATTGAACCAGTGACACTTTGGTTCGCAGGCCCATCTTCAATCCACTGAGCTACACCAGCCAGGGCACACGTTTAAATTTCAATTACCTCCAAAGTACTCTCCATTTGATTCAATACACATACTGAGATTTTTTTTTCACTGCTTGAAACAATTTTTGAACTTGTCGATCTTGGTGCCTTTTACTGCTTCTGCCATTTTTTGTTTCACTTCTTCCACAACAGCAAAACGTTTCCTTTTGTTGACTTTTTTCATCCAGGGAATCAAAAAAAGAAGTCGATCTGGGCAAGATTGGATGAACAGGGAGGGTAGGGCATAGGGTCATGCGGGTTTGGTCAAAAACTGCTAAACACTCAGTGTGGTGTGGGCAGGTGCGCTTCTCAATCACCAATCATGAAATGGGCAAATGAACTGAAAGTCTTCAAAAAAAATTTATCAAAGCCAAGTACAGCCTCTCACAACAACGCTAACTGGTGCACTGATACAGATGGGTTCCTAGAACACTCATCTAGCAGGGGAAACCTGTACTGTAAGAGGCCTGCCCTCCAGAAGATACTTCCATTTTTGGGGGGTCCCCCTTATATATGTCAGAGAGATGTCCGATACTAACCATGCTTACAGACATGCCATTGCATAGGATGGGGTTTTGCAAACTAGAATGTGCTAGCCATTTTGATCCAGTCTTTGGTCACAATTGCTGAGAACACTAGATTCCTGGATGTGTTAATACAGATATGTTAGCCCTGGTACCTGTTTGTACTTCTGACCAGGTAGTAGGGTACCTGAGTATTTCTCCAAGCAGTAAGTTCTCCTTTGTGTTTCCTCACATCACTACCATGGTGTATTGGAACTTTCCCTTTGTGATCTGTCATTACATGGCAAGCCGTTCCGATTCATCTCTAGTCTGTATTCCTGACACTTAGCCTTAAGTGCCTGGCACACATACTATCTCGATGCTTGTTGAATTGTTGAATAAATTTATTTCTAAACCTTCATTTAATAGCCTCAGGAGACGGACACGGAGAAAGTGATTGACCGGAAAGTGGAGCTTGAAAAGGAGGATGGCCATGCACTCCACAAACGCCTGAGCCAGGTGGACCCAGAAATGGCTGCCAAGCTACACCCACATGACAAGCGCAAAGTAGCCAGGTAAGAAAGCCTGGGCCTGCTGACCTGGGGTTCCCGTGGAGTTAGAGGGCCGTCAGTCAGTGTGCCTGGGTGGTGAGAGAGGTTTGGTAATAGTAGTTAGTGGAGGTTGATGTGTTAGACTTCAGGTTAGGAGGCCCTGAGTTACTGCCACAGTCCAGCTACATCAATAAATAGTTGTACCCTTTGTTGTTACATTTAAAATGCAAAACACAGTATAGTTTCTCCCTGGGGCCTGTGTAATTTGCTTCATTTTCTACTTGATCTTTGCTTGTATAACAGTTTTTATATAAATTTTTCTGGCATGCAGTTCGTTTACATTGTGATTTGGGTTTCGTAATTGATTGTGCAGTGCTGATTTCGATCCTACTAGCTTTCCCAGTGGGAGGTGGATTTTATAAACTGTCTCATAGATCAGCTCACCTTTACACATGGAGATTTTTCTTGAAGAGAAGAAAGGTGGTGAATGAACTCAAAGGTCATGTTTTCTTTGTTTTGTAATTGCAGTCTGGTGTGTTAGATGTATTTTTCGGTGTTGGGGGTAATACCATATCTGTCAGAATAGAGGATCTGAATACTTAGAATGCGGGTGGTTTTACAGATTAAGTATTATAGCAACATTTGGTATTGATAGCGATTTGAAGTTTTCCATTTAAATAAGTATATTCTAGATTAGTTACTAAATTCTCTTTTCACTATTGCCCCCACCCCACCCAGAAGCTGTTCTAGAACTTTTTTTTTTTTTTTCGTAATTGTGCTCCTCCCTCCACTCCAGTGAAATTTTTAATACTGAAGAATAAGGTTTTTGGGGATATGGTTGCCCTTTGGAGGGCCATACGCCTTGTAATAGCTAAGGTGGTTTGTTTTCTTGCCACCGTGAGGGCAATATCACCTTGGTGATAATGCATAGTTTATTTTTTGTTTTATTTTGCTGATAGTGCATATTCTAGATAAAGAAGTTTATACTTCCTAGTATCCAAACATTTAAAAAAATATTTTAATAGAAATCTTTCAAAAAACTTTTAAAAACTTAGGAACATTATGATGAACATTCATTTTTATATTGTATTACGATATGATTCTGGACCTTGGTCTTTATTCTTCCCTTTTATAAAGCAGTTCTTTCTTATCACCACTCCTCATTTTCTACTTCTGAACTAGTAATGAGGTGAGAATTGTGTCTTCACAAGTCAGTTGATTCTAAGCAAGAGCTCTGGAGTCTCTCTTTTAGAGAGGATTGGAGGACCTTTCTCACCTTTGTTTTAGTTTGCGCCTGTACGCTTATCTCCATAAGTGAGATACCTGTATCACCGTACATGTTTTCCTCATAGGTCCTCTTCGAATGACCAGTGATACAGAATGACAAGGGGTCTCTGCTCCTGTGTTAGGGTTTCAGGAAGTAGAATTGGGTCAGGAAGAGAAAGATCACTTTCAAGCTGATAAGTTGCAATCACTCAGAGTGGTAGAGTATAGATTTGGGAGTTAAATTACCTAGTGGTGCATAACATAACAGATACTGACAGAGTGGATGGTAGCTTAAGAGTAAGTATGTGAGTTCTTTTCCCATTGATCTTTGTGCTAGTAGAATACTGAATTAGTCACAATTTTAGACATATATAAAAAGAAAGTTGTTGAGCTGGCTATACAACATACTTTTCTACTGTGAGAAAGGCATTCCAGCGAGACTAGACTTGTTGGCTCGTAACAAAGTGTCCCAAACAAGGTCTTTTTATTGCGTACCTGAAAGTAAGTCCCATTCTGTGTGTGTAGAAGAAAGCTTTTGTTTCTGAACCTGTTTAACTGATTTCAGGAAAATTGATGTGTGTTTAGAGGAATAGTAGTATTTCTTAATTTACCTACAGTTTTCTTTAGGACCCCTCCCTGAGTGGCTATAGAATGTCTTCAGGGGCTTATACTGTGCAAATGAGAAGGAGACATTTTATAATAAATAGCCATTCCTTGGGAATTAATATTTCCTAATAGTTTCTATGACTTTTACCCTTCCACCTGAATGACTTAGGAGCTTGCAAGTGTTTGAAGAAACGGGAATCTCTCATAGTGAATTTCTTTGTCGTCAACGTGCAGAAGAAGGTGGTGGTCCCCTTGGAGGCCCTCTCAGGTTCCCTAACTCCTGCATCCTCTGGCTTCATGCTGACCAGACAGGTAAAAGCCTTTTGATGCCCTTGAGTCCATTAGAGATAAATCGAATTTTACTTTCATTACCATCATTTGTTGACTTAGTAAGGCACAGTGCCATTCCCCTAAGTGCCTATCTGGAAAGGGAGTAAGGGCAGCCCTCGCACTAGGATGAGACACCAAGGGTAAGATGGGGTGGGATGGGAAAGAGATTGCCGTCCAGGGAAGATCCAAGGGAGAAAGCTAAAGAGAAGGAAGACTCCCGTGGAAGGGGTTGAAGTATCAAGGATTCTGCTGGGAACTTGGATTTCAGAGATGAGTGTGAGACAGTGCCTGATCTTAAGAAGCTGTCAGTCTTGTGGAGCAACAAATAATGAGAGAGATGCTACATTGTGATAAGCGTTGGGCTGGAAGTTTTGTGGAGTCACAGAGAAGGGATGATGAGCGCTGCCTGCCGGGGGAGTCAGGGCCAATCTGTAAAGGTAACCTGTGAGTCAGGTCTGGAACGATGAGGAGATTATTGTGAGAATAGGCAGTATAGTGTAGTTATTAAGAGCATGGACTCTGAGGCAGACCGTCTGGGCTTCAAATTCCTGCTCCATCATCTAGCTATGTGAGTTTTAAGGCAAGTTAGTTTGCCTTCTCGTGCTCCTTTTTTTTTTTCCTGTACAATGGAGATACGTCAGTACATATCTTGCAGCTTCACTGAGAATCAGTTGAGTTAATAATATACACAAAATGCTCAGCATGTGCCTCACACGTCTGGAGTGCTCAGTAAACGGAAAGCTCTTAGGAAGCTAGGAGCAAAGGCTAGTGCCATTGCAGGCCAGGAAACAGCAGTGGCAGAGATGTAGAAGAGCATGACTGAAAATATTTTGTTGTTAAATTAATTTTGGTTATAAGTGTATAAGAGAAGGTAATGTTTTAATAATGAAATTTTTATAAATTAAAACATGTCCTATAGTCCAGCATAAAATTGTGGTATCTGATCATAAGAAGGCTGTGTTTGACCTCCACATCTGAGTGATTATGACCTCTCACTCTTTGCTCCTGTGGCGCAGTAGTTCAGGATGTATCTAGGATGGCTTTGGACTACAGTTCCTTGTTCCCATCCAAGGTGTCATCTCAGAGTTCTTAAATGTGAAGCAACACAAAGTTAAAGAGTAATAAATATGATGGATAAACCAGGGTGTTCTCAGCTGCCTCTAAAGTAAACAATGCATGTACATTCCACACGAGAATAAAATATTTGTTTTCCCTAAAAGCTACAGTTGCATGCTTTCTCTTTATGAGATGTGTGTTTTATTCTGGCTGGTTTTATTTGTTTATTTTTAAATATTTTATTTACTTTTAGAGAGGGAGGGAGGGAGAAGGAAAGGGAGAGAAACATCAGTGTTCAGCAGAAACACGGATCGGTTGCCTCTCCCATATCCCCAACTGGGGACCTGGCCCACAAGCCAGGCATGTGTCCTGACTGAGAATCAAACTGGCAGCTTTTCAATCTACAGGCTGGTGCTCAATCCACTGAGCCACACCAACCGGGGCTCTTTCTGGCTGTTTTTATTGGAGCTATAGTGTCTTAAATGTGACTGGATATAATATGTATTATTATATAGTCTTTGGACTCTGAACCCTTCCATTTGAACAAGTTCTCTTTTTTGTGCAGCTTGACCATTCATATTGTAAGTGTATAGCAGGCTAATTTAATGGGCTAATTTGATTCAAGTTCTAGATAAGCGCTTGGATAAAAGAGTGGATGACATGCTTGCTGCTGGGCTCTTGGATGAACTAAGAGGTTTTCACAGACGCTATAATCAGGAGAAAGTTGCAGAAAATAGGTGAGGATTTGACCTAATTAACCTACTCTCTATCCTTTGCTTATGGTCAAAAGACCATAAACATAATACTGGTTTTTGATCTTGTTTGTTAGCCTGCGTTCTTGGCATTATGAGCAAGGCTTGTTTGAAGGAGGTTTGGTGTACTTGTTACCAAGTTGCAATTTTCTAATCTGTCAAGCATTTCCAGGAGTTAATTTTCAAGGGTAGTAACCTGGCAGCAGGTGGGGGGGTGGTGGAGGAAGTTCAGAGAGGCAATAATTGCTAAGGATCTCAATTTCCTCATCCAAGGGATGAAATGGCTCGGCTAGATCATCTCCAAGGCCCCTGCTAGCTCTCAGATGCAATGGCTCATCAGCTGATGCTCTCCTGTTCCCAGCCAGGACTATCAACATGGTATCTTCCAATCAATTGGCTTCAAGGAATTTCACGAGTACCTGATCACTGAGGGAAAATGCACACCAGAGACTAGTAACCAGCTCCTAAAGAAAGGTGTGGATTTCTCCATCTAACCTAGCCTTGGACATCCCTGGGTGACAGAGTTCCCGGATGGTATGGTCTGAGAACGAGCTGAGACTAGAAGAGTCCCAAATGGCCTGCAGCTCAGAATTGAGATTTGTGTCTAGCAAGGGTCCACCAGTGTGCCGCTGTGGCTAATTTCTCTTCCCCTGGGCTGGGTGGGCCTGCCTTTTGGCACGGTGAAAAGTACTTGGAAGTTCTCACATCTGCTTTAACTTTCAGGTATTGAGGCTCTGAAACAAGTGACTAAGAGATATGCCCGGAAGCAAAACCGATGGGTTAAAAACCGTTTTTTGAGCAGTAAGTCTCATGTTTTTACTTATCCCTTGGGTCTGTTTTCAACAGAATATAGATGTCCTTACCTTACCCAGATGATGAACTTTAGTTTCTGGACCTGTTTTAAGATTGGAAACCTGACCTGGATGGGTGTCTGCAGCATAAATGATTGTCCGGGGGTCCTTCTTTCCTTGTGATGTCTCGGAAAACAAATCTTGCCAGTGAAGAGTCTGCCTTATGCCTTGAATACATGCATGCTGGCTGCAAACACGTAAGAGCAAAGTAGCAACATCTTCTTAGAGTTGGTGCGCAGGGTTGATTTAGCTTCTCATTTAACAGAGCAATCAAACAAAACCTTAACCAGTAGCACCCTTGTATTCAGATATGTGGTTCTTCAAGCTTCTTCAACTTTAATTTTAGTTGAATAGCACTTTTAAGGAAAAGGAAAGGAAAATCTCATTTGATCTCAGTACTAAATTTGGTGCTACCCATAAATTATTGAGCCTTCGTGGTGGGTGTTATTCTTTTCTTTTTTCAGATAAGGAAATGGAGGCTTAAGACAGGTTGAATAGCTTGCCCAAAATCCCCCAGCTAATATACACAGGGCCTGACGATGGAGCCCATACTCTGCTTTCCTCCATTCGTGTTTCTCCCAGCTGTAACGTTCACTAGACAGCATTAGTATTGGCCTTGGGTAAGAAATCGTGTGCTAATAAGAGATTAAGCAAGGATGGCCCTGGCCAGGTAGCTTAGTTGGTTGGAACATTGTCCCAGTACTCCAAGGTTGCAGGTTCAGTCCCCGGTCAGGGCACATACAAGAATCAACCAAAGAATGCATAAAAAAGTGGAACAACAAACAATGTTTCTCTACCTCTCTTCTCCTCTCTCTGTAAATTCAATCAATCAATAAAATATATTAAGTAAAAAAAAAAAGATTAAGTAACTATAAGTGAAACCCCAGTTTTGTCTTGTGGGTACTTCAGTATGCTTCTGAATCATCCCCTGTTTAGCTTTTACTTCTGCTTTCAGTTAGGCTGGCGGAGGTCCTCCACCCCTGCCTCTGAACACCAACACCTTGATTCAGGTTCTTGACCGCCAGGTTGCTGAAGTTCTGTCCCCTGGCTCTCCCTCCGACAGAGCTCTCCATGGTCGTTCTGGTGCCAGAGGCTCTTACACTTCTCCTTTTCCTGCTTTCTCTGCATGCCCTCCTGTGTTAGAAGAAGTCTAAGTCAGCTGAAATTGAAGTTCACTACTACGAATTTCTAATGCAGCTTCTCCCCAGGGCTATAATTAGTCTGTAACAAAAGATGTTTTTTGTAATAATTTGGAACTTCCTCCTGTGGTAGAGCTGCAGTAACTCCCCCATCCCCGAGTCAGGAGGGGTTGATGGCACAGTGCATCATATGCCCATTCCTCATTCAGGCGTGCGCCGGCACAGTCCTGGTGCTAGTGTGAAAGGCACAGCTGCCCTATAAATCAGGAGCTGTGTGTGATTGGCCAGGGCTGGTCTGCTGGGATATGGTTCTGGCAAGAAGCCAGAGGGACTTCCCCACCCGGGCTTGGCCTTGGCCTTAAGCCAGGAGTAGCAGCTGGGAGCCGAGAACTTGTTGAAAGGTGCTTAGACAGGGCACAGAAGCCCAACAAAGGACTTAGAGGGGAAAGGAAAATATAGAGTGGCCTGGAAACAGGTGCAGAGCTTAGCCAAGGCCAGGTGTGCTGTGGATGCTGCCTGCACCCTCCCAGTCTCACCTTTCCGTGTGGCGGCAGGTGCAGCCCAGTCCACTTTAAGAAGAATCTTGTTTGTGGTTGGCACAATCAAAAGGCTAGCACCTGCCAGCCGTTGGCATCTTGAGGACTTTGATGTTTTTGTCCATGGAGCAATGCTCTTTGCCTTTAGGCAACTGGCTTAACCTAGCTGTGGAAGGCAATTTAGTGTGTCCACAGACTGGAGAAGCTACCAGTGGGGACTAAACATGGTTGGCTCAGATGGATGAAATGCCTGTGGCTGTACTCTTGGCTCCACCAGTCTTCCATCCATTCAGAAGTACTTCAAGCTTTAGTTTATTTCCTCCTGTAATGCGCTATTTTTATATTGTAGTCCACACAGTGGTCACCAGAGCTGTTACTCTATATTGTTTTCCTGACTGATTTGGAAGATCCTACACTTGAGACTTTGGATTATATAGCTAGACTTGTTGGCTGCAGACAAGGCAGCCTTCTAGGTCTTTCTTGGATTGTATGTAGCTCTTAGGTTCATGTTTCTAGTTAGAATGAATGTCATGGTCAGAATATTAATTCCTTTGGCCCCCATGTTTCCTTTGTGGGTTTTGAAGTCCTGGAAGCAGAGTAGAGTAGGTTTTGGGGCTGACCTCTCACGACTTTTCTTCGTCATCTTTAGGACCTGGTCCCAGTGTCCCTCCAGTATATGGCTTAGAAGTATCTGATGTCTCGAAGTGGGAGGAGTCTGTTCTTGAACCTGCTCTCGAAATTGTGCGGAGTTTCATCCAGGTGATTATTAATCATGGTACTGTCTATTGTCTGGTTTTCAGACAGCTTTCCTTAGCTCACACCTTTGTTGCTATGTCGGGAACCAAGCAGTCTTTTCCATGGAATAGAGCAGAACGGCTGGCTGCTTTCAGATTCCCGAAGGCTGCGTTTCTACTTTCACGTTCAGAAAGGTTGTTGCTAAAACCTATTCACAGCCCTCCTGCTCTCTGGGATGAGAAAAAGGAATCTTGGGACCACTACTCTTAACAACAGAATAGTATCCAAGTCTCTTTGAATTGAATGCCTGTCCCCCAACCCCCCATTGTTCTTTCAGGGCCGTAAGCCTGCTGCTGCTCCAGTCAGGATGCCACACGATGAAACCGAGAACAAGAGGAGTTACCACATGTGTGACCTCTGTGACCGAATCATCATTGGGGACCGTGAATGGGCAGGTAGAGCCTGGGGAAGGGCATAGAGCAATCTGTAAGGGTGGGTCACACTGACTTCATGAAATTTAAGGTCTTTGCAAGGTCGAATGCCAGAGTCTGCTTATTTGTAGAGGGAGGGCCAGATTCCTCGGAGAGCCTGTGCTCAAATTTCATGGATGCCTTTCCGAACTGGACAGTTATCTCTGTATTCTGAATTTCAAAGGAAGATCATGTGCCCTGTAGCTTCAGCTAGAGTAGATATTTTATACTGCAGGGTCTGTAGTTAACTTTCCAGAGCCCCTTGGCCTTTTCTGATTCTGCCTTACAGGAAGGAGTTCTTGGCCTTTCAGGGTTAGACCTCAGTGGGGTGAGGTGGGATTGTAAGGGAAACCAGGCAACTTACCCAAGGAACCAAAGAAGCAGAAACAGCTGGGAGGGAGCAGGAAGTTACTCTACCTGAGTACCTTCTTCAGAAGTGGTGTCTCTGGTAATTTTTAAGGTCACGTATTGAACTGGTAGTGGTTGCTAAGATTGATGAAGAGTGTTAAGGGAAACTATGTTCAGCCTAGCAAAGTGTGACAGCAAGGCTGTCAGTCATGTATAAAGAAGGTGGTTACTGATAGTGTCTTCTTCATAAGGTACTTCAGACTAGCCAAAGGTCAGCTCTGCATGAGGAAGGCTCTGTCTGTTTTAGAGCCTGGGTCTGCCTCTGCCACGGAGTCACGCCGTACTCCTGCTGGATTTCTGCCATCGTCCAGTCAGAGGCCAGAGGGCCCTAGCCTCCATGCCTTGAATTTACATGGCATTTAGAAACTTGTTTAAGGCTCACTCCTTTTCTGTACAGTCAGGCTACTTAGTGGCTGGGATCCTTCTGTTCAGAGTTCTGCTTTGCATGGGATTCTCTTAGAAGTACATTTTTCTCCCCATACCAACCAGTAGAATGATTACTATTAACTGGTAACTCTGGCAAAATGAACTCCATTGTCAGAGACTGGGGACGGCTGTGATTGCCCAAGCAGCAGAAGAAGCCTCGATTGTCGCTGGTTTATAATGATGAAAGGGGAAGAGAGAGAAAGTGTCTGATTGTTTTTTCTAAAGGAAACCTAGTGGTTTGATTTGTCCAGTGTCCTTCAGGGGTAGCGTTAGAGAAGCAACATTTGTGAGCCTTTGTGAGCGTAGCCTGTGTGAGCCCTTCTATAGTGCCATCTGTCAGGTCCTTGCGCCTGTCTTCTGCTGCCATGGAGAGGCGGTCCAGAGCATCCCCCCCCTTTTTTTTGCCTTAGGCTCTAGCTAGAGAACAAAGCTGACTCTTCCCCAAGTAAATCTTTCTTTGACTTCTAACTTCTTCCTTACTTGTTTTTGCTTCTAAACTCTTAAAAATGAAGAGTTAAATACATAGAAAATAGAATTTAATCTAGCTGTCTGAATTTGTAGGTGTTCCCAAATAAAATTTCATTGAAAAAGAATGGGCTAGTGAAAGGCGCCGTGTGAGCTGGTCAGAGGGTGGGAACTGTGGAGTAAGGTCAGAAATCGATACCAGGAACAGTAGCTTCACTGCTTCTGTGGACCCTCAGAAGGGATAGTCAGAAAAGAATGTTTCTGGTTATCTGCCTGGAGCATTGTGTGCTTGGATAATGTGAGCTTTGTGCGTTAGTCTTTGAAATGGCTTATCTGACCCAGGCAGAGGGAGGTCAGACCGGGAGGGACAGCCTGTGTGAGCAGGGCAGCAGTGGGCAGGGCATCTCTGGGGGCTGCAGGCCTGCGGCGGGGCAGGGCAGCTGTCCTGCAGTGCAGACGGGAATTTGGGTTTGTGCATTTTTAGTTGTGTAAGTTGAGGTTGATCTATAACAGGAGGCCCCATACTGAAAGATTGAGTCAAGAGTCTCGATTCTGGAAAGTTGTGCCTCATTTTGGAGCTATAAGTAAGCTGAGGAACTCACCTGCTGTGTGGTCTTGGACAAAACGTAAGACCTCTGTGGACTTCAGTTCCCTCCTGTATAAAATGAGCGGAATAGTACTGTCTGCAGGATTATTGGGAGGATTAGGGGTATAAGGCAACCTAGCAGGGGTGCATTTGATACATGGTAGCTCACTGTAGTTTGCTAGCTAGCTGGCCATGAAACTTACTCTCCCTTTAAAATTGCTGAGCAGCTGTACCAATACATATGCTGATCCTGTCACTGTTAAAGAGAAGGGTTGTGCCATTAATTTTATATCTTCTAGGATTAATTCTAGAAAATCCTAATGAATTTTTTTGTTGTTTTCTTTTAGCACATATAAAATCAAAATCCCACTTGCACCAACTGAAGAAGAGAAGAAGATTGGATTCAGATGCCGTCACCACCGTAGAAAGTCAGAGTATTTCCCCAGACTGTGACAAAGAGCTTAAAGAGAAGGGGTCCCCAGGGCAGAATGGGGAAGAGCTGAGACCCAGTGTTTAAGAGACATATCCGGGATCTTTGCAAAGGTGGCAGGGGTCCGGTTCAGGAGGGAGGCTTGTGTCTGTGTCCCAGGCTGGACAGAGGAGTGCCCTGTCATTCAGTGGTGTGGTTTTAAAGTATAATGTTCTCTGTCGTGGAAATAGCAGGTCTTGTCAGCTCCTGCTGTGGCCCATGTGTCTGGCAGTCATACATTCAGGAAGGGGTTTTTTTTCTGTTAACCTTAAAGGTTTTTATTTTTAAAAGAGGCACAGATAGCACTTTTTTACACTTGAAGGTCTATTTGGTGATGAGTACCGGGATCTACTATATCCTTTAAAAAAGAAGTTTTATATCCCTGACTTTGGCTAAAAATACCTAATTTGCAGACACTTTAAAGATGACTGAACTGATTTGTGAGACTCACAAATCAGTTCTGTATTTGAGTGAACGGCAGGAAAGGACTGGCCCTAGTGAGATGGTTCAGTGAACCAAACCAGTTCTTGGAATTCAGAGGAGAGAATCAGTCCAAGGCGGCTGGGACATGGGACTTGAAAAACCAGAGACTGTGACACTTGCTGAGGTCCTCACGTGTGGTAGTTACTATCACTGCTGTCTTCCTGTTGAGTTAGGAATGTATATTTTTGATGAAAGTTAAATAAAGAAAAAGTTTGTAGGAGCCGCTTTAGTCCTTAAAAAGATGTATATGTCACATCCAGTTTATACACAGTGTGCTTTGTTATCAACAGATAGCTTTTTCTCCAATTTGACATTCTGTATATGATCATGCTATTTGTTTTTTTAGCAAATGTTTATTGAGAGACATGTGGAGAAGGTCTTTATTAGACATTTATGTTAGCTCCAGTTGAAGGCCTCTTTCTGGAGTGACCTGAGCTGCCAACAATGTTAAGCGTATGTATGTATGCATATAACATAAAGTTAGGCATTTTTTTTATCCTCACTGGAGGACGTGCCCTCTGAATCTAGAGTGAAGGGAAGGGAGGGAGGGGGAGAGGAGAGAAGCATTGCTGTGAGTGAGAAACATCGATTGGTTGCCTCCTACACACGCCATTCGTCCTAACTGGGGACTGAACCTGGGCATGTGCCCTGACCGTGACTTGAACCCAGGTTTACAGGTGACGCTCCAACCAACTGAGCCACACCAGCAGGGCTATAAAGTTAAGCATTTTTAAGTTTATAATTCAGCAATATTCATTACATTCTCAATGTTGTGCAACCATCACCACTATTTCCAAAACATTTCCATCACCCCAAACAGAAACTCTGTACCAATTAAGCAATAACTTCCCCTCCCGAGTAGTACTTTATTTGTTCAGAGTCTACTATATATGAGAGGCCCTGAACTAGGCAATAGGGAATGCAGAGATAAAATGAGATGTGGTTCTTGCTTTTAGGGAGCTTATAAATATATGTACACAGATAACCAACCTAGGTAAGAGAATATTACCTAGGCCATGAGAGCTGTGTGGAATTTCTCTTTGGAGAGGTAGGGAAGGGATTGTGGAAGAAGGAGCATTTCTGCTGGACCTTAAACAGCAGTTCTTGGTAAATGTATTGTTAGCTGTGCATATAGGGAGAGGGTAAAGTGAAAGAGCTGTTGAGCTCGATGGACCTTTTAAACAACACTGAATTCCAGAGCCTCGCTCTCTGTTTTTTTCTTCTAACATTTTTAAAAAGATTTTATTTATGTAATTTTTACACAGAGAGGAAAGGAGGGAAAAAGAGAAGGAGAGAAACTTTGATGTGCGAGAGCTACATCGATTGGTTGCCTCTTGTGCGCCCCCTACCTACTGGGAACCTGCCCTGCAACTCAGGCATGTGCTGACTGGGAATCAAACCTGTGACCTTTCAGTTTGCAGGCTGGCGCTCAGTCCACTGAGCCATACCAACCAGGCTCTTCTAACATTTTTAAAAGTTTTTTTAAACTAGATTTTTTTTACATAGTTCAGAAATCAACATGATATAAAAAGACAATTGTGAAATCCACCCCTACCTCACTTCCTTCTCCCCCCATAGGTAAACACTTACTAGTTTCTTACATATCTTAAGAGTTTAAAATTTTTTATTATTATTTTTATCCTCGCCCAAGGACATTTTTTCATTGCTTTTAGAGAGAAAGTGAGAGGGAGAAACATCAATGCAAGAGCAAAGCGTCAGTTGGTTGCTGATCACACATTCCTGGACTGGGGATTGAACCCACAACTTAAATATGTGCCCTGACTGGGAATTGAATCCACAGCCTTTTGGCTATGGAACAATGCTCCAGCCAACTGAGCCACACTGGCCAGGGTGAGAGTTTAAGCAAAACCAAACAAATACAAATACATACAATTTTATTTTTTCTTACCCAAAAGATAGCATATAGTACATACTGTCTTCATCTGTCACCTTACCTATTAGCAATACCTGGGTATGCTTGGATTTCTCCTGCTACCTCTGTCAGGTCTCCTGTTTTCGGCCCTGACCACTGCCCTGGAGCCCCTCAGTATGCTTACCTTCACACACTGGACTTTATTCAGATGCCAGGGTTTAGGCAGAAACTGGCCCCTAAAGAACTCTAAGCTATAGCCAACCCATTCATTCAGCCAGTAAATATTTCAGAGTTTATGTGCCATATGCTGTGGTAGACTCTGGGGATACAATAATGTTCAAAAAGTCCACACTGATTAAGCACAGAATCACAGCTGTGATAAAGGCTGCAAAGAAAGGACACGTTCTGTGAGAGCAGGTAACTTGAGGGCCTGCCGCACCTTGGTACATGGGAGTGTCTGTGTGTGTTGGGGGAGGCGTGTGTCTGAGGTGGCACAGCGTGATGCCGGGGCAGGAGGTGGAGGCCAGGGCTGCAGGCGTGGTACCGTGTGACCTGGAGAGCAGGGTTTTTCAACCTGATTTCAGTGGCTTCTCTTCTCCCTCTTCTCACAGTCTGTGGGTTGTCTTGGGCCCCTGAGCCTCACCCCCCTTTAACTGATATGAATCTCCAATTAAATATTTCTCTGGTCAAGCAAGAAATTAGCATTGTATCCACCCATGTTGTTTTTTACACTAAACATGGTATAATTTTCCTTGCCCTGGCTGGTGTGGCTCGTCACCTCATAACTTGAAAGGTTGTGAGTTTGATTCCTAGTCAGGGTGCATACCCAGGTTGCGGGTTCAGTCCCTGGTTGGGCTGCATACAGTCTCCAGTCCGAGTGTGTACACAAAGCTACCAGTCAATATTTCTCTTTCCTGTCTTCTGTCCCTCTCTCTCTAAAAGCAGTGAAAAATGTCCTTGGCTGAAGATTTAAAAAAATATTTTTTAAACATGGGATAATTTTCCCAATCAGTTTATTAGTTCAGGGAAGCTGTATCTTCCACTGGAAGTGGAGATGTAACTTACACTCTTGAGTTGAGCAGAACCAGTGCTTCATATGCACACCTTCTCACACAGCCACGGGAGCGAGATGCTGTTTCTGCTCCTGCTCACCGACAGGGAAGCGGGCTCAGCAAAGCAGTGGACACACTAGCCCGTGCTGGCGCTGAGGCGAAGCCGGCAGACTGTAGAGCCCCGGCTGCTGAGCACTGGATTAAGCAGGCAGTTTTTAGTCAGGAACCTTCGTCTTTCTGGAATGCTCTTCACTCATGTTGCTGAATGTGTTTTAAAGCTTTTAAAAAGTTTCAGTGGACAAGCAGGAAAAACGAGTTTTAATAATCCTACCTCAAAAAGCCTTTAATCCTTCCATCTGAAATACCTGGAGCAGCAGCTTCCCGCTGAATTCATTGCTCTCTCTGCGGCGGCAATCTTCAGCCTTTTCCGTCTCACAGCACTTACGGACTAATTACTGAAATTCTGCGGCACGCCAAAGAAACATTTTTTGCCAAGCTGACCCAAAAAAAAGGTGTAATTTGATTCATTCACACCAGATGGCTATTGTTGTGTTGGTTGTTGTCATTTTTTATTTGACAGTCTAAGGGAAAAGAGGGCAGTGCCCCTGACTAAATAGTCGGATTGCATGTTTCAAAAATTCTTGTGGCACACCATTTGAAAATTGTTGCTCTTGGCAATTGGAAATCAGGAATTTCTTGGAAGAAAAAACCAAAGTGCCTAATACTAAGAAGGAAGCACCTACATAGTGAAGTGAACTATAATTGTGCCTAGAGCCCTTGTTCTTAGAAACTGTAAATTCAGCAAGGTGGAATCCTCCACCAGCAGCAGAGAGCCTGGGGAAGGCAGGACACTGGACGGCAGCTCGGTGCCCCAGTCTGAGGCCCTGCCCTGAGGCGAAGTTTCCTTCTGCCGCTGCTGCCCTCCGGGTGACTCTGCCGTTGAGTGTGGTGAAGGAAAGCAGATCTTCCAGTAATTGTCATAAATGTAGAGACGGAAGGAGCCGTATCCCCTCGTGCAGATGGGGAGACTAAGGCCCAAACCATGAGTCACAGAGCAAGTTGTGGCAAAGCCAGAGCGGACCTCTACTCAACTAAATCTCAGCAAATCTCATGTGAGAGTGGGGAAGGAGCACGGACACCAGCTTTGGGCTATGCGTTCAGCCTGGAGTGAGGATGAGGAACGCAGTCTCGTACCAGCCGGCCTCAGCTAATCTGCAGACAAGTCCGGGTACCCAGAGTCTCCAGAAGTGGCGGTGCTATCTCAGTGGCTGTGTAATTAATTCCAACACTCAGCAAGCTGTGAGGTCCATCTACCTCTGTTAGTAAAATCTTTTTCACCCCGGTTTAATTGATACGT
This sequence comes from Phyllostomus discolor, assembly GCF_004126475.2. Lineage (NCBI taxonomy): Eukaryota > Metazoa > Chordata > Mammalia > Chiroptera > Phyllostomidae > Phyllostomus > Phyllostomus discolor. The sequence continues at coordinate 26,643,317 of NC_040907.2, read as the reverse complement.
TATTGACATAAAATGAAAATCTTGATAGGCTTTGGACACATTACAATGCAAAAAATGCTCTGTTTTAAGCGGTTAGGAAATACTTTGAAAAGGGAGCTGGATTCTTAGTCTTTAAAATATTTTGCTTGATTCGTAGAGCTAAGCAAGAGACAGTTGATGGATAGGTACATGGTTTGATCCTTTGTAGCTCTCAGTAATTATTTATATTCTTAGCTTCAGTCTCACATTCTATAAAGAGGATAACACAGCACAACATTAAAAACAAAACAACACTCCATACTTAGAAAGGAACCTGTTTGTATATCCCCAGCATCTAGAAAGTCAAATATTGGTTGAATTAATTGCATGACAGCCTAAAAACTAAGTGGGTCTGCCCATAAAAGATCCATTTCAATTGTTACATAGCCTTTAACCAGGATGAAGAAATCTTGGGATTGTAGCCACAGGAAGAAATTTCATTATTTGATTATCACATACTTGGGAGGTTAGGGCTATTTTCTTAAAAGATGGTTAACTGGTCATTTGTAAAGCTATTTTGAATACACACAAAGGAAGTGGCATGGTTGTATTACGGTAAAAAGCTAAGCTGCTGTGACAGACTCAACAATACAGTGGCTTAAAAAACAAGTTTGTTTCTCACATAGCAACTCTGAGGGGAGTTAACATTTCTGAAGTGAGCAGTCCAGGTCAGTGGGGCGGCTTTGCTCCAAGCGGTCATTCAGGGACACGGGTTCCTTATATCGTGTTGCCTCTCCAATCTCTGGGGGGCATTGTCATCACCCGCACGGTTGAAGCTGGGTCATCACCGGTTCCAGCCAGTGGGAAGCGGGCAGAGCACAGAGAAAGCACACCTGATGCCTTACAGCCTGGACCCTGCAGCGGGTGCGGGTACTTCTCACTTTCTGTTGGCAAGAACTGAGTCCAGTGGCCACACCTGCCTGCAAAGGAGGCTGAAAAATGTAGTCTAGCCATGTGCCAAGAAAGAACCGGAGGACAGATTTTGGTGGGCGACTTGCAGTCTCCACTAAATTAGTAACGGAAAGGGCACTGAATCCAGGCTGGTTTAACTAATTGGCTCTGATGGTTTGCTAGGGGCAAATCTCTCCTTTCCCCATCTATGAAATCAGTGAGTTGTATGCGCTGACCTCTGAAATATCTCAAAAAGTAGAGCTTGGCAAAATTTGGCCTGCTGAGCTTTTAGGATAAGAATTGAAAAGGCATCATAGGGAATGTGAGACTCAAGGAGACTTCGGGCCAATGCTAGCACTCGAGATGGTATGGAGGAAAGAAAGGAGGTATTTTGATGGCACTGTGGGAAAACTAGACAAAGGGCTGTAGCTACTTACTGCCAGACTTCTTTTTATGTGGGGGAAAACAAACTATTTGTATTTGCAGCCGAACACTTCCCTGATACACTGCCCCACCCTTGGGAAAGATGCTCCAACAGCCTGAGTTTCCTCAGTAGGAAAGGGAGTTGCCACCTCCGTTTCAGGGCCGTCCTGTGGATTAAATGAGGTCCTTCTGAAAACAGCCTAGCGTTTGGCACTGCGGTGCCCAGTAAGTTGTAGCTATAAATTGGAGTTGCTTCATTGGTGAAAAATTGTTCATGCCATGGACGTGTTGGTTTTGCTTATGGTGTCAGTTCCCAAAAGTTACCAGGGCAAGCCCTGGTTAGTTCGGTGGTCCACAGTGCCCATGGCCAGAAACGGTGCCTCAGGCTTTATCTGCCGCCCAACTGGGTTTCAGCTCTTCGTCATTATTTCAATACAGTTGACTTCTTCATGAGTTCATTTGGTTGCTTGAACACTTTTCTTCACCGGAAATGCCCTTTGCCGTACTTTTTACCTAGTAAACTCCTACACATCTCTCAAGGCCCAAGTCTGATGTCCTCTCTATAGACAAAGCTTCCCTTGGCTTCTCTTTGTATTTCCATAGCAGTTAACACACAATGTTAGCAACTCCTTATACAGCACTACACACCAATCATGTTCTGAGTGCTCTACACATACTAACTCAGTCCTCAACAGCCCTATAAGGCGGTATCATCATTTTTCAGACGAGATTGGGCATGTGCAGGGTGGTATGGCCGTGGACTCATCATTTTTCAATTGCAGAAACCACTAGCAGAGTTTCAGAGGTTTCCAGAGGGCAAGCTGGAATTTGAAAGTAGGTGGGTGGCTCCAGTGTCTGCTCATATTCTTTTACCTCCTCACTTCCCTGCTACAACACATACGACCCATGTTATCTCTTGTTCCCACTGGAGAGTAAATTCTCAGTCCCATTTTAAGACAAATGTGGGGCATGCAGTGGGTGCTCAATAGCCGTGGAGGCGAGTTCCTGCCAGACACGACTCCACGTCCCAAAGCAAACGTGGCTGCTCCACACTGAGAACCTGCATGCCTTGTAACGACTCTTCAACGGTCAAGGTAGCTTATTACCCCATTGTGTAAACAGGCACACGTATTAAGGGAGCTCAGTGGTGGTTGGCACAGTGTAGGCTGACTCCAAACCATTACACTTCCTTCTTCAAGGGCATTTAGGGCTTTAAAAATGTACAAATGGTGTATAGCCCATCTCCTTAGAAGAAGGAATTGAGAAAAAGCAAAAAAAAGATTTTTTTTTTAGATTTTATTTATTTATTTTTAGGGAGGGAAGGGAGGGAGAGAGAGAGAGAAAAACATCAGTGTGCGGTTGCTGGGGGTTATGGCCTGCAACCCAGGAATGTACCCTGGCTGGGAATCGAACCTGGGACACTTTGGTTCCCAGCCCGCGCTCAATCCACTGAGCTACTCCAGCCAGGGCGCAAAAAAGATTTTTAAAGAACTATTCTCCTAAGTCGTTTATGTTAAGATTCATGGTCACAAAATGAAACAAGCCAAACTCAAACTAACTTAAGCAGAAAGGCGAATTTGTGATAGGGTTATTGAAGTGTCTCAAATTCAAGGGCAGGAGAGCCTTGAGGCCCCAGGTACAACTAGTACTACCTAGTCTGGTGCTGTGGAGACTCCCTCTGCCCCTTCTCTCAAACAGACTTTAGCTGGTGGGGGACGGGGGCTGCCAGTAGCACCTAACTTTTACCTCCTACAGTTTTTACATCTGAGAGATTACACTGATGCTTTCTCTGGTTCGAAGTCAAAAAGTGCCTGTACATCTCACACCCATTAGGGTGGCACCTACCTATCAAAAGGAACCAGGAAATAATAAATGTTGATGAGGATGTGGAGAAATCGGAATGCTTGTGTACTGTTGGTAGAAATGTGAAATGGTACAGCCACTATGGAAAACAGTATGAAGGTTCCTCAAAAAATTAAAAATAGTATCGCCATATGATCCAGTAATTCCACTTCTGGTTATATGAGGTCTGTCCAGAAGGTATCCTGCCATGTAATATAAAAAATGGAGACATTGAGTGAAGAAAATACAGGATACAAGAAACATTGTACGCAGGATAATGACACCTCAGTCCCCTTCAAAGTAGGCACCTTGGGACCTCGCACAGTTCTTTCAATCACCATCAGCTGCCCCGTCGTATTTTCCCGAATCTCATCAACAGTCTGAAATCTCTTCCCTTTCAAAGGTGATTTTAGTTTTGGTAAAAGCCAGAAGTCTCAGGGCACCAAATCTAGGCTGTAGTGGGGCTGAGTCACCTGGGTGATTTGACGTTTCACCAAAAAACTGCATGAGACATGATACATGAGCGGGCATGTTGTCGTGATGAAGCTGGCAGTCACCAGTTGCCAGTAGCTGCAGCCTTCTGAGTCATCTAAATGGTTTCTACAGATGTTCAAGCTTAACACAAAATTTGATGGAGATTTGTTGCTCTAGTCACTCAGTCATTTTGAATGTGATGGCCACACAGCACACGTGCTCACTCAGCAGCATCTACCGCCCCTGCTGACCAGTACAGTGAAGTCGTCATTGTTCATGCATGTGCATTCCAGTCCTTTCTCCTTGGCTGCTAGGGTTATATCAATGTCATTGCACAAACCATTCTCATTATATGAACAATGGCTGGACTTTTTCCAGACAGACCTTGTATATTCAAAAGAACTAAAAGGCTCTTGAAGACATTTTTGTACACCCATGTCCACAGCATTATTCACAACAGCCAAAAAATGGAAAGAACCCCCAAGTGTCCTTTGACAGACGAATCGTTAAATAAAGTGTGGTCTATGCGAACAGTGCAGTGTTTTTCAGCCTTAAGAAGAAAGGAAATTCTGACACATCTTTCAATATGGATGAACCTTGAGGACATGCTAAATAAAATAAGACAGTCAAAAAAGAACAAAATATTGTGTGATTTCATTTTTTTTTTAAGTTGCAAAATTCATAGAGGCAGGAAGTGGAATAGAGGTTGCCAGGGCCTGGAAAGAGGAGGAAATAGTTGTTCGGTGGGTATAGAGTTTCAGTTTTGCAAGAGGAAAAAGTTAGGAGATTGGTTGCACAACAGCATGCAATGTTTAACACTGCTGAACTTTAAACTAAAAATAGTTAAAGATTATAATTTTTACTTGTATCATGATTTTTTTTAAAGCCCTAGGAGAGCTACATTTAGCCCAGCTTGGGTCTGGAGCTTACCTCGAGGCCCATCAACTAAGCCAGATGTGGTGTCTTAGAGGATAGGGCAGTTCCCAAGGAAACCAAGTGGATGGAGTGGAGGTGGGGTGATTTCCAGAAGGGGGATGTGCGGGTCGGTGGGAGGAGAGGGCAGCTGGACGGACAGACAGGCAGTGGGTCTCCACTGCGGAGTCGCTGGCTTCCAGTCAGCAAGACAGTTGTTTGCTCACAGCAGGGATGGTCTTGGGCGAGTCCGAGCTCCTGCACTTGCAATTACTGTCATCGTTAGACATCTGTCGTAGTCACTCCGTATGTGTTTGCAGTCAGTGTGGTTTTCATAAAGTTAGATCTATCTCCTTAGATCTTGCCAAAAATCTTTAAAGTCGTTTCTACAAATGGAGAAACAGACTCATACTATTTAAGTGACTTAATGTAGGGTTGGTATCGATTTAGTCGTAAGGACTAACAGCCAACTTGAGTCATGTAGCACTGTGCCAACCATGTTCTAGAGAAGGGTTTCTTGGCTCGTGAAATCCCAGGATGAGCTGAATAACTGAGCCCCTTCCAAGGGGCATCCCGTCAGGTGCGGCTGGGCATCAGGAGCACCCGCCATCAGGGACTTGGATGCTACCAGCACTGTCTCTGCCCCTCCTTCCTCTGCGTGCTGACTTCACTGTTTTCCAGTTTTCTTCAAGTGCACATTGGAAGTTTCCATATCTCACTTTTCATAGCTTTTCCCCACTGCAAAGAAGTGGATCTGTGTCCCAAGTTTAAAAATCTCACAGAAGGACTCTGAACAGAGCTGAATTCTGTTGTTTCCTCCTGGACTAAGGAAAGCTGGTTGGCTACCTAAGAACGTGGCAACTCCCTATAGAACCACATGACTAGAATGAGGCTGGGGGAAAACAGTTTTTGGAAAGGGTGGGTGGGGGACTGATGCTGAACAGACCACACAGTGGGTGTCCGTGGCGCTGACACAGCCATTAGATGGCAGGTAAGGAGGGAAGCACAGGTCTGACTCCATTCCTCAGTGTCACATGGTAACTACTAAGTGCTTCCCACATAAAAGCAAGGCCGTGTCTACGCAAGGTCCTTGGGACAGGGCATTCTCAGGTGTGACTTATTGGGGCTCTGGGTCGCCAGATACGGGGTGATGAGCCACCTGAAAGTGAGACTTAACATCATTTAGGCTATGTGTTGTGCCTGAGCTTCCTTGTTAATACCAAAGGAATTGAGGGGTAAAGATCTTTATATAAACGTTATTTGTGGATTCAAAAATGTTCTAGTAGATCAGCACAAGGAGGTAGAATCCCATGAAAACCAGTGGGTTCCTGATGGCAGATGGAAATGCCAACAATCAGAATCTTTGCATGCTTTTTAAGAATTACCCTTTTTAGCCCTGGCTGGCGTAGCTCAGTGGATTGAGCGCAGGCTGTGAACCAGGCGTCGCAGGTTCGATTCCCAGTCAGGGCACATGCCTGGGTTGCAGGCCATGACCCCCAGAAACCGCACATTGATGTTTCTCTCTCTCTCTCTTTCTCTCTTTCCTCTCTAAAAATAAATAAATAAAATCTTTTAAAAAAAGAATTACCCTTTAAAAAAAATTTTATTATTTGTTGATTTTAGAGAGAGAGGGAGAGAGGGAAGGAGAAACATCCATTTGTTATGCCACTTACTTGTGAATTCATTGCTTGATTCTTGTATGTGCCCTAACTGAGAATGGAACCTGCAACCGTGGTGTGTGAGGAAGACGCTAACCAACTGAGCCGCCTGGCCAGGGCTGGAGTTACCTGCTTGATAGTGGCACTCACGGCTTTCAATTGTCTTAAATATCAGCATGTGACAGGAACAGAGAAGTCTGTGATCATCTGGTTCAGTTGTTTCCCAGCTTGTTTTAGCTGTGGATCTTTTTTTTCCTCCAAATAAAATCTTACCTGAACCCCAATATGCATTACAGATTGCAACAGAGTAGCTTGGGGTCTGGGTGGGTCGCAGGGGCCTCTGAGTCTTCTGATTGTCTCCTCCCCCCGTGGAACACACTTCAGAAGTCACTGATCTAGATCAGCCATTTTATTTCACAGGTGGAGAAACTGAGGCCCAGAGAGGTTGAGTGGGTCCCCCACAAGAGCACAGAGAAGAGCAGAGCTGTGACTGGAGCCCTGGTCTCCTGGCTTAGGGGCTGTGTTCCTCCTATTGTAACCCCTCCATCCACCCACCCCCAATTCTAGATATTTTGAATGATCCCTTCAACAGAGTAGTTGTATTTTTTTTTTCAGGTCCATGATAGCTTGAACTAGACCAACATGAAGGCAAGTAGAGGACTTTGGGAGTCTAATCTAATGAACAGATAAGAGCTTTATAATTAGGAGCATCTGTTAATTTATTCAGCAGACTTGATGAGTGCTTACTATTCAGCATGCTAGGTGCTAGAGATATGTATCAGTGAACAAGACAATTCCTGTCTTCAAAGATTTCCCAGCCTTCCACGCTCTGTCAGTGATGTGGTAATCCTATAACAGAGATGGAACATGTGGGGAACATGCATGGTCATATAATACCTGACTCGGTTTGGGGAAGTCTGGGAAGGCTTTGTGAAAATGGCATCTAAAAAAACACTAGTAAAAACAGGAGTGAGTCAGGTAAGGGGTGTTAGGAGAAAGGCAGGAGCAGTCTACAGGAACCATGTCATGAAGGGCCCCGTAGGTCATTAACCCCCAGGTAACAACATGAGATGTGTTTACTGGCGAGATCGCCAGTACAATGTGAAGAATGAACTGGTTGGGACAGTGCAGAGGCGGGGGGACATTGGTTAAAGTTTTAGGCAGGTAGAATTTACAGGACTTGGTGATTGGTTAAATGCTGGTGGAGAGAGAGAGGAAGGGGGTCAAGAATAAGGCTCAGGTTTCTCACTTATGGCTGGTGGTTCCTTTGACCAAGACGGGGAGCACTGGAGAAAGCAGGAGTGGGCTGAGGGTGGAGGATGAGTTCAGCCTGGGTGTCGTTGAGCTTGAAGTGCCTGCGGAGAATCCTAATGGAAAATACAGTGAAGAACTGGGTATTCAGGTTGCACCCAGAGAGAATTCTGGGCTAGAGATAGGAATCTCTAAGTCAACAGCGTTGATGTTATTTGAAGCTGTGGAGGATGAGGTCACTCGAGCAGGGGGTGTAGTGAGGAAAAAAAAGGTCTAGAACAGAACTTGAGGAACATCGGACAGTTAGGGAAGAGGCTCTTGCATCAGCAAGCGAGGAGGGGGAGAGGGGAGCGGCAGGAGGCTGGGGTCACAGAAGCAGAGCAGGAAGATGGGTAGAGAGGACATAAGGAGTGAGAGACATTCCATGGATTTCAATGACAAGGGTGTCGCAGTAAGCTTGGTAAGAGAAGGCTCAGCTGATGGTTAGCAACTAGAAGCCACTTCTCAGCAGTTCGAGGAGTGTGGGAGGATGGAGGGTAGTCACGGTGAGTGTGGTCCGCTCTGTAAGTTACGAAAGGAGAGAGAGAGGGTGGCTGCTGAAGGGAAGCGTGGGGTTAAAGGAAGTTTTATTTTGGAGAGACTTTCACATGTTGAAATGCCACATGGAAGTGCTAGTAGTGCTAAGCACTAGAAACTGGTTTCCTCCTGTGACAGATTTGGAGGAACGTCTGTGTCCTCCTCCTCAATACCGTCTACAGCTGGAGGAGGGGAGCCAGCTCATCCAGTCTTGTCTGGGGCTTCTGGTTCTAGCACTCGAAGTCCCATGCCCTGGGCAGCCCCTTCGTCCAAGCAAACCGGGGTGGTTGGTCCGTATCCTAGGCTGTAGACTCACCCCGTAAGGATATGCAAAATATTTTATAGTTGCAAAAGGTGATTTTTCATTTCCCTGAAAAATTGAGAGGAGCTGCCTGCGGCAGGGGGGTGGGGGGGGTGGGGAGACCTATGGCAAGGAACATAAGAAAGCATAGGCCATGCCTGATTGATATGGCCATAGGCTTCAAAAAGATGGTGCGTAATTGACTTCTAACCAGCAACCCTGCAGATGGAATCTGAGACGAGGAAATGTGGAGGAGACTAGAATGTGGCTGTTGAATTAAAAACTGCAAGGAAGCAACGAATGCCAGGGTGAGCCCAGTGGGTCAAGTTAGCAAAGGAACAAACTTCAGATGGACTCTCGGAACACAGAGGAAACTGATAAAGACATGACAGTAAAAGAGGAGATGGGGAGATCAGGAGAGTGAAAGATGAATTTTAAGAATTCAAATGGATGGACCAATGATGAATAATGAATAATAAGCAAACACACATTCCATGCTTACTCTGTGACCAGCATTTTGTAAGTGCTTTACATGTGTAAACCCATTTAGTCCTCGAGCAGTACTGCGGGTGCTGTTCTCCCCAGTTTGCATACAGGGAGACCGAAGCACAGATAATTTAAATAACTTGTGCAAGTTTACACAGACAGGAAGTGGGGGAGGTGAGCTCAGGGTGTCCAGCTCCAAAACCTTTGTGCTGAGGTGCCTCCAGATGAATATGGAAACCAAATTATTCAGGCTTTGGTTCGAGTGTTTTTGGTGTTTCCTAAATGCCAGACTCAGTTTTGCAGGTGGGAAAATGTCAAAGAGCGAGACAGATGAGGTCCCTAATCAGATGGAGCTTACATTCTAATACAGAGAGAAAGGAAATATACTGGTAAGCAAGTAAGACCCTTTCAACAAGTACTAAGTCCTATGCAGTTAAACTGAAAAACGGTACAGAATGACTAGGGCATGTGTGTGTTGGGGTAGGTGGTACTACTTTATTTTTTTTTAATTTTTTTGAAACACTGTATTTATTTATTTTTAGAGAGAGGAAGGGAAGGAGAAAGAGAGGAAGAAAAACATCAATGTGTGGTTACATCTCACATGCTCCCTCCTGGGGACCTGGTGCACAATCCAGGCATGTGCCCTGAGTGGGAATCGAACTGGCAACCCTTTGGTTTGCAAGCCCGCACTCAATCCACTGAGCTATACCAGCCAGAGCTACTTTAAATAGGACAGTCAGGGAAGACCCTTCGAAGAGATGATACCACCTGAGTCTGGAATGATGTAAAGTCAGCCATGAAGAAATATGGGACAGAGAAAGTAGCAAGTGCGAAGGTCCTAAGGTAGGCACAAACTTGGCATGTTGGAGGACTAGCAAGAAGACCCGTGTGGCTCCAGCAGAGTGAATGATGTGGAGATGTGTGCAAGGTAAACTCAGAGAAGCAGCTTTGGGCTAGTTCTGGTAGGGCTGAGAGACCATGTTAAGGATTTGGGATTTTATTCTAATTGCAAAAGGAAGAAGTGGGAGAGGGTTTTTTCTTTGTTTTGTTTTGTCTATTTGGTTTTAGCAGGGGTAGAATAACGCTGATTTACATCGGAAGATCAGTCAGACTGCTAGATGGAGAGTGGACTGTAAGGCATAGTGAGGATGTGGAATGTGGAAGCAGGAAGAAGTTGAACCGGATGTTCCGGCTGTTCCCATTGATGTTCCGGCTGGCTGGCTGGACCCAGGGTCGGGAGCTCAGAAGTCTGGGGTAGATTAATGATCTCTGATCTCTGCCTTGGGGCACTTCCTCCTGTTTGTGTAAGCACATTCACTAATTTACTAATTTACGTAGAGATGGAGGGTCCCCCTGTTTGGGGTGGGGGGAGATCAGAGACCCCTTAAAGGTGAGAGCAGCTGCACTTTTCTGGGTCCTTGCTGGTTAGACCAGTGGAGGACCACTCACGCTCCTGAGAATTTCAAACTGCAGCTCCGTCTTTGCTGCGTGCACTTGAACACGGAAGTGGGACAGCCGTGTTTGGGCCTATACGCAAAATCAATATTTGTTGTGTTCACGTGGGCAGGAAGAAATGCAGAGAAGGAGAAAAGAAGCAGGTGTGTGAGGGATGCCGACAAGGGGGAGGGAACGAGGTTTTCCGGGCCCTGGTTTCTGACCTGCCGAGGCCTAAGGTGCTTCCGTGGGCTCCGAGAGACCGCCGTTTCCTGATCGAAAGCCCCGTGTTTTCTTCAGCGGATTTCTCTCGTGTGCGACCCCAGGACCCCTGTGGGACGGCGTGCACATGGCTGTAGCGCCTGTCCCGTGTGGCCGCGCTGCTGTCGTCCGAGGCTGGTGGCGCCCGTGTTTCCGACGGCCCCACCAGCTGGGGGCTTGGCTTCCTATTTTTGCATTTATTTTATTCACTGGTGAGACCATCATTTTCTTGAGGTAACTTTATATTCATACTATTTACATTTTAAGCCTTTTCTGAGTAGAATCCAGTTTCACACTTGTATAACTTACAGAGTTCATTCAGTTATTTGGATAATAAACAGATTTCTTTTTTAAAAAGATTTTATTATTTTTAGAGAAGGGGAAAAGAAGGGAGAAAGGGAGAGAAACATCAGTGAGAGAAACATAGATTGGTTGCCTCTCACACGCCCCCAACCAGGGACCTGGCCTGCAACCCAGGTGTGTGCCCTGACTGGGAACTGAACTGGCGACCTTTTGGTTCACAGGCTGGCACTCAATCCACTGAGCCACACCAGCCAGGGCTAATAAACGTATCTTTTTTTTATTGGTACACATAGTTTTCCACTTTTTCTTCCTTTACCATATTCTACAGACGATAAAGTACAAAAGGATCAATTCACTGAGAATCCTTTGAATCCCCCTCGCTCCCCATGTGTGTCAGCCCTGGGTGTAGGAGTTTGTAGACGTGCCCCCTTCCCTGCTTTGGCCCGCTCTCAGAGGTTGGTTTCCCTGGGTCTCCTCTCCTCGGCCAGTCTCCTTGAGTGATCTCATCTGCTCTCAGGGCTTCACTCCCTGTTCTGCAGGAAGAGCAGGCTTTGTTTTTTCACAATATGTGACTTTTACCCCATGCACTTTGTATTCCGTGTTTGAATGTTTATAGTTTGACCCATGGGAAACTCCACTGAGCTATTTCTGCCACTGTCACACCTGGGTGCTGCCCACAGGTATAGCTGGAGTTAAACTGTCCTATACACAGGGTGGCCCTTTGGGAGCTAATGGAGCTCACCCAGGAGCGACTCAGAAGAGCAGATCTACTTGGGCCTTTGCTCCCTGGGCTGCCCTGCACGACCCTGGCAGGTGTGAGGTGGCCTGTGTCATTGGAGGTGACAACCGCCACCTCCCGGGAAGAGCCCATTGGGTTCTGCCATCTGGAACAAGTCTGCCACCCAGTCCAAAGAGGGGTATGAGGAGGATGCTAGGACTGGGGACGAAGTGCTCGAAGCTGCCTTCTGGGAGAGACTTTGGACCCCACATCACAGAGTGTGAGCTAGAAAAGGAAACCCGTGTCACTGGCCACGGTGTCCCCCAACTTTCAGGCCAGAGCCTGTGCTCAGAGGTGGCTCCTAAGCTTCATCCCAGGCTCAAGACCTTCTCCCTGGATGTCCAGGTGACCCATGGGCATTCCAGACTTGCCGTGTGTGAGACTGGACACACCACTCCCCCACTAGTCCCCATGCTGCCCCTTCCTCGCCATTCTCGATCCTGGTTCATGACCTCACTGTCAGTGCCATCAGACAACCTTTCTGTGACCCCTCTCTTTCCTTTTTTAAAAAATATTTTATCCTGGCTGGCGTAGCTCAGTGGATTGAGCGAGGGCTGGGGACCAAAGTGTCCCAGGTTCGATTCCCAGCCAGGGTACATGCCTGGGTTGCAGGCCATGACCCCCAGCAACCGCACATTGATATTTCTCTCTCTCTCTCCATCTCCCTCCCTTCCCTCTCTAAAAATAAATAAATAAATAAAATCTTTTAAAAATAATATTTATTTATTTTTAGAGATAGGGGAAGGAAAGGAAAGAGGGAGAGAAACATCAATGTATGGTCATCTCTCACACGCCTCCAACTAGGGACCCGGCATGCTTGACCTAGGCACATGCCCCGACTGAGAATTGAACCAGCGACCTTTCGGTTCACAGGCCAGTGCTCAGTCCACTGAGCCACACCAACCAGGGTGGGAAACATATTGAAATAGTAGTATTTGCACCTTCCCCCAGACCCATTTCCTTGTATGTGACCCACCCCCTAGTCAGTCAGGGGCATTCTTGAAGGGACATTGCCTTCAAGAATTAGTCCTTTTATAGCAAGAATGCAGAGAAAAACAGGAAAAAAGTGATGTTTGTTTTTCAACTTCCAAAGCAGGCTTCGGTGTGGACACCTACATGGACGGTATGGAAAGCTACATGGTGGGCTTTACAGAGAAGAGAGATATTGAGAGCCCACACGGGTGGTCCTAAAGGAAGCAGGGTGTAATGCTTGCGCCTTACTAGTGGACTGGTGAGGGCCAGGACCATCCTGGTCACGGGAAGGCTACTTCGGGGTCGCTCAGGTGGGGGATTGGGACAGGGGCTGATCCTGGAGGAGATCAGAGTGCTCTGAGATGGAAGCAAAGATGCGGAGGAGCCGAGTGGGCCCCGTGAGGCTGCCCCGCAGAGGGCCGGGTGCGTTAAGGCAGCCAAGCCAGGTCCGGCAGCCAGCCGTGGCCCCGGCATCAGCACCGTCAGCACTGTGTCATCAGTGCCAGGGAGCCACAATCCCTGCTCTGCTCCTCGCCTGCTGGGGAATCCCTCTCTCATCAGCTGCCTGCTGTTGCCCTCAGTTCATCATGCAGGAGTGGTGCCCACCATGCCGTGGCCCAGCCAAGCCATTTCTGTGAAAACCCACTTTTCCTAACAGCCCAGGAACTTTATAAGCCTCCTAACACAAAGGGTGGGATCTTGACACTGATGTTGTGGGAAAGAAAGCCCCAGCCCTGAACTTGGCCAGAACTGGACGGGCAGCCGACCCGTTTTGCACGACGACAGGCGAAGCCAGTGAGAGCCGCCGGGAGGGCAGCTGGTTGGATTCATCGCTGTATCCCTAACACATGGCTGGTGCCTGGTAGATAATTATTATATTGAAAGAATGAGTGAAAATCACAGTCTAGTGAGGAAGGCAGATACATAAACAAACAATTATAACACAACTTAAGTGCTATAATAAAGGCTAGAATGCACTGAGTGAACAGAAGACCAGAAGTCACCAGAAACGTGAGATTTCCTGAGGCAACAGCCAGACTAGTGCACAAGTCTCAGCCCTCTACTCCAGAGCACCGCTGCTGGAGTGGACAGAGGCTCTGGGGAGTGTCTGCCCCGCCCATGCCGCACTCTCTGGGCAGTCAACTGCCCACTGCACTGGGTCCCTGTCCTTAGCCACAGTTGATGTGCTCTCGGTGTGCAACCCAGATTGGCAACGAGTGCTCTCCCCTATGATTGTGCTGTTGGTGTGCAGAGATGCCCGGCCATTGCTGCTGGTTGCCTGACCTGAGACGCCACGGCTGCTCATATTTGGCCATGTGTTCAGAGACATGGAGGATGTTGAGACCCAGAGGGGAGCGGAGCTTCCTGGCTGCTCAATGGCTGTTAAGATCTTAATTCTCATTCTTTCTGAGGCTTGGTTGCCCCCTATCCTTGGGCTCCAAGTGACTTGCATTCATTTCCTTTCCTTTGCTTAAGCTTGCCCGAGTGGCTTCTGTTCTGTGTACCCACCCTCATCGATGTCACCACTGCGATCGCAGCAAAATCTTCCACAGCTGTTACAATGTTCCAGACTTTGCTCTGACAGCTTTACATGCAGTAACTTGTTAAATCCTCATAACACTCCGATGCCGTAGGTACAGTGACAGTCTCTAGTTTCCAGATGAAGAAACTGAGGCACAGAGAGGTTAAGTCACTTGCTGTGGTCATGTGGCTAGTCAGGGGTGAGCTGGGACTCGGAGTTATGCAGAGCCATGTTCAACGGTGCAGTTTTTATCATATTTTGTTGAGCAAAAGTTTGTATTTTCCTGTTTTTAACCCATTCTCCTAGAAGGATGTAGCAGTTCTAAGTGCCAGACACCATGCAGAGCTCTGAGTGAGTCCCTCCCAGGCCGGGCGGCAGGGAGCCCGGCCCTCTGTCTGCCCCACGGGCCCTGCCTCTCACTTTGCCGGGCCTGGCAGAGGAAGCGCGGGAAGGAGCTGCTGAGCCAGGTACAGGGCTTGGCGGCAAAGCTGCTTGTTCGGCGGGAGGCCAGAGCCGCGCCCTGGCACCTGGCAGGCAGCCCGGCCCCACTGTTGAGAAAATACCTGGAACAAAGGAGTCCTCCCGCCATGACTGGCCGCCTCTCCTTGTGCCTGGAGCTCCTCAGCTGACAAATCTGACCTCCGGGCCAGGCCAGGTCGGGTCCTTACGTGGCCTCAGGAGGTTGCGGAGAGGCCTCCATGCCCGGCCTGGAACACTTTCCTGGTTGCCCTGGTGGCGGGCGTCCCAGAGGAAAGCCCTCATCTCACCCTACACTGCATGGGTCCTTGGCCCATTGCCACCCAGGGGCTCTGCTGCCAGGAGGTCCACCTTGTAGCAATGGCTTTCCAGAGGTGCCGACTGTGTGTCTGTGAGGAATACTCAATGGCCCTGCAAAGGGATTTAGTGTAATCAATAGTAGGCATTTGGGGGAGTAGATGTGGCCTAGGGGCCTGCCTGGGAGAATGAAAAGTGAAGACTCTGGGCCCCCAAGGGTGGTGATGTGCTGCTTGTGGGACACATCTTGAACAAAACACTGGAAGCTCCTCAGGGGGCCTATGGCCAGTTCCTCCTTCTTCCTTCGCTTTTTCTCGTGAGCCAGACCTGAGGGTCATGGATCTGCACAAGAGGCCACCTCACTGCAGCTCTTCATGAAAGTCGGGGCTCGCCTCAAGCCCCCAGCGCGACTCCCAGCCCCAGGCCAGCACCGAGTCTTACTCCGACCCTGTGCTTTCCTGACCACTGCCATGGGGGTCGTCTGACCTCCAGTGCGTGATTCTTGGTGGAAGACAAGCAAGCCCCTGGCAGGCAGAGTTGGTTCTGAGACTGCACACACAGGCCTGGCCTTCTGCTGCCCAGGTTCACTGCTCAGTGCCCAGACCCTGGGAGCTCCTCATTATGCTCTGGGCTGGCCAACCCGTTTCTGCTTGTTCCACTTCCATCATTTGCCTAGGGCCCAGGGCCTGGCACCCCATGCCCACCACAGGGCCAGGCTCAGACAGCATTCTGCACAAATACTTGCTACATGAATGAGTTAGAGAATTGTCCAAAGGCAGAGCCCCTTTTAAGGCAGGTGTGGGCGCCAGAGCCTGGAGTCCCAGGGTCCCAGCTCCACCACTCACCAGCTGTGGGACTCTCAGAGTCTCACTGCCCTGGCCTCAGAACACGCATAAATAACACATGCCTCTGTTGGCTGCTGGGCAACTTGCCATGAATACTAAAATAGCAGTAACAACAATAATATAGCCACCACTTCTTGAGAGCTTCCTCTGTGTTAGGTGCTTTGCACGAACCCTCACAATAGTCTGTGAGGGAGGCGCTCTCCCCATTCGGCAAGAACTTGGTCATGACTTAGGGATGATAAGCCTTGCTCGGAAATGGCAGCTGTATCCTTTCTGTGTGGCCTGTGTGAAGCCACCGGTGTGTGTGGGGTTCACAGCCGGGGCCAGAGACATGCCGCAATCTACCGCCCAGGCCACTGAGTTTTCCTACAGGTGCCCAGGGTCTGAGCCTGTGGCTGGGGCCCAGCTGCTGGGAAGTTGCAGTCTTGGGCTCTGGTCCCACTTTTGCTCCTGATAGGCTCTGCCACCAGGGTCGGCCACTCTCCCTCCCAGCCTCAGTTTATCCTATTGAAAAGTGAGAAGTAGGTGTCAGATTCCTTGATCACCAAGATCTCTGACCACAAAGAAAGACCAAGAAGTTCAGGGAAAACATGGAGCCTGTTAATGAATTCCTGGCTTCTCTCTGCCCCCTGGTGGACATGATCAGCCTAGCATGCAGGAGGAAAGAACAGCCCGCTAATACTGACTCCCAGCACTAGCTTTGTGACTTCTGTCAGGGTTCCCACTGGTCAGAGTTCCAATCCCCCTCTGTATAATGGGGATTATAACAGTGCCATCATCATCAGGATATCGTAAGAATTAAGTGTAATAGTGCATATGACACTCTTGAGCCACACCCATGGAATGTACCCAATAAATGTTAATAATCATTTTCATCGCCCCTTCTCCTTCCCCACCTCCCTTTGCAGTCAGTCACCAGGCCTGCTGATTCTCGCCCCTCCCGCCCCTTCTCCGTCCTGTAGGCCAGGCCTCACCACCTCTCTCCTGGATTCCTTCAGCGGCTTCACCCGCCACCCCACACACCCTTCCAGTGCAGCTCCCCTCAGGGACCCCAGCTGCCCGCACTGCAAGGCCAGACCCACAAATGCCTCATCTCAGACAGTCGTCCAAGTCCCTCAAGTGGCCCCTAGGGAGCCCGCCTACCCCTGCAGCCTGCGTCCCCCTGCGCCGTTTTGCTCTCTATGTTTCGACTACACCCGGCTCCCGGCGTCCCTCCACTCAGGCCCAGAGGTCCTGCCTCCCTCATTGGCACTTTGACAGTCTTTCCCTGCCCTTCCCCACCTCTGCCCCAAACCTCTGGGTCTCAGTTTCCTTACCTGCACAAACACCACACATCGGGTGTTTGTAAGGATGAAAGCGAGTGTGTACTGAAGTATTTGGCTCACAGTAGCCACTCAGTTGGGATGGAGGATTCTGCCTTGAGTGCAGTGGGTGGGTTGGGGGTCACGTCTGCCCTTGGGGGAGGAGGCATGGGGTGTCATGAGAGATCCAAGGCGCTACTGTCACCCCAAACGCTGGCAGCCGTGACACCCTCTGACCAGTGAGGGCAAGTGAGGCCCAGAGCTCGTTTGCCTCCTCAGTGTGATCTCCCACTCCCCTCCGGCTGCAGGACCTGTGGAGAACACGCCTTCTGGCTCAGGGCCCCAGGGAGCAGCAGCAGGGCTGAGTGTGGACAGCCCTGCCCCAGCTTAAGGGGAGGAAGACCCTTCCCACCCTCTGGCTGGACCCAAGTTCTACAGAAAGTCCAGAAAGCCAGGCAGCCCATGAGGGGAGGCCCTCAGAAGTCCTCTGGGCCACTGGGGGGAACTGAGGTCAAGATTATTAGGAAAATAACTTCCTTGGGATTATAGAACATTCATGAATTCAACCCTTTTAAGAATTCTGTTGAATGTTTCGGCTAACTGACATGTTTACAACATTCAGAAACCGTACATAGAAGGGTACCTCTCAGATGCTGTAAGCCGTCTCCCTGCTAACGCAGTCTGCATTCTACCTCTCCCATCCCCTATAAGAAATCAACTTTAGTAGTTCCTTATGTATCCTTTTCATGTAAATAAACCCAAGCATGTATGAATATATATTATTTTAAAATAAAATTTACCCCCTTTAAAAAAGATTTTATTTATAGACAGAGGGGAAGGGAGGGAGACAGAGGGAGAGAAATGGCAATGTGTGGTTGCCTCTTGTGCGCCCCCTACTGGGGACCTGGCCTGAAACTCAGACGTGTGCCCTGACTGGGAATTGAACTGGTGACCCTTTGATTCACAGGCCAGTGCTCAATCCACTGAGCCACACCAGCCAGGGCTGAATATATATTCTTACTCCACCCCCTTTTTATTCAAAGGAGGGTATACTATGTTCTGCATCTTACCTTTTTCACTTAACAGTATATCTTGGAGCTGAACCAGTCTTGTTCTTTTTTTCAACTTTCTCGTATTCCACTGTGGGCCTGG
This sequence comes from Phyllostomus discolor, assembly GCF_004126475.2. Classification (NCBI taxonomy): domain Eukaryota; kingdom Metazoa; phylum Chordata; class Mammalia; order Chiroptera; family Phyllostomidae; genus Phyllostomus; species Phyllostomus discolor. Next base: position 26,625,143 of record NC_040907.2, on the reverse strand, counting down.
TCCATAGTTTATTTCTGTTCACTTTTTACAATATATTTTATTGGTTATGCTCTTACAGTTGTCCCAATCCCCCGACCCCACTTTGCCCCCCTCCGCCCGGTACCCCCATTCCCTCCAGGAGTACCCTCTTAGTTCATGTCCATGGGTCATGGGTCATGCATCGTTCCATAGTTTATTTAGCCGGTTTCTTCCTTATTCATGGAACTCGGTTGGTTTCCAGGCTTTTGCCATTGCAAGCATGGCTGCAGTGGATAACCGTACACATTTGAGGCTGATGAGTAGGCAAGAGTATCAAAGGCATGGCTGTACCAGTTGTTAAAATACTGAAATGCTTTCACAGCGCTTGGCAAATAGCACGATGGCAGCTGTAACAGTTCATGAACTTAATTACCGGTATCGATTCTGTGATTAACTCCAGAAGCTATGGTTGTAGGCGTCAGGACTCACCCAACAGGCCTGCTGCCGTGTGGGCGTGAGGAGCCCTAGACACAATAGTGTTAGCTGGGACGGCAGCCAAGGCCAGTGAGCAGCACGACAGTATGACCGTGCTGGGCCTCCTTATTTATTTACTTATTAAAAGTAACCATTTTTAAAGCTTTATTTATTTTTAGAGAGAGGGGAAGAGAGGGAGAGAAACATCAGTGTGCAAGATACATTGGTTTTAGTTGCCTCTTGAGTGGCCCCAACTGGGGATCTGGACTGCAACCGAGGCATGTGCCCTGACTGGGAATTGAACCCTCAACCTTTTGGTGCACTGGATGATGCTCCAATCAACTGAGCCACATCAGCCGGGGCTGTGCAGAGCCTTCTTTACAGAGCACTGTGTATTTCCGAAGAATCACCAGTTTGTCATAATCCTTTAATTATCTAGTTGCCACTGCTTGTAATTATTTTAGTTTTTACTGAACTTTTATTAGTTCACTTTAATCTTGTTAATTTGGATGAATGCAGTGCTTTGATATTTGCAAATTTAAGCATTGTGATAAAACTTTAAAAACAAACACCAAAATGAAGAGACAAGAAATTCTGGACCTTTAATTTTTTTAAAAAATCTTGAATATGAATCTTTTGTTTCTGGGAGGAAGAAGAAAGAAGAAATACCAATAATAATCAGTCACAGCCTGGAATATCTTTTATGACTGTGTTAAAACCTGAAGAGCCTAGAATATTTATTAGCAGGCAAGAATCAGTATAAAATAAAACAAATAACCTGTATTTCTGGAATAAAAAAAAACAAGTTAATAGACTGGTACTTCAGGTTAGGCTAGCCTGGGGAATTCTGACTAATCTGACTCCCGAGGACAACTAGAAAACCTGAACAAAGTCATTTCAAAATCATGCTATTTAACAACTGTGGTAAGTTTGACATATGTCCCTAAATGTATGGTATTCCTCTTTGCAAGAGGCCCAGCCTATTTTCCCCTCCCTGGAGGGCGGGTCAGGCTTCCTGACTTACTTCTACTGATGAGAAGAAAGTGACATGCCGGTGAGCATCCAGATCGCTGAAGGGACCGAGGTTTCCTCCTGGCTCTCACGGTGGGATTACTCATTCTGGGAGAAGCCGGCTGCCGTGCTATGAGGACACGCAAGCATCCATCCCTCTGGAGAGACCTATGAGGTGAAGAGACTGAGGCCTGCTGCCAGCAGCCACACTATCTCGCCAGGTGTGAGCGCACCCTCTCTGAAGCGGGTCCTCCAGCCCCACCCAGTCCAGCTTTCAGATGTCCGCAGCCTCCAGAGTGACTCGGAGCCAGAACCGCCCGGCTAAGCTGTGACTGGATCCTGACTCAAAAACTGTATAAAGTAATAAATTTTAATTTCATACTTGAAGCTGCTAAATGTAGCAGTAATTATTTTTATGTTTAGAGAGAGGGGAAGGGAGGGAGACAAGGAGGGAGTGAAACATGGGTGTGCGAGAAATACATTGATCACTTGCCTCTCATATGCCCCCAACTGGGGACCTGGCCCACAGCCCAGGCCTGTGCCCGGACTGGGGATCTAATCGGTGACCTTTCAGTTTGCAGGCCGGCTCTCAATCCACTGAGCCACACCAGCCAGGGCTGTAGTAGTAATTTGCTCTTCAGCAATAGACAACTAACACAAAGGCAGTGGTATGTCAACAAGTTAGTAAAGAATTACCAGCTGAGGCAAGTCCCTTGGAAGGGAAGAGGCGCAAGGAGGTGCGCCTTGTGCTTTTCCCTGAGGGGGCGGCTGAGCAGCCGAGTGGTGCAGTAGGTCCTTATTTAACACTGCCATTAGGTTCTGGAACTCTAGGAGACCATTCTGCGTGGCGTGGGCCCAGCTCCCACTTGGATACACACAGGAACCACGGCCACGGATAGGTTCTCCTGTGGGGAATCAGGCTTGCGTTGTACCTAGGCTGCTGTGAGACTTGCTTTTTGCTAAAACTCCTGCACCTTGAATTGAGACAGCAAGTGCTTACTGTAACTTCCTAAAATCCATGTTAAACCTCCCCAGTATGGAGCATAACCGGTTCAACCACTTTTCCCTTTGCATTTGCAAATATCCTTCTTCTGTGATGTGATTAATGGCATCCTCTCCTTTGTTTTCTGTAAAAGGTAACCACCTAAAGCGAACCTGTGCATAGTAAATGAGGACCATCATGTAATGTGCCCAGAAAAGAAATAAAGGCTGGTCAAGGTGAGGGGTGAGGTTTTTCCTCCTTTTGAGAGAAAAGCCACATCATCCCTTTTCCTCCACAGGACTCGGTAGTCCGTGTGAATTTCTTGTGTTTCATCCACAATGTGGTGGACCCCATGAGCTGGGGTCCGCATCATGGAACTTTAAGCAAAACAATGCACAATGAAGCCAGTTTTTACCACAGGCTGATTGATATAAACAAGAGTTAAGTTCCTAGGCATCTCATCAACATTACAACCAAACAGCATTGGACCAAACAATGTCGTTCTTTGAGGGCCTGCTGTTCTTCCAAAAATTTGCAGGGAACTCGGGACAGGAGTTGGATACACACGCTGAACAAGCACATACGGAGTTAAATTAACATGAACAAAACCAGTAGAACCAATATACAATAAACAGACCCTCGGAGGCTTCAGCTACTGGAGTTACAGACACAGGCTTTTCAATAGGTCCCCAAAGGAAGCAGTAGAAATAGCCATCAGCTGGTGAATGGATGGACAAGTGTGGTGTGTCCATGCAACGGAGTATTACTCAGCAATAACAAAGAATGAAGGTGCTAGATGCTGCAACGTAGATGAATCTCCAAAACATTATATCACATGGACGAAGCCAGACACAAAATGTCATGTATTGCATAATTCCATTTTTGGGAAGTGTCCAGAAAAGGCCAATCTGTAAAGAACAAAAGTGGATTGGCACCAGTTTGTATGTTGTTTCTTTCTTGGGGGTGGGTGATGGAAATATTATAAATTATTTCCATTACAAGTTATTATAAACGTTATAACTGTTGTGTGACGGTGGCACAGCTCTGTCACTGCACTAAAAATCATTCGATGGTACAGGTGAACAGGGGAATTTTATGTTGGGTAAGCTCTGTGTCAGTAAAGTGTTAGAAATAAACAAGGCATTCAATTAAGATGGTGAAAAAGAGCAATGGAACGAACCCCTAAAAATAGGCAGCAAGGAAACAATAAAGATAAAGTCCAAAGCTGAGGGAAGAGAGCAAAAAAAGGAAGAAAAACTATTCTATACTTGGTGTTTTGAAAATAATTAGTAAAATGAGGCTGCTGAGTTTAATTAACCAGAAGTGGGTTAATTATCACAGTGACCACGAACCCATTTACAGCATAAGCAAACAACTTTGGTTTCTAATAACAAACACGTTTTATAAGCTTGTAGTCATTACATTCTTCCCTGATGACAGGTCTGCCCTCTTGATGGTGGGATCTGGCTTCTGTTGACTGGCTGGGCTGTGCTCGCCTCCGTCCAAGCACTTCTCACGCATTACCCTCACCATGGCCCAGAGAGGTGGGTGTTTTATTATCCACGTGTAAAGATGGGGATCAGGGCTCAGAGGAGTGGGAACCTTGGCAGAAGTCAAAGTTAGTCCCCAAGGCCTGAGAGTCACTGTAGGCAGGCTGTCATTTTCTCCCGGGTGCTAGGCTGATGGTGCCCACCAGGGGGCAGAGAGAAGCTGGGAATTTAGAAGCAGGGTCCATGGTTTCCTGAATTTCCCTTAGCCTTTCTTTGTGGTCAGAGGTCTTGGTGATCATGGGGGATCTGACTCCTATTCCTTACTTTACAATAAGGTAAACTGAGGCCAGGGAGTGTGAGCAACCAACCCAGGTGGCAGAGCCTATCAGGAGCAAAAGTGGGACCAGAGCCCGAGACTGCAACTTCCCAGCAGCTTGGACGGTGGCCCTAGACCCTGGTGACCTTCAGCAGCCGTGGGGAGACACAGTGGGCATGGATTCCGGTTTGGGGCTGAGCTCTGGCCCCAGCTGTGAACCCCACACCCCACACACACCGGTGGCTTCACACAGGCCACACAGAAAGGATACAGCTGCCATTTCCGAGCAAGGCTTATCATCCCTAAGTCATGACCAAGTTCTTGCCGAGTGGGGAGAGCGCCTCCCTCACAGACTATTGTAAGGGTTCGTGCAAAGCACCTAACACAGAGGAAGCTCTCAAGAAGTGGTGGCTATATTATTGTTGTTGCTGCTATTTTAGTATTCATGGCAAGTTGCCCAGCAGCCAACGGAGGCATGTGTCATTTATGCGTGTTCTGAGGCCAGGGCAGTGAGACTCTGAGAGTCCTACAGCTGGTGAGTGGTGGAGCTGGGACCCTGGGACTCCATGCCCTGGGCCCTTTGGTGAATGAGGGGTCACTGTCCTGCCATCACCACAGCTCTCTAGGTTGATATAATTATGATCCTGTCTTACATGTGAGAAGTCAGAGGCTGAGAATGTTAAATGTCACATGATGGTGTGGAGGGTTTTTTTAAAAAAATAGATTTTATTTATTTATTTAAAGAGAGCGGGGAAGGGAGGAAGAAAGAGAAAAACACTGATGTGTGAGATTGGTTGCCTCTCGCATGCCCTCATCTAGGGACCTTGCCTGCAACCCAGGCGTGTGCCCTGATCAGGATTCGAACCAGCAACTTTTCGGTTTTCAGGCTAGCGCTCAACCCACTGAGCTCTTTGCCATCATCTTGCCCTCATCCATTGCCCTCCACTTCAGGAGTGTGTACAGCTGTCATTAAGGTGTGTCTGTGTGCACAGGTGTTGAACGGTAGGATGTTAGAGTTACCCTAACCTGTCCCCTGCGCTCTGTGTATTCCACTCTAGAGTAAAAATGTGAGTAAAAATGTCTAGATGTTACTCTTGGTCACTTTTTTGTTGTGGTAAAATATACATGACAAAAATGACCACTTTAACCATTTTTTGATGTACAAGTCAGTAGCATTAAGTATGTTCACAGTGTCATGCAACAGCCACTCCTGCCCACCTCCACGACTCTTCTTGTCACCCCAAACTGAACTTCCGTGCCCATGTACAGTTGCTCTTCATCACTGGCTCCTGCCGGCCCCAGCAACCACCATTCTCCTTTCCGCCTCTGAATTCAACTCCTTTAGGGGTCTCAGAAAAGTGAAAGCACACAATATTTGCCCTTTTGTGTCTGGCTTCTTTCACTTAGCCCGTCTTCAGTGTTCACCCATGCTGTAGCCTGTGTCAGAGCTTCCTTCCCTTTCAGGGCTGCAGAATATTCCAGTCTGTGCATATCGCACATTTTACTCATTCATTCACCTGTGATGGATATTTGGATTATTGTTGCCTTTTGAAATTGTGAATAATGCTGCTATGAATATTGGTATATAAATATCTATGCAACTCCCTGCTTTCAATTATTTTGGATGTATACCCAGTGGCGGAACTGCTAGATCACTATGATAATTCCGTGTTTCACTCTCTGAGGAGTCACCGCACCGATTTCCACAGCGGCTGCACCGCTTCACATGCCCCCGACCGTGCACAAGGGTTCCAGTTTCTCCACATCCTCACCAGCGCTTCCTATTTTCTGTTGTTTTTTTATTTTTATTTTTTTTAAACAAGAGTTTTTGACTTTTATTAGTTTTGTATACTGGAACTTAAACTTTTAAAATTTAAATTATTTTATTGTTGTTCAATTACAGTTGTCTGTATTTTCTCCCCACCCCTCCCTGCTTTCTGTTGTTTTTTTTAAATGATGATCATCTAATGGATGTAAAGTGGTGTCTCATCGTGGTTTTGATTTTCATTTCTCTAATGATTTGTAATGTTGGGCATCTCTTCATGTGCTTATTGGCTATCCATACATATTCTTTGGAGAAATGCCTATTTAAGTCCTTTACTTATATCTAAGTTGGTTGTTTTCTTTAAATTTTTATTTTTTATTTTAGAGAGAGGGGAAGGGGGGAATAATGAAAGAGGAAGGGAGAGAAACATCGATCGATTGCCTTCCAGACAACGCCCCGACTGGGGATGAACCTGCAGTCCAGGTCTTACCCAGGAGTCGAACCAGGCGACCTTTCAGTTTGCAGGACAACGTCCAACCAACCGAGACACACAGACCAGGGGAAATTGGTTGTTTGTTTTCCTGTTGTTGAGTTGGAGGAGTTCTTTATATATTGTGGATGTCATTGGATATATGATTTGCAAATATCTTCTCCCATCCTGCGGGTTGTCTTTTTACTCAGGTCATAGCACCCTTTATCTGGAAGACTAATTTACCTGGTATTACTATAGCCATTCTAGCCTTCTTTCTCTTTTACTTTCATGATGTATCTTTTTCCCATCCATTTACTTTCAACGTGTGTTTTTATATTTCCATTGCATCTCTTACAGAAAACTGGTCATTTGTTCTTGCTTCCCCCCCGCCCCCCCCCCCCCCCCCCGCCCAACTCATCTGACAATCTCCGACTTTTAATTGGAGCATCTAGTTCTTTAATAGGAGGCGACCCGACCCATTGCCTGGAGATTCCCTGTGAAGACAGAACCGTCTCATTATGTTTATTTGTTCCACTTACCACGTCAGCACACCTTGGGAACATGACAGGCTGGGTTTTCCCAACCTCTTGGACACAGCCAGCCTGGAAAGTGAGTGAGTCACCTGTGAGGTCCCTCAGCAGTCATTTAATGAGGCATTCTTGTGCATCTGCCCTGTGGTGGCCTCTGGGTCTGACACAGTCACGACAGAAGGAGCTCAGGACAGGACCCGGTGATGGGATCAGACAGGTCCTCAGATCACCAACTGAGGGATGAGGGTGTCAGGGCTAACGCTGGATAATCTGCTCTCCTGTAGTATCTTTATGATGGAAAACTATTCTCTCTACTCTTTTAAATTACTGGTTCATTTTTCTATTTTATATAGAGGTAGGTCTTGGAGATGGCGAAGGTAATCTTGTGGTTTCAGAGGTGAAAATCCGTGGATTTGCACTTGTGGCTCGTGTGCAAGAGAACCACTCACATAACTGAGATTGAGACTGGCCGGCCAGCGGCCCCCACCCCCCAACACAGTTTCGTGCTTCAGCTCATTGCCTCCATGCAATAATGAACAATTTTCAAAAGATGTTATTTATTCTTAGAGAGAGGGCAAGGGCGGGAGAAAGACAGGGAGAAAAACATCAGTCGGTTGCCTCTCATAACTGCCCTGATGACTGGGAGGACTGAACCCTCAACCCAGGCATGAGCCCTGACTAGGAAGCAAACTGGTGACCTTTAGCTTTTCAGGACGATGCCCACCAACTGAGTCAGGGCTAAACAATTCTTGATGGGAGGATTCATGAGGGTTGGAGGTTTCTCCAAATATTTATCGAGACCCTAAACATGAGTCTGACACTGAGATCCCAAGATCAGTCTCTGCCTTGAGAAGCTCACAGTGGAGAGAGGAAGTGGGGGGAGCAAACGGGAACGAACAAAAGTCCTCCGGTTTGATAAAACGAGTGAGTTGGGAGGGGAGAGATTTAATTGCCCGTGAAGGTGGACACGGCATTGGGAAGACAAGTGGTTGCTTCAGCTGCATCTTATAGAGAAGTAATCATGGACCAGGTGTGTCAAGGAGATCTGGATGTTCTTGGTAAAGGACACCACGTGTGCTGATGAACAGACATGTCAACAGCAGGATGGCGAGGGGCCCCAGGTGGTCCTAGGTGACTGAAGTAAAGTGTACACAGTTAGTGTCCAGACAAGACCGTGAAGGGGGGTCAGCAGCAGGGACCAGGTGGCAGAAGCCAGAACACTGAGTACTGGGCACTTGATCACACAGTGCCCTCCTGGTCTCCAGGAAACCCCAACAGTCATGGGTCAAATGTAAGTTAAAGGTAAGCATGTTTCTTTAATGCAGGTTTTTTTCAGAGCTTACAAATTGCTGATTGCATTAGGGCTCCCCTAGAGGAAATGCAGCAAACAGTGTTTACCAGACTCTTTTTTGTAGGAACCCCCTCAAAAACCTCAGTTTGGGAAATCCTGCTGTTAGCAGTGAAAGGCCATGGATGTCAGATTTTTACTGAGAAATAGTCTGGGGGATGAGGAGTGAGGAAGGCGTGGGAGCAAGATGAGAACCAAGGAGGCCAGTGGGATTCTGTCACAGCCATCCTGGGTGGAGAAGATGCTATGTGAACCATGTATATAGGAGGACGTGGAAAGGCCCAGGAATCTACGGAGCATTAGAAAGTGGAGTGGTAGACCAAACTACCATCACGAGGGAGGCATCTGGCTTTGATCACGTCTAATCAGTGATTGGATATAACTTCTGACCTCCAGGAGTAGAGTCAGCGCTGGAATGTATTTGGGATTTAGGGATGACCTACAATGGCGCCAAAGTCTCTCAGGTGGAGGAGCTCATTGCCCAGCGGAAAGTCGAAGAACAGGACCGCGGACAGAACCTGTGGGGATGTCAGTGCTGAGAAAGTGGGCAGGAAGGGGGAAGGAGGAAAAGCAGGGATCCAAGGGAGGGGGAATGTTTCAAGAAGAGAGCAGTGAGTAATCCCGCCATGTGCACCGTACAACGGCAGAGAACTATTCTTATCTGTCATGTTGGCAGAGTTTTGTTTATTTATGTATTTAACAATAATACCTAGTGTTGCCAAGGGTGGAAGAAGACACTGAGAGCCTTCACAACACGGAAGCAACAAAGCGTCCCCCAGCGCCCAGGAGGGGCCCCGGAGCTCCTCGGCTGGGCTGGAGGCTGGTGCGCGTCTCCCGCCCAAGGCTGGGTCAGCCCAGGGCTCGCAGGGGACACAGAGACAGCTGGCAGTGACCGCGCAGCCCCTGAAACAGCAGAGACGGCCCTTCTGGGGCGTTAGCGGGGGCACGCGGGAGCCAGGTGGGTGAGCGCCCTGGGAGCAGAGACTGACGCGTCAGGAAGGGAGAAGCCCGCAGCAATATCCGCAAGGGGACAGCGGGAAAGACGTCGGGTGGCCGGTGGGGAGGTGGGGTGGCGGGGAACCTGGAACCGACTGTGCTGGCAGAAGAAGGAGCCCACCGTCCGACCCTTCCAAACGGGATTGAGGCCTTGTTTCGGGTCCTGGGGACCCGGGTCCAGCGCACCAAGGCGGGGCCGCTGGGTCACTCGCTGGCCAGACCAAGACTCGGGATTCCTGCCCGGCAAAGGCACTGGCCACAAGTTTCTTGCTTTCTCTCCACCGGGCCGCTACCCTGAAGTCCCGGAACTGACTGATGGCGTGGCCAGCGGCTGCGAGGGCAGCCCAGGATGACCCTGACGACCCTGCCCGCTGGTCTGTGGACCCCTCGTCGGACCCGCCCACCGACCATTAGCAAGTCGAATCTCCCGGGCGCCACCACCCATGACATCAATTACTGCACAGAGCTCTCCGAGGGCGGACGGGTTCAGCGGCATTGGACCCGCCCCCACCCCCCCATTGGCCAGGGCCGGAGGGGGCGGGGCCCGGAGGCTGGGCCGCGGACCCCAAGCGGCCGCGGCTGGGGCTCTGGGAAGAGGCCGTGCGAGTCCGGCTGAGCAGGAGCTCGTGGGTCTCCACCTTGCTGAGCGCCTGGACTGCGCGGGCCTCGGCAGCAGCCGGACCGGAGGGCACAGCGGCGGCAGAGAAATTGGCCGACGTTGTGCGGTCCCTTCAAGTAGTCTCTGCCTCAGGTGTTGGCGGCCACAGCCACCCAACCCAGAGCCGCGACAGGTGCCGCGCGCTTGGCTGTCCAGTGACGGCACTGCGGCCGCGGCCAACTCCCGCCCCGTCCCGCGAACCCCAGCCAGCTCGCCGCTCGCTGTCTGGTGTCCTTCGGCCCCGGGCCCGCCGCAAGGCGGATGCACGCCTAGTGAGCGCCGCCGGTCCCGCCCGCCATGGCCGCGCGCCCCGGGCCCCTGTGGCTCCTTGGCCTGGCGCTTTGCGCGCTCAGTGGCGGCGGCCCCAGCCCGCACCCCCCGGCCGGCTGCCCACAGCGCCGCCTCGGTCCGCGCGAGCGCCGCGACCTGCAGCGCGAGATCCTGGCGGTGCTTGGGCTGCCCGGGCGACCCCGGCCCCGCGCGCCGCCTGCTGCCGCCCGGCTGCCCGCGTCCGCGCCGCTCTTCATGCTGGACCTCTACCACGCCATGGCCGGCGACGACGACGAGGACGGAGGCCCCAGAGAGCGGGGTCTGGGCCGAGCCGACCTGGTCATGAGCTTTGTGAACATGGGTGAGTGCAGGATCTGGGGATGGGAGTCAATGACTCAATGACAGTGAGCCCTCCGCGAGAATGTGCGTGAGGGGACGGTGAGCGAGTGTCCGGACGCCCCCCGCCCCGTGGCTCCTTGGGGAGGAACACAGGCTGCAGGGGAGAGTGCACAACCTTGGACAGTGGGTGTCCCTTGGAGCAAACCAGGAATCACGTTCGGTGTGGTGGACAGGGCCCCATAGGGGAGTGTGAACTGCCCAGGTGGCCAGGTCTAAGGGGTGTGTGGGTCGGAGAGCTGTTTGTGGGTCGGGCGGGGCAGACGCAGGAATGTGAGCCCCAGGGGCGTGTACAGTCACCCCGCCCCCAAACACACCCAAGACTAGGAATCATGTAATGTCAGGTGGACCTGGGCAGTGCCAGGAAGACAGTCTGGTCCTGGGGAGACAGATGAGTAAACAGAGGCTGTGATGCTGTCACTATGATAAGGGCAGCACTACGGAGAGGGACAAAGTTCATTGTAGAAAACCGGGTCACATCACCAAAATGACCACAGCCTGAGAGGAAAACCCAGATGTCCTGAGTCCACAGCAGCCTCTTCCCTGGGGCAGGGCTCGGGAAGGTAGGTGGGGGTGTGGCTATCAGGAGGTCAGGTGGGGAAGGAGTAGGCTCAGCTCAGCAGGGCAGTCTGTGGTCTTGTCACCCATGCCCGGCACCTGGGACAGGGCTTGACATGCAGCGAGTGTCCAGATCTGTGGAATGGCCCGGCAGACAGCTTGGGCCCTCACTGTTCTCCCAGGCAAAGCTCAGCTTTTCCTCTCTGCTGCCAAATGTTGGAGCCATTTACCCTTAAGTCCTCAAACATGTTTTTTCCATTACCTAAACTCTCTTTAATCTACAGTCATGAATATTTGTCTCCCATCCACTCTGTCTCCTGTGTGTGGCAAGTGAAGGACAGGGGCTCAGGCAGACAGCAGACTGGACCCAAGGGCTACAGCTCAGCTTGAGGTGGGGAGAGCTGAGGGACTGAGAGCCGGAGAGGACCCTTGCCGAGGCCACCGGCCTCCCTTTGGCTACAGCAGCACCACTCTTGTTCCCCAACAACCCAGTTAACAGCCAAGATGTTCATCCGCTCTCCCAGATGAGGACGGTGAGGCTGGGGGAGGCAGTGTCACACCCAGGATGGCTCGGCCTCTGTGTGGCAGAGCCAGCACAGCCCAGGTTGTGTGGCCCTATGTCTAGTTCTCCAGGACATTTCTGCTGACGGGAGGGCAGGCTTTCAGGGTGCAGGGAGCCTTCAGAGGGGTTTAGGCAGAGGAGCCCAGGCCCTGGAGCAGCAGCAGGTAGCGTGGGGTCTCAGCCATTTGCTCCCTACAGGAGGGCGGGAAGAGGGCGCAGCCAAACAGGCCTCTGCCCCTCTCAGCCCAGAGCTGGTGGTGGGCTGAGGTGGGGGAGTGGGCAGCAGGAGGCAGCTGCTACCCTCTGCTGAGAGTCCAACACCAGGCACAGGACTTGGGTCACCGAGTCCTGGATGCTGCCTTCCTGGTTAGAGGGCAGGGTGGGGACTAGGGACAGAGAGTATGTGGGACTGAGACTGGAGTTCTGTCCTTGGGACAAGCTGACCCAGGGCTCAGGACCAAGAAGAGCTGTGGATGGAGTCACCCGGAAAATGCCCCCAAGGGAGCCATCTGTTAGAGTGAGTCACCGCCCAGCCCACGTCCTGCTTCCCCCAGCATCCCCTGGGTCAAGGCGTGCACAGCCCTAGTGGGAGCGGCGGCTGTGAACCAAGCAGTGCCCTGAGCTCAGGAAGACCTGGTTCCCCTCCTGACTCTGCTGTGTGATCTTAGGCAAGTCCCTCCCCAATCTGAACTTCAGGTCCCTCCTTGTGAGATGGGGCTCCTAGTGAGCAGTGCGTCCTCCGAGTTGTCTGTCGTGTGATTGGTTGATGCGTGGGAGGAGCAGAAAGTCACCCCCTTCCCTAAGGATGAACCTGGGCCTCATCACTGCAGACGCTGGTTCCTCCCAGCTGGTGCCCAGCCCGGGGATGGATGTGACAGGAATGTCCCCATGTGTCTTATACACATGTGCAACCCAGAAAAGATTTAAAAAGCCAACCAAAGGTGTCTCCACCCACTTTTAGAATAAAAACTAGCACTTGAATTTCTATAGCTTTGTAAGTCCTCATTTCATCCAGCCTCATTTCATGGGCTCAGAGAGGTTGAATGGCCAGCCCAGGGCCACACAGCAAGTACATGACATCATCCAGGCAGTGGTTTCCAGCCCCAGCTTCTTCCCCCACCATCTCTGCGTGTTTCATTAAGATCTGAGGCCCGTGGGATCAACAAGCCTGTCCTTGTTCAGCGGAAGCCCAGTTGTGGGCGGGCCCAGCCGACTGTCAGAGGGCCTTCTTTATTCTGACGTACTAATTGCACTGGTAGAAGTCTCAGGGAGAGTGGTTTTAACTGGTAATTACCTAGGCTGATGTGAGGGATTAGACACCTAGCAGGACTCTTTCCTCATTTGGAGGCCCAGGCCCCAGGCCCCTGAACCTTCAGCGCCCACGCCCAGTCTCCCACACTAGCAGCCTGCCAAGCCACCTCCCTTATCGGCCTCATCTGGCTCCTGAGAAGCCAGGCCTGGTGCCGGCCAGGCCCCTGACCATCAATGGCAGCCTGTGGGACCCAGTGGCCAGGGGCCTCTCCTCGGTCTCTGGACCATGGGTTATGTCGTTATGTCTCTGTGGCCAGACCTGGTGGCCCTGCCTGGCCTCTCTGTCAATCTCAGCCTTGTAGAATCTTGTCTTCCTATGGCCAGGATACAGTCATGGGCGGGCATGCAGATATCCATGTGGAGCCGATAGAGCCTGTCCTTAGTGTCGCCCCTGCTCAGGGAGGGACAGCTGTGCACTGGAGCACTCCCCAGGTTCTTATCCTCCCTACCCCAAGTCAGGCTCCTTCTCTCCTTTATGCCTCTGTTTTCCGGTCCATTCTAAGACTCAGTGATGGGGTCAGGAAAACAAGGGGCCTCCCAGCTATGACCCTGTGTCTCTGTCGGGCTGGCCCAGCCCCTCCTGAGGGAAAAAAGGCAGGAGGGACCAACTCTGCTTGTTCCTCCTGAATCCTCCACCTCATGTCAGTGTGGTGTCTGGTGTTCATCTTCCAGACTGATAAACTGAGGCATGAACAGCAGTGCAGATAGAGGTGCAGCCTGGAACAAACAAACCATCTTCACTCTTATCCTGACCCTTCCCTGCACCGGGCTGGTTTGTTTGGGGTCTTGGAGGCTGAGGACAGGGGTACTGACAGACTGAGGTTGTTGGATCGGGAGAGGCAGTGTCAGTGGGAATGAGGGGTGTGGCCCAGGTCCTGCTCAGCCCTGTGATCTTGAAGGGCCACTTTCTTTGGTTCTTCACTGGGGAATTCTTTCATTTGTTTTCACCAATTCACTCAGCAAATAGTCACGTGGTACCTGTTCTGTGGCAGGCACAGTTCTGGTTACTGAGGTATGATAGTGAACCAACAAAGTCCCTGCCCCTCAGGGAGCAGGCCTTGTTGTGGGAGAGACAGACAACAAAGACAAGAACCACAAAGGTGACTGCCACTCCTAGACAATGACACTCCCTATCTGGACACCAGGACAGGATGGACAGTAGGAAAGCAGACAGGACTGGGGTCGGGGTTCTGACCTGGGACTTAAGACAGAATTTGCATCTTGACTCAGTCACCTACTCTGAATGTGGTCTGGACTTTCTAGCCCACCTCTCAGAGCCTCAGTTTCTTCTTCTATAAAATGGGACCCTCACGGTACCCGCCCTGTGGGGCTGTTCAGTGAATGTGTGAAATGACACTGAGAGACCAACCTGTGCCCAGACCCCCACATCTGTTTTTCCATTTCCATCTCATAGGTACTGTCACATCTTGGTTTTAAAGAGAAGAATGAGGCTCAGAGAGGTTAGGTAGTTTTCCCAAGGCCACACAGCAGGTGGTCTCGCTGCCCACACATCCTCCACTCTTCTCCGACCTAGAAGCTGCCTCTCCACCACCCTGAGGCCTGGGCCATCCCAAGTCCAGTCAGTGCTGCTGACTCGGACCGTACTGAATGCACGTCGTAAACTGAGAATCGTGTGTAAAAAGTTTCTTTGTTTTGGGATTTATAGAACTAATCTATGCTCATTGTAGAAAATTCATATCATATAGATTTATTATAGAATTTCATTATAGAAAACCTAGATTATATGTTTAGAAACATAATATGGAAACCCTTAATAACCCTTTCTCTACCTCAGAGAAAATGATCATTTTGATCCTTTGGTATAGCTCCTCAACTAGTGCTGATATTTAATCGATACAGATACTAACATTTTATTTTATTTTTTTACAAAGTGGGACATTAATGCCCACTGTTTTGCTACTTTGTCTTTTATTTAATAGTACCTCCTTTATCCATCTTAAACCATTTACTATAAGGGTGACCGCATGTCCGGTATTTCTCTTTAAAAAAAACTAATTATTTCAGTTTTACTGAGGTATCATTGACATATAAAATTGTAAGATATTTGAAGTATACATTGTGGTTATTTGATGTATGTATGCATTGCTAAGGAATTGTCCCCCCATCCAATTTATGAACACATGCATCACCTCACACAGTAATCTTTGTTTGTGAGAACATTTAAGTTGTACTCTCTTAGAACATTTCAGTTATACAATACAGTGTTATCACCTAGCCATGTTGCCATGTTTGACAGGAGATCCTCAGACCTTATTTATCTTATAGTTGAAAGTTTGTACCATTTTATCACCCTCTTCCTATTTCCCCCACCCCCAGCCCCGGCAATCACTTTTCTACTCTGTTTCTATGAGCTTGACATTTAAAAAAAGATTCCACATGTAAGTGACACTATGCAGTATTTATCTTCGGCTTATTTCACTTCGCATCATGCCTTCAAAGTTAATCCATGTTGTAGACAATGGCAGAATCTTCTTTCTCCTGGCTGAGCAGTATCCATTAAATGTATATCTTATTTATCCATTTATTCATAGACAGACATTTGAGTCGTTTCCATATCTTGGATATTATGAGCAATGCTGCAACGAGCATGGGAGTGAAGATGTATCTTCAATATTGTGTTTTCCTTTCCTTTGGACACACACCCAGAAGCGGGATCGCTGGATCATGTAGTCGTTCTGTGTTTAATTTTTTGAGGAGCCTCCAGGAGGATTTCCACAGTGGCAGCACCTGTGTGCACCGCTCCCCCGCCCCCCCACCCCCGGTAGCCCACAGGGTTTCCTTTTCTCCTCGTCCTCGCTCACACCTGTTGCCGTGCCTTTTGGATGATACCTCACTGCAGTTTTGCCTCACCTGGGTGATTAGTGGTGCTGAGCACCCTCCCATCTGCCTGTTGGCTGTTTGTGTGTCTTGTTTTTTTCAAACATGTCTATTTAGTTCTCCTGCCCATGTTTAAATCAGATTGTTTGTTGTCGTCGTCTGCTATTGAGTTGTATGAGTTCTTTACATACTTTGGGTATGAACCCCTTATCAGATATGTGGCTTGCAAATATTTTCTCCCATTCCATAGGTTGTCTTTCCATTTCATTGATGGTTTCCAAAGGCATTTCTCTTCCTGAGAAGGGAAAGTGGGTCCCTCTCTGGCCACCAGGATGGTGTGTCTTGCGAATCCTTGAGGACTTAACTCCTCCTCCCCAACCTTCCTCTACTCAGTGTTTTTTCACCCTTCCGGGGTAAATGACTACTATTGCCCCCAGTAGATAGAAGAGGAGGGTGAGTCTCAAAGAGTACAAGTGACTGACCCAATTCCTGGGTACCCAGACCCACCGTGAAAACTGGGTCACAGCATCAGGAGGGTGGGCCCTGGGAGCAGGAGATCAGGGTGGTCAATTACTCTGGACTAGGACACACTGGGTTTTTAATCATGGGTTTTTAATCACGGGTCTGCCACTAGAGAGCTGTGATATGGTGAAGAGTTTACTTAAAATCTCTGCACCTCAGTTTCCCCACCTTTACAATGGAGACGATCAATACCTGTGTCACAGTACAATGGTTAAGTACATAAAACACTTAAAAACTCAGCAAATGCCTCGCACTGCCCTAAATGGCAGCCAGTGTGACGAGGGCTGCGGTGTTCACTGGTGCCCCTCCCCAGCTAGGGGAGCGCACGGCCCTGGGATTGCGCTGCCTGGGTAAGCACAGACAGAAATGGCATGTGTAATGCGCCCGTTATGGTGCCTGACACAGGTCAGTTCTTAAGTGTGGGAGCTGGCACATTGTTTCCCACCTCCCTTCCTTCGACTAGAACTCTCTGTTCCATTTCTGCTTGTCAGAATTAGTCTGCTCTCAAATACAGTTTCTAGAAAAGCGTCTCTGACCGCCTCCCCAAGGCATCTTGTGTGGTTAGAGCCTTCGCGCTCCGTTGTGTGTGTGGTTCTCAGGGTTCTAGTCGCTTCCCGCCTACAGATTCAGGGACATGCCTGCCTTCTCTGTCCTCCTCCCCAGGAAACCACGAACCACCTGGGAACAGGGGCCAAATGTGACTCTTCATGCTCCCCCCGCCCCCCAACGCCCCGGGCCATGCACCCCGGTCTCTGTGAGTCAGGCGCTCGGGGCCTGTGGGCAGAGTTGAAGGAGAGAGGAATTCAGTGGGAGGCAGGGCCAGGACCAGGTGAAGGAGTCTGGCCTGGCCGGCGGGGCCAGCCCTCTCCGTCATTTTGGAAGGTGACAATGGGTGCGGCATGTCCCTGGGTCCTCCCCTGGGACCCCGAGTCCCTGCAGGGTCCTGCCTGGAGGAAGGTGGCTTCAGCAGGCGTTCTCAGGGCACCTGCGGACAGACGGACCATGAAGACAGGGGACCCCCTCCTTGACCCCAGTGCTGCCGCCCAGAGGAACTCGAGGGCCCCTCGTTTTACATCGGCTCCAAGTCTGAAAGTGCACGTGCAGGACCTCTGACCTGCCACGCGACCCCTGGCAAGTCTCTGCCCCTTCTGGGCCTCAGTTTCCCCTTCTAGGCAGGGTGACCCCGAAGGCCTTTCCAGCTCTGACCGCAGAACATGCCCACCCCCTGCCTCCTGGTGGGGGCTCCCCGGGGGGGGGGCACGGAGTGGAGGCCCAGCCCGCACGGCCCACCGCCTCACGGGACACACTGCCCCGGGAGAGGGGGATGTGTCAGCCAGGCCACAGCTTTCTGGAAAACGCCCACAGTTCAGTTCTCTCCCGGGTTTTTACGGGAGGAATCGCATCCTCTTGCTCACATCTCCTTGGGTCTATTTCGGGCCTTGGCGGGCTTGATGTGGTGGAGTGTGCGGGTGTTCCCTTTTAATTTGGGGTCTGAAGCCGTCTGAGGCCAGGACTGGTAATTATGAGAGCAGAGCCATTTATGGAGAGAGCTCTGAAAACAGTCGGTAATGAGGACTGACTAAAAATACCTCAGCGACGAAACCTGGGCTGCTCTCGGGCAGCGCTGAGATTTCTGGAGGGAGGAAGCCATTCAGGGTGCGGAACCCACAGGTGATGGATTCTGCGGCTCCCCCGTGGGCCTGCGCAGGCCGTGGGGACCCGGGCCTTGTTTCGGGTCTGAAGTGGGCCCCTTGGCCTCTGTCACCAGCAGGACCAGCATGATGGGCCCAGCCCGTCTGTCCATCTGTGGGGCCCTGGGGGAGCCTGCCCTCCACCCCAGGGCTGTCAAGTCCCCCAGGAAAGTGAGAAACACGAGTGGCCTCGGATGGAGACACACACAGTGACATGGAAGCCACTCCCAGACCCGCAGCGAGGGCTGGTGGTGCTGGACGCTGAGCCACTGTCCTGGGGACCAGCAGCCCTTGGGAAGGAGGGGACGGAGCCTCCCACTTCCACTGCACACTGTTGGGCTCCCGCCCTCACACTGCTCTCCACCCATGGGGGCAGATGGAGCAGCGTCAGGGGCCCCAGAACGGGGAAAGGGGGTGCCTGCAGGCTAATCTGTGTGGGGTCCGAGGAGGACGAGGGGCTTTCACACTGGACTGAGAGGAAATCGGCCTTCAGACGTGGGACGGGGGCCACCCAGGGGAGAGCGGCTGTGAGGAGGGATCGGGGGAGGGTGTTGCAGCCTGAAGACCCCAGAGGACGAGTGGAGGGGCCAGGCCAGCTCAGGGGGCTGGGGGGTCCTGGAACGTGGATCCCAGGTTAGACCCCTCCTGGGGCCCCACAGGGCTGGGGAATGGTTCGAGGGCAGGAAGGACAGATGGACAGGTCAGAAGATTCTATTGTCTGAACAGCTGCTCTGGGCTGGAGGAAGAGGGGTTCTTTTGCAGTCTTACTTTTTGGACAGAAACAAGATAGACTCAGGTCATCTGGGTGACTCTAAATTTTGTCCAGGGCACGAAAATAGCCAAAGGCTTTGCTGGTGTCGGGCTGGTGCACACGGGGTGTGGCCTCTGGAGGTCTGGCCCGTGAGTGGCGGGTGCAGGGTCTCAGAGGCCACATCCTGCCGGCAGGCCCCTTCCCGAAAACACGGGGCCCGGAGGCTGTTTAATCAGGCTGGAGGAGAAGGCCCTGAGTCCCATTAGTGCATGGTGATTCATGATTGTTGATTGTTCCGGAAGCCACATTAAGGCCATTCAGGAACTAAATTCGTTTGCTGCTTCCCCGGACAGAAGCTGGTTCAGTGTTTGAAGTTTTTGGCAGGGTTTATAACTTTGTGGGAAATAAACATTTAGAGGTCCCTACTGAGCAGGCGTAGCCTTGTCTGTTCCCTGTGCCCAACAGTAGCTTTGTGCACACGGCTTCTCACACTTTGCCATTGTGTCCTTGGGGTGGTTGTGCCAAAGGGTGAATTCCTATGCAGTTTCGCTGGGGTGCTGCAGGGAGGGATTGCCAGGTCCCTCGCCACAGCGTTCCCACCAGCCAGGTGGGCGAACGTTCACGTTCACTCCCGCCTGTTTCTCAGAACAATGCCATACTGGCCGCCCTGTGGGGAGGAGCCCCCACCCCTTTCCTTTCTTCTTGGTCCCATAACCCTCTGTATTTCACTTACGACAGCTGTGACAGCCCCCATTTTGCTTTTTTGTTTGTCTATCTTCTGCTGCCCCCTTTAGATTGTAAACTCCAGGAGTGCAGACACCTGACTTATCTGTCCTCTTTGCAGCTGTATTTCCAGTGTCCAGAACAGGGTCTTACCTACAGTAAGAACTTGGTACATTTGATGATGAATTGAGCCTGATAAACTAATGCATAAATAAATCAGCAAATGAGTACAGTTATTTAGAAAAACATCACTCCGCATCTCCCCTTCCCCCCATCCCATAGCCTTGGGTTTTCTGACAGTATTGCGTCTTGGCCCAGAGTCAGGAGATTGCAACTCAGGCTTATCCTCAGCTCCTGTTGAATGGCTGCCCCACCCAGTCCACGGCCTGTTTACAAGTCCTTTCCTGGCCTGTGAGGAAAGCCGGGCAATGTCTGTATTCCCAGTTCACAGAGGAGGAGACTCAGCCAGTAGGGGAAATACGTGCCTGCAGGGCCAGGCCTGCGGTGACCACTGGCTGGAGTGCTCCATGCTGCCGGAGCTGCCGCACTGGCTAAAGCAGGCTGGATGTGCACCGCTAATGAGGAGGAAATAGAGGGGCCAGAAAATGCTTTCCCAGAACACCCCTTCGGGGAAATCTGTCTCCTAACTCAAAGCAACAGCCACTAAAAAAGCTGCAAATCCACAGGTGTCCTCTTCCTGCCCTCCCCACTGGCTGTCTGATGAATGAGTTGCTCTCTTTCCCCAATTCCACACTGCAGGAAATTTCACCAATTTTTGACGAAAATCTTTTTTTCTAAAAGTGTCCCACTTTCCGGAGCTTGCCTGGAGCAGCCAGGGTGGGCCGTTTCCTGTGCTGGAGCTACTGGGTGGTTTATCAGAGCGCCCAGAACGGAAGTTTGGAACTAGAGGCAGTTCAGGTGAACGAGGCGGCCTTGACCCAGCAAAGGAGGGAGGCCGCACGGTTTGGTGCCTGCGTGGCACTGGCAGGTCTGCGGGTCGTTCCCCAGTCCCCGGATCCAACAGGAAAATCAGCGTCAGGCCTGCAGAGGTTCCCTGCGACCCGCCCGTCAGACCCTGCTGCGCCCGGGAGACAGACCACAGAGCGCTGCTGTGACAGGGTCTGGGGAAGGGTGTGAAGGAAGGACGTCCCTTCGTTCTCCGTGCCACAGCCTGTGACAGCCAACAGCCTGGACCTATTTCGTCCTGCAGATGTGGCCTGTGTGCTCTTGAATTCACAGGAATTGTCACCAAAGTCATGTGTGTGTGTGCGTGTGCCTCTGTCCAGAACCCTGTCCTCCGCTTGCTGCCAGTGTGGAGGACCCGAGGCCACCCTGTGTATCTGAGACAGCCCGGCTCCCAAGGGTATTTGGTGCGTGTCCAGCGCCCTGATGATGGACATTTTATTTCCTCCTGTCCTGAGTCTGAGGATGGAACTGTCTTCTCCTCCTGCCCAAACAAGGTGCCCGCTGGCCCCACGCAGCACAGCTGTTTGCCCCGCCCATCACCGGACAGGCTCCCACCGCGAGGACAGGAAGTGCTCCCCACATCC
Source organism: Phyllostomus discolor (assembly GCF_004126475.2). Classification (NCBI taxonomy): domain Eukaryota; kingdom Metazoa; phylum Chordata; class Mammalia; order Chiroptera; family Phyllostomidae; genus Phyllostomus; species Phyllostomus discolor. The sequence goes on along the minus strand of NC_040907.2, from coordinate 26,603,971 downwards.
ACACACCCCTCCCCCCGGTGACTTGTGGTCACTGAGCCCAGGAGCCAGAGAGAGAATTTTTAAAAAGACTCACAGACATATAATTAAAATCTCAGTGTTGGGTTTTGGGGAAGGTGCTGGGTGGCTCCTGCCCCTGCTTTCCGGAAACACAGATTTTTAGTGTTTGAAAGTGACAGAAGGCTAAAGTGAGACGGCCCTAAATATACTGTCCTGGGCATTTCCGGCAGCTGGGGATATGTGGGATTTATTCTACACCCGAGGCCTCTTGCCCAAAGTGTTGGACCAGCCCCCGCAACGGGGCCACCTCGGGTCCCCCTCCAGCCTGTGCCTCACCCCCCCCTCAATGCACAGCTTCCACTCCATGCCAGTCACCTGCTGCCCTGCTGCCGGAACCCTGGCCCCCACAGGCCAGAGGCACAGCCCATGCTCCTAGGCCAGAACTCCAGCCCTCCGCAGTCAGGCCACAGCCAGACTCACTCCATAATCAACCCTACTGATGTGTGGGTGGCTCTGGCCCATTCAACCTGTGCATTCCATGTCCCCTCTGCCTAGAATGCCTTTCCTGCCACCTCTGCACCTGCCAAGATTCCATCCATCTTCCAAGTCCAGTTCAGATGTCACCTCTTCCAGGAAGCCTGCTCTGATCGCACCACACCATGGGACTTCCCCAGCACTTGACAGGGCCTCTCCAGGAGCTGTCACTCCTGCCTGTTTCTCCTTGTTCCTTTCCATCTCCCTCTGGCCTTCCCTCATCCTTCTTCCAAAGTACCCACCATCCTTTGGCCCTTTGCTGTGTTTTATGGTGGTTGTTTTCCTGCCTGTGCCATCAGTCCCTCAGCTCTAGGCCATTGCTCACGCAGGTCCCTTCTTCTATAGCAGCATCCTTTTCCTGTGACCTGGCAAGTTCACCGTCACCCCTCAAGGCCCAGTGTCAGCTGTGAGCGCTCACCGTCCCCCACGTCCCACCCACACACATCGGTAGCCTCTGAAATGCACTCGGCCGAGTCCGTGCCCACCACGTGGCCTATTCTGCCTTGGGGCTGAAGTCCAGCTCTCCAGAGGAGGGACCTGTCCTCTCTGCCTCATCTGTGGGTCCCAGAGTGAGAGCCAGCAGGGGCTGAGCAGGGCCCCGCTGGGTTGGAGGCTTGGGGGCCAGAGGAGAAGCTGCCCTTGTTGACCCCGACTGTGTGGCACGTGCTGTGCTGGGCACCTCGCCGCGGGGCTCACAGGTCAGCATGATGGAGTCAAGCCCGTTCCCCAAGGAGGAAATGCCTCCCCACAGGCAGCCCGGGCCCCTGGCTCCCACCAGGCCCTGCCACCCTGGAGCCCGAGCCCAAAACCGGGACTGAACACCAGCCTGCCGTGTCTTGCAGTGGAGCTCGACCGCACCCTGGGCCACCAGGAACCCCACTGGAAGGAGTTCCGCTTTGACCTGACCCAGATCCCGGCGGGGGAGACGGTCACCGCCGCTGAGTTCCGGATTTACAAGCTGCCCAGCACCCACCCGCTCAACAGGACCCTGCACGTCAGCATGTTCGAGGTGGTCAGGGAGCAAGCCAACAGGTGCCTGTCCCCCGAGCCTGCCGGTCAGGCCTCTGTCGGTGTGTCTGGCCCAGCCTTGTGGGGAATTTTCCCAGGGGACAGGTGGGGAGCTTCCTGGGAGCACACCCTTCTGATGAAGGATGCTAGTTCCAAGGCCTGGCACCCTGGCTTCAAGCCACCTCCCTGCCGTCCTGGCTGTGGGACCTTGGACGGGTCACTGAGCTCCCAAGCCTCAGTTTCCCCATTGTCTACAGGGGCAGCGGCACTTTTGCACATCGATGCAGTGAGATAAGGCAGTAGGCACCCAGCTCAGAGCCAGGAGGGTGGATCCCCCAGGTGGGTCCCCCAGGTGGGCATTGGAAACACGGAGGCAGCTGTGCCGGCTTCGGTTAATTGTTCTTTCGTATCCACAGGGAGTCTGACTTGTTCTTTTTGGATCTTCAGACGCTCCGAGCTGAGGACGAAGGCTGGCTGGTGTTGGACGTGACAGCAGCCAGTGACCGCTGGTTGTTGAACCGCAACAAGGACCTGGGACTCCGCCTCTTTGTGGAAACAGAGGACGGTAAGACTCCGGGGTCTGGCAGTGAACCTTCCCCTGGGGGCTGCGATCAGAGAGGCCTGGGTTGAATCCCAGCTCTGCAGCTTTCCCGCTGTCACCTTGGCGGGTTACCTTCCCTTCCAAGCCTGGTTCCTTCATCTGCAGGAGGATTCACACATTCACTCATCCACCAGGTGTTTGGGGGCAGAGCCTCCTCTGTCCTGGGCAGTGGGGACAGAGAGCCGGAAGGCGGGCCCCAGATTGGCATGTGTGAGCACAGCAGGGGACCGCCATGGCTGGAGCAGAGCGGGTCAGGGAGAGGTTGGGAGGAGAGGAGACTGAGAGAGGCAGGCAGGGGGCGTTCTGAGTTAGGGTAAACCAGGGTGAGGGGCTGAAGTTTTCAGGGAGCTTTTTGAATTTACTAGCTGTGGAGGGTGCAGGATCTGATTCAGCTTTTCATAGAAGATCCCTCCAGGAGGTGTGACTTCACTCCCACCCCTTCAGTGTGGGCTGTCCTTAGTGACCCGCTTCCCAGAGGACAGAGTGTGGGGGAGGGGAGGGCGCTTGACAGTGGACAAGCTGGCCAGCACCACCGCAGCCAGGTGACCCAGGCTCCCGAGAGTAAGTCACGTGGCTCCTGTGCACCCTGGGTATGAGTGGGTGAGACCCCCAACCCGTAACCCCAGTGTAACAACCATGAGAAGAACGTCGACAGACCTGAGTTGAAGGAAAGCCTGCAGAATGCTGGACAAGTACTTCTCAGAACTGTCAAGGTCACCAAACACAAGGAAAGCCTGAGAAATTGTCACAGCCCAGAGGTGCCTGAGGATGGGGACCTGGGAGAGAAAAAGGACACTGGGGGAAGCTAACAAATCGGAATAAACAGTGCTGTTCAGAAAATAAGGAGACACTGACACTGGTCCATTAGTTGTGATAAACGTCTCACAGTAACTGAAATGTCAGCATTTCCCAGGGAGCACTGCGTCTGGGTGTCTGGGACGTCTCTATACCGACTTTGCCATTTTTCTGTAGATCTCAGCCAGTGTAAAGTAAGAACTTTATGTGTCATGTGCATAAAATAAACACCCCCCAACTCCAGTAGGCCATGCAAACTGTGGGGGACAAGAGTGACGTGAAGCCAAAGCAGCCCCGGGAGCCACGGTGTCCAGGTGAGGGCTGTGGGGGGCTGGGAGAAGCAGAAACGGAGAAAAGAGGGCAGAGGAATCATGGGTAACATGGATGGAGCCGGTGGATTTGTTTTTATTACAGTTTACAGTCAGTAGATTTCGTATTAGTTTCAGGTGTGCAGCGTAGTGCTTAGACAAGCAGGTACTTTACACAGGGTTCCCCGGGCATTTCCAGCACCCCCGGCACCATCTGCAGGTGTGACAGTGTGCAGACATTCCTACGCGGCACTTGATGCCCCGTGACGGTTCTGTCGCCGCCAGTTTGTGCTCCTCCGTCCCTTCACCTTCTCCACCCACTGCCCAACCCCACAGCCTCTGCCAGCCGGCAGTTTGTTCTCTGCGTGCCAGTGGATTTAAATATATATGTATATATGTACTTATGTATTTACATGTAAACATATAAATGTATTTATATATAATTATATATGTAGATTTTTCCCCTTGCCTGTTGGGGAAGAGTAGAGGAGGCGCGGGTTTGAGGAAGGGGGTGGAGACTTCTCTCTGGCCCCACAGCACTGACAGCCCTGGCAGAGCTCCACGAACGTGTCATTCCTGGACAGGTGCGTGCTGGAGACAGGTGTGGGAACCACTGGCCTAGAAGTGGGTTTAGAGTCTTGAGATTGGAGCAGGCCACCTGGGGAAGGAGCTCAGCGATGGAGCCCGAAGGGCCCTGCGACTGAGTCTTCCTCCGAGTGATGCCACTAGGGAAGACCAATCAGGGCGGGCTTCGTGGGTACGCCCCCTGCCCGCCCCCGCCGTCAGAGTGGACAGTCCTGGGCCAGGTCTCCTCCTCCACCTCGCTGTCTGCTGTTCCAGGGCGGGGAGGCTGAGCGCCTCTCTTGCCCCTTGAGTAGGAGGCGTGGCTGGCTGGCGCATCACCGGCTGGGTGCTTTTCCTGCTCTGTGACGCGTAGCCCTGGGCGCAAAACGCGGCTGCCTGCCCCTGGCAGGGCCAGTCCTGAGCAGGCCCTAGAGTCACATCAGAGGATGGCTGCCCTGCAGCGCCTGGGGGCTTCACTCAGGCACTGTGTCCCCGCCTGCCGCTCAGGCAATTTCTGCTGCTTTGTCACTAGCGCTCGTGCCCGCGCCAAGTTCTACACGGACCCCGTGGAGGCTGTGAAGGACATCTCCGATGGAGCGAAGATCATGGTCGGCGGCTTTGGGGTCTGTGGGATTCCCGAGAACCTGATAGGGGCGCTGCTCAAGACCCGCGTGAGGGACTTGACCGTGGTCAGCAGCAACGTGGGCATGGACACCTTCGGGCTGGGCCTTTTAATGGGGTCCAAGCAGATCACCCGCATCATCTGCTCCTACGTGGGCGAGAACGTGCTGTGTGAGCAGCAGTTCTTGGCGGGAGAGCTGGAGCTGGAGATGACGCCGCAGGGCACCCTGGCGGAGCGCATCCGCGCTGGCGGGGCAGGGGTACCCGCCTTCTACACGCCCACGGCCTACGGGACCCTGGTCCAGGAAGGAGGCGCCCCCATCAGGTACGACCACGACGGCCACATCGCCATCATGAGTCAGCCCAGAGAGGTGAGGGAGTTTCACGGGCAGCACTATCTCCTGGAGCATGCCATCACGGCGGATTTTGCTCTGGTGAAAGGGTGGAAGGCCGACCGTGCGGGAAACGTCATCTTCAGGAAGAGCGCCAGGAACTTCAATGTCCCCATGTGCAAAGCTGCGGACATCTCCGTGGTGGAGGTTGAAGAAATTGTGGACGTGGGGTCGTTTGCCCCAGAAGACATTCATGTTCCTCACATTTACGTCGATCGCGTGATACAGGGGAAGAAGTACAAGAAAGTAATTGAGCACTTAACAGTCCGGAAAGAGGAAGATAAAAAAGCCATGTCTTCAGATGACATAAGAACACGAATCATCAAACGGGCAGCTCTTGAATTTGAGGACGGCATGTACGCCAACTTGGGCATAGGAATCCCCCTTCTGGCCAGTAACTACATCAGCCCCAACTTAACTGTTCACCTGCACAGTGAAAACGGAATCCTGGGCCTGGGTCCGTTCCCGCTGAAAGAGGAGGAGGCGGATGCAGATCTCATCAATGCGGGCAAGCAGACGGTCACCATTATTCCTGGGGGCTGCTTTTTCTCCAGCGACGACTCGTTCGCCATGATCCGAGGCGGACACCTGCACCTGACCATGCTGGGGGCCATGCAGGTTTCCAGGTACGGCGACCTGGCCAACTGGATGATCCCCGGGAAGAAGGTGAAGGGGATGGGGGGTGCGATGGATTTGGTGTCCAGCGTCAAGACCAGAGTGGTGGTCACCATGGAGCACTGCAACAAGGCCAACCAGCCCAAGATCCTGGAGAAATGCACGATGCCCCTGACCGGGAAGCGGTGCGTGGACCGCATCATCACGGAAAAGGCCGTGTTTGACGTGCACAAGAAGAAGGGCCTGACGCTGGTGGAGCTCTGGGAGGGCCTGACCGTGGAGGACATCAAAAAGAGCACGGGGAGCACCTTCGCCGTCTCACCCGACATCAGGCCCATGCAGCAGGTGACGCCCTGACCGGGAAGGAGGCCTTGCGCTCGGAGACGGTGGTTTTCAGTTTAAGCTCAGGATGTCATCCGAAGGAAGTCGGGAATCACTGTTCTCCATTTCGTAAGCAGTCTCTCCACTTTTCTCCTGGCATCTCGGGCTAGAAAGACTCTATTCTCTCGAGGGAAATGACTTTAAATAAAACAAAAGGAGAACAGAGACGTTTATCTTGTGTGTTCTGTGAGGACTCAGAAAGCTCTGCTACAGGCGCTGAGGACATAATGGGCTGCCCTGTCCCCTGCGATGTTTATGTCAAACCTGTTCCCCATAGGAAGGATTTCTTCCTCATGAATGAATGACGAGTGTGGGAAAATGGGGAGGGAGCAGCCCACCCAGAGAGCAGCTGACGCACCGTTTCACTGGCTCCGTGAAAAACACACGAACGTGAAAGTCCGTCTGTGCTCTGAAGACCTGCTGTCTGAATGCAAGATTCTTTCCTTTGACCATCTTCCTTTTACCTCTAGTTTCTCTCAAGTTTACTTTTTTCATGGTTGATTTATTTATTTTTAGAGATAGGAGGAGGGAGGAAGAAAGAGAGGGAGATCACCGAGAATCAAACCGACTTTCTGGTTCTCAGGCCGGTGCTCAGTCCACTGAGCTCCAACGGCCAGGGCCACTTCTGCCATTTCTGGGTTTTCTTTCGTGGCCTTTCATTCTGAGGCTAAAGTCTGTTTCTCCGCAGCCTCACCTTCTCCAGCCCCACATGTCTCCTCCTCCTTGCTAAATAGGTGTCTCTGGAAGGAAAGCGGGACCTGCTGAGGGGGACAGTGACCAGGCAATGGGAGGTACTGAAGGGGAAGGGACTATCAGTCTGACGAGCCACCAGGAAGTCTCCCCCATGAATCGTTCACCTGCGTGTTGCCAAAGGCTGTGGTGTGTGACGGGAGGAGTTCTAGAAACCTAACCAATGGACTGAGACGAGTTTGCTCATCCTTTTTTTAATATATTTTATTGATTATGCTATTACAGTTGTCCCATTCCCCCCCTTCAGTCCCCTCCACCCCCTCTCCCACCCACACTCCCCCCTCTAGTTCATGTCCATGAACTAGATGGACAAGTTCTTTAGCTTCTACATTTCCTATACTATTCTTGCCCTCCCCCTGTCTATTTTCTTCCTACCATCTATGCTACTTATTCTCTGTACCTTTCCCCCCTCTCTCCTCCTCCCACTCCCCTGTTGCTAACCCTCCATGTGATCTCCATTTCTGTGATTCTGTTTATGTTCTAGTTGTTTGCTTAGTTTGTTTTTGTTTTTGTTTTAGGTGTGGTTGTTCATAATTGTGAGTTTGCTGTCATTTTACTGTACATGTTTTTATCTTCTTTTTCTTAGATAAGTCCCTTTAACATTTCATAAAATAAGGGCTTGGTAATGATGAACTCCTTTAACTTATGTGAGAAGCACTTTATCTGCCCTTCCATTCTAAATGAAAGCTTTGCTGGATAGAGCAATCTTGGATGTAGGTCCTTGCCTTTCATGACTTGGAATACTTCTTTCCAGCCCCTTCTTGCCTGTAAGGTCTCTTTTGAGAAATCATCTGACAGTCTGGTGGGAACTCCTTTGTAGGTTACTGTCCCCTTATCTCTTGCTGCTTCTAGGATTCTCTCCTTCATTTTAATCTTAGCTAATGTTATTATGATGTGCCTTGGCGTGTTCCTCCTTGGGTCCAGCTTGTTTGGGACTCTGAGTTTCCTTGACTTCCTGGAAGTCCATTTCCTTTGCCAGATTGGGGAAGTTCTCCTTTGTTATTTGTTCAAATAAGTTTTCCACTTGTTGCTCTTCCTCTTCCCCTTCTGGTACCCCTATAATTCAGATGTTGGAACATTTAAAGATGTCCTGGAGGTTCCTAAGCCTCTCATTTTTTTGATTTCTTATTTCTCCATTCTTTTCTGTTTGGTTGTTTTTTCTTTCTGGTCCACTCCATCGATTTGAGTCCCAGTTTTCTTCCAATCACTGTTGGTTCCCTGTGCATTTTCCTTCATTTCATTTATTGTAGCCTGCTTTTATTCATCTAATTTGCAACCAAATTCAATCAATTCTGTGAGCATCCTGATCATCAGTGCTTTGAACTGTGCATCTGATAAGTTGGCTATCTCTTTGTCACTTAGTTGTATTTGCTGTGGAGCTTTGATCTGTTCTTCCATTCAGGCCTTTTTTTTTTTTTTTTTTTTGTCTTGTTGCTCCTGTTAGGTATGAGGGGCAGAGCCTTAGGTGTTCACTAGCGCGGGGCAACCCAGTTGCTCGGTTGTGATGCTGTATGTGGGGGCGGGGTCTGAGAGGGAACAATGGCAGTTGCCCTTCTCTCTGTCAGATTTCACTCTCTTCCACCACTTCCCCCAAGCTAACTGGGCCTTTCTGGTGCTAATTCCCATGTGGGTGGGCTTGTGCATGTTCCAGGACCCGGATGGTCTCTCCAATGCACTCTCCCATGAGGCTGGGAGTCTCTCCCTGTGCCTCACCTCCCACAGGTGTTTTCAATCAGTGTCCCAGGCTCTATTTCCCGGCGCTGGGACCCTGGGTTGTGCGGTCTGTCTCATTGCCCAATTTCACCTGGTTTATCTGTGCGTGAATATGGGACTGCCCGGAAAGCCAGCCGCCTTATGTGCAGTGCCTTGCTTCACAGTCACCACCTCGTTGGGTCTGCCAGCCGCCTGCACGCCCAGGGTCCGTCCGCTGCGGTCTTGCGCCCGGGATGCCTTACGAGCCTGGTGCCACGGCTTTTTGTGCTTCAATTGCTCTCCGCTCGGCTGCCCGACTCCGCCCTTCCTACCAGTCTGGATGAATGTGTATATTTTAACTCCTTGGTTGTCCGACTTCCATACAGTTCAATTTTCTGTCAGATCTGGTTGTTATCTTGTTTCTAAATTGCTACTGACCTTATTTTGGTTGTGCCAGGAGGCAGTGTGTCTACCTACGCCTCCATCTTGGCCAGAAGTCCGGGTTTGCTCATCTTAACTCACGGTGTTCCTGCGTCGTCCTGAACAGACACGTAGATCCTTCTTCTCTGTTGTGGAGCCCAATCCGGGTGCTCGTTAACACTCTTTTGTAATCCAAGAGCCGGCTGTGAGGTATTTTATCCTGAATCCTTAGTGTCAAAGACAAGGAAGAAAAAAGTGAGCTTATATGGGTGTGTTTGGGGGGTGGAGGGCTCTTAAAACCTGACATGGAGCTTGCACTTCCTAAGCATAGCTCTGGGGGGCGCATGACCAACATGAGCCCCTTAGGTAAGAGCGGGAAATTCCATCTGGACAAGGAAGGCTTTTCAGGGAGGCCTCCCTGGGGCCTCTTCCCCAGGGAAGTGACGGATCCTGGAATGGAGAGGTGGGAGACAGTGCTCACTGAGGGAACAGTTTGGGGTTGTGGGGGGAGTGGCCAGGGACCATGACCAGATAGGGGTAGGTGGCATGGAATGTCACTGAGTGAACTGGGGCACCCATGGAGGCTTCTGGGCAGATGTGCCCCGGGTGTCAGGGGAACTTTCCATCAGCAGCAAGGAGCAGGCAGAGGCTCCAGGGCAGACCAGTTACAGGGTTGCTAAGCAGCAGAAAGAAGGAAAAGGATTGAGTTTCCCGTCCTCGGGCAATGAAGTCACACCTGCAGGACAAAAACAGACCCAGTTCACAGCTGGGATTCCTGTCAGGTGTCAACCATGCACCCTGAGTGCCCTTCAACGTGGCAGCAGAGTCACATCCATGACCAGGGCAGGGGCTGCAGGAAAGGGTCCAGGGCCACCCAGAGTCTAGGGGAGAGATGGCAGCCATCTGGGCCTGGCATATTTGGGGAGGGGCATGAGTTAGGGCTCGACTCCTGCCCTGGGACAGGAGAGGGCTAGTGAGGTGCCAGGACATCAGGGCCCCGATGGGGCGGACTCTGACATGGGTGAACCTGGAAGTTTCATGGGGCCCACCTGGCTCAGAGGAGCAGCCTGTCCGTCTGGACCTCAGGGGGGAGCCCTGTGTGGCCCGCACCTCCAGGCACGGCCCCACACACACCCGATGCCTGCCAGCACCCTCACACGGTCAGGTCTAGAGGCAGGGACCCAGGACCCGGAGTCCCCTAAGCTCCCCCCACTGCCTTTCTGGAAAGGGACCTGCCAGACCTGGTGTGTTCATGTACAGCTAGCCCCCCCACCCACATCACAGTCAGGAAGTGGGGAGCCCTGCTCAAGATGGGGTGGGGAGAGAGCAGAGCCCTTTGGGAGGGGAGCTCCGGGCTCTGGGAGGAGGTCCTGGGGGTCCTTTCCCAGGCCTCCCAGAGTGGGCCTTCTGAAAGACCAGGGGTCAGTCCCCTGCCCCCGCCCCCCCAGCCAGGCCTCTGCAGGTCATGCTGGCGAAGGGCAGGTTGTCCTGGCTGGGTTGCACTGGAGCTCCACTCCAGTGCTGTGTTGATGACAGTCGCCGGGCGCTCCTGTCTGCACTGTTGCCTCCTCCTCATGGCCTCACTGGCCTTTCCCAGGCCTTTCATGTGTCTGGCGGCTTGTGTCCTCGTGGTTCCGCTGCTTCCTCATGACTGCAACTTGCCATGACCCAAACTCTTCCAAGTGGCTTCTGTCCGGGTCCTCCAGCAACAGCCCCTGCAGCTGCAGCCCCTGTCTTAGCAGGTCCGGCCCTGAGTGGGGCCTCTGATGGGCCCGGTGCATGGCTTTGTGGCAGGTGAAGGCATAGGCCAAAGGCTGCTCTCAGGACTAATTAGCTGTTCAATTCACTGAGGCCCATGAACTCAGTCTAAAGCTCAGCTATTTGAGAGCCGACCTTTGAGCAGGATTGTGGGCGGGGCAGGCGATGTCCTTGACCTGTAGTGTGTGATGCAGAATCACGTCAGACCTGCTGATGGAAGAAATATATATACCTACATATGTGAACGTATGCACACTGTATGCAAATTGTGTGTGTTGTGTGCAGACACATGTGTGTGCGTGTGTATCAGGGATGCAGCACTGAGGAAATGCACACGGAAGTGGAACAGTTGCCTGTGGTTTAGGAAACAGAAAAATGAGTTGGTAATCACGCTCCGGTTGTTAGAATCCCACAGGAAAAGAAAATGAAGAGGTTCTATCTCATTCTCTTCTTTATAATGAAAGCTGGGAAGTAACCTAAATGTACAACGATAAACTCATCTCCAAGAAAATGATGGTGTATGAGTTTTTCTCAAAAGCCTTTTTATAGTCGTTACTATATTGCGTTGACAATTAAAACACCAAGGGCTCATTTGGGAAGACAAAGAGGCCCAGGAAGGTGGTTTCCTTGGCGGAGCCGACACTTGCAGGCTAGTGAGTGCTCCTCACGGCGGCCTCAGCCTTGAAGCGGCTGTGGGTGAAATCCCGTTTTTATAGACCTCACTCTTCCTGGGGCTGAGGCGCCAATCACGTCCCTGCCCGCAGCCCTCTCTTTCTTTCTTTTTTAAACCACTGACGGGGTCTTGTGGATAAGAACTTGGGCTCTGGAATTAGACCGATGTCAGTTAAACCCCAGCTCCGGGACTTGAGTCCAGTGCCTCTGCCCCTCTGAGCCCGGAGCCGGTCTGTGGCATCGGGGAAGAGAGAGCGCCCCCTCTTGGGCGCTGCCCTGCAGGGCAGGCACGGGCCCAGCCCTGGCAGTGGCTCCCATCAGCGGGGTGTCATCATCCCACCTTAACACCCCAGAAATGGGGGGCCAGGAGTCCTCAGACGGAGGTGGGTCCCTGGCCGTGGGGCTCTGGGAGACCACGGCGTGACTGTGGAGGTTCCCAGTGACACGTGGGGTCCGGGACTACTGTAAAGACGAGCGAGACCCTCAGGCGAAATGATACGGAAGGCTGTGAAATGCCTCGGGCTCCGCCGTGTACCCGACTGTCACCCTTGCTGACCCTGCGGTTCACCAGGCCCTCCTCCCACCCTCGCCCTCAGACCTGCCTGCCGGGGCCGGGGCTGGCCAGGGGGCGCCGGTCCTCAGCCGAGGAAGCCGAGGTCCTCAGCTTTCGTGCTCCGCGCCCACCGGGCCGTCAGGGGCGCCGGCTGCGTGCCCGCGCGGAGCCACCGCCCCCAAGTGACCCTCTCTCTCCTCTCTCTGTCCCAGGGCGCAGCGTGGATCCTGGCCTGGCCGGTCTGCTGGGGCGACGGGCGCCGCGCTCCAAACAGCCTTTCATGGTCACTTTTTTCAGGGAGAGCCCCAACCCCACCCGAGTCCCTCGGGCAGTGAGGTCCCTGAGGCGGAGGCTGCCGAAGAAAAGCAACGAGCTGCCGCAGCCGAACAAGCTCCCAGGGATCTTCGGTGAGACCCGCGCGGCCGGGGTCTGGGGGGCCGAGGGCCTTTGGCCGAGGGCCAGGGGTGGCCACGGGGTCTCCTGGTGCTCAGAAGGGCTCAAGCCGATGGTCACGCCTCCAGCCGCCTTGCCTGCCACCCCCCTTTGCCCAGGCCCCCTGTGGACCGGCCACTGCACTGTCTCTCGGGCCTCCCCGCCACCCGGCAGCCCCTTCTCTGCCGCCCCCTGCGCCCCAGGCCTCCCCAGACGCCTCCTCCAGCTTCGGGGGGGTCCTCTCTCCGGGCGGCGCCGCCCCACGCCCCTCGGCCCTTTCCCAGGCAGCCTGCAGGACGCCAGCTGCTGAGGCAAAGGTCCCCCCACCAGGCGAAGACCCTCGGGATCGGGACGGGCCTGCCCTGCCCGGGTGCCCTCCTCTCCTTCACGGTGCCGGCCCTTTGGCCGGTTCACACGGAGCCCCTCGGCCGCGGGATGGGTGCGGCAGGACAGGGGGCGAGGGCGGGGCGTGTCTCAGAAGGAAGCAGGAGGCGCCCCAGCCTGATGGCAGAAAGGCACCTGGGGCAGTTTCTGGAGCATCCGGGGGCCCACGGGCAGAAGTCCGGGAGGCTGGGCTGAGCGTGGGGCGACTCCGGAGCCATCTGGAGCCGCCGGAGGCCCTTGAGTTGGGTCACGGCACCAGCAGCGCTGCGGGGAGGGGCCTGATGAGACCAAACGGTTTAGCTTCCCGTCATTCATTCATCCCACAAGTGTGCCCCCCAGGGCATCCCCGCCCTGGGAGCCCCCGTGGTAGCCGCACAGAGCGGGACCCCAGAAAAGACCTTGCGCCGTCTGTCCCCTGCAGATGACGCCCACGGCTCCCACGGCCGGCAGGTCTGCCGTCGGCACGAGCTCTATGTCAGCTTCCAGGACCTCGGCTGGCTGGTAATCGCTACTTTTCCCTCACTTTCGGTTTTTTTTTTTTAAGGCTTTTTAGAAAAAAAAAAGATTTTATTTATTTGTTTTCAGAGGGGAAGGGAGAAAGAGAGGGAGAGAAGCATCAATGCGTGGTTGCCTCTCACACGCCCCCTACTGGGCACCCGGCCTGCAACCCAGGCGCGTCCCCTGACTGGGACCCAAGTGGAGGCCCTTTGGTTCGCAGGCCGGTGCGCAGTGCACTGCACCACACCAGCCAGGGCTCCCCTCACTGTCTGCCTCAACAGTGTAAGTGGCTCCGGGAGGAGGTAGAATTATAGGGAATTTTATTGTCTCATGTATTATTTTTTTCTGTGTTTTCCAAGTTTTGTAAAAGGTGAATATGTTGCTTTTATTGTAACAAAGTGCTTTTCGGTAAAAATTATGAACATGGAGATCCTCTGAATCCTGAGCCATAAAACATCAGAGTTTCAACAGGAAACCAAAGCCAGGGGGCAGTGCCTTTGCTGCGATGGCAGCTGCAGGACACGTGGGCCGAGGAGGACAGGCGGGGAGGATGATGCTGAGCACTGAGGATGGGTGACAGGGACAGAGCTCATTTCCAGGCCTGTCTGCCGAGGGTCTTGGGGTGGATGGCAGGCTTTGGTGGGCCTGCCCCAGGAGGGGCTCGAGGGTGGGTCGACAGGTCCCTGAGGCTGAGTGAGGAAGGGCGAGGGGCAGCCCTGACTCTTCCTGTGACAGGTGCTGGGTAGAGGGGTTGGGAGGGGCCACATGGTGGGACTCACCTTCTTCCTCCCGCCCACCCAGGACTGGGTCATCGCCCCCCAAGGCTACTCGGCCTATTACTGTGAAGGGGAGTGCTCCTTCCCGCTGGACTCCTGCATGAACGCCACCAACCACGCCATCGTGCAGTCCCTGGTCAGTACCAGCCTGTCCTGCCTGGGCCCCGGGGGAGGGTGCCCTGCAGAGAGGGGTTCAGACAGCAGAGGGGAATGCGCACCTGCTGGGGTCTCAGGGAGGCTTCTCCGCATGGCACCTCGGCCGTACGCAGGTGCAGTTGAGTTCCCACACCTGTGCAGGCACTGGTCCCTGTGTGGCCACGCTGTGTGCATGTGTAGACTCACTGCTGGTATGTACACCTGTGCACACACATGCAGGTACATGTGGTGGGACCCAGACTCCTAAGGGCAGCCTGCTGGTGGTCCCACGCACACCCCGCCCCCAGACAGACAGGCATCCCACCTGGGCACCCATGTGCTCTGAACACGTGTGCTCCGCACACCAGCTTGTTTGACCTCCTGTGACATGTGCACACGCGGGGCAGGCAGGTGTGTGTGTCCACTCACCCTCTTCATGGGGAGTGCGGAGAGTCACCCGTGAGCCCTTGTGCACAGGGCTCTTCTGGGCTTGGGCTGCCCTTCCGGTCACTCCCCTTGGCCCTTTCTTCTGATCCTCCCACTCCTTTTCCCACGGCCGGTGCGGCCTTGGGTGTGCTGGTGCCTGGGGTGACCGCACTGCTGAGCAATAATTTCTATGAGGACAATCACTGCCGCTTGTTACTCAGTGTTTTACACAGTGTGTGTGTGTGTGTGTGTGTGCGCGCGCCCGTGTGCATGCATGTGTGTTGAGACTTCTTTCTAGAACGTTCACCTAGACTCCTAGTTCCTAGGATGCCCTTGCCTTATGTTTACGTAGTAAGAGGCTGGCAAGGCGATGCTCTAGGGGGAGAGCAAGTGGATGTGGGGAAAGCTGCTTTGCCTCTTTTCTCAACGTCAGATGGGATTTGCTGGACCCGGGGCTGCCTTCCCTGGTGAAACTCAGGGGTGACAGGCTGTGTGTAATGGCCACCCAGGCCTCCCGTCCCACATGCCGGTGCGTCTCCGGGCCCTGTGAGGGGTGTGGGGTGAGGACTGCACCTGCACCTCCAGCCTGTCCCCCACCAACCATGCCTCTGTCCAGGCTTCGGGTCCCTACTGCGGGTCGGCAGGAGTGAGTGCTCAGCGTGTCGTGGGTGCAGACAGGACAGCAGCTGCCTTCTGGGGGGGCTGTTATTGACACACGAGCCGGGTCCTGTGAGGAGGGGAGCCCAGGCCTCTGCACGAGGAGGAAGAACGCTCCGGGCAGAGACCCCCGGGCCCCAGGGCAGGGGCAGCTGGGTGGGCTCCGGCCTGCGTGGAGGCGGGGCTGGAGAGGAGTGCAGGCGGGCCCAGGGAGGTGACGCTGGGCGGGCTGGGGCCCCTAACACAGGCCGTGAGGTCCCTGATAAGGTGGCAGGTGGGTGGATTTCATCCCAAATAACCTGAGGTGCTATTGCAGGGTTTTAGGGAGCAGCATCACAATCTGACTGACTCTCTAGAGCACAGGTGGCAAACACAAGGCCCGCGGGCTGAATCCGGCCCTCCGCCTTGTTTTATCCGGCCGGCATCTTGTTTCTACCTGGTGGCAGCACCGAGCTCCTTGCCCCTAGTTAAGGAGTAGTTAGATTTATACAGTCCTCAAATTACATTCGGCCCTTTGAAGACCACTGTGAGGCTGATATGGCCCCCGGTGACAATGAGTTTGACACCCCTGTTCTAGAAGCATCTCTCTGGGTGTGGTGAGAGGACTGGACCGTGGGTGGAGGGTGCAGGAAGCCAGGAGACAGTGGGGCTGCGGTCACCACGGTCACCTGACAAGAGGGCCAGGGGGGCTGGAGGGTAGTGAGAGGTAGCCAAAGCCCTGTAGGTGGGGGAGGCAGGGTGGCTCTCAGGGTTGGGTGGGAGCGACAAGGGGAGGGAGCAGGGCCTCTAGGGGAAGGCTGAGCCATGGAGTGGGTGAGGCCCGTGGGGCGGAGTTGTTGTGGGGTGGGAGGAGAATCTGGGGGATTGCTCATCTACTTCTGCCACCACACGCACATGTGAGGCCTGATGAGACCCCATGTGGCCAAGTCGGGTGGGTGGCTGGGGTGTCCTGGGGACCTAGAGAGGGAAAGTGTCCCTCCAGGCTCACTCTTAGGGTATTATCCATGCAGCAACTGGGCGGTGGTGGGGGTGGGGGTCCCACTAAAACACAAATCTGACCTCATTCTTGGCTGAGAAACTTCCCTTCACTTCCCATAGTCTTCAAGAGGAAGTCTGAGTCCTCAGCCACGGACTGGGGCCCCTCATTAGCCTCTCTGCCAGCCTGGAGGACACCCCAGCACGCACCCCAGTGCCCTCATCTCCCTGCACATGCTCCCTGCCAGCACGTGCCGCAGGTGTCCACCTCCCTGCCTTCCTGGCTTTGCACTTGCCATTCCACCCGGAGGGCCTGCTCCTCTGCCCCAAGTCCAGCCGACTCCTGACCGCCCCACGAGCCTCAGCTGTGGTCCTTCCCTGCCAGGGGTGGTCGCTGGCACAGAAGCCCCCGAAGTGCTGGGGCCTATCGGGATTGTGGTGCCCTCTTGTTTCCACAACAGAATCGTGCATCCTGTTGTCTGTTGGAGTGTTCCCCCTGTGTCGCCTTCCCTTTCCACCAAGGATGAGAGCAGGGACCATGTCTGGGACATTTCTGTGCTCCCTGTCCTGGCACGGCAGCTACAAGCTTGTGTGTGAGATACATTTGTGTTGGAAATGGAAAAAGTACCATTATACCCATTTCACAGAGTAGAAAACTGAGGCTCACAGATGTGTGATTTATACCCGTAGTAACAGAACCTCTGATTTGGTCTCCTCGTGGCTCAAAAACAAATTGAATGGAATGGCACATTAGACTACAAATCGATGTTTGGTGTCACACGGAACCCTAAAGGGCAGTTTCTCTTTCTGTCTCTGACCCGATGAAGCTCTGGTCCTGGGTGGAGTCACGGAAAGGCAGTGTCCCAGCCTTTCTCGGGACTCTCCAGTGCCCTGGGTCCGCAAAGGCCTTCCCCGGTTTTCAGCCACTGAGCACCCATGATGGGCACACCGGGGTGTGTTGCCTGGCTCCTTTCACGTGGGTCTGGGAATGCCAAGGCCAGACATCACATGTGGAGGCTGGGAAGTTGGGGAGCAGTGGCCCCCGTGTCCCAGTCTGACTGGACATCCCCTCAGAGGCCTCGGCTCCCCTGTGGGCCGTAGAGAGGCTCTGGGCCCAGGCCAGCCCAGTGCCCAGCTGACAGTCCTCCTGGCCGGCGGGCTCAGAGCTGGGGCTTCGGGGACAAGGCTGGGCACTGGGGAACAGGGGCCAGGCTGCCAGACAGGTCCCCCCATCAGACAGCTGCGTCTGGGTCCAGCTCTGCGGCCTCTGTGGATAGCTGGGTGGTCCTGGGCCCTCGGATTGCCCCCCACCCCCATGGAGGGAAGCAGGTTTCCTTACTCTCCTGCCCCAGATAGCTCGGGGCCGCCTTCCGGGCCATCAGCTCGGGGCCCTGACGAGGAGTCCAGTGTAAACTCAGCTCAAGCTGCCAAGTCTCAGGATAAATATTTGTATGGAGGCCGAAATAGCTCCTCAGGCAGGCTCTTTGTGGTGGGTGAAGCCGGTTCAGAGGGGGGAGCAGGGTCACTGCACCTGGGCCCAAGTCCTCCTGGGCCACAGCACACGTGGCCTGTGTGCCCTCAGGTTCATCATTGCCAGAGTGACACCTGCCTCAGAAGCTGTCAGAGGGTGAAATGAAAGAGCTCCCAGAAATAACGGTGTCGAGCACCCGGGGTGGACCTAGAAGCCTAGGCTTTATCCCGTTGGCCTGTGAACACTCGCTGGGTCACAGGAGGGGGAGACAGACAGTAAACAGCTAAGGTAGCCTAGACAAGATGTGATCAGGGACATTCTGGGAGAGAGGAGGGAGGGGTGGAGGGGACCCTGGAGGGACGGTGGTCCAGGGACCTCAGGCAGAGGGACCCGCCACCAGGTGCATTGTGTGCTGGGGACCAGCAGGGTCCTCAGGTCTGAGGGGAGTGGGTGCGGCAGGGAGCAGGCAGGTGCCCAGGCTGTGCCCTGAGGGCCTTGGGGCAGGGCAGGGAAGGGGTCGAGTAGGGTCATGTAGGGCTGTGGTCAGTGGAACAGGGTAGGGGCGGGCAGCTGGAGACCTGGGGCAGGTGGGAGCTGGGGGCAGGGGCCGGGCGGGCCTGGGAGAAGCCCTTGGTGCTCACGCCTCTGCCTGCCACCCCCTCCCTGGCCAGGTGCACCTGATGAAGCCAGACGCAGTCCCCAAGGCGTGCTGCGCGCCCACCAAGCTGAGCGCCACCTCCGTGCTCTACTACGACAGCAGCAACAACGTCATCCTGCGCAAACACCGCAACATGGTGGTCAAGGCCTGTGGCTGCCACTGAGGCCCCGCCCCCAGCCACTGCAGCACCTCTCAGCCAGACCAGCCCCTCTCCGGAGGCTAAGACCCTCAAACCCAGTCAGACCACAGACAGGACTGGCACAGAGAGGCCTCAGAGATCCACATGACCATGGCCTTCCCTCCTTCCCACCTGGGCTGGATCCTTTCAGGCCCCTCTGCCCCCTCCCCTGCCCGAGGTTGTGATAGATTCTGGCCTCCACTCCCGGTGGTCTCAGTCATCAAGCCAGGTTCCTTCCCAGCCCTCGCCCCCAGTGACATGTGCTGACTTTAGGGTTGGCACAAAAGTCCTGTCTGAGGACCTGCCCTTGCTCATGGCTGGCCCAGGCTGTGGACAGATGTGGAATGACTTGAGGGGCACCCGGAGCCCGAGGTGCCCACCTCAGGCCCTCTGCTCTCCGTGACAGGGGCGGGGGTACGTAGACAGGTCTGGGCCACCTTCGGTTGCCTGCCTTTCTCAGGGGCAGACCTAGGCGCTGCCGGGCACTTCTGTTAAAGAGCAGGGACTTGCCCTCCGTGTTCCATATTTGCCGATCTGAATTAGCAAACTGCTGACCCTGGGGAGGCAGGTGGGCAACTCCAGAAAGAGCTGAATGAACGACATGGTGTAGGGCTAAGGCCAATGGCATTTATCTTCTGTCTTCCTGTCCTTGATCTGTCCGCTTTCTGGGGAAGATGTGCAGTGCATTGAAATTTTGCCTTTGGAGAAACAAAAAATCTTTGGGGCTTTACTGACCCATCTGTGTGTCATTACGCTGAACCATGGGGAGTTCAGCTCTGCGGGAAAGTCATCTTTTTACTGAGCCAAGAATACATTGGGTGGGCCAGGATGACAGTGCCTGGCACAAATGACATAATTTTCCTTTTCCCTCTACATGGCAGACAGCAGTAATCGATCTTGATATTTGTACCTCCAAATCTGATAGACTTGCAGCGCGATCAGCACGAGCTCCGGGCAGCCACTGCCAGTGCGTTTGAGGTGGCATGTGAAGTAAAGCCTCCCTGCCGTCTCCTGCTAAGGAGCAATGCGGTCTACCCGGGGCGGTGTGTCTGCGACACTGGGCAGCCTGTGGCCCGGTGTCGGCCCAGGGCAGGGACTTGCCAGCACCTGTTGTGTCCATAAGTTGTCAAAAACAGGCTGGTCACCAAAGTCTGCGTCATCCCCTGTGCCCAGGAGCCCCATCCTGTTTTTGCGGCTCCTGTGAGCCAAAGAAAAGGCCCCTGTCCCAGGGGAGTGACAGGCAGTAATTAGGATGAGCTGGGTGGGGAGGTTCCCGGAAACCACTGTTCTCCTCGGAGCAGCAGAGGCAGTTGGGGTGTTTATTTGATTTCTGACTTGCTAAACCTGTAATTTACCTGCTGGACCAGACAGAGTCCAGCTGCCCGAACCCTGAAATACTGTGTCATTAATAGCAAACCCTGGGCCCGCCCCAACCCACAGGCATGGCCCACAGAGGCAGAACGACCTGTGTGTGCAAGGACGCACATCCCAGGGGTTCACTCTGCACCCTGAGGACAGGCTCCAGGACAGCAGACCTGGAGCAGGGGGAGCCGGAGGCTGGGGCCATGCTGCAGGACAGCGGCCTCCACACCTGGACCTGGGAGGGGTGCTGGGAGCAAATGCAGAGGAAGATACCCTTCCAAGGGGCCATACTGTAAGGTAGTGAGCTCTCCATCTGTGCAGGGATTTAAGCTTTGGTCTAGATGTCGGGAGACCCAACTCGTAGGTGGCTTCCTCCTGCAGGCCTCACTTCCTATCTTTAACACGAAGGCAGGGCACTTCCTGATCTCCAGCGGGCCTTCAACCAAGGAGTCGGCATCTGAGCACTGAGCCCAGATGCAGCCTCATGACCCTGAATGCAGAGCCCTGGATGCCATTACAAGTCTGAGTCACGAACCAGGTGGCCATCACGAATTGGCAAACATGGAACCTATTTGCGATTCCAGTAGTTATGTGATGGCTCTGTCTTCTCAACATCAAGGATTGTCTTTTAGGTGACTGCAAATTTAAAATTAGCCAATTATTTTGACAGCTAAGTTTTTACTTCTCCTGGTATCTTTCATACCCAGCAATGGCCTGGCATAGGCAGGGGTGCACCAGAAACGTCTGTCCGATTACCCAAAGGTCTGTAGATATGGCATTCACCTTCCCTACCAACCAGGCTGTGCACAGCAGGAATGAATAGGAGTTGCAGAACAACTGAAAAACAATAAATCATTGTGTGCCTACCTGGCCACCAGACTTCCCGCAACTTCTGAGACCTAGGCACCAAATGAAATCCAACAGAAAAAGCCCTGAGCAGTGAAATAATTGTGGACACAAAGCCCATGCACTGTATCCCATGAGGTATCTTATTTGCTGAGCCAAGAATGGCAGCTCCAGAGGGTGGCCCAGGCTGGCAGGTACACAGCACAGGAGCCACGATTTCCCTTTCTCTTGCTCGGAACATGGCTTGTTTATCTAGTCACACCAGACCAGAAGGATAAATAAGGGTGGTCAGTGCACACCCGCTGACAGCAACGAGAAGTCACTTGACAGTTGACAGGAAGGGAGGGCACATGGAAAAACAGGCTAAAGAGCAATGCACGTCAGCCTTGATATTTGCAGTGCAATCTTGGCCTCAATATCAAGCTGTCTTCTAACTAAGGTAGGGGTCACAGGTTCTGGAAACATCCCTAGGAAATAGGGAAGAGGCAGCATAGCAGGAGTATAGATTTGGGGAGCCAAATAGATTTGAATCCTGGTTCTTCCTCCACACAACAGGAGATGAGCTCTTTCCTTCCAGGCTGTTCTAGGGATGAGATGTGTACATATACATTTAGGACAATGCCTGGTTTATAAATGCTTAACAACTGGTCCCTGCTGGTATTATTACAAATGAATTGGCTAATTTTGTGCCCCTTCCATTCTTGTCCACTAAACCTCCTCCCAGAATGTGTCCTACAGGTGATGGTGTATTTATCTCAGAGCTAGGCTTCTAAAGTATCTACACACTGCAATCGGTCGGGCGCAGGACTTGAACTTTCACCTGCTTGGAAGGCCTGAGGCAAATGCCCAGCTTTGCCAGCTACAGCTAGGGCTGTGCAACTTCAGTGGTCCCAACGCAGGGATCCCACGGTCCTGTAGAGGGCGCTCAGTACTCAACAAGTGCCTCAGTTTTTTTTTTTTATGTGTACCATGTCTTAAGTTTTTTTTATTTATTGATTTTAAATAGAGGAAGAGAGAGAGAGAGAAACATCGATTTGCTGTTCCAATTATTCATGCATTCGTTGGTGGATTCCTGTGTGGTGCGCCCTGACCACGGATGAAACCCACAACCTTGGCGTATCCGGACAATGCTCTAACCACCTGAGCTCCCTGGCCAGGGCCCCTGAGCAATTTAAACAGGGGCTGGTCCTTCTCAGGTTTTCCTACTTATGCAAAGGCCTTGTGTAAACACTTAACCATTTTTTAATGTGTTTTCCATTTACTATAAAAATAATGCAGTTTTGGAAAGAAATTTAAAACAAAAAAATACAACTCAAGTCTCCATAGTTCTAAGACTCAGATAAACACTTAATATTTTGTGAATTTATTTCTAGTTTTTTTTCCTCTTAGGATAAACATATAGAGGTTCACGTATTATAGGTAGGTATTTTTACAAGATTGGTATCATGCATTAACTACTTCAAGATACGCTTTTCCCACTTTCTTATATGGTGAAAATCTCCCCCTTAATAAATATTTTTTGAAAACATGGCTTTCTAGTTTTCTATCACCTGAACTCTATGAAAATGTTTTCACCACTGAAAAAGCAGGTCCCACAACTCCTCGTGCCAGCAGCACCTGGAGGCAGATAGGCTGTTGGAGGGAACTCCAGCAGCCACAGGACCGATCCCGGGGCCACAGCCCTGGGTCTCTCCCTCAGTGCAGCCGTCAGAGGCCAGTCCGAGGCCAGGGCCCGGCCCTAAAGCTGTTAGGGAATGAACTGGCAAAACCAAGCCCCACACCCTCAGTCCTGAACAGTAGCGACATGGACAGGGAGCCAAGCAGTCCTAGGACAGCAGCTTTGCCCTTCAGACTGTAGCCAAGGCCCCGCAGCGCCCTGGTGTCCACTCCTCACTGGCCAGAGCCCCCTGAGCAACAAGGGCCAGTGCTCTGCTGAGTAGTCATAGTAGGCAGCCAGGTTACTGTTCCCCAGGCTCTGGGGCCTTCCTGCTGCCCAGCCACGCCGGGTCCCTGGCCCCCTGCTATGGACTGAGCCAGGGGCCCAGTAAACCTCCCAGGATGTCATTATGACGGGGGGTGGGAGTCGGGCCATGCTTCTGGACACAGCTCTGCCACGTTGTCCCAGGTGACCTTTGTAGTCACATCCCGATCCTTGGTTTCTCTCTCTGTAGAGGTTCCAGTGTGGACACAGTGAGATGGCACCAGAGAACACCCTAGGAGACCCCTGGGAGGGGCAGTGGCACCCAGTGACTGCAAACCTGCCAAGCTCCCCAAACTTTGGAAAACCAGTCTCAACCTCAGGTCTTCAGGGAAGAGCAGAAAGCGGCAGGGTCACAGTCGCAGGAGTCAGTCCTCTCCCCAGAGGCTAGCTGTGCTGAATTCACACACACTTCCTGGTTCTTTAGGGGCCCTGCAGTCACCACGAACACCCCCGCCCACTTCACCAGGCCTGCCCACGGCCACGCCTGCCCTGAGTGGCTGTGTTGTACACTGACCGGGCCCTCTGCTTGGAGGGTCTCTTGGGAGCTCAGGGGTAAGCGTGTGGTACATCCCAGCCATAAGGAGACAGGAACCTGGCCACTGGCAGCAGAGGGTGCTCAGCCGAAGGCTGGAAGTCCACTGGATATATGGGAGCCAGAGGCAGAGCCAGAGCGCCACCATCCCTCAGCAGGTACATCCATCCTCGGAGCACGGGGCCAGAGGGCAGCAGGCCCACCCCACTCAGAACTTTCCGTAGGTGAAAGACCTTTAAAGCCCCCCAGCCAACCAGAACATGGAAGGGAGTGGAGAGAAGCCAGGCCGCCTTGGCTCCCAGCAGGGGCCGCGCACAGTCGGGTAGGACCAGAGCTCAGCACGAGGAGGGGGACCATGTGTCTCATTCAGGGGTCAGCACGCTTTCCACGAAAGTTCAGGTAGTAAATATTTTTGGGACTGTGTTGGTTAAATTTATGTGTCAACTTGGCTGGGTCACAGTATCCCGTTTTTGGTCAAATACCAGTCCAGATGTTGCTGTGAAGGTAGATTTCAGATGGGGTTAACATTTAAATCAGCAGAGTTGAAATAAAGCAGATTATCTTCCATAACATGGGTGGGCCCCATACAATCAGTTGAAGGACTCAAAAGAAAAAAGACTGAAGTCACCAGCTTTGGGGGAGGATTTATTATATCTGGCAAAATAAATTATGCTTCATTTTACCACAAGAAACGTCCAGCAGCCACACCGGTGGGCCCAGGAGAGGCCCTGGCGGCAAAG
Source organism: Phyllostomus discolor (assembly GCF_004126475.2). Lineage (NCBI taxonomy): Eukaryota > Metazoa > Chordata > Mammalia > Chiroptera > Phyllostomidae > Phyllostomus > Phyllostomus discolor. Next base: position 26,580,259 of record NC_040907.2, on the reverse strand, counting down.
GCCTACGAAGGCCATGCCCAGCCACCCACGGCGGGGATGGGGGCGCCTGTGCCGGCTCCCGGGCCACCGCTACGCTTGGGAAAGAGCCAGGGGAAGCCCAGGCCGGCCTGCAGGGGAGCTGCTCCACACTGACCCTGAGAGGGGCCAGGTCACGGACCCCTGCTTAACATGTGCTGGATCCCCGGGGCGAACGAATCCCGGACCCGCAGGCACAGCGCAGGGAAAGCGCCTCTCACACGTACTCCCCGCAGTCGGAGATGATCACCTTCTCCTTCGGCTTCCCGTCCTTGCTGCCCTGGGCCTTTGTGGGCGGAACAGGAGAGAGAAAGCATGCAGGGAGGGGGAAGATTAAAGGGGGCCTCGGGGACACACAGCCCCCCCCCCCCCCCCCCCCCCCGCAGCCTCCTCCTCGAGCCGCTGCGCCCCTCCCTCCAGGCCGCAGGGCGAACTCTCGCTGCCCCTCGGGGCGTCAGTCACCCACCTCGATCTTCCGCAGGACATCCAGGCCTTCCGTGATCTCCCCAAATACCACGTGCTTGCCGTCCAGCCAATCCGTCTTGTCACACGTCAGGAAGAACTGGGAGCCGTTGGTGTTGGGGCCGGAGTTGGCCATGGACAGCAGGCCTGGGGGAGGGACGCGCAGGTCAGTCCCCTCCCCCACGCCAAGCCGACTCTGGGACGCACGGACCATGCAGGTGCCTGTCCTCCACTCCACGGACAGTACGCGGGACGGGGAGCAGGGTTGCTCCAACTTTACACCGGTTTGTCCTTTCTGTGTCACTCACTCAATAAATACTGCCTGCCTGCGCTGCGACCACACCCCTGTTGAGCCTTGGGGACTGGGTCCTGCCTCTGGGGGAGCTCAGTCTAGAGCAAGTCACTCAAAAGACAACCGTGCTGTGACAGGGGAGCCAGGGGCAGACAACACAGAGAATGGAAGCGCAGGGGCAGTCACACAGGGGCCTCTGGGTGTGTCATGTGGGCTGGTGCCACCATCACGGGAGACTCTAAGGGGGGGGCCACACATGTCTGAGTTTAGTCTAAGGGCCCAGGTTTGGGGGCTGAGGGGCAGCAGGAGCAGCTGCAGCCTGTCTGTGGCGGTGAGAAAGCTGCTCTGCACAGCGGGGCCTCGGCACCCTGTGCTCCCTGGGGGTGGGGCTGTGTCCCGTCCCGCTCAGCGAGGCTGCAGAGCAGGGTGTCTGACACGGAACAGACCAGCCCCGTGAGCACTGTGTCCGATGGTCAAACTGGGTTTGCTGTGGGTCAGATGCTGACACAAGTGAGAAATACCCATGTCCTGTGCTCATGAGGCTGCCATTCTCAGGGGGAGACAGAAAACAAGCAGAAAAATAACCTTACAGTTGCAGGTAGTAAGGGTGTGGCAAAAAAATGAAGCTGACTCAAAAAGACAAGTGAGATGGTAGTAACGCCCAATGGAGAGGGAGACCAAGGCAGGCCCCTCGGACAAGAGGACACATGTGTGGCACCTGAAGGGAGGGAGGGGTGGCCCTGCGGACACCGGGGGAAGAACGCTCCAGAGAGGAATCAGCACTGGCCGAGGCCCCGAGGGGAGAGAGCTGTGGGTCTGAGGAACAGCAAGCCTGCAGGGGGACACAGAGGATGGAGCTGCGAGTTAGCGGGCATGGGGAGGTGCCAGGACCGGGTGGGTCGGCCCTTTCAAACTGATCCTATGGGCGATGTGGCCCCAGGAAGATGATGGGACTGGGTTTCCATCTGAAAGGACCGCTCTGGCTACCTCGACATTAGACTACGAGGGGCGAGAGGCGAGAGCGGAGCCGGAAGTGAGCTTGGAGGGCCCTGGCAGGGAGGAGAGCGCAGGGTGGGTCTCAAAGGTCTGACTCCTAGGCCAGGTAGACGGTGGAGTCACTGACTGAAACAGCAAGAGGGGAGGAAGAGTGTGGGGTGAAGAGCACGAGCTGTCGGGTGTGTGAAGCCGTGGCGGGTACAAGGGGAGAGGACAGGGAGACTAACTGTGGGAAGAGCAGCAGAGACGTGCCTGCCAGCCCTCGGACCGGAACGGTGCCTGGGCCGCTGGTTGTCAGTGGGGTCGGTCCCACCCCTAGGGGTCCTTTGGAAATTTAGATTCTTCTTCAGAGTGGACAGGTGGGGCCAGAAGCCTGGCCAGAGCCGTATGGGGAGAACGGAAAACAGGGAGTCTGCAGAACTTTTCCAGGAAGGTTTGCTCAGAAAGGGGACCAAAGACATGGGTGAGAGCTGAGGTGGGGGGGCAAAAGTCAAAGGATGATTTTTGGCTGATGCCACGTTTTTATATCAATGGGAGGCTCTGGCAGAGCAGGGGAATGGGGTGTACGAGGCGGGAAGGGGAAGAACAACTGCAGAAGCCGGGTCCCTAAGTAGGGCAGAGGGGATGGCGCGAGAAGACGGCCCATCCCCTGTACTTGGAGGGAAGTCAGACTGGGCAGGAGAGATGCAGAGCAGCTGAGGCAGAGGGCGATGTGGAGGTCTCGGGAGTGAAGGAAGGTAGGGAGTGAATTGTCTCTGGGACCGAGCATTAACTAAGGAAACCTAGTGAGTCTGCCCAGGGCCCCTGAAGAACCACAGTCATAAACTTCAAGGGCGACCACTCAGTGCAGCCCTCGGTCTGTGTCTAGTTGCCAGGGGACCAACCACTGAGATCTCTTCCTGGGTTAGTCTGACAGAGAGGAGGGGGCAGTGGGGTTCGGGCAGTAAGAAAGAGTTGATAATGGCAGACCACAGAATCTAAGCTGGAGGCTATAGGCAGTGTGGACACGGTGGGGGGACGGATAGCATATGCATGGAAGCAAACTTACTCTGCTCCGGCCAGGCTGAACCCTTCTCTGCTCGCTAGCTCGGGTCTCCTCCAGACCCCAATACCTTGGCCAAACCACAGCCCTGTGTTCCATCCCGAACAGCCACCCTGTCCGATCCTGCACCTGCACCTGCCCCAGCCCCACCCCTCACCCCCCACCGATCGATCGTGTCCCACCTGGTCCTGTGTGCTTGAGGATAAAGTTCTCATCATCAAACTTCTTCCCATAGATGGACTTGCCCCCGGTGCCATTGTGGTTCGTGAAATCGCCGCCCTGGCACATGAACTGGGGGATGATGCGGTGGAAGCTGCTCCCCTTGAAGCCAAAGCCCTTCTCGTGGGTGCACAGGCAACGGAAGTTCTCTGGGGGGAAAGGAAGAGGCGCTCAGGAGACGAGCAAACGCCTCCCTCTGACCAGACTCTGAACACTGTGTCTGATCACATTTCCACCTGAAGGCTGGCGACGCGGACACAGGACTACAGGAGACCCTGAGACCTGAAGGGAGGGGAGTACACGCACTCTAGCTCCGCTCCACACTGAGTAAGAGAAAAACCAAACAAGATCTTAGCAAACAACACAGAGGCAAAGCTTTGTGGCTTTGGATTTAGCAACTGTTTCTTAAATATGACACCAAAAAGCACTGATCAAATAAAAAATACGTAAATAAGACTGCATCAAAATTAAAAACCTTCATGCATCAAAGAACACTGTTAAGAGTGCAAAGGCAACCCACAGAACGGGAGAAAGTATTTGCAAATCATATCTAATAAGGGTTTGATACCCAGAATACATAACAAACTCCTATAACTCAATAACAAAAAGACGAACAGCCCAGTTAGTAAATGGGCAAGAAATGGGAATAGACATTTCTCCAAAAAAGATATACAAATGGCCAATAAAGCACATGAAAGGTGCTCGACATTCCTCACTAAGGAAATTGGGATCAAAACCACAGCGAGCGCCACTCCGCACCCCCGGGACGGCTGCGATCAGCACAGACTGACAAGTGCCGGCGAGACGTCCAACGGTGCAGCTGCCACGGCAGACGGCCTGGCAGCTCCTCAAAAAGTTAAACGTAAAACTACCTCATGCCCCAGCATTTCCACTCTTAGGTACAGCCCCGAAAGAACTGAAAACAAGGACTTAAGCACACAACGGGTTACGAATGCTCGTAGCAGCATTGTTCACAACAGCCAGAAAGTGGAAGAATGTTTAAGTGTCCATCGGCACATGAACGGCTGGACAAACTGCAGTACGTCCACATGACGGAATGTTGTTTAGCCACGACAACGAATGAAGTGCTGACACACACGCACGTCATGCTAAGGAAAATAAGCCAGACACGAAGGACATGTCTGTTACATGGCTCTGTTTATATGGGATATTTAGAACAGGCAGAGGCAGGAGCTGGAGGGAGAGGCGAGTGAAGAGGCATTGGCTAGTGGGTAGTTTCTGTTTGAGATGGTGAAAAAAGTTTGAAAATAGGTGCTAGTGTTGGTTGTGCACTGTGACTGCAATCAGTGCCACTGAATTATACACTTAAAAATGGGTAAAAGAAGTAAAAGAGAGAGAAAGAAGAGATAACGGCAATAAGACATTTTTGAAAGCTTGGAAACAAATAGATGAGTCGTAACAGACCTAAGAAAGCTGACTCTTGGCTGGTGCAGGTGAGAAGCCACTAGACCTGTGTTGCGGAAACACCACAAGCGCAGACACGTGGGTGAAGGTAGTTCTGAAAACAGGAAGTCTGGCTGAAGGCCTGTTTAAATGGCCAGATGTGAAAACAACCTAAGTGTCCTTTGACGGATGACTGGATAAAGATGCGGTATGTATACACACAAGGAAATACTACTCAGCCATAAAAATGATGAAACATTGCCATTTGTGACATGAATACATCTTGAAAGTATCATGCTAAGTGAAAATAAGTCAGACGAAAATGACAAGAACCATATGATCTCACTCATGTGTGGGATATAAAACAACACACACACAAACTCAGACACAGATAACGGTACAGTGGCTAGTATAATTTAATTTAAAGTCACATGTAGCTATGGGCTGCCATATAGGATGGCACAGTTCTAGATAGGGAACAAAAGAGGTCTTGTACAAAGGACCAAGCATCTGAATGACATTAGACTTTTCCAGAATTCTACACCCTCCCTATCAATCAAGTGGGAAGGCAGGCACTTTCAGACATCGGTCTCAGAGAGCTTACCTCCCAAGCACTTTCTGCAGAAGCCGCAGAAGTACGCTCTCTACTGAAATGAGGGAATAAATAAAAAAGAAGACAACAGAGGTTGCGACACAGGAGGTGAAACAGCAGATCCCACCACAGGGGCTGTGAGCGGGCCGGGAGAGCAGCAGGCCCCGCCTGCGGCACGTCGCCAGCCTCCGAGGAGGGGCTACTCCACGACAGTGAAACTGACAGAGTACCTGCTGCGTCTGAACATGATGAGAGATTCAGACAGGCAGGGGAATCTGGGAGAGAATCAGGAATAAATGCACAGAAGACCAGGCGAAAGGGAAAACGAGATGATTATGAATTCCAGGGAAAACAAAATGCTATGCAAAAAGAAGTTCTCAGAGCATGATGCGTACTCACATAGTTAAAATAACCTGCGGCCTAACCAGTACGCACTTATATACGCACTGTCCCTATACATGCACTTGCATAGTTAAGGTGATGGAATGTACCCTGGCTGGGAATCGAACCTGGGACACTTTAGTTCCCAGCCCATGCTCAATCCACTGAGCTACACCAGCCAGGGCGCAGTTAAGGTGATTTTAAAAGCTAATCCCTCATCGTCTGAAGTAGGAAGCCAATAGAAAACATCTATCATGAAAAAAACAGGATGCGGCAACATAACCTGTCATCTACCATACAGAAGTGAGAACCAAAAGCATCAGCCAAGAGCTGAAACTGGCTGCCTTTGAGGGGCACAATGGTGGGGGGCGGGGCAGGGGGGGCGCACCTGGGGACTCTTGTCTTATCAAACAAGCTTTCTGAAGTTGACTTTTAAATCTACATGTCTGAATAATAATATTTAGATTAAAAAAGAATAAACTGAAACTCAATATTTAACAAATTGGAAAGAATACAGTAACTTAATGGGGGGAAGGGGAAGGGTTTACAGGAACAACTGTAAAGGACACACGGGCAATAATGAGGGGGGACGGAAACGGGAGGGAGGTGGGGAGGGCTGGGGTGGTGGGAAAAGGCAGAAAACTACTTGAACAACAATAAAATAAATAAATAATGGATAAGAAAAAAAAGAACACAGTAACTTAAAGTACTTACTTCTAGAGAGGACTAGATGTAGAAAAGGGGAAAAGACTTAGGTTTTAAATATATTGCCTTCAATATTTTTGAAATATGTGTACAGTATTTTTTAAAATTGAATACGTTTACTTACATTTTTTCTTTTAAATTATATTTTATTGATTATGCTATTACAGTTGTCCTGATTTTCTCTCCTTTGTCCCCTTCCACTCAGCACCCCCCACTCCCTCAGGCAATCCCCCCACCATTGTTCACGTCCACGGGTCATGCGTATAAGCTCTTTGGCTCCTCCATTTCCTACACTGCACTTTACATCCCCGTGGCTATTCTGTAACTGCCTATTTGTACTTCTTAATCCCCTCACCTCTTCACCCACTCCCCCACACCCTCCTCCCACCTGGCAACCATCAAAACGCTCTCGGTTTCCATGATCCTGTCTTTGTTCTTCTCATTTGCTTAGTTTGTTTTTTAGATTCAATTGTTGATAGGTGTGTGTTTATTACGATTTTATTGTTCATAGTTTTGATCTTCTTTTTCTTAAATAAATCCCTTTAACATTTCATATAAAAATGGTTTGGTGATGATGAACTCCTAATTTTTTTTTCTTGTCTGGGAATCTTTTTATCTGCTTTTGATTCTAAATATCTTTGCTTGATAGAGCAATCTTGGCTGTAAGTCCCTGCTTTTCATGAGTTTGAATATTTCTTGCCAATCCAGTTGAGCCTGCAGGGCAGAGTGGTGGTGTTCTGACATGGTCAGTAGCTGTCCAGTGGGTGCGCAGGCTCTGAGGTTTCCCAGGTGGTACTGACCAAGGTCACTCACCTGTGTTTTGCCTGGGGTCACCCTCCAGGAGCTGTAAAGCAATGTGAGGTGGCTGCTACTTGTACTGAGCTTGGAGATTCTCAGGCAAAGCCAAGTTGTGAGTCTAGGCTGGCTGCTGCTAGTGCCAAGCCTGGGGCCACTTATCAAGAGGTACAAGGGCTGGGGACTCACTGAGGCTGGCTGCTGCCTGTTTGAGAAGATTTGGGATAACGTGAAGCCTGAGCTGAGACCAGCCATTCACGTGGAAAAGCCACTGCTAAAAGCTTAGGCAGGCGGTAAATTGGGTAGGGCGGAGCCTCAGGGATTCTGTGTGAGCAAACTGGGTGAGCCAGGTTGAGGGAGTCTCAGATGTGGCCCCCACCTACCTTTCTGTCTGGGAGGAAGTTGTCCCCCAGCTCTCACCCTGATGCCAGACACTTCAGTTCCTTCCTGTACACCACTGGTGCCTTTCAAGCTGCTACCCACGTGCTGGAGCCCAGAGGGAGTGAGTCTGAGTAAGTCCATGTGTGGGCCCTTTAAGAAGCACTTTTTGGGAATCCAGTACTTTCTTTCACTGACTCAAACCCCACTGATTTTTGCAGCCAGAGGTTATGGGGGCTTATCTTCCTGGCACTGAAACCCTGGGCTGGAGGACCTGGTGTGGGGCTAGGACTCCTTGCTCCTGAGATATTCCTCTTGAATTTTTATCCACCACACGCGAGCATGGGACCAGCCTGTTCCGTGTCTCCACATCTCCTACCAGTCTGGATGGATGTGGTTTCTTTAGTTCCATAGCTGTCAGACTTCCATTCAACTTGGTAACTCGATTTCTGATGGTTCTGAGTGACTGTTGTTCTGTAATTTACTTGTGATTTGTATGTGGTTGTGCAAGGAGGAGAGCCGTGTTTACCTATGCCTCCATCTTGACCAGAAGTCTATTTACTTATATATATATATTTTTAAGATTATTTATTTATTTTTTTAGAGAGAAGGGAAGGGAGGGAGAAAGAGAGGGAGAGAACACCAATGCATGGTTGCCTCTCATACACTCGCCACTGGGGACCTGGCCTGCAATCCAGGCATGTGCCCCGACCGGGAATTGATCCAGTGACCCTTCAGTTTGCCGGCTTGAGCTCAACCCACTGAGCTACACCAGCCAGGGCTATTTACTTATATTAAAAAAAAAACTATTCAAAAATAGTAAACCAGCACTTACAAAGCTTAAAGAATGCCTGGTCTTGACTTGTCTGCTACTAGACTGCAGGATCATATCCATTTAGGTCAGAAACAACATCAAGGGCACCAGCCTCCCTGACGGGAGCCCTACTCACCTGCTGTCATGGGAACGACATCCGAACGCAGGAGCATCTGGATGCGGCCGGCTGGCTTGTTCCCGATCTTGATGTCCATGTACACCTGAGGATTGGAGCGGGCCTTTTTTGCAGCGGGCTCTCCCTGGATGAAGAAATTGCTCGGTTAGAGAGAACTCCCTGACTCTCTGAGAGGGAGAGCGAGGATTCTTCTGCAACCACACCCAGAACCCGACTGCAGTGCGCAGGCTGCAAGGTGCCAACAGTGAAGGCCCAGCGCCCCGGTGGAGCTGCAGGAGGCAGAAGCCATAGTCACAGCACCCAGCTGGACACCCAGTGACAGGAGACTTCAGCACTATCTACCCCCAGCCCCACCCCGCAGGTGTGTTATCTCATCACGTGACTCATCCTCAGACACATCGGCCCACTTCCCCCTCCCTGCAGTCACAGAGTGGCACTGTGCTGGCCCAACACAACTCTCAGCACCATCAAGCCCCCGCTCAGCCCACCCACCTTATTCCAGGGAACAGACCCATTTCTGTAACACGACCTCCTTCTGCTATGCTTAGCCCTGTGGATCCAAAGGCTGGCTATGATGGAAGCAAGGGGGGTGGCCCTCTAGTTGGCCCAAGTGCTCAGAAGACAGTGGAGGAGGTCGAGGGGGCCTTGCTTTATACCCAAGTAGACAAAGCTAAGCAGAGGGCAAGGAGACATTTAACACAGCTGTCAATTTGCTCCAATAGAATAATCAGAGGTTTGTAACTTGTCTGTGGTTCACTTTAACAAATGGACTGAGGATACTATTCCTATCATTTGCTGCTAACAATAGCAGTAGCACAGTAGTAGCAGCAAATACTCACATAGCCCTTGCTATGTACAGAATACTATTCTAAATGTTTTACGTATACTAGCTCATTTAATCCTCATAAACATCCTTGAGATCAGGACCGCTACTATGCCCACTTTATAGGTGGGGAAACCGAGGCACAGTGAAGTTCAGTAACCTACCCAAGGTCACAGAGGTAGTAAGTGATAAAACTGGAATTCAAACCTACACTACTCACACCACCCACTCAGCCCCTGCTCTTCATCACACTACCCCACCTGACATTTTTATTAACAAGATGAACGACACAAGGCCCTACCCTCACAGAGAGTCTGCTGCCTGGAAAGGGAAAGGCAATAAGCACATGAGCAGCCTGTACAGAAGCAGAGACAGGGAAACACAAAGCCGGCTCCTGCAAGAGCGTCAGGTGGGGACTGCAGTGTGGAGAGGTGCCGCTGAGACCGGTGCGGTGGGCAGGGCCAAGAACTTGGGAGTCCCTCTCGGGCTTTCTCCCCTGGGATAGGTGACAGGGAGCCACAGGGAAGTGCTTAGGAGGACAGTCACATGACTGGTCTTGTGCTTTCCAAAGATCATTCTAGCAGTCTTTGTGGAAGACTGGAGGACAGCGAGATTCCAGCCAGAAGGCTGGTCAGGGAGCTCCTGTAATTATCCAAATGAGGCGAGAGGCTAACTTAAGACGATGGAACAACCAGGGAGGAGATTTCAAGGAAGACTTAAGAGAAAAACTTGCAGAATATGATGATATATTGTCTCTGTTTTAAAGGGGGGCGTCTAGATGACCCGGGGTTATTCCTTTGACTGCAAGGGCCATTTATATGCTTTGTACCAGAATTTCTGGCTTGGGTCAACGTGTAGATGGATGGTGGTAAATTACGAAGCTTGGGAATACAGGCAGAACGGGATTAGGGAAGGAGAGCACCCACTTTAGGCAACTGCCCGTGAGACTTGCAGCACAATGTCTGAAGCTCAACACGAGAAACAGAGACCACAAAAGTCTCCATTTTGCGGGGAAGGCTGTGAAACATCTGACTGACTACTACCATTTTGGCCTAAAGAAGCAAGCACACCACGAAAGCCAAGAAAGCAGCAACAGTCACGAGGAAGGGAGGAAAAAGCCAGAGAAGCAGTGATCGGAGACGCTGCTGAGAACCAGGAGAAAGTGCGGAAGCGGCATTCTCTGAGGAAGGGAGAACCTCAAACCCGTGCAGAGACGGCGGGGATGGCATCTCCACCCTGCCTGGCTCTCCCGCATCAGGGCACAGCATCAGGGCAGGAACCAGAACACCAGAACACTGAAACACCGGGAGCCTGCAGTCCAACGCTGCCGTGAAGGGGGCGGGGCTGATCAGGAGGGGCGAGGAGGAGCACTCACTACCCTCCCTCGTGGTGGGCTTCCTCCTCCTCAGCCGCCAACCACTAATCAGCACCTAAACTGAGCTAAGAGGCTGACAAGTTCACTCCCCACAGCATAACCATGAGACGCTCAAAGCTTCTCTCTTTAGTCCACTCAAAACCGCCTTTGCCAAAGTACTAAGGGTTCGGTCTTCATTCTCTGTGCTGCTGTATGTATGTTTCCAAATTTCCATGAAACTTAAAACGAAGTCTCCCAAGGAAGTGCCAGCCTCTCCTCTAGGAGCACGCGCCTTTGATCTCACCTCCTGCTTTTCCACTTTGGGAGGCTCTGACCCCTCTTCCTCTTTATTTTCTTCCAGAGTCTTCCCAGAGAACTTCTTTAACCAGTCATCATCTGACCAAACTGCAGGGAAAGAATCAAACAAGTGTTACGAGACTCACACTGTCGGCTGACTGCTAACCAGCTGCTTTAGTTGGCCTAGTGGAGATACCCTGAGGCCCTCTCAGCCACAGGATTCTGCCTGGGGAACTGCCAAGGGCACGGGAGGCTCCCCTGGGAAAGTCACTCGGGAGTCCAGATCTCAGCAGGGCTAGGTGAAAAAGTTAGGTCAAAGGGAGAGCTGTAGTCTTGCCGGTTCCAGCCCTTGGTGGAATACCCCAGGAACAGGAACACGGGGAAAGGTAGGAAGAGATCAGGCAGGGTTTCTCTATAGTGGAAACAATTACCCTAAGAAGCTCCAACTCTTTTTATTCCCCACAGAAGTGGCACATGCCCTTTGTCTATGTGAACCATCCTCTACCCCTGTTCACCAGGTATGGCACTCGGCACCTACTTCCACGGAACAGGGCTAAAAACGCAACTCAGGCCACACTGGAGGACACGATGGGGAATCTGTGGTGGATCCCGCTCACCTGGTCTGGAAGAGCCTTCCTTAATCCTCATCGGTTTGGCCAAATTGACACGAATTGTTCGTCCAAAGAGCTCAGATTCATTCTGAAAAGATTGCAAATTCAGCTGCTTAAACTCTTGTTAGGTTAAAAGAGCCAGAGAGCCTTTCCATTGGCTTCCGATACATCTGAGACATGCTCCTGATTTGTTCTCTTAATCCCTGAGACCCTCACGGCAAGCTCTGCGCCCACCACAAAGCGGCCCGTGGGTTGCAGGGAACTGCCTCCTCGGAGCCATCACGCTCCTGTCTTTCAAGGCAAGCGAAGAGCCGTGCTACCAATAGTAACTCTAGGTTCGGGGTTACAAGGGTAAACGTAGTTTCCAAGTACCCGAGTTCACCTTCGAAAGTCAAGATCAGCTTTGAAATGGTGAGAAGCGATCCCTCTCTGAGAGCTGAGAACGATGTTCAGTGAACGGGTAGCAGAGACCAGGGATAAAGGAGAACCCTACTACCCAAAGATAATCGGTGCTGGGGAAGGTCCCTTCCTGTAACCCCATGTAGGGCAGTGAACAAAATTTCATGGTAAAAAGTAAAGGAAAAAAAGATTTGACTGTGATGAAACTAAAAGTAATGAAAATAAATTTCTTACAGTTCAAATTTAGGTTTAACTATGCACAAATTTGTGGAACAAATATGTAGCAGGTGCTCATGAATTTGCCATCTTTTTTTCAACAAAATCCTATCAACAGTCACCTTTACACCTTATATATGATATGAAGACCCGGGGCTCTCAAAGAGGGCACAAACATTTGAGAACTCCATCGTTTCCCCAAGGGCCTCTCTGCGCACTGAAGTCATTTGCATCGGTAGCATACCCGGTCAATATCCTTACTGAATTTCCATTCTCAATTGTTTCCTGGTCTGATGCTTCATGCAATCTTGCTTCTTTTGCAAAATATGTGATTTCACTGTGCGATCAGTCGGCATAGTGCTTGCAATTTATTATCCTAGACACGGGGTAGTCAGTGAGAGATCCACCCATAAGGGTGATCAGGGTTTATATTTTTGTTGAATGGGGAAGGATGTTGGAGTAAAGGTTAATCTTTAAGTGATTACTTCCCAGGGAACATTTTCACACGATGACAGTTTTTATTCCCCCGTGCAACCTGGTAACTTTGGAGGCTCAGCAAACCGATATGTGAACAAGGACCCCTCTGTACCACCAAACCAGCCTGAGTAAGAACGAAGATTCCCAGCCATACCATGTTGTCAATAGCTGCCGCTGCATCCTGCCAAGGAAAGACAGTGCAAATTTAGCTTCTCCTGAGCATATGTTTAGGTATCTAAAACATAGATATAGAAAGAACCCCACAGAAAATCAAAACAGGAAAAAAGTCACCTCTACAGTTCCTGCCTAGGTAGTGTGTGTGTCAGACAGAGAGCTAGTGGTACAGCAACTCGCCACCTAGTGGAGGGCGTAAGAAGTGATCACCAGTGCTGCCAGGCAGGAGTGCTGCAGGAGTGGGGCTGCAGGAGCTCTGCAGAGCAGGAAGGCCAGGGCCTGGCCAGTCTGCAGTGTTACCCAGTCTACACTTTGATTGTGTGAGGGAAGTTTGTTGATGTTGTTTTTTTTTTTTTTAATCCTCACCTGAGGATATGTTTACTGATTTGAGAGAGAGAAAGAAACATTGATGTGAGACAGAAATATCAATTGGTTGCCTCTCGTATGTGCCCCGGCTGGGGATCAAATCCACAACCTAGGTATGTGTCCTGACCAGGAATTGAACCTACAACCTTTAGGTGTACAGGTGACACTCCAGCTGAGCCACCTGGCCAGGGCTGAGGGAAGTTTCTCTGTGGACAGCACTTTTTGTCCTCTGGAAGCGTCAGCATAAGGCCCAGAAACCGAACCCTTTGCAACCAGGAATAACACACAGGCCAAAGATGAAACACGGGTTAAACAGAACTTTCTCACCTCTGCCAACTCAAATTCAACAAAAGCAAATCCTCGGTGCTTTTCTAAAAAAAAAAAAGGGGGAAACAAAAACAAGTAATCACTGTTTAGAGCAATGGGAAGAAAAGACGGTCACAAGGAAAGGGAAGCCAGTCACAAGCCTTGTGCAGACATTAGAAATTCTACCCAATCCCTCTTTCAGAAGAAGGAATCTCATTCTTTAATTCTTCTGGGTTTAAAAGACACTTCAAGCTATATTAAACTCTATCTTTTAGTGAACATAGCTAGATAATAAACCATACTTTTCTTTACAATAAGTATTCTCCTACCAAAGCCAAATTAAAACCTTAATTGTTGCCAGCAAGGCACCTAGAAAAATTAAGTCATTTAACTTACTCATTCTAAATACACATCTTGAGCAAACATTGTAAATAAAGCATGAATCCTAAAACCTGGATAAGGATACTCATTCTTTATCCTCAGAAAAATGCTGATCTACCTAGAAAGGCCAAGCACAGCAAGGTTAATTTAATTAATTGACTAACCTTATAGAACCAGTATAATCTTATTGTTTTTACAGCTAAAGATCCCAGGCCCAGAGAATTTAAAGACCTTGCTAATGACCATGCAGGATCAATGATAGGGCTGGGCCCAAAACTCCAATCTTAAAAGTGACAACAAAGGTAAACAGAAAACCGATCTATATCAGTGATATCTGTTAAAGGAAAACCCACCCAGGCAGACAGAGGCCAAGGCCCCATCGTTAATGATCGTTAATGAGGCTTTCCTGCTGTCCTGTTTAATAGCAGAGAAGGAAGCAGGTGTGGTGAGGTCCCAGTAGACAGTTTGAAACAACAGTCAGGTCTATTTTGAACCCCACGTAGCTCAAAATCTATCTTCCCACTGAGCTATTGAAAATTGTTTTATCTCATATCCAATGGATGGGACTTTCTGAAGAGTGCTGTTCCAGTTCACAACCACAAGCCTCAAAACATTCCCTCTGCATGGAGATCACGGTCATACTGCCCTACTGAGGCACCCTTCAGAACTTTCCTACATACCAACCTTATAATACACTGTGATAGGACTTAAAAAAATTTTTTTACAGTTCTTTTCCCAATAGGATTCTGACCATAAGAGAGTAAAAGGACTCACCTGTTTCATAATCCAGAGGAATCTGAATATCTGTGATGTCTCCAAAAGGAATAAAAGCAGCATGAAGAACTTTGTCATCCACCTCCTCTGCAAGCCCACCTGCAAAGAAGCCAAGGGCCTTCTGAGTCACTGTCCTTTATTCTCTTGAGAAGTCCCTGCAGCCCAGTTAGCATCCTATAGCTAAGGGGAGGGGTCGTTCCATCCAGTCCTTTGGGCACATAGACACTCGGGTTATCTACTCTCTCATCCTAACTTATGAAACACACTGCTCTCTTCACCCTTCTTGCAGACCCTCATCCAGCTCCAGAATTACCGCAATAGCTTCTTAACTGATCTCCCTCTCCCCCACACAGCCAACTAGGACAATCCTGGGAATCAACCCCATCACTTCCCTGCTTAAACTCCTTCAAAGGTTTCCTACTGTCCTCAGGATAAAGTGCAAACTCCTTAGCAGGCTCCACATAATTGCAGCCCTGCCCACCTCTTCAGCCTTTTCCCTTCTGCTTCCTCAAATCTCTGGGTTCCCGTAAGATGCACCCACTTGCTCACAAGTATTTCACACTTTTGGGCCTTTGCCCTTGCGGCTTTCAGTAAATACACTTGCCCCTATTTTGACTACCTGGCTAAATCCGGATCATCCGCTCCACCGTCACCACATCCCGAAAATTTGCTCTCACTTCTCCAGATGGAAGGATCATTTCTCCCCACACCCCAGTGCATGTCATCGTTGTCTGTCCCCACCAAGCCCTCATCAAACTGTGCTACTGAAGTTATTCTCACTTCTACCTGGCTAGTTTGAGGACCCCTTCCTTTGGGGGAAGGAACCAGGGCTGAGCCATCGCTGCAAGTGACTCTTTGTAAAATGAATGGGCGCGAGGATCTGGAGGCTCATAGTATTACTCTACCAGTCCTCCGGACCTAGGATATGAAGGGTACCTGTTAGATCTTAGCGGGCTTGGAAGGGAGCCGGAAAGATTTTTACGTGTCGTGCTAGCACCCAGAAGCAAAGCATTACCACAACTGATCCCGCCTAGACAGCAACTCGCTGCCCTCTGCGTTGGATCCCACACCCGGCCCCACTCGGATCGGATTCGCCCAGACCCGGCTTGGCGCCCGTGCCTGCTCACCCACGTACAGCACACGTTTGGTGGTGGCCATTTTGCTCCCGCGCTGTGCTTCCGGAAGCATGCGCGCCGCCCGCCTCCTTCCCACGGCCCCGCCCCTCCGCTCGGGTCCGCCCCTGCGTCTCCGCGCTCGCAGGCCCCGCCCACTCTAGAGGGGAACCCACCCGCCTGCGTCTCCTAGGAAGCATCTGGCGCCCCGGGAGGTGCCCACGGATGAAAGAAACTGCGTGTTCTGCGCTGCTGGTGCTTAGTGCTGCTGGAAACAATCGTGGGCCGAAAGAATCGGGGTGGCAAATAGTAGATTACTGCGAATAAACTACGGTCCGCGGGCCACCCCTGGCCACCTGCTTTTGGACACCCTGAAAGCTGGAACTGGTTTTTCATTGTTAAATAGTTGAGGAAAATATTGAAATGAGAATAGCTCGTGACAGTAAAAATACTGAAATTCAATGTTCAATGTCCATAAATAAAGTCTGATGGGAATACAGTCGTGCTTATTCCTTTAAGTATTGTCTGTGGCTGCTTTCACGCTACAGGGCAGGGCTGTGGCCCACAAGGCCTAAAATATCTACCACCTACCTGGCTGTTTAGGGAAAAAGTGTGTGGACTCTTGGAATAAGCCAACTAATACATAAATCACAGATTGACACATACAGTAGAAAATTATGGGGCCACCTGTTTTAGATAGAGTGGTGGGTTGTGGCCTACCTGAGGTCACATTTAAGCTGGAACCTGAAGGAAGGGGAGCAGGGAGAGGAGGAAGCAGAGAAAAGGATTTCAGGGAGAGGAGACAGCTTCTGGTCACTCAAGGAGCTAACTGAAAGGACAGAGGTGAGGGACGTGTCCTCTGGCAGGAAAGGTGGGCAGGAGCCACCCCACGCAGCGCCCTCCCAGTAAGCCATGTGGAAGATCTGGAAAACGTAAGAAGCTACCACCGGTTGTGACTGGGAGTTTGTGGTCACATTTATGTTCTAAAATGTGTTCTTTCTGACAACTGCCCAAATGGAGAGCCTATTATTGTTCCTACAGCAAAGTCCAATATCCCCCCTCAAACTCCTCCTATAGATTGTGCCTTGTCTGCCATATTTCAAGTCTCCAGTATGTTTGGTCTGTATCTGGGCTCTCTACCCCTTTAAGCTGCTCTGAAATAATTGTACCCTATTTAATTTCTATAGTTTAATAATAAATCTTTCTAGCTGTGATTTTTTCTTTTTTTCCCAAAATTATCTTGAATATTCTTGTACATTTACTCTTCCCTATGCATTTTAGAACCCACTTAGCTAGTTACCACAAAATCATGATAAGTTTTTGTTGACATGAATTGAATTTGTAGGCTTATTTTAAGGGAAAAGTGACATCTTTATGATAGTGAGTATTCCTATGCATAAACATATTATACCACTTTATTTGTTCTTTTATATTCTTTTTATATTTAAAAAAATTCTTTGCATTTTTCTTAGTAAGGTCTAGCACATCTTCTATAAGATATATTCCTAGATAGCTTACAGTTTTTATTGACATTTAGAATGGTATCTTCTCACCTATTATGGATCTTCTAGTTTCTTATTTCTGTAGTGATTTACTGATTTTTGTATGTTGACCTTGTACCTAGTGGCTCTGCCAAACTCTCTTATTAGATAAAATAGTTTTTCTCTAGATTTTCTTGGATTTTTTGGCAGTAATCTAACCTGCAAATACAGACTGTGTTGTTTCTTTCTAATTCTCATACCTCTTATTTCTTTCTTACTACATTGGCCAGGGACTCTAGAATAATGGAGGACAGTAGTGGCTACAGAGAGAGATCTTACCTTGTTCCTGTCTTAATGGAAACACTTCCAAAGTTTCCTTTTAAGTATAAAGGTTAGATTTGAGGTAAATATCCCTTCATGAATTTAAATTCCCCTCCTATTCTTAATTCCATAATTTTTATTGTGAGTCAACTTTAGCTGTACATTTCTCCATTTTTGAAAGGATCATATGATTTCTCTCCTTTACCAAGTAGTTAGCAAGTCACAGTGATAGGTTAACTAGTATTCAATTTTCCTTCTGTGAGTCAAGGGAAAATTATCATCAGGCCTGGATGATGCACGCCTGCCTGACACTGACCTTGGTCTTCTGTAATACTGTTTCCTTGGAAACTGCATAATTAGGATAAGTGGGGGATATTGTATTTGCCTCCTTTGTTGTGTGCGTAGGTTTACAGGAGTTGTCAAGGGACACATAGGCTGTGGGCTTACACGACCAGAATCATATAAAATATTGGTGGAAAATAGGGGCCTCAGCTTCTGTCAGTCAACGTGACCCCCACACACCTAGGCTCTCCCAGTGGTAGCTATACATGTCCTGTGGGTGAGTGACAAAAACCCTGTAGACTTGGGTAGCTGCTGGGCCACCCAGGGAGGTGAAAATACAGTATCTGCCTTATCTCCTGCTTAAATCATCTTTGTCTCATGGGTCAGATTGCCAACTCGAACTCATAACCACAGCTGGGATACTGCACCTTTCATTCCAGTGGTTATACCGTCATTTTTACACACTGCTGGATTCTATTTGCTAATATTTTGCTTTAGGATTTTTGCAAATATTCTCATGAGTTTGAGGTAAATTTTCTTTTTTTTTTTAAAAAATATTTTATTTATTTATTTTTAGAGAGGGAAGGGAGGGAGATAGAGAGAGAGAGAGAGAGAAACATCAATGTGCGGTTGTTGGGGGTTATGGCCTGCAACCCAGGAATGTACCCTGGCTGGGAATTGAACCTGGGACACTTTGGTTCCCAGCCCACGCTCAATCCACTGAGGTATGCCATAAATTTTCTTTTCTCATACTAGCATCCCAGATTGTGTTGGCATTAGTGAATAGGTCCACAACCCTTATTTGCAATTCCAAAATTCAAAAATTTCTGAAAACTAGAAATAGGGTTTTTTTGGTTGGGGGGAGGTAGGTATGTTTACATCATATTCCTTTGCAGCAAAACCTCATCTAAACTGATGTGAAGCTATTTCTAGTTTCTATTTACCCTGCTTTGTATGTTTTGCTGCAGAAACATTAACATATTGGATTGTGGAAGCCGGTCCAGATTGTACTAGGAGTGTTATATACAACTCACACACAGCATAATCTTTCTAATCTCCCAAACCCCACAATGTTTAAGGTAAAGGATTGTGAACCTATGCTACCCTAATAAGATGAGTTGATTGGCTTTTCCTTTTTTTTTTTTTTTTTGGTTATTTAAAGTAGTTTGCATAATAGGGATAACCTGTCTTTCTGAAATGTGGGAAACTTATTTGTAAAGCTGTTTGAGCTGTGTGCTGTATGTGGACGTGTGCTGGTGGTGGTGGTGATGGGTAACTTGCCTCCTCTGGGAATCAATTCATTGGAGCCATTTGGCCCTGCAGTAACCGACTGGGCCAAGCCCTCCTGGTTCCCTTTGAGGAAGCCTGGTCTTGAAATTCAAAGACATTGGAGACACTAAAAACCAGGTATTGGGCCATTTGATTTGCAGAAACTACGGAGTTTTTGGCTGGACAGTTTGGGAAGAAAAAAAGGCTTTGGGGGATTCTGTTTAGTTTTATTATGGAGTCCGTATTTTACTTTTACCTCTAGGGGGCTGTCTTGGATCATAAATTGGCATGCTATTTTTAAAACCATAACCTAAAATAGATTGAACGGATACCTATTTAGATATATATTATTTTCACACGTTACAGGTGGTGAAACTGAGCCTTAGAAAAGCTAAGTAACTTGCCTAATTCATGATAGCAGCATAAAGGCGATCTGAGGTTTTTTTAAATAGTTTTTTAAAGATTCTATCCATTTATTTTTAGAGAGGGAAGGGAGGGAGAAAGAGAGAGAGAGAGAGAGAGAAACATCAATGTGTGGTTGCTGGGGGCCACGGCCTGCAACCCAGGCATGTGCTCTGACTGGGAATCGAACCTGCAATGCTTTGGTTTGCAGCCCACACTCAATCCACTGAGCTACGCCAGCCAGGGGAGATCTGACATTTTTAACCTAGATCTTAACAACACTGTTTTCTCAGTCTGTCTGTCTGTCTATCTCTCTGTCTCTGTCTCCCTCTCCTTCCCTTCGATTTCTTTCCCATAAAAGAACTATAGCAAGGTGGTTAAATGTACCAACTCTAAAATCAACCTACTTGACCAGTAAGGCTTGGCCCATACCAGTATCAATAGGGCAGAATAGCGCCAGGAAATGGATCTTTATAAACAGTGAGACCTACCTACCTTACCTACCGCAGTCTGGCTCTATCACTTACCAGCTGTGTGACCGAAGGAAGGCTACTGAATTGCTCTGTGGCCCAGGTCCCTCACTGGTAAAAATGAGACGATAAAGGAAATTTCCCTCGAGTCTTGAGCATACATGGATAGACTTACCTGCCGCATGACTCTGAGCCTGCGCTGCTAATAAAGTGTGTGAAAGAAATCGGTCAGGGCCCCAGAGGAAGGCACTAAAGTAACTGCTTCTTGAACTAGTCAGAATCAGCAAAAACAAAGCAACAACAAAAACACAACTCAGTCTGGTGCTGAAATTGTTATTTATTTGTGAGAGCGGTACTATTTGGATTCAATCTAATAGACTTATTGAATCAATAAAATTCCAAAAAACTACAAATGGAATTGGGACTAAGCTCCATTACAAACCAAACAATCCTGTGTTGACAAACTAAAGACTTGTCTAAACCAGCGCATCACCTCTCCTTAGGAAACTCTGCCATTTGACCTTATCGGCCCACCCTTGCCTTTGGCTCGGGAGTCAGACTTCATGGGGCCTTTTCTCCCTTGTATGTTAATACCCACATGCGTTAGCTTGTCAGCGCTGTTTTCCAACATTTAGTCTGAAGGCCCAGTCCCACACATCCCAGCTTCCGGGTTGAATCGGGTGTCCTTACCCAATGGGCAACACGTTCAGGTCAACATTCACTACATACCATTATTTATGTTTTCTTTTATTTGGGATAGTAGTTTCTATCTCATAAGACTATTTTAATGATAAAATGAGATGATACATGCAGAACAATGGGAACAAAAGTCAAAAAAATACGATTGCTATTGATGTTGAGTACCTAGATGTCGGGCACTGTGGTTTGGTCAAAGGACACGAAGGTGTGTGTATCAGGAAGGGCCTGATCAGGGGATAGAAAGCACACTAGTTGTCTGGGCAGAGAAAATTTAATCTAAAGCATCATTACCTAGTGTAATTGACTGGTTAACTAAAAGGCAAGAGAACAGTAAGGCATCTTTCAGGCATCGGCTACAGTAGTCCCTCCTGCTCATCCCTTATCTGCAAGGGATACATTCCAGGATGCCTAATGGGTGCCTGGGACCCAGGACACTACCAGACCCTATACAGGGGTGGTCAAAAGGAGGTTTACAGTTGTGAGTACATGAAACACCGTTTCTTTTTCTTCTTCTTTTTTTTTTACCAACTATTCTTCCAATAGTTTATTCTCATATTGTTGTAATCATAACCTGCGTGTCTTTTCCCATATGCATAACTATAAACCTACTATTGCCCACCCTGTATGTGCTGCTTTCCCCTATACGTGCATATTTTTTTCACTTAAAGGAAGCACTTTCAGACTTCTCTCTGGCATATCTGAATTGCCAGCATCACTACTCTTGTGCTTTGGGGCTGTTACTAAGTAAAATAAGGGTGGCTTGAACACCGTGATACCACAACAGGTGCTCTGATAAACGGAGACAGCTACTCAGTGACTAATGGCGGATAACATAAGCGGCGTGGATACGCTGAACGGAGTTGTTAAAGGGATTGAGAGGGAAAAGAATGTAAAATTGCTATTGGATTGCAAGAACCATTCCTTATAATAAATATCTCTACCTATATATAGACACAGATCTTCTTTTGGTTCTGTTTTTCTTGAGAACCCAGACTCATGTAGTCTTATTTGTATTTGTATTCCCAGAGTTTAGAACTTAATAAGGCATCTGATAAATATGTATTAAATGAATGAATGAATAATGCAAGTTGAAAGAAGACAGATGCAGAACTTTCATGCAAAAGGAGGCCAAGGGTTGTGAAGGTGAAGAAAGCAGAGCCCTCCCACTCCTCTCTCCCCATTCCCAGCACTTAGGCGGGAGCCTCTTGACTTCCACGTCTGCCCCCAATTTCCCAGTGTTTTTCCTAATTTTCTTTCCTATCACCTCAAAGGAGAAAGCGTCCCTGTTTTCCTTTTTCAGATTGTTCCACCAACCTTGGCCTTTAGAATCTTTCATCCATCCCTTTCCCTCCTTCTCCTCACCAAGAGCTCTCCAACAACATCCCTGTGCTCTGGAAGCATCTAAAGTCTATGATCACTGCCCAGCGGTCCTCTTCTGTTGCCACTTCTCATTTCTGGCCCTCTCATCTCTGGCCCTTTGGTTACGTGCTCAGTGAAATCGGCAATGATAACAGCTAAAGTATGTGAGCAGTGTATGCACCAGACAACTTAAGAGGCATTGCTGCATTTAATCTTCACAATGATATTGTAAAGTTGGTTCTAATTTTATCCCAGTTTTACAAATGAGGAAACCAGAGAAGTTAGGTGCCTGGCCTGAGTGAGCGAAGTGGATGATGTAGCTGTGATTGGAATAAGGCTGACCTTCCATCTCGCCATCTCCTCGTGTGCCTTTCCTGCCCTGGCTGGGGTGAAATACTGCAAGAAGAGCCTTCTCCCCATTGTCTGGCTCTTCTACCCATCTTCCTTCAAGGGCCTCCAGAACCTTTGGGGCCCCTCAAAGGCCCTTCAAAGTGTGACCACCCCGCCCTCTGCTGGCACCTGCCTCTCACTGCACCTCCTGTCTGCACTTAAAACAGCATTTATTAGTTGTCCTCCAATCACAAGTTGAGTCTTTTGGCTGCAAGCCATAGGAGCCAGCTCTAGCTAACCTAAGGGGAAAAAGGGTGGGGTAGGTGGGGAGACCAGGAGATGAACGTTAGAAGGGTCATGGGGTAGCTCATGGATTCCAAGACAGGGTTGAACAGCCAAGAAATTGTCACAGAAGGGCAGGCCTAGAGCCCCCCACAGCAGGGGGTCATAGGACTTTCTTCCTAGAGCACTGCCATCAACGTGCTTCTGCTCTGACACCGAGACTTCTGTGCCTCCCCATTCAAATTCTGAATTCCCGGGAAACAACATCTGATTGGCCCAGCTCGAGCCAGGGGTTTTCCACAAGCACAGACTGAGGCCCTGGGGCCTCCCCAGTGGCTCACTTACTTCATCTAATGGCCAGGCTGGCCGCAGTGTGCCTTGATCTGCTCCTGTATTCCCACAGGCCCTCGGAAGTCTTCAGAGCCGATAGGCACTCCAGGGTGTGTGTAGGCATGTGTGTGCGGGTATGTGTGCGCTCAGCGGCGGAGCATCCCTGCTATGCCAGGCCAGAGGTAGGGGGCAGTGGCTTGTCCGTTTGATGGTTCAGAAGTCCTGGGCATGGGAGCAGGGTGCCTGGGGTGGCAGGAAGCACTCGGGGAAGTGGCTATTTACCAACTGATATGAAATGTTTTAATTTTAACAGTTGGTTGTTCTGGTATGTCATGGTTGAATTTCAGCCTTGCCACCACAAATCAATTGCTTGTCTTTGACTCAGAGCCAGGAGTGACATCCTACAGGCCCTGCTGGTGAGATGCCAGATCCCAAGCCACACTCCTAGACAGCAACGGTCTTGTGAAACCAACCATATATACACGTTTCTTTTCTGACCCCCAGTGCACAGCATGCCGTGTTCCTGTGTGGTGGTCTCAGCAAGCCTACTGCTCCCAATCTTATCTAGCCTCTTTGTCCCCAGCTTCAACATCTTTACATATGCTGTCCAGTCTAGTAAGCACAACTTATAGGTGATTATCTAAATTAAAATTAAATAGAAGTGTAAAATTCAGTTCTTCGTGCACACTAGCCATAGCTCCCCCTAACTGACTAGTCGTGACTTTAGGGGTAGCCTGGATACAGAACATTTCAATCACTGCACTAAGTTCTATTGGTCAGCGCTGGGCTGTAGGGTCTTCTGCAATTCTCAGAAATTGCGTGCTCAAGGGCACACTCTTTACCCTCTCTCCAGCTGGTGTCGCCACCACATGCTTTCTCGCCAGTGCTTTTTCCTACCTCGCCCTATCCCTGCTACAGCAGCACTGAGGCAGATCAGCACACCTATGCGTCAGCTGAGATAGAACTGGAAAATAAGAGTCAGACTCCCCTTCCTGAGGATCCCCCAAAACTTCATGAGCTAATTCTTTGGGGCTTGGGGAAGAGCTTTGGGGAAGGGAACCATTTGAATTCGCCCACAAGGAAAGAGGGGTGAGAACAGTGTGTCTCTCTTTATGGTCATGGTATTCCTCTGGTCTCTGTCCTCTTCCTAGGAATCTAGTGGGAAGATAGAGAGACTCTTGGGCTGGTTCTGAAGCTGGGCCTCTCTCAGCAAACACTGCAGAAAGATGGCTGAAACGACAACCTTCAGTACTCTGAATTTATAGTCACTTACTGGCTTGCTCTCAACTCTATCCTCATCCTACTATGCTCTCCTCTGCGTAGCAAAAGGCTGGAAGCCTTTCTCAGATTTCTTTGTCCACTGGCTTTCCATTAGGTTTTGCCCTTGGGAGGCACTGGTGAAACTTTGGAAGGCAGAGGGAGAACCCGGTTTTCCTTTTTTCAGAAGTGGTAGGAGCAGAAACAGCTGGTGAGTGCAGGCTCCTCGGTTCCTGCTCAAGCAGTGCTCTTCCAGAGGTGGCAGCCATGGCAGGCACTATAGCAACCTCAGCAGCATGGCACTGATGAACTATCTAGCTCCAGCAGGGCCAGCCACAGCCCCATGTGACTTCAGACTTCCAGACTGCAGCAAGAGTGGGAGCTCCTGGCTTCCTGCAGGGCGGCAGTGGTGGTGGTTCTCGTGGGGGCAGCAGGCACTCCAATTGACTTAGCAATGCAACAAGCATGGCCTTTGGATGGCACCGTTTCCCCTTCTGCCCCCCCCCCCCAGCCTAGGGGTGGGAGTGTCTTCCTTCAATCACAAGTATCTGGGTAACCGCCCTGTGTTTTGTTTCTCTAGCCCTTCTAACACTTTTGCGTCCAATCTCTTGTATTGAATTCCTTCTTCGAAATACCAGAATAATTTTTGTTTTCTCTGGAATGTGAAAGGAAGTGGTGTGAGCTACCCCCCGCTTCCTCCACTCTCTCTTCCCTTTTTTCACTGGCTGGAGACCCTAGGGGATGATAGAACCACAAGGTAGAAGGAGCCCTGGTCCCAAATCCCTGCAAGAAGCAGAGCCACCCTTCCACCTGACACCAACCCTGGACTGTACATGAACAAGAAATAGGCTTCTATCGCACTTGAGTTATTGCATGTTTGTACCTATTTGTTACAGCACCTTAGCCATGATTTATATATTTATGTGAACATAGTGCTGCTTGTGCCAGGCACTCTGCTAAGCACCTTATCCTCACATAACAGTAGCTGTTTTCATTATTCACATTGACAAACTAGGCAGCTGAATTGCAAAGAGGTTAAGTAACTTGTCCAAGGGCTGACTTGGAAGTCTATGTACTTAGATAATAGATAGATCTCTTATATACATATATGTAATGTAATGTGGGTGTGTATAGCTGTATAGATATAGTTCATAGTAACTCTTTGAAATAGATACCGTATATTTTTCAGGCTATAAGATGCACCTCCCAAATTTGGGGGGGTGGGGATGCGTCTTACAGTCCGAATGTAGCGTGCCTGGCTCGCTGTAGGGGGGGGGGGTGGCGGTGGAGTGGGGTCACAGGTTATTAAATATTTTACCACATTTTTTGCTTCAAATTTTTTTTCTATTTTCCTCCTCCAAAACCTAGGTGCGTCTTATGGTCCAGTGCGTCTTATAGTCCTGAAAATACCATATATCCATAGGTATGTACATATAGACAATTATCTATTCCCATGAGGTTTGTCTCTGCTTGTCTCCACTCTCTACCCTCTCTGTGCTGCCCCCATGAGGCTGACCTGTGAACTACATCAGCTGAGTTTCTTGATCCTCCGGCTTCCTGTTCGGTTTATACAACGGAAAACCCAAGTAGGAGAAAAGCAAATGGGTATAGAAGGAAGTCAAGATATTTATGCCACTCGCCCTCAATCTCTCTCTACCACACCATGCCTTGGCGATGGCTGCATCCCTTTACCAAAGTCCAGGGCCCCCACCGGAAGGCTCTCTCCTATTAACAGCTCTGCTCCCTCCGCTGGCCCTTTGAGGCCCAGTCTCCACTGGTGCTGGCCCCGTGGTGCTCCACCGTACTTTGCGGATTTCTCTCCGCCCTGCCCATGTCTGTGTAAATAGCTCTCTCTGTGACCTGTCTTCAGTCACCTGAGTGCAATCTGCTGGTTTCCTGTCAGCACCCTCACAAGTACAGCTTGTATGTATTTTTACACTTTAGGAACTTCTGCTGTCCTTGGTAGGAAGACCCACCTTTCCTACCCTGGGTGCATATTCTTTAGGAGTAGTTGACCTTATCTGTCAGTTCTAGGGGTAGGTAAGTGACTCGGCCCTGGCCAACCAGAGCACTGCATCCCTCTGTCATTAGTGATAGATCCTGAGCTTAGCATGGATCCCAAAGAGAACCAGCAAAGGATGTGGACTGGCTGCTCTGGGGAAGAGAAGCTCTCTTCTTCTCTGTGGGACTCTAACCTGAGAGTATGTTGGCCTGGAGATGCTGGCAGATATCTTGCCTTTATGTGGAACAAAGACCTGGAAAGAGGTCACATGTCAATCTCATTGTTTAAGCTCCTGAATCCAGCCATCTCTAAAGTCCAATCTGCTCCTGGGGTTTCCTCTTATTTGAGCCACTACATCCTCTTCTTGCTTAACTCATGTGGGCTAAATTTTTCTGTCACTTGCAACCAAGAGTCATAAATGATATAGAAATATATCAAATTCATATGTGTTTTCTGCAGGCAAACAGAAGTCACCTTTAAATATCTTAGAGAAAGAAAGAAAGAAAGAAAGAAAAGAAAGAAAAGAAAAATTAGGGTGGAGGGATGTACAGTGGCTCACAGAGCCAAAGGGAAAGCAGAAGAAGCAGGTATTGGAAAGAACATGTACCTGAGTGGTCCCTGGGAATTCAGACAGTGTGAATGAACAGACAGTGGTATCATCAGGGCACTGCCCTATAATAAACCAGTGCTAACCATCTACTACACCTGAGTCACTTTACTCAAGATTCAGATTAGCTTAGGCAAGGAGAGAAAGAGAGAGTCCACTGAGCCTTATATAAGCCTCATGCCCAATCCTTGCCCACAGGAAGGCAGGACACCTGGATTGATGGTCTCCCAAGACTGTACATGAAGCAGGCTGGGTAATTCCCTAAAGCGAAATCTGTTCTAAGTACTTTGCATCTTCAGAGTAGCCCTTTGAAATAGGTGCTGTTATTATTATCCCTATTTTGCAGATGATAAAATTAAGACACAGAGAGGTAAAGTAACCTGCCTGTGGTCACACAGCTGGTAAGTGATGAGCTGGGATGCAAACCCAGGCAACTTGGCTCCGGAGTCTGTGCACTTTTCCCACTACACTATAGGGCTTCAGCAGCAGGAGGGGAATGAAGGCAGAGCAGGCAAAGACACAAGGTCCCCTGCAAGTAAAGCTCAAGGGAGGAATTGTGGGAACTTCTACTCTCTGTATCATTTTTTTTTAGCCTCCACATATTAACCAGACCTCCCTTCCCAAAAAAGATAATAGAGAAATTTCTATTTTGGATAGTTAAAGAAAATCCTGCTTAGCTAATAGAAAAAAGGGAAGGAAACCAAAGCCGGTGCTCTCACTGTCTCCCAGACACAAAGAAGACTGAAATATTTAGGACCCAGGGGAATTCCAGCTGTCACCAGGCTGCACTAGCCAAGGCTGAGGAAACCCAGGGAGGGAGTCAGGAAGGCATTATCCATCATAAAGACACTGTTAGCGACCAGACAGAGGGGGAATGCTAGCCCTTCGGTGAAGCCAGTTGAAGTGGCCACTGACTGCAGACCTCTGCTCTCACTGAAAACCCTGCTGGGCTCAATTTCCTTCTTGCCCTTTTTTAGAGCCATCCGCACAACCATGCTGTTTCTTCTTCCATGAAGCTTGCTCTGACCTCACTCTGCAGTGCCCATTCCTTCAACAGTGTGGAACAAGTGTTGCCAAGGCTCCAAGCCTGAGAACAACAAGGCACAACAAAGCTCCAGAACCTAAAACGCATTACTCCAGCTCAGCCGTTAGCTGCAGAAAAGTGGAAACTCCAGCTCTGTTCTGGATGCTGCCCCTTCTCAGGAACACAGATCAGTCACAGTTAAGAGTATGGGCTCTGGAGTCAGGCTCAGGTTGCCATCCCAACTTTGTCGCTAACTGGCTGTGTTACAATGGGCAAGTTGTTGAACCTCTCTGAGCCTCTGTGTACTGCCATGAAATAAAGTAATGATATCAGGGCTGAAATTCAGTCCCTATGCACTCATACAGCTGAATTGGTTGTCAAAACATCAAAATACCTTCCAAATTGACTGGTAAACAGTTAGCAGAAGCCCATGGTTCCCTACCTCCCTAGCTTAGCTCCCCTTGATCCATTAACCAACATATTAACTCTTGGCAGAACAAAAACCTACTAAGTCCTTGATCTAGCACTAAGGCAGGGCATCGGGCATCTGTCCTGACTGGTAATGCTCATGCCTGAAGAGAATTGTTAGATGTACATATTTTTTAATCCTCACTGAAGGATATGTTTATTGACTTTAGAGAGAGAGGAAGGGAAATGGTGGGAATAGGGAGAAACACCAATTGGCTGCCTCCCTTACACACCCCTGCTGGGAGTTGAACCCACAACCTAGGTATGTGCCCTGGCCAGTAACAGAACCTGAAACCTTTTGGTGCACAGGATGACACTCCAACTAAATGAGCCACCTGGTCAGGGCAAGAGTTGTTAGATATTTTTAATATCACCCTTGGCAGTGGTCATCTCTGGAATGGAGATGATGCAGATAAAGGTCTTGGCAGAGAGTCTGGTACATAGTGAAGCCATTCAGTCAAGGTCAGCTGCTATTGTTGTAAACATCAAGCCTAAAGAGCAGGGGCAGTGTCAAGATCAGGATCTCAAGTGTTATGAGCAGGTGAAGATGGGTTACGACCAGCAGTTCAGAAACAGTCACAGGCCCTGAGAAGATTCATGGGTGATCCTGCCTGATTTAAAGAGCTAGAACTGGACCAATATTTCCTGCCTCACCAACTGCCCCTTGCCTTCTTCCTTCCCCTGCTTACCTGGGATTCCTGGATCACATGCTAGATTCCAGGACCAGGGTGGGGATGTCAGGAGACGCACACACCGGCGCTCTACTTACTACCAGCTCTACTGCTCCTGTTGGGATCCCATGTCTTGTTGGCCTGAGGCAGAGAAGCTGCTCCCAGGAGGCTGGGCTTTGCCTTTCTAATGCTTTGGGGTATCAGAAGGAATATTTCAATCCAAGGTCATTCCCCATAAGGGCTTGAAGGACCTTAAAAGAGAGGCAGCATTATGTACTGGTTGGAGCCAGACTGCTTGGATTCAAATCCCAGCTCTGCAGCTTTATCAACTATGTGAACTTGGGCTAGTCAACTGCTTTGATCCTCAATTTCCTTATCTGTTAAATGGGAGTAATAACAGTACCTGCTTCATAGAGTTCTTAAGAGGAAAATAAATTAAGGTATATGTATAAAGTGTTACAATAATGCCTGACACAAGGACATTCTCAATTATGTTAGTTATTGTTAAGAAGCTCAACAGTGTAGTGGAGCAATCGGATTTGTGCCCACATACTTCTGTTCAGGGTGACAGCCTTTCTCCACCTTGCTGCCCTGGGACTCCCATACCAGCTTCCACATTTTACAGGCTGAGAACCCAGAAAAAGAAAGATCTTGCTTGTGGTCATGCGTGGCATCACTGGCAAAAAAGGGACCCATGGAATTTCCAATGCCACTTCCAGCATCCCCACTTGCTTAGGTCTTGGGGTGTTTTTGTGAGCAGGGATGACTTCTGGTCCAGAGCAGAGAAGGTGTTCAGGAAGTGACAGAGTCAGGGCTTTCAAACACCTGTCCCTCTTGAGTCACCAACTAAAGTGGCCAGGGATTTGTCTGCTAATGGAGCTGCTGCTAGGGCCCCAGGCCCCAGAGAGAAGACATAGCCTGCATCCGGGAGAATGGACAGCAAAATGGATTCAAGGAGAAATGGGACTGTTCCGACGGGAGAGGGAGAGGGAGGGGGAGGGGGAGAGGGAAAGGGAGAGGGAAGGGGAGGGGAGGGGAGGGGAGGGGAGGGGAGGGGAGGGACTCACTGGTTGCTCTTCAGCGAGCCTGGACCAGGAGTTTCTGGGACCAGCCAGAGAACCTTCGCCTCCACCCTTGGCCTGCAGCTCCCCTACCCCGCTATCGCCCAGGCCACCTCAACTTTCGCTCCTTCGGCAGAAGCCCCGCCTCTTTCACCGCCGCTCTTGGGCATTCCTGCTCCCATTGGACCAGTCCCCCAGATGCCCCGCCCCACTTTTGACAGCTGCTTAGAAATCCCTTCCCTGCACGTGGCCCAGCGGGAGACTTTCTGCTCCTCCTTTCGCCCCCAATTTGGAATAAAAGAGTTTTCCCACAACCCTGGGTCGGGCGTTCTCAGCTGCCATTGCAGCTGGGCGGCGCGGCCGAACTTAAGGGAGACCCTCGAGTGCGGGGAGGAGGTGTTCCCGGGGCCCTGAAACCTTCCAGACCCGCTCAGTGTAAACCGCCTCGGGTTTGTGTCAACATCCGAGGCCGGAGACTGGCGGCAGCTGGGGACCGGCTCCGACTAGAGACGGGGAGATGGGAGGGTGGGGGAGTGAAGGGGTCTATAGGATAGGCAGAGGGGTCCTTTTAGGGGAGATCCCGAGAGGTCTTTGGGGGTTCCGCGAGACATAAGGACCGCTGTCTGGGCAGGGCTTGCTTGGAATGAGGGGTTTACGGGGCCCACGACTGGCGCGGAGCCGGAGAGGCTGGGTCCTTCGCCATTCGTGCTGGGCTCTCCGCGCCCGCCCACCCTCCTCTTCCGTTTCAAGGCGCGAGGGGAGCGAGCGTGATGGAGGGGTGATGGCGAAGGCGTGGGTCGCTGACCATCCCATCTCCTCCCTCCCCTGCTCCTCGGCACTGCTCTTCGCCTTCCTCCGAATTCGGGTGGGATATGGAGAGGGGCACATGCTGTGACTCATCCCCTCTTCCATCTCCACCCCCGCTGGGGCCCAGCAGAAGAAGGCTTAGAGACTAGGCTGTGGCTCTCCCGTTTCCATAGCAACCATGCGGTTGTTTTTTGAGAATCCACTTCAATCGTCGACACTTCTCACCCCAGACTGTGGCCGGGGGTCTGAGCCTCGAGGGGGGCTACTGAGGGGGTTACAGCCCTCCTCCTTCCTCACGACTCCGGGAAGGTCAGCGCGGGCGGGCGGGGCGCGCTCCTGCGGCCGGGCCTCACTGGCCGCTGGGTCCCCACCTGAAACTCCGCCTGCCACTCTGCCCCAGAGGAACCAATCAACGCCCAACCTGCCGGGGTGAGGCGGGGTTTATACAAATCGTGTTGCCTCCGAGAGACACTTAGTGACTCAAGAGCTGGGAGGCGTCTCCGGCGCGGACCTTGGAGAATCTGGCCGCCAAGCTGCGAGCCAGTCTTGGTCCCCGAGGCCGGCTGAGGCTCGGAGCCATCCAGCGACTCGGCGAGCGGCCTCAGGTAACGCGGGTGGGGCTGGGCGGAGGCCTTTGTCCCCTCACCCTCCACTCTCTATTTTCAGCCTCGTGTCCTGCCCGCTCTGATTCATCTCCCTGACCCCAGGTTCTGCCATAGAGTGAAGCATCTGGAGGGTGGACAGTCACCCAAGTCCAGGTCCCGTGCGTCCCAGGAAAGGGGCCAGAGCTGCTTCCTTATCCCTAGCTCAGGTAAGAACAACCACGGCTCTGGCCCCCAACACACCCACACACACACACCTGGGGGTGCAGTGTTGCTGGTACTAGAGGAGGCACCAGTCAACCTCCCTCCTTTGGAGATAGGTAATCCACCTAGTCCCATAGCAACCTCCCACCTCCGTAGATAGCCCCCACCCACATCACCCAGCCCCACCAGCAGCTCAGCTCCTCCCCCTCTTAAAAAACTCCAACCCTCCCTTCTGCCTTCTTACAACATTCTCTCAACAGCATCCCCTCTCCATGGTCTCAGTGCTAGGCAGAGACCCCATGTTTGGCCTCTTGTATCCTGGCCGAAGGATGAACCAGGGGCTCCACGGCCCAGCAGACCACCCATACCTGTCAATCACTGCTGCAAAGGTCCCAGCCTCCTCCATTCCCCTCACCCCTCAGAGCCAAAGCACCAAGTCCTCTCATTTTTCCTATCGAATATCTTTCTAATTTGTACCTTCTCTGGCCTTCTTGTACCCATTCACTCCCTCTGAGTTCCTATCTTCCTGCTGCTCTGCAGGGCTATGCCAAAGCTCCATGCGGACTATGTTGCTCCTGGGGGTAAGAAAAGCTGGGTTCAAATCTTGCCTTTGCCTCAGTGCTGTCTGGCTTTGTCCAAGTCACCTCCCTCTCTGATCCTTCATGAAATGAGGAAGGGGTGAGACTAAGGGTGGCCTGGATGAGATGGTCTTGAACAGCCCTCAAACAGTGACACACTCTGGTTCTACAGCTGATTATGAGAAAACAGGACCCTTTCCCTCTATCCCTGAATCATGAGGATGTTTCAAAGAGGAGGCCTGCGAGCTTTAGTTCTCACTGAAGAGACATTGCTTCTTACACAGGCCTAGGTCCCAGCCATCCCCTACCTCCCACATACACACACTCCCCAAGCCTGGGCCCCTTCTCGGCTGGTAGGAGTCCCTCCTAGACCAGCAGCCCAAATGACATGGACAGCTCCCAGGTAGAGGTGGCCAACAGGATCCACACTCTTTTTATTATCCCCTGCCTCTCACTAGCAAGGAGAGGGAGAAGGCCTGGCTGCTGCCACTATGGCTGCTGCTTGGAGAAGAGCAAAAGAAGGAGAAGAAAGAGAGAAAAATCTCCTGACCAGGGAGCTGTTGTCACCATGGCAACCATCTCAGCACCAGCTTCTCTGAAGCTGGGTGAGGGTGTGGGATTATCGCATCCCTCAGTCCCTCCCACCCTCACTGCTGTCTCCCCATTTTAAGCCCACAGCCCTGAACTCTGCCCTCTGGAAGAAGCCTCTGGGCACACAGGGCAGTGGTTTTGTGCATGGCCTTATGCCAGCTCCTTCTCAGCTGGAGGGCAGCCCACAAGAGGTAAGCAGAGGAGCCTGTGCACGATCAGCAGGGCTACAGTGCCAACAGAACATGCCCCCAGTGCGTTCTGGCCTTCGCCTTGCTGCTGATGGGCTCTGCTTTACCTTGGGTGAACCCTTCCTTCTGCCCGGTCTGGCTTACATTGTCTCTGAAGTTGGTGCAATGGCAGGAGAACGCAGATAAAACAGCCTGATGCTGTTCTACGGAGGAAGACGGGGTTCTGTCCCTCATGTGATCCCCCAAGGGATATTCACCGAACATCACTGGGTTCTGGGCACAGCCCCTATGTTTCTTCAGGGCAGTTCTGAGCAGCCACAGAGGGACAGAGTGGGAACACATGTGGGGCAGCTGCAAGAGGACAAACTTAGGGACAATAAAAAGAGCACTTTTCTCATTCTTCAAGCTTCTCCAAAGTGGACTGGGTTGTATTGGGAGGGGACAAGCTTTGCCATTGAGCAAAAAGGTCTGGAGGACTTTTTATGGCTGAGGCAAAGGTTTAATGCAGAGGCCTCTCCCAAATCAGGCTCCACTGTAGAATTCTTAGAGCTCCAGGTGAGGGTCAGAGAGCTCTGACGTCTCCATAGTTGTGGGGCTCAACCCCATAGCCTCACAGGTCTACTCATGCCCGAAGTGCTGCTTCTATGCTGCTGACTGTCCAGGCCCGCAGGCTGATTATAGCTGCGTGAGTCCAGGAAAGAAGGAAGGGTATTAGGGGAGAGGAAACCAGGTAAGCAATAGGTGAGCTAGGTTCTGGCTGTGAGAGGCTTGGCTTGAAAGGAGCATATAGTTGTGAGGGGAGCCGTGACAGGTGAGGCTAGACAGGTGGGCACCTTGACGCCAGATTCTAGAGGATTCTGGAGTTTGAGGGGCACTGTGGACATGACCGCCTCTTGCCTCTATTGTACTTCTGGGCAAAACCAGGAAAGACATTCTCTTGGAGGAGGGAGTCAGAGGAAAGGCACTTCCTCTGCGGCAATTGAGTCTCCGGGCATGGCTTGCCCAGTGGGGTCCCAGCTGGACTTCAGCCCCCTTGGCTGTGCCTCTGGCCCTCACTATGGCGAGAGAACGAACACAATGATGTTTCTCTGAGCACTTCACAAGAAGGAACAATAGGATTTGGTGGCAAGTTGCACCTGGGGAAAAGGGAGAGGGGAAAACTAAAGGTAACTAACATGGCATTTCCCCCTTGGGATGAGGGGGAAGGAAGGGGCAATGGAGAGAGGACAGCTATAGGTTGAAGATGAGTTTGGTCGTAGATGTGCTGGGTTAGAGGTGCTGGTGGGCTACCCCAAGGGATGGCTATTTCCTGGGTGTCAGACACCATTGCCTGGAGCTCAGCAAGATGGTCTCACTGAAGCTAAGAGGGAGATCAAAACTATGGTTTACCCAAAAGACAAGTAGGAGTGGGGAAGGCTTGAACTGGACAAGAGTAGCCATGATTTGGAGGGCGTGGTTCAGGCAGTAGCATGGATCAGCTTAGGTGCTTATCTGGGCCCTACCACTGACCCACTGTGTAACCCTCTGCATTTTCACTACCATAAGGGGATGATCTTAAAGGGCACTGCCAGCTTTGACCTGCTGATCGGAGAGCTAGAGGAAATAAGGAGAGATGAAGGAGGAGACCGAGTCCTCAGTGGGCCTGGGACTGAATGGGGGCCAGGAACAGGTACAGCCCCAGTCAGAGAATTGTGGGAGGGGGCAGAAAAAGGGCAGAAGGCGGGAGCCACACAGACACTACAACACACAGCAACTGTGCGCTCTGACAGATCTGCAGTCTCGTGCGTTGGCGTGCTGCCACCCACATCCCGCACCTCATGCAGACACTCAGGCGCATTTCACAGGAGACAGTGACAGGGGCTCTGCCTCGCTCATCAGGCACCTCCACCTCTGGGTTCTCTGCTTCTTTGACTATACCTCGAGTCTTCATTGTGCTTTGGACTTGAGGAGGGGACTGCTGGGTTTGGAGCCTGCCTCCTTCTGTCCATGGTGTTCCAGAGACGTCCTTGACTCTGGTTCCACTGCAGCTGTTTTGAACCCCACATTTCCAGGTTCCTGCATGCATCCTGTTCCCTGGCTTCTCCTGGGGGCATATAGGATTCCTCATTCTCTGAGGGTGGTAGGTGGGGGGGGGGGGGTGTAGCTATCCCCACTGCTCCTTGATCTTCCTCCTGGCCCATGAGAGTAATCTGAGGCTCATAGATACCCTGTAACTAACTGGAGGTCATGCAGCAAGGGAGGGGGTTTGGAACAGACCAATTTCTGGTTGTTTGTGGAGTTCCCAGCAGCAAAGATAGCAGCCACACTAGCCTGGGCTGGGCTGTAAAAATG
Source organism: Phyllostomus discolor (assembly GCF_004126475.2). Classification (NCBI taxonomy): domain Eukaryota; kingdom Metazoa; phylum Chordata; class Mammalia; order Chiroptera; family Phyllostomidae; genus Phyllostomus; species Phyllostomus discolor. The sequence goes on along the minus strand of NC_040907.2, from coordinate 26,545,122 downwards.
GCATTCCTTCTGCTGACCTGAGGGCTTCCTTTTCCAGAGCGTCTTCATGACAGACTGCCCTGGGGTTGGAGTCTGGTGCCATTCCGAAGACTCCAGGCAGGTCAAGGTCTCTTCCCAGGCCATGTCTTGGGAAACTCAAGCTCTGGAGAGACATTCCTCCCATGGAATTCAGACAGGCTGTCCACCCAGCCTCCAGGGCTTGGTGCAGTATCACTCTGGCCAGGCTTCCTGGAAAGGCTGTACCCTCCTCTGCAAACACTTCTCCTAGCACAGGCTGCCCAAGGGGCTCATGTTCCAGCTGAGGACTCACTCTTCACCCACCCCAAAATCCACTCAACCCCAGATCTGAGCATCTGCCCAAACTCCTCTGTCCCTCTCACCCCACATCCATTCAGTCACCAAGTCCTGCCAATGCCCACTCCTAACAGCTCTCAGCCCATCCCCATCTCTTCACAGCTCTCACCTCGGCACCCTCACCTATCACCCGCACTGTGCAGCAGGCCCTTCTCCGCTCTCCCTACCGCCCCCACCCAGGCCATTTGCACACTGTAGCCAAAGGAAAACTTCTAAAACACAATCCTTCTCCCTGGGTCCCCAGTACCTAGTTCAGGACCTCCCATACTGGACGCATTCTATAAGGGTTGTGGAATGAATGCTGTCTTCCTAGCCCTTGCTTTAAAACCCCAAGAGCTTCTGTCCCCTCTGGGTAAAGGCCAAACTCCTTGGCATGGATTGAAGGTCCTTTACAAGCAGCCACCTACCTCTTTGACCTAAATACAAGTTATTGAAAGCTGGCTCGTGTCTACTTTATCCGCATGACTGGCGCAGGGCCTGCCACACAGTCAGCCTCAACCATGCTCAGGGAATGAGGGAACTAATGAAAAGATGGGTGTAGTCAGGGCCATCAGTGCTACCAGCTAGGACTCCTGTTTGTACAGAAGGAAGTGGGAGAGAAGCTTCCTGCTGGGATGGCCTGGAAGGCCTCGAGGCAGGACTTGGGAGATGGTGCCAGTGGGGACACGTGAGGAGCCCGCCTCGGGTCCCTGGTAGGAGAGGAGCCTGAGAGGCAGGTGGTGCTGAGTGTGAAAGATCTGAAAAGCAAGGAGGGAATTAAGACTGTGGTCTATGGGCGTGGGGAGCTACGGAAGGTTACACAGGAGAGGAGAGGACGAAGGATATGGCACGCAGCACCTGTCCGTGAAAAGGGGGAGAGCTGAGACCCGAAAGGCTATAGGGATCCTGGGTGCCAGGAGCAGAAACCTGCAGGAGGAGAGAGGAGCGGCCTGCTGCTGTGGAGGCCCTTTTATGGGGGAGAGTAATGAGGGGAAGGGACCCCTCCTCCGGTGTTGTGGGGGGCGGGGTGGAGAGGGGAGGTGCGAAATCCTGTGGGAAGGGATGGGTGAAGGATGGAGCCCAGCTGTAGGAGGATGGGGCTTGTTGAGCGTGGTGGTGAGAGGATACTACCCTGCTGTGGAAGGAGGGATCCTGGCTATGGGAATGTGGGTTTGCTACGGGTGGGGGCTGTTGTGGAGAAAGGGAACCCTGGTTTACAGACATGGAGGACCCCTGCTGAGGTGCCTTGCGCCTGTCCCCCAGGCCCCGCCATGGGGAAGACCAACAGCAAGCTGGCCCCAGAGGTGCTGGAGGACCTGGTTCAGAACACGGAGTTCAGCGAGCAGGAGCTGAAGCAGTGGTACAAGGGCTTCCTGAAGGACTGCCCCAGCGGCATCCTCAACCTGGAGGAGTTCCAGCAGCTCTACATCAAGGTGGGCGGGCCAGGGCGCGCGGGCGGGGGCGGGGCGGGGGCGGGGCCAGGCACCCAGGGGGCGGGCCGGAGGCGAGGCGGGGCTGCAGCTGAGCCCGGACCCCCCGCGTCCCCGCCTCAGTTCTTCCCCTACGGCGACGCCTCCAAGTTTGCCCAGCACGCCTTCCGCACCTTCGACAAGAACGGCGACGGCACTATCGACTTCCGGGAGTTCATCTGCGCCCTTTCGGTCACTTCCCGCGGCAGCTTCGAGCAGAAACTCAACTGGGCCTTCGAGATGTACGACCTGGACGGCGACGGGCGCATCACGCGCCTGGAGATGCTGGAGATCATCGAGGTGCGCTGGCTGGGGTTGGATCCTAGAGGCCGGGATGTGCTGGGGTGGCGCGCCCCCTGTCTTCGCAGCCGGGCCCTTCTCTGGTGCCGCCGTCTCCGGCCACGCTCCTCCCGGGCCTCCGGAGCCTCCCTGGCACCCCCACTCAGCCCCCATCCCGCCTCGCAGGATTCAGTGGCTAAGTAGCATGGGTTGGATGCTTGGTGTTGGACAGGTAAGTACTTTACCCACCAACCCTAGGGGCTAGGTACTGTCAGAAACCCCATTTTATAAGGAAACGTAGCAGCTGGTGGTTCATGATTCAAATCCAAGAGAGTCTGACTCCAGAGCCGAAGTTCTCTTAGCTCGTTATTCTTTCAACAAATATGTATTGAATGCCCGCCACATGCCAGGCACTGTTCAAAGGTCCTGCTTTCATGGGACATTTTCTCTAGTGAGAAAAATTTAAAGCAACAACCAAACTAGGCTATGTCAGGCAGTAAATGTTGTAAAAAAGATAAGCGAAGCACAAGGGAGAGAGCATGGAAGAAAGCGATTTTCTGAGGCGAAATGTGAGCAGCTGCCTGAATAAGGTGAGGGAGCCAACCGCACAGATGTCTGGGGAGGGGGCTCCGTGCACGGGGAATAATAAATGCAAAGACCCCGAGATTAGATTGTATTTGCAGTGTTCAAGGAGTGGTTGGGGGCCAGGGTGGGAGAGAGAGGTGAGCAAGGGGAGAGTGGTAGGAAGGAGGTCAGGCAGGCAGCCGGGAGCCCAGTCACTTGGCATCTCATGGCCTGGGGCAGACACTTGACTATGCTGAGTGTGACGGGAAGCCAAGCAGGGCTCTCTCTAATCGGTACAGAGAATAGACTAAGGGGCGAGGGGAGAGCATCAGAAGCAAGGAGGCTGGTTAGGAGGCTTCCACTTCCACGGAAGCCCAGTCAGCAGCTGATGGAGGTGACCACCGTGGAGAGTCACTCAGTGGAAGTGGTTAGATATGCGATTTATTGCAAAATCAGGGCTGACGAGGTCGGCTGAAGGATTGGATGTGGGCGTGAGAGAAGGATAGTCAAGAATGGTGTCAAGGTTTTTGGTCTGAACAAGCAAAAGAATGAACCTGATATTTCCTGACACAGGGAATGCCTGGGGAGGAGCAGGTTGGACGTGAAGAGTTGGGTTTCAGAAACAGTAGTTTGGGATGCTCACTGAATAAACCATCCGAATGACTGCACATCACCTGCCAGCATCCTCAACATTTCCCAGTGTTCTCCCTGTCCCCTCCCAAACCCACACCGTTGACCCCAATCCTCCCTGCCCCCTGTGCCTCCCCAGGCTATCTACAAGATGGTGGGCACCGTGATCATGATGCGCATGAACCAGGATGGGCTCACGCCCCAGCAGCGTGTGGACAAGATCTTCAAGAAGATGGACCAGGATAAGGATGACCAGATTACCCTGGAGGAGTTCAAGGAGGCGGCCAAGAGCGACCCATCCATCGTGCTGCTGCTGCAGTGCGACATGCAGAAATAGAGAGTGGAGGCTGGTGAGGGGCAGGGCCCCTGGCCAGGAGAAGCGTTAGCCACCTCCCAACCCCATGATCTCTCTGGTTGGCCCTTCCCCAGGGGGAGGGGTACTCCAGCTTCACCCTCTGGCCCACCCACCCCTCTGTGCAAGCCCTTGCTCCCTCAGTCAAGATCTTTGAGGGACCACCTCACCCTGGAAAAGAGGCAGATCCTCAGGTATCCTGTGTTCTAGCACCACCCCCAGTCTTGGCCCAGAACTAACACCTGCTGGGCATAGGGGAGTTGGCTTTTGCCCTTACTGGTAGGGTTAAGGAGGGAGTATGGTGTTCTGCTTTGAAAGTCTGTTCTTCCTGGGATTATGCTTTATAGAATGTGATCCCACATACCCCAGTTAAAGGGCCAGATTGGCTCTGTCCTGTGCTGAAGACCTAGATCCCTTAAAGGTGGTCTCTGCCCTGCCCCCTCAACTCTACCCTTCTGGCCCTGTCTTTGGAGCATTCATTCAGTCCTTTTTTCAGCTAATACTTACTGAGCACCTGTTCAATGCCAGGCACCTGCAGGTGCTGAGGATATGGTGGCCTACAGGACACATTTTGTGTTCCCTGGAAGCTCCTAGAGCAGTGAGGCGGGCTTCCAGTGGTCAGAGTCACAGATGAGGGTGTCGAACACAGCTGAGCCGAGGGTGTGGTAAAGCTGGTTAACTTGAGAGGAGCTATTATATTGAATCTTTCCACTCAGTCCTACACAGAGCCGCAGAAGGATGAAATGAAAAGTGTTTGGAGGTCTAGGAACCATGTGAGTGGAAGTTTTAAGAAAAATTTAAATTTATGTAATACTTATTTTTTCAGTACCCTTAAAAGGAGCTGAAGTCATTTTATTAGTCTAGGGTATTAAAACATACTTTATATTACTCGATTTCTTATAAAATGATCAAATGAATGTAGAAATGCCACTTTTCACGGGGAAAAAGAGCTGAGAAAAAAAGAGGGAAAACACCACTAAACTCACCAGAAACACCTTTTCTTATCAGGCTAAATCCTCAGCTGCACCATCAGCAGCTTCTTTTCTGATGATCTCTTTCAGCGCAGTGAGCAACGCTGTTGCACACCCCCCTGGTTGGGTGCTGTCTGCAGAAACACACACACACACACACACACACACACACACAAGATTTGCCAAGATTGAGGCTGTGCCTTTCCCACATCTTGGTAGTTCCTTAGTGGATTTGGTCTACTTTCAAGGATGGGCTTGTTCTTTCACTGCTACAGAAGCAGAAGGAGCTAGAAGAAGAGGAAGGACCACCTGGCCACTCTTTAGGCTGCCAGGCTGCGTTTATGGACCAAATGCTTAGAAACGTACTGGGCATGCTCCATTTGAAAAGCTTTCTCTAACCCCAAATCTGAAATCTGCCAGGTAATTTGTCTTCTCAGTGCACTGGCTTTGCTTTCCAACGTCTGCTTTCTGATTCTGGATCCATGAGCTACACAGCTGCATGCTTTGCTAGAAAACTCATCTTGCTTCTTCAAGTCTTTCACTTTACACTCTCCTGTACCTGTGGTCAGAAATTAGCTTTGACGTGCAATGACAGTTGATTTCCTCTTGAACCGCTGGTGAAAACAGTCTAGTACACAGGTGCTGCCAGCCCAGGGTGGGAGCAGGGAGTGGTTGCTGAGTCGGGGGGGTGTGGATTGTATCAGCAGGAAAGCAATGCAGCACACATTTTACTTCTAGGTGTTCACCTTCCCTCCCTCTCTGCAGGTGGAAACTCTAGGGCACAGGTGGCAAACACAAAGTCCAAGGGCCAAATCTGGCCCTCCACCTTGTGTTGTCCTGCCTGGCACCTTGTTTCTACCCAGTGGCAGCACTGAGCTGTTGCTTAACTGTTAAGGAGTAGTTACATTTATACAGCCCTAAAATGACATTTGGCCCTTGGAAAGCAATCATAAGGCTGATGTGGCCCCCGGTTACAATGAGTTTGACACCCCTGCTCTAGGGGATGCTGACCTTTGGTCCCCAACTCTTTTGGGCCTTTCTTCTTGCTGCTCTTGAAGGTAGCAAGGCCGCTGGATTCCCACCCTCTTTCTCTCCTCCTAGCACCAGCCACATGGTAAGGCTGGGGCACTCACATCCTCAGGCAGTAACCAGCGTGCTTTTATCTAGTGACACCTCGGACGATGTCCCGTTGCTCCCAGGAGCTGCCCACTGGGCGTGTCTTGTGCTGTCAGTGCACCACAGGTGCAGATACTCAACAGCCTGGCTCAGCTGACACTTCCGATGGAAGGCTTTTTACAAAGTGGGGTTCCTCTCCCCCAAATGTTGAATCTAACCCACCTCCCAATCACACAGAACTTACGGCTTTTGAAGGCTTGCCACCTACTCCATCCCATTCTACACTCAAAGCCTAGGGAAGTAAGGATTTTCATTCCCTTTCTCCAGACTTGGAAACTGAGGCACAGTGTGTCCATGGTGCAAAAGCACATAGTCAGGAATGGGCACAGCACCAAGACTTGAACCCAAGGCCTTAAGCAGGGTTCTTCCCTTCAGAGTCTTTCTCAGGCTCATTTGATTCTGAGTTGTACGGAGGTCAACTGTGGGGCAAGCTAAGTTGGTTGTGGTCTTTTACAAGCTTCCTGCTGAGGCTGTGGTCTTCCAAAAAGAAACTGAATCTTGGTTGAAGACTCCACATTTTCAAGCATCTTGTTTTCTGTTTCTGGGCAGCTCTGCTAATAAGTCAGTGCGGTCCTAGGAGGCTCTCACTCAGAAGCTGGGAAGCATCTTGCACTGTCTTTGCCATCATCTTCCTCCCTAAGAGAACTGCTTTTGTTTTTTCCCAACTGGTAGGCAAGTCCTACCTGTGAGGGTATGTTTGATCACTCCAAGCTTTTGGACACATACCCCTGGGTGATGTTTGCTGGTGAGGCCAAAGAATCTCATGCAGCCCATCAGTGTCGGACACCTAACACCAGGCCGGGAACCTGGCCCACCATCTTGCTAATGGGAGGAGCCACAGGCAGGCCAGGCCTTGCTCCCATGTGTTCCTGTGGTAGAGCACTGGCCCTACTGTGAGAAGAGAGGCAGCCCTCCCATCTCTGCCCCAGCTGGGAGGGACCTGTCACAGAGCACAGGGTTAACAGAGATTGAAGTATGACTCGCATAGACTCAAAGATATACAGACAGTTAAAACATTGATATATACAAACTCCCCAAACTCCCCTTTGAAGTTCTGTATCTTCTTGCAGCAACTCTGAATTGCAAAATTCTAACTTCTGCCTTCTAACTGTACTCTGCTTTCATTCAACCTTTGAGCTAATTGATGAGCTCCTTCCTATCTCTACAAATCATCAGCAAGGGCTACTTCAGGTGGCCACTCCAGCCCTTTGGGCTCTAGTCAGGATTACATAACTTACCTGAAATCAAAAATTAAGAAAAAGGAAGCTTATATGCAAAAGCTCTGCATCTTTTCCTGATGATGGCAGAGTCCCTGGAGGTAGAAATTCTGCTGGAGAGAGAGAGAGAGAGAGAGAGAGAGAGAGAGAGAGAGAAGGAGGAAGAGGAGGGGAGGGGAGACAAAGGAAAAAATAAGAGAATAAGCTGAGGTTTCAAGGCAAGGTAGTAAGCTGACACTGTAAATATTTTTACACAAAACTTTACTAAAGCAACAAAGATTCCCTGAAGATCCACCCTGGATGAGGCTTTGTGCTGACTTTAGAAATCATTGTGGGGGAAGAATACATTTCCTACATATTTTATTCATCAGTTTTGAAAAAAAATTCAAATCTTGCCATTGAAAAGTCTAAGAAAAATATGGGATTGTCTTTCTGAAAATTTCAGGGTTTTCTTTTACCTTTGCCAGAGTGTGGGGGCAGGACCGGGCCTCCCAGGGTGTCTGGCCCTTCCTGCTCGGTGGAGGTTCTGGGAGTGAGGAGGCCTGGGGCAGGAGGGGGTGGTGGGTGGCCCCGGGGGCCCTCCCAACTCACCACTGTGGCGCCTGTGTCCCCTTCAGATGCGCTGCTCCTGGCTGTGCTCACAGTGACCGTCCTCACTGTTCACCCCTGTGCTGTGTGGTGTTTTTTTTTCACTGACAGTGAATAAAAGGTGTGGCTGTGCTGACTGAGGCTTCCTACTCTTCCCTGAGCTGGGATAGGGCTGGGGGGCGGGGGGCGGGGGGCGGGAAGCTCACACATGGGAGCACCGCTGCAGCAACTCCTTGGGACTGAGGTCCTCCCTCTGGTGAGGACTCTGGTTACAGGAAACAGAGACCCACTCAACAGTTCAAAGAAAGGATTGAGCAGATTACAAGGGACCCTAAAGATGGGAAATCAAGAATGAGTGGGCCTTATGTGAACTAGAACTAAAAATGGGCCTCTCTCTTTTCTCTGGGCCTCACAGGCTCTCATCCCCTTGGCAATATTTGCATTTGTGTTCTTTTCCTTGGTTTCTCTTCAGATTTTCTAGTTTTCCCTGTTTGAAGCGGCTGCATCCCAGCCCTGTATCAAGACTCACTGGTGACGACAACGACAACACTCCTCTGTGTATCAAGCAAAAGAATCTGATCGGTTCAGCTTAGCTTCCGGCGGGACCCCTTGGTCCAGTCGTCTATGGCCCGACCAGATGCTGCTACGTGGGGTCTGCAAGGTGGAGCAATTCCCCCAGAAGGGAGCCAGCGGAGGCGGAGAGAGGGGCTTAGTTTCTCCCTCTGTCCAGTGAAGGCTTCACACAAGCCCAGATGAGCAGACGGTGGGCACTGGGGAGAAAGGTTGGGAGCCAGTGCCACAGTGGCCCATGTGGTGCCCTCTGCACGAATTAGGAAAAGGGGTGCCCCCTGAGTGGAAGCACCCCCGTAGGTATGCAGCCAGACCAGCAGATGGCACCTTTGGGCTAATTAAGAAAACATGCTCCTTCTTCGGAACAAACACGGCCTCTTATGCCAGGATGCATGTGGAGCAAGACCAGAATTTCAGCCCCTGCCTGCCCTGCTGGTCAGAGGTTGTGAGGTGCCTTACTTGCTTGTCACGTCAGGGGTCCCCAACCCCGGCCACCTGAGCTCCACTTCCTGTGTCCTTCCACAACCTACCCCCCTACCTTCCGCAAAACTGGTCCCTGGTTCTAAAAGTGTTGGGGACCTCTGTGTTACACCATTCATAGGAGCCCAGCCCAGAGCCCTGAGACCCCCACTGACCCAAATATGGTAGGGGCTGGGAATGGGAGTTGGTGGTGAAGTGTTCTTCTCAGAAGACCCCTCAATACTCAGGGAGGCACTGTTCCCTGATGGGCATTGGGAGCAGTGACAGCTGTGGGCGCCTGCTTGCTCCTGAAACGCTCAGTTGCTTTTTACAAGGGCTTTCTCAAGGACGCTCGGAGGGGGCCGCTTCCTTGGCAGGAAGCAATTAGGATGGAGGAAGGAGGCTGACCTGGCCTCGGGGCAACCATGAACCTAAGGAGGTGACTCAGAAGTCTGAGAACTTGGGGCTGCTATTCCCAGCCGAAGCCACACTCGGGGGATGGGGAGTCCTGTCCCCTGCCTGTCTTGGATGTTTAAGATCTCCTGAAAGCTTTCCCCATAGGCCCTCCTCATCCCTAGCCCAGGTTAGTCCACCTGCTGCTTTCAGGCTTGCTCTTCATGCTGTTTGTCTGCCCCACAGAAACCAGAGTGATCTCCCTCAAGCACAGATCTGACCATGTCAACTCCTTGAAAGCCTCCCCTGCCCTCAGCATCATAAACTCCTTAAAAGTCTCTCAACGTCCTGCGTGATCTTCCACCTGCTGAGTTCAAAAGCCTGTTCTTCCCCCACCTCCCTCTCCTGCACCGTACCTTTGAGACACCCTGAATTTCCCTCAGGGATCTCTTAGGCTCCTGCACCTGGACACAGGCCATCGCCCCTCTCTGGGCCACCCATTCATTGTCCTGTCTCAATGATCTCCTCCGTGAAACCCTCCCAAACCTCAAACAGTGGGCCCCTCATGGGTACACAGTCCATCACAGTTATCATACAGCTTCCCCTGTGATGCCCTGTCCGATGAGCACCTGTGTCCGTCTCCAAGTAAAGCGGACTGGATTAGTTGAGGCCAATTCAAACAAGCTCAAGTAAAAAGGGAGGCTTAGTGGCTCATGTAATTGGGAAGTTCAGGCTCTGCTGGATCCAGAGGCTCAATGTTGCACCACCCCCCCACCCGCCCGCTCCCTGCTTCTGCTTCCCTCTCTGTGCTCCAGATGGGCATATCCCGCGATCTTTCACCTGCCTCAGGGGAAGATGGGTTCTCCAATCCCATTGTCTCAAATTAATAACCCCAGAGAAGAAAGAGTCAGATCTCCCAGTACCCCTATACAAGAGTATGGGAGAGTGGCCCAGCTGGGGCCGCATGCTCATCCTTGGCTTCATCTCTGTGTCCAAGGAAATAGGATTTTACAGTTGGCCAGGACCAAGTCACATGCCTACTCCTATAACCAGGGAGGCAGGGAAGCAGAGACAGTCACCAGAAGAAGAGGGAGGGGAAGGTTGCTAGTCCAAAACAAACAAACAAATGCCACCAACTTTTGGTGGTCAGGGTGCATTTGCTGAAGTGCTATGGCGAATTTTATGGAAATTTAGAGGCGGGCACTGTAGCCAGGGCCTCAGCTGGGACTTGGGCAACTGTGGGGACCAGAGGCAGCTCCCTCTCAGGGCAGCAGGTTCCTCTTCCGTGAAGTCGGCAGTGCCTTCTGCACATTGGCCCCTTCTGCTCGCAAAGCTTCTGCCCACTTGGTTGTATGTCGCACATGACTACAGCTCGCTAAGGCTCACCCAGATCTCTTGGGCACTGACTGCCTTTCACAGCATCCTCAGCTTCACTCTTGTGAAGCTTTCTGGTCCCTGTTTCCCAATTCCCAGTTGCAAAAGTTGATCTGGCCCAGACCAACTTTTCAACCCAGGCCACACAAGTCCAAGGTCACTGGGCAGCATGGGGATGGCTTGCCCTTGTGTCAGGTGCTCACTTCCACCCAGGTAACCACCCTAGATGTTCTTCCTAAGTGTCCTCCTCCGCCTCCATGAGGCACCTGAGAATAATGGACCCCTTCCTAGAGTTTCATTATTTATTGCTGTGTAATACTCGACCCCAAAACTTAGTGCTTAAAACAACATTTTATTTATTTTTTTATGATTCTCTGGGTTGACTGGGCTCTGCTGGGAGGTTTTCCTGCTTCGTGGCTGGGGTCACAGCATCTCACTGGCGCTGAGCTGAGGCTGGAACAGCCGCAGTGGCCTCACTCATATGCTGACAGTCGCTGGGTAATTGATGCTGACAGTCGCTGCAGAAGTCACTGTTCTCCACTGGCTACTTGTCCTCCAGAGCTGCTCCACCTCACCATATGGACTTCCTGGAAGGGCAGCCCAGACTTCTTTACCTAGGAGCTGGACCCCAAAAGGGCAACAGTGGAATCTGAAGGGCCTCTAAGGTTTAAGCTCAGAAACTGTATAACATCGCTTCTACAGCATTCTATTAGTTAACTCAAGACACCAGGTTAGCTCAGATTCCATCCCACCTCGGGATGGGAGACGTGTCAAAGCCATATTGCTGAAGGGCAGGCAGGGTGGGAGAGAGTTGGGGGTCATCTGTGGAAAGAATCTACCAAGGCTGGAGAAGGGCAAGTGGAAACACTTCCCCAATCCTAATTTTTTTTTTGTTATTATTTTCCCCTTCCTCCCACACGAGGTTTGGTTAGTTCCTCCCAGGATGGCCGAGTCTGCCTGGGTCCCTCCGTTCTGTACCCTCTTCCAGGCAGATGCCCCCCAGGCTAAACCAGCATTTTCTCCTGCTGCTCCCACCACCTGTGCACACTTCTAGGCTCACACAGAGATGCCCCTGGTCGGTTTCCTGGCCTGTGACTTGGGATGGAAGGCATTAGTGTCTGCATCCAGGGCTCCTCACCAGTGCCCTGAAACTCCGGGGTGGTGGTCCACGTGTCTGATTCTGAGACTTCTGTTCGACCCTCCCTCCATCCAGTCACTTCATAGCCTATAACTGATCATCTCAAGCTTGGCAGGTGGGACCCAGGAGTGTGCGCCCCCTGCTGGCTATAGAGGGCCCAGCAAGAACTTGCGTTCAGAATCTCTGGGTGTCTCTCAGGTCCGGGTCCCCCACCAGACAGAGGAGAGCCTAGTCTCGACACGGACTTCAAGGGCCCTGCTGCCTTGGTGGGGAAGAGCCCCCCGGGCTGGAAGCGGGCTCCTGCTGGTAGAAGGAGGTGTGCATCCACTACCTCCTCTTCTGCAGAAGGGACTACGGCTCAAGGGAAAGCCGCTCAGGGTCCCACGGTCCTTGCAACGGAAAAGGGTTAGCTTTGGGGCGGGGCGGGGGTACAGCTACCTTTTCATTTTCTCTTTGAGATTCACCGTCCCGGGAAAATAAGTTGTCAGGCCTCTGCTCTCCCCCCAGTCCTGAGTCCGCAGCAGCCCGCAAGCCCCGCTTCAGGCCTCCTCCACCTGCGAGCCCGAGAGGCCAAACCCCGCCCCCCGCAACCGCCCCATTCAGTTTGGGCGTGAGGCGGCGCGGAAAGGAGAGCTCGGCCGCGCTCTGATAACGCACACTACAGCAGCGCGCGGGTGGCTGAGAGGGCGCGGGTGACACCGCCGCCCCCAACCCCGCCCTCCCGCGGGCTCGCTCGCCCACACTCCCCGCCGCTGCCCGTCCCCTTTTCACGCCTGGGACGCGCAGCCCAGCCCGGCAAGCTCTGGGTCTCCGCCGCCGCCCTCTCTGTCGGGTCACAACCAGAGCATGGAAGCCGGGGAGCCCCGCGGGCCCGGGCCGGGGGCAGAGACCGCCGCGGCCCCGCGCTGGGAGGAAGCCAAGGCTTTCTCCGACGAACTCGCTCCCAAGAAGAAACCCAAATCGGTAAACACAGGGCTTGGGTGTGGAGGGAGGGGAGGGGAAGGTCACTGGGGAGCCCCCTGGAGAGGGGCCCGTGGTGCCCCTCCGGGAGGGGACTCAGGTCCTAAGGCACCAGAATGTGCCCTGCCGTTGGCGCAGGCTCGGGTTTATTTTTGGGAGCTCTGCTCCGGGTTTCTTTCCGGGGCTCGTGTTCCACGCCAGGATCCTCCTCCCCCGTGCTGTCACCTGGGTCCAGCTCAGGGCCCCGCGACTCAGCCCCTCTCGGAGCGGGCGGCCTGGGGCGCCCGGGCAGTACTTGTTGGCAGGGCCGATGTGTGGCGCCTGCGGTAGTGACCTGGGCCCTAGTAACCGGACTCGGGAAACCCGGCTCCTCGCTGCGCGCTCCGGTTTCTGCCATCTGGGTACCTCTGTCCCGACCGGAGCCTCTCGGTTTGGGGTCTGGCTCAGGGCCCTGAGCCCTGGGCTGGGGTGCTGTGCTCCCTGCGTCCTAAGGGTGCACTCAGGGCTCTGCGTCCTTGGTTGTGGGCTCCCGACGCAGAACTCTGTGCCCCGGCTCTGGGCTCTGCTCCCCTCGCCGTGAGCATTAACATCTCCGCTCCACCCGTGATGGTCTCAACCCTGCAGGACTCACAGAGGAGAGAGGTCCTCTTCCCATCCGACAAGTTTTTGATGAGGGCAAACAACCCTCATTGAGCTCAGGGTTGGCTCCTGGGCCTTGCTCACTCCCACTTCGTGATCTCAGAGCTTGCCGAAGGAACTGAGAAATAGAGGTTGGCACGGAGCATCCCCCTGACCTTCAAGTGTCCTGCCCCTACCCTCCAAAGACCCTTCCCCAGGAGGCCCACCTGTCAACAGTCATTTCCTGCAGTTCCGCCAGGCCCCTCAGCAACGCAACTGAGAGGTGAGGTAGGCTGAGAGGTGAGCTCCCTGTCTCGGGAGCTCACGCCGCACCGAGGGTGCGTGCAAGTGGTGCGCGCTCAGGCGAAAGACCCTACAAGTGCGGTGCGAGCAGGGGAAGGAGGGACTGCCCACTAGGTGAGGCTTTGCGGAGGTGGCATGTGAGCTGATCTCAAAGCCCGAATAGGTGGTTTTTCCCAGGCAGAGATAGAAACTGGATGGGTAAAAGGTATGGAGACGGCACCTGGGTGGGAGAATGCAGGGTCTTTGGGAGAAGACTTGGGGGGTGTCGGAGACTCGCGAAGGCCCCTGAGTGTCGTGTTGAGGAGCCTGGACCTTATTCAGTGAGGCCAGGGGTTTTAAAACGAGGTTCCATGGAGCCCCATGTTTCAGGGGGTCTGCACGCCTGTGAATCCAATTTATTTTCTTTCTTCTTCAAAGTGTGTTTTAAACTATAAAAAATGTATAACAAAACAACTCACTCGAATTGCCCACCTGTGTCAGGTGGATGTTTTTGCACATTGGAGACCACTAACATTAATTTATGCTGCAGGTTGATTGTTATTATTATGTTAACATTTATTTATTTATACTATATTCTACATTTTATTTTTAAGTATACTTTATTGATTATGTTATTACAGTGATCCCAATTTTTCCCTCTTTGCCCCCCCCCAGTACCCCTCTTTTCTCCAGCAATCCCCCCCTTAGTTCATGTCCATAGATTGTGCATGTAAGTTCTTTGGCTTCTCCATTTCCTATACTATTAATATCCCCCTGTCTATGTCATGCCTACTGATTATGCTTTTGAATCCCTGTACCCTTTTCCCCCATTCTCTCCCCACCCTCCCAGCTGATAACCCTCCAAATGATCTCCACACCCATGTTTCTGTTCTTGATTTGGTTGTTTGCTTAGATTTTGTTTGTTTTTTAGATTCAGTTGTTGATAGTTGTGAATTTGTTGCCTTTTTAATGTTTATAGTTTTGATCTTCTTTTTCTTAAACAAGTTCCTTTAACATTTCATTTAGTAATGGTTTGGTGATGATGAACTCCTTTAGCTTTACCTTGTCTGGGAAGCACTTTATCTGCCCTTCGATTCTAAATGACAGCTTTGCTGGATAGAGTAATCTAGGTTGTAGGTCCTTGCTTTTCGTCACTTCAAACACTTCTTGGAAGTCCCTGCTAGCCTGCCAAGTGTCCTTTGAGAAACGAGCTGACAGTCTTATGGGAACTCCTTTGTAAGTAACTCTCTGCTTTTCTCTTGCTGCTTTTGAGATTCTCTCTTTATCTTTAACCTTTGGCATTTTAATTATGATGTGTCTTAGTGTGGTCCTCTTTCTGTCCAACTTGTTTGGGACTCTCTGTGCTTCCTGGACTTTGCCAAATTAGGGAAGTTTTCTTCCATTATTTTTTCAAATAAGTTTTCAACTCCTTGCTCTTCCTCTTCTCCTTCTGGTATCCCTCTGATTCAGATGTTGGCATGTTTGGAGATGTCCTGGAGTCTTCTTATACTATCCTTGTTTTCTAAATTCTTATTTCTTGTTTCTGTTCTGGTTGAATGTTTATTTTTTCCCTCATGTTCCAAATCATTGATTTGACTCCCAGCTTCCTTCCCTTCACTGTTGGTTCCCTAGAAATTTTTCTTTATTTATTTCACTTAGTGTAATCTTAATTTCTTCCTTTATGTTGTTGCCATACTCAGTGAGTTCTTTGAGTATGAGTTCATGATCACCAGTGTTTTGAACTCTGCATATGATAGGTTGGCTATCTCTGTTTTATTTAGTTCTTTTCCTGAAGTTCTGTTCTGTTCTTTCATTTGGGCCATATTTCTTTTCTTTGTCTCCTCAATTTGGCAGCCTCCCTGTGTTTGTTTCTCTGTAGTAGGTAGAACTGCCTTGACTCCCTGTAAAAAGCACCTGTAAATTGTGTGGGACGCAGCCGTAGGTAATCACCAGGGTGGGGCAACCTGCTTTTCCACTTTGTGGCTCTGTGTAGGGGGAGGGGAAGGGCTCAGAGAAGGGACTGTGCTGCTGCCTGGCTTCTGGGGGTTTGCCTGGTACTTGCCCCGTTTCCAGTCACTTCACCCACTCCCCGTATGCAACTTGTGCCCTTCCAGCTGTTGCCCTGGTGTTGAATCCCCAAGTGAGCGGGTTTGTGTGTGTGTTAAGACCCTGTAGACCCTTTAAACGGAGTTTCCGGAAAATCTGGCAGTTTCTTTTTCTGCCCCAACCCCCAGTGGATTTTACAGCCAGAAGTGACTGGGATTTATCTTCCCGGTGCTGGAACCCTGGACTGTGCAGTCTGGCCTGGGGCTGGGATCACTAACTCCCAGAGTATGCCTCCAGGTTTTTATCCACCACATGTGAATGTGGGACGGCCTGTGCCCCATTCCTCGGCACCTCTCCGTGCCACGTCTTATCTTCTCTCCACCCCATCTCCAAGTCTCCGTCCCTACTACTCATCTGAATGAATGTGGCATTTTTTAAAAAATAGATTTTGTTTATTTATTTATTTTTTTAAAGATTTTATTTACTTATTTTTAGGGAGGGAAGGGAAGGAGATAGAGAGAGACACACACACACATCAATGTGGGGTTGCTGGGGGTTATGGCCTGCAACCCAGAAATGTACCCCGGCTGGGAATCGAACCTGGGACACTTTGGTTCCCAGCCCACGCTCAATCCACTGAGCTACGCCAGCCAGGGCTTGTTTATTTATTTCTAAAGAGAGGGGAAGGTAGGGAGGGTGAGAAACATCAATGTGTGGTTGCCTCTCATGTACTCCCAACTGGGGACCTGCCCTGCAACCCAGGCATGTGCCCTGACTGGGAATCGAGTTGCTGACCTGTTGGTTTGTAGGCCATCACTCAATCCACCGAGCCACACCAGCCAGGGCTAGATGTAATTCTTTTTGTGGTTGCGCGCAGAGGCAAAGCGTGTCTACTTATATCTCCATCTCGACCAGAAGTCCCTAGTATTATTTTTTTAGCAAACCTTAGAATAAAGCTTTTCCTGTGATCTGTTTAATAGAAGAGTATCTTGAGATTGCTGGCAATTATTGCTAAGTCTCTTGAGGCTCGTATCTTAAAACAAAACAAGACAAAATACCTTTGATCATTTGCAGCCACTTATTGGTGTGAATCAGGGCTTTCTCAATACTGTGAAAAGCCCAACAAATGCAGAAACAAATTGACTAGATGATGAAGCTTAAGTCTGCACCAGCTACGTCTGAATCCTAACTCCCAGTTTCCAATTTGTCATTATCCAAACAACTGTGTTGTTTTCATTGGTTGACATTATAATAAATACTTTATGTATGTGTAATACAATTGATATAGTAACATAAATGTATGCCAATAAGATATGTTAATATCTGGTTTGCATATCGGGGTTTCCCTCAAGAGTTCATTTGAATAACAGGTCAACCTACTTTTTTAAAAAGCATGAAAACCATTATAGAGCGATGCAGGATTTTTCAGCAAGGGATTAACTTGTTTCCATTTTCATTTTAGAAGGATCACCCTGGGCAGTGCTGTGGATGGTTTGGAGAGGGTGTGCCTGGCAGCAGGCAGGCTAGTGAGGGGCCTGGTCCCTGTCTGCGGAGCAAGCTAGACTACTGTCATGGCCCCGGGGTTGGAGGGAAGGGGATGGGCGCTGGGAACCAGGATGGTCAGTGGAGCTCCCCAATTCATTTCCTCCCCAGGCACCAAGGAATCCAGGCACGCAGGACCAGCTGTCAGTCATGACCTCTCCGTCAGCTCCTGACCCTCACAATTCTCTGAGAGGCGAGGTGCCTGGTGGCTTCCTGGCCCCTACTCCTTCCTGCTGTAGCCCATCCTCCCACAAGCTATTTTGGGGGCTTTAGGCCTCATGGGCCACATCAGAGCCTGGCTGGGCTCATTCTCATTCCCAGGAGCCTGAGTGAGATATCAAGCCCCAGACGCAGAGGAGGCCCTCACCTCATGGGGCCAGAGGACTTCCTCAGTGCGGACCTATCTGTCTCTCTCTCCGCTGGCTGCCCTTCTCACTCTAAGTCCTTCTAGAAATAATGGCTTTTGGCCAACTTCCTGTGTTGGTCCTAACAGGCAGAATCATATCGGCCTAAATGAGAGTTCCTCAGACAGGTGGGGTGGGGCTGTGCTGCCCTCCACTGTCACCCCATCCCAACCGCGCAAGGCAGAGGGGGACGCCAGCCTCGCCCCCTCCCGGGTGGAAGGCAGAGAGAGTTGGCAGGTCAGTGCTCCCAGGCTGAGTTCCTGGTCTTGGGTGAGGGTCTTTCTGGCCTAGTTCCCAGTCTGGAATCTGGACTTCTTTCTGATTTCTGGGGGGCCTGTCCCCAGGTTGGCCTGATAACACGTGACAGGGTGGCCTCCCTCTGCAGCTGGCTCTAGGAGGGTCTCTGAGCGCTTGCTCCTACCCTACTCTGGCCAACCACTTTCACCTGTCCCTTCAGCACCCCCTGCAGCCCGGGCTGCTCATGGCTTCCAGCTCACGCCCTCTAGGCCCTCAGACTCCACCTCACCTGGACAGTGTCAGAACAGGCTGAGCGGGGAGGTGGGGTCCTGCCCTTGGGATCTCCATTCTGAGGTGAAGAGAGGCCTGCCCTTAGAATCCTCAGTGTGAGGGCACTGTGACCCTCACCATTTCTCCCAGATCTGGAAAGGGGGACTGTGTGGGAGGACTGTCCCAGGGAAGTGGCTGCAGTAACAGGGGCCGGGGTCTCCTGAGAGTTATTGAGAAGGGACACATGGGGGATGGGTGCTGCTGTGTAGAAAGAGGCCAGAGACTTCTTTCTTATCTTGGCTCTGTCTTGACTTTGCTGTATGACCTAGAATAACTTTCTGTTCCTCTCTGGGCCAATTTCCCCATCTTTAAAAGAAGTGGCCCTGGCCAGTGTGGCTCAGTGGATTGAGTGCTGGCCTGCAAACCAAAGGGTCACCGGTTCAATTCCCAGGCAGGGCACATGCCTGGGCTGTGGCCCACACAATAGGGGATGCACAAGAGGCAGCCACACGTTGATGTTTCTTTCCCTCTCTTTCTCTCTCCCTTCTCCTCTGTCTAAACATAAATAAATAAAATCTTTTTAAAAACAAAAGAAGTGGAGACTTCTGGAGCCAAGGCACCTGGGTTAGTTTTCTTACAACGGCCTGATGTGGGATGGGATGGGGTCTGGGCAGGTCAGCAGGTTCTGGGGGACTCAGAACATGGCAGTCTGGCAGGGGCTGTGGGACAGAGGAGTGAGACCTCGGCTGGCTGGCTGCCTGGGCTGGAGTGGCCGGCTTGGGAACATGCCTGAAGAGGCCGGGAGAGCAGCCGATTCTCTGTCCTTGAAAGGATGATGGACTCTGTCCCTAAGGCAGTAAGCCCAGGGGTGGGACGCACTCAGCCCCCATCCTGAAGGCCAACAGGCTCCCTGGGTTTATGAGAGTAGGTCCCCCTTCTCTCCCGACTCCACACTCACCATCTCTGGCCATCCCTCTATCATTCTTTCTCTCGAGGTCTTTTAACTTCATTACCTTCTTCCCTTGGAGGCTCACAGCTGCTGATGGGGTTGGAAGGTACCTGGCCCAAGGACACACAGATGCATGGTGGGGGCCAGCAACCTGGACAGCACTTGAGCTCAGCCCCAGAGGAGAGGCACCTGTCCTGCCACTGCCTTAGCCTGGCCCTGTGGCTGCATGCAGCATCTCGGTGGGAATAAAAGTCAAGTGCAAACTGAGGTCTACGTCACGCGTTTGGGGAGCTCTTTGGTCTTGCATGCCAACTCTGAGGTTTTAAATCCTCACTAGCCACTGGCCAGTCATAGCTACTTAATGTAAATTGATTAAAATTAAATACAATAAAAAATTCAGTTCTTCAATCTCACTAGCTACATTTCAAGTTACTCCATAGCCACATCTGTAGCCCCTGGACAGCTCTGGACATTTCTATTATCACAGAAAGTTCTACTGGGCAGTGCTCTTCTAAAGGATGGCACGGATCTCTGCCTTGGGGACAGGTCATAAGCTCCGTGGGGGCAGGGATCACACCTGTCTTGTTTCCTGCCATGTCCCCAGAACAGTGCCTGTCACATGGTCATCACTCAGTGTTGTCAACTGATTGGAACCTAGGCTTGACTCCAGAAAGAAGCAGCGGGGCCGGTGCGGGGCCCGCAGGGCCGTCAGGAGCAGGCCCCAACGTGAGCCCCTCATCTGCAAAGTGGGAATCAGGGTCCCATACAGCTCAGGTCACAGAGATGCAGTGGGACTCTGGGAGTCTGGGAGTCCCTTGGGAACCCCCATCCTGACCCTCCCCAGGGATGACCAAGGGCCCAGCCGCTGTCTGTGATGGCACACCCCTATCTCCATTCCACTGGAGGGGGTGAAGGGGCTCCTTGCACTTCTGGGGCCCTGACAGAAGGCCCTCTGCAACCTGGCACCTTCCTACTGTTCTGGGCTCACCTGTACCCCCATGCCCTGGGCTCTGCTCACCTTTGTGGATGCACCATGTCTATGCGCACCTCCTCACACCTTCCTTCACCCTGCTCCTCCTCCAAGTCTCGGCTCAAACGCCTCCTCTCCTGTAACAACTTCCTCTGAACCCCTGTCATCAAGAGCAGGCTTTCACCTGTGTTCTGTCACTCATTTCAGTCCCTTCTGCATCTCTGTTTCTCCCTCCCAGCCTGTGAGCTCTGAGGACAGGACCACCCCAGGCAGAGCCCAGGTGTCTGGCACAAAGAACCAGCAAATGTTTGTCAAATTTGCATCAACCAAAAAAAAAAATTCTTGGAGCACCTGCTATATGTCAAGTAATCTGAACAGATTAGAACACTTCACTGAAGTTTCTAGTTCATGTAAAATTTGTCATGGCAGATATCTCTCACTTCTTATGGAAATATGTTACTCAAAAGTTCAGAGACATTAAAAATGTACTGAGCTCCCATTATGTGCTAGGTACTGTTCTAAGCACTAGAGATACAATAAGTTAACAAGACAGTCCTAGTCCCTGCTCCCTCAGAACTTAGACACGGTTCCTGCTTCTTCTCTAGAACTCTGTCTAGAGATATAAATAATTAAATAAGCAATTATAACTTACTGTTAAATGTTACTAACAAGGAAATAGAAAAATAGGGGAGGAAAAGGAAATGGGAGAGGTAGCACACCCATAATGAGTCATGAGGGAAGGCTTCCCAGAGATGGCATGGAGTCTGAGACCCAGAGGTTGGGTAGAAGTTGGCTGGACTGAGAGTCAGGGAGAGTGCAGGTCAGGAGGGGGAACAGCATGTGCAAAGGCTCAGAGGAAGATGGGAAGTTGCACTGACCCATGAGAGAAGTCAGCTTGAGCACAGTGGGGTCATGGGGAGGCGAGAGTGGAGAGAGAAGTAAGGGGTCTGTCAGGAAGACTCCCACTCTACACTAAAGGCTACCGACTGGGGCCCGAGAGGAGTGGGTACCACTGAAGGGGAGGGGCACATGACCAGACTTGAAGATGGGGAAATCCCCTCACAACAATAGGGGTGACAGATTGGAGGAGATGACAGATGGTGATGGACTGGGCCGTGGTAGGAAGACAGAAGGAAGTGGATGGAGTCCAGTGGAGCTGACAGACGTTGGTGTCTGATTGTTGGTGACTGACTGATTGAAGGAGTTGAGGAAGAGGGAAGACTTGCATTGACTTCCGGGCTCCCGGTTTAGGTGAGAAGTGCTTGGTGGTGCTGAGCAATGGGATGAGGAAGGAGGGAGGAGTCCAGGTTTGGCGGTGGAGAGAGTGGCAGGAGGAGTTTGGCCTTGAGCACGTTGAGTTTGAGTGTCTGTTAGTCAAGTGGGACAGTTAGATGCATGGGTTAGGAGCTCGGGAGAGGGACCTGGCCTGGAGATAAATGTTCTCGCACAGTTGTCATGTTTCCAGGCACAATTCCTCTGAAGGGCCTGCAGCTCCCATTTTATAGTGGAGACCAGAGACCACCTTGAGCATCAGCCACACTCTGCGGCCCCATACACTGTGTTCCCTTTTCTGTTGTGTCCTGATGGCTGGCCAGACTACAGATTCGCTGAGGGCATGGCCCTGCCACCCCCTCGTGCTTCTTGGTGGGGAGCCGTCATCTCCGTCCCCAGCTGGGTCCTACACAGAGGGGGTCCTGTCCTAGGTCTGCCCCTGCCCAAGACAGCCTCCTCAGGCAGAGGCTGGTCCTGGGTTTACTTCCTGCCCCAGTGCCCAGAGGGGCTGGCACGTGAGACCCACCTCAGGGGAGTGTGAGTGATGGCCCTTCTCCTGCGCGTCTGCAGCCCAAGCCTCAGAATGCAGTCACCATTGCTGTGTCCTCCCGAGCCTTGTTCCGCATGGACGAGGAGCAGCGGATCTACACGGAGCAGGGCGTGGAGGAGTACGTGCGCTACCAGCTGGAGCACGAGAACGAGCCATTCAGCCCGGGGCCGGCCTTCCCCTTTGTGAAGGTGAGCAGCTGTCCACCACGAGCCACGCAGTGCCTCTGGGGGGTTCGGGAAAAGCGCTCCCATGGGTGTTTGAGTGAGGAAGAGGGACCCTCGGGGAAGATGCTGCCCCACAGCGGCACAGCTTGGCTAGGGGTAGAACTGCCATGGCAAGAAGAGGCCACCCGGTGCTCCAGACTAAAGCAGCCCCACACCAGAGAACCAGCCAGTCTGGTGAGGGGAACACGGGCCGGGGTTCAGCACCCACTCATGCTTTCAGTGAATCAGCCTGCACAAGGGCAGAGATTAGGAGGAGAAAGCCCTTGTCCCCGCCCTCCCCAGCCCCGGCTGCTGCCTGCAGATGTTTGTCCCTGGGGGTCTGAGCTGCAGGGCCCCTCTCCCCTCCAGGCTCTGGAGGCTGTGAACAGGCGGCTTCGGGAGCTGTACCCAGACAGCGAGGACATCTTCGACATCGTCCTCGTGACCAACAACCATGCCCAAGTGGGTGTCCGTCTCATCAATAGCATCAACCACTACGGTGAGCACGCAGGATCGGGCGTGGGACACCCCTAGCAGACACACCTGGGAGTGGGGCCGCAGCTCTGCAGGGTAAGGGTATACCAACTAGAACCCAAACCCAGGGATGTGCTGGTAAACTAGCTCTTAAAAAACAAAACAAAACAAAAAAAAAACAAAACAACAACAACAAAAGCACCCAATTGTGTCATTGCCATTTTCAGGGTGTAAGCATTCCCACCATGGCTGATTTCAAGTTGCCAACAGTCGAACAATCGAACTGGCTCCAAAAATCCCAGGACGTTTAACATTCAGTTCTTGCAAGTCAGTCAGTGTAAGCCAGCTCCAGCACGCCACCGCTCAGGCCCCACTCCTTGCGTGAGCCGGCAGGGCACTTGCAGCCTCGGTGCCTCGGTGTCCCCGTCTGCAGTGGGGCTCCCAGGCCTCACACAGCTGCTCAGAGAACAGGTGCAGTCATCCGAGTGAGCAGGGCTTTGTGGCTTAATTCAAATTCTTGATTGAAAGTAATAGACCCTCCAGAGCCAGTTTAAGTGGGAAAAAAAACATCTATTGTTTACAGGAGTGTGTCTTAGAACCACAGGACAAGAAGTAGCATTGGGCCTAAAAGGCCTGAATCCAAGAACTGGAAATCTCTCCTGGGCTTTTCTCTCTCCGGGTCACATGAGCCCTTGCTTCTGCTTCTCTCAGCAAGTCTGTTCCTTTATTTTGCTTTTTGTTTTTCCCGTCTCTTTCTCTCCCCGAGCTAGGCAGGCTTCTCTGCTTTTCCTGAACGTGGCCAAAATTTATAAGTTTACAAGTCTTTGTTTTAAGCAACCAAGAGAGTCCAGTTGGCATTTTTTTAATCCTAATTTTGAATGGCTGGGAGCAGGAGTTATATTCGAAATATTTAACCGCCTGTGATGTAGGTGCGGAGTAATCAGGGCAGACAGCGCCTGTAGTACAGGAGCCGGTCCGGAAGGACTCCTGCTGTGCCCCGCGTTGCCCCTTCCGTTGTGGATTGTCCCGCGTGAGGGATGCGGTCGTGCTGGACTAACTCAGCGGACTCAGAGCAGCAGCGTTTATCAACCAGCAAATGTTTTACAACCTGTGCAGGCAATGCAACTAGGTGGCTATCAGCCCAGGCTGTGAGAGAATCTGATTGGCCCAGCTGGGGTCAGGTGTCTGTCCCTATCCAATCAGCTAGGGCCAAGAGGGTCACTCTTGGTAAGGACCCACCTTGTCTAGGACTGGAATTCCCTGGCGAAAGGATGTTACTGTGAGCCAGACAACTGCTCCTGGGAGGTGATCATCTTCATTTCATGGATGAAGGATGGAGGGGTTTAGCGAGGGAGGACACTGGCCTAAACTCAGAGAACCACCAGCACTCAGGACCAAGACAGTGCCTACTGGACCCGGAGGGACCGTGGGGAGGCCCTGAGGGTTGACTCCGGCATCTCCTGGGTGTTCTGTACCTCCTCCCCAGACCTGTTCATCGAGAGGTTCTGCATGACGGGCGGGAATAGCCCCATCTGCTACCTCAAGGCCTATCACACCAACCTCTACTTGTCAGCCGATGCGGAAAAAGTTCGGGAAGCCATTGATGAAGGTGCGTGAAACTGGGGAGGGGAAACATGGGGCGTCTGGCACAGGGGTCCCTGAGGTGGGAGGCAGGGTCCTAAAGCCCTGAGCAGGTGCCAGGGGTTGCGGTGGTCACTGGAAGGGGACTACCTTCCTTAATGCCTACGACCTGTCCCACAAACTCTGAGAACAAGGCCCACTTATTCCGTTCTCCCACCCCCCTGCCCTACCACCTTCCGGATGCTTTTACTCATCACCATCGCCCTGGCTTCTGTTTCCATGGAAGCCCTCCTTACAGCCCAGAAAGCCACTCCTTTCGAGGAACCTTCCAGGTCAGTAGGAGTTCTGATTCCCGTGTGACCACGGGTAGCCTCTGCCCCTCTCTGGGCCAGTGAGGAGAAAGATAAGTTTCTAGTCCAGCCTGAACAATGAGCGTGGTCTGGGAAACGGCCAGCATTCCAGCAGCTGAGGCAAGGTTAGGAGACCCAGCCACAAGTTCTGACAAAGAAAATTTCCCTCCATGTGTCTCTGTCAAGGGGCAGTGTTGGGTGGCGGCCATAGCCTTGGTTCTCTGGCACAGGCCGACAGGCCCCACCGCCTGAGAGGGCCTGTCAGGCTACGCGCTACTGGCAGGTTTATCGACCAAAAATATATTCACTTTTCTCTTCCTCCTTCATGCTGTCTCCTGCCTAGGAGCCTGATACCCCACTCCTCTGGGCTGCTCGGGCTTCTAGGAGGCTCTTTAACCAGGGACTGGATGCCATTTCCCTACACAGATGTCACGCCCTCTGGTTGGGGCCTTGGCACAGGCCTGCCCGTGTGCCTCTGTGTGTCTGCAATCTGAGCTCAAGCTGGAGAGCAGGTGGAGGTCAGGGGGTGGCCCTGCTCGGGGTAGGGCTCATTTTGGTTCATCTTGGCTCCAGTACTAGCAGTGTGGGGAGGGTTCCTGGCCTGATGCCCAGGGCCTGGTCCTACTTATAACACCCTCAGGCTAGCAAAGTTGCTGCGGAGTTGGCACTGCTCACCTCTCCTAGAGCTCTGCCTACACCCATGCCCTGTGATCCCAGATTCCCAAAGAGCAGGGCTGAGGTGGCCTTCAGAGAGACGAAGGTTAGGGAATGGGCTGAACCGGCTGACCAGGTCTCCAGCCTCCACGCACTGGCTCTCTTGTCCATTGCAGCTCTAGCCTGGAGTCCGGGTTTCTGGCAGGCGTCCTTGACCTTCTGGAGAAGCAGAAAGTCTGTGCCACAGTCAAGTGTAATTAGTGCTACCCCTCATGGCCACCTACGTTGCTTCAAGGAACCCTGAATAGCCAGGCTGTCCCGAGTAGGACACACCTGGGTGCCTTTGTGACAGTAGACTTAGGGTACCCACACCCACTTCACCCCAGGCTGCAGCCTGGGAGCTCAGCTCCAGACAGAGCTGAAACATCCATCCTGGGGTGGGTGCAGAGCAGGTGAGGGCCTTGTCGGAATCAACAGCAAGAGAGGGAGGCCAAGCCAGGGTCAGTGCTCCTTCCCAGTGCCCCGGAGGTCTGTAACAACAGTCTGTGAGGAATTCTGGGAAGGACATCAGTGGCCCAGGGCCCTTCCTTCCAGCCAGGACTGACATTCCGACAGTCCATGCCAGCATGACTTCACTAGATATTAAGGTGTCGACATTCCTCCAAACCGGTTGATAAGTGGCTCCTGCCCCGAGTCCTCTAAGTGCCCCTCTGTTACCTGGGGCTCCCTAGACCTTCCTTCAAAGCAACAACTGAAGGGAACCTCGGGCTTAGGCCAGAGCCCTCAGGCCCCTGCTCAGGACAAAAGCCACCATCCATTCGTATGGCCAGTTTTAAATATCCCAAACCTTAGCCCTCGTTTGCCTTGTTCCCTCTGAGCCCTGGGTGAGGCAGGTGGGCAAGGAGAGCCTGAGGCATCCCTGTCCTGGCCCAGGTGTCAGGGAGCCCTATTGCCAGGATGGAGGCAGACAGCATTCGCCTCTCTCTGCCCAGGGATCGCAGCTGCCACCATCTTCAGCCCCAGCAGGGACGTGGCTGTTTCCCAGAGTCAGCTGCGCGTGGCCTTCGACGGGGACGCGGTGCTCTTCTCAGACGAGTCGGAGCGCATCGTCAAGGCCCACGGGCTGGACAGGTTCTTCGAGCACGAGAAGGCCCATGAGAACAAGCCCTTGGCCCAGGTGCTCCACACAGGCCCCAGAACCCCTGAGCGGGGCGAGGCGGCTCCCTGGAGCCTGCCCTGGGCTGGAACCTCCAGCCCAGAACCAAACTCAGAGCTTGGCCTAGAATCTAGGCGGGTCCCCTCACCAAGCCCCCAGTCTTCATCCCTCTCACTCGACCCCCGGCTCCCCTCAGTGAGCTTCTACCCCTTCCTCGAGCCCCTGTCCCCCTCACTGCAGTCCCATCCGCCCTCCGAAGCCCCCGAATTCTCTCTAAGCCCCTCTCTGAAGCCCCGACCTCTCCTTTGCAGCTCCTTGCTGAGGTCTCCATCCCTTCTCTCTCTTTTTTAAGATTTTATTTATTTGTTTTTAGAGAGAGGGGAAGGGAGGGAGAAAGAGAGAGAGAGAGAGGAACATCAGTCGGTTGCCTCTTGCACACACTCTGTCTGAAGACCAAACCTGCATGTGTCCTGACCAGGAATCGAACCAGCAGCCTTTTGCTGTGCGGGACATGCCAACTAAGCCATACTGGTCAGGGCCTCCATCCCTTCTCCAAAGCCCCCCTCGCAGTCTGAAAGCCTCATTCTCTCTCTGAAACCCTCATCCTCTCTCTGAGTTCCCCCACCCTCTGAGTAGGCTCCCCTCCTCTCGAGAAGCCCCCACTTCCCTCGCTGGAGGAAAGGGAAAGCTGGACCAGTGCTCCTCACCTGGGCGGGGAGATCTAGCCAGGTGTAGGGTCTGGGGCAGCCCCTCTGCCCTGGGCCAACCAGCCCTAACTACCTCCTGCCATCCTTCCCTTGGCAAGAGGCTCAGGGACCCCCACTCACCACCATACTGCTCAGAAGTCTCCCTGAGAGCAGACTGCGCCCTAGTCCCTGGTTACAATTCCTTGGGGTTGGAACCGATGGAATTCTCCAGGCCTCCTGGGAGCTCCCATTTGTGATTTTAACAAAGATCTCCATCATCCCAGATCCCCTCTTGCCAAGACTTCAGCAGGCTCCGGTCGCGGCCCTGAACATTCATTTCACTCCCGTTCTCATTAATTCCCTCTAACCCCCTTGGGAATCAGGGCAGGACTGTGTTCCCACTACGTGGTAGGCGGAGCCCAGGACATCACTGCTGTTCCCAGTCTCCCACCAGGTGAGAGGTCTCCTAGATTGGGAGCCCTCCTCTCCTTACTTCCAGCTGCTGTTGTAGTTTTCTTTCTTTTCTTTTTTTTTTAACCATCATCTGGTTCTTTACTCACACGTCCTCATTAACCTTCATTGTTTCCGGTACTGTCGAGAGTAAATCCTTTCCCTGACCCCAGAGAGCCAGAGCATGACACCCTGAGCCAGTTACACCCTGGTCTGTCTGTCCATGCCGCTCACAGCTGGAACCCATTCTGCCTGGAGGATATTTTTAATATCCTCCCTGCTGGGGAACACAGAAGGTCACACTCCCTGAGCAGCAGGACAGACACCCATTTTCCCCGGGGGCACAGAGATGGACACACGGAGCCACAGCTGTCCTGGTGCG
This sequence comes from Phyllostomus discolor, assembly GCF_004126475.2. Taxonomy (NCBI): domain Eukaryota; kingdom Metazoa; phylum Chordata; class Mammalia; order Chiroptera; family Phyllostomidae; genus Phyllostomus; species Phyllostomus discolor. The sequence continues at coordinate 26,517,573 of NC_040907.2, read as the reverse complement.
GTTGTTCTGACACAGACTGTCCCGTTGATGCACACAGTGGCCTGAGCAGGCAGAGCAGGGCTGAGAGACGTGGGGACCTCGAGAAGCTTTCCCACGGCAAGCACCAAGACCTGAGTGCTTTAGGGAGGAGCCCAGCTGGAGAGGGAGCGAATGTTTGCGAGAGGGGCGCGCTCACCGTCTTCCCTTGCCTTCTCGTAGGGACCTTTAAAGGGCTTTCTGGAGGCTCTGGGTAGGCTGCAGAAGAAGTTCTACTCCAAGGGCCTGCGGCTGGAGTGCCCAATCCGCACCTACTTGGTGACGGCACGCAGCGCAGCCAGTTCTGGGGCCCGGGCTCTCAAGACCCTGCGCAGCTGGGGCCTGGAGACAGATGAAGCCCTGTTCCTTGCAGGAGCGCCCAAGGGCCCCCTGCTCGAGAAGATCCGCCCACACATCTTCTTTGATGACCAGATGTTCCATGTGGCTGGGGCTCAGGAGATGGGCACAGTGGCTGCCCACGTGCCTTACGGTGTGGCACAGACACCCCGGCGGACTGCACCTGTGAAGCAGACCCCAGCTGCACAGTAGCCGAGCTGCCAGCCTCACTGACCCTCAGTGCTCCAGGCACAGCTCCCTGTCATACCTCGACATGTCATCCAGCAGACCGACTTCTAGTCCCTTACCTTGCTGCATGTCTGCCCTCATCCCTCTGAGTGAGGTACTAGTAGGCAATCATGCAGACTGGGCCGGCATCCTCACCAGCTCTTGTTCTGGGCCAGCTCTGGGCCACAATGCTGGCTAGGAAAGTAAGACTGTGGCTGGACTTCAGGGGGAAGTGGATGGCACTGGGTGTGCGTGGGAGGGTCGGAGGAGCCAGGATGCCTGCAAAGGGCTCTGGGGTGGAATCCAGCCCCATGTAGCGAGAAGAGCACCTCGCCGAGAGAGAGGGGATCTGGCCTCTGCGCTCTGTCCTGGCATTAACTGCATGACTTTGACCAAGTCCCTCCCCTTCATGGGCCTCAGTTTCCCCATCTTTTAGGTAGTTTTCAAACTCTCCTTTAGCTGAAGAAGCTTGGTTTTGTAAGATTGTCCTCTTTGAAGGAAGCATTCTGTGCCAGGGCTGCTGCTGGTCTACACAGCACCTTTGTGCGGATTACACAAAGACGCTGTCTCTAGGGTGAATTATGCAGAGAAGGCCCTTCCTCTGGGCTGGCTGTATCCACGCTGGGCACACAGCTTGCCCAGCAGGCTATGAGTGGGATGTCAGCCCCCACTGGCTCGTCAGCCCAGAGGCCTTTGTCAACTGGGCAAAATGCACAACCATCCACAGCATCCCTACCAATAATTTTATACGTTTGAAAACTACTGGACAAGATGACCCATTTGCTTCCTGTGATCCTCTAATCTGTCTCATCAGGGGTCAGCTGCGGCCAGGTAGGGGGTGTCTGAAAGGAATGAGGGAGTGGATTAAGCCTGCATGCAAACTCCGGTCCAGCCAGCAGGGGGCACTGCAGGCACTTCCAGGGGAACAGCTTTAGTGGCAGCCTGCTCAGTGCTTCCATTGCTTTTGCTTGTAGCCAAAGTTCAGTTCCTGCCTGCCAAGCCTCTCACCTCAACCCTCACTCCCTCAATTATTGCATCCTGCTGTGTCACTGAGCAGCCCTGCCAGTGAGGGGAAAAGTGGAGTATTGGGGTTTACTGTTGTGGGCCCAGGGGGCGAGAGCTCAGTGGCTGAAGTAGGAGGTTGTCCAGGCTGAGCCTGGGGGAAGGAAGGCCTGTCTGGGATGATGTGGGGTGTGTGGGAGGTCTGGTCTGTGGCCGTGGCCAGTTAGAGAGGAAAGGAGCTGAAATGTGCACTAGAAGCTTCTACAGCTATGAAATTGTGAGTGGAAGTAATGAGCTCTCCATCACTGGGATGTGTGCAAGGGACATCCTTGGAGGGACACCCATGAATCCTGCACCCTTGCAGGAGTGCCTGCAGCCTCTTTGTCACCACTTCCAGGGTAGAATTCTCACTGCTTGATGAATCAGCCTCCTCCTTTGCTGACCAGCCCGGTTCTCTCTGGAGGGATGGTGGGCACCATTGGCTGGTCCCTTGGGAAGACCTAGGGGTGTGAACAGACATCTGGGAGCAAGGGGCAGGGGCTGATTGCCCAGTTCCTGGGGGACTCCTAGCTGTGATCAAGAGTTTTGTGAAAAAAGCCAAAGGTACTGTCAAAGTGGGCAGGAGCCTGGAGGTGTGTGCAGGAGAGCTGGAATGCTTGTGGGGGCAGGAAAGGGGGTGTAAAAGGCCATCCAGAGCCTGACCTTTGTCCTTTTGAGGACGCAACCCAGGGTCTGAATGGGCACAGGTTCCAGGCAGTGCAGGTAGGGCAGTTGTTGCAGAAGGATCATCCAGGAAAAAGAAAAAAGTGAGAACACAAAGGTGGTTCTCGAAATGAGCAACAGTTCGGCCAAAACGGAAGTGCTTGGCTGGGCTTTTACCATCAGTGCCTAGAGGCAGGTGCTGGGGTGGAAGGGCAAGGCGGTGTGGAGTGCCGGGGCAGATGCCCAGCACTGACTGCCGTATCGGGGAAGGGCGGGTGATGAGGATGTCTCTGCACAAGGTCCTTTTCATCCACAGCCACAATCTTTTTGGGCAGCAGAGGAGGCTTTCAAGGCAGAGGGCCTAGTTTTGAGCTCCTTCCTCTTCTCGTGTTCCAAGCCAACCAGAGATAGTATGAGACCTAAAGGGAAATGAGAAGGAAGTCAGAGAGCTCAACCCAAGTCACCTTTTTTTAAAGATTTTATTTATTTATTTTTATGAGGGAAGGGAGGGAGAAAGAGAGAGAGAAACATCAATGTGCAGTTGTTGTTGGGGGCCATGGCCTGCATACAACCCAGGCATGTGCCCTGGCTGGGAATCGAACCTGCAATGCTTTGGTTCGCAGCCCACGCTCAATCCACTGAGCTATGCCATTCAGGGCCCAAGTCACCTTTGGCTTTGGCTGAACCACTGACACATCTGCCCACCATCCCTTAAGTCAGAATCACCCCCCTTGGATGAGCCCCCACGGCTCCCAGAGCCAGCTGGTAGCCCACAGAATGGTGGGTAGGCTGTGCAATCAGGGTGGACAGTGTGCCCTGTGAAAGCAAACCAGATGTCGCCTAATTAAGATAAACCCCAGGGATTCTGGGAACTGCGAAGTCCTGCCCCCGGGCCCTAGTGATAAATGCTGCTGATTCTTCCAGGTCTCTCAGAAAGCCAAAGATAAGGTGCAGTAAAAGCCTGGGTTACACTGGAGCCACCATTAATAGGCACAGACAGGCCTGGGCAATGAGAGACAGGAGGGTCCAAATTCTATTACTGAAGCCATAAATGAGCATCTCAGGCCTGGAAAGAACAACAACAACAACAACAACAACAACAACAAACCCTTTCAGAGGCTGGAATAAAAGTTCATAAGTTCTGAGGGCAGGTTTAGGCAATAGTCAGACGCACCTGATTGTTTCAAGGGCTGAGGAGGAGCATTCATGAGGCAAATTAAAAAGCCAGGTGGGCACTAAAGTCTCAGACCCCATGTACTCTGCAGCACTGGGCCCAGACACCACAGCTCCTGGTGGTCTGGACCCCTGCAGCCAAAAGCATCACAGCCTAACAGGTCTTGCAGAACTTGTCCCAGGATATGCTTGCCAACAAAGTCCCAGACCCACTGGAAACTGCCACTTAGCAGAAAACCAGAAACTGTGATATAAGTAAGCCCTGAGACTGCTAAGATCGTTGCAAGACATCCCCTCCCCTTCCTGAAGGCCCTATCAGAATGGTGGGGGTATAGCAGAAAATGCCAGGATAAATCAAAACTAGTAAGAAGTTCAAATCCAAGATGGATCTGGCGTTATAATGATATTCAACTGGTATGCACCAGTCGGGCCAAACTGGTGCTTAAAATACTGAAGTATCTTCAGAATGTTGGTAAATGGCTCCTGATCGAGTCCCTGAGTGGGTCTGAGCGGCCCCAGTTCCCTTGGTCCCTCCAGTGTGACTGCTCCGTCTTCCCACCATCCAGTTAACGGGGCTTCTCAGGCGGCTTCCAGGGGGCTGCTGCTGCTGCACAACGGCCAGTGGTGCCCGTGCTGGTTTAGAGAAATAAGCAATTGCCCAGTCACACAGCTAGTAAGTGGCAGCACAGGAGCTCAAGCCATAGCTGGCTGGCTGCCCAGGCTTTGAATCGTTTTGCCGTATGGCCCAGACATGTGCAGAGAGGTGACAATAGAAGATTCATAACAAAGTAGTTCACCGATGGTCCATTAACTCACTGACCTCCTGCACGTTAAAATGCTTAATACACTTGAGTGGGTACATTTTTTATAGCTTCTTAAATAGCTAAGACAAATTGAAATTAGAGTCAGACATTTACAGAGCCCTTGGAGCACCTCAACACCCCCAACTTCTGAGGAACCCAGTTTAAAGACCCTGCATGGGGCTAATGCAGGGTTGGTAGACCATGGTTCCTTGGGCTAAATAGAACCCACTACTTGTTTTTGTAAAAATAAAACAAAAAACAAACAAAAAACCCCTTTTATTGGAACACAGCCATGCCTCGTTGTTTATATATATCGATGGCTGCTTTCACACTGCAATAGCAGAGGTGAATTATTTCAACGGAGTTCATGGAGCTGAAAATATTTATCTGGTGCTTTACAGAAAAAGTTAGCTGACCCAGGGGCTAGGGCAAACACCCCCACTTGCTCGTCAGTGGGGGAGACCAGCTCGCATGCACCAAAGCATTGGGGGGGCAGAGGCTGGCTCCCCTGCAGAGGGGGCAGCACGAGTTGCTGAGGGGAGCTACGTGCACGCCTGTGGGCATTGCTGGGGCTGCAGAGTCGCATAGGCACCAGCCAAGTACCTTGATGTTAAGCTCAGCAGATCCTTGTCAGGTGAGGAGCTGAGATTTTGAGTTTTGACTACATTCAAGTGATCCGTGGGGGTTGTCATTCGAAATGTGGTTGATGCACGGATTTGACTTGAGTGTGCCCCCCACCCCCCAGCTGATGGGCCAGGGCCAGGGAGCAGGGCTCCTGTCTAGGGCTAAGCCCAGCTGGTTGTCCAGCATCTGCTCAGGGTGGTTTTGTTGTTCTTGATTTGTCACTGCCCTCCTGGGGCCACTTGGGAATGATAGGTGCCAGTGGGGGGATGGGACTTCGCTAACTATGAATTTCGGGTGAAGTGCCCAGCGTGGGCTTCGGTGCTCAGATCTGACAAGCCGTCCATCGCTCTCCAAGGAAGCAAAAACAAGCTCTTCACTAGGACCGTCCCCGTGAGGCCCTTAGTTGGCTCAGGAGTCACTGACCAAGTGAGAGAGAAAACTCCAGTGAAATCTGGGATGGCAGTCTTCTTGTGCTGTGAGGTGCGGGCAAGAAACACACCTACCTTGTGATAGAATTGCGGAGCAGGAGAAATCTGCACCTTCAGGGGTTTACCAAGGTTCCAGGATCCATGGCAAGAACACGTGTGGAAGCCGCCCTGCCTACAGCCATGGTTGCTGTCGCTGTCCCATCATGATGCCCCTCCGCTAAGCCCAGGCATCCCAGGCGGTCACTACCAGTGCGCTGGAGTGGCCATGAAAGACGAAAACCTATTTTGCCATCCACATTGGATATTGGGCGGGGCATGCAAAGCCCTGAATGCTTATTTTCTGATGCTGCAGTGCGACTCTGAGATTGCCAGGGTTTCACCCCACTCCAGCAGAAGACCAAGAGGGAGAACAGCAGGTGGCGGCTTCCTGAGGAGTGCCTGAGAAGCAGTGTCGTCAATGGTTCCACCTGCTCGCTCTTCAATCGAAGTGCAAGCACCTCTCCTGCCAATAGGTGGCGCTGCAGGCCCGCACGCAGCTCTTTGTGGTGGTAGTTGATCACGGTTTCATTTACTGGTTACTTTTCTCTCCTTCCATAGTACTTGGTGCTGTGTTGGACTCCCACAGGTAGCTTAGCCAAAAAGTATTGTACTTTAGATGCTCTGAAAGTGTTTGTTAAGTGTACCTGTCCGAGGAGCTAATTGCTCTTACCAACAATTGTGGTCATGTGTATGGACACACTCAGTGTGCGCCACAGGATAAAAACTGTGCATTGTATGCATATTTATGTAGGTGTGTGTAATGGGTCGGATATTTCTGTTGAGTTATCCTGTGTGTGTGTGTGTGTGTGTGTGTGTGCGCGCGCGCGCGCGTGTGCGTGTACAGGATGGTTATCTGTTGACTAAGTGTCCCAGGCCCCACACCCTGATGGCCAGCCCTGCTTCCTGGGACTAGTTCCAGCTATTTCCGTCATCTTGTGGGCATTTGCACTTGCGCTGCACGGGGGCTCTGAGGCCAGGCCCTTTTTTTCTCTCCAGCCTCTCGCCTCTGGGCAACAAGGTCTTGGCTTCTAACGCTCTGCCTCCCTGCCCTACCCCCTGCTGCCTTAAGAAGGAAATGGTGGAATCTGTGCCAGTACACCCCTTTTGGCTGCGCCTGCCTCACCATCTCCACCTGTTTCCCCCCTCCCCCTCACAGTCCAGGGCCGGCATGTGCAGTGGGGAAGATGGTGCAGTGCACCAATCCAGATGGAGCCGTTCACACTATGACCTCAGTGGTACCTCCTAGGCAGCTGCAAAACCCACCAACTGTGCACAGCTGCCCTGGTCACTTCATGGCCACGGAGGGGGAAGCTGCCTTCTGCACTGCACCCGCTGGCCCAGCCCTGCCTGGGCTGGGGTTCCTTCCTCTGCTCGTGTGTTCTAGCCTGGCCCAGAAGTGCTTTACCCTTGGCCTTGGTCAGGAAGCATCTCCCTGATGGGCCATCCCTCAGAGGCCTTTGGGATTCAATTTATGAAAGTAGAACATGGCTGGCAACTTTCAGTTACTCGTCTGTAAGACAAGCCGGAGCTCGGCAGACTGGGGTCACTGACTCCCACGCTCCGGGTAGATGTGCCTCCACGGGCCAACTGTGGGGATGGGTCTGCGTGGGATTAGGGGAAAGGCCTCAGGGCCAGACTTGCAACTGCCACCAAATAGGAAACCATGAGAACACGGCAGGCAAACTGCCTGGGCCAGGCTCCAAACCCTGATGCCTCCGAGGGCCAGGCGGGAAATAAAAAAGCGAAGAGGGCTCGGCAGGGTCTTCGGTGAAATGGAGACCACGTTCTCTGTTTGACGTGGTTGCTGCCCTGTGGGAACGGGGGCTGGTCTTGCCAGACGCTTCGTCCCATTTTCCAAGGGGAACTACAAATCTGGACGTTTACATGTTGGCACCTATTTTAAATCTAGAAAACACTGTGAAAGCCAAATAAAACACACCTTGGAAACTAAATCTGGCCCTCCAGTCTCCAGCTTGCACCCTCTGGCTCCGGTCCAGACAACGGAGTGTTTCAGGACCGAGCAACTGAGAGTAAGGACGTTACACGCAGATTGACAGAGTTTTACATCTTCAAGAGACCTGAGAGATAACCCAGCTCATTCCTGTGTGTTTTAGACTGTGTACATACAAACTTCTTTATTAACTTAATAATACGCATGTCCTTAACTTCTAGTTTTCTACTTAAAAGCATCTCAGTACCCCCAATTTAGAACAAGATTTAAAATGAAGCCTCAACATATGGTACATTTGTATCTGCCTGTCAGAAGCCCTATTTTATGCCATTTGCTTAATGATAGCTCTACCTCTGCCTTTTGCAAACGTGAGCTACCCTGGCCTTCCTTCTAACCAAGGGGTGTCCAACTTTTGGCGTCTCTGGGCCACACTGGAAGAAGAAGAGTTGTCTTGGTCCACACATTAAATATACAAACACTAATGAAAACAAAAAGATCTCATAATATTTTAAGTCAATTTATGATTTTGTGCTGGGCCACATTTACAGCCACCTTGGGCCGCATGTGACCTGCGGGCTGGACACCCCTGTTCTAACCTAACCTTCTTGGATCCCTTTTTATGGCGAACCTCCTAAGTGCCTCCTTGAACAGCTGGATCGCGTGCTTCTTTATCTGTGGGACTTCAGTTGCCTGGGGAGAGATAAGACTCTTCCTACTTTTCTCAGCTTTGCCCTCCCTTGGGCCACAGTCAGCCCTCCCCAGCCCCCAGCTCCGTCTGGCTCTGCAGCATTTTCCCAGTCATGTGACGAAGGATGCTGTGTGCTTGTCCGTGTGGGTCCCTCTCACTCCTCAAGCTTGTCTGACCTTAATTTTACAACATGGGCTTCTGCTTCTTAAAAGCCATTCAAATAAATAGAAGACATTTAAAATAAATGTCTACTGTCTTATTTCCACCCCCCTCCCCCCGCCAACTGTATTCACAGACTGGCTCACGGTCACCTCAAGAAACGCCATTGCGGACACACAGATTGAGCAGGCCTGAGGTCAGCTCCATCCGGGGGTGTCCATGTCCCTCTGCAGACGCTCTTGCCGCACAGGAAGACCACCCCCCCACCAAGGGGAGATTCTATGACGGGCGGCAGCCTGAGCCCATCAGGAGACAAGCTTCCGCCAGCAGTGCTTTTGACATGGGCTCAAGGTCCCTACCTGGAGCTACCAAGGTGGGGGGGGGGGTGGAGTGGGAAGAAGAAGAGGGGCTAAAAAAGGCTGTGAGATGGAGGAGGAGGCAGGTAACTCAGACCCTAGCCTCAGCCCTCACAAAACCCTTCCTCCTGCCCCTCGGGCCCCCATAGCCCACCGAACGAGGGCTGATACGCCTACACCAGCCTGCCCACGACCCACGGTCCTGCTGCCACTCCCATCATCTCCATCTGCAGGGCCTGTCGGGGCATCCGAAACAGCACGTCCTCAACGAGGCTCCCTCGAAACTCCGTAGATCATGGCGGACAGATCACTCCCTCCCTTAAACAGTATTTAGGTCCATGGTTCTTTCTCCCATCACCCAGAGGAGTTCTTCGAGTTTCATCCTGGTGTCCCCCAGCCCTAAGTGAGTGTCATGTCAATAACTCTGCCTATAATTAAGTGACTGAATTCAGAGCTGATAGGACTGGGCCAGTGGTTTGCCTTGGGTTGACTCCCACACACTATTACACCCCGACCAGCCTGCTGTAACTTATCCAAGTTTATCTTAACCATTCCCCTGCCTCCGGCCAATCTGAGACCCAGTGTGCCTCCTCGATTCTCTGGCTTCCAGTCCCCCACCTTCCTGCCCAGACAGCAGAAATAAGGGGCAACGTGACTCCTCATCCCTCTCCTTTCTCATACCTCCCAGCCTGCAGATTCCTTCAGGGACCCTGGGGTCACCTACTAGGGAACGTCATGGAAACTTTGTGCTCTGAGATGTCTTGGTCTCACTGTGGCGGTTTTATGATGTCCAAAGGCCAACGGTACCCAAGCTGCTTATACTGGTTTGTAGCCAATGGACCGTGACTAAGGTGAGGGAGAGGGCAGGGCGGTGGGAGGGGCGGTGGGAGGGGCAGTGCCCAACACCCTCTCCTGCCCGGGCCTCTGGCGCCAGAACTGAATCCTCTATTTTCTGACGTGATTTTGGACTATATTTGGGAGCAAAAAACCCTACGGCATGGCAGAGACGTGACCCTGGCTTGGAGTGTTGGGATGGAGGCATTGCAGACACAAATCTTTCTCCTTCTTTGTGCCCTCCCATTTCAACTGGCTGAGCTCTTCCAAGACCTGTGAGCTATGTGGCTTTTCTTTATTTTTCTTTTCTTTTGTTTGTTAGTGGTCAGTTCTACTTGCCAGTAGGCCATTTAAAAAACCAACTTGTATAAACAGGAAACTCAAAGATAAAATGACAAATTCACATAACAGTTAATAGAGTAGATTCTGCTCTAAATACTTGATATAAATCATTTAATTCTCACAATAACCCTGCGAAGTAGGTACTATTGTCATCCCCGTTTTACAGATGAGGAAACCGAGGGCAAGAGAGGTAGCCAGTAAGTGGCAAAGCTTTATTTAAACTCAAGTTGTCGGCTCCAGAGCATGTATCACATTATATTGACTCTTTCATGTGTTTTTTTGTTTGTTTGTTTTTTGAGGGGGAATGGGAGGGAGGGAGAGAGGGAGAGAAACATCGGTGCAAGACAGAAACTCTGACTGCCCACTTTCTGCAGGCACCCCAACCGGGAGCACGGAGCACAGAGCCCACAACCAGACATGTGCCCTGACTGGGAATTGAACTGGTGACCTTTCAGTTTGTGGGATGACGCCCAACCAACTGAGCCTTGCTGGCCAGGGCTTTCGTGTATATTTTTTAAGATAAAACACGCATGAGAAAACTTGAGCATGTATTAAGATAGTCTGTGCTATCCTGAGCTTCAGGGATAGTACAAATAATTTTCTGCCATTTGGGTTACTCCAGGGAAAAGCGTGGTGTTTAGTGGGCCCCTCCATACGAAGCAGCGCCACCTTTCCAGAGATGGAGATACTGCCCCCCTTCATCCCCCTGTTTATGGATCTGGTCAGGGAAGGCCTGAGTGAGATATTCATTCATACCCACATGTTGCCATGGTGACAACCAGGTCCTGGAGAAGGGGAGCGGCTTGTCCGAGGACGCGAGTTAGCGGATGCAGACAGGAAATCGGATGTCAGGGTATCGGTCCCAGTTCAGTGCCATTCCCTCTGGAGCCCCATAGTTTCACCTGACTTTATGTGCATCCTTATTCTTTCATTCGTCTGGCAAATCCCCTGAGAAGCCTTGTAAAATTCCTTGTGGTTTAAAGCTCACCCCAAGGTTAGCATAGTGCAGCCACAGCCCAAGCGTGCGAACTTGTCACCTGCTCGCTGGGCTGGGCGACCTTGCAGAACACGTATCCTCTGCCGCCGCCAGGAGGGCACCTCGCTCACAGTTGCCTTCGGGAGAACCAGCTGCTGGGAGTGTCACTCCCCAACGGCCTTCGGCTGCTGCACCTTCAGATCCGAAGGCAGCATGTGTGCCCATCGGTGGCCGGGCACAGTGGGGACACCGGAGCCAGGCTAGTTCGGCCGCACGTGGGGCTCCTCTAAAGGACCGCCTTGACTCTGGGCCTCGCCAAGGCGTTCTCAGAGCTGCATTGCAGTCTGCGGCTCTTCCTACTCATCCTTCACGATCAAAAGGCTCTTCTTGCTTACTCTAGCTCCCTCCCTTTATCTTTACGAGTGTTTCCCCAATAAATCTCTGACACCTCTAATTGGCCTTAGCACCTGTCTTCTAGAAGATCTGGACTGATGGACTCTCTCTGGGCCCTAAGGCTCACACCACCTGCCCCTGAGGGCAGCTTGTGCCTGATGGCCTCACAGTTCTTCATCATTGCCAAGTGGTGGAACAGAAGTCTGGTTTGCCTGTCGACTCCAGAGGGCACGGTGGGAACCGACTGCAGTGCAGCCACAGGTGAGGACCGGCTGCTTCCTGAGTCTGGGAGCCAGCCCACACCCTGTCTCAGCCCCATTCTCATTTCCCCAACAGGGGAAAAGGGCTTCAGAGCCTTGGACCAGGCTAGGAGCCCTGGTTTTAATCCAGTTTCTACTGCTGACTTCGCTCCTCTGGGCTCCAGTTTTCCCCATCTGTACAGTGGGACTTGGGCTTGGCTGGCCTGGGTGGGGGGAAGGGGACCATGGCTATTGTGGGGGTTTAAGAAATACCTTGGCAGCAGGTAAGCTGCTTCCTCTGCCTGTTAAAGACCAGACCTGGTGGGAAGCTCACTTGGCAATATCAGGGCAGGGCCAGGCCTAAAGCCATGTCCTGATGATGCTGGGACACCCACAGGTTATGGGGCGCTGTGCCTGGGCTCCGAAGAGTGGCCGTCAGCCCCAGAAAGGACAGCTCCCTGGGCAGCCACATTCGGGGGGTGGGGGGGTAAGCAGATAGTACCTGTGTGTTAAGGTCAGGCTGCCCTAGAGGGACACACGGGAGTACAAGGAAGTGGTACTAGTACCTGAGGGAAGCTGGGCAGGCTTCCTAAAGAGGGACTTTTGTGTTGGGTTTGAAGGCTGAGTAGGAGTTTTCCAGATAAAGAAAAGGACTTTCAAGGTAGACAGAATAAAGACTTGGAGCAAGAACCTATGTCGTGTATTCTAAAACACACGAGAAATGACAGGACTGTCAGGGGAGTGGTGAGAGAGTGAGCTATGTCCACACTGCGAAGGATCTCTAACAAGGTCAAGGTGCTGCAGCCTTCACTGTATACGTAGGAGGTGGATGCTAGTCTTATTTTTAATTTATAAATGAACAAACTGAGGCCCTGAGAAAGGGAGAGGGGCTCTGACAGGAAGGCAATGGGCAGTGCCAGGGCCCAATTAGTCTTGGGAGCCAGAGGCCAAGTCCTCTTCTTCCTACAGCATGGGCAATGCCAGGGACCAGCTCCCCCTCCCCTTGCCCCATGGCCATCTGACATCAGGGAGCGTGGTGTCCTCAGTCCCTCTCCTTCCTGCACCCCCAGTGTCCTTGTCTGTGCTGACATCATGTACACATGGAGGAGAAATCTGCCGAGATTCCAGAGAGGCCGGAGTGTGGGAACCAGGACAGATGCTGCTGGCGCTGCCTCAGGCCTGAGAAGCCTCTGGAGCCTCCAGGCGCTGCCAAGGGGGCTCTGGAATGTGCCGGAGGCCTCTGGCTTCCTCCGGTGCAGCCCCCCAAGCATGGGAAAGCTAGGGAGGCTCTGATCACCAGGCCGCCATGTGGCCTGGAGCAGGCCTTTGTGGGGCATTGTGCATCCAGACGGTGGGACCAGCCCAGCCAGTCTGCCCCCAGGGGCCCCGTGCTGGGGCCCCTGGACACCCAAAGACGGAGCATAAGCCTCATGACCTCTGCAGCCCCGGGCTGGAGAAGGGAGCCAAACCAATATTGTGCACCACCTACCACCTTCCCTGGAGAAGGCACTCGTGTGTGTGTGTGTGTGACAAACAGACACAGATGGTCCCACTCCCACCGCCCTGGGCCCCAGGGGTGGCTGTTCACCGCCTGTTCATCACATGTGGCTCACAGCAGCTGCACATTCCGTCAGTGACCAGCTGTGGTGGCAGCTGGGGAGGGGGAGAGCGAGCACTGATGGGTCCCAAGGGAGCAGGGGAGGAGGGCAAGGGGAGGACAGAAAGGGCCTGGGAGAGCAGGGGTCAGGAAGGGGGTGAGGGAAGGAGGCTCGGATTGTTCTCAGGATAAAACACCAGGCGGGAACGTGGTGGCGGGGATGCCTGCCATCCGGGTGGGAGGCCCCGTAGATGTGGGCCTCAGCACAGAGCGCAGGGGCGAGGTGTTCCAGGACGAGTCCAGCACACGCTGGCTCAGTCTTGGCACACAGTCGGACCAACCTGAGTATAAGGAGACATACCGGGCAGTTGGATATATGAGTCTGAAGCTCAGGAAAAAAAGGCCTCTATGGGAGACACAAGCTTGGGAATCATCAGCTTACAGGAGGTAAAGCCACGGGAGCAGATGAATCTCCTAAGGAGAGAATGCCTGGGCTTAGTCAGATGCTAACATCACCCAGCTCTCGCTCCAAACACTCCAGGCGCTGTTCTATGCATCTCACCTCACCTGACCCGCACGGCGAGCCTGCGGAGAGGGTATCGTTACCATCACACGCCACCGATGAGAAAGCCGTGGCCCAGAAAGGCCTCTCTTCCTCTGGCCCCCTCCTGCCTTACTGCGAGGCTCTGGGGATGCTTCCGCCCCTCTCTGTGTCTGTGTCCCCAGGCACAAAGGGAGGGCCAAGGCTCTGCAAAGGGAAGCCTGCACTGGCAGGGCGGCTCAGTTGGTTGGAGTATCGTCCCATACACAGAAGGGTGCAGGCTTGATCCTCACTCAGGGCACATACCTAGGCTGCAGGCTCAGTCTCTGGTTGGGGTGTGTATGGGAAGCAATGAATTGATGCTTTTTCTCTCTCGCTAAAATCAGTAAACATATTCTTGGGTGAGGCTTTTTAAAAAACGGAAGACTGAGCGGCATCCAGGTGCTGCAGTCCCCCCACCATCCCCACCCCCCTCCCCAGGACCTGGAACGGGACAGTGCCTGCTACGACTCAGTAACTCTCGGAGGCTGGGCACCATTTCCTCCAAGGGGAAGGTGGAGGTCTTTGGGAGCCCCCTAGCTCCCCTCCCTGTCACCAGTTACTTGGCCAATGTCAATCAACCACCTACTATGTACCAGACACTGCTAGGCACAGAGGAGGTGACAGTGAGCAAACCCAACCTGGTTCCTGCCTTTATGCGCTAGAGACAGACATAAATGATTGCACAATTAATAACTACCAACCCCTGACCTCTGCCCCGAGCATCTCTGCACCAACCATCCCGTCCTCTGGGTCGCTGGGATGGCTCCACCGCCCAGCACTGGAGGCTCAGTGCCTGGCCTCGCAGAGTTGCCGTTTCGGCGTATGGCCGGCATGCAACCCAACCATTCGGAGCCCAGCTCATATAAGTTCAGTAATCTAAATACCAGCCCTGGGAGAGACAGGGGTTGACCTAGTGTGGGAGTCAGGGATTGAGAAAGTTCCCTGGAGCTGAAACATGCCTTTGAAAAATCTCTTCCTGCTTGCTCAGATCCAGGGCCGGGGGATGGGAAGGGGGGAGGGGAAATGTCTTCTCTCTGCCTCCCTCCCTTTGAACTGAGGCTGACTGCCACCCCAGGGCACTCAGGGGCTCACCTCTGCCTACTCCTAACCCCCACCCCATCAGTGAGCAAATTCTGCCCCTCTATCCACCCTGGAGACCCTGCAGGCCTCTGGAGCTGCCTTTGTGCCCTCTCTCATTGACCTGCCCCCTCTTCCAACCTGCTTCTGTGTCCTCCTTTTGACTCTTCCCAATCCGTGGACCTGGCCCCTGCTTCGTCCTTCTCCGTTCATGCCAAGGCCTCTGTGGCCTTGTGATTGTACACCTTCCTCTTGGAGGTCCTGGAGTGTGACAAAGCCCTTGTTCTTGGCCTTCACTGGCCTGGGCCCCTGGTGCTCCATTCTTGCCCCATTTCCCCAGGCAAGTCCCACTTGCCTGGCTGGTTGTACGAGTCTCCTGATTGGTCCACCCCACTCTGATGCATGATGCCATGGTTACCAGCATGAATGTGGATGCCAGCCTGCCTGGTTAGAGTCCCAGCTCTACCACAGATACAGATACAGTAGTAGCTGTATCATCTTGGTAATTTACTTAACTTCACTAAGTCTCATTAAATGAGATTATGATAGATAATAATAGTAACTTCTAATATAGGTTGTTATGAGGTTTAAATGGGTTGGTGTATGCCAAATAGTACAATGCCTGATACCTGGTAAGTGCAATAAAATTGTATTTTTATTTATTTATTTCACAAAAATGTTTTAATATTTCATTTATTGATTTTTTACATAGAGGGGAAGGGAGGGAGAAAGAGAGAGGAGCCTCAGTGTGCGGTTGCCTCTCACATAGCCCCTAATGGGGACCTGGCCTGCAACCCAGGCATGTGCCCTGACTGGGAATTGAACCCGCAACCCTTTGGTTCACAAGCTGGCACTCAGTCCACTGAGCCAAACCAGCCAGGGTTTCATAAACAATTTTAAATGCTCACTATGTGTAGACTTTTTGCTAGGCATTAAGGAGCATAATAATGAACAACAAAAATGATTCCTGCGCCTTCCCCCCTTCCTCACCCTGGGTTATCCCTCAAAGTGAAAGGTGGCCTGTTTGACTCCTGGTCAGGGCACATGCCTAGATTTCGGATTTGGTGCCTGGTCCGGGTGTGTGCCAGAGGCAATGGATGAATGTTTCTTTCTTCCATCACTGTTTTTCTCCCTTTCTTTCTCCCTCTCTCTCAAAAAAAAAAAAAAAATTCTGCCCCCAAGAACTTCACAATGTGAAAGCCCTTTCATGGAAGTCCCACAGAGTGATGATGATTTCCTGGTGCCTGATCAGTGCCCCGCCCTTTCCCGTGTAAAACAAGACAGAGCATAAGCAAGCACCACCTGGGTTCCACGCCTCCCTCCAGCTACTCTTCTAGTGTAGTTCCCATCTCTCCAGCTTCTCACATGAGTTCGTCCTGCCGGCAAGTGTTTATTGCAGGTCTGCGTCCCCGGTACCGCGCTGGGTGCCTGGGGTCCACCGTGAGCAGGAGAGACACATCTCTGCCCTCAATGAGTTTATCTTCTGGGGGTGGAGGGTGGGGGCAGGGAAAATGAACAAATGTAGCAACATGCAGAATACCAATGACAGTGATGATACTATGTTGTGAAATAAAGTGAGGTGGGGGGTACAGAGTGATGGGGGGTTGGTGGCCATTTTAGATAAGGGTTGACGCTGAAGACGTCACCTTTGAGCAAGACCTGCATGGAGTGAGGTAATCTGAGCAGATCTGGGGAAGAGAACCCCAGGTTTTGTATGTCCTGCCGAAGCGAGCGCTGGAAGAGGATTCCAGGTAGAAGGAGCCCCAAGTGCAAACAAGCACGAACTGCCGGTGGAACGGCAGGAAGGCTCCGGTGGCTGAGTGAGCGAGGCGGGAGCAGGGCCGGAGCTCAGGTGACCAGACACCCAGCGTGCCCCGCCCCGCCCCGCCCCAGCGTAGTTATCAGTGTTGCCTCCTTTCGCCCGCAAAGGTCCCGCATGCTTAGATGATGAATTGTACGGTCGCCCTACATAGAGGCCACGGGAAGCAGATGGCATTTTATTCTCGATGTGATGGGAAGCCTGTAGATGGTTTTCAGCAAGAAGTGGCCTGATCTGACTAACGTTTTAGAGGATGATGACCGAGTACTGGAAACACTCTCCTGGCAACACCCGCTCTCGCTCTCCTCTGCCTCCCTGGCGGTTCCTCCGCAGCCTCCTCTCGCAGCCCTTTCTCTTCCGCTCAGCGCCTGGATCTTGGAGTTCCTCTGGGTCAGTAATTCTCAGCCAGCGTGATTTCTCCCCCGGGGGACATTTGGTATTATCTAGAGACATTTTAAATCGCATGACTGAGCCAGGTACTTCTGGCACTGAGTGGGTGGAGGCCAGAGATGTTGCTAAGCGTTCTGCAGTGCACAAAACAGCCCCACCCAGCAAACCGTTTTCCAGGCTGAAATATCCATGGTGCTGAGGTTAACAAGCCCCGCACTGGATCAGCGCAGTCCAGTAGAAAGAGAGTGGGAGCTGTGTATACAATTAAAAACTTCCTGTAGCCACACTAAAAATACTGAGAAGAAAACAAGTGAAGTTTAATAATAATATACTTTATTAAATCCAATAAGTATCAAATATTATCATTTCAACATGCAATCATTATAAAAATATCAGTGAGGTCTTTTATTTCTTTCCTTTAAAAAAATCTGGTGTATGTTTCACATTTACTACACATAGCAATTCAGTGCAGCCACGTCTCAAGGGCTTAGTAGTTGCCTGTGTCTCCTGACCGTGGTATTGATGGCACAGCTCTAGGCCCGGCAGGACATAACATAGACTCGATTGTAAGAGCCATACAAGGTCATAGAGCCTAATGGATTGGCTACGGAACCAAACTGCCTGTCCAAGTCCAGCCCTTGCATTCACTACTTGCCCATCTTAAGTAGAGTTACTCCACTTCTCTATACCTTTGTTTCTCCTCTGTGAAGTGGGGATAATATCACTACCTTATAAAGGCGTCGAGGATTAAATGAGTTGACACTTACAAAACAGTTTCAGGTGTTTTTGTAGTGCTTACCAAATGCTAACCACTTCGGTAGGCCCCTCCCCTGTCTCCATCCACACTCTCTCTCTAGGTGATGTCTCCTCCCAGAGCTTTAAGTGCCACCTCTTTCTTACCTAACGACTTCCCAATTTACACATCCAGCGTAGACCTCTCTTCTGAGCCCCAGACTTCCTGCCTGGCTGTGCACCCCATTTTGGTGACCCACAGCATCGCACATGAACGAGTCCACAACACAGCCGTTGACTTTCCCCTGCAAAACTGCTCACATGGGACAGGCATCTGGGAGGCATGATTTCTGCCTTCCCAGGGAATGCACAGTGCATGGACTGTGCAATCTCTGCATTGCTTGAGTTTTCCACTCCACTGGGGTGTGCCTACAGAAGTTATGGGGGTGCCAAAGGCATTCGTAAGCAGAGTCCAGAGGTGTGTCTGGAGTGACCACCAGGGCCCCCCGAGGAAGCTCAGGCTGTGGGTACAGCTCATGCCGGCTGTGCATCAGCGTGTCTATCTATGTGTTTGCGTGCTTGGTTGAGGGGTGGCTGTGTCTGTAGACCTGTGTCTGTGGAAGAGGGCATGGGTATCCTCTTTCCCACCACCGTCACCAAGTGCCTCCAAGTAGGTCTTGCCGTGGGGGTGAAGTGCACTCATTCTCAGATGACCATCCCCATTCCCAGTGAAGGGGTGACTTCCTGGGTCCTGGTGGGTGGGTCAAAGGGAAGGGCTTCTCGGACCCACCACATCAAGTCCATCTTCCCACCTCCTCCTCCCTGCCTGTGAAGTCCCCTTCCAGGATGCTCCGGTCTGCTTCCTTCTGAGCCTTGGGGAATTCTCCATGGTACTGGCCCATGAGATGGCCAGTGAGTCTCCCAGAATCTTCTGTGAGTCCCCCTCTCTAGGGGCTGGAGCCCACACTGAGTGAGCAGTTTGGTCTGCTGGGGGTGCGCTGTCCTCTGGAGGCCTGCCACAGCTTCAGAATGAGCCCTCGCCTGGTGTTCTTGGCCTTCTAGGACAGCTCTGAATCTGGTGAACTGGGAGCTGATTTCCAGAGATAACCCGCCCGCGCCATCATCCAGCAAGGTCTTCAGGGACCTTGGCCATAGCCAGTTCTGCCCTGGTGGTGCACCCACATCCACCGGTGTTCCTTTTGAGGGTGACAGCCGCCTCTCACAGGTCTGACCACGCCCCTACCCCACCCCACCCCACCCCATCCACGAGTGCACACACACACACACAGACACATTCCACTTGCTTTGGACTCCAATGGGAGAAGCTGCTGGGGGACTCTTGTCCATTATCAAGCTACAGCCACCCCCACCAACCCTCACTAAAACGGACGTGTTGGCTGCCCGCAGAACCCCAAGGCCAGAACCGGCAGGGTCGACCTTTGCACAAGCCAGTGCATGCAGAGCTGCCCCTCCACAGACAGGCAGCGCCCGAGACAAACTGGGGACAGACAGGGACTCCTGGCTCCCCTCGAGGCCTCCAAGGGCACCTGCCCAAGGCCACCCAGAGCGCTGCAGCCAAGTCGGCGGAGCGGAGCCAGACCTCCCAGCCGTCGGTGGGGGCGGTGACCGCCGGGGGCCTTCCCACGGCTTGACCTGCGCGTCACCGCGGGGGCGAGGGGGCGCCTGATCGCCAGAGGCTACGGCGCGGAAAAGGGCCCTGGGAAAGGGCGGTGGTGGCGCCCCCGGGGCGGGGCCGGGGCGGGGCCAGGGCGGGCCGACTTCCAGGCTGGGAGCCGGCACCACCAGGCAGAGACCTGGCAGCCTGCTCTCACCATGAAGCGGCCAAGGGAGCCGAGCGGCTCTGACAGCGAGTCCGACGGACCCATCGACGTGGGCCGCGAGGGCGAGCTTAGGTAAGAGCCGGGGTGGGGGACTGGGCGCGCGGACGGACTCTGCAAATGTGGAGACTAGCCCTCGATGTCACCTCCCGAGATGCAGGCGTGGGCGGAGGTCCGCAGGGGTGTGTGTGTGTGTGTGTGTGTGTGTGTGGTGGGGTGCAGTGTGTATAGTTACACACACGAGGGCCTGGGGTCCTGTGTGACCTGGACCATTTAGGGCTCAGGATGCTGGGATGGAGGTAGCGTTCAGCTCGCGGGTCTGATGTCAGCGGGTCTGGTGATCTTTCTGTCAAAGTGCCCAAGTGAGACTGTTGGCGAGGAGTTTTTCCTCCCGAAACTCTTCAGAGAAACCCTCATAGGCTGTTGGCACCACACCCCCACCCGGAGTCCGCTGACTACACAGAATAGCCACCCTTTCCTAGTTTTACCCAAACTGTGCACTTTTCATATAGTACGCAGAAAGCTGCTAGGAGAAGAAAGACTCCTGTCCCTTGAGCAAAGTGGACTTTGAATAAGGTTTTGATGTTGAAGAAAACAGTAGCTGGCTTGCCCACGGTCGGTGCACCGTCCAGGCTCCAATTCCTGTGCGCTGCTGCCGATGTCTCTGGGCCCTTGAGAAACATTCCTCCCCGCCTCAAACCTGTAGCACAAACTGCATGCAGACAGTTCTACTACTTCCCAGTTCTGTGAACAACCTAAGCTTCGGTTTCCTTATCTGTAAAATGAGTGTAAAGAACAGACCCAACCTCATGGGAATACTGGGAAAATCAAATGGGATGGTATATGTCACGGGCCCAGCACAAGGCCCAGCACAAGGCCTAGAGCAGCAAATGCTTAATTAGTGCCGGGTGCCCCACACGTGATGCCCAAAGCCCTGGAAGAGCTTTGCAGGCCTGGGTCCCAGCCCCAGATCCCCCACCAACTGACCGTGTGGCCTTGGGTTATTGCTTTCCCTTTGTGAGCCTGTGTGCTCGGCAGTGAAATGGGGAGGGCAGAAGGGCTCTCTGCTCTCTCCTGGCTCATCCGAATCTGATGCTCTAGAATAGAATTGGAAGCGGGGGAGGGTTCAGTTCATTCTTAGGGATGCTTTTGAGGGCATTTCATCATTTCAATGATCTTGTTTCTGAGACCAGGGGGTCCTGTCTCAATGATAAATCCTAGTAAAATTCCACCAGCTTTCAATCATTTATAGCTAATAATTGGAGGTAAGACAATATTCTCTTTGCATCCTATTCATTAGGTTTTGGGGGATACAGTATAATTTCCATGCAATTTAGTAGCATTTATTAAAATTCCTCACCCAATGACATGCTTATTAATTTTAGAGAGAGAGGAAGGGAAAGAAAGAGAGAATCAAAGAAACATCGATGTGAGAGAGCAACAGGGATTGGTTACCTCCCGTAGGTGCTCCGATGGGAGATTGAACCCGCAGCCTGGGTATGTACTCTGACTGGGGATTGAACCTTCAACCAAATGTCCAGGATGGCGCTCCAACCAAGCAGGCCACCCAGCAATGTGGTAGCCTTTTAAGGTTGTTTAACAGAAACTGCTCTTTAGAGAAGCAATTCTCTGAGTCTGCACCTGCTGGGAGCAGAAGGGCCCAGCACTGTGTGGTGGTAGTAGAGGAGGGTCTCAAATTCAATGTTATTGGGTCTTCATGAATCAGAGGCACAAAACTGATACCAGAGAGCTAGGCTGATCAGAGCTGGCTACTGTCTTTCAAGAATTTGCAGCCTGGCCAGTGACCTGCCAGGTCACATAAAGCCCATGGGCAGCACGGACGATGGAAGGAGAGACAGGTGGTGGGCTGTGAGGGCACCCAAGCAGGGAGAGGTCACTTATAACCGAAGGCAGCAGGGAGGGCTTCTTAAAGGTGGTGGCATTTGGGCCATGGTCTAAAGGATCAGTGGGCAGTTTTTTCCTATGCAGCAGTTTGTCCTTCCAGCCAGACCCCTTTCGAGAGACCGTCTCGATTCTTAGAGGAGCAGACCCCATCACAGGAGCGAAAGCAGTTGGACATCTGGCAGAGCTGACTTATAGACCCCTCTTTGTAGCGCTTGCCAAAGGGCCCTCCCCCCAGCAGACATCAATGCTTCAATTCAGGGATCACTGAACGCTGCCTGCTGTGGCCCAGACCCTGGGCTGGGCGTGGGGGGCCCAGATGTATCCTGCTCAGCCTCTGCCCTCAGGGAACTCTCAGAGAAGAAGAGCTTCATGTACAAAGACCGCCAGATAAACAGTGGCAAGGGCCATGGGACTGGGGCAGCCAGCCTCCCTGGAGGTCAGAGGCAGGGCGCAAGCCCCCCTCACTCAGAGACGTGAGAGTGAAGAACAGAGTGTGCCCCACGTCATTGTGGGCGTCTGCCCGCTGCTGGTGTCCTGTCCCGTCTGTGGGAATCACCCACAGAGCTGCTCTCTGAAGCCAGCCTCCTTGCACGTGCCAGGACTGAACCGAGAATATAGCCTCCCCTCCCCTTCTGCGAACACTAATGGGCACCTGCCACGTGTCAGGCACTGGGTCAGGGTCTGTGGATTGCTCCTATGTGACTTAAGGCACATGGTGGCCTTTGAAGTCAGAGGGACCTGAGTTTGACTCTCACCCTCATTAACTTGGACGTTTCTGAACCTCAGTTTTCTCCCTTATAAAATGGGGACACTAATACCCACCTCACAGGTGAGGCTTTGATGAAGGAGTGAACCCAAAGCACATCTCCCTGTTTGGGCACAAGGTAACTCCCAACTAGTGCTGCTCTCCAAGGGGTTGCCGTTCAGCTGGGGGGCACATGTTCGTGAGGTCTCATAGTCTAGTGAAAAGACTGGAAGTCTGAAGACCAGATTTATTTGGCATGATTTTTTTTGTAAATTCTCACCCGAGGACATATTTCTTTTTTAAAAAATTAATTTTAGAGAGAGCGGAACTGGGCGGTGGGGTGGGAGTGGGGAGATCAAGAGAAACGTTGATGTGAGAGAGAAACTTTGATTGTTTGCCTTCCGTGTGCACCTAGACCCGGGGATCAAGCCTGCAACCCAGGTATGCGCCCTGACCGTGGATCAAACGCGCAGCCTTCTGGTGCCTGGGATGGAATGGTGCTCCAACCAACTGAGCCACCCAGCCAGGGCCGGGCACAATTCTTAACTCTGTGTCTCTGTCACTTCATCTATCAAATAATTATTTTTGCTAAATCTGAAATGGCCCCAATACTACTCAACTCACAGGAGGGTTATTGTGCAATAAATGAGAGAAGTAAGTGTGGACATGCTGTCTAGAAGAAGAAGTATTGGCTATGGGATTTACAAGATGTAACGATGAATGTGTAGGGTCCACGGGGAAGAAGGGTACATTAAAAACCTGTAGACTTGGAATTTCCTCTAATTTGCTGTGCGGCCTGGAGCAGATCCCTTCCCCTCTCTGAGTTCCTTCATTTGACCAGGCGGCTCAGTGCTGTCGGAAGTCCCTTCATTGGGGACATTGTGATTCTGCCTTTGGCTGATGCAAAACCAGTGGGGTTATCTACAAGGGCCCACAGGGGAGGTCCCAAGGGGAAACTGAGGGTGAGCTTTTAAGAGTGGCCAGGACTGGCAGCCAGACCACCTAGAAAACTGCCCCCACCCCAAGAGACCACCCCAGAATCCTGGCTAGGGAGCACCCTAGGCCCATGAAGCAGATCTTGGGAGTCAACATATCTTCTCTGGGTCCGTGAAAATCTGCCTTATTTTTAGACTCTCAGCCAAGAAGCTCTCACACCTCCTCCCTGTCAGTGTGAGGGCCAGATCACAGCCTGGAATTGAGCAAAGGCTGAGCTCTTGGGAGCTTTAAGGATAAGGGGACTGGAGGGCTATTCAGACATACAGGAAATGGGAATTAAGGAGGAAAACAATGCTGACTTTGGAGCCAGGAGACACAGATTCCCATGCTGGCTTTACTCCTTAGCAGCTGCATAAACTGGGCAAACTGCCTTAGCTCCTGAGCCTCAGCACCCTCCTCTGTAAAATGGGGCTTTTGTTAGGTTCACAGGAGGGAAATGTACATAGCGGTGCCAGGAAAACTGTGAAGTGAGGTTTGCCTGTCAGATATGGGAGTGGGATAATACTGCAGAGAACAAGGGACCAGGAGACAGAAAAAGATGGCAGAGCACCTGTCCTGAAAGGGGTGCATCAGCCTCCAACAGATGGTCCCTGAGGAGGGATCAGTCTCAGAGGCAGTGACGTGGGCAAAGCTAACCCAATACCCCTAGAGATGCCTTATCCAGGCTGTGGGGGACAAAGGCTGGGTTTCTTGGGGCTTGTTCCCAGTGAAGCTCTGTAAACAAGCTGCCCTGCAGATCTCGGGATCTGGCCATGTGATCCCTGAACCTAGCTTGCTGGGCCATCTCTCCCAGGAGCTCTCACCGGTCTCCAACCAGCCCTTCTTGTCCAGATGTTTGGATGGACGCATCCTTTCCCAGACATGGCTGCACAAAGCCAGGGTGTAGCGGCAGGATTTGACAAATGTTGATCTGGTCTCTCCTGCAACCGTCTCTCTTTGAGCAGATGACGAAAATGACCCAACCTCTGACACCAAGAGAGTGACCCACAGGGGCTGGGACCTTCCTGGTAAACCACACGTGTGTCCATTCCACAGAGGCCCGGGACATGGGTTTTATGGTGTCACCTCTCTGTTTCCCAGTAGTGCCGAAGATGAGGGCAGGGAGAGCTCAGCCGTGAGCTCTGCCATGTTCCAAGCACTCGCTCAGTATTGGGTGGGGTGGTGGAGCAGTGGGGGCTACCATAGTGAATGAGACAGATGTGGGTCATGACTTCCTAGAGCTTCCAGACTTGTTGGAAAGATGGACATTATTAACCCAATAATTGTGTAAACATAAAACAGCAAATGGGCATAACCTATTAATGCAGGATGCTGGGAGAGGGTAGGGTAAGGGATACCTACTGGGGGGGGGGGGGCAGAAAAGTCTTCCCCAGGAAGGTGACATTTGAGTTGAGACCTGGGGTGGTATAAATGATCAGGCAACAGGGCTGGGGCTTGGGGGTGGAGAGACGGGGTGGACCAGAGAATTCTAGCCTGGGGAACAGGGTGTGTAACCACAGGGAGGAACACATAAAGCACAAGAGTTGAGTCTAGGAGGTGACAGGGGCCAGCTGGGCCACCTGAAAGGTGATGGCCTTGGTCCTAAAAACATCAGGAAACCCCTGAGGAGTTTTAAGAGAAGGACAAGATCAGCTTTGCATTTAAATGATCACCCTGCCTGCTTGTAGGGAGAAATGGGTGCAAAGGGACCCAACAATAGACTCTTGACCCAACAATGAACTCTTGCCCTTGGTTGCCCAGCTAAAAGCTGACAGAGGCTTCCTGTTGCTGGGGTGGCTCAGCTGGTGGAGCATCGTCCAGTACACCAAAGGCTTGAGGATGCAATTCCCAATCAGGGCACATACCTAGGTTTGTGGGTTCAATCCTCAGCCAGGAGCATGTATGGGAGGCAACAAGTCAATGTTTCTGTTTCTCTAAAATCAATACACGTATTATTTAAAAGAAAAGAAAAAAAGAGAGAGATGATAGAGGCTTGGTCCTGAGAGTGGCAGTGGGGATGAGGAGGACAGTTGCGAAATGTATTCTAGGATTGAGGAGGTGGGGTGAGGGCCAAGGAGGAATCCTGGTTGGTGGCCGGTGTCCCCTTGCAGAGCTGGGAGACTGGGTGGCTTGGCTGAGATGGGAACCCAGGAGGGAGAGGAGGAGTATGAGGTGGAGGCAAGCTTAGGGGTTCCCGTTCAGGTGGGTGGCATTTTTGCCTTTGAAATAACAGGGGAGCCGCCCTGTCCAAGCTTGTTTGTAGACCTGGGCCCGGTGTCTCTCCACCGGAAGCTGAGTGTCTGGAGGGTGGGGTCTGGCTGACCCATCCAGTCCCGCCCTGGGCCTGAATGGGGCGTCCCAGGTCGTGAAAGGTCCTCAGTGCAACCCAGCGAATCCCCTCCATTCCAAAAGTTCCTCTGAAGCAGGAAGCAGTTAAGAGGGCGTGCAGTTGGGGAGGGTTTTGGTCCTTCTGGGCAGGAAGAGCCCCCAGGGCTGAGCCTCTTCCCTGGAGTGAGAACGCCTGGGGTGGGAACAAATGTCTCTCCATTAGCTGGGCCTTTGGAGGGGAGGCCGACGTGATGCAGATCTGGGGCCTTCTGGGGGGCAGGGGGGTCCCCAGAGTCCCGAGAGGGGCCTGTGACCCAGATGCCGCTCCCCCTCGTCCCCAGCCGTGCTGCGTGGGAGGTGGCGGCAGCTGCAGCCGCCGCGGAGGGCGGGCAGCCGGCGCGCCCGGCCCGTGGGAAGCAGCGGCATCTGCTCTTTCCACGCTCATTCCCAGCGGCTCCTTCTGAAACCCAACCCGCCGGCCGGCCCGCCGCCCCTGGCCCGTGCCCTCTCCCGCCCCGCCCCGCCCAGGATCGCGTTGCATGAGCCAGAGTGGCCAGCGGCCATTCCATTGCCCGCCCCCTAGCCGCCCGCAGAGTGGGAGGGGCCGTGGGCCAGAGGCTGAGGTGAGAACCTAGCCCCGCTCTGCCCCCCACCGCTGCCCCGGGACAGTTAACCCAGTGTGGGCAAGAACTTGACCCAGGGAGAAACGGCACCGCGCCCCCCCCACCCCCGGGAGAAGGGAGAGGCTGCGTCCCTCCCTTCCCTCCCACGCCTGCCCTGTGCTTCCTCCCAGCTTGGGAGACCACAGCCGCCCAGCAGGGGGCTGTGCTCGCCCAGGTCAACCCAGGCCCGGCGATGCTCCCCAGCTCTGAAAATTTTGCCTTTCTCTTCCTCTCCAGCCAGATGGCCAGGCCCCTGTCCACCCCCAGCCCTTCTCAGATGCAAGCCAGGAAGAAACGCAGAGGGGTGAGTGTCTCAGCAGAGTTGCCCAACAGAGGTTTACCCTGGGTCCCCAGGGCCCTAGCCTCAAGAAACCTGGTCAGAAACATCACCCCAGGCTAGACTGCCTGGGTTCAAATCCTGCCTCCGCAGGTAGCTAGTGGGATGACTTTGGACAAGACTCTTAACCTCTCTGTGCCCCATTTCCTCAAGTGCATCACTGAAATGATGATGGCAGCTACCTCCAAGTGTAGTTTTGAAGATTAAGGAAATTAATGTAACACACTCAGAACAATACATGACACAATTAGCCACTACTATTTATTAGCCACCCAGTCTTCCTCCTCTTCTCTCTGAGCCCAGAACTTTCATTTTTTTTTTCTCCATGGGCAGAGGAGTTGAGTGAGGGGCAGAAGGGGGCCCCCTGCTTCCTGTTGGCCGTCTCATCCCAGCCTCGCTTCCCAGCAAGATGCAGCTGTGTGGGGTCCAGAGACCTGGGAGCTGGCGGAGACCAGCCCTGCCATCCACTAATCAGGAGCCCTCTGTCCTGCCCTCACGTTCTTTGCTGGTAGCCGGGACTCCCAGTGTCCGCCCTGCTCTCGGTGCTCTGCTCCCAGTCCTGCGAGATGAGAATGAGATCCAGCTGTGAACCAGAGGCCTTCACAGCTGGAGAGGGCCCTGCCTGAGGCTCCTCAGGCCTCAGAACCCAGCATCTGAAGGGGAACCCCTGGCCCAGCAGGGGTTCTCCAGGGCCTGCTCCAGGGCTGTGGCTGGTGTCCCTGTTCTGATTGGTTGGTGCTCAACCAGTAGTTAAATGCATTGAATGCCCCCCCCACATCCCACAGACTAAGACAAGAGATCTGAGTTCTCCCGGCTTTGCACTTCCTTGCTGTGTGACCTTAAACAAGTCACTGCCCCTCTCTGATCCTCAGTTTCCTCCTCCATAAAGTAAGAACAGATTTATTTTCCTCACAAAAATACTGTGAAGGAAAATATGCATCAGTGTCCATCAAGGCACATTGAGCCCTGGCTGGTGTGGCTCAGTGGATTGAACACAGGCCTGCAAACTAAAGGGTTACTGGTTCGGTTCCCCATCAGGCATGTGCTTGGGTTGTGGCTGGGGGTCCCCAATGGAGGTACCATCCTGTGCGGGGAATCCCACCCCCGTTGAGGGTGTGTGGGATGCAAACGATCGAGATGTTTCTCTCACACACAATGTTTCTCTTCATCTCTTTCTCCTTCCCTTCCCCTCTCTCTAAAAACAAAATCTTTTCTATTTAAAGGCATGTTGAGCTGCCTGTGAAGACTGTGTGTAAATTCTTGCCATTGTCCTTTAGATCATAGAGAAGCGGCGCCGAGACCGCATCAACAGCAGCCTTTCTGAATTGCGGCGCTTGGTCCCCACCGCCTTTGAGAAGCAGGTACGTTTCATCGCTGATCGTGCCAGAGGAAATCCGTGCGAGTGGCAGAAAGGTCAGGTATCATGGCATCTCTTATTGATTGGTGGCAGCTGCCTGCAGTCCTGCGATGCCATTTACTGATATCTGCTACTGGCCAGGGAGAAGGGGAATGGGAATTTATAGTTACTGAGGCATCTCAGGTGTTGTGGCCTTATGTCCATCACTCCACTTAATTGAATCCTCAAAACAATGCTGCAGAGTAGGTATTATGCCCATTGCACAGATAAGAAACTGAAGCACAGAGAGGTCAAGTAACTTACACCAGGTCACCGACATTTCCAAGGCGACTTGAAAGTGGAGCGGGCTGCTCAGGGAGTGAGCGCTCTGACGTTGAACGTGTTAGAGTGGAGGGATGACGGCGGGGGGCCGGACAGCCACATTAGTCAGACAGCCTCAGAGACCCCCGCCCTGCATTCCACGTCAGGGCCCTAGGCTGGGTGTCCTCCCTTCTGCTGGGAGAGCGAGTCAGTCGTTCTGCAGACGTCCGCTGAAACCTTCACAAGCCCAGCCATGAACTAG
Source organism: Phyllostomus discolor (assembly GCF_004126475.2). NCBI lineage: Eukaryota > Metazoa > Chordata > Mammalia > Chiroptera > Phyllostomidae > Phyllostomus > Phyllostomus discolor. Next base: position 26,489,378 of record NC_040907.2, on the reverse strand, counting down.
ACCTGCCGCCTGCCCTCAAGGGGCTCACACGGAGGATCCGACCCTCAGGTTTCACCTGGGAGATCAGGTGACCCTGGAGGCTCCGAAAACATTTCCCAAGAAAGAGAAGAGAGGAAAAGCAAGTGCTTTGGGGGTAAGCTGATGAGCTAGATCTTGGGCTCCCCAGAGAGCTGGTCTAGGAAGTGGGTGAATTCCGGTGATGGTGTATGAGGCCACGGAGATAGATCCTCTGGGAAGGTGTGCACAGGGAGAAAAGTGAGCCAACACCGCTGGGACACCACCCTTTTAAGGGTCAGGCAGAGCAAGAGGCAAGGTGGAGGGAGCACCAAGAAGTCATGGAAGTCAGGGGAGCAGAGGCTTCGGAAGGACAGTCAGCAGTGCAGTGGGCAAATGGACTAACATGAGAACTGAGTGGAATGTTAGGTCTGAAGCAGAGGCCCCGTTGCAGGCGGTGATGGAGCGGGAGGAAGACGAGGAAGCTGAGACAGTGAGTGCTGGTGACACGGTGCCAGGCAGGTGAGAGACAGAGGTCCCTGGAGGCCTTCACTCTTCTGTCTCCTGTATACACAGGGCTCCTCCAAGCTGGAGAAAGCCGAGGTGCTGCAGATGACGGTGGATCACTTGAAGATGCTCCACGCCACTGGTGGGACAGGTACTGGTGCTCTGCCCTTCTGGGAGTCATTTATGCAGCGAATCTGTGGGGCTGGGCCCTGGGGACACACTAGTGAGCGCAACAGGCGTGGTCCCTGCCCTCGAGGAGCTCGAAGTCCAGAGAGAGGCTGCAGCCGATGCAGGCAGAACATTCACGAAGCTTGTCTCTCTCCTTTTTGGGCACCTCCCTCCACACTCTCAGTGTCTGCATTCACAACTCTCTCCTCAGCTCCACTCCTTCTCCAACAGACTCTTCCTACCGGCCCCACCCCCAGGGCCGCATCCAGCATGAGCCTGTGTGAGCTCATTCTCACTGGGATCCCAGTGGGAGCAGCCTGCCTGAGATTTTTAGCCACAGATGGTTTGCTAGTGTGCCCACCACCGGTCTAGCCTTCTGGGCTGTTGCGTCCTTGGCATTGCTGGGGTCATATGTCATGCTCACAGCTGAAGATCGGTTGTACGGGATTATAATAGAATACAAATGTAACTGCTCCCGTCAGTTTGAACTGGTCTATTACAATAAAGACATTAAACTGTGGCTTTAAAAAGACTTCTGGACAAATAGAAATTTTGGCGCCATGGAGCCTCTCTGTGTATTTTGGCGATTTCACAGTTGGGAAACCTTGAAAGCTCCACAGACCTTGGCCACAAAGTCCTAAGTCCCCAAACCTTAACTTACTCCCTTTGGAGGGGACAGTTGCATTGTAAGCGGCCCAACCTGGGGCTTCTCCATGAGCAGCGGTGTCACCCGGGGGCAGGCAGGGTCGGGGGCCCCAGCCCAGAGATTCTGAGGCTGTAGGTCTGGGCTGGAGTTCAGGAATCTGCATGGGGAGGGAGCGTGCCCGATGACCCGGATGCAGGTGGTCACTCGGAGAACAACTGCCAAAGCAATGCACGGCCCACAGGAGAAACTCCTGTCACCAATCAACTGGTGGGGGAGACCCTTCCAACTACATCTGTGGTTTCCCAGTTAGAAGAAGAATAGAGACAGTGTATGGGCAGCATTTCATAGTTTCGGAATGCCTTCCCTAACGTATCTCATTTGGTTCTCACAACACCCTCGTGGGCAGGGCGCTGTGGCCCGTCTTCTGGCCAAGGACCACGGGAGGACAGGATTGTGGCTGGACTTGGATCCTGGCCCTGCGACTTACTAGCTTTATGTCCTTGGACAAATTGTTTAATTTCTATATCCCTCAGTTTCCTCATCTCTAAAATGGGGATATTAAAGGGTTTTTCATGAAAATTAACTTAGATAATGCAAATGAATTGCTAAGTAGGAACCCAGTAGGTGAGAGTTAAAAAGAACAGCAAGCTCAGAAGGGGGAGGGATTTACTCCAGGTCAGCACAGCTGGGTCTGCGGCAGAGCCAGCAGGACTCCAGACACTGCCCCCCCACCCAGCTGTCCCTCTGGGGGAGGTGGGGGAGGTGGAGCCTCAGCTGTGAACCAGGGACCAGATACTTGTTGCCGGAGTCCTGAGGCCAGTGCTCACCAGGGCTGTTCTGTGACCGCTCGGAAGGCGGTATGGAGAGAAGGGTGGGTATGGAAAGGCAGTGGGCCGTGCACCTGTTCATTCCTCACCGAAATCTGCTAAAGAGAGGGCTGGTGGCAGCAGCTGAGAGCGGGGTCTTGCTTTCCAGCCTGCCCATTGGGCTGGATGACAAACTGGAATTCCCACAGAGGCCAAGCTGTGAGTGGTGGCTGACGTATAATTTCCCAAGCATTGTTGTGCACCGCTTCATTTCGTTTCGCTCTCACGGTAGTGTGCAGCAGGTACTGTTCCACGCTAAGGACATAGAGGCACAGACAGATTGGGAGACATGTCCAGGGCCAGGCAGCCTGTGAAGTCGCCTCCAGAACCTCAGGCTTCACTGCTACACTGTGCTGCCTTCTCCAAGGGCGTCCTAGGATCCGCCCACATCAGCAGGCGGGGCTGTCCTACACGTCCGTGTGCACAGCCCTGTCCCACCTGGGGAGCATCTACCTAAGTCACCATGGTCTCAGTTTCTTCTTTGCATTAGTCACAAACTGTGCTGAAAACAGCACTTGCCATTTTAGAATGCTTCACAGTTTCGTTGACTCATTTGATCCTTACAACCCAGTAGGGATGATGGCCCCCCACTTTGCAGATGGAGAGACTGGGGCTCAGAGAGGCGAGGTGGCATGCCCAAAGTCACACAGGGAGTGAGGAGGGGAGGCAGGTCCAGAACCCAGGCAGTCTGCCCCCAGGGTCACTGTGTGTGTCCCCCGCTGGGCGGGCCCTCATCACAGCTCACTTTGCAGGATTCTTCGATGCCCGAACCCTGGCAGTAGACTTCCGGAGCATCGGTTTCCGGGAGTGCCTCACCGAGGTCATCAGGTACCTGGGGGTCCTGGAAGGACCCAGCAGCCGCGCGGACCCGGTCCGGATTCGCCTTCTCTCTCACCTCAACAGCTATGCAGCCGAGATGGAGCCTTCGCCCACACCTGCCAGCCCCCTGGCCTTTCCTGCCTGGCCCTGGTCCTTCTTCCATAGCTGTCCAGGGCTGTCAGCCCCCAGCAGCCAGCTTGCCATCCTGGGGCGGGCGCCGGGCCCCGTCCTCCCCAGCGCCGCCTCTCTTGCCTGCCCCATCCCAGCCCTCCGAGCAGTTCCCTTGCGCAGAGCTGCCGGCACCATCCTGCCGGCACGGAGGCACCTGCTGCCCAGTCGAGGGGCATCTTCTATCCGGAGGGCCCGCCCTCTGGAGAGGCCCACTGTCCCCCTGCCTGTGGCCCCCAGTGGCAGGGCTGCCAGGAGCAGCCACATGGCACCCCTCCTGCGGTCTTCTTCCCCCACATCCCCTGGTGTTGGGAGGTCCCCTGCGTCTGCCACTGGTCCTGCCCCCAGGCCCTCTTCCTCCGGGCCTGCTGGGAAGCCTGGAGGGGCTGTGCTCTGCCACTCCTGGGTCTCCGAAATCACAGAGGTCGGGGCTTTCTGAGCTGTGTCCCCTCCCCAGCCCCGCCAGGAGTAAGGAAAAATCTTTTCCAGGAGCTCAGAAAGTGGCTCTGCCTTTTCTGCCCCGCCTCCTGGACTGGCTCACGCATAAGGTGTCCTCGCCCATGGGAGGCTCCCTCTTCCTTTGGCCCATCTGCCCTCCTCACTTACTGCTCGTCCCAGCTTGCCCACCTGGCCTCCTGGGGCTGTTACGATCTCAGAGGCTTGGTCCCACCTCTTACCTGCACAGATGAGTCCTGGGAGAGCCCTAAGCGCTGTGCGCAGACCCCTCTCCTGCCCCAGTGTACGTGGGCAGCAGGCACGAGTCTCGGCTCTGGGAACACAGCTGTGACCTAGAAAGCACAGCGGCCGAGGCTGGCTGCTTCCCGAGAGAGACCAGACCCCGACCAGGAGCAGTGGCTGCCTGGCTGCAGCCTTCCCAGGCCCCAGGGGCCGGAACATAGGGTCTGCCTTGCTTCCTGAGACAGTAACAGAACAGGGGCCACAGAGAGGTTTCCAGGAATCCTGCCTGCCCTGCCCACCTGTCCTCGGCCCACCCCATCACAGCAAATCACAGGACAGACCTGCTGCCCCCCACGGCCAAGATACCTCCTCCCAGCGGCAGACGCCCAGCACCCAGCCGACCAACAGTCCCCTGCACACAGCTGGGAGGCTTCCTGGCAGCAGTAAGGCCCCACGGCAGGGTGTCCTGACCACCAGGCCTGGGACAGCGCTCTCAGAGGAGAGCCAGGACTGAGCAAAGAGAGCCCGGCTCTCTCCTCTCACACCTCCCTCCGGGCGTGTGGTCCCTGTCGGGTGCGCTGCACACACACAGCCGTGTTCCCACGTGATGGCGCCGGAAAGGGATCCTCTTGGGATTCAGAGCCAGACGTTTGCGCGGCCTGGTTTGCATCCGGCTCACGGAGCCCGGCCGCTAGGACAGCCAAGGCCAGTCAGGCCGGACAAAAATAACTGCGAGGAGGGGCGAGAGGAAGGACAGTCAGAGGCAGCCGGGCCCTGCAAGGTCACCCGGTGGCTCCAGGGCCTGAGACCCTATTCACCCGGGATTCCACGCAGCAGGCGCTGCTCAGAAGCCATGTCGTTACCCAGCTCCGACCCTGGCCGCTTTCCCTCTAACAGAGGGGACAGATGACCCAGTGACCATTCCTGGTGGAAGAGCGGAGTCTGGACAAGATGTGGGTGGATCTGAGACTGACATTTGCGGACCAGTGTTGCCAGACCTGTTGTTGAAATGTAGCAACACATCTGTGCTGGGTGGCAAACCTCTGCTTCCCCTGAGTGGCTCTGAGTGTCCCCCACTGCATGGCTTTGCCCCCAGGACCCCCGTGCTGGTTAACGCCTGTCAGACCCCAGGTTACAGGATCCACCAGCTGACAAGTTGTTGGTTGGTGCTTATTTTACACTGGTTGTTAAATACTCCAAGTGTCACTGCTGGGAAGATTCTCCCACCGCCACCCTTTGCTAGAACTACCCTCCCCAGAGGCTAAATTGAGGAGACTCCCTGGGCTCCCAAGTAGTTGGCAAAAGCCCGAGGGAAAAGAGGCCCATTCAGAGAAGTGGGTCAGAGGACAGAGGTCATTTAAATGACCCAGAAAGCTCTTTTGCAAAGGCAAATTCCTCAAGGGGGCATAAAGAGCTCAAATAATTCTTTCACTCCTCTGTGTTGGTTCCATCAGGTGGCTGTCCTTCTGCACCCACCTGAGGGCCTGGAGGAGAGAGGGTGTCATTCCAAGGAGAGGGAGGGCAGGGCTCAGCAGGCTCCCAGGAATTGGGACGGGAGGGGGAACGGGAGAGGGCGGGAGGGTAAGACCAACTCCACTTTTCTCACAAAAGGCAGGAGAACGCCTTGCTCCTCCCCCTCCTCCCCTCCCCCCCTTTCCTCCCTCTCCCTGGCTCTCCCAGGTGATGGATGACTCACTGTTCCCAGGAGACCAGGTCAGCCCTGTGGTTTGGCGACTTCCTAGCCCGAGCATTCACTCATAGTGGGACTGTGGGAATCCCAAGTCCATGTTTGCAGCATGCAAGTCTGAAAGAATCTGTTGACAGCATTGAATGAAGTGGAAATGGCCCAGAACTTGAGCATCTGCATTGATCTGGGGTTCATTCTCCCTGAGAGATTGTGTCGGGGAAGGTGTGGATATAATTGTTAATGTGGTTGAGGATTTGTATCTTTTGCTTCTATTCCCAAGCCTTTCTGGTGCCCTGACTCTCACCCCATTGCTGGGGTTGATACAGACATCCAATAAACGGTTTTATTATTACTATTCTGGAATTATGGAAACATCTGAGTGATTCTACTTCTTGAGTATCTCTGGAGTCTGTCCACTCCTCTCTGAACCCACAGCCATCCCCCTGGACTGACCATATCACCTACTCCCCAGGTCACTGCCCTACCCCTGTCACACCACCCCCCTTTTGCTTTGTCAATTGGTTTTTGGCAGTGACCATAGAGAGTTTTAAACATGCAAGCTATATCAACTCTGGTTTAAAACCCTTACTCTCCTGGCTGGTGTAGTGCAGTGGATTGAGTGTGGGCCTATGAACCAAAGGGTTGCTGGTTCAATTCCCAGTCAGAGCACATGCCTGGGTTGTGGGCCAGGTCTCCAGTAGGGGGTGCACAAGAGGCAACCACACACTGATGTTTCTTCTCCTTTTTCTCTCACTTTCCCCCTCTCTAAAAATAAATAAATAAAGTCCTAAAAAATACTGTATTATGCTATTATTCCAAAGATTAAAATCTAAGCTTTTCCTCTTCTGGTCTCAACCTCACATCCAGCCTCATTCCTTGCTGGCCCCAGTCTTGTTGCCCGTGCTTTTCCACCCTGGCCCACCTCCGTTTCCTCAGCATCCCAACCACATTCCCACCTGCCGGACTTTGCACATGCTGTTCCCTCTCCCAGAATGCTCTTCCCCTATCCTTTACTTGGCTGCCTATCCACAGGCCTTGGCTTAAAAGTCACCTCCTCAGAGAGGCCTTCCCTGACTACTGTGCTGGAATAGTTAATGTGTCTCAGAGTCCCCTATCCTTTCTCCTTTCCCTTTGTAAGGAACTTGCCATTGCACATGCACTGATGTGGGTACTTGTTGGTCGACTCTCCCAAACGGCGCCTACCCTCCGAGAGGCTGAGGCTGTGCCTCGTTCACTTCCTATCCTGTAACCACCGCTGAGCATTGTCCCTGGCCCAGCGTCAGTGGTCAGTGAACATTGTTCAACACATGATGGGGGCGGGGGGGGGGAATGAGGAATCTTCTGGACTCACCCTGCTGGGATGGCACAGGCCCCAGCAGAGGGGAACTGCCCCTTCAGAAGGCCCTGGGGCCTTTCGCTGAAGTTGACCTCAGTCAACTGCAGAAGGAGGCTGGACAGCGAAGTGAGAGCCAGGCCCGGGGACTGGAAGTTCTGGCCAGTGGTGAGGGGGCGCTGGCCAAAGAAAAGTGTGAGTGTCCTGGCCCTGGAGTGCATGTGACTGCTGAGAACAGGCAGGCGTCCCTGCCAGCAGGTACTGCTGTCCAGCACCCTTGGCCTGGCTCTCTCTGACGGATTCGGCTCCCAACAAATGCAACAAACACTCGCAGAGGTCTGCCCCGTGCCAAGTCAGGCACGGCTGAGCCAGAGGTGACAGAGACACTGTCGCCCTGAGGGCACCTACCCTCTATCTAAGTGACAGTTTAGTGAGCTGAGAGTGGAGAGAGCGGCCTATTGAAAAGGCTGAAGGGGACACAGAGGGTGGTATCTGCCTCTGCCTAGGGTGGTCGTGGGGGAGGGGAGCACAGGGAGGAAGGCTTCCTGGAGGAGCACGAAGTGAGGCATTCCACCAGCAGAGGGAACCAGGGAACCTGTGTGCAAAGACCTGGAGACCGCCTAAGGTGAGCTCTGGAAGCTGGCCCTAAGTTGAACACAGGCCTTTATCATCAGGGTGAGCGGTAAGGCTAGTCTGAAGTTGGCCATTGAAGCCGGACTTCCTGGGTTCAGGCTTCAGCTCCTTCACTTATCAGGGCTATGGCCCTGGGCAAGTTACTTAACACCCCCTGAACCTCAGCCTTTTCACCTATAAAACAGGGATGATCCAGGAATGGCTACTGTTAACTGAGAGGTAACTACGTACCTGACATTGTGCTCAATGCTTTTGTTGGAATGTCCCTGTTTTATAGATGAGGAAACGGAGGCACCATCTCTGAAGCTTAGGTGAAAAGTGAACGGGGTAACACATGTAAAGCCTCAGAGCTATGCCTGGGTCACATGAAACACTCAGTCAATCGCAGTCATTCGTAGTACTGGAAAGAGGCCGGACCCAAGTTGTGAAAGGCCTCGGTGCCATGCAGAGTCTGGGCTCCAACCTGCAGGCGATGGAAGCCACGGCAGGTTTGCCAGGTGGATGCCAAGATCAGACCTTGCGTAAGAAACCACTGCTCGGGCTGGTGTGGACGGCTGCCTGGGAGAAGGAGTATTCGGACTCAGGTCCACCTCTTCATGGGAAATACCTAAATGCTTTTAAAAAATATCAGTGCCCAGGCCCAGAGACAGTGATGTAACCTGTGTGCAGTGGGGCTCCATAAGGAGGTCTGAATGAGGGTCAGGATCAATTTCCTAATTCAGATCAATTTCTATTCAGTGGGTGAACTAGACCCCAACCTGTGAGGATGGAAAGGGTGGACACTTTCTGAGAAGTGAAGCAGGAATTAAAACCCCCGGGGAGTCTCTGCGCTCCAGCCCAGCAATCCCCACCCCCCTTTCCCGCTCCATTTTTGGCCATCTTCATTATTCTTACCAAGCAAAATACAAAACTATTGTAATTTTGTTTATTGTTGCTCTCCCTCCCCAGAATGAAAGCTGTGGGAAGCAGGGACGTCCGTATGTGCGCGCGCATGCGTGCACGGTCCATCCATCCCCCGTACCTGAAACAGTGGTAGTAGACCACACAGGTCACTTACAGGTATTGGGTGAGTTAGTAACAGCAGCTCAAATTTATTAAGTACTTAATAAGTGCAATTATAGGTGTGAACATTATAGAACAGACTTAGTTGTGATTCTATAGATGCTGTTCCAAACACGTTTATGTATCATTTCATTTTTTGAGTAGTTTTATGTGGTAAATCCCAACATCTGCATAGACAGATGAGGAAACTGAGGCATGGAGCTCTTATGGTGCTAGCTAGTGTGTGAGGGATCCAGAGTTTTAATCCGCATGGTCTGGCTCCAGAGACTGAATTCTTAGCCACTCTGCTATGTTGCTCTAGACAAGTGAATGAATGAATGGGGAAAAAATGAATGAAAGAATTATGTGTTGTACCCATACCAGAAACAATGAATTTTGGAGTCAGACAGATCTAGGTGTAAATTCCAGATTTTCTATGTATTGAAATACATGATTTGGACACGTTTCTTAGCTTCTCTAAATCTCAGGGTCCTTATGGGAAAAACAGGAAAAACTTACGTTTTATCTACCAAATGCTGGCTGGCTGTGCTAACATTACACTGTATCCATTCTTGATCCATTACTGCCCTCTGGTGGTCAGTTAAAACAACAACTTCGAAACTGCTGTGCTAAATGCAAATCCCTGAATGGTGTATGGTCCTTGGTTCCTTTAGTCTCCTGGGTCTTATTAGTCTTCAGGGACTAAGTGGAGATCAGTCTTCCTCAAAGGAAAGCAGGAAGAACTAGCACACATGGGTCCTTGCAGGGCAGAATGGCTCCACAGAAATGGTCCTCCTGAAAAATAAGTTAGCCAAACTCCCCACCAAACAAGGGTTAACAGGATCCATAGATTACAGAATTGAGTTTTCCAGACCTTCAGAGAACACGCTCTTGTGATGTGACGGCTAATGTGTCGTCACCCTGACTGGGCCATGGGGTGCCTGGCTATTTCCTCAGACATTATTCTGGGTATGTCTGTGAGAGTATTTTTGGATGATATTAACATCTGAATTGGTTGATTAAATAAGCAGATTGCCCTCTATAATGTGGATAGGCCTCGTCCAATCAGTTGAAGTCCTGAATAGAACCAAAAGGCTGAGAGGGAGCTGGGCCTGCCGGCTGTTTGGGCTGAGACAGGGTCTTCTCTGGCCTCCTCACTCAGCTGTGACATCCGATCTTTCTGGGTCTCAAGCCCTCTGGCTTTTGGACTGAAACTTACACCATCAGTCCTTCTGGTTCGGAGGCCTCAAACTCGGAGTGGAACATCCGCTCTCCTGAGTCTTCAGCTTGCCAACTGCTCATCTTGGGACTTCTCAGCCTCCAAAATTTTGTGAGCCAATTTCATACAAAAAGTCTCTTCTCTCCTCTCCTCTCCTCCCCCCCCCCCCTTTTCTTCTCTCTCTCTGCACACACACCTCACATCCTATTGGTTCTGTTTGTCGGGAGAACCCTGACTAATACAACCTGTTTTATACAGACTGTTTTAGGAAATTAAAAAAAGAGAGAGAGAATTCTACTTAACTTATTTTTTAAAAGCTAATTTCTAATAGCTGGTATAACCTCGACATCAAGCCCAGGCAACTGCAATTATAGAAGAGAACATTATAGGTCAAGCTTAGTTATGACTATATATGCAAAACTCCTAAATAATAAAACAAAACCCAAAATGCATATTATAGAAAAATGTAGCAGAGTATAGCCAAAAAGGCAAGGATGGTAATAGGAAATAACAGGAAAACAATTCCTATATTCTGAACCTTAATACATTAAAAGATTAAAAGAATAAGATCATTTTAATAAATGCATAAAAATCATTTGATGAAATTAAAGACTCATTATTTTCTTAATCTTGGCAAGTTAAGATTGGTAAGGTAATACATCAACCTGATAAAGCTATTTACCAAATGCCTAGACATCATACTTAAGGGTGAAACTCTAGCATTCCTGTATAACAAAACAAAACAAAACAAAACAAAACATCAGAATGTTCTCTATTCACAATTTTACTGGCAGTTCCAGCTAGTGTAATGAAATAATAGAAAGAAAAACTATTTAGGAAGTAGAAAAGAAGAGTTAACACCATCCTTAATGCATATGATTTATTGTCTATTTGGAAGATAAAGGAATCTACCTAAAACGAATAAGAATATTTGGCATGATTGCTGCATACTAGAAAATCCTACATAAATCAAGACCATTCTTGCTGAATTCTTATTGGGTTAGCAACAGGAAAATACAATAAAATGATACTATTTCCAATAGCAACAAAAATGATAAAGCCCCTAGAAATATGTTTAACAAAAAATTGCTGGATGTTTTCTCAGAAAACTATAACATTTTTAATGCAAAGGCACATAAAATTAAACACATCTTACCATCTGATTCAGTAATCATGCTCCTTGGTATTAATGCAGATGAGATGAGAATTTACATCCCTTCAAAAACCTGCACACAGATGTTTATGGCAGGTTTATTCATTATTGCCAAAACTTGGAAACAACCGAGACGTCCTTCAGACGGTGAGTGGAAAACCATGGCACCTCCAACAGTGGAACACTACTCAGCTCTAAAGAGCAAGGAGCTAGCGTGCCATAAAGAGACATGGAGGAAACTTCAATGCGTGTTACTAAGTGAGGGAAATCAATCTGAAAAGGCTACATGCTGTATGATTCCAACCATGTGACATTCTGGAAAAAGTGAAACTATGAAGACAGTAAAAAGATCACCGGTTGCCAGGGATTGGGGGAGGAGGGGACAGGGATAGGCAGGGCCCAGAGGATTTTACAGCAGTGAAGCTGTTCTATACGCTACCGTGATGGTGGATCTGTACAACCTACAACCCCAAGAGTGAACCCTAACGTAAACCGTGAATTTGGGTGATGAAGAGGGGCCAGTGGAGGTCCGTCCGTTACAACGCAGGATCCATTCTGGGGGAGTGCACAGGCTGTTGCTAGTGGAGGAAGCTGAGCCTGCAGGGCCAGCGGGCGCAGGGGAACTCTGTACTCTCTCCACGCAATTTTGCAGGGAGCCTAAAACTTCTCTAAAATGTAAAGTCTATTTTAAAAAGTAATGGAAGACCTAAACAAAAGTAAATGCACCATTTGTTCATGGGTGGGAATGCTCAGTATGTAATGATGCCGGGTAACCTGCAGCTAAATCTGTGATTTCAGAACTGTTCCACTGAAGAATCTAAAGAGGAAACAGACTGATTCCAAATCCATATGGGAGTGTGAAGGTCCAAGAGCAGCCAAGAAAATAGCAGAAAGGAGGAGGCAGGAAGGGAGGGGGGAGAAACAAAGGAGAATAACTAGGAATCAAGGAAATGCCCATGCAAATTAAAACTGTGGGAAATCGAAGTCTGATCATGGCAAGGGCTGGTGGTAAGGACTCGTGGAATGTAACTGATACCCCCCTCAGAGAGCAACGGGACAGTAGTTTGAAAAGTTGTTTTCCCTGCAACCCAGCAATCACGCTAGAGCAGTTCTCGCCAGATGTGCCCCAGGAGACGAGGTCAAGGCTGCCGGAGGCAGCACGGCTAGAGGAGAAAAGCTGCATCAGCTGTGAGGCTCGCAATAGGAAAACTAACCACAGCACGTCCCTCTGGTGAAAGACAGCTGAGCAGTTACCATAAGCGAACCAGCTCTCCACATGCCAATAAACGCAGAGTGAGTGGATAAAGCCCAGAAACACATCTCCAGTGTGTCGGAAGGTAAGAAAGTATTTTAAAATCACATTCTGGTTGTTGTTGTTGTTGTTGTTGTTGTTATTATTTAGATAAAATTCACATAATAAAATTCACCATTTTAACCATTTTAAAGTACACCCTCAGTGGTTTTTATTATATTTACAGAGTTATACGACCATCACCACCATCTAATCTAGAACATTTTCATCACCCCAGAAGAAGCCCTTGTGTACTAAGAAGTCACTGGTCATTCCTCCTTCCTCCCCACCCGGCCTCTGGCAACCACTAATCTCTTCCCTGGTTTTAGAGATGTGCCCAGTCTGCGTGTAGGGAGTCATACAATGTGGGGCCTTTCTGTGCCTGGCTTTTTTCACTGACAGTATTTTCGAGGCCGGCCCATGTTAGCATGGAGTAGCCCTGCATCTCTCTTTATTGCTTAATAGTATTCCATTGTGTGGATATACCAGCTTGTTTTTTCATTGATCAGTTGGGGACATTTGGGGTGTTTCCACTTTTTGGCCATTACAAATAACGCTGCTAGAAGCACCATTCTGTTTCGTGCATAGAAATAGATTAAAAGAAGGCACATCAGATTAATATAACAACTGCGCCTGGGAATGAAGGGGAGGAAAGAAACGGGACTGGGGAGAGGAACGAAGTGACTTCAGCCTTATCTGTGATGTTCTCTTCATTTTATATAAAAAAGTATGTGTGCAGCAAAAATGTCAACACTGATTATGTTGGGTAGTGAGCATACGGCGTTTGTTACATTGTTCTGTGGGCTTTCTAAAATATTTTTTAGCCCTGGATGGTGTGGTGAGATTTGATTACCAGTCAGGGCACATGTTTAAGTTACACCCCAGCAGGGGGCATGCGAGAGGCAACTGATTGATGTTTCCCTCTTTTTCTCCCTCCCTTCCCCTCTCTAAAAATAAATAAATAAAATATTTTAAAATATATGTATATTTAATTTTAAATTAAAACATATATTCTGGACCTAAACCTTTCTGTAGCAAAGGTCTGGCATTAAGAGGCCAGGGTGTCTAGGAAGAGCAAACACCGGGGCGTGGGGTGAGGCCAGGAGGAAGAGGCGACTCTTAGGGCCAGCACGAGTGGCTGGAGGCCCTTAGAAACCTAGGACAGAAGCCCTGACCCAGCCTTCATGTTCCTCCTGAGCACCCCCAGGGAGAGGGCCCACATCTGACCTCCATGACCCCTGGTGGCAAAGTCAGTATCAGAGGCAAAGGGAGAAGCTGAGACCCCATCTCTCCGTCCTCCTCAGCCACACCTCTGGAAGGAGTCTGGAAGACACTCTCCCACCTGACCCCCGCTGTCCTCACTTCACAACTCCCTCAGCCCCCTGCTCAGGACCAGCTATATACTCTGTGAGGCCTGATGCAACATGAAAATGTGAGCCCCTTTTCCAAAGGCTGGTGCAAAGGCAAGTCCTAATTCCACAGGAGTGTCCACAGGCTGGGTGGTATCAATATGCAGGAGCCTCTAGGGCAAGTCACTGAGTTCATTCATTTGCTCATGTAGGTGTGCACTCATTCATTCACTCATTCATTCATTTGAATGAGTGCTTACTAATAGGACAAAAGCCCCTTTCTCAGGCCCTCTTTCCCAGAGCTGGCTAGCCCCCCAAGCATGGCTGACCCTGATTGTTTTGTGAGCCTTTATTCTCAAGGGCTAGAAAATTACTGGAAGCGCCCTGAAGGCTCAGAGGCTCCGGGAACTTATGGAACAGGACAGACCAGACCACAATGACCACCAGACACTGCGTCGCAGCCCAGCTGAAACATCCTGCTCTCCAACTGCCCCTTCACCCTTCACCAGATAAAAGCCCGCAGCCCCTGCCCCTCGGTGCTGGTGCTGGTACCTTTCTCCACACCCAGCTCTTTCCGTCCCCTGGGAAGGTAAACATAAAACCTTTGCTTTCTGCACTTCCTTCTCTTTGTCAGCCCTAACATGTACTACGTGCCTAGCACCGTGCTAACCGCCAGGCATACACTGTTGACCAAGACACAGAACAGCTCTGAGAAGCTCACATTCTAGTGGGGGCCCTGGATTTAATCCCAGATACAAAATGGCTCATCCCAAAGTACAGGAGGGACGAGTGCCAGATATCCCATCCCCACCCCCAGGGGAGAGTGAGGCTGGAATGGGGCTCTGAAGGATGAGTGGGCATTATCCGAGCAAAAGATGGGGAATGTGGTAGAGGAGTGAGGAGAGGACATTTCGGACCATTCCTGGCAGATGCAAGGGGGCATCTTCAAGGACTTGCAGGCCAGTCGGTACAGCTGGAGCCAGAGAGGGAGGGACGGAGAGGCTCAGGTGAGGCTGAAAAGGGACCTCAAGCTTTTGAGTACCCCTTCACGGGACTCCACTTGCTCTCGAATTCCCTTACATTTTTCCTTTAAACTGGCTCCCTCAGCAAGAATGTTCATGAACTCAGAGGATTGGCATACCACTCATGCTTCTCCTGATACACAGCTTAAGTGTACCGGTGCTCCCCTGCCCCGTCCCACCTAAAACTGCCCCCCTTACCACCTCGGTTTGGAAAGGACCATGGCCAGCTCTGATCTTAACAGCCATGGAGAAGCCTGTGACAGGGTTTTGTCTGGGAGAGGCCGGTGACATGGTCTTATTTACAGTTTTGAAGAACGATCCTGGTTGCCACGTGCAGGGTGGGTAGCAGAGGTGCCAGAGGGAGGTGAGCAGGCCCCCGCAGGCATCCAGGAAGGGCAGCTGGCCTCCCCACCAGGGCTCACCCAAGCCCCACCCTGTGCCGACCCAAAGCCTTTCCAGATAAGTGGATTCTTCTGTTATCTTCCCATCTCAGTATAAGCCCCAGGACTTTCTGGATTCCAGACCTTGACGTCCTGTGCACCCAGGAGAGAGTTCGGCCTAACCACAGTCAGGACTTCTGTGTCCTGTCCAGTCAGGTGCTGTGGTCTCCACGCCAACAAGGGCTCCCAAGGCTGATCACTCTGTGCATGTCCAGGAACAAAGTGGGTTACGTGGTTTCTGTCACCTACGTGTCGCATCGTAAACCTATGCGGCCCAAACTCCAAATCCCTTACTACTAGACACAGAGTTTTGTTACTCCTCATGACCCCTCCTCCACAGCCTGCTCACTCTTAAACCTTTGACCTTCAGAAAGACTTGGCTCCCTCCGACTTTACTGCCCTGAGCATCTGTTTGCCTATTCTCCCGTCCCCCACTAGGGGTGGTCCTTCCCCATTGCTGCTGCTAAACCATTATGTCTCCTTTTTCCTGCAAAATAACAAAACCTCTCCTCTGAAGATCCCTGCAAAACTGCCCTCTCCGCCTCCAGTTCACTAGCTATTTGATGAAGGAGTTGGGGAGGGAGGATTTCCAAATGTCAGCCTGTGGGCTGAATTCCAGGAATACAGTGGTGAGTGGACGAGACTGACACAACCTGGTACCTCTCTGTGGTGGGGGAGGAGCCATCTCCAGCACATCCACACTCCACACATCCGCCCAAGGCAGGGAAGGACATCTCTCTAGAGCAGACTTCAAAGCTGAAGATTTGAAACAGGCTGGGGAAGGTGGAGGGCAGGGCTACGGACAGGGAGGAGGGAACCCAGGCAAGGCGTTTGAGGAGCCTTTGTTAATACACTTCAAGTTTAGTATGAAGGCACAGAAGAGTTGCTGAAGGGTTTAAGCAGGGACCTGGCAGGACCAAATTTGCACTTTGGGAAGATAACTCCGGCTGCTGTGCAAAGAATGGGAGTGGGGAGGAAACCTAGGCTGAGAGAGCAGTTGGAGTGGGCGAGTTGGGGCAGGTCTGGAGAGGGGGATCAGGACTTCTGACCTGGTCATTGGTTGGGTGCGGCTGTGGGAGCTGAGTGAGAAGAGAAACGGCGCGATGCCCACATTCTTCCCGTTCAGGCAACTGGGTGAGGGGGAAAGGTTGTTGAGCACCTGCTCTGTGTTAGGAGCTGAAGCACAAGGAAGACCTACTGTTCCCCTACCCTCAGAGAGTTCCCATCCCAAATGTGTGAGTGCCTTCTAGATGTTCATGCATTCTGCAAGGGTAATTAAGCAGAGTGCCGTGACGGAGAATCACAGAGGCACCTACTAGGGGAGGCGGCCTGACAGGGGTGGAGGAGATACTTGAGCTGAGGCCTGGAGAACGAGAAAGGCACCAGCCAGGGAAAGTGAGTCCCAGGAAAGGCTCCAGCTAATGCAAAGTTCCTAAAGGGTGAAAAGGGCAGCACGGCTGGAGTTTGTGTAGTAAGCCAGGAGGGGTAAAGGGAGCTGGGGGGAGGTGCAGGGTCGGGCGGGGGGGGGGGCTTTCAGAAGAGCGTGGAGATGCTGACTAGGGACTCTTCTCTGTCCTCTGAGGGAGGAGCAATGGAGGGGATCCCATTCCTCCGTCATAGTTTACTGCCTCCTGTAGAGACCAGGATCTCAACTCCTCCTCATTCCTCCTCTGTCTCACAATTCTTCACTCCATCTCTTCTGTTGGTTCATCTCCTCCAGCAGGGAATGCCCGTAGCCACCACCATCTTTAAAGGCCCTGGCTGCATTTCTGGTGTGAGAACTCCTCCAGCTAATGGCACTGTCACTGCTCCCAGCTCCGCATCCAGAGGCTCCTCGGGCTCCTTCGGCGTGGGCACTCCCCGGGGTTCCAGCGTCCTCCCTCCTCCCCTGCACTCATTTCTTCCATCATATTGATGCTGATGACTCACAGACCTAGGTGGTCATTGGTTCATTCAACCAAAACTTATGGAACGCCTACTCTATGCCACATATTGTGCTGGACAGTGGGGAAACCATGGCAACAAGACAGACATTGTCCGTTGACTCAGTGCAGTTAATAGTCTTGTAAATTGGACAAACTCAAGTGGACAGACAATGATCTGAGCTGTAAAGGAAAGCAGCAAAGTGGCGGTGACGCAGCCTGAGACAGGATAGTCGTGAAAGGTCTCTGGGAGAAGGTGGTATTTGAGGGGGCCCCTAGAGAATGTGAATGAGTCAGGCAGGCAGCAACTGAGGAAGAGCCTTCCAAGCAGAGGGGAGAGCCAGTGCACAGGCCCTGAAATGGGGAGGGTTCAAGGAAGAGGGAAGAGCAGTGTGGCTAGAGCAACATAAACAAGGCACGAAGCAGACTGAGATTGCAGAGAAAGGCACCAATTAGTGCAGGGCCTTGTAAGTCATAGTAAATAGCCTGGACATCATTTTAAGACCAATAAGATACCTTGAAGGGTTTTACATGAGGGGAAGGACTTTTATATTTTTTAATTTTTTAATTTAAAAAAATTTATTGACGAGAGAGAGAGGTTGGTTTATCGTTCCATTTATTCGTGCATTCATTGGTTGCTTCTTGTATGTGCTCTGACCGGAGATCAAACCTGCAACCCTGGCATATTGGGATGATGCTCTAACCAACTGAGCTACCCAGCCGGGACTGGGAAAGGACTTTTAAAACTCTACTCTGAATTCCGGTCAGGATGGTGGCATAGGAAGACATGGCTTGCCTCTTTGCACAACCAAACAAAATTACAGCTAAAGTATAGAGCAACCATCACTCAGAACTGACGGAAATTGAGTTAAATGGAAGTCTGACACTATGGAATTAAAGAAACCACATTCATCCACACTGGTAAGAGGGGTGCAGATGCAGAATGGGCTGGTCACACATCCACATGTGGTGGATAAAAATTTGGGAGGGATACCTTGGGAGCAAGGAGTCTCAGCCCCACACCAGGCCCCCCAGCCCAGGATTCCAGTGCCAGGACGATAAGACTCACAACTTCTAGCTGGAAAAACCAGCAGAGATTGAGCCGGTGGGAGAAACTGCTAGAGCCCCAAGCAGTTCCTCTTAAAGAACCTGCACGCAGACTCACATATTCAGACTCATTCCCTCTAGCGCCAAGGTGGCGGCTCGAGGGGCAACAGTGGTGTGCAGTATGAGGCTGAGGTTTCAGGCATCAAGGCAAGCAGAGGCCATTGTCCTTTTCCTGGGTCTTCCCTCACAGAGCTAGCCAACTAGTGCTGTATCTTAGATTCCATCAACTTGGCTAACAGTTTGGTCCACCTTGGAGATCTCCAGAGACCCCGTGCCCACCCAACTTACAGGCCCACTCAAGATGGTCTTGGCTTATGCTGTACAAATCCCTAAATTCTCTTAAACAAGCAGCAGCTGGTCTCAGTGAGCCCCAGGCCCAGAATTAAAAGCCAAGGTTCACATCTTGGCTTCACCTGGAAATCTCCAAGCCCAGCACAAGTAGCCGCTATCTCAGATTGCTTTATAACTCAGGCAGGTTGGTCCTGGGTGAAACACAGGTGGGGGCTGGCCTTGGCCTGCACTACCCCAGAAATCTCAGAGCCAAAGCACTCTGTGGACAGCTATAGACCATGTTGGAGCACCACCACCCTGCCCCTGCACAGCTGATCCTCCACGAAGGGAGGAGGTTGGGTGGTAAGTGGTCACAGCCAATCCTTGCAGCTGACTAGCCTGGCTAAATCCCTCCCATTGACTTGCCAATAGCAACCAAGGCTCAACTACAAAAGGAGGGTGTACTCAGCCCATACATAGGGTACACCTCAAGTACACAGCTTGGGCAATAGGGAAGGCTGTGCCACTGGACCCTATAGGACACAGAGTTGAAGCAGCTCTACCTAATATATAGAAACAAACACAGAGAGGCTGCCAAAATGAGGAGACAAAGAAACATGGCCCAAATGAAAGAACAGATCAAAATTCTAGAAAAAGAACTAAATGAAATGGAGATAAGCAGCTTGGCTGGTGTGGCTCAGTGGATTGAGTGCTGGCCTGTGAACCAAAAGGTTGCAGGTTCGATTCCCAGTCAGGGCACAGGCCTGGGTTGTGGGCCAGGTCCCCAGTAGGGGGTGTGCTAGAGGCAACCACACACTGATGTTTCTCTCCCTCTCTTTTTCCCTTCCCCTCTGTCTAAACATAAACAAATAAACTCTTTTTTAAAAAAATTAAAATGACAGCTTTGCTGGGTAAAAGAAAATAGAGGTAAGCTATCTATCAGATGCAGAGTTAAAAACACTGGTTACATGTGTCTGGTTATAAAGGTGCTCGAGGAACTTAGTGAGGACCTTAACAGCATAAAGAAGATCCAGTTAGAAATGAAAGATACTCTAATTGAAATAAAGAATGATTTATAAGGACACAACAGTAGAATGGACAAAGCTGAGAATCAAATCAGTGATTTGGAACATAAGGAAGTAAAAAACAACCAATCAGAACAAGAAGAAAAGAGAATCCAAAAAAATGAGGATAGTATAAGCAGCCTGTGGGACAATTTTAAGTAATCTAACATTTGCCTCATAGGGGTGCCAGAAGGAGAAGAGAAAGAGCAAGAAATTGGACTTCCGGCAAGATGGAGGAATAGGTGGTCGCACCATACCTCCTCGTACAACCAAGATCAGAAAACCAATAATTTACAACAATAATTTACTATCAGAATAACACCCAGATCCGGCAGAGGATTTATCTGAATGGAAGTCGGGCAGCCAAGAAGTTGAAGTAGACGCGTTCATCCGGACTGGTAGGAGAAGACGAGCCGGTGGGCATGGGGCTGGCTCGGGTCAGGGGGGTGCGGAGGTCGGGGGAAGGTTTGGCGCGAAATCGGCGCAAAAGCCATCGGGGGCGCAAGAAGGCAGCGGTGATCCCTGAGTACGCAAGCTGCGGCTGGCAGACCCAGAGGGGCAGCAATTGTGGACCAGGGCAGAACTCGTGGCCCGGAAGCCCAGACAAGGGTCTGAGTCCAGGGGAACGGAACTACCGCCATTGTTTGCTCCCGCCCCGCCCCGCCCCCACTTATAACGTCACAATCTAGCGACTGGGGTGCCCAGCCCCGGTGAGCACCTAAGGCTCTGCCCCCCACCGTAACAAGAGCAACCAGACTGAAAAAAAAAAAAGGAGAGATAGGGGAAAAAAAAACCATGTTTCCAACAGAGCAGATCAGTCCCCCAGGACTCATCCTTTTGAGCGACCAAGAATTAGCCAATCTATCAGATGCGCAGTTCAAAACACTGGTGATCAGAAAGCTCACGGAACTGGTGGATTTTGGACGAAATTTAGATGAAAGAATGCAGATTACCATAAAACAGATGCAGGAAGACACGCGGAGGAGAGCCAATAGTGAAAGGAAGGAATATGAGTCTCAAAACAATACAGTGGACCAGAAGGAAGATAGAATCAACCAAGCAGGAAAGCATGATGAAATAAGAATTCAAAAAATTGAGGAAAAGATTAAGAGCATCCAAGACACCTTTAAACGTTCCAATATCCAAATTATAGGGGTACCAGAATCAGAAGGGGAAAAGCAACAGATTGAGCACGTATTTGAACAAATAATAAAGGAGAACTTCCCCAATCTGGCAAAGGGAACAGTCTTCCAAGAAATCCAAGAAGCTCAGAGAGCCCCAAAGAAGTTGGACCCAAGAAGAAACACACCAAGGCACATCATAATTACATTAGCCAAGGTAAAAACGAAGGAGAGAATCCTAGAAGCAGCAAGAGGTAAGGGGACAGTCACCTACAAAGGAGTTCCCATCAGACTGTCAGCTGATTTCTCCAAAGAGACCTTACAGGCAAGAAGGGGCTGGAAAGAAATATTCCAAGTCATGAAAGACAAGGACCTACATCCCAGATTGCTCTATCCAGCAAAGCTCTCATTTAGAATGGAAGGGCAGATAAAGTGCTTCTCAGATAAGGTCAAGTTAAAGGAGTTCATCATCACCAAGCCCTTATTTTATGAAATGCTAAAGGGACTTATCTAAGAAAAGAAGATAAAGAAAAGACATGTATAGTAAAAAGACAGCAAACTCACAAATATCAACAACCACACCTAAAGCAAAACCAAAAGAAACGAAGTAAACAATTAGAACAGGAACAGAACCACAGAAATGGAGGGCAAATGGAGGGTTAGCACCAGGGGGGTGGGAGGAGGAGAGAGAGGGAAAAGGTATAGAGAATAAGTAGCATAGAATGTAGGTTGAAAATAGATAGGGGGAGGGCAAGAATAGTATGGGAAATGTAGAAGCTAAAGAACTCATAAGTATGACACATGGACATGTACTAAAGGGGGAAATGTGGGTGGGAGGGGGGTACAGGGTGGAGGGGAGAGAAGGGGGGAAATGGGACAACTGTAATAGCATAATCAATAAAATATATATTAAAAAAAAAGAAAGAAAGAGCAAGAAATTGGAAATCTATTTGAAAAAATAATGAAAGACTTGCATGTCTGTTTCCTTCCTAATTTAGTGAAGGAAACAGACATGCAAGTCCAGGAAGCACAGAGAGTCTCAAATAAGATGGATTCAAAGAGGCCCACCCCAGGACATTTTATAATTAAAATGCCTCAGGTTAAATATAAGAGTTGGAAGGTAGGTGTGGGAGAATGGGTGAGAGGTGAGGGGATGAAGAAATACAAACAGGAAGTTGCAGGATAGCCTTGGGGATATGAAGCACAGTATAGGAAAAGAAGTAGCCAAAGAACTTACACACAAGACCCGTGGACATGAACAAGGGTGGAGGGATTGCCTGAGGGAGTGAAGGGTGCTGGGTGGGGAGGGGTGCTGGGTGGAGGGGGGTAAAGGGAGAAAAGTCAGGACATCTGTAATAGCATAGTCAATAAAATATTTTTTTTAAAAAGTCTACTCCTGCTCCTGTATGGCAAGTGGGTTGGAAAGCAACAAATGGTGCAGCAGGTGGCCAACTTAAAAGCTACTGCATTGGTCCAGGTGAGAAACAATGGCCTGCAGCCTCTCTGCCACGGACCACCTAGGCTCGTATACCCAGCTTTTTACTGGGCATCCTCCCTTCCAAGTCCCCATCGTTCACAGAGGCATCGTCATCTATCCAATGCCCTAAGCTAGAAACCTGGGAGTATCTTTTTTTTTTTTTCCCTCAGCCTCCATTGCCTTTGTAGGGGCAGAAAAATAACTTTTTCTCTACCCTTTTGAGTTCTTGGCTGAGACCCCTGTGATAAAAGGTAGATTAACAAGGAAAAAACAAACAGAAGTTTCTTAGCATCTGTACTTCATGTACACATGAAAGATAACCAGGAAAAAATAGTAACTCCCTGAAGTGGCTTTGAACTCAGACTTAAGTATCACATTAATAGGGACAAGGGAGAAGGGATCTAGGCCTCTGAGGGGAGAGTAAATGAACTATAGGAAAGATAAATGGGCCCTTAGAAGAATGGATGGAAATTATTTATGACAAAGTTTATCTGGACGGGGTATTGACTTCTCCTCTCCTGGGATGAGTTAGTCTTCCCCGGGTGACGAAACTCCTGGGAGGAGATTTATGACAACTTAATTCCTTTCTGGAGATCTGTCTTTAGGCAGATAAGGGGAGTTCAGAGAAAGCCTCTGCCTGCATTTTCTGTTTTGCGAGTGCCTAAGGTTCAAAATAACCAATATGTCCAAGTGGCATATTCTATTACCCTTCACATTCAGTCACCGACTCCTGCTGACTCCTTCCATTTCTCTCAGAGGCACCCTTTTTTGTCTGTCCCTGCTGCCATTGTCCTCATTTGGACTCCATTAAATCGCCTGTTCTTGAGGACCCTGTTTTGTGTCAGCCTCGGCCTATCAAGGAACACTGTTGTGGGTGGATCAGTCCTCGAGGTTCTTTTATGATTGCAAGATGCCTTTCAGCAGTAACCATCAGGAAACTTTGAAAAAATAAATGTTTATTACTTACAGGACCTGGAAATTACACAGCACACCTGGGGCCATCCAGCAAGGTTGGTGGGGCGGGGGCCGTGAGCCCGTGGCTGGGCCTGGGGTTCACAGGCTCACTCTTTGTTAGTGAATTTAAAATGTAAGAGTGGGATTTAAAGAGAAAAAAACAAATGGTCCAGATGGTCAGTTATTGCTCTGGCTGGGTGGGTAGCTCAGTTGGTTAGAGAGTTGTTCTGAAACACCAAGGTTGTGGGTTCCATCCCCAGTCAGGGCATATACAAGAGTCAACCAGTGAATGCACAAATGAGTGGAATAACACATCGATTTTTTTTTCTCTTGCTCTCTTTCTCTCTCTCTCCCTTCTTCTCTCTCTCTAAAAATCAAAAGACTATGTCAAATGACCAGTCACTGAAATCCACTGAGGTCACTAAAACAAAGGAGTGTTAGCTAGGGGAGGCAGCCTGGCTCTTTAGTCACGTGGCTGCCCATGTGCTTATTGGAGATAACCTTCTTGGAAGTGGATGTCTCTTGAAGTGAATGCCTGGGAAATCAAAGCTTAAATCAGGTACCTGCATTACAAAGAAGAAGAAAAAAAATGAACTGGCCAGGGCTTACACTGCTTACTCTCTTCCTCATTTTTATGGGTTGAATTGTACCCGTCCCCACCCCCAACAAAAGCAATTTTGAAGTCATAAGTCATCATTCCCAGTATTTCAGAACGTGACCTTGTTTGGAGATAGGGTTATTGCAGATGGAATTATTTAAGATGAGGTCATACGAGACTAGGGTGGGCCCCTAATCCAATGTAATCAGCATTTTATAAGGAGAGGGAGAGGATGTGAAGACAGGGAGAAACACTATGGGAAGACGGAGGATTGGAGTGATGCGTCTGCCAATCAAGGAACTCGGAAGGCTGCTGGCAAACCACCGGAAGCCAGGAGATGGCTTCCCTTACAGGTTCAGAGTGAGTGTGTCTGGCTGACAACTTGATATTGCACTTCTAGCCCCCAGAACTATGAGACAATAACTTTCTGGTTTTCTAAGCTGCCCCATTTGTGGTAGTTTGTTACGGCAGCCCTAGGAAATGCACACGCTCACCATTTCAAATTCTATACCAGCCACCTGAGAGAACTTTCAACAGTTCTACCACCTGGGAAATAAAGTCTAAAGTCCCTAGGAACGTGGCGTGGAAGGCACTTCAAGATCTGGCCCTCTATCCACACCTTCAGTTGTATTTCCTGCCATTCTACAAAGTTACCAACACTTAAGCCACTTTTAATCCTTTTAACAGATTTCCCACTCTGGGTTATCTGCAGAATCTTAGCACGGAATGTCTTCTCCTATGGGCCCTGTTTGCTCGGTAAATGCCTTTTCTTTGCACACCAAGCTCAGTCAAATCAGATGATGGAGTGGAAATGACCGAAGCACATATGAAAAGGCCATGCCCCAAACAGGGCATCAACACCACAGAGAGATACTGTTTTCTGCCTTCAGATCGAGGAACTTGTTTAAAACTGATAACATTCAGAGCTGGTAAAGATGAAGAAAAATGGGTCTTCTCACACATTTTTCCTGGGAGACTGAGTACCAACAAACTTTTGAAAAATTCCTGGCAGTGCTTCTTAAAATTTAAAATATTGTACCTGTGCTCATTGCCCCACTTTCGAAGCTCTGTCCAACCAAAATAAAAGGCCCGGTAATTAAGGTCAGATGTTTCTGGCAGTATTTTGTCATGGTCCCGACCTGGAAACAGTGGGGGTGTCCATGAACGGTTAAGTGACAAACAGTTCACCCTTATTGCCGAGGGTATTAGCAGGAACGAGCTGGGTCGACCGGAGTGCGGGCCAGGCTACACATCACAGGGTGCCAGGTAGCTATCTGTCTGTGTGACCACAGAGAAAAGCATGGAAAGATTCCACAAAACAAGTCCACATTGATTCAATGGTGGTAGTGGAGGGGGAGAGGATCTGCCTTTATCTTTATTTTCTTCCTTAGAGTTTGGCCTGTTCCAATAAACAAGCATTACTTTTTACTTTGAAAGGAAAAGTAAATTGTAGCAAGACAAAGAGAAGTCCCCTTTTGGGGAGCCCTTTTCTGGCCTTTTCAGTGAGTTAATTACTCCTCTCTTGCACTTACAGTCCATCCTCTTCAAGGCATTTATCATGTGCAATGGAATTGTCAACGTAAGAACCGTCCAGACCTGTAAGAAGTTGTATGAGTTTATTTGAGCCAAACTGACAACAATTGCCAGGAAGCAGAATCTCAGCAGCTTAAGAAAATGCTCCAGAGAATAGCAGTTTTACAGCTTATTTTATGCATTACAACCAAAGGAGGAGGTGTAAGGGGATTACATGAAATTCACTGGTGACAGGTGAGGGAGGTGGGAGAAAGCGGAGGTGGGGGGGAATCTCTGGGATTGGATAAAAAATAAAAGGAACAGACACAGAATTCCTTTACAAAGGTAGGTGTTGGAGAGTTAACAGTGATCGATGAAAGAGAACAACGACAAGGAGGGGATTTGTGGTGGATGAGCTTTAAGGAGTCAGGAAGAAAAAGCACTTGGACATTCCAAAGTTACTGTTATCAGGTATATTATCGCCGTCAAAAGACAACAGACAGACTCGGAAGGTAAAGACTGACCTTTGTTAGGGAAAAATACCAGTTTAGGATGTGACTACCTGCCATGGCCTGTTTTTAGTCAGAAAGCTTTAATTTCAGACCGTCCTATGAGGTTGCTTTAGGTCTCTGGGTTTGTAAGGCTGCCATGCAGGCCTCCCCTGAGCTGGTCAGGGCGAGTTCGTGGCCCCTATTTCATCCACAGAGCTCAGCCACTGGCACACCTTCCTCCCCCGGTATTCGCTTCTGCTTCCATGTCTGGCATACAATAGTGTCAGGTAATTATTGGGTGGGTGGGTGAACCAGAGAGTTACTTTTCTCTCTCGTGATTTGCCCAGCTCATTACCTGTACCTCATTGAGAGACCACTGCTAATTCATTTTGTATTTGTCGTTTCTTATACTTGTGTTATTTCTTTCACTAGACTGTGAGCTACTCAAGGGCAAAGTTTGTATCTGCTTTATGGTACCTACTTGTACAGAGCCAAGGCTTTACACACTTAAAAAAAAAAGATGTTATTTATTTATGTTTAGAGAGAGGGGAAGAGAAGGAGAAAGAAGGGGAATGGAAAATCGACACACATGTGAAAGAAGTGTCGATTAGTTGCCTCTCACACATCCCCAACTGGAGACCTGGCCTGCAACCCAGGCACGTGCCCTGACTGGGAATTAAACTGGTGACCTTTTGGTTCACAGGCCAGCATTCAATCCATTCAGCCACACCAGCCAGGGCGCATGTGGTTTTATTGAATGCTCATAATTCTTTGAGGCTGACACTCTTTAGTATATATACCAGTTTCACTAAGATGTAATTCACAAACCATACAATTCATCTTCCCCCATTGAAAGTGTGGAAATCAATGGTTTTCAGTATTTTTCACAGAGCTGTACAAGCATCATCACAATCAACTTTAGAACATTGCTATCACCCCAAAATGAAACGCTGTGCACTAGCAGGCACTCCCCATTTCCTCCCACTCTCCTCCCACCCCCAGCCCTGGGAACCACCACTCTACAGTCTCTCTCTATGGGTCTGCCTCTTCTGGACAGTTCGTGTACATGGAATCTCACAGTACACTGTCTTTGGTGATGGGCTTCTTTCACTTAGCACAGCAATTTTCAAGCAGTGTGCCAGGAGAATTTTTAAAACATGTAATAATACCCGACCATTTAGTCAGGGGCACTGACCTCTTTTCCCTTAGGCAGTCAAATAAAAAATAATAATAACAACAGCCAACACAACGATGGCCATCTGGAATGAATGAATCAAAATTATACCTACTATTTTTTGTCCAATTGGCAAAAAATATAACATTTTGTGGTGTGCCCGCAGAATTTTAGTAATTAGTTTATGTGTGCCACGAGTTGAAAAAGGTTGAAAATCTCTGACTTAGCATGATGTTTTCAAGACCTATTGCAGCGTGTACCGGTACGTTCACTGTTGTTGCTGCTGCCGAATAATGTTGCATCGTATAGACATCACGGTTACCTGGCGCCTGGGCAGGGCAGAGTGGGGCTCTTGCACCTTGCTGGGGTGCAGATTCTATTTCAGTAGGCAAGGGGTGGGCCTGAGGCACTGCATGGCTAAGAAGCTCCCGGGTTATATTGGAGAATGCAGAGCATTTCCACCAGAAGGACAAGGAATTTGGAACTCACCCACATGGAAGCAGGTGACCTTGCCTTTAACCCTGCCAGCTAACAAGGCCACCTCCCCTAGGGGGAGTGAGTTCTTTCCAGACATCCGATTTCAAATGAGAAGGCAGCATGGTGAGTGTGAATTAGAACAAGGGTAGCTGGCTAATGTTGAGGGATGATTTGGTCCAGCTATGAATGGAGCCCGCTGGATCCTCCTCCTGCTCTCCGAGCCCACGTCTGTGTCAGAGCCAGACCATGGGTCAGGAAGCTGAACTGCCAGCGTGCAGAGCTACCTGGGGCAGTGTGCACATCCCCATGCCTCTGTGGGGCCCCACTCTCTGCTCGTGGCCATCAGATGTTCATGACAGGCTTCTGTTCCTGGGTGCTCAGACACTGGGTGGCTGGCCATGCTTCCTGTCCACCTGACGTGAATTAGTGGGTGTGAACTGCTTTGTCAATTTCAAGGGCCATCCACAAGAGGCAGGGTTGTCTAGTATGTGGTTCTTGGTCTGTGTGTTAATTTGGGTCCTCCAAGAAGCAGACACCAAGAAGGGGTCAGGTGTGTAAGAGATTTATTGGGGAAATACCTGTGAAGAAATAAGGGGACGAGACCTGAAGTAGGCAGGGAGTGCCTTTAGGCCACGATGTAGGTCTGACACCTGTGCCAGAAAAACGGGAAGGAAGCATTGGGTGGAACAGCTTCAGATTGTAGGGCAGTTTTGAGAAAATATTGCCCAGGTAGCCGGGAAGTCCCAGTGGGATACCCATTAGAAGAGTTCCATGACAGGCAGGGTAGGCTGGCACTCAAACCTCCGCCATGCTCATCATTGGCTGGAGGAGCCTGGGGAAGTGCAGCCCTTGGCTGAACAAGATGGCAGAGCCATGGGGGCCACAGCTGTCAATCAGGTACACCCCCACAGCAGGCTGTCTTAAAGGAGCTAGGAGCAGAGTGCTTCCATGGCTCCCGGTTTTCCACCAACTACAGGGCTCAGGCCACAAAGTCACTCAACCTCCCAAGCCTCAGTTTCCTCATTTGCAAAAAGATGAAAGCATTGATTTTCCTTGATTGTTGTAAGTATTGAATGGAATAATGTGTGTAAGCCTCAATAAAGGTTAGTTATCATTATTATTTCAGCATGAGACAGCATGAGACTTGGGGCACCAAAAAAAAAACCCTAAATCTCAACCCATTCTTGCCAGCTTTGTGATCTTTGCCACAGAGCTTAGAACAGTGCCTGGCATGTAGGAAGCACTGCACAGTGTTAGCTACGAATGTCATTATTTCCAAATAATAGTGATGGACCAGTTTCTCTTGAGAAATGCCACACTCCAGAATGGCATTCAGAGACTCTGCGAGATCTCTGCTCTACTTGGCAGTTTCCTTCCCTAACATGCACACCCCCCCCCCCCCCAAGTTCTAGGCCCAAGGAGAGCCTGGAAAATATCATATTCTGCGGATACAGAATAGCAGATTACCCACGGTCTGTCAAATGCTCATTGCCGGCCTGGCACTGTGTGGAGGTTTACATATGTCATATCATTTCTACCGTGCCAATGAGGAAACCAAGGCCCAGGGATGTGAAAGGACTTACCCAAGCTGATGCCTGGCTTACCATCTCTGGACTTTTCTGTTTGTAGAATACGCTATCTGCCTCCACTCCATTCCCACCTTCCGAAACACTATCTCCTTTTAAAAGTCCAGCTCCAGGCTTCTGTCCCCAAACCTTCCTCAGTCTTCACTCCTGATACAGATAATGGCTCCCTTAGTGCCCGGGACTCCTGTCTGGGGCAGGTGACTCCACTGGCATTGGGCTGTAATAGCTGATCTGGAACTCGGATGTTCCCACCAGACTGTGACATGTTCCAGGGAAAGGTCCGTCTTTGGAGCCAGTATCCAGCCTGGGACCCTGAACTCAAAGGCAGCGATAATGAATCTCCTTACTGATTCCCTTGACCTCTACAGATGAGTTTTTTAAGTCAGTTGCAGCTCGGGTCTTTGGTCATGTCACACACACGTTTATTACTGGTTTGAGGTCTCAAGACATTGTCTGACACACAGTAGGTGCTCATCAAATCGTGGTTTAGTCTTAGCATTTTCTGATTAACTGTACAGGCCAACGAGACGGCCTGGTTCGCAGCTCTCAATGAGGGCAGGGCAGACAGGAAGGGAACAGTGTCTTCTCTCCAGGGGGCGGGTACTGGGTCCCTCTTCCTCAGAGGGCTTACTGAGGCCACTGCACAGATGGGGGAGGCCTGGGGCTGTGACGACTGCTGTCCAAAGTGTGCGGCCTGTCTTGGTGTCTGTACCAAATCTCTAAAGACCCTGGAAGAAGGCTTTTCTGTCCTGATGGGGCAGGACCATTGTTCCTTATAGGAAACTGAGCTCTTGTAGGAAGAATTAGAAGAACTGGCCTCCTGCTGGGAGGATGGGGCTGGGTTTCCCCCACCCTTACCTTCAAAAGTCTCTAGATTCAAAGCACTTTCCACAAAGTTTACTTAGACACACACACACACACACACACACACACACACACACTTACTTGCTTCTTATCTCGCTCTTCAATAAGGGCAGGTTGTTCTGTGAATGTTTAGCTCACAGTTCTGTCCCCAACACTCCCCAGAGCAGAGAGAGCCTGGCTCTTAGGAATGCCACATAAAGTGTGTTGAATGCCGAATGAATCTGGAAGGCAACGATTTTTACCTTCCTGCTACACTGCAAAATCCTCAGCTTCAGAGCCCTACACCTGCGCCTATCTCCTCACTTTGAAGGTTTTTCTTCTTCCTCTGCCCAACCCTGGACACATTGTTTCTCTTGACACATCAGATTTGTCTGTCAAGCACAGACCTGAAGAGAGTGGATGCTGCCCCCGTGAAACAAAATATCGCATCTCTTCCATCCCCAGGAAAGGTGGATTTGTAATGATGTGCTCAGGCCTCTTTCCAGATCCCCGGCCCAGTAATTTGTCCAGCCTCTGCCCACCCTGCCTTTAGCCCCACCCAAGTCCTGTTTGGGTTTGGCAGTCCTGGAGTCCAGGTGGCTGCTCTGGCGGCTCTGCATCTCTCTCCCTTCTGAGATGAAGTGATAACCCTGTGTTTGGATGTGGGCAATCTAACTTTTATCCTTCATTTCTGAGAAACTAGGGAACCATCTTTGACTCCTACTCTCTCACTTCCCACATCCAGTTCATCACAAATGATACTAAATTTTTACAAATCAAGCCACTTCCTCCACCTCCATGGCCACCAAATTAGTAGCCATCACCTCCCAGCTTTCCTTGCACTGACCATCCAATACTTTAGCATTCTACAGCCAGAAAGGTTTTTTTCCTGTTTTGTTTTTTTTTTTAATGTAATTTGAGATGAGGCACTTCCCACTTAAAACCCTTCAGCTCTGCCCTTTGATCCCAGAATAAAGTCCAAACTGTTTCAAGTCTCCTAGAGCAGGCTGTCTTCTCCACCCCCCGCAGCAGACTGTGGGAGTTCTCAGCTCCTGCCGGCTCAGCTAGTGCTCACGGCCTTCCACCTGCTGCGTTCTCCTGGTTTTGTTCCTTTTCGCTTAGGTAACTCTCCTTTCATGCTACAAATGTAGCTTGGTAACCATAACAATCCACGTTCATGCAAACAATCCACACCTATGTGCCTTAGCTTTTTCTCACAGTGACCCCACTGAACAAGTACCTTCATTAGTTCAATTCTAGACGGGAAATCTGACAGAGATGTGAACTAGCTTGCTCCAGGTCTAGCAGGGGAGCTTACTACGTGTTTGAGGGCAGGGACCGTGGGCTCTGCTCATGCGGGCCTAGTATTCATTTGTCTATTTAATGAGTATTTATCGAACATGTAGTATGTTCCGTGTTGGGCACTGTTCTGAATTCCTGGGCTCGTGAAGCATATGTGTGTATACAGTGGGGAAAAGAGAGGCACCAGATAGGTAAAAACATGGATGAACACCATAACGTCAGGCAGTAATACGAGCCCCGAAGACAAGCAGGCAGGATGCTGTTGAAGGTGTTCAGAACAGGCCTCCCCAAAATGCGCCGGTTTGGCACATGAATTATTTTGAGCTGAGAGCAATTGATATTCTGTGGGCTCACAAGAAACTTTTCCCCTCTATCTTAAAGAATTTAATTTGGGTGCCTGCCCATAATAAGAGGTATCACCAGAAATAACTTCTTATGACCTATCTATAGGGCAGGGCAAACTTCTAATTACTGAACATCTGCTCTTATCATCTTGCTAATGACCTTGCTCCCCTGAGAAGCCCCTAGGTACCTTACCTCATCCAGAGTTCAAAACACCATGCATACCTAATTTTCCCCATCTCTGACTCACGTGCATGGGGTTTCTGTCTGTCTGTCTGTAAACAATTAAATGTGTTTATTTTCATTTGTTAATCTGTCTCATGTTGATTTGATCATTAGACCAGCCAAAAAATCCCCGGAAGGGTAGAGATTTTCTTCCTCCCTCAGAGCCGGTGCTGTGAGTAGGACGCTGCACCGGCTGGCCACGCTCACCCTCCTGAGCCGCTGCAGCACAAAGGGCCTGGGACCTCACACCTGTGCCGGCAGAGACGGGTGTGCGTTTTTGCCAGGTAAGACGCAGATCTCCACCCGTAGAGTTCAGTGGAAGCAGAGTGGCGAGAGTCCTTCTATTTTTCCGTTTCTAAGTTTAGATTAGCAGGAGAAAATATTTGTGCAGCTAGTTCCTTGGGCTTTGTGACTTTTGTTATTAGGTACGAGTACTCTTGGTTTTCACAGATCCTTTCCTTCCGGAGACGGGTACAGTTGTTGTCTGTGTTGTTGCTCGCCTTGTTCTATGGTTTCTTTCTTTTTTTTTTCCCCAGATTTTATTTATTTATTTTTAGAGAGAAGGGAAGGCAGGGAGATAGGGAGGGAGAGAAACATCAATGTGTGGTTGCCTCTCTTGTGCCCCAATCCTAGGGACCTGGCCCACAACCCAGTCATGTGCCCTGGCTGGGAACTGAACTGGTGACCCTTTGGGTCACAGACCAGTGCTCAATCCACTGAGCCACACCAACTGGGGCACCTTGTTCTGTGTTTTGAGAGCTTGGTTTTGACCTACTCTTTGGTCTCTACTGTTAGAATGTGCCCATTTCAGTGTGCATTTGACAGCCAGTCAAATAGCTTAGGGATTCATATTGTAACTTTTGCAAAATTTGTCAGCAAGAAAAATAGATTGAGGTAATGAAATTTTCATAAGTAATCTAAACATAGTTAAGAAAAAAATTAAGTAGATGTAAATAGAATAAAAGATTTTTAGGTGCACACTTGAACAGTCTTTATATGTACTTGAAAATGGTTTCCTAAATGCCTTTGATAACTTGAAACTTTGAAGTTTTGTTAAATTAAATTAGGTGATAGAAATTAGATGATAAATTAGGTGATATCATTTGACTATCCAGATAATTTCCAAATAAGATAAAATAATGAAATATTAATTACTAAACATAGGTTTACCTAGTTTTGACTTCCTATTATGGAAAAACTAAAGAAATTTGGGCCATTAGTAAAAGGGTCCTGTACTTCACTGAAAGATTGTACTATGAAAAAGCATATCTTTCTAGAAGCTATGGAAGGTATTTATGAATTTATTGATCTAAAAAATACTGGTGTAACAGTTTACAATTACTTTTTAGTTTTCACTAGAAATTAAGATTTCTAAGGGTTAAAATTCTAATTAATATAGAAGGAATAACATATATTTTCAGTAATAGAAAATATAAGTGTGAAAATACATTTTTGAGGGAATTAAAAGAAAATAGTTTGTCCTAAAATAAGTTGATTATTTCTGAATGGGTAAGAGAACAAGAGACAAATTAAAAGGAGCGAGGAAAGCTGTAGAAGGTCTGTGAAAAGAAATCTTGAGAAAGAAATTTTATGTGTGATCAAGCTGGATGAGATTGAATAAATTTATTAGAATTTTTAAAAATAAAACAAAAAAAGCTTAACTATCCATCGTGTGCTAAAACTTAATGGTCTGTCATCTGCTGAAAGGACAGAGTTTTCTTGGACAATTGGTCTGCTCCTGAAAAGACACTATGAAAAGTTTTCTGCTGAAGAAGCAAAGATTTTGTGCTTTACCAAAATACTTTGTTTTATGTTGTTCTAATCGGGTCTTTGATTACTTAAGAAAACTGGGCTTTTTGTATTTGAATTCCCTAGCTGACTTTCACCCGAAGGCGGCAGCAACAAAATCTACACAGATTGTGGCACCTGTGGATGAAGTCCATTCTGCTTCTGCGAAGATGACCCCTCAGCCCTGGCCAGGTAGCTCAGTTGGTAAGAGCATTATCCTGATACCCCACAGTTGCAGGTTTGGTCCCTGGTCAGGGCACATACAAGAAGCAACCAATGAATGCATAAAGGCATACGTAAGTGGAAAACAAATCGATGTTTTTCTCTCCCTCTTTCTAAGAGAAAATCAATAAATAATGATACGTCAATGCCAAACTTTTACCATCTTGATGCTAATGTAACATAACAATAGTCTGATTCTGAATCGGAGAACCTAAAATGGATAAACAATGCCTGTAAATTAAATGACTAGTTGGGGCTATGGGATTTGACTAGGCTCCCTTGTAAAACCCATATTTTTGTTTTGTTTTGTTTTTGAGTCTCTTCATCTACCACAGTGCATTTAAGCTGGCCTTCGCTCAACTGCCACTTAGTATGGGTTATCAATATGTTCTTGTTGTCGTAGGTATGTTTACCAGATGGATTGAAGACTTCCCTGCCACAAAGCTGATACCTTCACAGTGGCAAAGAAACTGTTAGAAAATGTGTTTCCCGTGTGGGGTACACCTTCCACAATCTATAGTGATCGAGGTACCCACTTCACTGAGCAAATCATACAAGCCTTGACAGGAAGTCTTACAAACTTCTTGAAATTGTCAGTGACCCTCCCCCACTCAATCATCAGGCCCCATCTAGAAAACTAATGGGAAAACTGGATTCAAACGGAACGAGTCTGAATTACATGAGACTGAATGAACTGATGAGGGTGATTACAATTTTTATGACTTTTTGTTTGAAACCCTGCTAGCTCTTTAATTTTTTGTTTTTTTTTTTCAGATAGAAGGAAAATTTTCCTCTGAAACTACGACTTATTACAATTTGGTAAATTATACCTTTGTAAGCAGAATTGAAACATCTTTTTCCCCTATTTGATCCCTTCAGAATTCAGAAATTCTCAGTGAGTTCAGTGAGTATTATTATTTTCACAGCACTACCGTTATTTGCCTAAGCTCAATAAGAATCTGTTCTCCTTGCAACAGGACAAATTTGGAAACGGTATATTACAGATGCAGGAAACTCAAGATATTTTGAAGACCTGAAGAAGAGAAGAATTAATCCAGTCTAAAGGTATTGCAGGCAAAGTCTCATGGCAAGTCCTTGGCTTGGCTCTTCTGGCCTCAAGAGGCCAGTTTAAGTTCCATCTGTAGATTGCTTATGAAAAATTCCAGGAAAGCAGGTTTAAATGAGCCTATGTGATCAATTGCTATTCTTCTTGTAATTATACAAATAACAGGCTGAGTTTATGAAACTAGATTTAATTTGCAAACAAATTAGTCTTAATTTGGCTATCTGGTAAAAAATGGAAATGATTCGAGAGAAGAAATTATGTTTCATTAATACACCTTTGTGGATATTAGATTCCAGTGCTGTTCGTTGTCTTTTGAGGTTTTCGTTTTCTACTCATAAACGGAAGTGGATGCTGAATTCTCCTCATTTCTTCCAATATCTGGCAATGACTCTGCAAACTCATGTTTCCAATTCTTCTGCCACCTTTCCGACTTGTAATCACTGAGAACTAAAACTGCCCTTTTCCCAAATCCACGCAAGCTGAAGTGTGACAGCTGATATACACTTCAGAGAAATGACCACCAGACATCTAGAAATTTTCTTGACTGGCTGCTTTGAGAACTCAGAAATGGCATGATAGTCTGTTCTAATCATTAACCATTGTTTTTCTTTTTTTTTTTTTTTTAACAAGGAGATGCCTCTTATTAAATACTTGATTGCTTGCATGCTAGGCCTTACTTTGGGAGCCCACCTGCATCAGTGTCTCCTGAAATGAGACACAACTGTTTAACTGAACTGACCTAGTCTCAAGACTGAGACTGGTTTAGTGAGATATGGGACAACCTGTCAAACCCAAGTTCTGGAATGTGGAACTTCTCAGGGAGTTTACAACGCAGGACTAAAGAAGCCAGTCAGAACTGGCTTCTCCATGGTGGCACAGGAATTATCTTGAGCTGAAAGCAATCGAGACCCTGTGGGCTCAGGAGAAACTTTTACCCTTCTCCCTTAAAGAATTTAAATTGGAGGTCTGGGCCATAACAAGAGTTACTACCAGAAGTAACCTTTACAACCTATCTGTAGGGTAAGCAAACACCTAATTACTCAACATCTGCTCTTATTGTCCTGCAAATGATCCCTTTGAAGCCCCTAGGCACCTTACCTCTCCCTTAGCTCAGAATTATCATATACACTTCATTTTAACTTTCTGTCTCTGAACCTCTCATGTTTGGAGTTTCTATACATAATATATCATTACATTGATTCTTTTCTCTTGTTAATCTGTCTCATGTCAATTTAATTGTTAGATCAGCTGAAATAAAGTTTCTTTCTCCCCTACAGAGCCTAGACATTAACTTTCCAGAAATGCCATTACTAGGTAAATAGAGGGATGACTGTGTTTTATTTTATGAAACTTTACCAAATTTTGCTCATCTTTCCGGAAAATCCCATCATCCATAGATACTACTGCAGCTGTCGCTGTCCGTGCCTGATAATTCCATGGCGATGTCCCAGTATTCTGAAAACTTCAGAATGTTTCCTCCTATATTTGGGCCCAAATGTTTACATATTGCAACACCTATTATATCATAATTTATTTCATGCCACTTTTTTTTTATAATTAAGCAATATATTGTTTGTACACATTATGCGTGTGGGTGTGTTAAATTATGTATGGGTTTTATTCCTCGGAGGCGAGCTGTTTGCAAGATGATTGGAGTGGCCGGAGGCTCTTGAGTCTGCACAGCGCCCCCCTGCGCCGCGGAGCGGTCCTCCGCACGCCAGGGGTCGCTGTGGCGCTGCGCGGCCGCGCCAGGTCGCTCTCGCGTGGCCGCCCCGCCTCGGGCCCCCGGGCCGAGTGGGCGGGCAAGACTGCGCCCAGGTCGCGAGGCGCCCTTCGACCAGCAGCGCCCGGGGCGGGTATAAATGGAGCGGTGGCTCCTCCAGCCGCCTCTCTCCGCCCCGGGTCGCCGCAGCTTGTGCTGCTTTCGGGCCCTGCAGCCTGAAGAAAAAAAGAGAAAAAGATAAAAAAAAACCCGAAAACGCTTTAAAATCTGAAAAAAAAAAAGAAAAAGAAAGGGAGAAAGAAAAAACGAATCCTCCTCGGAGAACCCGCGGGGAAGTCACTTTTGCACGCTTCCGGCCTGCCCGCGCTCGCCGCCGCTGCCGCCACCAACACCACCGCCGCCGCTACCGCACCTGGTCGTCTGTCGGCCCTGGTCTGTCGGTCTGGTGGTGAGCCGCCCGCGTCCACGCGCCTCCGCTCCTGCCGTCCGTCTGCGCCGCGTGGCAACCCCGCGCCCCCGCCCCCCGCGCGCCTGCCTCCCCGCGCACCACGTGTCCGCGCTGCCCTTCGCGGCCCGGCGTGGAGGCGGCTGCGCGCTCGGTCCCCGGGGCTCGCCGAGCCGGTACAGATATTTTGTATTCCTCTTCCCTGGCTGCTGTAATCTTAAACCGCCAGGAGCACAAGGCCTATATTTATAGAGAAACGCGTGTCTCGGAGGCCGCGTGGGCACCATTTGGTTGTCTCTTCAAGAATTTTTATAATTTGGAGGGAAATCCCCATTTTAACAAATTTGTTTTTGAGATTTGGAGCTTCAGACCGGAACAGCTGGAAATTACTAACTCCCAGGGTGGGCCATATTGTTTTTGAGAGCCTTTTGTCTGCGGTCTTGCAGTCTCCAGCGAGCCGCCCCCGAACTCCTCTGTCCCCCTCCTGTTTCTGAGCCTGCTCCAGCTCCTAAGCTGCACTCTGCCACCTGTGAGCCGCGGCGCGGCCCGGCTCCGAGAAGAGCCCCCTTTTGTCCTGTGTGGTCCCTGTAAGAAGTCCTGGCGGGGCTTGGGGTGGTGGGGGCTGGGGAGATGAACGCTGCCGCCAGCAGCTACCCCATGGCCTCCCTCTACGTGGGTGACCTGCACTCGGACGTCACCGAGGCCATGCTGTATGAAAAGTTCAGTCCTGCGGGGCCTGTACTGTCCATCCGGGTCTGCCGAGATATGATCACCCGCCGCTCCCTGGGTTATGCCTACGTCAACTTCCAGCAGCCGGCTGACGGTGAGTAGAAGGTATCCACAAATTCTCGGTATCCCAGGGGGCCCTAGAAGCCATCCACCGGGCAGGTCCCTACCCACATGGAGGAGGTATCACGACAGCACGTTGCCACAGAAGCCATAGTGGGGAACAGGATGCAGGGGTTGGGAACACGGGATCCTGGCATCAGATGACCAGAGTTTCAGTCTTGTTTCCACCACTTGCTAACTGGGTGACCTTGGGCTAATCAGTGGTGGCAGTGCGGTTGGAACCCAGAGAGACTAAAACAGCGGTTTCAGTGGGAAGTCATGGTCTTGCTGTGGTGTGTGTGTGATCCTGCTGCCATTCGCTGGTCTATTAGAGAGACCTTTGCTGGTGAGTGGGCATAGGCTGGTGCCCCTCACAGGCCTGCCACAGAGGACAATCGAGACACAGTTCCTGCAAAAATTTTAGATTGCCAAGCTGGTGTCCCTTCCCCTACATTTGTGCTGGACTGGGGGTGTGTTTGATTTAATGCTGATAAAGGTCTTTCAGGGCAGGTAGGAAGCAGGGGAATAATTCTGTGCATTAAACTTGAGCAGGTACTTGTGTTAGCACCACCAGAGCTTCATGTGCCAGGCCAGCTGCCTGGTCTGGGTGTTTACCACTGGGCTGAAGGAGTTCTTCGCTCTGGAAGAAGCCCTGGGCTGTGGAGAGTGGGTCTGGAGGTAGCTTGGGGAAGCGCCGACTCTGCTGGGCTGGCTGATGGGGATTATTGTCTCACCTGTGAGCAGTGCTTTACACTTGTCAGAACCCTTTTACTACATCCTATCTGGAGAAAAGGGGACTCCTCCTGCAAAGGAAAAGTGGCTGCAGAAGGTGGGAGGCTGAGCCGGGACCGCCAGTGCAGTGCTCTGTGAGCCCACACTGGGCCTTAGCTTGGAGCAAGGGAGTGTGGGGAGGTATGCTGCAGGCGCTGTGGCAGGAGGCAGGCCAGAAGAAACCTAATCAGGGGCTGCACGTGACTCCAGATTAAAAAGGAACAACTGTAGAGATCATTACTGGGAGAAACAAGCCATTCTGTGGCGAGGGATCGCCAGGTCCCTATTTTTGTCTCCACTTTATTTGCTATCCGTGAAGCACGTAGAATGTCACTTGCCCAGGATGCAGCTGTGACCATAGCATTGGACTTACTGAGATTCCCAGGGCGCTACTCCCATCAGTTCGTTGTGCTCCCAGCCGACGTGTGTTTGGCCACAGGCGCAGAGAAGGTTGCTGAGTGTGACCATTTTAGGTGGGAGTAGTGGGTACGCTGGCTGTTGCCTGCCTTCCTGATTCCTCTGAACAAAAGTCCTGTCACTTAGAGATAGGAGCAGAAACCACTGGTCAGTGTGTCTGCCAACACATACCTCTGTAGGACCTCTCCCTGCTATAAATAAGTGCAGCCCGATTTGTCAGACTAAGCTGACTTGCCTTCTGCAGCGCTGTCTGGAAATAGAAGGGGAGCCGTGTTGAAATGAGTTCCTTCGCTGCTAATTGATGAAACACAGGTTGGGGTCCCAGGCTTTCAGTCTCAGCTGGCGACCACAAGCAAACTGTCCTGTGCCTGGACTTTTCCTGACTTAGATCTGTCGTGTGTCCCATTTCCTGACCTCCTCCCCTCCCACACTGAGGGGCCCACCAGAGGACGGTGGGAAAGGTGGTTGGAGATAGGTACTCCCTTGGCTGGCTTGTGGAGGGCCAGTAAGGGAATTCAGTCCCCCCTGCCTTTTTTTATTTTTATTTTTATTTTTATTTTCAAGATTTTAATTTATTTTTGGAGAGAGGGGAAGAGAGGGAGAAAAACATAAGTGGTTGCCTCTTGCACACCCAGCACTGGGGACCTGTCCTGCAACCCAGACACATGCCCTGGTTGGGAATTGAACTGGCAACCCTTTGGTTCCCAGCCAGAGCTCAATCCACTGAGCTACACCAGCCAGGCGTTTGTCCCCCTTTTAAGTGGGGTGGTGCCTGGAGGCAGGAACCCACCCCCCACCCCCCATCCCTTCATGGAGGACATTCTGGGTGATCTGTCATTGCATAAGTCAGGCCACCAGCTCTGCGTCCTTGTTCCTACCAGTGAGGGGAATTGTTCCTTACTACAGGTGGTGATATATTTTAGCTTCTGGCCCTTTAAATGGTCTCCATGGTGCCCACACGGGGATTTGGTTGGGAGGACTTGGGTGGACAACAAGGCATTTGACGGCCTAGACACCAGCAGGTGCAGGGCCTGCCTGCACTGTCTCTTTAGGCAGAAAGGTGTGGCAGTTTTATCCTGCTTGTCTCGTAATACAAAGAACATTTCCACGTGTACTGTTAGTATTTATCGTTTTGATGATGGAGGGTTTTTGTCTGAATCAATTTCTGTTCTCAGAAACTAAAATCATAAACTGGGCTGAATTCAGGGACAGCACATTCTCAATCCCAACCGTTTGCTCACAGTTTGGTTTTGTCATTTGTGTCATAGCTGTGGTGTAGACTGAATGGTCGCCCCTCCCCCCCGAAAGAAATAAAATCTTTTTATAAAAAATGATTTTAAAAGCTTAGTCAAAAAAATAAAAGAGGGCTTCTGTCATGAGTGGCAGGCACACGTAGGGCAGTTGGGTTGCTCTGCATGCGGAATTGACATCAAGAGATTTTGGAAGCATAGTTTTTTGGTACCTGTGCAGCTAGTGATTATTAAGAAAAAATAGAAATAAAAAAAAATAAAAGCTTAGTCAAATAGGCAGTGGTACAGTAGCCCCCTTATTTGCTGTTTTGCTTTTTTTTTGTGGTTTTAGTTAACCTGTGGTCAACTGTGGCCCAAAAAATACTAAATAGAAAATTCTAGAAATCAGCCATTTGTAAGTTTTATACTGCGTGCCATTCCAGCTAACGTGATGCAGTCTCCCACCATACTGCCTGGGACGAGTCATCCTTTGTCCAGCATATTCGAGCTCTGCACGCTACCCACCCGTCGGTCGAGTCATTGAGTAGCCCTCGCAGTTCAGACCGGCTGTGGTATCGCTGTGTGTGTGTCCTGCTGCCCCTGGTTTTCCTTAATAGTGGCCCCGGAGCACAGGAGTGGGGAGGGATGTGGGCAATTCCGATGTGCCTGAGGGAACCCGAAAGTGCTTCGTGTGAGAAGTTGAGTACAGTAAGATTTTAGGACACATCACATTCTTACAACTTTTGTTACGGTACATTGTGATAATTGTTTTATTATATGTCTATTTTATTACTGTTGTTAATCTCTTACTGTGCCAGATTTTATTGTGGGTATGTCTGTATAGGAAAAAAACTATGTATATGCAGTTGGTACAATCTCGGGTTTCAGGCGTCCACTGAGGTCTTGGAACATACCCCCCTACCACTATATTGTCATTTCGCCCTGGTGCCATAAGGCCACTTAGATGATTTTGCCTGACCCCCTTGTGCAAGGAGGTTGCAGACCCAGGGGACTGAGGCTTTGGCCATGAAGTAGATTAATTGGATAGAACTTTTTCAACCCTCAGTAGCAATGCAAGCTAGAGAAATCTGATGCTCTTTAATTTTAAGAGTTGCCTTTTTTTAATTATTATTGTTCAAATATACTTGTCTGCATTTCCTCCCCCCACCACTCCCAAGAGCTGCCTTTTGTCAGAGGGATTGCATTGAAAAGTCCCAGAGTGACTTATTCCTATGATGGTGGCAGTCACCTACGTGATGTGTTTTATATCCTTTTTTTAAAGATTTTATTTGCTTTTAGAGAGAGGAGAAGGGAGAGAGAAAGGGAAAGAAATGTCCATCAGCTGCCTCTCACGCGCCCCCAACCAGGGACCTGGCCCACAACTCAGGCATGAGCCCTCACCGGGAATTGAACCGTCGACCTTTTATTTGAGTTTGCAGGCCGGTGCTCAGGCCGCTGAGCCCCAGGAGCCAGGGCAGGTGTTTTACATCCTTGATGGAAATGTGCTTCTCTCTTGCAGCTGAGCGGGCCTTGGACACCATGAACTTTGATGTGATTAAGGGGAAGCCAATCCGCATCATGTGGTCTCAGAGGGACCCCTCTTTGAGGAAATCTGGTGTGGGGAACGTCTTCATCAAGAACCTGGACAAATCGATAGATAACAAGGCACTTTATGATACTTTTTCTGCTTTTGGAAACATTCTGTCCTGCAAGGTAAACACTGATTAAATGATTTCAGCAGAATAATTACCACATCCTGAAAACAAAATAGATACTAAATGGGGAACCGCCTTGGAGTTGAGTGACAGGGTGTGATAATTTTCAAAATTCTGGAAATGGCTCTTAAACCAAACAGGTCCCTGTAGGTAATCTCATACCACAACCTGGTATACTAGCTGGTGCTTTTGTGTTTTTGTTCTTCCCTGTGCGTGAGAAATATCCTTCCTGTCTTCTAACTTTGGAAGGCAAGAAAAGGTTTCTCTTGGGGGTGGCAGCCCAGAGCAGTGCTTCTGGTTTCCAGGAAGCTGCATGTAGTCATTTTAGAAGCATAAATCCCCCCCCTTCCTTCTCTGTGCTCCTGTTTACATAGAGAATTGTATACAACTTGTGTGGCAATTCACATGTCTGGCTCCACAGCGGACTACAGTTCTGTTGTGGACTTGGAGAATGGCTTGTCTGTCTGTAGCACCGTGGTTTTGTGCCCATATCTCTGTTTTTAATGAAGAAAACATTAGGAATAGAAGCAGTCTGATAGTGGCTACCACTTGTAAATGCACCATTACTGGGTGCCTTGCGCTGTGCTGGGTGTTAGAAAAACCT
The DNA here is from genome assembly GCF_004126475.2 of Phyllostomus discolor. Lineage (NCBI taxonomy): Eukaryota > Metazoa > Chordata > Mammalia > Chiroptera > Phyllostomidae > Phyllostomus > Phyllostomus discolor. The sequence continues at coordinate 26,447,091 of NC_040907.2, read as the reverse complement.
TACCTGCCGTAGTCCCTGCTGTTGGAGCGTGGACAGGTTGGAGGCCTCAGACAGCGGAGGCCCCGAGAAAGAGACCATGCGGTACTTGAATCTCTGGGGCTGCCCAGTGGCGCTGAAGTGGCCTGCCTTATCTTTGACAGGTGGTGTGCGATGAGAACGGCTCGAAGGGTTATGCCTTTGTTCACTTCGAGACTCAAGAGGCTGCAGACAAGGCCATCGAGAAGATGAACGGCATGCTCCTCAATGACCGCAAAGTGTGAGTGTCCCAGTCCGGAGCAACAGCCATCGCATGAGCCAGCCTGGCCCCACCTCGGTATTAACTGGCACACACAAGGCGGCTACTGGTTCTCTCGGCCCAAGTGTGGCCTGCTCCTACCTCTCCACTCCAGGGCTGGTGAGTCTCCCTGCCGAGCCATGGCAGCCCTTTTGACTCGCCAAGGTGGGCTTTCTGCCCAAGCCATGGCCTGCCTGCCGCCTCTCCCTTAAAAGCATATGTCTCTGGGTTTTGTGAGCATTGGCAACTGGGGCTGGCTGGAGGACGGCTCTTAAGCCCACTCTGAGCAGGGGTCTTGGCCAGTGGCAGAGTGGAGAGGGCCCTGGGCTGACCAGGAGCTGTTTACTAGCCACGTGACCTTGGTCTCTCCATGCAATCACTCACTAGGGGTTGATGCCAAATTGCCCCCAGACCTCCACTTACCTAACTTATGGCTTGGTGGCTTTCTAACTCAAGGCTGGCTCCACAGTAATACTTAATTTGGTTACCATGAGAAATCTCATCCCATTGCAGAAGATGCTGTTCATAACACACCTTATTACTTTGCATTGGTCATTGCACAGTGGACAGATGGGGACCATAGCTGAACCATGCAGGGAGGGGAGAAGGGACACTGAGTCTTGGCTGTAGCAAGCAAAAACCCTTTCTGTCCTTTGTGTTGTTGAACAGACCAGGAGATGGCCTGCATTAGTAATGTGTATGTGCCCAGTTGTCAAGTCTCCCAAAGGCATCAGTAGAAAGAAATCTTAAGATATTCAATGCAGGGATACATTCCTGTTAAGTGTAAACAACACTGAAGTGAATAAAGTGAAAAAATTAAAGGTGGTGCACTCTAGCAGTTTCACTCCTCAGATTAACCACTGTTAACAGTTTGGTTTGTATCCTTCCAGACCTTTTCTATGCATTTACATAGATGCACAGAAATGAACGTTTAAAAAACGTGGTCATCAGGTTTCTTCACGAAGGCAGTGTGATGTGGTAGGAGCAGCCTGGTCTGAGCCAGGAGCCCTGGGGCTGGTTCCTGCAGGACGGGCCTGCCTCTTTCTCTCTTCTGCGGGGACTTGGGCGTCTTTGAGCTTGCTCTGTTGGTGGTTGGATTGGGACTCGTGTTTTAACCTCTCCTGTCAGCCTTTAACCTGCATTCCTGGGAGCCCCTGGAAACCATGTTTTGTTCCTCAGGGTGATCGCTGCTTTTCATGGTTTCTTAGGTTTGTGGGCAGATTCAAGTCTCGAAAAGAGCGAGAAGCCGAGCTTGGAGCCAAGGCCAAGGAGTTCACCAATGTGTACATCAAAAACTTTGGGGAAGAGATGGGTGACGAGAGTCTGAAAGAGCTGTTCAGCCAGTTTGGTAAGTCGGGTCCTTTGCCCCCGTGTCCTCGTGCACAGTCCACCACACCTGGGATTCTTCTGTTTTTATTTAAGAGAAGAGGGCGCCTAGACCCCGAAGTAAAATACCTTGCATGACAAAGGTCATAGGGTAGATAAGAATAGCTTCCAGGCCTTGGCCCTTGGCTTTACCCTGCCTCTTGCAAGCTCCAAGGCCATCTCGGCCGCTGAGTCAGGATCAGAAGGCCAGGCACGGTGCGCCTCTCTAATAGTCCATCTGGATGCGGCAGGAGGTTGCCTTAAGTGGGCTCCTGGAGAAGCCTCTCTTCTTGAGCTGTGGTGGAGATGGTGTTACTAATAGTTCTGTCCTTTGGTAATAGGTAAGACCCTAAGTGTCAAGGTGATGAGAGATCCCAATGGGAAATCCAAAGGCTTTGGCTTCGTGAGTTATGAAAAACACGAGGATGCCAATAAGGTGAGAGTACCATGTGGGTTGGGAAAACCTATGTAGGAAGTGGCCCAAGAGTGCGGGCAGGGCCTGGATGACACAGTGGAGCTGGAATTACCTGGGTGTCTAGTAGTGATGCGCAGTTACTGGATTCTGGAATTGCCGCCTTATGGGGTTTTACATGTTAATGTATCAGTTGACTGATTTCAAAGCACTTGGCATAAACTTCTCACCATAGCTGCTCAGCCTTGTAGGTTGAAAATAGGACAGGTGTTTGTTCCCATTCATCATTGAGGGAACTAAGGGCCAGAGTTGTTGATCTGATAACAAGAGAACGGCCACTTGTGGGGAAGCCTTGTGTTAGGCCCTCGAATGTATCACTTAATACCCGCAAACGAACCTGAGAAATCTAGTGATAGCCGGGTGACCCAGGTATGCTCACGCCTACTGTGTGTGTATTTATACAACTGTGGTATTTTTCCCCTATATTATCTGGGCTGGTAGCTCATCTAAACATTAGCCCATTTTATTGGTAAGGAAGTCTGGATTTGCTTAGCTGGCTTCAGAGACAGTGATGTTAGTTTTTAGCACTGGAGGGAAGATTTCTTATAATATTTAGTGAGGCTTAGAGACCTCCAGAGCAAGGCCCCTGTCTCTGCATCTTGTTGTTGTTTTTTAAACAATGTTTTAAATTGTTTTTCAAGTACGGTTTTCTGCCTTTTGCCTCTTGTTTTAAAGATGCGTATTTATTTCTTCTTTAGGCCGTGGAAGAGATGAATGGAAAAGAGATCAGTGGGAAAGTCATTTTTGTAGGCCGTGCACAGAAGAAAGTGGAACGGCAGGCTGAGTTAAAGCGGAAATTTGAACAGCTGAAACAGGAAAGAATTAGTCGATACCAGGTGAGAGGTGGTCTTGGCACAGCCTGCCAACAGGGAATTGAAGATGTGTTGGCAAAGCACCCACATCTTCAACAGGCTTTTAGGGACTCGGGGCCTGTTCACCATCACCAAGTTTAAAAGGATATGCCTACTAGGGACCAGAGAGATTAGTGTATTCATTTAGAGACTTCTGGAAGCCTCTGTCTTTTTTCAGTCCCAGGGGTTCTTTTTACTTAAATGATGCCGGTTTGTTTGGAATGCTGGCAAGAAGAGCCCTGCGGGGGGCGGGGGCTGTGGTCAGCCAGAGCAGCTGTGAGGGAAGAGGATAGCGGCATGTGACTTCATCGATGCACTGATGCTCCTATCGGAACCTCAGGGCGGTGGTTTCTCAGCTTTGGGATGCATCAGAATCCCGTGCAGAGCTTGTTAAAACATGAGTTGCTGGTCCCCAGAGTTCCTGACTCACTAGGTTTGGATTCTGGCCTGAGAAATTTGCGTTTCAAACAAGTATCCAGAGATGCATCAGCTGCTGGTCTGGGGCCCACACTTTGAGAACCACTGTCTTAAAGTATATATGGGTCACAAAAGAGCAACTAACAGTGATCCTTCTGCTGTAGGGGGTGAATCTGTACATTAAGAACTTGGACGACACCATTGATGATGAGAAGTTAAGGAAAGAGTTTTCTCCTTTCGGATCCATCACCAGTGCTAAGGTATTTTATACTGAGGTTGGGGGATTAAAAGCAGAAGTCGTGATCTTTTAGCAAGTTATTGGCATTTGTTTCATTGACAGAGTAGGATCTAAATTGTGTTCATTTCTGATGATAGCTGCCACATTAATCTCACCAATTCCTCCTGGCATTCAGCCGCCTGAGTGTATGCTCTGGAGAGGGACAATTCATTAGGTGATTACGGCGCTGTCTCCTAAGGCCTGGGGTGTGGAGATAAATCGGACCCAGAAACTCACTGCCACCCCCCAGAGCACCTGAATCTTTCCCATTCTTTGCTGCTTCGTGCTGGTGTGGGGACAGATGGTGCCACAGTAAGAGCAGAGGAAATCCAGACGGGTTGTTTTCCATGTGTCTTGGGGCCTGTCTCTACAACTCTGCCACACTCCTAAACGAATGGGGTTTGGAGGATTTTCGAACTGGGATGGGAACTTCCATCCTGGTAAAAGGAGGAAAGAGCGGGAAGTTCGTTTTTCCGTGTTTTGCCATATGTGTCATTTGCTTGGTTTTCTTCGATAGTCAAATCAGCTGGGCTAGAAAGGTAAGTGTGAACCCCATTTTAAAGTCAAGGAATTTGAATCCTTGAGCAAGAGAATGCTGATTACACGAGGAGGGGATGCCGTGTGTCCTTGGCACTTGGGGAGTGTGACAGGATCTAGAAGTTAGGGTCATAACCTGTTGTAGACACCGGCCCTATGCACCAGATGTCACCAAGTCCTTTAGGTGATGGGAAAGGAGGCCATCTGGGCAAGTAAAGACTCCAGGTGACCCTGCCCTGGCCCTTGGCTTAAGTCACCCACAAACTGGGAGTGTTGTCGTCATCACAGCAGCTGTTGACCAGAGGCCAGCCTGCGGGGTTTCTCCAGTTACCTGCCGCTGTCCTCCTAGCACCCCCGTGACTGGCCTCCACCAGTGCAAGGGGCGCCGTCTCTCCTTGCCCGCCTGTGCAGCAGTGCACTCGGCATTTGCAAGAAGGGCGCAAAAGAACCACGTCTTAGTTTCATAGGCATCATTTGCTTTTTCTTTTTTAAATTTAAGCCACTGTAATTTTTCCGTTACTATTTAGTCCCCTTATACCTCCTCCTCCCAGCAATCACCACACTGTTGTCCATGTCCATGAGTCCCTTTTCCTTTTTGGCTCAGTCCCTCCACATTGGCGTCATTTTCACGATCAAGGTGTCTCGTTCTTACCTTATTGGCCCACCTCACTGGTAGGGAGTTGTTGGGTTGATACATATTTTTACTTCCACATCCTCTACTTCAGAAGGCCCTCTGGGCAGTGAGCTAAGACACCAAAGGGTGCCAGGCACACATTCCTATTGCTACCAGTGACTCTGAACAGATAGGCTGGGGAAAGTAATGAGTACCGTTTTCAGGTGAGGAAAGAGCCATTTGTGAACAACTGACTGTAGAAAACACCACCTGAACTAGTAGACTGTGCTCTGTTGTAGCCGTTTGCCTCGTGGAGCTCAGGCTCAGAGGGCAAGGAAGTGTTTTGTTGATGTTGTGGAGTTCAGAAGTTTCAGGGCTGAGGCTAGAATCCAGGCTTCTCCCAGCTAGTCATTTTTCTGCAGTTACTCCCATTGAATTAATGGTGAGAGTCATTGGTTGTAACTCTTTCTCACATGTGGTATTTCGAAAGCAAATCCTAACTGTGCTAAGAGCTTACTAAATAAGTTTCATTCACCATAGTCTTGTACAGATAAATTTTACGATTAAATTGCTTGACACTGCTGTCCCGGTCTCTTGTGTGAGTACCCAGAAGTAGGTAGCTCTGCTGCTAGGTATCAGGAAACATCTTTCGGTTCCTCGTTTAAGCGTTAGTTGGGAACTTTAGAATTTAGCCAAGGAAGTGTCTAGGTCCTACCCTTAGAAGTTGTGACTCAGTCGGTCTGGGATACATCCTGGGACAGGGCGGGGGGAGCCCGCCATGGTGAAGGAGTCCACCATGGACATGGTGACTCCTTCAGCAGAACCCAGTTTTTCTGGTGGTAAATAGTGGCCGGAACATAGATCGCCTTGTTCTCAAGCGGGCTTCCTGTTGCAGGTGATGCTGGAGGACGGGAGAAGCAAAGGGTTTGGCTTTGTCTGCTTCTCATCTCCTGAAGAGGCAACCAAAGCAGTCACTGAGATGAACGGACGCATCGTGGGCTCCAAGCCCCTGTATGTTGCTCTGGCCCAGAGGAAGGAAGAGCGGAAGGCCCACCTGACCAACCAGTACATGCAGCGGGTGGCTGGAATGAGAGCACTCCCTGCCAACGCCATCCTAAATCAGTTCCAGCCTGCAGCCGGTGGCTACTTTGTGCCTGCAGTTCCTCAGGTGGGTCCACTGTACGTTCATGGCTGTGGAGCCTGCCCACTGATGGTGGCTCCTGTAGTGGTTGGGAGAGGGGGTCTGGGATATCAGAATTCAGGATGTAAGGGTAAGGGTCCTTCAGATAAAAGGAGGAGGGGCTTACCCCTGGGCACACCCAGAGTGGCAGGGATAGAGTAAAAGAATCCCCATTGACTGACCTTTCTTACCCCAAGCTTTTGAGTAGAGAGTGCCTCCACCTGAATTAGCCAAGGCCCGGTAGTGAGATGAAATGAGATAGTTCTCTCGTGTGGACTTGGGTCCTTAAAATAAAGGCTTGGGTGCGCTTTCTTACAGGCTCAGGGAAGGCCTCCATATTACACACCTAACCAGTTAGCACAGATGAGACCTAATCCACGCTGGCAGCAAGGTGGGAGACCTCAAGGTAGGTGGTGGGGAACAGGGATTTGATCACTGTGGTCTCCCGCCTCTCCTGCCTGCGCCGTGTGAGGCGCAGCCTAGGTTCTGGTCCACATCATTCATCTGTGATGTGCAATTTCTGTCTTTCTGCCAGGCTTCCAGGGAATGCCAAGTGCTATACGCCAGGCTGGGCCTCGTCCAACTCTTCGCCATCTGGCTCCAACTGGTAATGCTCCGGCCTCTCGTGGCCTCCCTACTACTGCTCAGAGAGTCGGTGAGCAAATCGGCCTTGAGAAGTATGGCCTGGGGAGGAGGGAGTCAGGATGACTAGGCTGTGCCCAGGGTTGGTCAGCTTGTTGCCTCATTTTCCAATCCTGGTTCTGTAATCTTAGCTGTGTACTTAGGTAGGTACTAAGGGGCAGAGAGACAGTTCGTTCTAGAAGTGTTGGGTACTTTTTTTAAAGAGTCTCTGCTCATTATTGACTTGTAAAAAAAGGTTAACTGTGAAAGATTATTAGCTGGATGACTAGAGGCAGCCCATTCTTTTGGGTGGAGTTGGGACAATTAAGGAAATTTTTTTTTACAGAGTATGTCCTGTATTCTGAAAGGTGGAAAGAGTTGTATGTTAACCGGTTGGCTGTTCCTTGAGAGTAGCACTAGAGACCCCGTGTGTGATGTGTTGTGTGAACATGCTTTGGAATTTCTCCTTCCACGGGGCGTGGCCAGTTGGACATCTGCCAACACTGATGTGCGTTTGCTGGTCTGTTGTAGGGTCTGAGTGCCCGGACCGCTTGGCTATGGACTTTGGTGGGGCTGGTGCCGCCCAGCAAGGGCTGACTGACAGCTGCCAGTCTGGAGGTGGTATTGGATGCACACAGAATGGGGAAAGCTGGGATTTGACGGGTCTTTGCCCAGACTGAGGGGCTTTAATTTTACTTGTTCTTCTCCTAAGGTGTTCCCACAGCTGTGCAGAACTTAGCGCCTCGTGCTGCTGTGGCTGCTGCTGCTCCACGGGCTGTCGCACCTTACAAGTATGCCTCCAGTGTCCGCAGCCCTCATCCTGCCATACCACCTCTGCAGGTGAGGGCCACCAGACAACGCTGAAAGGATTTCCCCCGTTTCTGTATGATTTAAAAGATTCCTTGCTTTGATTCCTTCAGGTATTAATTGCCTGCTCTGTGTCAGGATGACATGTCCTGTGTGGTGACTCTGCCCTAGAAGGGCTCTCTAGTGGGCGAGAAAGGGCTTAGAAGTGTTCTTCCTGATGACACACAGTTCACTCGAATGCCCCAGAGGAGACAGCTGGTGCTTCCTGCTCTCCTTCACACAAAGTAATACATATGCATTCATTCAGCGCCTGGAGCTTGCATTTCTTTTTCACCTCCCCTGGCTTAGTGGATCCTTAGTTGCTCAGCAAGATAATCAGTACATTAAGGCAGGAAAGAACTTCACGTCACAGGAAAGCTGGCATGGGCAGTTGGGCCCAGATCTCAGATTCTCTGAGCTGGAACTTGTTTCTGGAGCTGTGTCTGCCCACCCCCCAACCCCAGGCAAGCCACAGTGGCAGCTAGTTTGTTGAAAAGCTTGGTAGCACTTCGCTTGGAGGAGCCACACTCAGCCTTGTGATCCACGAGCTGCTTCCTCTGCTCTGTGCTAAGTTGAATATTTCCCAGGACTTGATGCTGTGTGGAATATTTTTTGCCTATAAGGCTCTACTTTCAGGGCTGTGACAGGCACTGACATTGCATGTTGAGAGTCCTCAAGCATTTGATATAGTAAAAACTTGGTACAATAAAGGTAATGTGGAACGTAATTAATTATAAGTGGTTTGGTATTCATACCCTTTGACCCAGTCTCTACTAAGAATTCATCCTAAAGGAAAACTGGAATTTTCAGGAAAAGGCTCTTATAGACGGATGTTCACTGTACCTTATTTATTAATAAGGTTTCAAATTCTTGGGTAACTTTGAGTAATTTAACCTTGAATAAATTACAATAATTCAGTAGATGATTTCCAAGCATCGCAGGTTTGTTATTTCCCTTCCCTTCCACTTGTAGCTGGCTGTGTTTCTCCGCCCACACCACTGTTCCTCACCTAGCTCTCTCCATCCCTCGAGGCTGCAGTTGTTCCTTGACAGCAAGGGCGACTATCTCGGCCTCCTCTTTCACACAATAGACTTTCAGACGTTGAACGGTCAGGCTTTGATCACCATCAAGAGACCTTTCCTTGGTGCTAACCAGCTGCCTCTCCTGGTTCCCAGGCATCCCAGCCTGCAGTCCACGTGCAGGGGCAGGAGCCCCTGACCGCCTCCATGTTGGCCGCAGCACCCCCCCAGGAGCAGAAGCAGATGCTGGGTGAGTGACTCACGTGCTTGCAGAGGAAGGGGCCAGAGCCTGGTACTGACCTGGACACCAGTGTCTGTTCTTTCCTGGTTTTTACTTGAGTATCTTCCTGCAGGAGAACGTTTGTTCCCGCTCATCCAAACCATGCATTCGAACCTGGCTGGCAAGATCACAGGAATGCTGCTGGAGATCGACAACTCCGAGCTGCTGCACATGCTGGAGTCCCCCGAGTCTCTCCGCTCCAAGGTAAATGGGTGGGCTCAGCTGGCCAGGAGGATGGCTGGTCTTGGACCCTCAGGCATGGCACAGAGAAGCAGCTGCTGTGGTGTGGGTGTTTGAGAAAGCAGTCAGCACCAGGAGAAGCCATCACTGGGCCTGGGCGTCAGGGAAGAGTGCTGGGTGCTCTCCTTCGATGTCACTGACAACCTAGAGATTTCTCACAGGTGGATGAAGCTGTGGCGGTACTACAGGCTCATCATGCCAAGAAAGAAGCTGCCCAGAAGGTGGGCGCTGTTGCTGCTGCTACCTCTTAGACAAGGAAAAACTGTACGTTTGGCTGTTTTTGTTTTCTGCAGTGGTTTTCACTCATGAATAATATCTTCCTAAAAGATTAGGGACAATATATAGAGCCATGCTTTTTTGCCATTTAACCTGATAACTTGGGCATGCCATCTTCTGGGTTTTTTTTCTGTCATCTGGACATTAATATGGAGAAGAGTACAGGTCATAAATTGTAAGGAGTAAACAACAGTTTTCTCAATAAAGAGTACCTGGTTAGCAGTTCTATATAGCTTATTCTTTCCTGGTGGTTATAACCAGACTTTCTCAAGAATCCCATATTTGGTCTGGAATAATGAATATACAGGTGTGTCATAATCAGATTCCACAGCCTCATTTCTATGAACATCTCCCTGGTTTGATTTGAGATTGGTGAGGTCAGCTGTGTGTACAGGCACTATTTAACTCTGGGAACACGGTAGACACAAGCCTGTGTGTCAAAGTGGGAGAGACACACACCTAACTACAACCACAGCGTGTTGCAGTCGACTTCTGGACGTGGGGGCCATGGCCTCTGTCTTCAGGGGATTTGGGTGAGTGCAACTCAACTAGGACCCCTGACAAGGACTGAAGAAGAAAGACAACGGAATGAGCAGAGGCGCAGTCCAGGGGAAAGTGCAGGTGGTAAGGGCCAGAGCTGGCGTGGAGGTTAAGGTCGACCTCACATGGCCATGGATGGCCCCATGGCTTGTCATTTGGAGTTGAAGCAAGACCATAAAACTGGAGAAACTTTTGAGGACAGGATGGCCTGGAAGGGTAGGGGGCGAGTCTTTATAGACTGTAGCTATCCTCAAAGTAAGTGGTTCTCAACTAGGTGTGCCCCTTCAGAGGACATTTTGCCAATGTCAGGAGACATTTTTGGGTCTCACAACTGGGAATGTGTTACTGGCATCTAGTGGGCAGAGGCCAGCGATGCAGTTCAACTTCGTCCACTGCGGAGGACAGCCCCAACAGAATTTTGTCCTGGCCAAAATGTCAGCACTGAGGCTGAGATTTCAGTGCTCAGGTTCTTTCAGTTGTTTATGTTGGTGCTTTTCTTTTCAGGATTCAAAAGCCAAATAACCCCCCATGAAATTCAGCTTAAGGTTTGAAGACTTCCTAGCTTGTCCTATGGACTCCAACATCAAGAACCACAAATTACAAATTTAATAGGTCATTTTGTATCAAAAGGTCAATTAACGAAGCACCTAGAATTTTTCAATTAAAAATATATTCTCTGGGTTCTGCCATGGCTCAGACAGTGTTGACTTTTTCTTTCTATTGTGGGTTTTGATTTCTGCCCCGCCCCCCCAAATTGGTTTTATTTGATGTACCCACGTCTTAAGTTTCTGAATAAAGAAAAAAACCTCCATAAAACTGCTTCTGTCTTATGTTTTACTCTGACCACACAGTTTTCTAGAAGTCTCTTTCACTGGAAGTATTTTTAGGATGTAAATAGGGTCAAAGGAAGTTCTATATACTTTATCCCTTCCTGGCTGGATTACCTAGGTGTGCAGAACTGTCTGTTGCGTTCTGTTATGGGAGGACTTTGTATTGAGACTCCCATTTACCTTAAGCGGGTAGGAGTCTGATCAGAGCGGGTCTTGGACCTGATATAGGGTTGGCACATTTCTGAGGGACATACGAGAGATGTATAGATCCTGCCCCTCCCCCCCCGGGACGTGCTGGTTATGGTTTGTCAGTCTTTTCTGTCTCCTATGACAGTTCTGCATGCAGCTCAGCAGGTCCAGTTGTGCAGATTCTGCAACTGGGGTTTTCCCTGCCAGTGGAAACGGCTTGGGAGATAGGTGTAAGAGTGACAGCAGCAAACAATTGCTCACGTCCTAAGTGTTTCGTGGTTCCTTTAATCCTTTAAACAACTATAACCTGGCCAAGGTCAAACAGTCTATTTGCCCTCCAGGAACCCTTTTCTGTCTTGAGCTTGGCAGGCTGTCCTTCCTTAGGGCCTTACCCACATAGTCCCTTTATTCAGAACGCCCTTCCTTTTGGCCGGCTCCCCTTTTCGTTAAGGCCTGGCCCTATCTACAATAGATTCCTCCATTTTCTGACGACCGTAGTTGATGCGGCTGTGCGTGTGTGTTTTCTATTATCTGACTACGCCTCCACACCTACCAGTGGCAGGGCCTGGTTGGTGCAACATCTGCGCTAGTCTGAGGGGGCGTGGCGTGTGGCGGCACGGGAGCGCACTTCCGGCGGAAGAGGCAGGCAGCAATATGGCTGCCACCTAGAGGCGGTGGCACGGGGCGGCCGAGGATTTTCACTGGCCAGGCCTTGGTTGAATCGTGATTGGGGTTGGCCCCAGGCGGCACGCCGGCACGCAGGCACGCGGCACGCAGCACGCAGCGTCTACGGCCGGGTCTCGTAATGGGGCGTTACCTCGTGGCTTATGACGCGTGCTCGCTACCTGATGGCTCTGCTGGTCCTGGCACTGCCCGAAGCCTATTTTCCTCCGGTCCGGTGCCCAGACAGGTGGTGAGATGTTGGGGTTCGGACCCCATCGCAAACTCTCGACCCTAGCTCTTTAGATGAAGGTGTTCCCAGAATGGCTGGGGAATTGTGGAAATAGCGTCACTGCTCTGGTTGGTGAGCACTGTGATGCAATTGTATGTTTGGCTTTTGAACAGGGTCGGGGTAGGGGTTTCAGGGAATGACCACTCTGCCTGGAAAGATGAGGGCAAACATTCCGGGTGCGTTCCGGCCAGAGCTAGGTTTGAGAGGCCAGGAGTTAGGCATCCAAGTGGGAGCAAGGTGCTGGACTGAATGGAGAGTAATGAGCAAAAGTGCAGAGGTGTAAAGAAGTCTAGCACTTGGAGTCAAATAGTTGGCACTGGGGAAGCAAGGGGAAAAAGAGGCCCGAGAGGTGGACAGGGCTCAGGTTATGAAGGTCTTAGTACTGTGCTAAGGAATTTGGACTTGTCCTATGGGCACTGATGAGCTTTTTGGCATTATTAAGGAGGGCAGTATTGTGATCAGATTTGTGGGGTTCTTTGGAATTATTTTAGTGTCTGTATGGAGGAGAGAGAGATTGGAGATGGTGGGCCCGTTTAGGAAGCGATCACAGGGGCTAGATGTCGGCCTGAAGAGGTTGGGGAGAAGTCATTTTGTATACTCAAAGGACTGTAGAGACCCCTCCTTTTCCTCCCTGTGGCTGTCTTCAAGAGTGTGGAGGACATTAGTGCAGAAAGAGCTTGGTGGGCTGACAGGAGGTGGACAACAAAGTTCTTTATGCTGCTTTCATTCCTTTTGGAGACATCACAGATAATTAGATTCCACTGGATTATGGAACAGATCAGTCTTTGGTGTCTTTCATGTTTAGATTCCTAATTCCAGGGAAAGAACTTGGAAAAAAACATTAAGTCATGTGCATTCTGTATATGTTTGGTATGTAATGAAGTTAAGGAGGATATCTGTGTAGGTCACCATCACTACTCCTGGTGATATAAAAGGAATGTTTAGAGGATAACACAGCCAAGATGGTGGTACAGTTATGGGCTGAAATTGACAGAGATTGACAATTTGTTGGATTTGAAGAAAGGCTTTCTCCATGTTGGAACCATTTGGGGGCTTTGATTTCTGTTCATATACTATATAAACTGTAGTAATCAGTATGAAGATAGTCTGAAAAATCTTGGAAGGTCTCGTTATTGTTTCACATCACCTGCTGGGTCGCTGAACCCCCCCCCCCCCCACATCTACTTACCAGACCTCCCTCCTTAGCAGCTGTGCCTTTAAAAAGCAGAGGTCAGCAAGGAAATTTAGCCTTGATAATGGAATGTTGGCCTCTGCTTACCTGGGTGAGTTTTCCTTCAGTTGGTATAATTCTTGGTTCTATTTTTAAGACAGGCATTTTAGACCCAGCTCTACTACTAACTTTGTGTGCGACAAACTCTCTGAGCCTTATGTTCTTCAGTTTTTTAAAAATATTTATTTTTTATTTTTTAGAGAGAGAGGAAAGGAGGAAGAAAGAGAGGGAGAGAAACACCGATTGGCTGCCTCTTGTACATATCTCGACCAGGGACTGAACCTACAACCCAGACATGTGCCCTGACCAGGAATTGAACCAGTGACCTTTTGTGCTTTGCAGTACGACGCCCAACCAATTGAGCCACACCAATCAGGGCACAAGCTCTTCAATTCTTAAATAAAGTGGTAAGACTGGCCTTTGGGGGCCCTTCTGTCTTTGCATTCTGTAAATTAGTAACTCTTATTGCTCTCGTTCCGCCAACTAAAATATCTGTGCTCCGGTCTCTAGTAGCTACCTAACTTAGTAGTGAGGTCAGCGCTCTGTATGTAGTTAATGCTCAATTGTGATGAATAATTGCTAGATCAACCTTTTTTTTTTCTACTTTCTATAAGTCTTGTAAACAAAGGTTATCAAAATGCTTGGAAAGTAACTCAGTGCTTGGAAAGTTTAAATTATGTAGTGGTGGAATCGGATAATACATAGTCACTATTTAGCTATAGTAACTTAAAGTGATTTTAATATTTCTAGAGGCACTGTTAACTAAACCAAGAAAATCTAAAATTAGATTGTTTGCTTTTTAAATGGCGTTGGGATATGCCCTGTCTCCTCCTGTTGCCCACGTAATTAACTACCCATTTCTGCTATTGTAGAGAAGTACTTTTGTGCAATTTGAGTTTGCAGAGGTAAGTTTTCAGTGCTTTCTGTTTGACTAGTGTCCCTGTTGTCATTGGTTACAAAAGGTGCCACTCTCCATTTGGGTGGGGATAGGAGATTCCTGGGGCTACCATAACAAATTACCACAAACTTGGTGACTTAAAAGAAATTTATTCTCACAACTCTGGAGGCTGGAAATCTGAAGTCAAGGTGTTGGCAGGGCCTCGCTCCTTCTGAGTACTCTAGAGACAGTCCTTTCCTTCATGGCTTGCAGTGGCGTGTGGCAGTCCTTGGCATTCCTTGACTTGTAACTGCATCATTCCACTCTCTTCCCCTGTCTTCACATGGCCTTCCTCCCTGCATGTGTCTCTCTGTGACTTCTCTTCCTATAACGACACCACTCATTGGATTTAGGGCCCACCCTTATCCAGTGTGACCTCATCTTAACTAATGACTTCTATGAAGACCCCGTTTGGGTAGATGTGAAATTCGGGGGATACTGTTCAACACTCTGCAATGGTTCGGTGTTGACAGTTGCCAAGAGATAGGAAGTTCCGGTTGGGAGTTTGCCTCATGTAGTCAGAGTGTGGAAGCAGGTCCTGCAGAGCCCTCTGACCTGGCATTGTAGTTCCTGTTTCCGGTGTGTGCTCTCTGTCTCCATACCCGGGCACGGGGTGATGGTGTACCCCCAGCTCTAACAAGCAGTTAGTGTATGTTCTTTGTTAAGTAGGTACATATAGTCTAGGTGGTTAGGAAGGAGAAATATGTCTTTTTTCTTGTACTTGTGCTACTAGTATGTAAGCACTAACTACAAGAAGAGTTAAACTGCAGATGTGAGCTTTTTTGGAGGGAGGGCAAGATACTGCAGCAGCTACAGACAGCATGGTATGGCCGAGAATCTTTGCCTTTTACTAAAGCTGTCGTTATTTGAAAGTGTTCATTATGAACCGACTATAAAACTAATTCTTACTTAGATATTCTCTCCACCTCACATTTGAATAAATACTAGCCATCTGTCAGTCTGTTGGCCAGTCTTCCCTGACCATTCCGTGTCTGTATCAGGCCAGGAAGCTCCAGTTCATGGGCCAGAGCCATTGTGCAGCCTGCTTTTATATGGCCTGTGTACTAAGTGGTGGTAGTACTTGTAAAGGGCTGCGGAGTGCGGGGGGTGACTATGCAACAGAGATTATATGTGACCTACACAGCTTAAAATATTTACTCTCTAACCTTTTTCGGAAAATGTGTTGACTTTTAGTCTAGGACAATATGCTGCAAATAGAGTGTACGTTGATTGCAAAGTAAAATTGCGAATCTTGCCTAAGAGGCAGGATTTCATGAAGTATCTGAAAGTGATTATGGAAAACTGCTGTTTTTGGTTCTAGTGTAAAAAGTGAGGCTCTTGTGAAGGTAACCCAATCAACAACTGAGGAGGAGGAGAAAACCTCTATGACAGGTTGGGTGCTTTAAAAGAAAATTATTTGAATTCCTATTGCTGCTATAACAAACAAATCACCAACAAACAAATCACCACAAATTTGGTGGCTTGTACAATGCAAATGTGTTATCTTACAGTTCAAGACACCAAAAGTCCAAAATGGACGTCACCAGCTTAAAATCAAGGTGTCGACAGGGCTGTGTTCCTTCCGGAGGCTGCAGCAGAAAATCCGTTTCTTTACCTTTCCCACCTTCTAGAGACTGGCCTCATTCCTTGACTCTGGCCCCTTCCATTGTCAAGCCGGCGGTGAGCAGGCGTGTCTTTCTCACTCTGTGTCACTCTGGAGCTCACTCTTCTGCTTCCTTTTTCACGTGCAGAAGATCCTTGTGGTTATGTTGGGCCCACCCAAATAATCCTGGATAATATTTTTACTTTAAGATCAGCTGGCTAACCTGAATTCCATCTGTAAACTTAATTCCCTCTTGCCATATAATAAGTATATTCACAGGTTCCAAGGAGTAGAATGTGGACATCTTGGGGGAGGGGGCGTAATTTTGCCTACCACAAAACCCTTCAATGTTTGGCTATTTTAAAAAAAATCTTTGTGCCCTGGCTGGCATAGCTCAGTGGATTGAGCGTGGGCTGCGAACCAGGCATCGCAGGTTCGATTCCCAGTCAGGGCACATGCCTGGGTTGCAGGCCATGGCCCCCAGCAACCATACATTGATGTTTCTCTCTCTCTCTCTCTCTCTCCCTCTCTCTCCCTCTCTCTCCCTCTCTCTCCCTCTCTCTCCCTCTCTCTCCCTCTCTCTCCCTCTCCTCTCTAGAAATAAATAAAATCTTTAAAAAAAATCTTTGTGATTAGTGTTCATGACTAAGTATGAAATAAGTCATTTCATGCTGTCTTTCAATTTTTTTTAATTGCTGGAAATAAAAATAGTACCTTACCCA
Source organism: Phyllostomus discolor (assembly GCF_004126475.2). Taxonomy (NCBI): domain Eukaryota; kingdom Metazoa; phylum Chordata; class Mammalia; order Chiroptera; family Phyllostomidae; genus Phyllostomus; species Phyllostomus discolor. Next base: position 26,430,819 of record NC_040907.2, on the reverse strand, counting down.
TCTTTGTTTCTAAGAACAAGGCATAGTTATAAATGTAACCTGGAATTTTATTTCACATGTTTTTAAATGTTCATGAAAAGGTCCGAAACAAACCTTTAAAAACATCTACCCTTTCCTAGTATCAGTGGGGTTGACTGGTTTCGTGGTGAGCGCTCTATGAAATGCCGGCGCCAGCCAGTACTTCAGGTGGATGGGAACAGTCTCTTTACGTCTTCATTTTGGCTGAGCAGGTCGAGCTGTGATAATGTTTCAGCACTTTCTTAAGGAGGTACAGTCCTTTCAACACCTCCTCTTGGATTTCCCCAGGAACCGGTGGGCTCAGCAGCTACTTCCGCTTTGCCCAGAAGCTGCTTGCTGATATCAAGGAGCTTGGGGAGCCGAGGCCGCAGTAACTCGTCTTTCCTGGCTGCTGCCATCTTCCGGGGGGCGGGGGGCTTTGGTATCCCTTATTCTTGGACAGTGAAGTATTCCATACTACATTCTGTGTTCTCTGTTACTCTTCTATGAAATACGTGTTTCAGCAGTTAGCAATCCATTTTCTCCAGTTCAGTGCTGATCTTGTCTTTTTTTAAAATATATTTTATTGATTATGCTATTACAGGTGTCCCATGTTTCCCCTTGTTATTCCCCTCCGCCCTGCACGATCCCCCCACCAGCATTCCCCCTCGTCAGTTCATGTCCATGGGTTGTACGTGTAAGTTTTGTGGCTTCTCCTTTTCCTATACTATTCTTAACCCATACCTGTCTATTTTGTATCTATCATTTATGCTTCTTATTCCCTGTACCTTTCCCCACATTCTCCCCCTTTCTCCTCCCCACTGGTAACCCTCCATGTGATCTCCATTTCTGTAATTTTATCCCTGTTGTATACTTTGTGGGGTTTTTTGTCCTTTTTTTTTTTTTAGGTTCAGTTGTTGATAGTTGTGAGTTTGTTGTCATTTAACTGTTCATAGTTTTTTTATATATAAAGATTTTATTTATTTATTTTAGAGAGGGGAAGGGAGGGGGAAAGAGAGGAAGAGAAACATTCATGTGTGGTTGCCTCTCATTTGCCCCTTGTTGGGGACTTGGCCTCCAACCCAGGTATGTGTCCTGACTGGAAATCGAACCGGCAACCCTTTTGTTTGCAGGCCAGTGCTCAATCCACTGAGCCACACCAGCCACAGGGCTAACTGTTCATAGTTTTGATCATCTTGTTCTTACATAAGTCCCTTTAACATTCCATAGAATAAGGGCTAGGTGATGATGAACTCCTTTGACTGGACCTTACTTGGGAAGCACTTTACCTGCCCTCCCATTCTAAATGATAGCTTTGCTGGATGGAGCAATCTTGGATGTAGGTCCTTGTTTTTTATGACTTGGAATACTTCTTTCCAGCCCCTTCTTGCCTGCAAGGTTTCTCTTGAGAAAGCAGCTGATAATCCTATGGGAACTCCTTTGTAGGTAGCTGTCTCCCTTTTTCTTGTTGCTTTTAAGATTCTGTTTAGTCTCTGATCCTACAATTATGATGTGCCTTAGTGTGTTCTTCCTTGGATCCAACTTCTTTGTGACTCTCTGAGCTTCCTGGACTTTCTGCAATTCTATTTCCTTCACCAGATTGGGGAAGTTTTCCTTCATTATTTTTTCAAATAAGTTTTCCATTTCTTGTTCTTCCTCTTCTCCTTTTGGCACCCCTATGATTTGGATGTTGGAACATTTAAAGTTGTCCCAGAGGTTCCTAAGCCTCTCATCATTTTTTTAATTCTTATTTCTTCATTCTGTTCTGATTGAATGTTTATTTCTTCCTTCTGGTCCATATTGTTGATTTGAGTCCCAGTTTCCTTCCCTTCACTGTTGGTTCCATGTACCTTTCTCTTCATTTTGCATTGCCTTCACTTTTTCTTCTATTTACAACCATACTCAGCCATTTCTGTGAGCATCCTGATTATCAGTGTTTTGAACTCTGCATCTGATAGGTTGGCTATCTCTTCATTGCTTAGTTCTGTTTTTGGAGCTTTTATCTGTTCTTTCATTTGGGCCATATATTTTGTCTCTGTGGAGCTGTTACCTAGTAAGGGGCAGAGCCTTAGGTATTCACTGGGGCAGGGCCACCCACTTTGCTGCATTGTGGGGGAGGGGTTCAAGAGGGAACAGTGATGCTGTTCCCAGAGCTGAGGAGCTCTCTGCTGGCTTTCAGTCACTTCCCCCGATACCCACAATCAGATTGTGCCCTTCTGGTACTGATTCTGGGTGGGCGTGTTTGTGTACGTCCTAGGACCCTGTGGGTCACTCCAGCAAACTCTCCTGTGAAGCTGGGAGTTTCTCCTGCTGATGCAACCCCCACAGGTTTTTTTGACCATAGGTTTTGAGGCTTTGTTTTCCTGTGCTAGAACCCTGGGTTGTGCTGTCTCTCTCTTTCCTGCAGGATAATCCACATGCAAATGTGGGACCACCCAGTCTGCCAGCCGCCGCCTTACTGCGAGTCCTCTCCTTCCTGGCTGCCCGTTTCCATCCCTCCTGTCAGTCTGGATGAAATGTTTCCTCTTGAACTCCTTGGTTGTTGGACTTGCATACAGTTCGATTTTCTGGCAGTTCTGGTTATGTTTTTGCTTTTAAATTTGTTGGTGTCCTTCTTTTGGTTGTACGAGGAGGCAAAGTTATCTACCTCCACCTCCATCTTTGCCAGAAGTCTCTGCTCTTGACTTTTAAAGTGGACTCAGAACCCAGTAACTGCATTTACCCTTAAAAATCCAGTTCCAAAGAGTATGCCAGAAAAGACCCTCCTATTGGGAGAAGGGAAGTGGGTGGTGGCTCAGGGACTTTTTATGGTTAGCTTTGTGCTCAGCCTGGCAGTGAAGGGGTGGGGAGAGGTGCGGGCTGGCAGCGTAGAATCAGGCATGAGCAAGTCTAAGACTTCCTAGAGGTAAATGGCAGGCATTCATCTGACTCACAAGGGGTAAGCAGCCGAGTGGTATTGCAGTCTTTTCGGAATGAGTCTGAACTTTTTGGGAGGATGGTTTGTGTCAGTTTGCCCAAACCAGCGTGGGAACTAAGGAAGGCTCTTCCGGACCAAATGAATGGGGCCAGCGTCCTTCCCATCGTGGCGATAGTCTGTGCCTGGACAGCGTGGCTTGGAGTGGGGGGAGCAGGCTCTCAGCAAAGCTGGAGGCACTGTCCCGACGAACGTCTTGCTTTGGGACATGGACATGGACTGTGTCCTTCCCTCCTTGACAAGGGTGGGACTTCCCTTTTGCTCACCTTGGTCCCTCCTTGTTCTCATCCGCCTCTGCGAGACCTGGACTTGAGGGCCAGACTCTGCCCAGTGACGGCCGTCCTTGCCCGGGGAGCCCCTCGGAGGTAACTTCCACCTGTGACGGGGGTCACACACACCAATTGTGCCCTCCCTCGGCTGACCCAGGTGGCTCGTTAGCAGTTGGCTGATGGCTTGAATCTCTTGACACTGTTTGGTTATTTCCCTCCAGTTTGGTCGGGCGATGACTAGTCAGAGAAGTTCCCTGGGAAGACTCTGGAAGCGCATACAGAAGAAGAGGGGTCAGAGCCTCCCAAAGCGGAAATGTGGGCGGCGAGATTGAAGGCGTGAGCTTCTGCTGTGGGTGGTGATGGGGGAACCAGATGCAGGCGCCATGGGTTTCTCGTCCTGGTCGGGCTCAAGGTGTGCCTGGGGCTTGTGTGGCCGTGGAGCGAGGGGGACGTCTGGATGAGGAAGGACAGTGGGTGTCCCTCATCACCAGCATCCGCCAGCCTTCTCGTCTTTCCCGCCCCCTCCCTGAAGACTTCGGGGCCAGGTCACGCTGTCGTCTGTTCCTGTCCCGGTTTCAGAGAAGCCCCTCCTCTCATTCTGCTCCAGGCTGCGGCCGCTCCCTGCCGTGGTGCTTCCTTCTGCCTGTTGACACACCGTCCTGACCCGTGCTTCTCCTCTCTCCGCCCTCGGAACAGTGGGGTCTCTGAGTTCCTTCCTCAGGCCTCAGCCCCTCTCCACATGTCCGTGGGGCAGTTTCAGCCACATTTCCCATCTGAGGTTACCACAGCCACTTGCTGTTCTGGTCTCTGGTCCTAACCCTGACCACTCTCCCAGGTTTCACGTATTTCTGCCTGAACATCGCACTGTCCCTGTAAATAAGCAAAGCACATCCCAAGTGAATTCCCTCTCCTTTCGCTCTGGTCTTCCGGGTACCCGACCTCAGTCAGTGTTGTTCTCTTCCACGTAGTCACCCAAACTAGGGACTTCAGTGTCACCCCCTCGTAATTTATGCCTGCTGCACCTCCACAGCCTGCTGATTGTGTCTGCCGAGTCTTCCTGAGTCTCTGCCTGTTCGCTCCTGCCACATCTTTTTTTTTTTTTTTTTAAGAGAGAAACCTCAACATGTGGTTGCCTCTCAGACACCCCCAACTGGGGACCTGGCTGGCAACCCAGGCCTGTGCCCTGACTGGGAATCAAACCAGCGACCCTTTGGTTTGCAGGCTGGCACTCAGTCCACGGAGCCACACCAGCCAGGGTGGCTCCTGCCACATCTTGGCTGAGCCTCTCCTCTCTCACGAGAGTGCTGAGATCCTGGTCTCCGTGCCCCAGGCCTGTGTCTTCCTGTCGTGAGAAGCCAGTTGGCACTTCCTAAAGCACAGCTCTGATGATTCGCCCTTAAGTGTTCTAGGCATCCCGCGTCTATAGGGCTGACCGCTGACTCCATCAGAGGGGTAGGAGGGGTCCCCATGTTCTGACCCTGCTCTTCTCACCACATTGTATCCCCATTTTTATTCTAGAAAACAAGAGTGTGTGGTTACCTGTAAATCTCCCATGTTTTTGTACAAGCAGTTCCTTTGCCTAAAATGATCTTTTCAACTTACCTTATTTAGCTAACTTGTACTGACCTTTCATAGCTGTGCTCACTTGCTGTCTTCTCCAGGAAACTGAATCCTCCAGTTGCGTTAGTGTCCCTCTGGGCATGTGCGGCCTCCGGACTCCACGGAGCCCTCTGTCCGAGCACTTGCCGAGTTGCTGTGGCCTTGCTTTACATGTTGCTTCCTCCCAGCCAGACACTGCTCTGTGTGCTTTACGAATGCTTGCTCCTGTTGACAAGCCTTTGAGATAAGCACTATTATTATGCCCAATTCTGGGTGACAAAACTGGGGCACAGTAAGGTCAAATAACTTGTTGAACATGACACAGCCTGTGGGTTGTGGAGCTAAGACTGGAAGCCAGACTGTGTCTCGGTAGTATCTGTGTGTCTCACATAGTTGGGAACACCCCTCCCCCACTGGGCCGCCTGTCCTTCAAGGGCAGAAGCCACACCTTCTCACTGAGGAACCCAGTGCTTGGCCTCAGAGTTCAGCACCTGTATGTTGACCTGTCCGCACTACAGGAACGTCAGAGACCACGCCGTTTTCTGTATCACACAAATGGAGGATTTATAGTGAACACTCTGTTTATCTAGTCAGCCTTGTCCATTTGGATCATAAAGCAAGGCCCAGCCTCCTCCGTTGTCTCCTGAGCACTAGAGACCAAGGCAGACCACCACCCTCCCTGGTTGCATTGCAGCCATCCTGTGAATACGTAGGGTTAGGCGTAGAGGGAGAGGGTTATGGTCCATCTGACCGGAGTAAGGTGGGTGGGCTTGAGCTGGGGCTCGAAAGTGCCTGGAACAGTGTCATTCTGTGACTGCAGGGAGGTGAAGCAAGCTACGTGTCTGTGGACGAGTGTGATGAGATAACGTGCCTGCGGGGTGGGGCTGGGGGTAGATAGTGCTGAGGTCTCCTGTCACTGGGTGTCCAGCTGGGTGGGTGCTGTGACTATGGCCTCTGCCTCCTGCAGCTCCACCGGGGTGCTGGGCCTTCACTGTTGGCACCTTACAGCCTGCTCACTGCAGTCGGGTTCTGGGTGTGGTTGCAGAAGAACCCTCGTTCTCCAACTCGGGGAGTCAGGGAGTTCTCTCTAACCGAGCAATTTCTTCACCCAGGGAGAGCCCGCTACAGAAAAAAGGCCCAGTCCAATCCGCAGGTGTACATGGACATCAAGATCGGGAACAAGCCAGCCGGCTGCATCCAGATGCTCCTGCATTCTGACGTTGTTCCCATGACAACAGGTGAGTAGGGCTCCTGTCAGGATTGCCGGGAGGCTGGTGGCTAATCAAGCCGAGGAGGAAGCTGCTGCATCCTTGACACTGTTTCTACCTGAGTCCACCGGAGGCATCTTGGATCCCAGAAGCTAGTAGCAAAAGAGGCAGAGCAGGTGTTTTTGAAGCTCTGTAAAGAGTTAGGACCATTAGAAAGAATAAGCAGTTGAAAGTTATAAAATATTTCAACTACTGTCCAGTTGGGTTTTATTTTATTTTTTCTTTTAAGATTTTATTTATTTAGTTTTAGAGGGAGGGGAGGGGAGGGAGAAAGAGAGGGAGGGAAACATCAATGTGTGGTTGCATTTCGCATGCCCCCTACTGGGACCTGGCCCACAACCCAGGCATGTGCCTGGCTTGGAATTGAACCAATGACCCTTTGGTTTGCAGGCCGGCACTCAGTCCACTGAGCCACACCAGCCAGGGCCCCTATTCTTTATCACTTATTTATATACATTCATTTTTCCCCTTCTGTACCCTTGAGAGGAAGTTGAAGACATGTCCTTTGACCGCAAATATTTCAGTATGTATTTCCTGAGAAGAAAAATATGCCCTTACTAATCTCATTACAGCTATCAAAATCAGGAAATGTAACATCCATACACTAATCAAAACTAACCTTCGGGCCATATTTACATTTCATCACCTATCCCAACTTCATGCAAATCCCCATGAGTCTGTTTACCGGAAAAAATGACCAAAAATAGCCAAAAACTGCGGGGGGGGGGGAATCAAGTAGCAGTAACATGAATGTATTGTTCTGAGATGTAATCACCAAAATAATCACCTGAAAGAAATAAACATTACCTCTGGCAGGGCAGAAAATTGGTATTGGGGGAGAAGAATTCCGTGTTTTATAACAAGTTTCATAGAGTGATTTTTGAAAAACTATATACAATTATGGCTGTAATAAGCATTTTAAAAAGGCTGGACTGAGTCTGGCCAAGATGGAGGCATAAGTAGATACTCGTTGCTTCCTCACACAATGAAAAGAAGGATAACAACCAACTTAAAAACAAAAAACAACCAGAACTGCCAGAAAATCGAGCTGTATGGAAGTCTGACAACCAAGGACTTAAAGATTGATTCATCCAGACCGGTAGGAGGGGTGGAGACGGGCAGCCAGGCAAGACGGGAAGCTGGGGAGGTGAGGTCAAGCAGCAAGGCTGTGGCTGGTGGAGTGGGATACCCCACATTCACATGCAGATCAGCCGGCAGGAACACCGGGGGAGCAAGACAGACCACACAGCCCAGGGTTCCTGCACAGGAAACTAAAGCCTCAAAACCTCTGGCTGTAAAACCTGTGGAGGTTATGGCAGTGGGAGAAACTCCCACTCTCACAGGAGAGTCCATTGGAGTGGCCTGTAGAATCAGAATGTACGCAAGTCCATCCACCAGGTAATCAGCACCTGCCAGGACACAGTCTGCTCATAGGAAGTGAGGGAAGTGACTGAAAGCCGGTGAGAGCCAAGCAAGTGTTGTTCCCACTTGGACCTCCTCCCCCGCAGACAGTGCCACAGTGCAGCAAATTGGGTGGCCCCGCCCTGGTGAACACCCAAGGCTCTGCCCCTTACTAGGTAACTGCTGTGCTGAGACAAAGAAATATGGCCCAAATGAAAGAACAGATCAAAGCTCCAAAAACAGAACTAAGCAGTGAAGAGACAGTCAACCTATCAGATGCAGAGTTCAAAACACTGATAATCAAGATACAGAAATGGCTGAATATGGTTGTAAATAGAGGAAAAATGCAAAATGAAATGAAGAGAAAGGTACAGGGAACCAACAGTGACGGGAAGGAAACCAGGACTCAAATCAATGATTTGGAACAAAAAACAAGAATTCAAAGAAATGAGAAGAGGCTTAGGAACCTCTGGGACAACTTTAAATGTTCCAACATCCAAATCATAGGGGTGCCAAAAGGAGAAGAGGAAGAGCAAGAAATGGAAAACTTATTTGAAAAAATAATGAAGGAAAACTTCCCCAATCTGGTGAAGGAAATAGAATTGCAGAAAGTCCAGGAAGCTCAGAGAGTCCCAAACAAGTTGGACCCAAGGAAGCACACACCAGGGCACATCATCATTAAATTACCCAATGAGGATAAGGAGAGAATCTTAATAGTAGCAAGAGAAAAGCAGGCAGTTACCTCCAAAGGAGTCCCCATAAGACTGTCAGCTGATTTCTCAAAAGAAACCTTGCAGGCAAGAAGGGGCTGGAAAGAAGTGTTCCAAGTCATGAAAGGCGAGGACCTGCATCTGAGATTCCTCTATCCAGCAAAGCTATCATTTAGAATGGAAAGGCAGATAAAGTGCTTCTCAGATAAGGTCAAGTTAAAGGAGTTCATCATCACCCAGCCCTTATTTTATGAAATGTTAAAGGGACTTACCTAAGAAAAAGAAGATGATCAAAACTATGAACAGTAAAAATAAAAAACACAACTAACAACAACGGGACCTAAAAAACAAAGAAATGGAGATCATACGGAGGGTTATCAGTGGAGAGGAGGAGCAGGGAGAATGGGGGAAAAGATATAGGGAATAAGTAGCATAAGTGGTAGGCACAAAATAGACGGGGAAGGTATAAGAATAGTACAGGAAATGGAGAAGCCAAAGAACTTACATGTACGACCCATGGACATGGACTAAGGAGGAGGGAATACTAGAGGGAAGGAGGGTGCAGGGTACTGGGTAGTAGATAAAGGGGAGGAAAAAATGAAACAGCTGTAATAGCATAATCAATAAATATACTTTAAAAGAATAAAAATTTAAAAGACTAGATAAACTAAAAGGATTATGGGTAAAAGGGTCATTATGAATTTTATGAAAATATGAAATACAACAATCATCAGTAATAGGTAACCCCTGGGAAATGGAACACGGGTGCTGAGGGGAAAATTCTGCGTACATGAATGTTTGCCCAGGCATAAGGTCTATGTGGACTTAGAATAACTCTTTTTTAAAACATTTATTTTTAGAGAGAGGGTAACAGGAGCAGAAAGAGAGGGACAGAAATAGCAATGTGTGGTTGCCTCCCATGCACCCCCTGCTGGGGACCTGGCCTGCAATCCAGGCATGTGCCCTGACTGGGAATCAAACCGGTGACCCTTTGGTTCACAGGTCCGCTCTCAATCCACTGAGCTACACCAGCCAGGGTGACTTAGAATGGTGCTTCATTGGGCGGAACAGTGCAGGACATCTCAATTCCCTGCTCCTTCCCACTCATACCAGTGGCGCCCCCAGTATTATGGACCAAAAACATGCCTTGAAGTCTCTAAGCAGCCTCCAGGGGGCAGTGTTACCCTGCATATAACCCCTGCCCTACACAATCTCATCCCTTCAGTTTTGGGCTTAAATGCATAATGGAATGAGATTGTAGGGGCAGATAATCGTAAACAGATCTTCCACACTCTTGTCTGGCAGGCCATAGACAATTTTTCATTAAGTGGGTTATTGCAGAACACCTAGCATTTCAGGCCTCCCCCCCAGTAATGCCAGTAGTACCCCATAACATTTCTGATGATCAAAAACACTTAAATTTCTGAGGGACCTCTAGGGGTGGGACTGACCCCACTGAGAACCAGCGGCCCAGGCACCGTTCCGGTCCGAGGGCTGGCAGGCACGTCTCTGCTGCTCTTCACACGCCCGACAGCTGGTGCTCTTCACCCCACACTCTTCCTCCCCTTTTGCTGTTTCAGTCAGTGACTCCACTGTCCACCTGGCCGAGGAGTCAGACCCTTGGGACCCACCCTTGAGCCCTCTCCTCCGCCACCCGCACGTCAGAGCCCTTTGTCTCCAGTCACTGCCAGGCCGGACCACCCTGTGCCCTCCAGCGCCGCTCTCGCCCCTCGTAGTCTAATGTCAAGGTAGCCAGAGTGGTCCTTCCAGATGGAAACCCAGTCCCATTGTCTGTGGACAGTCCTCCTGGGGCCACATCGCCCTTAGGCTCTGGTCCAGCAGGGCCAACCGACCCAGACCTGGCACCTCCCCACACCCGCTGACTCGCAGCTCCATCCTCTGTGTCCCCCTGCAGGCTTGCTGTTCCTCAGACCCACAGCTCTCTCCCCTCGGGGCCTCGGCCAGTGCCGATTCCTCCCTGGAGCATTCTTCCCCCCGGTGTCCGCAGGGCCATCCCTCCCTCCCTTCAGGTGCCAGATATGTGTCCCCTTGTCCGAGGGGCCTGCCTTGGTCTCCCTCTCTAGTGGGCGTTACTACCATCTCACTCGTCTTTTTGAGTCAGCTTCATTTTTTTTGCCACACCCTTACTACCTGTAACTGTAAGGTTATTTTTCTGCTTGTTTTCTGTCTCCCCCTGAGAACAGCAGCCTCGTGAGCACAGGACATGGGATATTTTTCACTCTTGTGTCAGCATCAGACCCACAGCAAGCCCACAGTTTGACCATCGGACACAGTGCTCACGGGGCTGGTCTGTTCCGTGTCAGACACCCTGCTCTGCAGCCTCGCTGAGCGGGACGGGACACGGCCCCACCCCCAGGGAGCACAGGGTGCCGAGGCCCCGCTGTGCAGAGCGGCTTTCTCACCGCCACAGACAGGCTGCAGCTGCTCCTGCTGCCCCTCAGCCCCCAAACCTGGGCCCTTAGACTAAACTCAGACGTGTGTGGCCCCCCCCTTAGAGTCTCCCGTGATGGTGGCACCAGCCCACCTGACACACCCAGAGCCCCTGTGTGACTGCCCCTGCGCTTCCATTCTCTGCACAGCTGTCTGCTCCTGGCCTCCCTGTCACAGCACGGTTGTCTTTCGAGTGACTTGCTGTAGACTGAGCGCCCCCAGAGCCAGGACCCTGTCCCCAAAGGCTCAACAGGGGTCTGGTCACAGTGCAGGCAGGCAGTATTTGTTGAGTGAGTGACACAGAAAGGACAAAACAGTGTAAAGTGTTGGAGCAACCCTGCTCCCCGTCCCGCGGACTGTCTGTGGAGTGGAGGACAGGCACCTGCATGGTCCCTGCGTCCCAGAGTCGGCTTGGCGTGGGGGAGGGGACTGACCTGCGCGTCCCTCCCCCAGGGCTGCTGTCCATGGCCAACTCCGGCCCCAACACCAACGGCTTCCAGTTCTTCCTGACGTGTGACAAGACGGATTGGCTGGACGGCAAGCACGTGGTATTTGGGGAGATCACGAAAGGCCTGGATGTCCTGTGGAAGATCGAGGTGGGTGACGAACCGAGGGGCAGCGAGAGCACAGCTTAGAGGGAGGGGCGCAGCGGCTCACGGAGGAGACTGCGGGTGCTCAGGCTGGGAGTGGGGGGTGGGCTGGGTGTCCCTGAGGCCCCCTCTAATCTTCACCCTCCCTGCGTGCTTTCTCGTCTCCTGTTCCGCCCACAAAGGCCCAGGGCAGCAAGGACGGGAAGCCTAAGGAGAAGGTGATCATCTCCAACTGCGGGGAGTACGTGTGAGAGGCGCTTTCCCTGTGCTGTGCCTGCGGGTCCGGGATTCGTTCGCCCCGGGGATCCAGCACATGTTAAGCAGGGGTCCGTGACCTGGCCCTTCTCAGGGTCAGCGTGGAGCAGCTCCCCTGCAGGCCGGCCTGGGCTTCCCCTGGCTCTTTCCCAAGCGTAGCGGTGGCCCGGGAGCCGGCACAGTCGCCCCCATCCCTGCTGTGGGTGGCTGGGCGTGGCCTTCGTAGGCCTTTGCCGCCAGGGCCTCTCCTGGGCCCACCGGTGTGGCTGCTGGACGTTTCCTCTGATAAAGAAAACCCCGGATCCTGCACTGCTGCCCGCTGGGAAAGGCCTGAGGTCCTCCCCTGCCGCTCGCCCTTCCCTGGCCATCCTGAGAGCACACTGCGCGGGCCACTGTGGAGCCGAGGAGCTTGAAGCAGGTACAGAAGCGCCTCTGTCCTCTCTCGTTCCCGGTGCCAGATGCACGAATTGGGTTAGCCAGACTGTTTCTGCCCTCACCCTGCTGGCCCCGAGTCACCTCACAGCGTTTCTCACGTGCTGAGGCTGAGCACCGGAAACCATCGGTCCCCAGAAACCACGTCCAGCACGGCTGCCCCCTCCCCACCGGTAGCTTGGAATCAAACCTCGACGTTTAGAAACCATTGGGCTGGGCAGGGCTGGTTCTGGAGTGGGGTTGAGGTCAGGTTGAGCCCGGAGGGGAGGGGAGGAGCCTGCTGGCCTGGGGCCCAGTGATCCTGGCCAGCTCCTGCAGAGGGGCGGGTGCCAGCATCAGGGGTGGGCTTCAGGTGGGCTTCTCCCCAGCAGAGACCCTCGCTTTTTAACCTCCGTGTCCCTCTCACGGGGATCAGTCAGGGCTATCAGGACGGGCAGCAGGGAGGCCAGGGAAAAGGCAGCTATTTGGGGCCAATGTGAGGTCCAAGGGAGAAGAGGATGTGTGTTAAGCACCGGGCGTGGCCAGTCTGTATGTGACATGCAGGGACATGGAGCAGGCTGGCCGGAGGCCCCGGGAGGGAGGGCTGGTATCACAATGCTGTGAAACAAGGGGAGAGGTTATGGGGGGACCTTGTCACTTACTGTCCTCCTCTGGTCGTCCTGGGAGCGTAGGGCCAGCAGATGGCCAGGAGGCCGCTGGGTGGGGAGCACGGGGTGACGATCACTCACTGTGCTGGGCAAGGGCTTCCCCTGACCTTGCCCCTGCGTCCACCCATGACCCTTGTACCGGTGGTGACCTGAGACTCGGGGGAGGTGCCAGGCCCAGGCAGTCCAGGCTAGTGGCCTCTGGTGTTGGCACAGGTGTTGGGTGGGGCTCGGATGGTAGGGTCTTGGGGGGCCCACAGCACCCTCGGGAAAGGAATGGGGGACCTGGTTTGTAAGTGAGACACTGAGACAGAAGTCCAGGCATGGGATGCTGCTACAAGTTGTTTTCAAAGATTGTTTAATAACAGATTTTCGGAATAAATGGAATAAGATCACCAAGCAGTGCAGCGTGTGGCCCTAACTCTGTCAGATCCCCACGTGCTGTGCATAAAGACTCGTGCGCCGAGAAAAGAGCCTGAAGGAATCATTAACAGTGGTTCTGTCTCTGGTGGGGTTATGCGTGTCTGTATGGTTTTTTATTTTCAAACATTCCTGCACCATACATGTAATTTTCTTAAGTGAGGAAAAAACAGAGTCAAATGGTTGCTCAAGGCTCCCAGGAACAAGAGAAGCTCCAGAGTTTCTCCCTTCAGCTTCCCACGAGTGGCGCCCCCTGCAGGTCACACCAGCCACCGCACAGGAGGTGGCCACATTTGCAAACTGTTTCAAAGTGCTGTCACTGATAGCTGCTACTCATTCCACACAAGTTCAGACACGGCGCCAAGTGCTCTGTGGACAGACTTGATCCCCATCTTGGCCTTGCAAGGGCGGAAGCAATACCCCTTTCTACACGGGCAGGGCCTTCTAAGTCAGGTTACGTCACGCAGTCAAATCAACAAGAGGTAGAGCCAGGACTCGATGCCAGGTCTGCCGGCTGCAAAGCCCGCTCGCTCGCTCCTGGTCACAGCCTCCTCCCCTGTGAATTCGTAGGGAATTTCTTGGAGCGTATTACCCACTTCCCTTCCTGCAGAGACAGCAGCATAGGGCCTTGCCCGAGGAACCGATGAGCCGGCATCAGGGCCAGGGCCGCGTCTGCCCGTGAAGTGTGGTGGGGCTGCTGAGGGCAGAGCAGTTGGCTCCGTGCTGAACGGCTTTGCGCTCCCTTCATGTCGGCGTTTACTTGGCTGTGGGTGGCCCTGAGTCGACCGCCCTTATTCATGCTTCTGCTGCGCAGCCTTGAATGTAACCTGGGCTGCCGGGTAACCGGATAAATGAGGCGGCCTTGGGGACTGCACACCGCCGCTTCGTGGGCTTTGTGACCGTGAGGCTCTCCCTTCTCCCGGCCTTTCCTGCTGGGTTTTGTACAGTGGCCGCCAGGATGGCTGAAGGTGCTGGAAGTCTTGGGAAGACCAAGACCGCTGTACTTTCAGCTTTACCGCCCACCAGTGGGCGGGGCAGTTTGCATCCTTAAAACACTCATTTCACACCCTTTCCTGGTACCCCCAAACCATGCTGGTTACCTGCCGGGCGTGGGAGAGACAAACACTGACGGGTATCGGGAGCTTCCTGATGCTGGTGGAAGAGGGCTGTTAGGTGAGGTCCTGAAACGGCAGGTTTCACACCCTGCAGCGGCTGGGCACTGGGCTCTGAGGGAAGCATCGGGCGGCACAGCCTCTGGCTCAAACGGCCTCTGGAGATGAGCGAGTCCTGTGTGTGCACCACAGGTGGAAACTGAAGGCTGGGCCAGCAAGCAGCCTGGGCCAGACAGCAAGCAGGTCAGTGGCTGAGCTGAAACCAGAGTGCGTGTTCCTGGCATTCCCACCAGTGCCTGGTCCAATCCCTGCCAGCCCTAGCTCGAAGCCCCAGGCTAACGGGACTCCCCATCTCCTAGGCGGTCTGGGCCCGTCCTCTGTGCACACACAGAGGCTGTCTTCTCCGCACTTGTTTTCCGCACTCGCTCCCAGCACCCCTCCCAGGTCCAGGTGTGGAGGCCGCTGTCCTGCAGCATGGCCCCAGCCTCCGGCTCCCCCTGCTCCAGGCCTGCTCTCCCAGAGCCTGTCCTCAGGGTGCAAAGTGAACCCCTGGGATGTGTGTCCTTGCACACACAGGTCGTTCTGCCGCTGTGGGCCGTGCCTGTGGGTTGGTGCAGACCCAGGGTCTGCTATTAATGACACAGTATTTCAGGGTTTGGGCAGCTGGACTCTGTCTGGTCCAGCAGGTAAATCACAGGTTTAGCAAGTCAGAAATCAAATAAACACCCAACTGCCTCTGCTGCTCCGAGGAGAACAGTGGTTTCCGGGAACCTCCCCACCCAGCTCATCCTAATTACTGCCTGTCACTCCCCTGGGACGGGGCCTTTTCTTTAGGCTGAGAGGCTCAAAGAAACAGGACAGGACTCGGGCACATAGGGCGGCCCATCTGTTCTTACTTTCTAGACTATAGGGGACATTGACAGTGGCCACCCTTGCCCCGTGCCTGGCCAGAGGTAGCCCAGCACTCTGCTCTGGTGGGACGGATTGCCCCTTAGTGTGGGAGGGGCAGGAAACCAGTTGATTTCAACGTGAACAGCTGGTGGCTGCGAAAGTTTTGTGTTGAAGGTCTCACAACCCTGTGGGTTTACCGGGAAAAGCACCCAGATGGTTACCGATGGCCGGGGGCAAGAGGCTGGGCGGTGGTGACCCTGTGCTGGGGGTCTGCAGGACCACTCTCTGCACCTTCTGCCCTTGCTTCTCCCAAGAGTCGCCTCTGTCTCAGTGCTGAGCCCCAGCGGTTCCACCTCTTCCCAGGCAGGGGGAGGGCGGGCCCCGGGCATGAAGCCATCCAGCCGGTTCTTTTCCTAATGTGCTAGCTGCTGGCGGGCCAAGCCAGGAGCCCAGCAAGACGCCGTCCTGAAGGCATGTGCGTGTCCGCCTAAGCTCGGGAAATGCCCAGTGTTGCCCCAGGGAGGGGCAGACTCCGCTCCCACACCTGAACCCTGTGGTGAGTGATGCAAAGCCAACCAACCAGCCTAGGAATCCAGGTTCTCTTCAGACCAGCATGGGCTGCCCACAGGACGGGCAGGATGGCCAAGGACAGGTCCTAAGCTAGACCTTCTGTGCTGAGTGCTGCCAGCGCAGCCGGCACACCCTACAGGGTGGGGTGGGACAAACCACAGACACCGGGGAAAGGGCAGTGGGGCCTGGAGAGGACCAATCAGACGCTGTCGGTATGTGAGCAGAGACACCGGAGCCCTACCTTCCACCCCACCAGAGCTACAGTGGCATTTGAGGGTCTCAGTCTCCGGAGAGGGGCTGGTCCAGCTGAGAGGCACTGCAGCGGCCGGGGGCGGGGCCTCAGTGGCAGCCACAGGCCTTGACCACCATGTTGCGGTGTTTGCGCAGGATGACGTTGTTGCTGCTGTCGTAGTAGAGCACGGAGGTGGCGCTCAGCTTGGTGGGCGCGCAGCACGCCTTGGGGACTGCGTCTGGCTTCATCAGGTGCACCTGGCCAGGGAGGGGGTGGCGGGCAGAGGCGTGAGCATCAAGAGCTTCTCCCAGGCCCGCCCGGCCCCTGCCCCCAGCTCCCACCTGCCCAGGTCTCCAGCTGCCCGCCCCTCCCCTGTTCCACTGACCACAGCCCTACGTGACCCTATTCAACCCCTTCCCTGCCCTGCCCTGCCCCAAGGCCCTCAGGGCACAGCCTGGGCACCTGCCTGCTCCCTGCCACACCCACTCCCCTCAGACCCGAGGACCCTGCTGGTCCCCAGCACACAATGCACCTGGTGGCGGGTCCCTCTGCCTGAGGTCCCTGGAGCACCGTCCCTCCAGGGTCCCCTCCACCCCTCCCTCCTCTCTCCCAGAATGTCCCTGATCACATCTTGTCTAGGCCACCTTCGCTGTTTACCGTCTGTCTCCCCCTCCTGTGGCCCAGCGAGTGTTCACAGGCCAACGGGATAAAGCCTAGGCTTCTAGGTCCACCCCGGGTGCCCGACACCGTTATTTCTGGAAGCTCTTTCATTTCACCCTCTGACAGCTTCTGAGGCAGGTGTCACTCTGGCAAATGATGAACCTGAGGGCACACAGGCCACGTGTGCTGTCGCCCAGGAGGACTTGGGCCCAGGTGCAGTGACCCTGCTCCCCCCTCTGAACCGGCTTCACCCACCACAAAGAGCCTGCCTGAGGAGCTATTTCGGCCTCCATACAAATATTTATCCTGAGACTTGGCAGCTTGAGCTGAGTTTACACTGGACTCCTCGTCAGGGCCCCGAGCTGATGGCCCGGAAGGCGGCCCCGAGCTATCTGGGGCAGGAGAGTAAGGAAACCTGCTTCCCTCCATGGGGGTGGGGGGCAATCCTCGGGCCCAGGACCACCCAGCTATCACAGAGGCCGCAGAGCTGGACCCAGACGCAGCTGTCTGATGGGGGCGCCTGTCTGGCAGCCTGGCCCCTGTTCCCCAGTGCCCAGCCTTGTCCCCGAAGCCCCAGCTCTGAGCCCGCCGGCCAGGAGGACTGTCAGCTGGGCACTGGGCTGGCCTGGGCCCAGAGCCTCTCTACGGCCCACGGGGGAGCCGAGGCCTCTGAGGGGATGTCCAGTCAGACTGGGACACGGGGGCCACTGCTCCCAATTTCCCAGCCTCCACATGTGATGTCTGGCCTTGGCATTCCCAGGCCCACGTGAAAGGAGCCAGGCAACACACCCGGGTGTGCCCGTCATGGGCGCTCAGTGGCTGAAAACTGGGGAAGGCCTTTGCGGACCCAGGACACTGGAGAGTCCCGAGAAAGGCTGAGACACTGCCTTTCCGTGACTCCACCCAGGACCAGAGCTTCATCGGGTCAGAGACAGAAAGAGAAACTGCCCTTTAGGGTTCCGTGTGACACCAAACATCGATTTGCAGTCTATTGTGCCATTCCATTCAATTTGTTTTTGAGCCACGAGGAGACCAAATCAGAGGTTCTGTTACTGTGGGTACGTTTCGGTCATTTGCGGGCCTCAGTTTTCCATTCTGCTAAAGGAGTGTGATAGCACTCTTTTCACTTCTCTCACACACGCCTTGCGGCTGCCATGCCAGAAGAGAAATGTCCCAGACACGGTCCCTGCTCTCATCTCAAGGCCTGTGTTAGGGGCCCCAGCCCGCCCAGCGTCACCTCCCTGGGCCCGCCTTCACTCCTCTCCAGCCCCACCTCCGCGCGGGCCGGAGCCCACCCAGCTGCCCCTGTCCTGGGGCCTGGGGGTCTCTGCCCAGAGCGTTCTTCCTCCTCGTGCAGCGGCCCGGGCTCCCCTTCTCACAGGACCCGGCTCGTGTGTCAACAACAGCCCCCCCAGAAGGCAGCTGCTGTCCTGCCTGCACCCACGACACGCTGAGCACTCACTCCTGCCGACGCACAGTGGGGACTCAGAGCCTGGACAGAGGCATGGTTGGTGGGGGACAGCCTGGAGGTGCAGGTGCAGTCCTCACCCCACACCCCTCACAGGGCCCGGAGACGCACAGGCATGCGGGATGGGAGGCCTGGGTGGCCGTCACACACGGCCTGTCACCCCTGAGTTTCACCAGGGAAGGCAGCCCCGGGGTCCAGCAAATCCCATCTGACGTTGAGAAAAGAGGCAAAGCAGCTTTCCTCACATCCACTTGCTCTCCCCCTAAAGCATTGCCTTGCCAGCCTCTTACTATGTAAACATAGGGCTCAGGCGTACTAGGAAATAGGAGTCTAGGTGAACGTTCTAAAAAGAAGTCTCAACACACGTGCGTGTGCACACACACACACCATGTAAAACACTGAGCAACAAGCGGAAGCGACTGTCTTCATAGAAATTACTGCTCAGCAGTGTGGTCACCCTGGGCACCAGCACACCCAAGGCTGCACCGTCCGTGGGAACGGGAGCAGGAGGACCAGGACAAAGGGCCGAGGGGAGTGACCGGAAGGGCAGCCCAAGCCCAGAAGAACCCTGTGCACAAGGGCTCATGGGTGACTCTCCGCACTCCCCGTGAAGAGGGTGAGTGGACACACGCCCACCTGCCCGGCGTGTGCACATGTCACGGGAGGTCGAATAAGCCAGTATGTGGGGCACGTGTTCAGAGCACACGGGTGCCCAGGTGGGATGCCTGTCTGTCTGGGGGGGGGGTGTGGAACGACCAGCAGGCTGCCCTTAGGAGTCTGGGTCCCACCACACCTACCTGCATGTGTGTGCACAGGTGTGCACGCCAGCTGTGAGTCTACACACACACACACACACACACACACACACACACAGTGTGTGGCCACACAGGGACCAGTGCCTGCACAGGTGTGGGAACTCAACTGCACCTGCGTACGGCCGAGGTGCCATGCGGAGAAGCCTCCCTGAGACCCCAGCAGGTGCGCATTCCCCCCTGCTGTCTGAACCCCTCTCCGCAGGGCACCCTCCCCCGGGGCCCAGGCAGGACAGGCTGGTACTGACCAGGGACTGCACGATGGCGTGGTTGGTGGCGTTCATGCAGGAGTCCAGCGGGAAGGAGCACTCCCCTTCACAGTAATAGGCCGAGTAGCCTTGGGGGGCAATGACCCAGTCCTGGGTGGGCGGGAGGAAGAAGGTGAGTCCCACCATGTGGCCCCTCCCAACCCCTCTACCTGGCACCTGTCACAGGAAGAGTCAGGGCTGCCCCTCGCCCTTCCTCACTCAGCCTCAGGGACCTGTCGACCCACCCTCGAGCCCCTCCTGGGGCAGGCCCCCTGAAGCCTGGCACCCACCCCAAGACCCTTGGTAGACAGGCCTGGAAACGAGCTCTGTCCCTGTCACCCGCCCTCAGTGCTCAGCATCATCCTCCCAGCCTGTCCCCCTCTGCCCACGTGTCCTGCAGCTGCCATCGCAGCAAAGGCACTGCCCCCTGGCTCCCCGCCCTTCAAGCGTGTGTGTCTCCAGTCCCTGCGAGGAGCGTGGGGTGACGACTGCACCTGCACCTGCAGGGCTTGTAGCTCCCCTGCCCCCACCCCTACTAAGGGACCCAGCGCAGGACTGGGCACTCAGGCTGTGCTGGTGCAAACAAGCAGCTTCCATGTGGGGAGGCTCGAGTTTATCTCCATTTTCATGGGTTTAAACAAAAAGCACTTTCTCACTACAGAAGTAATATATTCTTCCTGTAGAAAACTTGGAAAACACAGAAGAAAAGAGCACATGAGAAAATAAAATTCCCCATAATTCTACCACCTTCTGGAGCCACTTCTAATCTTCAGGTGAGGACTGTCATTTAAGAAAGTGAGGGGGAGAGTTCTGGTCGAGATAGAGGCAGAGGTAAACCTGGCTAGCCTCCTCACCCAACCACAGCAAAAATTACAGCTAAAATACAAAACAACTATCACCCAGAATCATCAGAAAACTGAGCTGTATGGAAGTCCAACAACCAAGGAATTAAAGAAGTTGCATTCATCTAACGGGTAGGAGGGGCAGAGGCGCAGAGACAAGGAGACACGAAACAGGTGGTCCCGCACCCACGTGTGGTGGATAAAAATCGGGAGGGTTACCTTGCGAGCGAGGGATCCCAGCCCCACAGCAGACCACCCAGTGCAGGGTTCCAGTGCCAGGAAGATAAATCCCCACAACTTCTGGCTGTACAAACCAGTTGGGGTTGAGGTGGAGGAAGAAACTGTTGGATTCTCAGGTATCTCCTCTTACGAGGTCCACAATGGGCTTGGGACTTACTCAGATGCACTCCCTTTGGGCTCCAGTACCAGGACAGCAGCTGGAAGGGCACCAGTGGCATACGGAGAGACACTGAATTGTCCGCCATCAGGGCGAGTGCCTGGGGGACAGCTTTGTTCCAGACAAAATCCAGAGGCCAGGCAGCGGCCATTTTACCCTTTCTGAGCCCTCCCCTGCACAGAGCCAAAGAAGGGCAACACCATAGCTGAGACTCCATTAACCTGGTTCACAAGGGCTGCCCCACCCAGGTGCACCCCACCTGGCTCCTAAGCACTTAAGGCTCCACTCCAGCCAACTTACCAATGTGCTTTTCTACAATAGGCTATGCTCCTAAGATAGGGAATTAAAGCAGCTCTACCTAATACATAGAAACAACACAGGGGGGCTGTAAAACAAAGAGACAATGAAACATGACCCAAATAAAAGAACAGAACAAAACTTCAGAAAAAGAGCTAAACAAAATGGGGAAACGCAATCTATCAGATGCAGAGTTCAAAACACTGGTTATTAGGATGCTCAAGGAACTCATTGGGCACTTCAGCAGCATAAAAAAGACCCAGGCAGAAATGAAGGTGACACTAAGGAAATAAAGAAAAATTTACAGGGAACCAACAGTGGAATGGATGAAGTTGAGGATCAAATCAATGATTTGGAACATAAGGAAGGAAAAAACAACCAATCAGAACAGCAACAACAACAAAAAATCCAAAAAAGGAGGATAGGCTAAGGAGACCCTAGGACATCTTCAAATACACCAACATCCGAACCATAGGGGTGCCAGAAGGAGAAGAGGAAGAGCAAAAATTGGAAACTTATTGAAAAAATAATACAAGAAAATTTCCCTAATTTGGTGAAGGAAATAGACATACAAGTGCAGGAAGCACAGAGTCCCAAACAAGATGGACGCAAAGAGGACCACACCAAGAGACATCATAATTAAAATGCCAACAGTTAAAGAGAGAATTGTTTTAAAAATATATATTTATTTTTAGAGAGAGGGGAAGAGAAGGAGAGAGGGAGAGAAACATCAGTGTGTGGTTGCCTCTCAAGGGCCCCCCAACGGGGACCTGGCCCACAACCCAGGCATGGGCCCTGACTGGGAATCAAGCCGGTGACCCTTTGTTCACAGGCCTGGGCTTAGTCCACTGAGCCACACCAGCCAGAGCTAAAGAGAGAAGCTTAAAAGTAGCGAGAGAAAAGCAGAGAGTTACCTACAAAGGAGTTCTCATAAGGCTGTCAGTTGATTTCTCAAAAGAAACTTGGCAGGCTAGAAGGGACCGGCAAGAAATATTCAAAGTGATGAAAAGCAAGGACCTACATCCAAGATTATTCTACCCAGGAAAGCAATAGTTTAGAATCAAAGGGCAGGTAAAGTGCTTCCCAGACAAGGTAAAGCTAAAGGAGTTCATCATCACCCAGCCCTTATATGAAATGTTAAAGGGACTTATCTAAGAAAAAGATAAAAAATATGAACATTAAAATGGCAACAAATTTGAAACTATCAATAACTGAATCTAAAAAAACAAACTAAGCAAACAAGCAGAACAGGAACAGAATCACAGAACTGGAGATCACATGGAGGGTTATCAGCAGGGAGGGGGAAGGGGGAGAATGGGGGGAAGGTGCAAGGATAAAGAAGTGCAAATAGGTAGGTACAGAATAAGCAGGAGAGTGTTAAGAAAAGTGTAGGAAATGGAAAAGCCAAAGAACTTGTATGTATGTGCCATGGACATGAACTCAGGGAGGGAATGCTGGAGCGAATGGGGCATAATGGGTGGAGGGGGGCAAAGAGAGAAAAATTAGTATGTTTTGTAACAGCCATAACCAATAAAATATTGGTAACAGCATAATCAATAAAATATATTTTAAAAAACGAAAGTGAGGGAGAAGTAGCGATTACCAGCCAGCCGAGGTCCTGGAAGCTGACATAGAGCTCGTGCCGACGGCAGACCTGCCGGCCGTGGGAGCCGTGGGCGTCATCTGCAGGGGACAGACGGCGCAAGGTCTTTTCTGGGCTCCCGCTCTGTGCGGCTACCACGGGGGCTCCCAGGGCGGGGATGCCCTGGGGGGCACACTTGTGGGATGAATGAATGACGGGAAGCTAAACCGTTTGGTCTCATCAGGCCCCTCCCCGCAGCGCTGCTGGTGCCGTGACCCAAGTCAAGGGCCTCCGGCGGCTCCAGATGGCTCCGGAGTCGCCCCACGCTCAGCCCAGCCTCCCGGACTTCTGCCCGTGGGCCCCCGGATGCTCCAGAAACTGCCCCAGGCGCCTTTCTGCCATCAGGCTGGGGCGCCTCCTGCTTCCTTCTGAGACACGCCCCGCCCTCGCCCCCTGTCCTGCCGCACCCATCCCGCGGCCGAGGGGCTCCGTGTGAACCGGCCAAAGGGCCGGCTCCGTGAAGGAGAGGAGGGCACCCGGGCAGGGCAGGCCCGTCCCGATCCCGAGGGTCTTCGCCTGGTGGGGGGACCTTTGCCTCAGCAGCTGCGCGTCCTACAGGCTGCCTGGGAAAGGGCCGAGGGCCGTGGGGCGGCGCCGCCCGGAGGGAGGACCCCCCCCGAAGCTGGCGGAGGCGTCTGGGGAGGCTTGTGCCGCAGGGGGCGGCAGAGAAGGGGCTGCCGGGTGGCGGGGAGGCCCGAGAGACAGTGCAGTGGCCGGTCCACAGGGGCCTGGGCAAAGGGGGGTGGCAGGCAAGGCGGCTGGAGGCGTGACCATCGGCTTGAGCCCTTCTGAGCACCAGGAGACCCCGTCGCCACCCCTGGCCCTCGGCCAAAGGCCCTCGGCCCCCCAGACCCGGGCCGCGCGGGCCTCACCGAAGATCCCCGGGAGCTTGTTCGGCTGCGGCAGCTCGTTGCTTTTCTTGGGCAGCCTCCGTCTCAGGGACCTCACTGCCCGAGGGACTCGGGTGGGGTTGGGGCTCTCCCTGAAAAAAGTGACCATGAAAGGCTGTTTGGAGCGCGGCGCCCGTCGCCCCAGCAGACCGGCCAGGCCAGGATCCACGCTGCGCCCTGGGACAGAGAGAGGAGAGAGAGGGTCACTTGGGGGCGGTGGCTCCGCGCGGGCACGCAGCCGGCGCCCCTGACGGCCCGGTGGGCGCGGAGCACGAAAGCTGAGGACCTCGGCTTCCTCGGCTGAGGACCGGCGCCCCCTGGCCAGCCCCGGCCCCGGCAGGCAGGTCTGAGGGCGAGGGTGGGAGGAGGGCCTGGTCAACCGCAGGGTCAGCAAGGGTGACAGTCGGGTACACGGCGGAGCCCGAGGCATTTCACAGCCTTCCGTGTCATTTGGCCTGAGGGTCTCGCTCGTCTTTACAGTAGTCCCGGACCCCACGTGTCACTGGGAACCTCCACAGTCACGCCGTGGTCTCCCAGAGCCCCACGGCCAGGGACCACCTCCGTCTGAGGACTCCTGGCCCCCCATTTCTGGGGTGTTAAGGTGGGATGATGACACCCCGCTGACTGGACCCGCTGCCAGGGCTGGGCCCGTGCCTGCCCTGCAGGGCAGCGCCCAAGAGGGGGCGCTCTCTCTTCCCCGATGCCACAGACCGGCTCCGGGCTCAGAGGGGCAGAGGCACTGGACCCAAGTCCCGGAGCTGGGGTTTAACCGAC
Organism: Phyllostomus discolor; assembly: GCF_004126475.2. Classification (NCBI taxonomy): domain Eukaryota; kingdom Metazoa; phylum Chordata; class Mammalia; order Chiroptera; family Phyllostomidae; genus Phyllostomus; species Phyllostomus discolor. The sequence goes on along the minus strand of NC_040907.2, from coordinate 26,406,974 downwards.
ATCGGTCTAATTCCAGAGCCCAAGTTCTTATCCACAAGACCCCGTCAGTGGTTTAAAAAAGAAAGAAAGAGAGGGCTGCGGGCAGGGACGTGATTGGCGCCTCAGCCCCAGGAAGAGTGAGGTCTATAAAAACGGGATTTCACCCACAGCCGCTTCAAGGCTGAGGCCGCCCCATGAAGAGCCCTTACTAGCCTGCAAGTGTCGGCTCCGCCAAGGAAACCATCTTCCTGGGCCTCTTTGTCTTCCCAAATGAGCTCTTGGTGTTTTAATTGTCAACGCAATATAGTAACGACTATAAAAAGGCTTTTGAGAAAAACTCATACACCATCATTTTCTTGGAGATGAGTTTATCGTTGTACATTTAGGTTACTTCCCGGCTTTCATTATAAAGAAGAGAATGAGGTAGAACCTCTTCATTTTCTTTTCCTATGGGATTCTAACAACCGGAGCGTGATTCCAACTCATTTTTCTGTTTCCTAAACCACAGGGCAACTGTTCCACTTCCGTGTGCATTTCCTCAGTGCTGCATCCCTGATACACACACACGCACATGTGTCTGCACACAACACACGCACACATTTGCATACAGTGTGCATACGTTCACATATGTAGGTATATATATTTGTTCCATCAGCAGGTCTGACGTGATTCTGCATCACACACTACAGGTCAAGGACATCGCCTGCCCCGCCCACAATCCTGCTCAAAGGTCGGCTCTCAAATAGCTGAGCTTTAGACTGTGTCCATGGGCCTCAGTGAATTGAACAGCTAATTAGTCCTGAGAGCAGCCTTTGGCCTATGCCTTCACCTGCCACAAAGCCATGCACCGGGCCCATCAGAGGCCCCACTCAGGGCCGGACCTGCTAAGACAGGGGCTGCAGCTGCAGGGGCTGTTGCTGGAGGACCCGGACAGAAGCCACCTGGGAGAGTTTGGGTCATGGCAAGTTGCAGCCATGAGGAAGCAGCGGAACCATGAGGACACAAGCCGCCAGATGCAGGAAAGGCCTGGGAAAGGCCAGTGAGGCCACGAGGAGGAGGCAACAGTGCAGACAGGAGCGCCCGGCGACTGTCATCAACACAGCACTGGAGTGGAGCTCCAGTGAAGCCAGGACAACCCTGCCCTTTGCCAGCATGACCTGCAGAGGCCTGGCTGGGGGGGCAGCGGCAGGGGACTGACCCCTGGTTTTTCAGAAGACCCACTCTGGGAGGCCTGGGAAAGGACCCCCAGGCCCTCCTCCCAGAGCCCGGAGCTGCCCTCCCAAAGGGCTCTGCTCTCTGCCCACCCCATCTTGAGCAGGGCTCCCCACTTCCTGTGATGTGTGTTGGGGGGGGGGCTAGCTGTACATGAACACACCAGGTCTGTCAGGTCCCTTTCCAGAAAGGCAGTGGGGGGAGCTTAGGGGACTCCAGGTCCTGGGTCCCTGCCTCTAGACCTGACCGTGTGAGGGTGCTGGCAGGCATCGGGTGTGTATGGGGCCGTGCCTGGAGGTGCGGGCCACACAGGGCTTCCTCCCCCTGAGGTCCAGACGGACAGACTGCTCCTCTGAGCCAGGTGGGCCCCATGAAACTTCCAGGTTCACCCATGTCAGATTCTGCCCCATCCGGGCCCTGATGTCTTGGCAGCTCACTAGCCCTCTCCTGTCCCAGGGCAGGTGTCAAGCCCTAACTCATGCCCCTTCCCAAATATTCCAGGCCCAGATGGCTGCCATCTCTCCCCTAGGCTCTGGGTGGCCCTGGACCCTTCCCTGCAGCCCCTGCCCTGGTCATGGATGTGACCCTGCTGCCACGTTGAAGGGCACTCAGGGTGCATGGTTGACACCTGATGGGAATCCCAGCTGTGAACCCGGTCTGTTTTTGTCCTGCAGGTGTGACTTCAATGCCCGAGGACGGGAAACTCAATCCTTTTCCTTCTTTCTACTGCTTAGCAGCCCTGTAACTGGTCTGCCCTGGAGCCTCTGCCTGCTCCTTGCTGCTGATGGAAAGTTCCCCTGACACCCGGGGCACATCTGCCCAGAAGCCCCCACAGGTGCCCCAGTTCACTCAGTGACATTCCATGCCACCTACCCCTATCTGGTCATGGTCCCCGGCCACTCCCCCCACAACCCCAAACTGTTCCCTCAGTGAGCACTGTCTCCCACCTCTCCATTCCAGGATCCCTCACTTCCCTGGGGAAGAGGCCCCAGGGAGGCCTCCCTGAAAAGCCTTCCTTGTCCAGCTGGAATTTCCCGCTCTTACCTAAGGGGCTCATGTTGGTCATGCGCCCCCCAGAGCTATGCTTTGGAAGTGCAAGCTCCATGTCAGGTTTTAAGAGCCCTCCACCCCCCAAACACACCCATATAAACTCACTTTTTTCTTTCTTGTCTTTGACACTAAGGATTCAGGGTAAAATACCTCACAGCCGGCTCTTGGATTACAAAAGAGTGTTAACGAGCACCTGGATTGGGCTCCACAACAGAGAAGAAGGATCTACGTGTCTGTTCAGGATGACGCAGGAACACCGTGAGTTAAGATGAGCAAACCCGGACTTCTGGCCAAGATGGAGGCGTAGGTAGACACACTGTGCCTCCTGGCACAACCAAAATAAGGTCAGTAACAATTTAGAAACAAGATAACAACCAGATCTGACAGAAAATTGAACTGTATGGAAGTCGGACAACCAAGGAGTTAAAATATACACATTCATCCAGACTGGTAGGAAGGGCGGAGTCGGGCAGCTGAGCAGAGAGCAATTGAAGCACAAAAAGCCGTGGCACCAGGCTCGTAAGGCATCCCGGGCGCAAGACCACAGCGGGCAGACCCTGGGCGTGCAGGTGGCTGGCAGACCCAACGAGGTGGTGAATGTGAAGCAAGGCACTGCACGTAAGACGGCTGGCTGTCCAGGTGGTCCCATATTCACGCACTGATAAACCAGGCGAAATTGGGCAATGAGACAGACGGCACAACCCAGGGTCCCAGCGCTGGGAAATAGATCCTGGGACACTGATTGAAAACACTTGTGGGAGTTGAGGCACAGGGAGAGACTCCCAGCCTCATGGGAGAGTGCATTGGAGAGACCAATTGGGTCCTGGAACGTGCACAAGCCCACCCACACGGGAATTAGCACCAGAAAGGCCCAGTTAGCTTGGGGGAAGTGGTAGAAGGGAGTGAAATCCGACAGAGAGAAGAGCAACTGCCATTGTTCCCTCTCAGACCCTGCCCCCAGATACAGCATCACAACCCAGCAACTGGGTTGCCCCGCCCTAGTGAACACCTAAGGCTCTGCCCCTCATACCTAACAGGAGGAACAAGACCAAAAAAAAAAAAAAAAAAAAGGCCTGAATGGAAGAACAGATCAAAGCTCCACAGCAAATACAACTAAATGACAAAGAGATAGCCAACTTATCAGATGCACAGTTCAAAGCACTGATGATCAGGATGCTCACAGAATTGATTGAATTTGGTTGCAAATTAGACGAAAAAAAGCAGGCTACAATAAATGAAATGAGGGAAAATGCACAGGGAACCAACAGTGATTGGAAGAAAACTGGGACTCAAATCGATGGAGTGGACCAGAAAGAAGAAACAACCAAACAGAAAAGAATGGAGAAATAAGAAATCAAAAAAATGAGAGGCTTAGGAACCTCCAGGACATCTTTAAATGTTCCAACATCCGAATTATAGGGGTACCAGAAGGGGAAGAGGAAGAGCAACAAGTGGAAAACTTATTTGAACAAATAACAAAGGAGAACTTCCCCAATCTGGCAAAGGAAATGGACTTCTAGGAAGTCCAGGAAACTCAGAGAGTCCCAAACAAGTTGGACCCAAGGAGGAACACGCCAAGGCACATCATAATAACATTAGCTAAGATTAAAATGAAGGAGAGAATCCTAGAAGCAGCAAGAGATAAGGGGACAGTAACCTACAAAGGAGTTCCCACCAGACTGTCAGCTGATTTCTCAAAAGAGACCTTGCAGGCAAGAAGGGGCTGGAAAGAAGTATTCCAAGTCATGAAAGGCAAGGACCTACATCCAAGATTGCTCTATACAGCAAAGCTTTAATTTAGAATGGAAGGGCAGATAAAGTGCTTCCCAGATAAGGTCAAGTTAAAGGAGTTCATCATCACCAAGCCCTTATTTTATGAAATGTTAAAGGGACTTATCTAAGAAAAAGAAGATAAAAGGCATGTACAGTAAAATGACAGCAAACTCACCATTATGAACAACCACACCTAAAACAAAAACAAAAACAAACTAAGCAAACAACTAGAACAGGAACAGAATCACAGAAATGGAGATCACACGGAGGGTTAGCAATAGGGGAGTGGGAGTAGGAGAGAGGGGGAAAGGTACAGAGAATAAGTAACATAGATGGTAGGTAGAAAACAGACAGGGGGAGGGCAAGAATAGTAAAGGAAATGTAGAAGCTAAAGAACTTATGACACATGGACTTCCGGCAAGATGGAGGAATAGGTGGACGCACCGTACCGCCTTGCACAACCAAGATTAGAACAACAATAATTTACAGACAGAATAACACCCAGAACTGATAGAGGATTTATCTGAATGGAAGTCGGACAGCCAAGAAGTTGAAGTAGACCCGTACATCCAGACTGGTAGGAGAAGATGAGCCGGGCGGGCACGGGGCTGGCGTGGGTTGGCAGCGCACGGAGGTCGGGGAGAATTTGGCGCCAAATCGGCGCGACAGCCATCCGGGGTGCAAGAACACAGCGGTGGACCCTGAGTACGCAAGCTGCGGCTGGCGGACCCAGTGGGGCAGCAATTGTGGACCAAGGCAGAGCTCGCAGCCCAGGATCCCAGAGAAGAGTCTGAGCCCAGGAGAACAGAACTACCGCCATTGTTCCCTCCCGTCCCCGCTCCCGCCTCCGCCCCCGCCCCCACATATAACGTCACAATCTAGTGACTGGGGTGCCCAGCCCCGGTGAACACCTAAGGCTCCACCCCACACCGTAACAAGAGCAACCAGACCAGAAAAAAAAAAAGAGATAGGTAGAGATATGTTTCCAACAGAACAGATCAGTCCCCCAGGACTCATCCTTTTGAGCAACCAAGAAATAGCCAATCTATCAGATGCATAGTTCAAAACAGTGGTGATCAGAAAGCTCACGGAATTGGTTGATTTTGGGTGCAAATTAGATGAAAAGATGCAGGTTACCATGAAAGAGATGAAGGAAGATATACGGAGGAGAGCCAATAGTGAAGGGAAGGAAACTGAGTCTCAAAACAATACAGTGGAACAGAAGGAAGATAGAATCAACCAAGCAGGAAAGCATGATGAGATAAGAATTCAAAAAAATGAGGAGAAGCTTAGGAACCTCAAGGACACCTTTAAACGTTCCAACATCCGAATTATAGGGGTACCAGAAGGGGAAGGGGAAAAGCAACAGATTGAGCATGTATTTGAACAAATAATAAAGGAGAACTTCCCCAATCTGGCAAAGGGAACAGTCTTCCAAGAAATCCAAGAAGCTCAGAGAGCCCCAAAGAAGTTGGACCCAAGAAGAAACACAGCAAGGCACATCATAATTACATTAGCCAAGGTAAAAATGAAGGAGAGAATCCTAGAAGCAGCAAGAGATAAGGGGACAGTAACCTACAAAAGAGTTCCCATCAGACTGTCAGCTGATTTCTCCAAAGAGACCTTACAGGCAAGAAGGGGCTGGAAAGAAATATTCCAAGTCATGAAAGACAAGGACCTACATCCCAGATTGCTCTATCCAGCAAAGCTCTCATTTAGAATGGAAGGGCAGATAAAGTGCTTCTCAGATAAGGTCAAGTTAAAGGAGTTCATCATCACCAAGCCCTTATTTTATGAAATGCTAAAGGGACTTATCTAAGAAAAGAAGATAAAGAAAAAACATGTATAGTAAAATGACAGCAAACTCACCATTATGAACAACCACACCTAAAGCAAAACCAAAAGAAACTAAGTAAACAACTAGAACAGGAACAGAACCACAGAAATGGAGGGCACATGGAGGGTTAGCAGCAGGGGAGTGGGAGGAGGAGAGAGGGGGAAAAGGTATAGAGAATAAGTAGCATAGAATGTAGGTTGAAAATAGGGGGAGGGCAAGAATAGTACGGGAAATGTAGAAGCTAAAGAACTCATAAGTATGACACATGGACATGAACTAAAGGGGGGGGAATGTGGGTGAGAGAGGGGATACAGGGTGGAGGGGAGAGAAGGGGGAAATGGGACAACTGTAATAGCATAATCAATAAAATATATTAAAAAAAGAACTTATGACACATGGACATGAACTAGAGGGGGGAATGTGGGTGGGAGGGGGGTGGAGGGGACTGAAGGGGGAAATTGGAAAACTGTAACAGCATAATTAATAAAATGTATTAAAAAAAGGATGAGCAAACTCGTCTCAGTCCATTGGTTAGGTTTCTAGAACTCCTCCCATCACACGCCACAGCCTTTGGCAACACGCAGGTGGACGATTCACGGAGGAGACTTCCTGGTGGCTCGTCAGACTGATAGTCCCTTCCCCTTCAGTACCTCCCATTGCCCAGTCACTGTCCCCCTCAGCAGGTCCCGCTTTCCTTCCAGAGACACCTATTTAGCAAGGAGGAGGAGACATGTGGGGCTGGAGAAGGTGAGGCTGCGGAGAAACAGTTTAGCCTCAGAATGAAAGGCCACGAAAGAAAACCCAGAAATGGCAGAAGTGGCCCTGGCCGTTGGAGCTCAGTGGACTGAGCGCCGGCCTGAGAACCAGAAAGTCGGTTTGATTCTTGGTCATCTCCCTCTCTTTCTTCCTCCCTCCTCCTATCTCTAAAAATAAATAAATCAACCATGAAAAAAGTAAACTTGAGAGAAACTAGAGGTAAAAGGGAGATGGCCAAAGGAAAGAATCGTTCATTCAGGCAGCAGGTCTTCAGAGCACAGACGGACTTTCACATTCGTGTGTTTTTCACGGAGCCAGTGAAACGGTGCGTCAGCTGCTCTCTGGGTGGGCTGCTCCCTCCCCATTTTCCCACACTCGTCATTCATTCACGAGGAAGAAATCCTTCCTATGGGGAACAACAGGTTTGACATAGACATCGCAGGGGACAGGGCAGCCCATTATGTCCTCAGCGCCTGTAGCAGAGCTTTCTGAGTCCTCACAGAACACACAAGATAAACGTCTCTGCTCTCCTTTCGTTTTATTTAAAGTCATTTCCCTCGAGAGAATAGAGTCTTTCTAGCCCGAGATGCCAGGAGAAAAGTGGAGAGACTGCTTACGAAATGGAGAATGGTGATTCCCGACTTCCTTCGGATGACATCCTGAGCTTAAACTGAAAACCACCGCCTCCGAGTGCAAGGCCTCCTTCCCGGTCAGGGCGTCACCTGCTGCATGGGCCTGATGTCGGGTGAGACGGCGAAGGTGCTCCCCGTGCTCTTTTTGATGTCCTCCACGGTCAGGCCCTCCCAGAGCTCCACCAGCGTCAGGCCTTTCTTCTTGTGCACGTCAAACACGGCCTTTTCCGTGATGATGCGGTCCACGCACCGCTTCCCGGTCAGGGGCATCGTGCATTTCTCCAGGATCTTGGGCTGGTTGGCCTTGTTGCAGTGCTCCATGGTGACCACCACTCTGGTCTTGACGCTGGACACCAAATCCATCGCACCCCCCATCCCCTTCACCTTCTTCCCGGGGATCATCCAGTTGGCCAGGTCGCCGTACCTGGAAACCTGCATGGCCCCCAGCATGGTCAGGTGCAGGTGTCCGCCTCGGATCATGGCGAACGAGTCGTTGCTGGAGAAAAAGCAGCCCCCGGGAATAATGGTGACCGTCTGCTTGCCCGCATTGATGAGATCTGCATCTGCCTCCTCCTCTTTCAGCGGGAACGGACCCAGGCCCAGGATTCCGTTTTCACTGTGAAGGTGAACAGTTAAGTTGGGGCTGATGTAGTTGCTGGCCAGAAGGGGGATTCCTATGCCCAAGTTGGCATACATGCCATCCTCAAATTCAAGAGCTGCCCGTTTGATGATTCAGGTTCTTATGTCATCTGAAGACATGGCTTTTTTATCTTCCTCTTTCCGGACTGTTAAGTGCTCAATTACTTTCTTGTACTTCTTCCCCTGTATCACGCGATCGACGTAAATGTGAGGAACATGAATGTCTTCTGGGGCAAACGACCCCACGTCCACGATTTCTTCAACCTCCACCACGGAGATGTCCGCAGCTTTGCACATGGGGACGTTGAAGTTCCTGGCACTCTTCCTGAAGATGACGTTTCCCGCACGGTCGGCCTTCCACCCTTTCACCAGAGCAAAATCCGCCGTGATGGCGTGCTCCAGGAGATAGTGCTCCCCGTGAAACTCCCTCACCTCTCTGGGCTGACTCATGATGGCGATGTGGCCGTCGTGGTCGTACCTGATGGGGGCGCCTCCTTCCTGGACCAGGGTCCCGTAGGCCGTGGGCGTGTAGAAGGCGGGTACCCCCGCCCCGCCGGCGCGGATGCGCTCTGCCAGGGTGCCCTGCGGCGTCATCTCCAGCTCCAGCTCTCCCGCCAAGAACTGCTGCTCACACAGCACGTTCTCGCCCACGTAGGAGCAGATGATGCGGGTGATCTGCTTGGACCCCATTAAAAGGCCCAGCCCGAAGTTGTCCATGCCCACGTTGCTGCTGACCACGGTCAAGTCCCTCACGCGGGTCTTGAGCAGCGCCCCTATCAGGTTCTCGGGAATCCCACAGACCCTAAAGCCGCCGACCATGATCTTCGCTCCATCGGAGATGTCCTTCACAGCCTCCACAGGTTCTGTGTAGAACTTGGTGCGGGCACGAGCGCTGGTGTCAAAGCGGCTGACACCACCCCTCAGCCGGAGCGGCAGGCGGGGACACACTGAGGGAGCGATGTCGCCAGGAGCAGCGGAGAGGCCATCTTCTGCAGATGCTCCAGGAACCCCAGGTCGCACATAACCGGGCAGGGAGGGCACCCAGGCGGTGATGCGCCAGCCTGCTGGTGCCCCCACGCCGCCCAGCCACGCCTCCCACTCAAGGGGCAAGCGAGGCGCTCAGCCTCCCGGCCCTGGAACAGCAGACAGCGAGGTGGGGGAGGAGACCTGGCCCAGGACTGTCCACTCCGACGGCGGGGGCGGGCAGGGGGCGTACCCACGACGCCCGCCCTGGTTGGTCTTCCCCAGTGGCATCACTCAGAGGAAGACTCAGTCGCAGGCCCCTTCGGGCTCCATCGCTGAGCTCTTTCCCCAGGTGGCCTGCTCCAATCTCAAGACTCTAAACCCACTTCTAGGCCAGTGGTTCCCACACCTGTCTCCAGCACGCACCTGTCCGGGAATGACACGTTGGTGGAGCTCTGCCAGGGCTGTCAGTGCTGTGGGGCCAGAGAGAAGTCTCCACCCCCTGCCTCACACCCGCGCCTCCTCTATTCTTCCCCAACAGGCAAGGGGGAAAAATCTACATATATAATTATATATAAATACATTTATATGTTTACATGTAAATACATAAGTACATATATATATATGTATATATATATATATATTTAAATCCACTGGCACGCAGAGAACAGACTGCTGGCTGGCAGAGGCTGTGGGGTTGGGCAGTGGGTGGAGAAGGTGAAGCGACGGAGGAGCACAAACTGGTGGTGACAGAACCGTCACGGGGCATCAAGTGCCGCGGAGGAATGTCTGCACACTGTCACACCTGCAGATGGTGCCGGGGGTGCTGGAAATGCCCGGGGAACCCTGTGTAAAGTACCTGCTTGTCTAAGCGCTACGCTGCACACCTGAAACTCATATGAAATCTACTGACTGTAAACTGTAATAAAAACAAATCCACCGGCTCCATCCACGTTACCCATGATTCCTCTGCCCTCTTTTCTCCGTTTCTGCTTCTCCCAGCCCCCCACAGCCCTCACCTGGACACCGTGACTCCCGGGACCACTCTGGCTTCACGTCACTCTTGTCCCTAGTTGCCGGGAGCCAGCCCAGCCCTGCTGTCTGACACAGTCACAGAGGGAGCCGTGCGTCTGCACAGCAGACACGGTGGGGGAAAGTACCTGGCACTCCTCTGCTTAATCACTGTATTACTGTCCGTGCTTAGGGTCTATGTGGTTTACCATAGAACCGGGACAAATGGCAATTCCACAGAAGAAATACAGTTCTTCGGAAGTAAGCAAGAAAATGACAGCTCATTGGAAAGTGATTCCCCACCAGAGTGTCCTCCTAAGTGGGTTAGAGAGTTCAAAGAATGGGAATGGAAAAAACTCCTAGGATTACTCCCTACAAAAGCCCCTATACCCACCCCTATTACACAATTCCTTAGAACCAGGGCTCCAGAGATAAGGAAGAGACTCAAAAAGCACATTTGGTCAGCATTGTGCCAGTATCCATGGTCTGTTCCCCCTCTAACTCCTAGGCCCACTGATCCCCCTGTACCCTACACAGGAATCTATCATAAAGGGACACGATGGGTAAATATAAATGGATATTGGAAAGATTTTTATACACTCCCCTTCTATGAGGCACTTAAACGATGAGGGCCCCCATGGTGTTTGTTGCCAAAAAAGGTCAGACATCAAAGATGGAAAGAAATAATAGAAATGCATCAACACCAAGGTAAATGGGAGGCAGCTGAATGGACTGAGTAACACAAAGATTATTACTTGCATAGAAAGACAGGGTTCTAGCGCTGAAGTGAAATGTGAGAGACAGGTACTAACCACACTGACCACCAAAGCCTTCCGCATGACCTTTGCCAGTGAGCTAAAACAACCCTGTGCCCTTCTATGTGCCCAGCTTGTGGCTTTAGAATATATAGATTAAAATTCAGTTAAGCTTTAGAAAATTAAGGTGTTATATAACGTGGTAAAACATGTTACTGATTAATTGCAGAGATTAGGAGCTAAAAGCTTGCACAATAATATGCAATGGATAGCTACTTCCTATTATGCCTGTGTCATATTTTCTACAGAACAATGACAAAGCAGATACGCCCTAAGAACCACATTTTGATTGTTTTCACATATGCCACATGTACACACCCAACTGTATAAAAATAAAGAACTCCAGAGCCCAGCAGAGATGCCAGGCTGTTGAGCTTGAAATTGCACCTCTCGTGACATTCCTCCACCGATGCCGTCCCTCCACTGGGAATCCCTGCACCTGCTGGAGCTGGACTCAGGCACCCAGCAGTGTGCATGGCCCACTGGAGTCGGGGGGTGTTTATTTTATGCACATGACACATAAAGTTCTTACTTTACACTGGCTGAGATCTACAGAAAAATGGCAAAGTCGGTATAGAGACGTCCCAGACACCCAGATGCAGTGCTCCCTGGGAAATGCTGACATTTCAGTTACCGTGGTACGTTTGTCACAACTAATGGACCAGTGTCAGTGTCTCCTTATTTTCCAAACAGCACTGTTTATTCCGATTTTGTTAGCTTCCCCCAGTGTCCTTTTTCTCTCCCAGGTCCCCATCCTCAGGCACCTCTGGGCTGTGACAATTTCTCAGGCTTTCCTTGTGTTTGGTGACCTTGACGGTTCTGAGAAGTACTTGTCCAGCATTCTGCAGGCTTTCCTTCAACTCGGGTCTGTCCGACGTTCTTCTCATGGTTGTTACACTGGGGTTACGGGTTGGGGGTCTCACCCACTCATACCCAGGGTGCACAGGAGCCACGTGACTTACTCTCGGGAGCCTGGGTCACCTGGCTGCGGTGGTGCTGGCCAGCTTGTCCACTGTCAAGCGCCCTCCCCTCCCCTACACTCTGTCCTCTGGGAAGCGGGTCACTAAGGACAGCCCACACTGAAGGGGTGGGAGTGAAGTCACACCTCCTGGAGGGATCTTCTATGAAAAGCTGAATCAGATCCTGCACCCTCCACAGCTAGTAAATTCAAAAAGCTCCCTGAAAACTCCAGCCCCTCACCCTGGTTTACCCTAACTCAGAACGCCCCCTGCCTGCCTCTCTCAATCTCCTCTCCTCCCAACCTCTCCCTGACCCGCTCTGCTCCAGCCATGGCGGTCCCCTGCTGTGCTCACACATGCCAATCTGGGGCCCACCTTCCGGCTCTCTGTCCCCACTGCCCAGGACAGAGGAGGTTCTGCCCCCAAACACCTGGTGGATGAGTGAATGTGTGAATCCTCCTGCAGATGAGGGAACCAGGCTTGGAAGGGAAGGTAACCCGCCAAGGCGACAGCTGGAAAGCTGCAGAGCTGGGATTCAACCCAGGCCTCTCTGATCGCAGCCCCCAGGGGAAGGTTCACTGCCGGACCCGGCGTCTTACCGTCCTCTGTTTCCACAAAGAGGCGGAGTCCCAGGTCCTTGTTACGGTTCAACAACCAGCGGTCACTGGCTGCTGTCACGTCCAACACCAGCCAGCCTTCGTCCTCAGCTCGGAGCGTCTGAAGATCCAAAAAGAACAAGTCAGACTCCCTGTGGATACGAAAGAACAATTAACCGAAGCCGGCACAGCTGCCTCCGTGTTTCCAGTGCCCACCTGGGGGACCCACCTGGGGGATCCACCCTCCTGGCTCTGAGCTGGGTGCCTACTGCCTTATCTCACTGCATCGATGTGCAAAAGTGCCGCTGCCCCTGTAGACAATGGGGAAACTGAGGCTTGGGAGCTCAGTGACCCATCCAAGGTCCCACAGCCAGGACGGCAGGGAGGTGGCTTGAAGCCAGGGTGCCAGGCCTTGGAACTAGCATCCTTCATCAGAAGGGTGTGCTCCCAGGAAGCTCCCCACCTGTCCCCTGGGAAAATTCCCCACAAGCTGGGCCAGACACACCGACAGAGGCCTGACCGGCAGGCTCGGGGGACAGGCACCTGTTGGCTTGCTCCCTGACCACCTCGAACATGCTGACGTGCAGGGTCCTGTTGAGCGGGTGGGTGCTGGGCAGCTTGTAAATCCGGAACTCAGCGGCGGTGACCGTCTCCCCCGCCGGGATCTGGGTCAGGTCAAAGAGGAACTCCTTCCAGTGGGGTTCCTGGTGGCCCAGGGCGCGGTCGAGCTCCACTGCAAGACACAGCAGGCTGGTGTTCGGTCCCGGTTTTGGGCTCGGGCTCCAGGGTGGCAGGGCCTGGTGGGAGCCTGGGGCCCGGGCTGCCTGTGGGGAGGCATTTCCTCCTTGGGGAATGGGCTTGACTCCATCATGCTGACCTGTGAGCCCCGCAGCGAGGTGCCCAGCACAGCACGTGCCACACAGTCGGGGTCAACAAGGGCAGCTTCTCCTCTGGCCCCCAAGCCTCCAACCCAGCGGGGCCCTGCTCAGCCCCTGCTGGCTCCCGCTCTGGGACCCACAGATGAGGCAGAGAGGACAGGTCCCTCCTCTGGAGAGCTGGACTTCAGCCCCAAGGCAGAATAGGCCACGTGGTGGGCACGGACTCGGCCGAGTGCATTTCAGAGGCTACCGATGTGTGTGGGTGGGATGTGGGGGACAGTGAGCGATCACAGCTGACTCTGGGCCTTGAGGGGCGACGGTGAACTCGCCAGGTCACAGGAAAAGGATGCTGCTATAGAAGAAGGGACCTGCGTGAGCAATGGCCTAGAGCTGAGGGACTGATGGCCCAGGCAGGAAAACAACCACCATAAAACACAGCAAAGGGCCGAAGGATGGCGGGAACTTTTGGAAGAAGGGTGAGGGAAGGCCAGAGGGAGATGGAAAGGAACAAGGAGAAACAAGGCAGGAGTGACAGCTCCTGGAGAGGCCCTGTCAAGTGCTGGGGAAGTCCCATGGTGTGGTGCGATCAGAGCAGGCTTCCTGGAAGAGGTGACATCTGAACTGGACTTGGAAGATAGATGGAGTCTTGGCAGGTGCAGAGGTGGCAGGAAGGGCATTCTAGGCAGAAGGGACATGGAATGCACAGGTTGAATGGGCCGGAGCCACCCACACATCAGTAGGGTTGATTATGGAGTGAGTCTGGCTGTGGCCTGACTGTGGAGGGCTGGAGTTCTGGCCTAGGAGCATGGGCTGTGCCTCTGGCCTGTGGGGGCCAGGGTTCCGGCAGCAGGGCAGCAGGTGACTGGCGTGGAGTGGAAGCTGTGCATGGAGGGGGGGTGAGGCACAGGCTGAAGGGGGACCCGAGGTGGGTGCAGAATAAATCCCCAGCTGCCCGGGATGTCCAGGACAATATATGTAGGGCTGTTTCACTCTAGTTTTCTAGTTTACTTTCTTAAAAAAAAAACAAAACTTATTTTTAGAGAGGGGGAGGGAGAGGAAAGAGAGGGAAAGAAATATCACTGTGTAAGAGAAACATTGATCAGTGGCCCCTTGCACGCCCCCAAGTGGGGACTTGGCCCACTACCCAGGCATGTGTCCTGACTAAGAATTGAACGGGCAACCTTTTGGTTCACAGGCTGACTCTCAATCCACAGAGCCACAGCAGCCAGAGCGAGCCTCTGTCACTTTCAAACACTAACAATCTGTGTTTCCGGAAAGCAGGGGCGGGAGCCGCCCAGCACCTTCCCCAAAACCCAACACTGAGATTTTAATTATATGTCTGTGAGTCTTTTTAAAAATTCTCTCTCTGGCTCCTGGGCTCAGTGACCACAAGTCACCGGGGGGAGGGGTGTGTGGATGTGGGGAGCACTTCCTGTCCTCGCGGTGGGAGCCTGTCCGGTGATGGGCGGGGCAAACAGCTGTGCTGCGTGGGGCCAGCGGGCACCGTGTTTGGGCAGGAGGAGAAGACGGTTCCATCTTCAGACTCAGGACAGGAGGAAATAAAATGTCCATCATCAGGGCGCTGGACACGCAGCAAATGCCCTCGGGAGCCAGGCTGTCTCAGACATACAGGGTGGCCTCGGGTCCTCCACACTGGCAGCAAGCGGAGGACAGGGTTCTGGACAGAGGCACGCGTGCACACACACGACTTTGGTGACAATTCCTGTGAATTCAGGAGCACACAGACCACATCTGCAGGACGAAATAGGTCCAGGCTGTTGGCCGTCACAGGCTGTGGCACGGAGAATGAAGGGACGTCCTTCCTTCACACCCTTCCCCAGACCCTGTCACAGCAGCGCTCTGTGGTCTGTCTCCCGGGCGCAGCAGGGTCTGACGGGCGGGTCGCCGGGAACCTCTGCAGGCCTGACGCTGATTTTCCTGTTGGATCCGGGGACTGGGGAACGACCCGCAGACCTGCCAGTGCCACGCAGGTGCCAAACCGTGCGGCCTCCCTCCTTTGCTGGGTCAAGGCCGCCTCGTTCACCTGAACTGCCTCTAGTTCCAAACTTCCGTTCTGGGCGCTCTGATAAACCACCCAGTAGCTCCAGCACAGGAAACGGCCCAGCCTGGCTGCTCCAGGCAAGCTCTGGAAGATGGGACATTTTCCAGAAAATAATGCTTTTAATCAGAAACTGATAAAACTTTCAGTAAGTACCCAAGGGGAGTTCTCCCTCTCTTTGCTGGAACTCTGTGGATGTATAACTTTTCAGAGGTTGCTCCTTTGGCTTAGGGAAGATATTTCTTCTCAAAAGCTGAGTGAGCAACAGCATTTGTAGGGACCTGGAGTTTCCCCTGTGGAGTTGCTGGCAGGTGCCCTGCGATAAGCCACTACAACAGCCCTGAGAAGGGCAGCTGCTCCGGCCTGCAGCCGGAGCTCCGGGTCCCAGCCCTGACCAGTACTTCCCCCGTGTGGGCTCAGTCTCCTTATCTGTCAAGTGGGGATACAAGGAGCCTTTCCATACAGGGCTGAAAGGGCTTTGAATAGGGCAGAGATTATGAGATAGGCTACTCCTTATCTCATAATAGTGATGGCTACTCCTTAGGAGTCAGGATGGCTGCTGACCTCTAACTTCTGACCCTAATCAATATATCGCAGCAATGACCTCCTGCCAGCACCATTAGGAGATTCATGTGTGAAACTTAAGAGCCATGGGGGAAAACAGAGTTAGCTGATTTCCTTTTCTGAATAAAAGTATAAAATAAAAGACAGTAGAACATCAAATGTATCAATGCAGCTGAAAGGCGTTTGGATGGCATCAAGGCGCCTCCTTGGTCAAGGCTCCTGGACCTCTGGGTCTCAGTGTGTGCATCTGCAGAACGGCCCTGTGATACCAGGTCAAAGGAAATTGTGAAATGCCACGTTTGCTATTGTGGCCGGTACTTGGTTATGGTCCAGCAAATGCTTCTGATACATTTTTCAGAAGCATTTCCTTTGTAGTACCGCTTCATGCCCAGCCTCCCCCTTCCCTATGCCACGGTCTGGAATCTCCCAAAGATGCCTGGGCTCAGACCGGCAGCCCTGCAGCAATGCCACGGGGGCCATTGCCCGAGTTCTGGCTCAGGCTCAAAGCAGACACTGACCCTTTCTTTGTGAAAGTGCCGAAGATTCCAAACCATCGAGCTCTAAGGACAGAGATCACCACGTATGCTCTCCTCGTGAGTTTCCGAGCACTGCAGATGGAACCTGGGAGTTCGCACCCTGCATGGGCCCCTTCCACGGCAGTGGCCCTCCCCCCACCATGTGATGCTGAAATAATGGTGTAAAATCCAAGTTGGACTTGGCCCATTGCCGCTCCCCATCCTGCTGCTGTTGTTTGATGATCCTCAGAGGGCATTTATGGGAAAAGCCAAGGAGTGTGCAATGTGATTTCTCGGGTTTTCCCAGTAAAATTTTGCTCCCGGTTGTGGGGTTGGGTGGTTCATTCCTGGGCCCCCTGGCAGACTCAGACAGGCTGAGTGGGGTGGGGTGGGCGCTCCCTTCCTGGCGTGTGTTCTGGATCCTGGACATCTGAGACATGTCCTACCAGGGGTCCCCTCGCCTGGATTGATTACTGGCCTGTGAACCCAAAGGCTGCTGGTTCAATTGTCTCTGGTTTAATTCCCACTGAACCAGGCTGCTTCAGTGCCTGGGGTGCGGGCCAGGTCCCCAGTTGGGGGCATGAGACAGGCAACCGATCAATGTATCCCTCACACATGGATGTTTCTCTCCCTCTCTTCCTCCTTTCCTCTCTCTCTAAAAATCAATAAATAAAATCTTTTAAAACACACACACACACACAAAAGCAGCCTTGCCTTCACCTCCTCACCTTTACTCCCAGAACTGTCCCCAGATAGTGCCACTGTCTCCTGGGAGACCGAGAACCACTGTCTTGGGTTCCTGCTAGGAATCAGTTCCTCCGGAGGAGCCAGGCAGAAGGAACAGTAAATGCAAAGGCCTTGCATGTTCCAGAAACACCCAGGAGGCCAGTGGGGCTGGAATCTAGGGGCCCAGGGATGAGGTGTCCAAGACGAGGCTGGAGTGACAAGCAAGCCAGTTCACGGTTCTGTTTCTCAGCTCCTAAGAGCTCAGCAGAGCGAGTCCAGAGATCTCGATGACACAGGAGAAATGTGATAAAGCTCACCCACTGCGGATGCTATAATGGCCCCGGACCCTGTGAGGTGGGTTGGGCTGGAAGCCCCTGGAGTTTCCTGTGGCCAAGAGAGACTTTCAGTGGGCTCCATGGACAGTGTCCCTTGTCCCATGTCTGCTCCAGGGCAGGTGGGACATGGACCCAGGGTTGGGGACAGTTAATGCCACCGCTGTTTCCACAGGTACCTTATTTTCTACAAATTCCACTTGGGGAAACACTCAAAGGGTTTACTTTCTTAACCTTCTTCCTTGGCTCCAGGAAATAAAGAATCACAGGACCTTCTCCTCCAGCCCGATTAAACAGCCTCTGGGCCCCACGTTTTCAGGAAGGGGCCTGCCGGCAGGACGTGGCCTCTGAGACCCTGCACCCGCCACTCACGGGCCAGACCTCCAGAGGCCACACCCCGTGTGCACCAGCCCGACACCAGCAAAGCCTTTGGCTATTTTCGTGCCCTGGGGAAAATTTAGAGTCGCCCAGATGACCTGAGTCTATCTTGTTTCTGTCCAAAAAGTAAGACTGCAAAAGAACCCCTCTTCTTCCAGCCCAGAGCAGCTGTTCAGACAATAGAATCTTCTGACCTGTCCATCTGTCCTTCCTGCCCTCGAACCATTCCCCAGCCCTGCGGGGCTCCAGGGGGGGTCTAACCTGGGCTCCACGTTCCAGGACCCCCAGCCCCCTGAGCTGGCCTGGCCCCTCTACTCGTCCTCTGGGGTCTTCGGGCTGCAACACCCTCCTCTGATCCCTCCTCACAGCCGCTCTCCCCTGGGTGGCCCCCGTCCCACGTCTGAAGGCCGCTTTCAGTCCAGTGTGAAAGCCCCTCGTCCTCCTTGGACCCCACACAGATCAGCCTGCGGGCGCCCCCTTTCCCCGTTCCGGGGCCCCTGACCCTGCTCCATCTGCCCCCATGGGTGGAGAGCAGTGTGAAGGCGGGAGCCCAACAGTGTGCAGTGGAAGTGGGAGGCTCCGTCCCCCCCTTCCCAAGGGCTGCTGGTCCCCAGGACAGTGGCTCAGCGTCCAGCACCACCAGCCCTCGCTGCGGGTCTGGGAGTGGCTTCCATGTCACTGTGTGTGTCTCCATCCGAGGCCACTCGTGTTTCTCACTTTCCTGGGGGACTTGACAGCCCTGGGGTGGAGGGCAGGCTCCCCCAGGGCCCCACAGACGGACAGACGGGCTGGGCCCATCATGCTGGTCCTGCTGGTGATAGAGGCCAAGGGGCCCACTTCAGACCCGAAACAAGGCCCGGGTCCCCACGGCCTGCGCAGGCCCACGGGGGAGCCGCAGAACCCATCACCTGTGGGTTCCGCACCCTGAATGGCTTCCTCCCTCCAGAAATCTCAGCGCTGCCCGAGAGCAGCCCGGGTTTCGTCGCTGAGGTATTTTTAGTCAGTCCTCATTACCGACTGTTTTCAGAGCTCTCTCCATAAATGGCTCTGCTCTCATAATTACCAGTCCTGGCCTCAGACGGCTTCAGACCCCAAATTAAAAGGGAACACCCGCACACTCCACCACATCAAGCCCGCCAAGGCCCGAAATAGACCCAAGGAGATGTGAGCAAGAGGATGCGATTCCTCCCGTAAAAACCCGGGAGAGAACTGAACTGTGGGCGTTTTCCAGAAAGCTGTGGCCTGGCTGACACATCCCCCTCTCCCGGGGCAGTGTGTCCCGTGAGGCGGTGGGCCGTGCAGGCTGGGCCTCCACTCCATGGCGCCTGCCCCGGGGAGCCCCCACCAGGAGGCAGGGGGTGGGCATGTTCTGCGGTCAGAGCTGGAAAGGCCTTCGGGGTCACCCTGCCTAGAAGGGGAAACTGAGGCCCAGAAGGGGCAGGGACTTGCCAGGGGTCGCGTGGCAGGTCAGAGGTCCTGCACGTGGACTTTCAGACTTGGAGCCGATGTAAAAGGAGTTCCTCTGGGAGGCAGCACTGGGGTCAAGGGGGGGTCCCCTGTCTTCAAGTTCTGTCTGTCAGCAGGTGCCCTGAGAACGCCTGCTGAAGCCACCTTCCTCCAGGCAGGACCCTGCGGGGACTCGGGGCCCCAGGAGGACCCAGGGACATGCCGCACCCATTGTCACCTTCCAAAATGACAGAGAGGGCTGGCCCCGCCGGCCAGGCCAGACTCCTTCAGCTGGTCCTGGCCCTGCCTCCCACTGAACTCCTCTCTCCTTCAACTCTGCCCACAGGCCCCGAGCGCCTGACTCACAGAGACCGGGGTGGGGGAAGCATGAAGAGTCACATTTGGCCCCTGTTCCCAGGTGGTTTGTGGTTTCCTGGGGAGGAGGGCAAAGAGGTGACATACGTCTGAATCTATAGACAGAAAGTGTCTAACACGCACCATGAGGCGCAGGGGCTAGAACAATGGAAGGAGCTCATCTCTTTGGAAGGAGTAGGGGGTGGGAGGACTCAGGTTTATGGAAACCCCTGCCAATCACTTTTAAAGATGGAAGCAGAGGCGAGGAGAGTGTAGGCAGAGGGTGTAACATGAGCAAAGGCACTGAAGTGGGAAGTACTGTATCAATGGGCTCCCGTTTACCAAGTTCCTGCTGCGCCGTGCACAGCCAGCTGGCCTCAGTGCATGTTTCGCTTAGTCCTACGCTGACCTGGAAGGTAGGCCTCACGCACCTTAAAGGCATCCTAAAAGTGAGGAAATGAGAGTCAGAGACTTTAAAGGGAACCTGTGCACTGTCTCACAGCTCCCAACTGGCAGAGTCGGGACGGACATCCAGGTTTGGTACAACCACAGAGGGAAGAGGATGAAGATGCTCAGAGCAGCTTTATTCACAACCCCAAACTGGAAACAAGCCACGTGTCCACTCATGAGAAGGAATAAATGTGGCGCAGTCATGCAACCCAAAGCAAGTCATTCATAAAAAAAGAACTACAGATACAACATTGCGGATTAATCTCAAAAATATCCACGTGGAGTGAAAAACCAGACGCAAGAGTATGCACTGTATGATTTCCCTCACATGAAATCCAAAGCACAGGCCAAATGGCCGTGTGGTGACAGAAACGAGACAGGGGCTGCCTGCGGTGACTGGCTACTAGGACTCCGAGGGGCACTCATGTTATATGTTCCTATGAGGTCTGGATTTTGTATAATGAGTATGTGGTAGTTCTGTAAACCCCCAAACAATGGATACTTTAAAAACGGAATTCTCAGCCCTGGCTAGCGTGGCTCAGTGGCCTGCAAACCAAAGGGTCGCTGGTTCAATCCCCATGTAGCGCACATGCCTGGTTGTGGGCCAGGTCCCCAGTAGAGGGCGTATGAGAGGCAACCACATACTGATGTTTCCCTCTCTTTCTCTCACCCTTCCCCTCTGTCTAAAAATAAATAAATAAAATCTTAAAACAAACAGGATTCAGTTTATAACATACATCTAGTACTGTCTGATTCAGCAGCACTTACTGGATCTAGGATGGCTGGGCCTTGGGGTGGTGGAGAGGCAACTCCTATGTAGGAAAAGAGCAGAGGATGTGGGGACACCACCTGCTGTGTGGCCTTGGGAAAACTACCTGACCTCTCTGAGCCTCATTCTTCTCTTTAAAACCAAGATGTGATAGTTAAGTATGAGATGTAAATGAAGAAACAGATGTGGGGGTCTGGGCATGGGGTGGTGATGCGTGGGTCACCGGCCAGCAGTGACCACGGGACGCTGTGGATGGCTCGACGATAACATGCGAGAAAAACATGCACAGAGAGACTAGTTTCTGTGGGGAAGTAGGGACGAAATGGCCACCCCCCCTAGTGGGGAGCGCGCTGATATACCATCCATACCTGCTTTTATTGGGCTCATTTTGCATAATAATTCAGGTAAAGTACAGTACTCATTAGGGGGAAGTAAGGAACCATAGAAAACAAGGAAATCTGAGGGTCTATTTTGAGTCGGGGTCATAGAGCTGTAAGACTTTGAGGAACAAACTAACTTCCTCCTTGGATGCTTCTCATTCAACTGAGAGCATTCTAAACAAAGAAGGTTTCACAGTAATTTACATATTCTTTCTTAGGCCTGATCACCCGGGAATCCGTCCTTTTCAGCACAGAGCTGCACCACCCTGTCATTATTTCAGGCTTAGGTGGAGCAAGGGAACTAAGGCAACCAGGAGATAAGGAGATTTTCTCCCAGATGATGAGAACTCAGGCTATGTCAAAGCCGAGAAGCGAGGGTCCATCCACCCCCTTTTGCTGCAGCCCCCCAAGTCCTTCTTTTGGAGGGCCTCCCAAAGTAATCATGCCTATCTTAGGTCGTTCCCCCCCTTGGGGAATCTTACCCGTCTTTGGCTAACCGACCAAGCTTTTTTGGGGTTCAGTTATGAATAAAGCAGCAGAAGCAGCATTCCTGCCAGGGAGATAAGCTTTTGTCTCCTTGCTGGCCCACGATTCCAAGGGCGTTCCCTTAGCCTTAGCCTAGGCGGGGGTTTCAGCTTCTGATACCAGTCAGGGCGGTTCCCAACAGGGTGGCCCCTCAGCGTCATCTCACACGATCCCTGAGCGGCCCCACAGGCTGGGTACTGTACCCGTGACTATTTACGGAGTGAACTGGTGAAGCAAATGAAAGAATTCCCCAGTGAAGAACCAAAGAAAGTGACCCTGAGGCTCATGGAGGTAAAGAGTCGGTCCTTCAAGGTCACAGGGCTGAGCAGGACCTGGGCCACAGCCCTCATTCCCACTGACCCGGCCTCGCCCGATCCAACAGCCCCTGTCCTCAGTCACCCGAGACCCCAGAACAAACTAGCCCGGTGCAGGGAAGGGTCAGGACAAGAGTGAAGATGATTCATTCATTCCTGGCTGCGTCTCTGCCTGCACTGCTGTTCATGCCTCAGTTTCTTAATCTGGATTTTGAGCACCTGCCACCGTGCTGACATGAGGTGGGGGATTCTGGGGAAATAAGCAGAGTTGCTCCTTTCTGCCTGTTTCCTCCCTGAGGAGGGGCTGGGCTGGCCTGAGGCGGGGAGGGTGTTGTAAGAATGTACCCCCGACGGAGCCACAGGGTCAGAGCTGGGGGGCTCCTCTTTTTTCCGACACCATCACTATAGACTGGATGGAAAGCCAGAGGCCGAGAGCAGGGAAAGGACATGACGCAGGACATGAAGGAATCAATGAAGCTCTGACAGGAGAAGTCCCCGGTGCTGTCTCCTGTCCTCTCCCTGAGCACAGGCAGCACCGGGGCGAGGCTCTGTCTGCTCCGTGTCGTCATCGATCGGCCCCGTCACTGTGTTCTGGCCATGGGAAGCCAAGATTCTACAAGGCTGATTGACAGACAGGCCAGGCAGGGCCACCAGCCCTGACCACAGCCCTGGCCTCCTAACACAGGCACTGTCATGGCACAGGCCCCTGAAGCATCTGCTCAGACACGAGGCCCAACCCATGCACTGGTGGCCTGGGAGAGGTCCATGGCCTCTGGGTCCCACAGGTTACCCCTGAGGGTCCGGGACCTGGCCGGCACCAGGCCTGGCTTCTCAGGAGCCAGATGAGGCCGATAAGAAAGGCAGAGCAAGAGGCAGCGGGCATGGTGCTGATAGAACAGCGACTCTGCTATTAGACTCCATGGACGTCCAGGGCCTGGGGTTCTGGGCCTCCAAACAAGGGAGGAGTCCTGCTAGGTGTCTGATCCCTCACACCAGTTAAAACCACTCTCCCTGAGACTTCTACCAGCACAATTAGTACGTCAGAATAAAGAAGGCCCTCTGACAGTCGGCTGGGCCCGCCCACAACTGGGCTTCTGCTGAACAAGGACAGGCTTGTTGATCCCACGGGCCTCAGCTCTTAATGAAACACGCAGAGATGGTGGGGGAAGACGCTAGGGCTGGAAACCACTGCCTGGATAATGTCATGTACTTGCTGTGTGGCCCTGGGCTGGCCATTCTACCTCTCTGAGCCCATGAAATGAGATTGGATGAAATGAGGACTTACAGAGCTATGGAAATTCAAGTGCTAGTTTTTATTCTAAAAGTGGGTGGAGACACCTTTGGTTGACTTTTTAAATCTTTTCTGGGTTGCACATGTGTATAAGACACATGGGGACATTCCTGTCACATCCATCCCAGGGCTGGGCACCAGCTGGGAGGAACCAGCGTCTGCAGTGATGAGGCCCAGGTTCATCCTTAGGGAAGGGGGTGACTTTCTGCTCCTCCCACGCATCAACCAATCACACGACAGACAACTCGGAGGACGCACTGCTCACTAGGAGCCCCATCTCACAAGGAGGGACCTGAAGTTCAGATTGGGGAGGGACTTGCCTAAGATCACACAGCAGAGTCAGGAGGGGAACCAGGTCTTCCTGAGCTCAGGGCACTGCTTGGTTCACAGCCGCTGCTCCCACTAGGGCTGTGCACGCCTTGACCCAGGGGATGCTGGGGGAAGCAGGACGTGGGCTGGGCAGTGACTCACTCTAACAGATGGCTCCCTTGGGGGCATTTTCCGGGTGACTCCATCCACAGCTCTTCTTGGTCCTGAGCCCTGGGTCAGCTTGTCCCAAGGACAGAACTCCAGTCTCAGTCCCACATACTCTCTGTCCCTAGTCCCCACCCTGCCCTCTAACCAGGAAGGCAGCATCCAGGACTCGGTGACCCAAGTCCTGTGCCTGGCGTTGGGCTCTCAGCAGAGGGTAGCAGCTGCCTCCTGCTGCCCACTCCCCCACCTCAGCCCACCACCAGCTCTGGGCTGAGAGGGGCAGAGGCCTGTTTGGCTGCGCCCTCTTCCCGCCCTCCTGTAGGGAGCAAATGGCTGAGACCCCACGCTACCTGCTGCTGCTCCAGGGCCTGGGCTCCTCTGCCTAAACCCCTCTGAAGGCTCCCTGCACCCTGAAAGCCTGCCCTCCCGTCAGCAGAAATGTCCTGGAGAACCAGACATAGGGCCACACAACCTGGGCTGTGCTGGCTCTGCCACACAGAGGCCGAGCCATCCTGGGTGTGACACTGCCTCCCCCAGCCTCACCGTCCTCATCTGGGAGTGCGGATGAACATCTTGGCTGTTAACTGGGTTGTTGGGAACAAGAGTAGTGCTGTAGCCCGGGCTGGTGTGGCTCAGTTGGTTGGGCGTCTCCCCACAGACCGAAATTTTGCAGGTTTTATTCTCGGTTAGGGCAAATACCTAGGTTGTGGGTTCAGTCCCGGGGGAGAGTAGGTGCAAAAAGCAACCTATCAATGTTTTTCTCTCACATCGATGGTTCTCTCCACAGACCTGGACACTCACTGCATGTCCTCCCCAAAGAGCCACCGTGGGGGCGTCCGGACGGACACTCACTCATCGTCCCCTCAAGCGCATTCTCCCGGAGGGCGCACTGTCATTGAGTCATTGACTCCCATCCCCAGAGCCCGCACTCACCCATGTTCACGAAGCTCATGACCAGGTCGGCGCGGCCCAGGCCCCGCTCTCGGGGACCGCCGTCCTCGTCGTCACCTCCGGCCATGGCGTGGTAGAGGTCCAACATGAAGAGCGGCGCGGACGTGGGCAGCTGGGCGGCGGCAGGAGGTGCGCGGGGCCGGGGTCGCCCGGGCAGCCCAAGCACCGCCAGGATCTCGCGCTGCAGGTCGCGGCGCTCGCGCGGACCTAGGCGGCGCTGTGGGCAGCCGGCCGGGGGGTGCGGGCTGGGGCCGCCGCCACTGAGCGCGCAAAGTGCCAGGCCAAGGAGCCACAGGGGCCCGGGGCGCGCGGCCATGGCGAGCGGGACTGGCCGGCGCTCACTCGGCGTGCATCCGCCTTGCTGCCGGCCCGGGTCCGGGGAACTCCCGACGGCGAGCGGCCAGACGGGCTGGGGATCGCAGGACGGGGCGGGAGTTGGCCGCGGCCGCAGTGCTGTCACTGGAGATCCCAGCGCGCGGCACCTGTCGCGGCTCTGGGTTGGGTGGCTGTGGCCGCCAACACCTGGGGCACAGGCTACTTCAGGGACCGCACAACGTCGGCCAATTTCTCTGCCGCCGCTGTGCCCTCCGGTCCGGCTACTGTCGAGGCCCGCGCAGTCCAGGCGCTCAGGAAGGTGGAGACCCACTAACTCCTGCTCAGCGGGACTAGAGCGGTCTCTGCCCCGCGCTCCATCCTTGACCGCCTGGGGTCCTAGGCCCGGCCTCCGGGTCCCGCCCTCTCCGGCCCTGGCCAATGGGGGGGGGCGGGGGCGGGGCCAATGCCGCAGAGCCCGTCCACCCTGGGAGAGCTCTGAGTTGTAATTGATGTCATGGGTGGTGGCGCCCGGGAGATTCGACTTGATAATGGTCGGTGGGCGGGTCCGACGAGGCATCCACAGACCAGGCGACAGGGTCGTCAGGGTCGTCCTGGGCTGCCCTCGTAGTCGATGACCAAGGCGGCGGGCGGGTTCGGAGACTTCAGGGTAGCAGCCAGGTGAGGAGAAAGCAAGAACTGGCGCTTCCGCGGGGCGTGTCCTTGAGCGCTCTCGCCTGGCGGGAATTTCAAGTCTTGGTCTGGCCAGCGAGGGGGCCGGCCGCTCCGCCTTGGTGCGCTGTGTCTCCCAGGACCCGAAACAAGGTCTGGAAGGGCCTCGCGGGTGCCAGCTAGGCCCAGAGAGTGGGCTCCTTCCTCTGCCACCAGCATCCGGGCCCTAGCACTTCGCCGGCCTTCCCAGCGTCCTTCTGGATGCACTGCGTAGGCATTCTCCTTCCCAGACACCTGCTCTGTCGCTGCTGCAGAGGCGCCCACCCTCCTGGCTACTGCGTGCTCCAGGCCCGCGACCTCTCGCCCAACCCTCCCACCACCTACTTATGGGTCCGAATCTTCCGGGCGCCAACTGCCGCGACAACAACCTCCAGCTCTCGCTGCGCCTACTATTGACACTGGTGACAATGCAGGCTTGTGCCGGAGTCGTGTGCCCAGATCCCAGACTGCCAAGGAGCTCTGGGACCCTTCCTCAGAACCTGGGAACCGTCTTGCGAATTTTAATTGTCAAGGCACTCAGCAGCTTGCAAGAAGAGGCTCAAGTTGGAAACTCCTGGGTTGACTAGCACAGACAAAAAGGGAGCCACATACTGAATCTGATTTCAAAGGTCAGGGGAGGTCCGCATGGCAAGCCTTACAAGCTCAGGGACTGAAAGTAACCAACAGGATGCTCTGGACATAAAAACTCCTAACTGAAACCTGGTCATGGCATGTAGTCACATCCTAGCTAGTACTGTAGTTTCCTTGACTTTACAAAGGTCAATTAAAAAAATTGTTTTGTTTTGTTTTTTTTTTTTTAGAGCAAGAGATAGATTCATTGTTCCACTTATTTATACATTCATTGCTTAACTCCTGTATGTGCCCCCTCCAGGGATCAAACCTGCAACCTTACCCTATCCTGGCAATGCTCTAACCAACTGAGCTACCTGGCCAGGGCTGGGCTGATTTTTGTAGTAGCAGAAGCCATTCATCTCAATTTAGTTTGAATAGAGATAGCTGTGTTCTTTAAACAATGGCCTCACATTCCCATCAATGGGCTGCTCTGGGCTGTGCCCTGAATCAGAGATGAAGCTGACCGGCTCCCTGCCCCCAGCAGTCCCAACTCTAAGAAAGGGTGACAGGTGAAAATAGTCTTTCCTGAAGGCAGGTGAAGGTTGTCCTCTGACAGAGGGGCAGGCAAGCACCTGGAAGGGAAGAGGAAGGTGGGGCTACGAGTGGAATCCTGAATTGGAAGGGAACTAGGTGGGAAACACTCCATGGAGAAAGCGGTATCAAACAAGAGCTTCTCCCTGGCAACTCTGTGATCTTGGCCATTGCTTAACCTCTCTCAAGCTCATGTTCTCATCTGTAAATGGGGCTCCCGACTGTAGGATTGTGATGGGGATTAAATGAAAATGTACATAGAGCACTTGAAACAGTGACTGGCACGCACTATGCACACAATAAATGTTAGCTGTTGTCATTCAAGGCCCCAGTCACCCCCCTTCATCCTCTACCTGAAGACCAAGCTTACATGACTGGTTCAGCCCTTGTCCCAGAACTGTACTTTTATTTTAACCCCCTTTTTGGCATATTTTAATTACCCTCATGGCCTTGCATACAGGTGTTTGCTGAACGGAAATATACTTTCTGAAGATTCCATCAGTAGCTGAGCTTTGTCTCAATTGAGGGTAAACCTGAATGACTTGGTAAGAAAAACAAGTGACCACGGTCCAGGCTCTAAGATGGAGGTCAAGCTGTTTTCAGCATGCTTCTGCAGCCAGGAGCGCCGGAGGGGGTGGCCTATTTGGATGAAAACGCTATCCTACAACAAGGTTCTGGCATCTTAGTTTCTCAGTTCCATAGAGTAAGCACTTCCCCTCAGAAGGCTTCAGGCTGCAGGTTTGTTTTAATCCGAGTGTTTGGCCTCAAACAGCTTTGGCAAACAAGGCCCACCTTCCCAATCCTCCCAACACAAGAGGAGTACAGCCTAGTGAGTAAATATAGGCATCTGGGTTTGAAGCCCTCAGGTCCTCTTATTTCCTAGGCTCATTTCTGGTGTTAGAATTAGCATTTGGCCGTTCTAATTATAAAGCCAACAAGGGGCTGGAGGAAACAGAGCTGCCAAACTTGGAACAGTCAAAGGTCAGATTCACAGCCACGCTTGCCACGTACGTACTCATCCTGTGGTCTCAAGCAAACCACCTTCTCATTCACGTTTCTCCCTCCGTAGAAGGAGCCAGATTTGATGACCAATTTTGCTGCCACCTCTGAAATTCTACATTTAACCAGAAATTTCAGTGTACTGTGGGAAATTGGCCCCATTTTCTCAATTCCCAGGATCTCTGTGATTTCCAATATAGAAGTCTTCTTGTATTACATATTGGTATTTGTTTAAAAACTTAAGTAGGGCAGATTTCCTACAGATGCATGTTAATAGCCTGTCTCTTTGTTGCCTTGTTAAATAAAGTTAATGAGGATAAAATAAACAAGAAAAAAGTCTATTAAGAAGCTCCGTAATTTATCCATCAAGACATTTTGAGTTCAATAATGCAGTCAAGTACCTAAAACACAATCATATCCCAGAGTAACATGTTATATATAAGGGAATGGTTGAGGAGAAAATCAGGAAATACAAAATGTTTGTTACTGCAAGCAATTTTAATACAAAAGTGTCGTTTTTAAACAGTTCATTGGTAGAGCTTCAGTTTCTGCCTCAATTAAAACCAATTGAGATAATCACACAGCAACGTGGTCGGAGCTGAAGAGGAACAGCAGCTACAAACGGGAGCCCCGGAAGCCCCTCTTCATGGTCACTTGGTCAGTTGACTTTATTACGCACAAAAAAAGACGGAAGCAAACGGGACTTGTTAACAAGTGTGCTGGTGAACTCCTTTCAAGGACGAGCAATGTTTGTCTTATGTCCACATTTTCAGAATAGGCTCGTGGAATTCATTCCTCAGTTTGTGGGAAGTTGACCTTTTAAATAGCAAAAAATACAGATAAACAAATCTATAATTTGCAGTGCCACTTAGGAATCTCCCTTTGCCAAGGGCCTGGTTCCTGGTGAGCACAGGAGTTATTGGTGGCCGGGCTGATTAGGAAGTTACAAACCAGGACTCTTAAAAACCCCAATGTTCTGATGTTTTCTGAACAGTTAGTTACATTCACCCCTGAATTCTAGCAGCTATTTGTCCTTTGAACACCCAGTACTGAGACAGTACTCACAGACAGTATTGCAATGAAGTCCTTTTGCTGTATCATGTGCAAATGTTACCTACGTGAGGTTCCCTCTCTTTAGCTAAAATCACACAACATTAAAAACAATGGAAAAAGCAATTAGAAGTACCCTCCCTCAGTTTCTTGCTAATTGAGGTGTCAGTGATTTACAAAAAAAGAGTTCCTTAAACACTGCAGGATTCTTATTTTTTAATATAATTTATCTTGCTGAGACAGCAAGTCAAGTTTATAAAGAAGATGCATTTAGGAATAATCCTAAAAGATAAAGCAGGTGTATAACCCTGCGCCACGCAGAAACCCTATTTAGAGGCTTTTTTCTTTCTTTTTAAATACATATTCGCATCTTGACCTTTTCATTTTTTTTTCAAATATTTCTGGGCCCCATCCATTACAGGGTTACCAGGAGGCAAATTTTATCTACATAAATATTCACATGAAAATAGTAACTTACAAAAAGAAAAAAAATAAGGCAGCTTCATAACACAATTATTCTTTTACACTTTTAACAATATAACTTCTCCCGTTCAGAATAAATATACACCCAATACATGGAGCAGGATTCAAAGTGGACAGAGGCCTGGGGGTGCTTATACAGTGTTATCGCTTGGGACCTGGAGTCCTCGGGGAGGCAGTGGTGGTCTTCTTAGACATGGTTGGGATTTTGGAAGGCTTGCTTAGCCCTCTCCTGGAGTTGCCCTGGCCCCCTGCGGCACTGCTTTCTGAAGTATCTGAACAAGCAGACTGCGTCTCTAAAAGGTCAAAGTCAGAGGCATCACTTCCTCTCCGGCTGCTGGCTCGACTTCCGGCTCGACTCCCGGCCCGGCTCCCAGGGCGACTGGCTGACTTTTTAGGGTCTGGAATTCAAGAATAAAGAAAGCAGCAGCCTTAGCAGAGATGTCTGGACCTATGTACCCCTGTGCGACCCTGGGCAAATCAGACCCTTTCTGGGCCCCGTTCTCATGTACACAGAAGTTACTAAAACCATTTCTGGGCTCTGTGATTCTACTTGAGCAGCTTGCCTCCTGAGGATCAGAAACCAGCTTCTATCAGCAGCACTGTTACCCAATACATCCCCAAGGTGGCGCTGAGCAGGGTGGCTAGCTGGAGGAGATTGAGAATGGGGGCAAAGTGATGGCAAATATATGTAATCTTTCCCTGACTTTCTCAGCGCACCAGCAGCAATAATAAATATGGGGTGCTGGGAAAAATTACTAGCAAAGTGCTCATCCCAACACTGTATGGGTTTTTGAGAAGGCCCTGCTTCAGGAGGCCTATTCTTCATTTTACAAATTCTCTTATATATGGTTTTGGCTGTGGAAGCATCTGCTCTCAGAAGGCAAGTCTGAGACAGCTGTAGTGACAGGAGAAAAGTAAAGGCCAGAGGAAAGCCTAAAGGTCTGTCCACCCTTCTGGGCATCACACCTAAGTGCTACTATTCTCATGACCTGCTCCTTGGGGAGCGGCGAAACATTGCCGATGAGCTGCTGTTTCCCAATTGCTAGCATGGCCACCCCCACCCCCCATCCCAATGCACAGATACATACCTGCCCGATTAGTTTTGGCACCTGTGGAGGCTGGGGAAGAACTATTGCTAGTATCACCAGCAAGGGATGTTCGACTAGAATGGAAAGTTGGTGTTGGCCGTTTCAACTTGCTGGCAGATGATGGAATAACCTTAAAAAATAAAATGGTTATATTTACTTGGTGAAATCTTTGCTAGAAATTGAATTTTAAAACTTAAAAGCCTTCCTATGTCTAACTGATTGAAAAGCAAGTTAAAAGTCCAGGAAAACAAAGATTTATTTTGAAAGTGTCCTATGTCATGTATTTTGATGATTCCCAAAATAAAGGTTTTATGTTCAACATGCTTCCAATACATTTTATCTTACTGATAAGTTTCCACTATACATGGGGGAAAGTCCACAAATAGTGAAAGTATAATACTTATAAGGAACAGAAATACAGAAATATGGTGAATAAGTAAAAAAAAAAAAAAAAAAAGGAAAAAACCCCAAGTAATCCCAAGTATCAAAGTTTGGTGGTTAGAAAGGAGAAACATGAGTTCTAGCTTCAAATATTTAACATGGAGAGCTGAATACCGCTACTCCAATCTCTATCACTAGGTAGGTGCAGCAACTTCAGGCAAGTTAAGATCTTTTAGTTTTTACCTCACTGGTAAAAATGCAGATAAAATTACTTGACTTGTGGATCAAATAAATGATTAGAAGCATACAAGGTGGGGCTGTGATATTAGGAACAAGGGTCTGACCGAGGAACCTGAAGACCCGGACTTGGGTCTGGGCTCTCTGGCTTCACGTCTCTCAGGAAATCAAGGCTGGTCCTGCCCCTCTGACTTCACTTCTGCTGCACCCCATCTCGTTCGATCCGTCCCAGCCACACTGACGTCTCTGCTGTTCCTCCAAGGGCCCAGGTGGGGGGGGGGGGGTGCTTTCCTGTTTGTTATCTGTCTTTGCTGCACTGAAGTGTGAACTCCATAAAAGCAGGGGCTTTGTTCTGTTCACTACCATACCCTCAGAACCTAAAACAGTGCCTGGCACAGAAGAAGGGCTCAACAAAACCCTGCCGAATGAATAAATCATGTGCAGAAGCACTTCCTAAGCTGGAAAACAGCTGGGTACACGTACATTATTATTATTACTGCTACTGGCAGGGGCTACCTTTCCTATTTGTGTTTTTTTCCCCTCCAGCATCATTTCATGCCAGAGCACACTGTTCTAATTTTTCTTTGAAATCAGGGAAATTGTTTTCCAGGACCTTTAAGATGTTTATACCAACAGAAGAGTAAAGCAACCCATTTCATTGTGATTCTTGTATTTCTTTAATTTGTAAAGAAGCAGGAGAAGCGACAGAAAGTGATGAACGTCTGAGCACCGGCCCTCCCCGCCCACACAGGAGGAAGAGCACCAGTTTCAGAAGCTACTGCTGGTGAACACTGCTGCTGGGAAGACACGCCCCAGAGACCCTGGGCTGGGAGTCGCATCAGGGTGCAGCCTGGCTGCAGAACACCAATAGGTAGGGACAGATGAAACCTCGAAATGAAACAGAAGGTGAAACCTTAAGACAAACAAAAAGGCTGTTCTATTAGAATCCTATGAGAATTTGTACTGCATAATTAAAACATTTATAATTTTAGAACTTTTAAACTCCTATGAAGCTGAGCCATTAAGGAAGAAGAGAAGACCAGCAGGCTGACCCCTTGGGGTTTTAGTGGCAGTAATCCCCCAATCGTGTCCTAAACTAGATCTATTTCTGAACTGGAGTTTTAGCTCGGAGCAGGATGAATCCCAAAGCAGCAGTCCATTCACAGCTATTGGCTTCTTGGACCTCCCAGTTTCTCTGGCTGAAGCGCTACATGACTGAAGGCAGTGCTGTCTTTTGGGGCACAAGAACCCAGTGTTTTCCTGGAGAAGCTAGAATACAAATTGTCCTGCTATCAGACAAGCCACTGGCCCGTGTTGTTTCTGAAACACTGCTCTTCCAAAAGTGCTTGGGCATTTTAATGACTACACATGAACATGCTTAACTGTTCATGTGTTTTCACATCAAGGCTACAGAAACCCAAGTGCCTAGGCCAGAAAACCCAGAAGCTAAGCCCTGAGGCCCAGAGCATCATTTACTGATACTGGGCTAGGCTGAAGTGAGCAGCACCCATGCCTCGAACAAGCACTGGCGACACCAACCACCCTGGAGATGGGGCTCTGGGCAGGGGCACCAGCCACTCTTCTGTTCTCAGCAAAGACAGGAAACTGTTGAACATGCACCATAGGTGAATTTCAAGTGTTCATAACTCATCGGTGTATCTGATAATTGGAGACTCCAAGAGGCCTGATTATAAATAATATTAATAAACAAATCACCAGGAATGACCAATGTTTATCACCCTGAACAAGTATCATTCTAAAGACAAAAAGTTGTTAACCCAGTTTTAGGCATCTCTTACTTATCTCCAATTGTGGTGACTCTGAGTCAGAAACACCTGAAAAACACTTCACTAGATGAATCAGCTGTGAGAGCAAGCGCCAAGAGATGGGAGAGAGCACGAACTCGTGTCAGAGTAACTGGTCAAGTTCTTGGCATCAGCGAGGGCCTTGTCTTGACTGTGTCCTTAGTCAGCAAAGCCATACTCTACCTCGGGGTTGGGCAGCTGGAGGTCAGGATAATGGCTGTCCCTGACTGGGGTGCCAGCTTTACTGTTTACCAACCAGGGTTTGTCATAACAGCGAGAGAACTGAAGTGGCGTCTGCGGAACGGAAATCCAAAGGGAAGGACGGGAACAATTGAAAATGAACAGGAAGGGAGCAAATTGGAAACATAAACAAAACAAAAGACACTAAATTTTAAAGAAACAGAAAACAAAATAAAATGCATATCAGTCTGACGAGATGAGAGGGGCCAGGTAGAAAGGCAACAGCATTCTTCATACATAACCTGTCTTAACACAAAACCTGTTACCTCCGCCTGCACAGAGAGTGCTTGGATCTTCTCTGCGCTCAACTTCTAACTGGGAATACTGGGAGAAAGCACGTCTGACTTAAAGACCCAAGTACATGTATTATTTATTTACTTTTATCCTCACCTGAGGACATTTTTTCAATGCTTTTTGGAGTTAGGGAGAGAGAAAAAACATCGATGCGATAGGGAAACATCAATTGGTTGCCCCCAGTCCGCGCCCAAACCAGAGATCAAACCTGCAACCTAGGTGTGTGCCGTGACCAGGAATTGAACTGGCAACCTTTTTGGTTACAGGACAACGCTCCTACCAACTGAGTCACATGGGCCAGGGCCTGAGTACCTATTTTAATAAACATCCTTTGTCATCTTAAAGTCCCTGTAGCTGCACTGTTAGGGCCTGGTCAGCCTGGTCTAGAGCTTGGTCCATTTATCTTCACAGTCCTCTTCTCACTGGAGCCTTTCAGAGGCTACACTGAACAACGAATATCTGCAAAGACGGGGAGGGAGGCCACAACGGTGGTCAGTACATACCTTGGTACCACTGGCTGGGGTGGCTGGAGAAGACGGCATGGACGTGCAGCTGTGGTTACTCTGACTCGCGCTTGAGCTGGAGCGGGTAGGGGAAGCTGCTCTGGAAGATGGTTTGGACCTTCGACCCCGTGATCGGAAAGGGGTCATCCCCTGGGATGCTCCCTCAGGTAGGATGAATTTCTCTCTAAGTTCAATGTTAGTTCTACCTCGTGCTAAAAAGGGAATAAACACACGCACACACAATAGTTAATCTTAAGAAATATGTCTCGATGGTCATATACCTGCTTGACCCCATGAAAAGTTATATAAATGATAGACTTAGTACAACATTCGGATTCTTCTAAAATAGAGGTAAATTCACGAGCTAGCAGCTTTGCCATGATTCTTACCCATAACAGACACATGAACTAATAAACCCTTTGATATGCTATAATAAAACAATCTTTCTACACAAAGTGCCATTGTATTCTGCTGTCACGAGCATGCCAGGCCACTGTCTGCAGGGGCAAGCACGCTGTGGCCGGTCAGAGAGAGCAGATGAAGCAGTTCAGACCTCTGGGATGGGATCAAACCTCTCTTTCTCTCTCACGGGATGTGTACTTTTGCTAAGCTTTTGAAAGATACTTGTTAACGAAATAGTGGAGAAAAACAGATGGTTGAAGCTGACATGGTCCAGACTCTTCTGTTTGAATTCAGTCAATAGCAATCCTAAAAGGGTCCAGGAACTTGGGTCCAGTAAAAAAGATGAGGATAGAATCATTATGAAGTAAACATGGGAGGAGAGAAAGCTCAAACCATGCACAAAACTTGCCAGTGAGGTATTTATTTGGTAGGTCAAAAATTTAGAATGGTAAGAAACTGAAGGATGTCTGTGAATGGGAGAGGAATGTCAAGGTGGGAAAAAGTCTGGAAAAAGCACTGAAAGTGCTGTCCCATGGGTTTTGGATTCATTCAGAAGATATCAAGTATGGTCAATATGAATGTTAAGTGTGAAAAATACTACTAGTTTAAAGTAAGTAACTCCTCTGGAGTATGTTCTTAGATTTTTTTCTCACCAGAAGGTATTATCCTGCAAAAACCTTCTACCTCCTCATTCACTTTGCAGAATGTACTGGACAGATCTAAACAAATGGGACCGCAGGTGAAGCCAGGGGAAAGGAAACTATTAGAAATGAATTATTTGTGTTTTTTTATGTTAGATTTTTTTACTTTGGCTAGAAACTGCAAGTTTAGAAGATTACAGGTAATTGTGCCCACTCCACTGATCTCAAAAATTTAATACCCAAGTAGACATTCTCAAGTAATGTATGAGTATATTCAATTTACCTCACTCTGGCCAGTGCTCTCTGTATGAGGCAGGATAGGGAGGAAGGGAGGGAGAGAACAAGAACACACCCATACGTGTGCAAATAAAAATCTGCAAACACAACAGGTAAGAACAGCTCTCTGCTGCCATGAAGTGCATGTCGGTGGGGGTGGGGGGGTTTACTAACTGTTCCCTTCTTGAAACATGCCCCCTCTCTTGGATCTCTGCTTTTCTTCCTTCCTGCCCACTTCTTTACAACTCAGCCCCCCAGGTTCTACCTGCAGTTCTGTTCTCCCTCTTAAGACTTTCAACCTAGTAATTCCCTCATCCACCTGAGACTTCAGTGCCATAACTCATGCCTGACTCCCAAATACATCCCAGCACTGGCTCTACTCCTGAAGGTCAGAAGTTATGTCCAATCACGGATTAGACACAATCAACGCCAGATCCCTCCCTGGTGATGGCAGTTTGGTCTACCACTCCACTTTGTAGTGCTTCGTAAATTCCTGAGCCTTTCCACATCCTCCTATACTGCAAGGTTCACATAGCATCTTCTCCACCCAGGAAGGCTGTAATAGGAGTCCAGACTGTATTTCTCATAGACATTTCCTACCTGTAAATAGCTCAAAATCCTCCCATGGTCTTTTACTACTTAATAGCAGAATTTCCCAAACTGATGTGTTGTGTGTTTTTTTTAAAACAGATTTTTAGAGGGCAAGAGAGGGAGAAAGAGAGGAAGATAAACACTGATGTGTGAGAGAAATTCATTGGTTGCCTCTTACATGCCCCCAACTGGGGACCTGGCCTGCAACCCAGGCATGTGTCCTGACTGGTACTTGAATGGGTGACCTTTCTGTTTGCAGGACTATGCCTAATCCACTGAAGCACACCAGTCCGGGCCCAAACTGAGGTTTTTGAGAAGTTTCCTACAAAAAGGAGTTTACTAAACTCTCTGTGCTACCTCCCCCACAATCCCGACTCCTGGAGAACCCTAATGCAGTCATCATTTTGTAAACTCTGGGGGGTCCTGCAGTGAAGAAATATGCGTTTGACCATGATTTTAAATTTTTTTTGAAGATCACATCTTTGGGACCAGACCATGAATGCAGCCATTTCAAGTTCAGTTTTTCAACAACCAAAAGAGTCCACCATTTTCTGAGGGACTTAAGCTGGCCACCTGATGTTGGCTGGAGCAGGCCTACTAGTTAAAATTCATTCTAAGCTATTGGTTTAATATGGGTAGAGTTTTAGTTTGACCAGATGAAAAGAACTTCAGGGATGGATAATGGTCCCAAAGAGTGTGAGTGTACATAATGCCACTAAATTCAGTTCTAAATGGTTAAGACAGTAAATTTTATGTGTGTATTTTACCATAATTAAAAACAAGACAGTTCTAGGCCAAATTATACCATTTAAATCTTCATGAAGTTCTAGATTTTCAATAAAATTTGGGGTAATCTGTCTAATGCTCAAAAATCAGTAACATCTACCAATCTGTTAGGCAGGGGACACTGTTTTTAATCTCCACCCAGAACATCATGATGACCTTTGTCACACTTGGGTTCAGAAACTGAACTCTGCCATTCTAGCAATACCAGTAACCTACCTTGTTGAGTATTTTTACCTTCTACATTTCGCTAAAGCAATGTGCTGAGATGTTGTTCATCCCTTTAAACAGATGTGTAAAAGGAGGTAACAAATGATCATGCACATTGGTATTACAAAAGTTACTCATTTTATACTGTCCCTCAGTATGAGAGTCTCTATGGCCCGGAGAGCCAAGGATATGCAACAGAAACAAATACAAAATCTACCTCCAGTGGCTTCTAGAAGCCACAGTAATCCTCATAGGATCTCAGACAGTTCCAAACAACTTTTCTTTTTGTGCTGTTTATGCCTTTTCAAGTCATTTATTATATCCACCCCAGCCCTTAACTGTTCACTCCTTGCACAACTTTTATTTGACTAGCTGTAGCTCATCATGATCATCACGAGTGGAGTCATGATATCTAAGACTGCCGGGGAGTTCTTGACTCTGCAGCCAGTGCAGTCGGGATGATTATCCAGCTCTAGGAGAACTCCTGGAGAGACACAGAGGAAAGCCTTACCTTGTGTGCTTCAAGGATGCTGAAAAAGGCTACTATGTTCCATAGAAAATAGCTATTAGATGGCCCTCCCAAATTTCCTTGGGATTATAACTTTCAGCTAATAAGAGAAGGACAAAGCAGGCAGTGTTCTTCTTGGCCAGCAGCATGTTATCATAAATAGAGCAAGTAGAGCAGGCAGCAAACAGGCAACCAAAGATCCCAGAATGCCACATGCAGTTTCTCTTTTGTTTGTTTAGTCCAATCATACATGACACACACACAAAAAAACCTTTATTAATAGATTTAGAAAGGAATAATGCTGTTTACTGAGTTAAAGTTAAAATAAAATATATTATTCTACTCATTTAAAACAATGAAAGGATTTTTATACCAAAGAAATTTAATATAATTAAATTTTAAAACTGATTATACCTTTTCCCATTTTGACAAGAATAGATATTTTCAAAATTAACTAATTTCTTAAAAAAGAACCTCCCGATGAAAATTATTAGTCTCATTTGAGTAAATGCAAAATGAGTTAAAGAGGAACTATGTGAGAAATGTACCCTTTAACTCTAAATGTTTCAGAATATGACTATGACTATGACTTCCGAAAAAGTTACATGACTATACTGTAAACATTCCTGCTAGGTTTACAAATGAGCCTTAAACATGTAATTACACAGGCTGAGCCAGTCATATGCACATAAAAAGGGGTGGTGGGTATGTCAGCCTTGGACACACACCGTATGGTGGTCAGCAGTACATACGCTAGAGCCAGACTATCTTGGATTGGAATCCCGTTTTTGCCATTTATGAGTTCTCTATCCTCAGGCAAGTTATTTAACTTTTCTATGCTTCCATGTCCTACTCTGTAAAATGGAGATAATAA
Source organism: Phyllostomus discolor (assembly GCF_004126475.2). Taxonomy (NCBI): domain Eukaryota; kingdom Metazoa; phylum Chordata; class Mammalia; order Chiroptera; family Phyllostomidae; genus Phyllostomus; species Phyllostomus discolor. The sequence continues at coordinate 26,368,794 of NC_040907.2, read as the reverse complement.
TAGTTTCTATATCTCACAAAGGTGTAAATGTTATTATTTGTCAAGTGCTTATAGTAATGTGTGGTGTGTAAAGTTACATGAGTATTTGTTAAATAAGTAGAAACTCAAAACAAATTCTATGGGTTCTGTCTCAACAGTTTTTATGCTGTCAGCTTATAATGGAAAAGCTATGGTTTGGCTACTTGAAAGCATTCATAAAGGCAGCAGTTACCACAGAGACAAGAGGTGCTACAGTTTAAGAAGCAAAGCCATTCTCAACAGGCTGGGATATGGGGAAGAGGGACAAAGCTTAAAAGCCAACCTATGGGAGACTGACTGGAAATCGAAGAGCTGGAATCAGAGCGCTTTATTTTACTCCCAGGATGGTGAACTAGAATAAAAAAAAATATAAACACAAAGAAACAGACAAAGCAGGAAATGCAGAAACTGGTCAAGAAAGACAAACTGGCAGACAGTGGGGGAACCTCCTGTATACCCCGTGCAGCTTGGCTAATAGGAAGAAAGAAAGGATGCAGCTGGAGAGGATTTAGCAACTGGAATTTGATCACTTCCCCTCCTCCTGGTCAAGGGAGCACCCCAGTCCTTCCCTGAATGGGAGGGGCCCAATATGCTCCTGGAGTTTCAGGCAAAGGGATTTGGAGCACTAGAGGGGAAGCCAAAAGACTTCTTTCACGATTCTTTCTAAGCTAATGTTTATTTAACACCTCAAACTGAAATATTCAATGACACCAATAAATGCTCAATTCTCATTACTGTCTCCCTGACAGTATCAACCTGTTCTGCTTTCTCTCCTTGGTCTACTCTGTCACCTCGAAGTTCTGATCCGTGCTAGTAAGAACATCTGGGCAGCTGAACAACAAAATACATTAACAGACCCCCAACACTTTGCATAAGCATGAAGATCAGTGGTAAAGCTGTGTTAACATGTAATTCACGCTTAGGATGGTTCCTTACCTCGGCAGGGGTCATTCTTCACTAAGAATTCATCCAGGGCCATCCATCCTCCACCAACTCGAACCATCACCGTGCTGCGCAGGATGCGGACCAGCCGCAGCTGCTGGGAGTCCCCAAACTGCAGGACCAAAGGGAAACTGATGAGGGGATGCACCTCAGAGCAGGCCTTTCCAAAGCAGACTGTATTCAGATGCAATGGCAACTTGACAGTTTGGGGAGAACTTTAACTCTCATTATTCTGTATTTTTCACAAAAGAATTTATGACACAGAAAAGCTGAAATGTAAAGCTAAGACTGGTGTATTGGAATAAAATTAACTTCTGATGGTCACACCTCTGGCCAAAGGTGGAGGAAGGAGGATAGATAAATAGTTAACTTAAATGGATCCTTTTAAACATTCTGCCCAAATTTAAACCCAATAATGAAATGCTTTATTATGCCAGTTTGTTTTCATAAAAGGTGAGGTGGATGTCAACTTCTGAATACAGTGTGCTCAAGTCAAACGGAGAACGGCAAATAGTTCAAGCCTCAAGGAAACCCTTGCAAAGCACCATTATTATTACAAGCTTAGGAAAAATGATTTCCCACACCAGGTTTTCAGAAATAAACCCAAAGTATTCTCTAATTGTGATGTTACCAGCAGAAAAGTTTCTTCAGCTGAACATGATTAGATAGTATTTATATGAAAATTTAGTTGAAGAAATCAAATTTTTGATTTACTATGTCGATTATATTCAACAACTGTTTTGGGATGTTTGACTTTCTGGTATTTTATTTCTTACCTAACATTTCTACTTCTCGGTGCTGTTAACATTCTGAAGTTTCCCACTGCATAAATTACCCTCTTCCCAAAATAAACTAAGAGACAACAGAAGAGAATCATGCTGAGATCCCAAAATAAAAACCAATGGGCTGGAGAAAAAGCAATCCTAAAATTATTTAAATCAAGGAAATGGTGGGAAGACGGGAGAAGGGACTATCTAATCAATTAGGATTTTCAAAGTTATAAAGGAGAACTGTAACGTTGAAACTAGGCACAACAGCTGAAAATGCAAGAATGTTTGTGAAGGACACATCACCAATCACCCTCAAAATTAATATATTTGTAATTATCTGTACTGTGTTACTTAGCATTGACTCAAGTGCACTGTTTATTCAGGCAAGGTAACTAAAAAAAATTTATCATCCCACTCGCCAGCCCTTTACTTTGAAAATAAGAAACAGTCCTATATCTTTCATTCCATACAGTTTTCAAGTTCTTACACAGAGTGACCACAGCAACAGCATGGTGGAGGGTGTGTGAGGAGCACTGAAGTGGGGACCCAGAGATGTGAGGGAACAAACGTCCTGTTCCGGGAAGGAAGCTGCCCTTTCGGCCTCTGCCGGAGCCTCCCCTTAGATGCTGGCCCAATGGGGTAAAAACAGGGAAGCCCTTAGAAAGAAACTGAGGATTTCACCAGCTTCAACAGCAGTGACAGCTTGAGTCACAATTGGGGGTTCTCTCCAGGAAGGTGAGGAGAGGAAGGAAACAAGGCCTGTGTATCTTCCAGAGTAACTCAGGAAGGAATCCCAAGATGTACTTTATTCTTACATGACTGTGTCCTGTAATTTATTTATCAACCTTTACTCTTCATACCATTCCTTTTCTCTTAATTTCTTACTAAAGCTCCCTCTGAAAGACTCTAACTTGTTTCTGCTGAGCTATGGGGAAAGGGGGTTTGAACCCAGCCAGTAGCCAAAGTGTCTGGGGAAGCTGAAGGTGGAGTGACGTGTGGTGGATGGGGTTATGGCAGCTCTAAATTTGGGGATGCCCGATGGCAAGGTGGCTCAGTTGGTTGGAGCGACATCCCATACACCAATAGGCTGCAGGTTCAATCCCTGGTCAGGGCCCTTATAAAGTCAACCAATCAATGTTTCTCACACTGCTGTTTCTCCCTTTCTCTCCCTTCCCTCTCTTTAAAATCACTAAACATATCCTCAGGTAAAGATTAAAAAAAGGGGGGGAGGGTCCTGATCCTGATAGAGCTGGGTATCAGTGAGGCAAAGACCCCTGAACAGTGCTTAGAGGCAACAGTAACTTGTTTCCTATTCTTAAATGGAAAATCCCTCACAGTGACGTGGGTTCTTGCAATGGCTATGACTTAGCTGTGTGACTGTCAGCATGTGATCCTTTAGGCCTCAGGTGCTTCATGAATAAAATGAACTTCATAATTCTGATACCATCATGAAATGAACTCATCCAGCCCTCTGCTGGTCAATGGAGCAGACAGGAGGACGCTGAACTTCAAAGGGGCCCCTGGTGCCTGCGTGCAGTCATCGGCTAACAGTCACTTCCCTTAGGTACTACTTGGCACTCTTTCGGAACGATTTATTTAAACAAGTTTGACTGTTCTTGTCTTTTTCTTTCTTTCATCTGTTCTTCCCACTGGCCCAAAAGGTTACTATAGTTTGTGATTATTGCAGTGCCTGGAATTTAACACTGATCGAGGATCTCAAATTAACTATTTCTGATTTCATATCACAAGACAGATTTTACCCATGCAACTTCCTTCCATTTGAAGACACAGGACCCACGAGCCCTCAAACAGATATAAAAGGTTAGAGTTACCAAGTGGGGTCAAAAGCATTCAATCTTTCTGGCCAGTATCATTTGATCCCAATAGATTTGGGCTGGTTGGCCATAATGTGCAAACTTCAGGCTATGGCCAATTAATTATTATTTCTACACTATGCTCTCAGGTACCTTATAATGGTAAAATCTAAGTGCAAGTAACTATAAATATTCATAAGGTATTTAAACAGAATATTTAAATACCCCAAGACTTTTTGACTTGGTGTACATTATAAAATTGTGTTCACTGTCAAAAGACTTTGGTGCAAGTCAGAACGGTGTTGTTTGGTATTCTGACTTCTGACACAGAATTACACTGCCAGGCTTTTAGACAAATGCACTGATACCAAAGGTTCAATCTTCCCTGAACCATACTACTGTTAACTCAGCCCAGCATTACATCATCATCTTCAGCCAACCAAATTTTGAATGGAAAATTTCACTCCTTTTTACAAAATATAGACTTAGTAACATCTTGCTGCTAAGACAGCTCTACAATACTAGGCCTGTTAGCAGTCTCTCCACTTGGTAAGACAACCATATGTGACCCAGGCATGCTTCAGATCATGTGCTCTCCCCACAGCAAAGAACAGGCAGCATTAACTACACAGACCATTTCCACTGAGAAGGAGAACGTTGCAAGGCACACTGTACCTGATTGCCGAGGAAGAACTACAGAGAATAAGTGTAAAGGATGAAGGAAGTGGAAGAAAAAAAAACACATTTTATCAAATCAACACTAAGAAATAAAAATCATGTAATCATGTTACCAATCTTCAAACATAGTAACACATGTTAAACATTCTTACCAAGCATGTGGTTTCACAAATTAAGAAGATCGAACTTTTCACACTATGGTGTTCTTGTAACTCATTTCTCTCATAGGTAATTTAAAAGAAAACAAGAAAACAAAACCCCAAAAGCAAGCATAAGAATGCTTGCAGTTTTTTAACTAAGTGCCCTGGGTTAGTCCAAAGCAGAGTCACCAAACCCCTGGCTGAGGGCAGCACAGCGTGCTTTTGGTGTACTTAGGAGACATTTTTGATGTACTATTAATAGAACCTAGACTTTTTTTTAACTCTTTTTAACTCAGTGCATGTAACTGTAATTTGACAAAGCCAAATCCTTAAATCCTCTTTGCCAAATTCTCTAGATTTGTCTAGAGAATTCCTGACAAGCTGCTGATTATATTTCAGGAGCCCTGTTTCAGACTCTGGTCCTGAAAGAAGCTAAAACACAGCACAGTCCTCTGTTAGTATGGCCACACTCAGCATGGCTTTCCAGGGAAGACTACTGACCCTGGCATCACCCAGGGCACCCAGGCCCTGTTTGTAGCCCAGCTCAGGGCAGGGAAAGTATCCCCCTTGGGGCCTTGTCAGAGTTCCTCCAGCTGTCTCTGAGCCCAGGAGCCTCTGAGGCTCACAATGACCAGCTCTTGGTGAATGGCCAGCCATTAGATAATTGCTTCCTTATTCTATAGTAGAGGTGTCTTCATCTCCCTGAAGCCCTTGGTGAATAGTAGAGAGGGCTCTGAAATGTCTCCTACATTGAAGCACAAGGTACTGTAAGCTAGATATGGCACTGTTTTTCAGATGGCACTATACAGGGCACTGTGCTTAGCCCATCAGGACACCTGACACCTGGAATCTGTGGAGACATCTCTCAGGTCCCACTGGCTCAGGTCCTCCAAGCACTGGCAGTGGGGTGGGGAGATCATCGAGTCTGCTGTGTGTCAGGTTGCGTTCACCTGTAAGGGCCATGTAGGACAAACCACCACCACAAAAGGACTGCTTTTCTCTTCCTTACCCGGTATTTATTCTCTCCAATCTGCTCCACCTGAAACCTTTTTGCACATTTGCACTGAGCCACTTGTCTTGTGACCTATTGGTTGTGAACAGCAGCAAAAAAAGAAAAGTGTGAAGTTAGCTAAAACAGCAACACTTCCTCTTCAAAGAAACAAAGATTTTTACATGTGAACAGAGAATCTATTCATTATGCACTTTTAAGGCATTTCAGGATTTGAAAGATACATTTGTCTTCTATTCCAAATTAAAACACATTGTTCTTACATATGGGATACTTTAGACATTCAGAGAGAAAAGTATAAGAAATTCCCAAGTAACTATAAAAAGCATTCTTCCATCCTGTTCCAAAATTCCTTCAGAGAAAGAAATGTGCTAATATGCACGCATCAATATCAACTAATAAAGAAAAATTTGAACTGATCTGAATTTCAACCTAGGAGCCCAAGATTCCCCAGAAGTTGGTCCTGGGGAGTTCCAGGCCACTCCCAAGACAGGCCACATTGCCCCTACCTTCCCAGGATCAGTATGTCCTGGGATGTCCATGTGCTACTAATCTATTTGCCATTTCAGTTCGATACAGTTCTTAACTAGATAGACAGAAAGCTTGGTGGGTATACACAATCTTAGACACTACTTTACATTTCACTCTTAAATGCTACATCTAAAGATGTTCTAAACAACACAGTATCTGTGAACCAAATAAGGTTTTCTGTAAACTTTTAGAGCACCACACAGATGTGACTTGCTTGGTAAGAAGTCATCTAGACCAGGGGTGTCAAACTCATTTTCACCAGGGGCCACATCAGCCTTGTGGTTGCCCTCAAAGGGTTGAATGTAGAGCCCCTCGCCCCTAGTTAACTGGTTACACTCATATAGTCCTAAAATTATATTCAGCCCTTTGAAGGCCACCACAAGGCTGATGTGGCCCTTGGTGAAAATGAGTTTGACACCCCTGATCTAGACTGAGCTACAGTGCAATAGCCAGGGAGTTTCTGGGGTGACGTCACCCAAACAGGATCCCTAAAAAGAACTCCATCAATAATCACCTCCCAAAAGACAAGTCCCAGCTCTAAATGGCAACTGTACCCACTCAAACTCAAGAGAGTAGAAAACCATGGTCAGACATGTACTCAAGATACAATTTAGTTCCCATACCTCATCTTCAATTTTATCTGCATCAGTTGTTGGTCGGTAAGCATCCTTATTGGGATGAAGAGCGGCCACAAATTCATAGTAATCAATGTAGCCATCCCCATCTCGGTCAAAAATGTCAGCGACAGCTGTCATCTCTAACTTGGTAGTAGGGAACTCTGGAGAAAGTTAACCACATTTGGAACAATAACTAAGAGGGCTTACCTGGGTGGAGAGTATATAAATATTACTAAAAAAAATTATGTCTTGATTTTCTTCCCAAAAAGCAACAGATGCTCAACTTTAGAAAACCTAGAAGAAGGCTACTTACTGTTAAGTGTTCGCTTAAACTACCCTGCCTCCTATGCAATTAAAAAAGTGGTATTTCAGATATACGAAAGGCATAAACAGAGTATTATAACCACCCAGGGACAGACCACCAACTTAAGAATTTATTTATTCACTCTACTATTATTAGATATTTAAATTATTTCAGAATAGTGACAATTTGGAAGTGAGAAGATAAAATTTCTTCTGTTTATATGATTGCCTTAAATTCCTGAAAAGTTGCTTTCCAAAGGAGGTGACTATTTACAGTAGCAGAGTGATTTATTAAAACATCAGCCAGACTGCACTGTCTCTGGTGGCTGTCCACTGTCCCACTGTTTCCAGAATAAAGTCTCATCTCTTCACTGTGGCCCATGAGCCCCTGCACTAACTGCCGGTGCCTACCCTTCCGACTCTATCTCCTGCACTCCGGCCGCGTCAGCCTTTCCATGCCCGGAACACACCATGTTCTCTCCCATCTCTGCACTCTGTACCTGCTGCCCCTCTGCCTTTCTCTTCCCTCGAATCTTGCGTTGGCCGGATCCTTCTCATCCTCTAGGTCTCAGCTCACATATCACCTCCACAGATAGGCCCTGCCTGGCTACCCTTGTAAAGTAGTTCAGCTGTGGGATGCGCTTTGTGATCCTAGCAAATCACTTAACTACTTATGCCTCAATTATTTATTTTCCTAAAGATAAACGAGATCATACATTTTGTAAGCTGGTATATAGATGTCAGAAACTGATATAATGAAAAACTTATTTTTTCAAACATTCTGCTTAGAAGCATATCACTCACAAAAATTAGCTCCTTATCCACACCTCAAACATGTTTGCTTCCACAATGTGTCAAACCTGCTTTTTTATTCCCAGCAAAATGAGGTTCTTTTCTCCATGAAAATGACAGACCAATTTTAGTAAGCAGTTAGTTACATTTCTTCTCTAAGACTATAGCTTTAACTTCATAAGGACTGTTCAGCCATATTATCATCTGCTTCGACACAGTAAGGAATCCAGGTGTGACCATGTCTGGAACTATGACTGGACTCACTGGATGCTAGAATGCCGTCGATAAATTCCTGACGTGTTATCTTCCCGTCCTGATCCTTGTCAATTCGCCGGAAGAAATCCATAACCCGTGACTTTTTGTGGTTCATCCAACGCATATACTTTTTCCTCCAGACATCAAAGTCAAAGTTGGCAAATTCCTTCAACTATATAGGAATCAGAAGTGTTAGCAAGACCTATATTTTGGCCTTTAAGTCTGCCCAGAGCACACCAAAACTTTCAGACACTCAGTAAAGCCATGCAGGCCTTCTGGAGGAGCATCGACAATGATATTTGTGTTGCTTCTTTTGTGAAGGCACCATCTGGCTCCTTCACGAAAAGCCATGATTACTTACATGAGCTGTGGCGCAATGGAGCAGCAAAAGAAAGTGACTGAACCACCACCATGGGAAATGCAGTGCAAGGAGAACAAGAATGGGGAGGGCCAGTCTTGTTTTCCCTTTGCCCTTTTTCAAAGGATCATCCTCTTACATGTAAAAGGACAAATTCTACCTTGGAAGAGAAGTGCTTTTTAAGCACTCCTCACTTCAGTGGGTTTTGAAAGAAACTATGATCACACAGGGTCCCACATCAGAAGGCTCATGTTTCCCACCATTTTCTGAGATGAGATAACTGGAGTTCTGGCTGGAAGCATTAAGAATCCAACCTTGCACAGAAGCATGGATTCTTCATGTCACCACAGGGGGTGAACTGTCTGTCTGACTTCCATGTTAAACATTTGGCTCTGACAGACAAGAGCAGGCCCATGAAGTGGGCAAGGTGATGTTTAGCTACTTGGACCATGTTAGTGATATTGACGCAGAATGACTTAAACAGTACAGCAGTTTTCCCCTGGTCTTTCAAACTGCAAAGTTGGAAGGAATGGGGACAAAAAGAAAAAGCCAAAACCAAATATGCTTCAAGCTTAACTCACCTACTACAAAAATAACAACAAAAAACACAGAACACTCACTTCTGGGCATAGCTGCTTTGATGTGCACAAATGAAAAAATATAGGCAATATTAGAGGTTTATTTTAGAAAGGGTGGTACTATATTTTTTAGACTGGTGTTGATACTTCAAAACAGACTTGCTTTTCATAATCTAGTGAAGGATAACAGAATAGCAAACAAAGATCATAAAAAAATTACTCTTGCCCTGACCACCATGGCTTGGTTGGGCATTGTACTGCAAAGTGAAAGGTCACCGGTTTGATCCCCGGTCAGGGTACATGCCTGGGTTGCAGGTTTGATCCCCTGGTTGGGGTGCATACAAGAAGCAACAAATCAATGTTCTGCTCCCTCTTTCTCCCTTCCTTTAAAAATAAATAAAGTCTTTAAAAATTACTCTTATTTCATAATTGAGTAGGCTTATATCTTTAAAGGGTTCAACAACAGTCATTTTTGTGATAAGCTACACTCCTGGAGGTAATTTTGCAAAGTTATACTCCTGACTCTTGATTGCAGCCAAAAAAAGGCTGCAATCAAGAGTCACAGGCTCTCAGGGACTGGCTGGTTGCTTGCTTTCTGGCCTGCTCTGTTGAGTGGTTTACTCACATGTGTCTCCCCCCCCAATCTCTCATACTTTTTTTTTAGATTTTACTTATTTATTTTTAGAGAGAGGGGAAGGGTGGAAGAGAAATATCAATGTGCTAGAGATATATTGATTGGTTGTCTCTTGCATGTCCTCAACTAGGGACCTAGCTCACAACCCAGGCATGTGCACTCACTGGGAATCAAACCGCCAACCTTTTGGTTCACAGGCCGGCACTCAATCCACTGAACCAAAACCAGCCAGAGAGCACATGTGTCTTTTCTCCTAGGGGGCCTGAAGGACAGAGTACTGGCCCAAACTGGTCTGTTTCTATGTCTGAAGAAGTAGATCAAGGCACCCAGGTCATATTTAGAGGGACTCAGAAGGGCTGTCTTTAATAAAAGTCATCTCCCTCCAGGAATGGCTGCCTGGCAAGGCCTTACCTCCTCCAGTCTATCCAAGGCATCATTCAGCTTCCGCTGGCGCTCCAGCGCTAATAACCACACCTGCTGCCAGCGGGCAGAGAGCTGGTTGATCCGTGGGTTTTTTGCTTCAGACTGTGAAAGGATTGGCATGGGAGGAGGTGTGGGCTGACTTAGGGTCTTCCCTAAAAGGAAAAATAAGCATGAGATTAGAAAAGCTGGTTCTGTCAGTTCACAAATAGAAACACTGTCACATGTATGACTTAGAAGATCTTTATAATGATACCCAATCAGCAACAGCAAAGAAACATGGAATTTGGCAATACGTAGTACAAAAAATTATTAATTTCAAAACCGCTGATTCTCCTCTGAGCCTACAGGTACTTGTCTCATTTTCAATCAATTCTGTCCTACCTTAGTGAACTGAGGAAAAGTCAAATCAACTAAAACAGCGATGGTTCTAGAGAAGCTCATTTAATTTATTATTAAATTAGTGTAAACCAAATGTAAACAGCTAGCACCAATGACCAAAACAATGGGAAGGCCACAGCAAAAAAATGTGCGTTATTGTTTTAATATTTCATGCCAATCCAAAAAAAATGGGGTTTAGTTGCTGCATGTCAGTGTTAATAAAAAAGTGAGTTTCAACAAGAATTTAGCTCAAATCCAATGGTTTTTAAAAATGCAAAGGACATTTTTGGTAGGTATTTGGAAAGTGCTTGTCTTCAGCCAGCGGGAGCGAAGCACCCCGACAGAGCGGCGAGACACATACTGCTGCCGCTGCGGGCCTTATCCGTGAAGGGCCCGTGGGCGGGCTCCACAGTCTTCCTTTTGTACGTCTTTGTGACCCGGTCCATGTCAGGCTGTTTTCGAGTCATTTCTTCCATAAATATCTGTTAAACACAAACAGGGAAAAAAAAAAAAGGAGTTGAGAGTTTTCCTGGACTAAGATGAAACCAGGAGACTTCTTATTAACAAAGGCCAAGTCCACGACAGACCAATCGATAGGTAGATGCCTTTGTACACTGTGTCACTCATTTCAAGAAACACAACTGAGCAAGGTACTTTACCAGGTGCTAGAGACCTGGAAGAATAAGACATGGGTTTTCACTTCAGGGACTCACAGGTGAGGAAAACTGGAAAGTTAGAGAAATGAGTGCCATCCTTAGTGCCAAAGGAGGACCTAGGACAGCACCTAGCAGCAGGTAGATGGATTGTCTGTTCTGTAACGTGTAGCTAAGACCCGAGCGAAGCCTCCAGGAGCCAAGAGCAACTCTGGTTGACAGCAAGGAAATGAAAGGGGGGCCTTGGCTAGGTCACTCAGTTGGTTGGAGCACTGTCCTATACACCAAAAGGTTGCAGGTTCGATCCCCAGGTGGAGAGGCAATTAATGTTTCTTTCTCACATAGATGTTTTTCTTTCTCTCTCTCTCTTCCTTCCTCTCTCTTTCAAATCAAAACATCCTCAGGTGAGGATTAAAAAAAAATGGAAGGGAGCTGGGTGAAACAGGTAAAGGGATTTCAGCAAAAATAAAACAAAAATAGAAACAAAAACTCATAGACACAGACAATAGTATGGTGATTACCAGAGGGAAAGGGGGTGGGGAGCAGATAGAAGAGGATAAAGGTGGGAATAAATGGTGATAGAAGGAAACTTGATTTTGGGTGGCAAACAATACAATATACAGATGACATGGTACAGAACTATACACCTGAACCTACAGAGTTTTATTAACCAATGTCACCACAGTAAATTCAATTAAAAAAAAAAGAGAAAGAAAATGAAAACAGAGACCTCAGTCCTACAACCACAGGAAATTAATTCTGCCCACTCCCTGAATACACCTCAGTGAGAACTGCTGCACTGGCTGGCTAACTGAATTTCAGCCCAGTAAGGCCCTACGAAGAGGACCCAGCAAAGTCATGCCCAGACTCCTGGCCCCACAGAAACTGTGAGATATATGTGTGCTGTTTTAAGCTGCTAAGTCTGTAGAAATATGTTAAGCAGAGGTTTAAATAGGATAACAGGGCAAAGGAAGTGGATTCCATGAGCAACTCAGGAAATACATGACCACATGATGCAATTAAAATACCTGATGCTCGGCGATGAGGGCTTTAACTCGGTCAATGTTCTGAGGGATTGGCTCCTGATCCCGCTGAATGAGGGTGGTCTCAGCCCATTGGATCCATGCCAAAAGTTCTTCCAAGAGCTCAGCGTTAGCCACCAGTTCTGACAGAGCTGTTTCAAGACGCTGCTGGTGCTGCTTAGCCCACGTCAGGACCTTGGGGAGAGAAATCACGGCCTCTTTCAGTCAAGTGAATCCCTTTGTTTTCAAAGTCCCCTTTTATGTGATCCTAACAATGACTCTTTAGGGCAAAGACCACCCAAACAGTTATGAGACTCAGCTCTTACTCCAGGGACAGAGCTGGGTTAAGAGCTGGCATGAGAAATCACTTCTTCTGAAAGCAAATCTAGTGCGTCCTATTAAACACAGGACTTCTGAGGAAGGAGGAGTACTTCTGAGGAATAAATACACAGTGTGCCGCTGGGAGTCATCGGCCAACACGTCACACTGCACTAGCACCAGTCTTCCAGATTCCAGCATGTTGCCAAGAGGAGTCATTACTAAAACACTAACTTAATCTTGTGGGGATATTTCCAGTGAGTGAAAAACTTCTTATGGGGGGGTGGTGCTCTGCTGTATTTTATCATTGTGAAGTCATTTTATCGGGAACGTATACTCTCCTCTAAAGCCTACCTCCTCAAAGCGAGCTCGGATGATGGTGATCCAGTGTTTGATGGTAGTGATGCAGTCGGGGTGGCAGACAGCCAGGATGACTTCTCCCATTGTCACTGCTGCGTTCACGTCCACTCGCTTTTCTTCCACTTTCTTCATGAATTCCTAAACAAACAAAAATTGGAAAACAAAACCTTAAAAAAATAAAAACAAAACCCTGCACTAACAGCACTGTTAGTTTACATTGTGAGGGGGGCAATTTCAAGGTATTTTTTTTCCTACATGTATTTATTGGCACAGCCCTCTAAAAGCCTCCACTGGTCTGGCAGGAGTTGCTGGCGTTTTCTTTCCAGTTCTAAAAGCCGTAAGAAGATGAGGAGTCTACACCAGAATGACTTTTCTCTGCTATAGATGACAAGGACTAGGGACACAGAGGTATGCCCCTTTCCCCAAACTGGGCATGCCTATTTTCCTATTCTGAACTAGTTTCTCTTTTTAAAAAGTCCTGTTTTTTATTCACTTCCATGTGTGTAAACAATCTTGGGCAAATAACAGTGATAAAATATTACTATTTAAAAAAAATACCTACAACAGTACAACAAAACCAAGATTACAATCTCCCAGTGGGTAACTCAAAAATGAAAGCAGGAAACATTTCCCATCTCACTAGGGCAGACACGCTGAGGCCCCAGATGCTGCATGTCAGGTAGCTGGGTTATGATGTTCTGGGCAGGCTGATCTGGGCCTGCAGCAGGTGACAACGAGGAAAGTGAGACAAAGCTGTGTGCGAGTCAGTAGTAAAGAAGCTAGAATACTCCATGTTTTTCTTTATAAAAATACCATGATGTCTGACTTATTTAGCACTAGCACGTATTATGTTTGCAAAAACGAATGAACAATCTTTAAGGTGCCGCAAACATTGCCAGTCATTTTGGTTATTCCCGCTAAATTATAAGCTGGGCTCCTTCTGGTTCTGCTCCTTTGCATACAAGGTCTGAAGTTCACAAGCCAAGGCTGCTTTCCTTTGGTGGCGGGGCAGCCCTCACCGTGGTGGGTGGCATGGGTCACTGTACCCTGGGGCTGGATTACCTTATGGGTGTCAATGAGAGACTGCAGGGACTCTGTGTCGTCAGGAAGTGCTCCACGAAAGCGAAGTGTCTGCTCTGCTTCAGAAAGCCACTCCAACAGCATGTGGACTGTGTCCCGAAACTCTTCCGCCTGAAATAACCAGGCACAGAAGATTGAATGTCTCTCTGCAGCTAAGGTCCTGGACACTGGGGAGTACTTGGGAAAGGGTCCAGGCCTAAACTTCTTAGTGCACCACAGGAATTTGATGCCCTATCACAGTCCCACAAAGGTTATCTCTCATTTGTAGTCTTTGAAAGTGAACTGAACTCATTATTTCTCTAATACAAATCAGCATTTAAATACTGTAGAACATTCAGAATATCAGAGTGTTGGACATTATATTCATTTTGAGATGGGCTGGAACTCATGCTGATAAAGTAGCTAGAATAAATCTGCTCAACACATCCCCTGGGGTTATCCCAGCAAACGTCTCTGACCTGTTTTAAGGCCTGCTCAAGTCGGCTTTGTTTGGAGACGGAGAGTTTACACACAGTGTCCCAGCGAGTACTCAGTTCCTGGAGCTGCCCTTTAACCCACGTGGTGTCATCGCGACTATTCTCAATGAGCTCTCGGCCTGACCGCTTCAGAACCTGAACGGTTCCTGTTCGCTTTCCCAGTTCCTTCTGGAAAACCTAGAAAACAGAAAAAATTAGTTTGACAAATGTTTTGAATATAAGAAACAAAACCACAGAGAAAGTCATCATTTAGTTCAATCTTCCCTGGTAGGTTCCAGTCATGTGTCTTTTATGCATAGAGGGTGGCAGGATGATGCATAAGAAAACAACCAGAAAAGGTGGCTCTAAAATAAGAGCAGTGTGACTCTGGGTAAGTTGCTTAGCTGAAGTCTTAGTTTCCTGATCTGTAAAATGGGAGTACTGTTATATAAACATTTCCAGAATTGTGGGAGTTAAATAAGAACATATATGTCATGCACATAATGTAATTTCAGGGTAAGCTGAAATGCTTTGTGTTGAAGTCCGAAGACACTGTGCAGCTCAACATAACAGGTATAGGTTATACTAAATATTGGTGCATGTGATACTGGGCTTATTAGGTTCAGAACCAGTAAAAACACCACTCATTTTTGCAGAGTCAGTGGAAATATATGTCTGAGGGGTTCCTGAATTTAAATTCATTTTGTGACCCAACTTAGAGATACAAACAGGAAGAGGGCAGGGGAACTTCAAAGTGAAGTTTACACATTGCCAGATCTGAATCTAACCAATTTTGGTAAATTCTTTGTGACTGATGCAGAATCCCAGCCACAGTTTGTTTAAACTTGCAGAGCAAGGAGCCGCCTCACTGACAGGCAGAGATTCAGACTATTTCAGACTTCCTTTCTCCCCTAGAAGTTAGCAGGAGCAGAAGGCACACAGAGGTGGAGGCCTCAGTGGCTCGGCCCTACATGCAGTCCAGAGCTCACGCCTTACCTTATGGGCATCCATGAGGTTCATGACAAGGTCGAGGTCCCCGTGCACGGGCTGGTCCTCGGCCAACTGTGGCTCCACCTTGTACAACCAGTCGACCAAAGCCTGCAAAGCGTCCATGAACTGGCCTGAAAACAGCAGGGCCTCCTCCAACTTGTGCTGCCTGAGAAAAGTACACAAACCTCACTGTTTTTAGATATTTTTACGAATGGTCCACAATTCTGACCACTGAAAAGGAAATACTGCTTCAACACTATATAGAGAGGGACCTCCAAGTTGGAATGGCAGAAATTCAGTGAAAAGTGACTAGGAGAGATGCCTAGACATTTTATATCAAACCACTCTTTAAAATGACTTAATTGTAGTATAGCAGACAGGTAGAGGCGTTTCCGGCACCTTAGAGCCAAGTGGTTATACACATGGACACACCCTAAAAATCAAGGTCCGTCTGCTCACTTTATACCACTCCAGCACAGTATGACGGTCTTGGTAATGACCTGGAGTCAGGGTTCAATGCTGAGCTTAAACCAGTTGTGAGATCCTGGGCTCTTCTTCACCTCTTTGAGCCTCAGTCATCTCACCAAAAATTTGGGAGAGTAAATTATATAAGGGATATTGTAATACTCAGTATGGCATAGTGGGTACAAGTAAATAAAAGTACAGCTTTTAGAACCCAACAAAATAGTTTTAAATCCCAGCTCTGTAGCTTAGTAGCCGGGTGACCACAGCAAATTTAAGAAGCCTCAATGGTTTCCTCACCTGTAAGATGGGAATAGCTGTACCCACCTCCGTGGTCATTATGAGGATTTTGTGACTAGTAGGCATTGTTTTGCACATACTTAGTGGTTGTTGCTCAGTACAGGTCAGATGTCATGATGGTTAAATGAGGTGATACATGTAGAGGTTTTGCACAGTGTTCAACACATAGGGAGAACCCTTAATGAGACAGCTAGTGGTATTACAAGTTGGTAATTTCTAAATAGAGTCATACGTTGGTATTCATTGACTTCAAAAATTATCAAATCCTGAAATCGTTGTATTTTGATGGGACAAAAAAATTGTTCCGGCACTTGGCACTTGCTAGAACTTGTGTTGAGTCACAATGCCATCCCACAAGAAAAAATGCCTCATCATTTGGTACTGGTCAGTTTCAGCATCCATTGCAAGTTCCAGAATGAATGAATGAGTACTGAAGTACCACTGTATTCATAGTGACTGATCTATTACTGTGGGCTTCTCTCTTTCTAAGTTAGTATAGTTCACATTGAAATGAGAGAACTTGACTTCATTTTACTCAAAATTTTCATAACTCAATGAAATAACTGGAGATACTGAAATGCTATAAAACCTGTTACTGATGCGTAAGTTTTATTACCATTTTATGGAATCCAGTATTAGTCTCTTAGTAGTTTTGGGATAACATACAGACCCATTAAGGGGACATTCACACTTACCTCTCCACAGACTTGCCACACACAGTATCCCATTTGTCTCTGACTTCTCCCAGTAAGTTGTCAAGTTTCTGAGTGTCATCAGAAAGCAAAGTCTTTTCTTTCAGGGCTCTGCCAGTTCTAATTGTGGTATCATACACAGGCTGTTTGCCACCAAGGGTTTTCTGAAACTCCTGTTCCCAAAAGAAAAAAAAAAAAAACAAACCAAACACTCCAATGCTGTGAGATGACACCTTGGTTTGGAACAAAGGAAAAATTTTGTGTTTCCAAGTTGGTAATTAGATGTAACATAGTTTGACTGTGATGATTTTTTGAACTAAAAGGAGTAAGAACTTATCCTTAAGATCCTTAAGAAAGTTGTAAGTTTTCGTTTGTCTTATACAGAAGTGCCTGTTTCTAAAGTCTAGAATTTCCAACAGCTTTAACTGGTTTACTCCCACAATCACTTTGTTTAAACTGTTATTTAAATGAGCAATTGTCACGGTTAGACACTGTCTAGACAAAATGAAACACTGGCTTCATCATCTTGAGTCTTTTACCCAGATATAATCTTTAGTAAATACCAAGCTCAGGGCCTAAAGCAATAAACTGTTTTACCTTATGCTTAGAGAGCTGAAGTTTAATTTTGTCTGGGTCATTAGATATCTCCAGCTCTGAGTCCAGGTGACTCTCTGCATCTTCTAGCCAGTCGATCAGTTTTTTCCAGGCTTCATGGAACTATAATTACATAAGAAATAAGTTATAACAGGCAAGAAATAAGAAATAAGTTATATAGGCAAACTATACAACACTTTTACGTGAACCAACCCAGAGACTCAACTTACCACCCAAGGTTGTTCAGTACATTATTATCTTCCTTTTGTAACTTACTTGTTTTGCCCTCTTCCTGGCATCATCCAGTGATCGCCCTCTTTCAACAGATCGCTGGACAACCTTCTCCCATCGAGACTGGACACTAACCAACAAATTCTTGATCAGAACAACGTCCTGTTTTTGGCTAAGGAACTTTAACTGATTCCCAGTTTGATCCAGCTCAATGATCTGGTCTCGATGAGCATTTACTTCATTAGCAAAAACCTGGGGGGAAAATGTTGTTGTGTTTAAACTGAAGGTAAGACAACACAGCATCTCTTTCAACTAGTTCTTTCGAAAGGAAGGCAACATCATAGTGTCAGAGTTACCTTGTGCTCCTCTATCTGGGAAAGGACAGTGTTTAGAATCAGGCTGGGAGGAGAAGCGATGTTTAAATTCTGTTCTGCCAGCGTCAACCAGTTGATAAATTCTTGCAGGGAATTTTGGAATTCTGTTGCCAGGCCGAGGGCCTCTTCCAGCTTTGACTGAATTTTAATGAAAACACACACACATGAAGAAAAAGAGCCAAATTAAAGAATTATAGCTTCAAGGACAAAGGCATGAATTGTACACCCAATGAAATGATCTCTAGAAAGGAAGCCTCATTTAACCAACCTCCAAACATGCCTTGTTTGCAAAGAAGGGGACATTTTAATGGCAGTGTCTGAAACAACTGTATATGAAAAAGGAAAGAGCACAATTAGCAGCTGAGCTGCCTTCTCTGCTATTTCCCCCTTCCTGGGACGTGGAAGAACAGGAGTAAAACCAGTCACAATGTAAGTGCACAGTTCAGTGGTAACAAGCTTCAGATCTTCAACTGCTTTGGGCAAAGTCTCATTTTCCTTTCATGTTCTTTTTGTGACACCAAAACAAACAATGAAAAGCACTTCACTATAAATTTGATGCTCATTGCAGTGCCTCTGTTTACATGTTTTCAGAAAACATGGCATCTAAAAATATCTGAGCCTGAAACTTATGCTACAAGCAGAAAAGATAATTATAGCCCTACATTCTACGCAAAAACCTGACAATCCTAGATGTAAATTTTTTAGATGCTTTTTATCTAAATCAGGTGACGAAAACAACGGTCCAGTCAGGACATGTGCAACTGCCCATGAGTACATACACTCCAACTGCACAGTCCACGAAGTCCACCCGCAGAGACCTCTACCCCCAACACCTAGGTAATGGCCTCTGCCCCAGCCCACCTACCAGGCAGGCAAAGTAGAATAAGGAAAGACTGTTAAAAATGAATACATCCAAAATACTCACAGAAATTTAGGTTACTTTTATAATCTAAAAACCCACCATAATGAATGTTACAAAAATGTACAGGCCAAATGTAGATAAAGCAAGTAGAAAAATAAAGTCTACATAAAATATATCGTAAGAAATGTTTAGAGATTAATATATTGCTGGCCTGTGAATTGAAGCATCGCAGGTTCAATTTCCAGAGCACATGCCTAGGTTGTGGACCAGGTCCCCAGAAGGGGGTGCACAAGAGACAACCACACACTGATGTTCCTCCCCCCCTACTTTCTCTGTTCTCCCCCTCCCCTCTCCACTTTCTAAAAATAAAGTCTTTAAAAAAATTACAAAATAAATGGTTCTCTTAAAAAAAAAGAAATTAATATATTGCCAAGTTCCTAGATGACAGGAAATATCCCACATTGTTTTGATATATTATTTAATAAAGTACCACATTCACTAAATAAATGATGTTAGTGATCCTGAAATGTAATATTCTTATAAAATCAGAAATAACTATCCTTGGCAACTACCCTTTGCTTGACCAGTTGCAACTGATGACAGGTTAAATATTTGAGCTTCACTGTTGAGAAAACCCTCTAGAAACTTCTTGATTATGAGCCACAATCTGTCTCAGTTACTTTAATTAGACTTAGTTCTGCATTCTGCAGGAATCATAGGTAACGGACTGTCCCAAGAATTAGAACACAGCCAATGCGCTCAGGTCCTCTGGATATTCTTTGTATAACAAAATTATCAGACCCCACACTAGAAGAATTCTAGTAAATTAATGATTCTTTAAAATGTTCCGTTATGTATAAATATTTATTTTTGTCCTCTGCCCATTAAATTTGACAGGATCATGATTTTATAATTTCCACTATGTACCTAGCACAGTGCCTGGCACATACATGCTTCATAACTCTCTGTTGAATGCATGTGGCCCACAGGTTCTTTTTTTTTTTTTTTTATTTCAATCATTGTTCAAGTACAGTTTTCTCCCCCCTACTCCCGTTCCAGCCCCTCCACCCAACCCTCCCCCCATTACTCCCCACCCCTAGTTTTTGTCCATGTGTCCTCCAAATTTGTTCCTGTAATCCCTACCTATTCCCCCCTGAAATTCCCTCTACTCTCCCCTGTGGTCACTGTCAGTCTGTCCTCTATTTCAGTGTCTCTGGTTACATTTTGTTTGTTTCTTTGTTTTGTTATTTAGGTTCCTGTTAAAGGTGAGATCATATGGTATTTGTCTTTCACTGCCTGGCTTGTTTCACTTAGCATAATGCTTTCCAGCTCCATCCATGCTGTTGCAAAGGGTAGGAGCTCCTTCTTTCTTTCTGCTGCATAGAATTCCATTGTGTAAATGTACCACAGTTTTTTGATCCATTCATTTACTGATGGGCATCTAGGTTGCTTCCAGCACCTAGCTATTGTAAATTGTGCTGCTATGAACATCGGGGTGCAAAGGTTCTTTTGTATTGGTGTTTTAGTGTTCTTAGGATAGAGTCCCAGCAATGGAATTGCTGGGTCAAAAGGCAGATCCATTTTTAGTTTTCTGAGGAAGTTCCAAACTGCTTTCCATAATGGTTGTACCAGTCTGCAGTCCCACCAACAGTGCACTAGGGACCCCCTTTCTCCACATCCTCTCCAACACTTGTTGTTTGTTGCTTTGTTTATGATGGCCATTCTGACTGGTGTGAAGTGGTATCTCACTGTGGTTTTAATCTGCATCTCTCTGATGGCTAGCGATATTGAGCATCGCTTCATGTGTCTTTGGATTTTCTGTATGTCCTCCTTGGAGAAGTGTCTGTTCAAGTCCTTTGCCCATTTTTTAATTGGGTTACTTGTCTTCTTAGAGTGGAGTCGTGTAAGTTCTTTATATATTTTGGAGATTAAACCCTTGTCTGAGGTATCATTAGCAAATATGTTTTCCCATACAGTTGGTTCTCTTTTTATTTTGATACTATTTTCCCGAGCTGTGCAAAAGCTTTTAATTTTGATGAGGTCCCATTTGTTTATTCTTTCCTTTATGTCCCTTGCTCTAGGAGACAAGTCAGTAAAAAAGTTTATGCGTGAAATATCTGAGATTTTCCTACCTACGTTCTCTTCTAGGACTTTAATGGTGTCACGCTTTATATTTGGCCCACAGGTTTAAATACACATTTTATTTGATCTGCCCAGCACAGAAACTCTGTGCAGAGAGATACTCTGAAACTCAGTGCTCATAAAAACTAGTGTTTTGGGGCCTTGATCTCTAGTCACTTTTCTTTTGAAGAGAATTTGATTTTTGAGGAAGAGTGGGAAGGGACCATATAATTTATTTCTCTCCTGATTTTTAGTACAACTTTTTGCATACTGTACTTACACTAGAATCCTTGTGTGGCATTAGTTATCACACTCTCTGTATGCTCTGCCCCTACCCTCCCAATCCCAAGTCACCAACTCCAACATAAACTTGTTTTTAAGTAGAACATGAATATGATTCACAAAGCATGTAGGGTCCACCACTGAGCAGTATCAGGCAGTAATATCTTAACTGGTAGATGCAGAAAAGGAATGAATAACAAAAGCATGAATTGGTAGGAACTAGCAGTATCGCTACAACTTGACATGGATGGAAAACAAATTTAATGGAAGAAAAGATAATGAGTATGAAGGCAATTCTGAGGATATCAGTTCTGCAACTTCTTCACAGAAACAGATGGTAATTATACACCGTGACTACACATACTCCTCAGATCCCAGAAACACACCATGTACATAATCACACCCTTCTCTTTGTGGAGGTACCTTTCTTTCCTCCATCTTACTGCTGACCACGCGCCACTTCTGTTCCAGGAGTGCCACGCTCTGTTCTGTCTTTGAGCCGGACCCTGAATCATCACGGCTCAGAAGCATGAGCCTGCCCTTGTCCAGTAGCTGATTATAAGTCTCTTCCTTGGCTTTGAGTTGGGAATAGAGCTCCTGCAAGAAAAGGCAGGAAAAATATTAATAATCCCAATTTTGTGAAAGATACCCACACACAGATTTACAAGCACAGTTTGAAAAAGTCCAGGAAAGTCTTACACCTTGATTAAAAAAACCCTTTTGGATTCAGTTCAACTACTGAGTAACTATGGGACTGAAGCCCACCATTCTTGCTTAGTATTAAAATTATTTTGTCACCAATTGAATTATTTAAGGATCAGAGACTTGTGGGAACAGACCAGTACCCCATTTGTCTGGGACACGGCCAACTACTGTGGCAAGAACAGCCCTGCAAGCAACCTAAAATAGATCTCAACACTTTATTTCCTTTTCTTGAACAATGTACCTGGAAATTATGCCTTTAGTTTTCAGCCACTTTCTTGAAACACTATTAGTATCTACTGGGTTTCTCTAAATCCCACCAAAGTAGTCTTTTTCTTAAATACAACTATATCTGTGTTACGTATTTGTCTTGCTGATACTCTCACCAAGTTAATATTTTTGTGTCCACTGAGTTGATTAACTCAAAATTTGCCAGTTCACCAATGCATCTCTAGCGGATTCCCCCATCACTACTGCTGCCTGTGGTAGGGTATTAAAAGCATTATATATATGATATTTACATATATATACATTTATGTGTGTGTGTATATATATGTAGTATCAGCAATCCTCAAGGCTGCACTATGTTGTCAGTAAAAAGGCACTACTTTGGAGACTCCCAGATACATCTCTCTCTGTGAATTCAGAAAGGAGCTACTGAACACAGGATGCGCATGCTCAATTTCAGGAAATCTCTGTTACCATATGTGCGTCAAGCTGTTCCCTAGCAGTTTCAGGAAGTCCTCCTGTGGGCTTAGAGGCAGAAAGTTGGGTCTCCATTTTGGTCAGTTCCAAGAGGAAATCTTCAATTTCACTGTGGAAACCTTGCGCCTTTTCAGAAAAAGACACATTAGTAAGGTTAGTAGTCAATTCTAGCTTCAAAAGTAAACTTTCTAAATAACCACGTGAGGAATCTATCTTGAGGGAGGAATTTTGGGCTGCTCTTAGGCAGATCTGTTCTGTTGCTGGATTGGCATGGGGCCGACATATTTCCTTATTTTTAGAATCTAGCAGAATCTTTTAGACCTCACTGTAACATACAGTTGTGAGCACATAAAATAGTTTATTCTTGTAATATTACTTATTAATCATTGTATTTCTATACAAGCCACTATAAACCTACTTTTGCCCACCCCAGTATTATAAATGTCTCATATAACTAATGAATTAACTGACTGAGGTACTGTTGAATATGAATATGGAGGAATGTGGTTTGATCTAGGAAGTAACTGAATCTGTGAAGAGGTTTGTTATAGCAAACATCTACTAACTTTGAATAGTAAAAAAAAGACATTGGGTTACAAACTAGTCTCCCCCCCGCCAAAATAAAAAGCTGTTCTTGTCTTGGCTAATGTAGCTCAGTAGATTGAACTCTGGCCTGCAAATCAAAGGGTTGCCAGTTCAATTCCCAGTCAGGGTGCAGGCCCGGGTTGCAGGCCAGGTCCCCAGCAGGGGGTGCACGAGAAGCAACCACACATTGATGTTTCTCTCCCTCTCTTTCAAAGTTAAATAAATAAAATCTTGGGGGGGGGGGGGGGGGGTGGCAGAAAGCAGCTGTTTTTTTCCAGACAAGTTCCAGCACAGAAATGACCTTCCTCACAAGACACAAGGGGCTCTACCCTAAATTGCTTTTCTTGACTCAGACAGGCCTCCTTCTGAGTATGTGCACAGCTCCGCCCGCCTAACTTGGATGATGTACATACCTGCTGCAGTGTTGACTGAAGCTGCTGCTCCCTCTCCTCTGTTTTCTGTAACACTGACTCCCAGCATTGGTTCATAGTTTCCAAACGACTCCTTAAGCTGCTGGCATCGTCTCCAGCACTAGATTCAAGAAGTTCATTGCCAGCTTTGTTGACTGTTTCCACTGTGGCTTGATGAGCCAAAACATCATTTTTTAGAACCTAAAAAATGTTAATAACACTGTGTCACAGATAACATCAAACCTGGTTCTCTAAGGTTCATGTAACATTGAAAGGCTTCTGGTGGCAATATTTAGTCTGAAATCAACAGATTTAGAGATGAAAACCAAAAATACTTACATGGTGCTTTGCGAGCTCAACTTCAATGACTTTTGGATCTCCACTTATTGGTCTCTGAGCATTTAGCAACTCTTCAGTGTGAATCAGCCAACTCATTAGTTCTTCTAAGGCATGTTGGAACTGGCCAAGGGCCAAGAGAGCACCTTCTAGCTTATGCTACTCATAAAAACATATAAAGGGAAAGATTGTTAGGGAAAAAGAAAATAGTAGGTAGTAGTCCATTTATGTACTCCACCATTTTTGCCTTACCTGTCTGTGGGCAATTTTTTCACCCAGGTTCTCCCAGAGGTGTTTGAGTTCTGTCAATGGTTCTCGTATAATGTCTCTGTCTGTTTCATCAGTAGCTTTCTTTAACATCAGTTCGCCCTGGTGGTTAAGCTTCTCCATCTCAATTTGCTGTTGGTAAACTTCCACTTTGAACTCCTATCAAAGACATACTTAATGTTAACATTAAATCAAGTCTTTAAAAACTAAAAAGAAGCAATCCTTCTTTAAAAGACATTCCCAGATACAAACCTTCATTTCATTTAACTGATCTTTAACAGTGTTGAGGTCAGTGCCGACAGGGGGCATGGTGCAGAGTTTAATTACAGTGTTATCTAGCCAGTCAAACATAGCCTAAAACACAAACACAAATAAACAGTCAAAAACAAAGACTTGGGAGAGACAAATCAAAATGCCAAGTACTGTTTGTGTTTTTAGGTGGGGGGGAAGGAGGCAGAAGTAAGGAATAATGATCTTTATTCCAACGATATGAGGATTTAAGAACAAAGCAAACATTATCGGGATAGTGTCCAAAATGAACTGTGATCTAGAAAACCTAAATATGAATAAGAGTTACTATTTTTTCATGGCTGGCTAGCAAGCTCATGATGTGCTAAAGCTCCTGGGCCAAGATGTGCTTTAGGTTAACCAGGGTGTGGAACTGCTAGCAAGTAATGGCCTTAGTGAGGCCAGCTTCACTGTATAGTCACCATGAGAATAAAGATGAACACATGATAATGAAAAACATCAAGAAGAATAAAAATTCAGGTGTCAGTTTTCACATTGGAAGTGAGAAACTTTGGCTAGAAATATAGAAAGAGGTTACTGCCTCAGATTTGATAATGCTACAGTCCCATAAAGGTGATCACTCATACTGGATTTTGAATACGAATGACAACGCAGACCCTGTATGGCCACGGTGGTCATGGCACGGCTTACCTGAAGAGTGTCTTGATACTGCACAGCAGCCTGCATGGCTTCTTCTAGCTTTTCCAGCCTCTCTTTCCACGTTTTGTTTAAGTTCTCCCAGGCATTATTCATCTAGAGGAAAAGAGTCAATCAGATTCTTTAATTAATACCACTGTTCAGTCCACATCCACTAATATTTTGTCTAACTCATCCATTTCTCCACACCTCATCAATGCTCTTCTTCACTTCGGGCTTCTCAGTTTCTCCACAGGCAAAAATCAAATCTGCTCCAAGGATTCGAATAAACTCCAGTTCCTCATGCAGACCATCTGTCTCTTCCTTAATAGTCTACATGTAAATGAACAGAATATAAGCCAAAACAGAAGCAGAACAGAACTTTCCAAACTTTGCAAATGCAATTATATCCCCATCAATAGCAGATGCTGAACAGAGTCTGTCAATTTCACAAAAACCTTTCAGTGTTATTAGTATTTAACTTATCTAAATAGTGAAACCTCGGATTCTGGTTATTGTTCATATGTATGTGTACAAAAATA
The DNA here is from genome assembly GCF_004126475.2 of Phyllostomus discolor. Lineage (NCBI taxonomy): Eukaryota > Metazoa > Chordata > Mammalia > Chiroptera > Phyllostomidae > Phyllostomus > Phyllostomus discolor. The sequence goes on along the minus strand of NC_040907.2, from coordinate 26,343,287 downwards.
TATATCAAATATATTTATGTATAATTATACATGCATATATATATAAACTACATAGAAAAATATGTATAAAACAGTCTGTGAAAGGCCAAATGAGTTTCAATAATTTACCAAAGGTTCATCCCTTCTGCCTCCAAGATTATAACCTGTAGCCAGAAGTCTACCACAGAGAAGTATATCAACAAGGAGACAATAATACAGCACAAGTCACAAATTTAAGAACTGAGAGCCTAGCATAATAGGAATGCTAGGCTATATAATCTTGAATAAAGTCAGTTTTCTGCTAGCTCCTAAAAAGGGCAAGGGTGGGGAGAGAGAGAGAATGGTGGAAATAAAAGAAATACATAAGAAATAGAATGTCAAACAAGCTTGGCTTACACTAAGTGGATAAAATGAGGGGAGAAATGTATTTAGTAAAAATAAAAACTAGGCTCCCCCAAAAGGCTAGAAAAAGTTAAGTCAATATAATAATTATCTTTGGATGACGAATCTAGATTTTTTTCCTACCTTCTATTTTTCTGCATTAAAGAGATGTACTCAAGAAACAAAATTATGGGTACTATAGCGAGGGCTACATTCAGAAATGAAAGCAAAACTGAATTTGCTAAGCATATTCTATTAATTTGAATTGTTAAGTTTAAAACTGATGAGAAAAGTAGTTTCGTGTGATGGAACTGTTTCTACATCACAGTTGGTGGAAGTTGTATAAATCTATAAGTGGTAAAACTTCCATTTATAACTAAGAAAGAAATCTGCTATAGTGAGATTTTTTTTTTCAAGTGCAAAATATCCTCTTAGAGTTAAAAACAAACACAAACAACTTGTAAGAAACTTGGCCTGGCTAAGCAGTTAGCACAACACATTAGAAAAAGTAGTTTCTGAGATAGCAAAAACATGAGAAGGAATTTTGTTTTCTCTTACCTCAGCAGCTTCAACCTGTTGTTTGATGATGGACGGGTCAATGCCTGGGCTTTCTAAGTCATGGACAATGTCCTGGGTGTCTTTGATGGTGGTAAGGAGAGCTGCCATATCATACCAAAACTTCTCTGCTAGTTCAAGGACATCAAGGAACTTAATTTCTCGCTCTTCAGCCCGAGCTTTGATGTCCTCCCAGAAGAATACCATTTGATCCAATTTGTCCTGGATTTCTGAAGGGGTAAAGAAGAGATATGAACGGGACTTCTCTAAGTACTTGAAATCAGCCTCATCAGAAAATACCATCTAATTCTGACATTTTCACTGAAATTGTATTTTAAAAAGTTAAAAGAATTTTTAATATTCTTTTTAAGAATATTTCTTTGCCTGTGTAATTTTAATATATTAAAGATCATGAAAACTTAGCTTTATTGGAGAAAAATATCCTCTTAAATTTTAGCCTTCTGTCAGCAAAATGATAAGTCCAATAGTTGTGCATCTATTTGACATAATAAACTGAACTGAACTTTTCAAAAAAAAAAAGCTAAGATACATATATCTTTATTTTTATTTTTTTAATTGTTGTGCAAGTACAGTTTTCTGTCCTTTACCCCCATCCCAGCACACCCACCCCAGCCCTCCTCGCCTCCCTCCCGAAGATACATACATCTTAGCGCTATTGTTATTTCTACATTTACATTTCCCACATAAAGAGATCACAGGGGTAATCTGGGAATGAGTTACCATCTAATATAAAGGTGCTGCTTAGATAAAAAACCCCTAACTTATAAAGGGACTGAGATGAAAGCTCTATTTCCAGTGTTCTGTGTTGAACTTGCTGCTTCCCATGGAAAGTGTTATAAAAGGTAGTTATGTTCCACACACTATTGATACTGCAGTTCACTCATATTAGGGGTTAAAGGAGCATTTGTTTCCTGGCCTGGGAATCTAACTACCAATTGTAACCTTGTTTCAATAGAGAGATGTGTCCTGAATTCTAAATGACTTCCAAATGACTTTCTGGAATACTCATTACTTGGGGACCGCCTTCACATTCAATGCAGTACATCTGGTGGGATGCTGGAAGTAACCACAGACTAGAATTTTTTCTATTGGTTCTCTTCAAAAACAATTAGATTCATCAAGCACCTTTTGCAGCCAGGTCTTTGTCAGCTCCCTGAGATCTCCCAATGAGCTCCTCTCCACGGCGCTTTAGGGCCTCAAAGGAAGGCTGAAGTTTTTCTAGCTCCATGGTGGCACTCTTATTGTCACTAATGCACTCTCTGATCTTGTCGACTTCAGCAGGAATCAGTGGTGGCATACGCAGACGAGAGGAGAGATTCTCCAGAGTCTCCAACATGGGTTCAATTTTATCATGGAACTAAATAAATGTCAGACCATTAGCTATCACAGCAATATTGCATCACACTTCTGGGGGAAATGTTGGAGAATAAGGCTAAGGTATAAATCCACTACTCTTTAGGATAATCTGCACATAGCCTATCCTGATGGCTGTTGGGTTAGGCTAAGGAACTGTTTTGGGTGTAGCACACCAGAACTGGCCCATCAGAAGAAAATAAATACTTATTTTAAGAACCAAGAAAATATTAATATACCAGAAATGTGACGAGAAAGGGACAACACTATGAAACTGGTAACAGAGTCACTGTGTCAACATCTCAGATGACAGTTGCATGCAACAGATCAGACCAACAAGTTAGATGCCCTCCACCAACTATGTAAATGGATGGGGAACTCAGTATGCTAAATGACTTGGAGTTCAAAATTATCATAGCATGCAAATTTAATAACCACTGTATGTAACAGAGAGGAAAATGCTGGCATGATGAAAGGTAATTAAGGAAGGCCAAATCTAACCTTATTCTGAAAGAGCAATTACCTGTCCACTTTTCTGGTACTTGAAGTAACATGACTATAATTGTAAAATTTCACTTACAATCTGAAGCAGAGAGAGGAGAACCAGGAGCCAAACAAGTAAGCTTGCCCCTTCTAAAAAAAGCTATCTAAAAGCAACTCTGGATTAATTAGAATTTTAAGTGTCCTACAAGAAACACATGGTGGGATTTCCTTAATAAATAAAATCACTTCCCATCACTCCCTCACTTCTAGGTTCCACCCCAAAAGAAACTGGCATAATAAACTACACTGATAAAACTCCTTTCACTGAAGTAAAGGGAAATTTTCTGACAGGTAATCCTCAATTCTCAGCTTCATAAGAATACCCTAGTCCCAGTGGGGGTGGGAACCTTACCTCTGCAATCTGTAATGGTGGGCGCGGTCAACACAACAATGAAATGTGACGATGTGGGGAAGACAGGAGCAGGCGGCAACAACACAAAGTAACACATTCCACAATGTGAGTGAGAGATGGGACGGAAGGTGGGAGGAAAACTTGAGTAAGTACAAGTATTAACCAAGAATACTGACTAAACATAGGAATAAAATACCCAGACATGACAAAAGTACACTAACAGTAATATATTAGTTCATAAGTATGTAGATACATGCTTTAAACTCCACTGCTGGTGGATTATTTCTCTTTGGCTCTTAACTTCTCTCTCTCCAAGCATCTTTCTTTGAACTAGGAGCTAGCTGGTGGCGTTCTGAGTAAGAGGTCTAGTGTGCTGTCTTCTAAGTCTCAAAAGTAACAGGTCCAGTAGGAATCTGACTTTTCTTTAGGTATTTCTTGCTTCAAGGTGAATTTATCCAGAACTATCCCTTCTAAAGGATCATTGCAATATAGTTTTCAAGGGAACTATTGACAGACAGTATGTACCAACTAAGACACATTTCACCCTCCTTATGGTGCCAGCATACCCATGATCCTGGCAATAAAAATGCAAATTAGCAAAGGTTCCTAGTCTCTGATAATGAATCATCAGCACACTGGTCTAGACAGTCCTGAGCAGGGAGGTGTATCGGCTACAGAAACTCCTTGCTTAGACTAAGGGACAGTTGAAGGCTGTAGGAGTTTAAGACACCCACGTACCTGAGCAGACTGGGAAACAGCCTCGTCCAGAGCCAGGGCCCGCTGGCGCACCTCCTCTTTAATTTGGGCATACATGTTTTCTGCTTTCTGGTATTTTTCTTCCACCATTTCACCCTCTTCAGGGTTTAACTCCTTTAGTTGAGGGCCTATCTTTAGCAGTTTATCAATATGAGGTTTGTGTTCAGCAATGGATTCCCTTAGTTGCTATATAAAAAAATATGGATTAAAATAAGTATTTTGTATCAGTTTACCTGATTAAATACTTTGATCAAAGATCATACCAACTCTGAAACAAATGAACTGAATTACTAAATACCAGTAAGTCCCAGAATTTCATCATTTATGGAGAGGAAATAAAAACACCTAACTCTTGGGCTCTAACACTACCTGATTCTCTTAAGTATGAAAAGCCAATTCAAATATCCCCTCATCCAGGAAGCCCAGGCCACATCCTCTATCTTACCCTCCAATTCATATTTATCCCACCATCTCCTATACTCATAAATGCTTCAATGTACCAATTGTAATCTTCATGGTTCAATATCTATTTTCCTGCCAGACTGAGAGACACTAAGCAGAACAAGCTACAAATAGCAACCTTTCTTCTGGTAACCCAACCAGTCCCTCATTTTACTGCTGGCTACTTCAGGTTTCCATCCTTCCACTTACAGGAATACAGAGATAGGAATAAGTAAAAGCCATAAACCAAATAAAATAAACATTAAAAAGTATCTTTTTAAAGTGGCCATAGCACTTGTTGACACATCTAACCCTAACCCTTTCATCTTACCTACAATGCAACAAATGCTCTCTGCCGTTCCTTCCTGGTTCTCACTCCAGGAGGGGTCTAACCAAATGAAAAGAGCCACCCAACCACACCCAAGTCTGACAACACCCCACTGTCACTGGGAAGATGTTAAATTCCCTTCATAGTTGCTTAGTTCTTTGTTTACTTCTGAAATACCCAAGCTCCTGGTATCTCCATAAACACACTCTTTACTTGAGTCATACTAAAGGACAAAATAATTCAGATATCTATTTTTATTGTGCAAAGAAATTCTAACTGATTAAGAATTCCATAATATAGAACCTGAATAAATTGTGGAGCCCATGTTTAGTTCTGTAATTAAATAAAACCTGGCATGCTCCTTACCCTCATTTCCTCTTGCTGTTGCCTGAGCTGCTCATGATCAATGGCTGGAGGAGGTAACTGTGCTATCAGTGCCCGAGTTTCCTCAATCCAGGGGCTGAGCTCTTCGTAAGTCTCCCAAAACTGGTTCACCAAAACCTGTGCCCGCTCTAGGCGGGCATAACGCTCCGAATTGAGCAGACTAATGGCTTCGTATTGCTGTATTAGAGACTCTGTCTTTTCCTATGAACAATAAAAAGAGTAGGTCTATATATGTTAAGTCTAAAGGAATAAATACTAAAATGTTTAAAAAATATGAACTAACCTATTAAGACTGCAAGTGATTTTTATTTTCTTTATCCTTACTGGAATTTAAAATTTTTCCTATCACACATGTATTATTTGTATAATTTTTTAAACATGAAAGTTGTTTCAAATACAGTAAAACATCGTAAGCACAACACAGCAAAATCAAACTTTCAGTGAATAACCTTTTACAACTTTGGATATAACATTATTATAACAATCAGTTATAAGACTGTTTAAGACTGAACACCTCAGGGGCTATGATGGCGTTTCCCCATCAAGTTTCGCTTGTCTTTTTTTCCTCTGATAAAAAAGTCTCCATGAACAGTATGGAGGGTCCTCAAAAAATTAAAAGATAGAACTGTCTTATGACCCAGCAATGACACTCCTGTGGATTTATCTGAAGAAACCCAAAACACTAATTTGAAAGTATATATGTACCCCTATGTTCACTGTAACATTATGTACAATAGCCAAGATATGGAAGCAGCCCAAGTGCCCACCAATCAATGAGTGGATAAAAAAAAGCTGTCAAACATATATACAATGGAATATTAGTCATAAAAAGGAACAAAATCTTACCATTTGCAACAGCATGGATGGACCTAGAGGGTATCATGCTAAGTGAAATAAGTCAGTCAGAGAAAGACAAACACCAAGTGGTTTCACTTATATGTGCAATCTAGAGAACAATATAAATAAGCAAACAATGTAGAAACAGACTCACAGATTCAGAAAATAGACTGATGGCTGTCAGAGGGGAGGGCGTTTGGGGGACTAGATGAAAAAGGTGAAAGGATTGAGAAGCACAGATTGTTTGTTACAAAATAGTTATGGGAATATAAAATATGCATAGAAAATACATAATACTGCAATAACTATGTATGGTGTCAGGTGGGTTCTGAAAATACTGAGGGGAAAGTATATGATTATCTAACCACTATACTGTACACCTGAAACAAAATAATATTGAATGTAAAAAGTAATGGGAAAAAAAGTCTCTGTTAACCTGGCATTTATGCTCTATATGTTTAGGATGAGTAGTGCAAGTCAACTTAGAAATATTTCTAAGAAAATAATGGTTACCTGTACACTTTACCTGAAAAACAAAACTAGTGTATACACTGACTCTTGGCCAAGCTTTTAGAAATGGATATAATCTTTTAGAAGGACCTGAAGAAAAAATGAATATCTGCATATGATTCTGAAAAAATCTATATAGCTTGAAAGATAACAGCAAAGTCACTCATTCTGGACTGAAGATAAGTGGAAATTTCTGTTTAAAGAAGATGGGTTTGCAATACACTTCACATTATATATACAGTGTGGCTGTTTAGACACTTGTGAACACAGGGTTAGAAGTCTGAATTCCCCAGAACATCCAGCAGTCTTTAATACCATTATTATTAATGGAGGAAAGAAAACTATAACTTCAACTCCTTAAACTGTAACCTCACAGCTGTACTTCTAATTCACCGTAATCAAGACAAGAATAATATGGTGAATAATAAATGCAATTCACCTGTAATACAGCCTTTTGCTCCTCTCCACATGTGCCAAAGATTTCACCCCGATGACTGAAGAGTTCATCCATTGAATCTTTGTGTCGAATGATATCAATGGAGAAAGCCTTTGAGGAAAGTAAACTACAGTTAAGTCAAGAAATAAAAGGATCCTAAGCCTGTGTCAGTGAAAAGTCAGACAAGCCTATGAAAAATTCTTTGCTTTAATAAAATAAAGCCACATCAAAACTTGTTATCGAGTTTGACACTTTGCCTATTCACACATCTGCAACATTAATCTTTAAATAGATTACAAAAAATATCTTCCCTCATGAAAATCATCAGAAAATTATTACCCTTTCTTGGACTAATGAGCCTATTTCTTCCCTTTTCACAAAGCAAGAAAGCTCTTCCTCATCCTAACCAACAATAAAATGAGTCTCTATCCACCACCATGACCTAACATCATTCCGTCTGACTTGGAGTAGCAGTCAGAAACTCTCTCCTTGTCACTCTAAGCTGAGGTGATTATACTAGCTCAGGACACAGTGGACACACCAGTGTTACACTTACCTTCTGTACTTGCAGCTGAGCTGTGGTCTGGTCCTGTTCCAGGCGAATTGGACCCAGGGCCATCAGTTTCCGTTTTGTTTCAGCAACCCAAGCCAGTTCTGCATCAGCAGCTTGCTCATACTAACAGACATCGGAAAAAAGCGAACACATTATATATAGCCAGGGTCTTCCTTCTTAGAATTCATATAAAAATGCAGACAATTTAGAATTGCTTATATGTCAACAAATATGAGTTGATCCTATTTCATCTTCTTTAGAAAGAAGTTACAGAATCCAGTTAGTGGTCCTACACATACAAACAACAATGGAAACTGATGCTCTTAAAGAAATACACTTCTAATCTGTTTTAATAAGGCCGTGCTCTTTCTGCCAGTCCTTCTTTCTACCCATACACTGAACATTAGTTTTAGTCATGTTTAAATATAAACATGGCAGCAGACAGCTAAGTCAAGTTAACTTTGAAGTACTCACTCAGCTGAAGAAGCATAAGACCAAAGAAGATTTAACAGTTATAAAGTAACAGAAAAACTAAGAACAAGTTCTATATGACTGTTGTTTGATCAGGGTCCTTCAATCTTTTATCTTTCCTCTTCAACTATATAAACCTAAACTAGTATTTACAGAGAAAAGAAAACTCCTAAGCGCGATAAACTTTATACTCAATTATCCGGCCAAGATTAGAGATATCAATAAAGACATACTGGAATGCACTTGGAGTCAGAGCAAACTTCTGTGTGGTTCATAAAGCATTTATCACTATGAACTCAAGGAGTCATGTTATATTATTTTTTTATACCATGGCACATTAATAGGGGCATATCCCACTACAAAGAAAAGCAAAAACCTTTTCTCAAGAAAGCTGGAAGGAAAAAACATGGAGGGAAATATGACACCTGTGTTTACTGGGAGGGTTCTATTTTGGATGGCTCTGCTATTTTGGTTGGCATATTTGGTAGTAATTATAGTTCTTGGTCTCTTCCCCTCTTCCACCTAATGCTAAAATGGTTGACTATGTCAAACTAAGATTGTGATAAGCATTTGGACCTTTTGGGTCTAAATATTATCTACTCTCATCACCACCTGCCTCTTAGCAGGGCATTAGTTAAAGAGAGGGCTCACTGACACATCCCCAGGTTCTCTGCTCAAAGGGGTCAAGTACTTTGGGTCAAACCAAAGCCATTCTCATATACCTTTAACCAATCACTTCTTGTCATTGAAATAATTTGTTGCATTGGATTTACCTTGATCTTGTTTTTCCTATTCCTGAGCCTATTATTTATGGGGATCATAGTTTTTTCTCTCGCATACACATCTCCACTGCCAAAAATATTAATGCAGAGGTGTTCATAAACATTACCTGTTGTGACCTCTGAATAGCAGCATCAATTTCATCCACCCTTTGTCCAACAGTGTCGCTGACAAGCTTGTACTGCTCATTGGCATCAGACACGAGTTTATCCAGCCCTTCTCTGGCTCTCCAGGGCACCAGCTCTAAGAGAGCACGGCTCACCTCATTCACTGTGTCCAACACCAGCCTGTGCTCCATGACCTCCTTCTTTAATTCCTAAGGAAGAAAAAAAAGTTTTCAGGCCAGACCCTGCTAAATTAAGCACATCAGCAGCTACAGTGGCTGGAAAGTGGTATCTCTGCCACACATCCCAGCAGGGCTTTGACCTCCTTCCTCTACTTATTTTTTTCTTGCCTTAGATTTAAAAAAAAAAAAATCATTCCAAGCTTGACTTTAGCTTAGCTACTGTTTAGAACTGTCTGCAAATATTTTTGAAAGATTTTATTTATTTTTAGAGAGAGGGGAAGGGAGGGAGAAAGAAAAGGAGCAAAACATCAATGTGCAAGAGAAACATTGATCAGCTGCCTCTTGAATGCCTCCAACTGGGGGACCTGGCTGGCAACCCAGGCATGTGCCCTGACCGAAAATTGAATGGATGACCTTTTGGTTTGTAGGACAACGCCCAACCCACTGAGCCACACCAGTCAGGGCTGTGAGACTTCTTGAGCCAGAGACTGTCTCTGTGTAAAATAAATAGTGCTTCTTTTTTCTCCTTACTTCAACAGAAATGATAAACAGTGCTTTATCCTTAGGCATTTAACTCAGTGAGTACCTACTTCTATGCATCCAGAACTGTACTAGATCCTGCAGGAGAGTCAAGTACTATTAACATGAAGTACTCTTTAGAGAATGAATCACAAAAGCAAATTCTAAAATGTTATACAAAGTTCCTAGGGATTTGAGACTCAATCTTTTTTCTTTTTTAGACCATAACAAGTGGTTTTATATTGGTCTGTCTTTATGTCCAATCTTACTGTCCATGGTAAACAAGAAAGGGGGCAGGCAGAAATTTTTGGTTTCAATTTAAGGTAGAGAGATAGTGATGAAACTTAAGAATTTAAACTTAAGAATTCTAAGAGGAAAACTTTTTTCCTTCTACAGTATGAAATGACAGCTTACCTTCTGTCTTTGCTGAAACTGGGGTATTTGTTCCCCTGCGGGAGACTGTCCTCCACTGGCTGCCAGCTCCTCCTCCACCTCCCTCAGCCACCCGGTCAGTTCCTCATAAGTAGACTGGAACTTGGTGGCCAGCTGCCGGGCTTGCTCTAAAGTTCGGAGAGCCTTGGAGCTAGTGACTGTGATGTCTGCATAGCGAGTCTTTATTCCATCCAGTTTCTCTTGGATAAGCAAAACCTCTTCACCTATGGGAGACCGCTCACAATTATTCACATTTAAGAGAACATGGGGGAGTCCCCTTTTGGGAACAAATTAGTTCCTTAATCCCCCCTTTCTTCAAATCAAAGCTTACATTTCATAGATGCTCTCACCCTAGGATAGTAATTTTACCTAGCATCCCATGCTGAGGGAGGAGGGAAATAAACCTTTTAATCAATAAAAGAAGTTACTTCTCAGATTATTAAGATCTGAGTTCAACGACAGGTGTTCTAGATGTTCCCAGGACCTTTCAGTGAATGCTGGCTTTCAACATATTGGAGGGTAGGGGGAGTCACCATCGATAACCAGATGTGAGACAACACAGTCTTAGTTTCTTTCTTTCCTTTTTTTTTTTTTAAGATTTTATTTATTTATTTTTAGAGCGAGAAGGGAGGGAGATAGAGAGAGAGAAACATCAATGTGCTGTTGCTGGGGGTTATAGCCTGCAACCCAGGCATATACCCTGGCTGGGAATCGAACCTGCGACACTTTGGTTCGCAGCCCGCACTCAATCCACTGAGCTACGCCAGCCAGGGCTAACACAGTCTTAGTTTCAAAAGGTTTAGCAGGAAATAGGACCTAGGCTGTTGGTGGGGGAGTGGGTGGCAGGGAGGCATGGTAACATAATCAGTGAATACTAGGCTTCTGTAACCAAAGAGAAGTGGCTAATGTAGGGTGCTTATTTCCTTGGATATGTGATTGTCTATGCATGTATAGAAGTGCTAAGAGATGCACTTTTCAAAGTACCTGTGGTTTGTTTTAGAAGAGCCTGACCGTTTTTAATAGCTTGATCTACATTCTTCTTTCTATTAACAATTTCTTCATTTAAAGCCTGAAAGAAAAGAATACTATTAATCCTAAAACTATGGCAAGACAAGGGGAAAGAAATGAGACCTTTAAGCGATGAAATTTAAAGGAGATGAATAGCAGTTCAGTTTAAACATCAGATATTTGAGTCCTTCATTATCTCTTTGGTTACATCTTTAATTACTCAAAATAATTAAATGAGATACTCACAGACAAACTTCCCTTTGCATTGGATGAGAAGTTTTAGGATTAAATACATTTTGCCAATTTACTGGTACTAAACCTGAACCCCAGAAAGGCAGAATAGAATTCGGCAAAAATACTATGTCCAAAACAAAGAAGACAGAAATTTCAAAAGAAGAAAGTCAGCACGAAACAAGCAGATTTAAATCCTGGTTAAAAACTCTCAATACTGGAAATCAATGAAGTAGAAGAAAGTCAGATTACCAAAAATGACAACAAAAACTACCCTGCTTTGCCTGTTTTTACCATCCAAAAAGAAATCTCATAAAATAAAATTTAACGAATTTCATTTGATGAAATGAAAATGCAAATTATTCTAAGATGATGTAGAACCCCTGGAATGTGAGCATATACGTTCTAGAAATATGTAAACAGTTATAGGTATATGATCAAACCCTGGGAACTATTTAGGCAACCTGGTTTTATGAAAGCTTCTGTTCAGATGGAAACTGAGTGATGTATTACTTAGTAATGTAAAACCTGAGTTGGAATTGAGATGGCCCCTCACTACACTCTGGATCATCTTTGATTCAGTGTGTTAAGTACAAGCATTTCCAAGGACTCATCAGAAAATCGATTAGTTCTCAGCAATAAGTCTGTAAGTACGCACCTATGTATAAAGTTGAAATGTTAGGAATAAAAAAGAAATGAAGAGAGAAATGTGAACAAAATTACAAAATATAACCAGTAAGAATGGAAAACATGAATACCAGGTGGTCAGCATGCTGTTTCTGCAGGACATCCTGTCTGTAATCCTTTACGAACACTGAACTGAGCTTGTCCTCAACCTCAGCCAGCCAGTTGAGCACCTCCACCTCATCCTCCCCGAACAGTCTAGCATTAAACAGTGCTTGTTCAAGCAGGGCTGCTTTCCGACAGCACCGGTCTTGAATCTCACTGTATCGGGCCTGCAATGAGTCTAGCTTTTCTGAGAGCACACCCTGTTCTGCAGAGCACGTCAGGGAGGAGAGGGACTGCCCAATTTTGACTGCCTGGTGCACATCTGCTGCATGGCTTTCTATTTCCTCCTCCAGGGCCTGGAAATCCAGATGGAAAAAATGAATAACAGAAACAAAATAAATGAAAAGTAAACATGAAACAATGAATAACAAGTGATGTAATAAATTAAATAATAATGCAAAAAGTTTACCTATAAAGGGCAAAAAGAACACAAGTATTTTTCTGATGGTAGTCTATTTATTAGTCGATATTTATCAAAGATGAGACTACTCTAGTTAATAATTTGAGCATGCTTTAAACTTTAACCCCCACCGCCCCTTAACACATCTTCTAGCATGTTGCAGGCAATTTTCTAATTTCCAGGATTTCAGATCCCAGTTCTTTGCTTTCATTTATTGCAACTACTTCCTACCTTGTGCCGAATGATCTGCTGCTGTATTTTAGCAGTCTGAGTGCCAACAGGTTCTGAGTTAGCAAGCTTTTTCTCTGTGACAGATAAGAAGTCAGAAATAGGCTCAGCTGTCTCATGGAATTGTTTGGCCAGAACCAGGATATCTTCCAGCTGTTTTTGCCTACACAAATATACAAAAAAAGCTGTTAAGGCAAAAAGTCACATTAAGACAGATAACAGCCCTGGATGGTGTGGCTCAGTGAACTGAGTGCCAGCCTGTGAACCAAAGAGTTGCTGGTTCGATTCCCATCCTAGGGCACATGCCTGGGTTGCAGGCCAGGTCCCCACCAAGGGGTGTGGGAGAGGCAACCACACATTGGTGTTTCTCCTTCCCTTCCCCTCTCAAAAAATAAATAAAATCTTAAAAAAAAACCCCACAGATAACACTACTATAGTCAGTGAAAGATCACTATCGACCAGGTACATTTTAAGTATCAACAGTAAACAGAACACACATATATATATAGCACTTTGCTGTTTTAGAGGTTTTCATGAACATTACATTATTTTGATTTTGTTATAACTTTGCAGTGTAGGCAGAATAATCATCCCACTACTACAAAAGGTAACTGACCCTAAAGGCCAAAAGACAAGTTTGTCCAAGGGGCCTGGTGAGCAGAAATAGTACAATGAGGATGAGAATCAGACCTTCTAATGCTCTTTCTCCTATGGAATGTAGTTTATGCATCACCTGAACACGAGACCAAAATAAAGTTTAAAGGAGTAAAAAAAATCATCAGTCCTCATTTTTTTTTCTGTCACCTCCACTTGTGAATGAAGAGAAGAGAGCATTTGAAAAGAATAGGCAGACTATACACTAGAACACCCTTTCCATCTCTCTAAATCCAGTAAGGCTTCTAGTAATGTCAAGCCCCAGACCGTAACTTTGAATCCAGATTTAGGGCAAAAAAATGACCTCAGACTAGAGCTAAATCTGCCAACACAAACAGCAGAACTATGGACTTTATAGCTTAATGTAAAATCCATACTAAGCCTAGATTTCAAGTTCTCTATAGATTAAATACAGCAGATTACAAAGGGGAGAGGAAGCCTGAATGTTGGAGAGAGTCTAATAAGAAAAACCACCACAGACTTCCGGCCAAGATGGAGGCATAGGCAGACACGCTGTGCCTCCTCGCACAACCAAAAGAGGGTCAGCAACAATTTAGAAACAAGATAACAATCAGATCTGACAGACAATTGAACTGTATGGAAGTTGGACAACCAAGGAGTTAAAATATACACATTCATCCAGACCGGTAGGAAGGGTGGAGTCCGGCAGCCCAGGGGAGAGGGGTCGTGGCACAAAAAGTGGTGGCACCGGGTGCGTAAGGCATCCTGGGTGCAAGACTGCAGCGGGAGGACCCTGGGTGCACAGGTGACTGGCATACCCAGCAAGGTGGCAACTGTGAAACAAGGCACTGTGTGCAAGGTGCCTGGCTGTCCGGGCAGTCCCACATTCTCACATAGATAAACCAAGCAAAATTGGGCAGTGAGACTGATCACACAACCCAGGGTCCCAGCACCCAGAAACAGAACCTCGGGACACTGATTGGAAACACCCGTGGGGGTTAAGGCACAGGGAGAGACTCCCAGCCTCACAGGAAAGCGAATTGGAGAAACCCACGGGGTCCTAGAACGTGCACAAACCCACCCACACGGGAATTATCACCAGAAAGGCCCAGTTAGCTTGGGGGAAGTGGCAGAAGGGACGGAAATCTGAGGCAGAGAGAAGCAAGAGCCATTGTTCCCTCTTGGACCCCACCCCCACATACAACGTCACAACCCAGCGACTGGGCTGCCCTGCCCTGGTGAAAACCTAAGGCTCTGCCCCTCATACCTACCAGGCTCGACCAGACCAACTCCCCCCGAAAAAGGCCTGAAGGGAAGATCAGATCAAAGCTCCACAGCAAATACAACTAAGCGATGAAGATATAGCCAGCCTGCCCATCAGATGCACAGTTCAAAGCACTGGTGATCAGGATGCTCACAGAATTGGTTGAATTTAGTCACAAATTAGATGAAAAAATGAAGGCTACGACAAATGAAATGAAGGAAAGTGCACAGGAAACCAATAGTGATGGGAAGGAAACTGGGACTCAAATCAATAGAGTGGGCCAGAAGGAAGGAAGAAACAACCAAACAGAAAAGAATGAAGAAATTTAAAAAAATGAGGACAGGCTTAGGAACCTCCAGGACATCTTTAAACATTCCAACATCTGAATTATAGGGGTACCAGAAGGGGAAGAGGAAGAGCCACAAGTGGAAAACTTATGTGAACAAATAATAAAGCAGAAATTCCCCAATCTGGCAAAGGAAATAGACTTCCAGGAAGTCCAGGAGGCTCAGAGAGTCCCAAAGAAGCTGGACTCAAGGAAGCACACACCAAGGCACATCATAATTACATTAGCCAAGGTAAAAATAAAGGAGAGAATCCTAGAAGCAGCAAGAGATAAGAGGACAGTAACCTACAAAGGAGTTCCCATCAGACTGTCAGCTGATTTCTCAACAGAGACCTTGCAGGCAAGAAGGGACTGGAAAGAAGTGTTCCAAGTCATGAAAGACAAGGACCTATATCCCAGATTACTCTATCCAGCAAAGCTTTCATTTAGAATGGAAGGGCAGATAAAGCGCTTCTCAGATAAGGTCAAGTTAAAGGAGTTCATCATCACCAAGCCCTTATTTTATGAAATGTTAAAGGGACTTATCTAAGAAAAAGAAGATAAAAAACATGTATAGTAAAATGACAGCAAACTCACAATTATGAACCACGCCTAAAACAAAAACAAAAACAAACTAAGCAATCAACTAGAACAGGAACAGAACCACAGAAGTGGAGATCACATGGAGGGTTAGCAACAGGGAAGGAGGAGGAGAAAGGGGGAAAAGATACAGAGAATAAGTAGCACAGACAGTAGGTAGAAAACAGACGGGGAGGGTAAGAACACTATGGGAAATGTAGAAGGTAAAGAACTTATGACACATGGACATGAACTAAAGGGGAGGAATGTGGGTGGGAGAGGGTATGCAGGGTGGAGGGGCGTGAAGGGGGGAAATGGGACAACTGTACTAGCATAATCAATAAAATATATTTAAGAAGAAGAAAAACAACCA
Source organism: Phyllostomus discolor (assembly GCF_004126475.2). Classification (NCBI taxonomy): domain Eukaryota; kingdom Metazoa; phylum Chordata; class Mammalia; order Chiroptera; family Phyllostomidae; genus Phyllostomus; species Phyllostomus discolor. Next base: position 26,327,558 of record NC_040907.2, on the reverse strand, counting down.
TAGAGAACACTATTAGTACACAGATTAATAATAAAGGTCTTGATGATTACTTTGAATCATTAAGAATAGACTATACGCTAGGTCACTTAAAAAGGCCCAGGGGTATAGGATGCACTTTACTTCAGCAAACCTTTACTGAACAGATGCTTTGCACCAGGCCCTATGGACAAACTTAAAAAAAAAAATGGTTCTTAGAGAGAGAGAAAAAGAAAGGGAGAGGGAAACAGGGAGGGATGGAGGGAAGGAGGGCAGGAAGGAGGGAGGGAGGGAATGAAGAGTAAGGGAGTAGGACGGGGAGAGAGAGATTTGTTGTTCTACTCATTGATGCATTCATTGGTTTCTTCTTGTCTATGCCCTGACCAGAGATCAAACCTATAACCTTGGTGTATCAGGGCAATGTTCTAACCAACTAAGCTACCCAACCAGGGCCTGGACAGACGTTTTTTTTTTTTTTAAAGATTTTATTTATTTATTTTTAGAGAGGGAAGGGAGGGGGGGGGAGACAGAGAGAGAGAGGGAGGGAGGGAGGGAGGGAGGGGAGGGAGAAACATCAATGTGCGGTTGCTGGGGGTTATGGCCTGCAAACCAGGAATGTACCCTGGCTGGGAATCGAACCTGGGACACTTTGATTCCCAGCCCGCGCTCAATCCACAGAGCTACGCCAGCCAGGGCTCAGACTTATTTTTATTAAGAAATGATCTAAATATAAAGATTTGCCATTTTAATTATCTGGAAATCCAATTATGTTTGAATATAAAGGAAAATATTTTTAGATGCCATTTTTAAGCGTCAATGTGAAGTATAGAATTTCCCTTTCTTAATTTTGTTATGCAAGCCTTCAAAATATATCTTTAATTAATACACCTAAACACATTATTTTAAAGATTAATATTAAAACAGAATTTCATTAAAAAATTACCCCTAATTTCTATGCCTTTCTGACTTATCTCTAATTTTGGAATCTGAAAGTTTGAAGGACTCAATGTGTAGAGATCTTAGGGTAGACAAAGGGAATACTGTATTTTGCTGTGTATAATGCAAAATGTGCACTATTTTGCCCATATTTTTGAGAAAAAAGGATGTGCACTATGTACGGTTAGCACCTGAAACACCTTGTATTTGTTGTGTTTTGTGATTATTTGTTACATAAAATTTCTTGTACCATAATATTACAAATAAATGCTAAGATTTTTTATGATACAAAAAACAAGTATCTAAATATAAATAAATAAAAAATTTGAATTAAAAAAATCAAAACAAAAGATTTTTTTCCTGAGAGTTTGGGACAAAAATGTGGGTGTGCATTTATATGGCAAAATACGATAGCTAAAATAATTTAGAGGCAGCAAAATCCAGTATTAAAAATTTAAATAAAAGTCTTTAGAATATCTGTAACAAATGAAGCTGCTCTTGGCATTTTTTCTTTAATGTAATGGCCTAGAAACTATGTTAGGCTAGGAGGATGAACAGGGTAGGGTAAAAGAATGTAAGTCATAAAAAGATACATTAGCAACAAATCATGACTTTAACAAGCTTATGGACCAGGGAGGTAAGTACTACATAAAATAATGATCATAACACAAGGTATTGCCGAAAGGTTATGGCAGTTAGGAGGAAGGTGAGGTTATTTTATACTTGGGGAATAAAGACAAGCTTCATAGAAGAAGAGAAAATGGCCAAGAGTATTTCATGGAAGATGCAATGCCATCAAGCAAAGACAGAATTAGTAAACTGACAGGAGACTTTGAAGAACAAAATATGATTTTCTTTTTTAATATATGAACTGAGAATAGTGGAAACTAAGAAAGGTAGGTTAAGGCCAAATAGTAGAAATCTTTGAATGTTGTCAGTTTAGATTTTATTTATAGGCAACAGGGAGTCATTAAAATGGTCTTCGAGCATGCAATGTGGCAAAGGCCTGAGGGTAAGTGGCAATAGAGTGATGAGTGATGAGTGATTACTTAGAAAGCTACCTCAGATGCACTACCTCACGTGAACTAGCCCAAGTGAGAACCTCTAAGTCATGAACTGAGGTAGGTGAGTGGGGAGACACTGCAGAAGTACAATGTACAGAATTTAGCATACTGGTAGATAGATGTGAGACACAAAGTTGGGGCAGGAGGGAAGGGCAACAATGGCATTGAGGTTTTAAGCCTAGGTAACTAGAAGGTTAATGGCAATATTATTGGAAATGGACAGGGAGAGAAGAAAAGCAGTGAAAACTAAGTTGAACTTTGCAACTCAGATAAGAAATAAGTAAGCCATGAGCAAGTGGGAGGAAAGAGACTGAAGAGGAAGTTATTTGAAGACTGCCATTGGCTACCTAGACAACTGAAGGACTACAATAATAAGTGATCAACTCTACTACTCCCATACTGATTTCTGAGTGGCATTTATTAAAACTGGGGACTATACAGGAGGCTAAAGGTAAAGATATCCATGTGACTTATTAAGCTCAAGTGACATTGGGGTAACTTATAGCTATGGAAAAAGCAAGCACTGCCTTGGAGGACAGAAGTATACTGGCTTCTTTTGGCCATTTATTGAAGAAAGTAAAGTTTGTGTATTTTTTGAATGCACAAATATTTAGCAGAACTACAGACTAGCTCCTTGATGAAAAAGTATCTAGTATTAGAATAAGTGGACAGAAATGAAATATAAATTTCAACCCCAAGTTATCAAAAACATTATTTATAAATATGAAGGGAAAAAACTCTGTTTCAAACACTCAGAAATAACTGGCTGGATTGTAGGAGTCTGTGTCTTGTTTGGAACCATGATTATTTTGCAGCAGAATAACACAGAGCAATCAGTCTTCTAGTTCTCAGGAATTTATGGAGGAGCTGAGGCTCATTTCCTGGGAGTTATTCTGGTTATGAAGATCATTTCTAAGAATGTATCCCTCTTCAAGATAAAAGCCATTGAACACCTTCCAAAGCACTGTACGGAGCATATAGGAGCTTTTAGGGCACCTCAGGCATAGCAAATCAAAGCAGGACACAACAAACCTTTTCTGACCCATCCTCAAAACCCTTTTGTCCTTACCTGGCTGCTGCCTTGCTGAGTAGTCCAGTCCATCTGCTTTCCAGACTCTCCAACTGTCCAGTGATTTTCTCTCTATCAGCCAGCTCAGCTGACTGAGCTATTCTGCCTCCTTCTGCTTGAAGCATGTCTACCGTGGCCTTTCGATCATCTAGGAGTCGCTGGAGCAACTATTGTTCACATGTTCAAAGAGAATGAAAAGTGGTAACAGAGGGTCACTTCAAAATTTGAAATAAGGATAAAAAAAACAAACAAAACAAAACAAAAAAAACCCAATCTCCACCTTACCAAATCCTAAGCTTAACTAACAGAAGTTTTTTTTCCACTTTGAGGCAAAAATATAAGATATATAGCATAGTTCCTATCATCCACATAAATGTTTCATATACTTGTTTTTTTTTTAAAGATTTTTTTTGTTTTTAGAGGGGGAAGGGAGGCAAAAAAAAAAAAAAGGAAAGAAACATCCAATGGTTGCCTTTCTGTGGCTTGTTGTATGCGCCCCAACTGGGGACTGAACCCACAACTCAAGCATGTACCCTGACAAGGAATCAAAGTGGACACCTTTCACTTTGCAGGACAATGACCAACCAACCAAGCCACACCAGGCAGGGACATACACTTGTTTTTAAACAGAGAATTGATTGCGATTACAATTGATTGATGGCTAACAGTAAATTTATTTTGAACCAGGAGAAAAATGCACTGGAATGAAAATAAAAAACCTGTATTTAGATAGCACCTTATACATAATATATACATTTAGAATACTGCTGATCCTGAAAACACCAGAAACCTTTTAAGTAAAGCTGTGACTGAAACATTGAAATAGGATACATGAACAAGTAAAATTGTTCAGTCTAATACATGCCACAGCAAGCCAGCACATTAAAGTAAGATGGTAAAAATAAATTTCTGTCTGTCTTTTCAGGATCACACAAAGTATGTGAGGATTCTACTAAACCTCCTGAACATGCTCCTTAAACTATAAGCAAATGTGTTGCCTGCCATTCCCTGCGGCTGTTACAGTTCACTGTCCCAACATTCTCACTTACCTTCTGTTCTTGGATCTGTGCTTTCACCACCTTATACTCAGCAGATGGAGGTTTCTGATTGGCTATGAGCTCCTCAGTGTCTGCCAACCAGCTGAGCAATGGCTCCAAGGCATCTTGAAACTTCCCACAATGCAACAAAGCCTCCTGTAGTTGTGCAATTCTTTGTGCAACCTGTATCAGACACAGAGGTTCATTATAAGCAAAGAGCTTTTTAAATTACTACTGACCTCTTTTAGTAACTACAGATTGCAACTGCTACATTTTCATTTACATTCAGGAAAACCTTAGATTTAGATGTCTCTTTGCCTTTCATTCCCAGTATGCCTGTTATCCCCTGCAGCTCCCCCACCGCCACCACTTACCTTTTTATTCAGTGTGTTCCATCGAGCATTGATCTCTTCCATGTCATGTTCCAAACCCTGTACATCACAGTTTTTTCCAGCACTCTGAATCAATCCCTGGCCAAGTCCATTCACCTGCTGTAATTTCATCTGAAGAGGATCCACCTGTTCTTTCTGAAACATCTAGATAATTGTAAGCCAAAGAAGATTTAATCTAGAGGAATCAGACCTTCTATACCACACAGTGACAGGTTATTTTAACAAAGAGGGCAGGAATAAAAAGTGAAAACAAGCCATTTTTACAAGGAACTATCAAGGAAATGTGGTTTCATATTTCAACAGCCTCTTTTTTTTTTTAAGATTTTATTTATTTATTTTTAGGGAGGGGGGGGGGGGGGGGAGAGAGAGAGAGAGAGAGAGAGAGGGAGGGAGGGAGGGAGAGAGAAACATCAATGTGCGTTTGCTGGGGGTTATGGCCTGCAACCCAGAAATGTACCCTGGCTGAGAATCGAACCTGGGACACTTTGGTTCCCAGCCCATGCTCAATCCACTGAGCTACGCCAGCCAGGGCTCAACAGCCTCTTATTGACAACTAATTACAGAGAATATGGCACTACTTAGGTCTTTAACCCAATCGATGACTTACTGTTTTTAAAAAGAATCTGTTTGCTTAATTTTTAATGCAAAAATCTACAGAGAGAAGCATCAGCCTTGAGATATCATAGAAGTAAATGTGATATATGTATGTAAATCCAAAAAGGGAAGATGATACCAAATGACTACTAGTTAAGATTAAAAATACCTTGGGGAATAGCTTTAAGTGACCACCGATATATGCAATACTCTTCTCTGACTAGGACTAATAAACTCAATTAGCCAAAACACATTAACAGTATGAAAAATGCCAACCACATAGCTTAATCCCCCTGTGGCTATTTAACTCCATTCTATTCCAGGGCCACAGACCACACACAATAATCTTGAAACAGTCTTCTCTGATTACAAAGGGAAATGGGCCAATAATACTGGGAAATGTCCTTAACAACTTCAGACACGTAACTCTGAGGAAGATGCAGATACACATAAAGTACTTAAGAAAATGAAACTATACATCCATGTTCACCACAAAACAACAGAACTTTAAAACAATGTGAACAAGTGTAACAAGCAATGTGTGTTTCTACCGCAGTTAAGCTCCATTGTGACGTAGACATTTCTAAAGGAAACAAGGAGAGCCACTACTTTTGCTACTCTGAGGAAAAGAGTGAAATAAATATTGTCGCTAATATCAGATTCCTTTCAATCATCACACTAATCTGGATATTTTTTCATTCTTATTTCTTCCATAAAAAGTTCCTTCAGTTCCTGTGAGACAATTAAGATGGAAGGATGACAGAAAATAGAAGACAAAAATAAATGTAAATTTTTCTGTTAAAGATTGGTTAAGATTAATTTTGGCCTATATGAAACCACAGATCACACCAGGATTAGGAAACTGATTGTAGAAAGAAAGTTGATGGGTGGGTGGGCTGTAATGGGAGTGGAGGGCTGAAAACTGTACTTGAACAATGATTAAAATAAAAGAAAAGAAAAGAAAAGAAAGAAAATTGGATAAGTGAGTCACCAGGGAGGAAAAGCCCTAGGGAACACTAAAAAGGGAAGGTTACAAAGGTAATTACCAGTGGGCTTCATTTTATACTGTAATTTGATTACACCATATTTTGTTAGGCAACACAACAAGGCAGTTCAGCTAAAAATGACAAGTTCCCCACAACAACATGGTTCCCAGAAAAAGCAAGTGCTATGATTCCATTTTGTATTGAAGTTGTTTTCACTGAAGAAAAATCAGAGCAAAGGGAGAAAAAAAGAACAGAACAAAATACAACTTCCATGTTTTAAGTTGCCTGGATGCAATAAAGTGGTGGTGGGGGTTGGAAAAGCAAAGAAAGCAGAAAGACAAAAGTACAGAGGAAGAAGTCAAGTGCAAGAGCTCCCCCTTTTACCCACAATCAAATCCTGTCTCATACTATGAGTGACATTGACATTCTTTCTGTGCTAACATGGTAGCCAGCAACTCCATGTGGCTATTTCATTTAACTAAAATTCAGTTCCTCAGCCACACTACATTTCATGTGAGCAACAGCCACATGTGGCCACTGCTTATTGTACTAAGCACAGATAGAGGATATAACTACCTGGGCAAGAAACTCTATTACAGAGGTGTCAGACTCATTTCCACTGGGGGCCGCATCAGCCCACATTGCAGTTGCCTTCAAAGGGCTGAATGTAATTTCCACTCCTTAACAGTTAAGGAGTAGTTACATTTATACAGTCCTAAAGTTATTTCAGCCCTTTGAAGGCAACCTTGAGGCTTATGTGGCTGGCCCCTGGTAGAAATAAGTTTGACACCCCTGCTCTATTGGATAGCAATGTAAATGTCACAGAAAAGTAAATATTTAAATATCTTAATCTCTTCCATATAAGAGAGCTAATTCTTTTTTTAAAAATTTGAACTTCATGAACATTTTCCATAGAAGCATCAGCTTTCTTCCTTCATTTCCCACCTCCTCTCTATGGATTGTGTTGATGCGGTATGGGTATTATTCTCATCTTTTTTCATAAGGTTAAAAATATGAAAGCACCTCTAAGTAAATGCTATCTAAATACTTATTTCGAACACAAGTGAACAGGATGTTAAAGAAAGTAAATTTGAAAACACTTGCTCCCTTCTCTCAACTCCCAAATAAAGCTGTTTTGCCAACCCGGTGCTTTAAGACTTTAAAATTCTTACTCCTTAGTATCTCAATTGGGCTGTGCCATGTTATTAACTAAGCAGGCTGGTAGACATTTCCCAGAGCAAACATTAGTAAAAATTACTGCAAGGATGTAAGATACAATAAGGACATAAAACAGAAAATTTCCCAAAGAACATCTTAAACCACTTTTATCTTTGGTAATACCATATTCTCTTAGTTTCCATCCTGACTGATCCTTTCTGATGTCCTTTGTGCTCTTCCAGACCTCCAAATGTTAAGTGCCCTGGGCCTCTTATTCTATATTCTTCTAGGCAATTCTATTCATTCTTGTGGCTTTGAATATTCACCATGATAAATGCTTATGACTTTAAAACTGTATATCCAACAGACTCCTTAATATTGTCATACAAATGAACCACAGGCATTTTGAACCTAACCAATCTAAAACTGAATAGCACTTCCTACTTTCCTCTCCTGACCAAATCCGTTCTTCCCCAAACCACCAATTTACTACTGTCCCCATCTAGTCAGTTGTGTAAGCTAGAAATGAGAAACATCCTTGGTATCTCCTCAGGTCTTGTTGATTCTACCTCCAAAATATATCTTAAATCCACCCAACTGTCTTCACATCTAGTTACCTCTCTTTAGTCCAAGCAACCTGTATAACTGCAGTAGCCTAGCAGGTCTCTCTATTCTGTCCTTGATCTTAAATCTGTTCTACACATTGTAGCCAGCATGATTTTTTTTTAAATTGCAACACCATTCAGTGTTTTCTGTATTATGCCAATAATCTATATACTACAAACTAATAAAATATAAAACAAAAGAAATCTGAGATTTATAAACCCCAAATAACATTGAGAATGTTTACTCTTAGTGTGGAGCGGTTTGCTCCAGCTTTAAACTGAGAGTAATCTTTTATTTTATGAAAGATTTTATTTATTTATTTTTAGAGAGAGGGGAATGGAGGGAGAGAAACATCAATGTGAGAGAGAACAGTAAGTGGTTTGCCTCTCACAACTGAGGACAAACTGAGGACAAACCTGCTCCAACTGAGGACAAAACCTGCATCCAGCATGCTGCCTGACCAGGAATCAAACCAGCGCCTTTCACTTTGAGCAATGATGCTCAACCTACTGATCCACACTGGTCATGGCAACAGAGAGTGATTTTAAAAATGTAAATGAACTCATGGAACCCATCTACCTTCTGGAGAGCAAGTGGTTGGTGGACTCTATGGTGTCCTGAACAGAAAGCAGGGTCATACCTTGAGGAATTCCAGGTGGCGGGCACCCCTATGTTTGTGGTAAAGGCTTACTTGCCCATTAGTGGGTTCTTTGGCTTCACCAATGACCTGAAGTCCACCATGGGTGACCAGGCTTTCCCTCAGTGCAGTTTGACCACTGGCAGATCCTGCCTAGAGACCCCTTCCACAACACTAGTCCCCCAGCCAGGTGGTGGCCAAGACATGACATGCAAAGACCTAAAGGAAGGCATCCCGCCCTGGACAACATCCTGGACAAATGTAGGTGTTCTCCCTGCAGCCTGCCACCCACTGGCTCACAATCAACCACAACAAGCACTCGTTCTCAACACCGCAAGACTGTCCAGACACAGGGCTGCTTCCTGGCAGGTTCTGGGGGCCACTCTGTGCCATCATTCATCATGAACACTTGAGGCTATTTCTATATTTATTTGAAGATTTCAGAGTCAACAGAAATACCCTGGCTGCAGGGACTTATTTGGCTGGTGGGGGACGTGGGATGAGACATCAATACTTTTTTCTTCTTCTTCCCATTTGAGGGAAATGCAAATGTCCTCCCCCCCCCCCCCCCCCCCGCCATTAAATGTATTAAGAGGTTTATTTGAGTAAACAGTCTGCAGTGAATTTCCCAAGAAAGGGGGAAGGAACAAGCAGGTAGACATTTGTTTGGACAGAAGCTAGAAGGCAGGAAATATTGTACTATGTCACCATGAGCACTTCCAGCTGTGTTAGTGCCACTGGAGTAATAAATCTGAGTATGGTGGTAGGAAAAAAAAAATAAATGAAATCATTTCACTCACCCATTTAAAATCTCCCAATAACCTCTCATGGTTTTTAAGGTACAGATGTTTTTGAGGATGTCTTTGCAGTCCCTGCCTCATGTTGCCCCCGCCAACCTCTCTAGATTCACTTCAAGGCACTCTTCTGGAATCTATGTCCACTGTGGTCTAGCCACTTGGTCTTTTAATTCTAACATGACAGGTTTTTCCCAGCTTCCATTTCCTCTGTCTGGGATGCTCTTCCCTCTCCTTGCCCAAGTAACTACTATTTATCCTTCAGATTTAGTTTTAAAATCCCTTCTGTGACACCACAATTGAAATTAAATACCTTATTTCTTATCATAGTCTTTATTTTTATTTAAAGCATCTGCCACAACTTGTAGCTATGTAGTTGCGTAATTTTTGCTTAATGTCTGCCTCCCCCACTGTAGTATAAGCTCCACAAAGGCAGGGACCATGTCAGCTCTATTCACTGTAGGATCCCCAGTACTACCTGGAACAGAGCAGGTATGCAATAAATATTTATCCACTGAATAAATGAATCACTATATAGAAATGGTGCTAGGAAAAGCAAACAAATCCAAGAAGGTTTTGCTAATCAGCTAAGCATTGAAACACTGAACTGAGATTATGAGGCTCTCCAGTTTTTGCCTGAAAACTTTTGGGGCAAATTTTAATTTTATAGAACCCTTATTTTATATAAATGGTTTTTCTCTTCCTTAGTGGTTGGAAATAAGAATAAGGAAGGCTACAAATAAGAAAAGCATTTAAATAACCACAGATTGCTCTCAGTGGGCCTAGATTCCACTGTAGAGATAGCAAATAAATTCTCACATTTTACTTCTGTGAAACTCTCATTGTTATTAGAAAGCTTGTATCTATTTAAAACATGTATACATGTGTACATTTGTGTATATATACACACACAGATGCTCTAAAAGAATTCACTCTAAATCATTCTGGATATGACCACTTGTTGAGTTCTAAGTGTTTATGTATAAAAATGGAAGGTTTGATTGCTTCTAGAAACCCTTTAGGAAGATATGAAATCCATCTATTTTTCATCTTGGAAATTTTTTTCAACAATTTAGCAAAATTTCTATACTATTACCTCCATAATCATGTGTATGTTTGTTTTTTAAAGATTTTATTTATTTATTTTTAGAGAGGGAAGGGAGGGAGAAAGAGAGAGCAAGAACCATCAGTGTGCGGTTGCTGGGGGTCATGGCCTGCAACCCAAGCAAGTACCCTGGAATGGGAATCGAACCTGCGACACTTTGGTTCGCAGCCCGCGCTCAATCCACTGAGCTACACCAGCCAGGGCTGTTTTAATAAACATTTTCAAAATAGCCTCTCTACATCCTTATTGATTAATAATCTTGGCAATGGCTACACATTAGAATTCTCCTCTTGTACATAGTTGTAGGCATCTTGCTTGGAGATATTCCTTAAAGTAACCACGCTGGGCTACTATTTCCTTCTCCTGTCATTTATAACAGGCAGCGTGTCATGACTACCTACTGTAACTGGAAGGATCCTTAGAAATTACCTAGCTGCAGCTACTCACTCTGTAGATGAGGAAACAAAAGATCCCAAGACTGATACTAAGGGTTTCCCTGAATTTTTTCCTTTATGCAGATTTGATTGGCTCCTTATAAATTTAATTTTTGTACTCCACTATTTGTTGCTGTAAGCTTTATACTAAAAATATTCTAACTAATAATGCCAGTGACTTTGGACAGGTTACTGGGACCCTGGTATTAATCCCAAAGTCACTAAAAATCAGAAAACTGTATCAAATCCATCTGAAGAGTGATGCATTCTAATTTAATGGAATGATACATTAAAAAAATAATTGATGAAGCCCAAGGCAACACCACCACCACTCAGGAGGACCCGTGACAAAATTGACAGCTTAAGACCCACCATCAAAATTATTTTTGTTGCTGGTAGCTTCATGTTTAAATGGTACTCTAGCCAGCTAGGCTGCCCTGAAAAGCTCTGCAATAGGGTGAATGAGAGAACACATCTTTCTTTTTTTTTTTTCTCTTTAAAATTGATTTTAGAGAAGGAAGGGAGGGAGAGAATGGCTGATTCTTGTATGTACCCCGACCACGCATCAAGCCTGCAACCTTGGTGTATCAAGATGATGCTCTAACTAACTGAGCTACCTGGCCAGGGCAGGACCCATTTTCTTGAAGCATCCATACATATTCAGGACATTGCTACTCATCCACAGTCAGTCAACAGTGAATGCCTACTACAAGGAAGGTACTGTTTTGGGTCCTGAAGATGGTGTAAAACCGAAACCACCTCCTCTCTCAGTAATCCCTGACTTTATTAGATTAGGTTAAATTTCTAATTCCTTCACTCCACTGCTTACCCCTGAATAAATGACACCCGGGCAGTGACCTATTAAATTTGCCCATCTCAAATTCCTTTGACCAGGAGTGCTCAAGGACATGAACATTGTCCCCAAAAGCTTCCTAACAGTTTGTTCTCTAACATTAGGAATTTCAGAATCTTGGAGTTAAGGGATACCCAGGAGAACATGTAGCCCAATTTGCTTATTTTATAGATTAAGAAACAAGCGGTATAGGAAAGGAAAAGTAACTTGCTTCAGGACGCCGAGTTTGACAGGATGACTGAAATACCTCTCTTCTTCAAAAACATTATTACCTTATTATGGCTTTAATAAACAGCTTTTTATATTAAGAAACCTATAATTCACGTATCTGTATATTGCTTTAACCCAACATGCTCTGAATTCTTCCTACTAACTAATGTATCTATTTGAAAGGGGGCGGGAGGATATTGACAGTGATTGAAATCCTATACATTTGACGCTTTAAAAGGGTTATTTCATTTTTATCCTCACAAACCTCCCAGGTTCTGCCTTAACAAATGATGAAACTAAAGGCTCAGGACATCTACCTAATTTTCCCAGAGTGGTTAAAAAGTATCTCAGGTCTCACTCCAAAGCCTATACTCCAAGCTGTATGTGACTGCTGACATCACTGATCAATTAGCAGTCCACTGCTTAGCAAAAATGTGCTTACTCTAATTTCAAAAGCAGAAGCACCCATTCCTGCTTATACTCTTTTTCAAAATGTAAACCAACAACTGTACACATGCCTATCTTTAGGTTTTTGTTATCTCTGAAATAAAAAAAGGAGTAAGAATGATCAAGTTTGCCAGATAAAAATAAGACATATTTCCCCCCATTAACTCAATAAAAAGACCAGGAAAGCCCAGGGGCCCTAAAGGGAACCAAAAAAAGGCCTATCTGTGCCCTTGCTAATCACAGCCAAGTCAGAGAACTCACAAACCTCACTTTACTCTCCATTTTCTTCCCCAACAAAATGAGCAACAATTACCTCATTTGAATTTAATCCATCAGTTGTAGCCAGAGGCACTTTCCCATGCAACACTGCGCCAGTCACCTCTTTTACTTCAAATGCTGGAGAATCAAGGTCCTCCTTGATCCACACTATAGTGGAGGAAGACTCCTCTAGCACAGGAGTTCCTTCTTCTGAGATAGGCACTGAATCAGTGTGGACAGTATCTCCAAGGAAGGGCACACCAGCAGGGAACACTTCCTCCACAGCAGGCACTGCAGCAGCTGGAGTGAGGGGCTCCTCTGGGGTGGGCACTTTATCAGCTGGGGCTGCAGGCTCCTCTGGGGTGGGCACTGCAGTAGCTGGGGATGCAGGTCCCTCTGGGGTGGGCACTGCAGCAACTGGGGCAGCAGGCTCCTCTGGGGTGGGCACTCTATCAGGTGGGGATGCAGGTTCCTCTGAGGTGGGCATTGCAGCAGCTGGGGCAGCAGGCTCCTCTGAGGTGAGCACTGCAGCAGCTGGGGCAGCAGGCTCCTCTGGGGTGGGCACTCTATCAGGTGGGGATGCAGGTTCCTCTGAGGTGAGCATTGCAGCAGCTGGGGCTGCAGGCTCCTCTGGGGTGGGCACTCTATCAGGTGGGGATGCAGATTCTTCTGAGGTGGGCATTGCAGCAGCTGGGGTGGCAGGTTCCTCTGAGGTGGGTATTGCAGCAGTTGGGGCTGCAGGCTCCTCTGGGGTGGGCATTGCAATAGCTGGGGTGACAGAGCCCTCAGGGATGTCCTCCCCTATGGTGGGCACTGTAGCAGCTAGAGTAGTCCCCTCAGATGCAGGCACTATAAGAGCTGGGACATGTGCTTCTATGGTGGCCACTGAAGCAACTGGCACATCCTCCTCTGGAAAGGGCACTGTGACAGCAGCTACAGCAGTTTCCTCTGGGGTGGGCACTGCAGCATCTAGGGCATCTTCTATAGTGGGCACTGCAGCAGGTGGGGCAGGTTTCTCTGGAATGGGTATCCATTCCTCCAAAACTGGTTCAGTATTACTAACCTTGGTAACTTGTTCCCCCAGAAAGACACTTAGCAATGACTCCGAGTCTCTTATTTCTGTCTCTCCTCCATTCAGTGATGCCATATTCAGCTTGAGCTTTATGTCATTCACAGGTCCCTCTCCATCACTGCTATGTCTCAGTTCTCCATCCAGCAGGTGCAGACTCAGAATCCCTGACTCGGGGAAGTCCCTATGGAAATGTGCTGGGCCTTGGTCCTCCAAAAGCTGGGCTTCATAACCCAGCTCTTGTGTCTCACCATAAACTTTCTCCATAGACAATTCACAAGGATCCACATTTCCCAAGGAAGTCAGACTACTTTCTTGATTAATAGTTCCTTTCTTCCCTTCCAAATGAATTTCATCTGTTAGTAAATGTGAACCATACGATAACACCTCTGCTTCAGATCCTGAGGTAATATCTGTTAGTTCATAGTTAAAAGACTGGAGGGGAACCCTTTTAACACACTCATCATTCCCCCCAATCTGACTGCAGTCCACCTGGGACAAACTGCCACTTTCTTTGGCCAGCTCAGCTTCAAATGCTGGTAAGTTTTCTTCAGGAGAAGCCTTGCAATCAGAGTTGGGCAGTCCTCCTAGGTCTAGCTTTCCCAGTGACTCCAGATGAGGGGAGCATCTAAACTTAAATTCCCCTACAGTCTTGGGGCTAAAAGGCACTTTTTCACACTCCTTCTCACTAATAGTGGAAGTGTCCCTCGTGGTATTAGAGTGGGCAATAAGTTCCATAGCATTAGGCACCTGAGAAGAATCCAGGGCATTAAAATATTCACAATCCAATTCAGCACCACTGTCTTTCATTTGTACATTTAAAATGCCTACATGTTCCTTTTCTAAGGCAGCCCCTGGAAAATGACTAATTACAAGTGAATTTTCTGTATCCTGGGATAGGGGCAGCTCTTCAGAAGAAGCTTGGTTCTCCAGCTCAACTAGAGATACTCCTTCATACAAACATTCTTTTTCAAGTTCTAGAAACATCTGCACTGAATCTGTGTCAGAGAGCTGCTGCTCTGAACTGACAGGACCAACAGTGAATTCTAAATTGGATACAAGACCCTCTAGCTCCTGGGCGGTTCTGTTTTTCAGCTCACCTATAGCACTCTCACCTGTGAGACTGCAGCTGTAATTAAGAGATGTATCCTTGAAAACAGAAGCCAAATGGTTTTCAGCTGGCTGTAGGTCATCAGAGCAACAAATATGACCAAGAGCAAGGTGGTCAAAAGTCTCCAAGAAAGCTGAGCAATCGGATCCATCTTCTACCACTGCTATAGTGTTTGCTTGGTCTCTTTCTTCAAAAATACCTGCTAGGCTATTCTTTTTCTCATCTGCCATTAGAAAAGTCTTTTCTCTCTCTGACAGTTTTTCTTCCTCCCACTCCTCCTCAGCCTCCATCATAATCCATCGCTCATCCTCCTCAAACTTTAGTTCAGACTCCGTTTTCTCTCTTAGGCTAGGGGTTATGAGAACATGCAATTCTGGATCCAACAGCTCCTCACTCAGGCAAGGGGAGAGAGGTGGCATTTCCACAGTGCAGGCTGTGTCCCCAAGGGGGTGGTGCTTCTCACTGAAGCCTCCCTTAGCCAAACTTTTCATGGCTCTGGGCCAGGTGGCACTTGAAAATCTGTGTTCCTGCATTACATCTGTGTTACCACTTGCTGCTGCAGCTTCTGATTCTAGAGGCTGGAATTCATGGGGAGAGCTCTCACTGTGCTGCTGAAATCTGAAGTCTTGGCAGTTTCCACCTAAGTTTTTCACATCCTGTACTTCTGGAATACCTATGGATTTGGACACATGTTCCAGAGTTACTGACTCGGACTGAGGCTCCCTGTGGTCCAAATGACCAGAACTTTCTGTGAATGCAGAACTAGATTCCTTCTTCTCTTGCAAGGAAGGATTTGAAGCACCAGCTTCTGAAACCTCACTGAGAGAAGCTTCCATCCTTTCTGCAAATTCTGGGAAGTTGGGTGGCATGAAGGATTTCCATGACCTCCTGTTAACATTGTCTTTGCGTTCTGCATTTGGTCGCCTTCTGGGTGGCACAGGTGCCGACTTCTGCACATCACTGCTTAGCTTCAGTGCATCAAATATTATCCTCTCATCTAGCTTTTTGCCTTCTGGTGCTCTAGACTCAAAAACATTAGATGCTGCTCCCAAAGTCCCATTACTGGATATAGTACTTCCTTCCATCTTTTCCATGGTGCTTTTAGAAGTCTGATTAAGCTTTGATCCCTGGTCAATTTGTTCATTTATCCTCATTGTATCATATATAGACCGCTGTGGAACATAACAATCCTCTATGTAGCCATCTTCTTCCTCTCCTTTCCCCAGGCAGGTGGGGTTCTGTCTTAAACAGTCTGGCCTGCTGAGTGGCTTACCCATACTTTTTCAATCAAAATGAACCATTAACCTTTTACAAGTTTTCTGTGAGTTCTCCAAAAATGCATTCTGTGTAAGTTCAAAGTCCCTTTACATATTCATAATCCCAAACCACCAACCGGATTTGTCCTCCAGAAAGGCCTGTAAGTCCCACTTTGAAACCATGCTAAGAGAAGCTCCAAGAGGAACAGCTTTTTCCTCACAGACCAGCAGCCTCATAGTTGCAGATAAGTGGTATAATTTAATCAACATACAAAATAATTCCCTGTATGGCTTTTTTAAAAAAAGAGCACTGCTCTACTTTAGTCAATTAAAAAATATGATATTGACAAGTCTTAATACCTAGTTCCACTCACTTCTCATCCAAGCAGAGTTGGAAGCAGAGGATTTATACCAATTGTGTCCTTTAACAATGGCACAGCCTCTCTAGTCTTCATGTAAAGCCCAAGCTCCTAAGGATTCCTCTCGTTTTATCCTCAGTTCCACCCCTGGAGAGTCCAGCTGGTCTGAATTAGCCATTCGCCCTCCCTAGTTCGGGTGTTTGCATTTGAACTGGGCTGGTCGGCGGATATTCCAGCAACTTTAAACACAGGAAGTCCTTCATTCGGGGCCAGTTTGGGGCTTCCTGTCTCCAAAACATCATGGCATTGTTGTGGCTCCCAGAACACCCTCCGCTGTGGCCACAAAACAAGGCAAGTGGAGCCCGGCGCCGGGCCTTTGAGAGGCCGGCAGGCTGCAGCAGACGCCGAGGGTCTGTCGGAAGGGCTCACTCAGCGCTGCCCACTCCCCCGCGCCATGCCGCGCGCCCTGAAGGCCAGGGTTGTCTCACCGCAGGCTGGCAGGTGGCTCCAGGCCGCACCGGCCTCAGGTCCTGCGCTCAGGAAGTTAGTTTGTCCCTCGGGTAGCTGAGTCCCGCGTGCTGTGGGTGCCGCCTTCCCCGCTGCTGCCGGTCCCCGGCCCGAGCCGCCGCGCGATGGGCTGCATGTCAAGCAGCCGCCTCTATTCTCCACCGCCGCCACCCGCGGCCCCACAGTCCTCCGTGCCCGCAGCTGTCACGGTCCCGGCATGCAAACTTCTGGCTGGGAACAAAAGGCTTCGCTCGGGCCGGGCGGGGGCGAGCCCTCCTCCCCCGCGCCGTTCGCTCGCCGCTGCTGGAAGTGCTGGGCTGGCGCGCGGCTCTCCTCCCCCTTCCCTCGCCGCCGCGCCGCGCCGCCCCGCCCCGTCCGGGCAGCCCCCCTGGAAGCAAGGGAGCAAGACGCGGAGTGCCTAGGGGAGGAGGAAGGAGGCGGAGCCGGGGCGGAGGCAAGGAAAAAGAACGACCCGAATCTAAGAGGGAGGGGACGGCGGCAGAGGGGATTGGAGGCCGAGGCAGCGAAGGAGGGGCTTCTGAGGCGCTCGGAGCGAGGGAGCCGGGGCGCCAGCGGCTCGGCTCAGCAAGCCCACGCCCCCCGCGCCCGTCGGACGGAGGGAAAGTCCCGCCCCCTCGAGGGCGAGGGGAGGGGAGCCAAAGCGCAGGAGTCAACGCCGTACCGCGCAAATCCCCTGACAAAGGAAAGCCCCGCCCTCTTCCCCCAGCCCGGCCCCTTAACGCCCCCGCGGCGTCCCACCGCGCAGAGCTCCGAGCCCAGCCCAAGGGCGAGCTAATGCAGAAGGGGCGCCCCCGCCTCCCCCAGCCTGGAGGGCTTGGCTAGGGCCACTCGGGGCTCCATCTGCCTGCAGGGTTGCATCGGCTGCTGCGGGCCGCCCGCCTCGATATCGGCTTCAGCTCTGCCGCCAAAGGCTGTCAGAGTCTCGCCAATGTCACCTTTGGCGCGCCCCTGCCGGGCCCAAGAACACTCCAGCCTTAAACCCCGCACTTTCCAGGTGTTCGAAGGAATTCGGTCACGGTCAGAGACCAAGTTATTGGATAAACTCAAGGCACCTTCCCTCTCCCCCTTCTCATTTATAGCAGGTCTTGCGCCGTTTTCTCACCAGGATTTCACTGCCCACAGACCTAGTGGTGTCAATGACTGAGGAATGGGGATTGAGGCAACGGGGCAGCGGAGATACCAGCAGCAGTGCCCCACGCCCAAACACCTGGGCTCCTTTATTGCTGCACACACCCAAGGAAACCTGAGCTTCCGTGGGGCCAGCTGAAATGCATGGGTCTGCATTTCAAGTTTGAAGATGGAAAATGCTATACAGAAAGGCGGCCCACCAGCCCGTCCACAGCTTTTTGGCTTTCAGAAAAGCTAAGTCACCCGGTGACTGTTAAACAAAGAAAGTACAAAGGGAGACCCAGGAAACCTCTATTAGAGGCAGCTACATTTTTGAGGGGGAAATGCAGCTCCCTTTGTGATGCCATTTTCTGAAGGGGAAAAATAATAAAATTTCTGAATCTTTGTTGGATCATGTGGTCAACACAGTCAAACTTATAGGAAGATTATGTCTTTTCTTTACGCAAACATTAAGTGAAGCCAATAGTCAGTGTATGGTGATCTGGCAGTGAAACCCTGAGCTGAGCCTTAAGCTTACTTAAGGAGCCAGAGAAGTCCTTGGCAACAATGAGGTGTGTAGGCTGAAGCCTGTGCTCAGAATTAAACAACTAACTTTCAACAGCAAACTCTTTTACACTTTATTTCTCACTTCGAAAGAGGCTGCTGATCAATTCAGCCCACTCAAATCCGAAAGACTTTCTCCCCATATGTAAACTGAAAGAGGGGGGTGCAGACTGGATTGTGTTTTGGCTGCCTTTCTAACTTTAATATTCTTTATTTAAAAACATTTAAAGAAGCTGCCCTAGAATCCCGAGTCCTCCTGGTCCTATACTGCAGACATTAGAACCTTGTCCTCTAAGGAACAAACAGTAGAAAGAACCAAAACTGCTTGACCTGCTTGTGCTAGGCAGTGTGATCAACAAGAAGTATCTGAAGGACGGGGATGTGGGAGGAAGGAAGCTTGTTCTGGATGTCCTCCGTAAGCTGACACCTGAAGACTCAAGGGCAGATTCAAATAACAAAGAGCTTTCTCACAGCTATTTAAAGAATAGGGTGTCCCTTAAAGTGATGCCATTCCTGACTTTGGAAGTGTTTGAGCAGAAATTCAAGCAATCAAAAAAATTCAAGCCATCACTTCGCAGAGATTGGGGAACCGGATTTACAGTCATCTAGAAGTTCATTTAGAATAAATTTAAGGTCCCTTCCAATCTGACACACTGTGTTCCTAGGGCTTGATCAATTTACATATCTGACACTTAACATTTCAGGAAATCCAGGTTTTAATTTTTTTAATTATTCAGTACAACTGGAAAAATCCAGGGAAGGTAAGATCAATTTCCCTAGCAAATATCTCTGGCCAATACACTCACTTAAGTATTCAGATATCATAACACTGTTAGTGTGCCAGGGCCCCTCTGGTTGAAGAATCTGTGGAATTTTGGCTCTGGACAAAGGGGTGGGGTGGATATTCTATTATAAAGAATGATCCTGATGTGGAATTACAAACTTCCCAGGCAGAAAATTCCTTTCCTGTTTCCCCACCATATCAGGTGCCAATCAATTCAGTCTTTCTGGTCTTTTCCCTCTCCACACCTGTACCCCTATTCTCACCCACTCTCACCAATGCTCCGGATTATAATATAAGTAATAAGTGGAACATTTTAACAACTATGAAGTTTGGATTCAAATTACTTTTCAATTGAAGTCACACTTTCTCTGACTAAAGTGTTTTTAGGGCAGTATATCACAGAAAACTCCCAAAGTGCAAGCACAATCTTAAAAGATTACAGAAAGTCAGTCCACTCAATGCCTATACACCCCCCCACAAAAGAAGCCAAAGATTGCTTTGCTCCTTCTTTATCATCAGTATGTGCTTACGGAAAAAAAATCAAGGGAGGAAGCACAATCTTTCTTTCCTCTGTGTCTTATTTTTTATCTGTTCATGCATTCCTCCTTAGTTTTGGTATGTGATGGCTGCCAACAGCCATCACAGTGACTGAAATAAATACCTTGAT
This sequence comes from Phyllostomus discolor, assembly GCF_004126475.2. Classification (NCBI taxonomy): domain Eukaryota; kingdom Metazoa; phylum Chordata; class Mammalia; order Chiroptera; family Phyllostomidae; genus Phyllostomus; species Phyllostomus discolor. The sequence goes on along the minus strand of NC_040907.2, from coordinate 26,307,557 downwards.
ATAGCTTTCAGCCTCTTGTTACCCCGACAGCTCTAACAACAACAACAACAATAACAACAACAACAACAACAACAAGCAGCATCTGTTCATTTCACATGCTGTGTGTAAATTTTTTAAGGGAGAAGTACAGGGAGCTCCAGAGAACCACTGTGGATGCTTCGTCCACTCCTGCAACCACAAATATATGTGCTGAAGCCAAATTTCAAATTAGTTTCCAGTTAGTTGATTACAGAGTTCCAACAATTCTCTACTCATTTAGAAACTCCTATGAACAGAATTTGGTGTCCTATTTTCCTTTACTGAACTTAGAAGAAAGAAAAATCTGGGCCCTTCCTGTGTCTTCCTAATTAAGACAGCCAGGGTAGAGTCTCTTCACACCCTAAAGCAGCTCCCTTTCCAAGTTTTGGACTTGGCATTGTGCCTCTGTCTGCCTTCAGATTTAAAAGAGTAGACCCTTAGGACCATCTGGAGACCGCTGGTCCACACTACCTCAGATTCTGTAACACCTCCCCTGCCCACCCAAGAGGATTAGTGCTGACTAGAGGAAGATACAGAAGACTGGTTGAATCCTGCCCATTCTAAATCTATAAAATGCCTTTCATTTTAGGATCTCTAGACTTTACAAGCATTTATTTAGTGGCAAGTGGAAACTCTACAGTATAAGTCTATACCTGTTGGGCATCAGTTTATTACATATATATATATACTACTGAGTGGCTCATTAAGCAATACAACAAGAGGTGAAGCTTGTTTTAAATGGCATACTACAGGCCCTGGCTGGTGTGGCTCAGTGAACTGAGCGTCAGCCTTTGAACGTAAAGGTTGTGGGTTTGATTCCCAGTCAGGGCACACACCTGGGCTGTCGGCCAGGTCCCTGGTTGGGGAGTGTGCGAGAGGCAACTAATCAAGGAGAGGCAACCAATTGACGTATCTTTGCACATTGATGTTTCTTCCCCTCCTCTCTCCCTCCTCTTCCCCTCTCTAAAACAAACAAACAAACAAACAAACATAAATTAAAAAGGCATGCTATGGATATTTGAACTCTCGTGTATTCCTAAACCCACGAGACTTTCCACACACTCTGCAGGAACTCTCATGACCCCATAAGCCCTTTCCTGTTTGTAGACTTCAAAAGACAGTGTATTAAGTCCTCTTTCAGTCACTCACCAAGACAGTGGTAATGACAAAAGCATGGGGCTTTGAAAGTTAGCAAAGACCTGACAAAAGAGTGGGAGGAAAGGAGGCAAAGGGAAGCAGGGAAGGTTTTACGGAGGAAATCAAGTTCACTCATTAGGACTTGTACAGAGGGTGAGGTAAAAGGTTTATAGTTGTTTGCATGGAAAATAATATGATAATTAATAAATAATAATACAAGAATGAACTCTTAAGTGTTTTGTGTACTTATAATTGTAAACCTACTTTTGCCCCACAATGTATACAGAGATGGTGAAGACAAGGATTTCTAAGTGAAGGGCTAAAGGCAGGAAACCTAAAAATGCATGGACCCTAAAGAAGCAAATTTGAAGTCAGCATGGCTTAAATACAGGGTGTATGAAAAGGAAAAACGAGAGGTCAGAATGGTAAACAACTCAAGGCCAATTCACAAGGGCCCTTGAACACCAAGCCAAAGACTTTATGCTTTACTCAGAAAACTATTAGTATATCAAGATTTACTTATTTAAATTTACCAGAGAGCCCTGCTTGGTGTGGCTCAGTGTACTGAGTGCTGGCCTGTGAACAAAAGGGTCGCTGGTTCAATTCCCAGTCAGGGTACATGCTTGGGTTGTGGGCCAGGTCCCCCATGGGGGGCATATGAGAAGCAACCACACATTGATATTTCTCTCCCTTTCTCCCTCCCTTCCCCTTTGCCTGAAAATAAATTAAAAACAAAAAAACAAACAAAAAAAAACTTACCAGGCTCATGAGAATTATTGAGTGGTGTATGGAAAGTTTGCTAAGAGTTTGGGACTGGGTGCTCATTCAACTATTATTTTAATATATATTAAGTTATTTTAAAAAATCGAAATCCTTAAATTTATAAATGAAACGTAGGGTGGTAAACTTACTTGTCCAGAGTAACACAGCTATTAAATTCCTGGACTCTTAAGGTTTGAGCCTAGGTCTACAGATATACAACTGCTGTCACTGCATACAGAATAAACTGTAGTGGGAAGATTGCAGCTGAAGCTGAAGGAGATTACAGTTTAGGCAAGTGGTAACAAAAGCCTGAGCCTGGGAAAATGGGATGTGGGGGCCATGAAAGAAATTGCAGAGGCAGAATATTTGGATGTTACAACTGACCAGATAAAGGGTTTAGGGGGAAAATAAATTTAAAATAATGCTGTAGTAATAGTCTTGGATTACTACACAGCAATACTATAAAACACAAGGAGGGAGGAAGAAAATATTTGAAGAAGGTAACACATTTTAGAGCACAGTGAGTGTGAAGTACTCAGGGCTACTCATGTGGAGGTGTCCAGAAAGACCCCTTATACAAAAAGCTGAAGTTCGGGGTAGAAATACAGATTTGGAAACCTCCAATGGAACAGTGAAGCGGTCAGACATCCTAGGGGTTGCAATGTGGACAGAGAAGACAAGGCAAGTGACAGAATTTCAAGAAGCATGTGTTTGGGACATAGGAAGACAAACCAAAAAAGAAAGCAGAAGAGTAGCCAGAGAAGAGAATGGCAAGAGTACAGTGTCAGGAAAGTAAATGGACAGGAGGCTTTTAAGAAAAACTGTATAACAGATGAGGAGTTCAATGAGTTAGGCAAGGCCACTAGACTTGGCAACAAGGAAATCATTGAATACTTCCAAGAGAAGAGTTTCAGGGCAGTGACAGGGACTGGATTAGATTATAGGGGGGTATGGATAAGCAGTGGTAAGAAAGTAAGCAGAGATCCTCCACTCCCCACGGTTCTTCTTGAGGGTCTGTTCTTTTGGCTTCCATGACACTGTAATATCCTGATGCCACCTTTTCAACCAGTCTTCCTTTGTCTCTTTGGGCTCCTCTTTCTGCCCTTTTAAGGCAAATAATTTCACAAGGTATATTCTTGATTCTTTTCTTTTCATTAATTCAACAAATATTTATTGGGGTCTACTATGCCAGGCACTTTAGGGGTGTGATGAGCAAGAAGGGGTCAGGAGCCTATATTCTAGTAGGGGAGGCAGACATTCATTTTAATTTAATTGTGAAAGGTACTCTGAAACAAAGCAAACAGTGCTAAGTGGGAATGGGTTAAGTGGTATGATGTGGTCTGAGGGTTCAGGGGAGGCTCTCCATAAAAAGTGACCAAGCTTTCACTTGGGGCTGAGAGCAGTCTTTCTAAGAACAGGGTTGTATGACTTCACAACTTTCACAAATTAATAACTTCACAAATTTGCTTGGCTATTTCTATCAAATAGGTCCCTGGGTTGAATCTCTAAGGAATCTCAATACAGGGGGTAGAATAAATAGTACAGAAGAAAGAGATTTCTGAAAACTCTCTCTTTCATTTTGATACTAAAGCAATTCTTATCATTGATCACAAATAATTTAGGTTTAAATTTAAAAAATTAGACCAAAATCAGAGTTCTTCCTTTGGAAGTGAATTTCAAGATGAGATATTAAATGGTTCATTGAATGGATGCAATAAATTCAAGTTGGAGATGATCTAAGAGAAGTTCAATTTCTTTAAATTCACATCATCTTCTTCCACTGACTTATACACATACCCAAATATTAGAAACACATATTTGCTGAAAATGTGAAGAATTAAAGTTATTCTGTAAAACACCTTGATACGGTATATGTATTTGGCAGAGAAATGAATTATATCTGTTTTTAAGCTGCTTTCCTCTGATATCAGGCTGACATTTTTCCCTTCACATCTCAATGTTTTAATTAATGACTAATATTAAGAGGTGTCTCTCCCAAAGATGCTGACTTGGTAGTTGACATTGTATGGCAACAGAGGAAGAGAGCATGGTCAATGTTAAAGGCCAATTAGGCCAAGGACCCTGAGAACATTAAAACTGATCTGATGGTTAACTGTGACTAGGGAAGTCACTGAGCAAGTGCTGGTTTCTGGTAAATGCTGGTTAATGATATGAAAATAACACTGATTTGTAGAGCAGATTAGCCAAGGTCAAAATGCCTAAGAAAAACTTGCTAGCTGTGGGATTCTGATATGAATAAATTAACAAATTAATGAATAAATGAGTAAACATGTATATGAATGTATATGTACATATAGTATATTTAAATCTACATTAAAGAGTTATGACTTAAACCCGCATATTTGCTCCCCACAAAAAGTGTTCAGGGAAGCTGTTTCATTGTTATCATCAAACTATTTAATAATTTTACTTTATTGTATTTCCTGTTTTCCAAGAAGAAAAAAATGAAACTAATCTTCATCTGGGCCTTAGATTAAGTCTTCTGGAGAATGATTATCCCTAGGCACAAAGGGCATAACTTGCCTTATTTTTCAATATAAAGTTATTTCAAAGTATTCCAATTTGTAGGTCTGGATAAACTTTTTTTTAAATAAAAGGATGTTATCATTTACTGAGCACTTAATATATGCCTAATGCTTTCATCTATATCACTTCATTCAATTCTTATAAAAACTCAAAAGTCATGATTTACCACTGTTCACATTTTATAGTTGAATTAACTATACAGAGAGGGTAAGTAATTTCCCTCAAGGCAACTCCAATAGTAAATGATAGAACCAGTTTTCAAAGCTGCATATTTGATTCAAACTCATATTAATTTTTTTCCAGCATGCCAAACTGATTGACATATAAAGACTCTTCTTAACTGCCAACTAGTTGAATAAATGACAATAACTCAAATACTACAAAGCAGTATTTCAGAATCTGGCCTTCTTCAAGTATATCTTCAGTAGCAAATTCCTTTCTCAGTTTTGCTTTGTTCAGGTTAATATTGAAATGAAACTGTGTTCCTTTAACATATGCTAACTAGTAGGAAGGGAGCCCAGAGGCAAGATGGAGAGGTGAGGAATCTAGGCTGGGATCGGAATTCCTCAGGACACACAAGGATATACCTCAAGTCTTGCAGAGTAGACAGCATTTTGAATCCCCACATGGCTTGAGAAATAGAGAACATTCATCCAATCAGTCAAATATTTACCAACCTCCAACTATATGTATAACAATATGCTAACTACTTTGAGGGACATAAAAATTGATTTATTGAGATGAGAGATGGGACAAGTGCATATAATTTTAAAAATGCCAAAATATGATAAAGACACTTAATCACACAAAATATGATTAAGCAATTTAGGAGATCAGAAGTAGTGAGCTGGAGAGACCAAGGTGGCTTTGTGGAGATATGGGACTTGAGTTAAGCCCTCAGGTATGGGTAGAAATCAAACAGGTAAAATGTATAAGGACTTTTTGGAATAACCAGATGGAGTGGATGGTCTATATAGGATACAAGACTGGAGAGATAATGGGGATCAAAAATGTAGTTTCCAAGAGACCGGAGAAGGAAAACACTGAAGGTTAGATGTACACCAGTTCTGAAGGATGCCACTATTTAGTTCATCTGATCACATGTCTCCTGCATTTAAGGGGGAAGGATAAACACTCACAGAAAGAAGGGTGAATACAGACAGGAGCCAAGGGAAAGCCACCTTGGAGGCCCAAGTTTTAGAAAGCTACAGCATAATTTATGTGTGTTTATTCCGTGGGAACCATGTGCGTGCATGCTGGCTGTCCAATCATACCAGCTCACTGCATTCTGAACAGAGGATCCTTTGTTCCCAACAGCAAGACTCAAAAGAGACAGAGTCTTATAAAATCACACTGAGATCAGTACTCCCAGCTGGTGCAGGGGCTGATGCCATTCCATAACACACCCTGCAGGAAGCAGCTCAAGATACACAGCTGACTGACTTCCACAGCAGGAGTCTTGTGGCAGGGTGGGGTGGGGACTGGTCAAGCATGGAGAGAATTCTTTAGCCACTGACTCAAATTAGTTCACCAAGTTCCTGACTTTATCCAACAAATCTGTATAAGTCACTCTCAGAACCAACATTATTTCTTAACTAATTAAAAAAAGGGTGGGGGGGGGGGGGAACCACGAAGCTTCCCTAGACAGTACAACTATTAATATTTCATCAGTTAACTCTTACGTGTCATGGAATCAGAAAAAGGCAAAATATCAAACCCCTTATCTTTCCAGAAGTAGGAGGAATAATTCTTTGCCGTAAGGGGCTACCCTGTGTCTTATGTTTTAACAGCATCCACTAGATGCTAGTAGCAGCCTCCCCAGTCATGATAATTAAAAAATGTCTCTGGACATTGTCAAATGTACCCTAAGGGGCAAAAATGTCCCCCGAGTTGAAAACCACTGGTTAAGTAATGAGCTTTGGGTGCTATGAGCTTGAATAAGTTATTTAACATTTTTTTAAAGTCTGTTTTCTTATCTGCAACTGGGATTTCAAATGTCTGATTTACAGGCGGTGGGGTGGGGTTAGGGTTAGAGACCATTTGGACATAGGTCTTTCTCACTCATTGCATTTACCACTGCATCACAACCACTGCAATTCTTTATGTCTGTCTCCTGGTAACTAGAGACTCTCTGAGACCCCAGCACCGATCACAAATACTGGCACAAGTATTCAGTATGGACAGACAGGAAGGAATACGAATCCCCTTTCTCCTAATCCCACTAAGAGATCCAAGGACCATCAGCATGTAGCACACATTTTTATCCCTGGGTGACCAAAGTCCTGAAAGGTCCACATTTCAAATCACAGTAGGAAAATAGCTTGTGAAGGCCTAGGGAATAAGTGCACTCCATTAATCTTCCATAGCCAATACCAGAGACTGGTATTTGAAAAACACTTGGTGGTGGCAGTGGCATAGTATTAAGGAAGGTGGGGAGGGAGCACATTCTCCCCATAGCTAGGTTTTTCCAACAGGGACAGCTGAGACTTGGGAAGAATCTGCTTGGCAGGAGACAGCCCTTTGGTGCAGTGACCTGACACGACTCCCTGTAGGAATCATTTTATTCCTGGTGAACCAACTAACTCAATGAAGTGCAATTCATCAAACTTCCTAGAGGCTCACTGCTTACAGCTCCTGTGCCAGCTAGTTAGCTTGAAAGTGCCCAGGATACTTTTCTAAAGCTCCAGGATTAGCTAAGGCTGAGACCATGCATTTACCATGCCACTTACCATGCATTTCTAGACATAGTGAGAAACTGTCCTGTTCTGCAAGTCTGTGCTAATCTCAGGTGTGTTTATTCATTGAATAGTCAACAGTAAGTGTAAGTTTTGCATGGGGTAAAGTCTAGTTTTTTCTGGAAACAGTTTTCTTCCTTCTTGTAGAAAATTGTATGATGAACCCTAGTTTCAAATGCTCCATGCTGACACTAGATGTGAAGAATTTCAGTAAATGTAAATCAAACTGTTCAGCCCTTCCTTTTGGTTGAGGATATATTCCTTTAGTTGCTTTAAAATCCCACCTTGCTATAAAAATTTCCAGACAGATTTTTGTGAAATCCATCAATGCTTTCTTGACAACCTTCCCATAGATTTTCCTCCCTTCACTGAGGCATGAAGGAGGATCCTTTAAGATGATGTAAAGTCTGCAATCTTGGGATTTTACTTGTGGTGCTGATATTTGGTATACTAATGATACTTTAAAATGGGGCTGGAAGAAGTTCAACATGAAGCAAACTTCAAGGCCTTAAAGGTTTCCACACCTTCTCCCCGCCCAGTTCCTATGGTGGGAATGGAGAAGATTATTACAGAGCATTGGAATCTTGGGGGGAGGGGTAATGGGGAAAGTCACATATGGTTATAAATACCAGCGGCCAAGCTGAGGAGAACAACAGACAAACTGTAGTCTCCCCTTAAAGGCACAGAACAAGAGGCTCCCTGAAGTCATATTTCCACAAAGGAAGTTCCTCTTCTCTTTAGAAATGCATCATCAACAACACCTGCATCAACAACTCAACACAAAATAAACTGCAAATGCCAGGGAAAGTGACTAGGAGGTTTTAAATCAGATACAGGTTCGGACCAGCAAAAATAAAGAATCCAGCCAGGACCTGGCCTAAAGAAAGGCAGGCTCACAGAGGCGGTTGTTGCTACTACACAGCCACAATCAGATTATCAAAAGGCTGCCACCTACATAAATATTTAACTTAATCAATGAGCACTTTTTCCAAATGAATTCTAAGTTTTCTACATAGAGATGGCAATGTTCTTCTAGGGCAGTGGTTCTCAACTGAGGGAGATTGTGCCTTTAGGGAGATTTGACAACGTCTACAGACATTTTTGGTTGTCACACTGGGGAAAGGTGGCTACTGGCATCTAGTGGGTAGAGATCAGAGGTGCTACTCAACTTCCTACAGTGCACAGGACAGCTGCCCACAACAAAGGATTATCCAGCCAAAAATGTTAACAGTTGAGTGCCAACGTGGAGAGACCCTGTTCTAGGGCATTCTCTTTACTTCCTTGAACTCTGGTAGTTACTATTGAAATAGCCTTGTTTAAGGAAGGGGGAGAAAAACCACGACAAGCCAAGCCAAGGGTCTGCACAAGGTGGGGGTGGGGGGACTTATTCAACTTATCTTGACTGCTGTAAAGCTGGAGATATCTAAACCTCCAGGTGACAGAAAGGTCATGCCAAGTGTGATTTCCTTTCTCTCCAAGGGCAGGTAGATAATGCTGACTTCACTTGCTTTATTCTCTAGTGAATTTAACTGGCAAAATAGATAGACTGCTACTGTCTTTATAATCATTTGAAAGGAAGGAGTAAGTATCTTTGTGCATACTGGCAGTCTTTCAGCTCTATGTCAGGCCCTGACATCCAAGAGTTTTCACACATGCTCAATAGGAAAGCCTAAGCTTGCTTTCCATGAGATTAAAAAAAAAAAAAATCAAATGAAAAGGTTTACAGGGCTTTCTTTTCTGGCTTTGTAGTAGGATGCTGAGGTCTCCAGACAGAAGTTGCAAGTGTATGCAGTCACTGACCCTGGGCTTGGCCCAACCTGAATCAGGACTGAGAACAGTCCTAGGGAAGCCTGCTGCCTCATCTGTATCTCACCACCCCAGCCTCAAAGGCAAGCAAGGGAAAAAACTGACTGGCTTGGATACTTCAAATGCACCATCAGGTGACATGAACCTTTTGAGAAACCTACAGATCCTAAAAAAGTTTCCATTTTTCCCACTTGTTTTTTCTTATGGATGAGTGGTAGAGTCTTAAGTCTGAAGCCTGACTTGAATACATAGTAAGTATAAATATATATGAAATATATAGAGTACATGATAGTACTTCCAGGTTTCTTGCTACTGCTCACCAGTAGGATGCCAACACCACTACACATTTCCAGACTGAAAGGCCAGACTGGTTCATGGGGAGGCAGGAAAGATGCAGGGGAGATTTAAGACTCAAAATTATCTCAGTTTTTGACTACACAATGTACAATAGGGAGGGTTTCAAAATGAGGAAAGCTGCTCATTATTTCCAGACTTAATACATCTCATCTCCAAATTTCAAGTCTTTTTCTACCCTTCCCAGAAAGTTCACCTAGGGGGAATTCTTTGGCTTAAGTTTCGGTGAAATAAAGGTCCTTCTTTTTTTTTTTTTTTTTTTGTTAGCCTCGTGTTATATACATACAATTCCTCTTCCTTGATAATCAGAGACTCTCTTGTCCAGGAAAACAGAATTTCCTGAAGAGATTAGCCAAAGTCCTTTCCTTCCAGTTTTCTGAAAGCATGCTCAAAATTCTCATTTGTGAGGTCTAAAATGGTTTCTTCCTTTCTACTTCCACCAGAGAGCTGAACCCAGTAAAGTGCCTTGAGGTCTTTGCCTGTTTAGATTGGAAAAGGACTCTCTTCCATTCCCATCTGATAGATCCTCAGTGGCTGGCCACATTCTCTCAATTATTTAGGAGCAATCAAGGTAAAGAAAGTCTTTCCTAGGAATAATAACTTTCAGTTTTTCGTGTTCATTTAAGGAGAAAAGAAATTTTCCCACAGGCTAACTGCTTCTCCATGCATTTATCATCACTTTTGCACAGTCCCAAGTAAGCCCGAGGTTCTCCACAGACTCGACTCATCTGTCTACTCCATCCATCCCCAGTGGAGTCAGTTAGGTCAAAGTAGAGCCCATGTCAGATTTATATCCTCTTCTCTTCAGCAGAGGACGAGCCCATTATAACAAGAAAGAGCTGAAAACTTAAAACTAATGCTGTTTTTTAATATTTATCTTCATTTCTATTTTTTTCCTTTTTAAAAAAAGTTGAATCTGAAAGAGTCATGCTTTATAAATGAATGTAGTGTGTTGCTGATGAGGGAAGTTTATCTACTGCTGCACCTTCTTAACCCAGGAACTTAACACTCGAATCATGAAAATGACTCAGTCCTCAGAATGGGTCCAAGAACACCTTCCCTTTACTCAGCCTCTAGGGAACTGGGGAACTAACCTAGAGCTTTTCCCCTCTCATTGTTTTCACTTCCGATGAGCTCAACAAGAACTAAGCCAGGAGCTTGCACCTCCCCTCAGAACCAAAGACCTTTGCTGGGAGGAAATAGAAACCTTTCCTCAAGCCTTTGACTTGATAAGGTGGAACCAGGTTTCTGATTTCCACCCCTGACTTGAGGACAGACACAGGGCATAGAACTTTACCACTCTCCTCTTACTCTTCTTCCAGTTTTGCCCTGTCAACACCAGTCACCTGCAGAAACACACACTCTGCAGGTGACCAGCTGATCAGTATCTGGTCCCAGCCTTCACTTCCATAGTGTTGGTGGTGGGAGGCTTATTCTTAGAAGTTAGTGAAACAAGGCTACTACAACAAGCAACTAAGTTGCTACTGAAATCTGAGCATCGCTAGGCAACATACAAATAAAATATGGTAATGTCTGGCAATTTCTTAAAATCTTCCAGCATCATCAAAATTCAGATCTCTAGAAACCATGGATTAAATGAAAAGGAAATGATTACTTGTTCTCGAATCCAAATGCTCTATACACCTACCTATGGATTCTTTTTGAAATTCTTGTATTTAAAACAATTTTAATAGGCTTGTTTACTTCATTTTCTATCTCACTGAAGATGAGAAGGGGAAGATTGCTAAAGGCAGGCTCAGTGACAGCAGTAAGAACAGCAGTAAGAATACCTGATATCATAGTAATAGGGAAAAACCGAAAACTACACATTGCCCCCACACATACATATGCCCACCAGTACAATGATGTAGAGGCCTTAAACAAAAACTTCAGTACAGAACTCTAACTGCAAAGTAATTCCAGAACATTTAATACAAAGCAGCCCCAAATGTCTCTAATATTCTTGAGGATATCACCACAGTGGAGAACGGTATCAACTTTTTAGTAATGTTAACCTGCACTCATAAAGAATTATATACAATATAGTGTTTAGAAAATTAGGCAAATAGAATGGAAAATAATTCTCATATAAACCAAAATCTAATTGATGAAACTATTTTCAAACTTAAGGGATAAGCTTCAGTTTTCTAAGAAATCCATTTAGTTGGTTAGAGAGTTCTAAGCAACCCAAATTCAAGTAAATTGGATCAATGAAGCATGCCTGTAGAAGAGAATCTTGGCTTTCAAGGAGCTCACAATGGAAGAGGAAATCATCACACGTGGTGAAACAGGGAATACCACTCTGCCACTGGAACAGAGGAGTAGGATCTTCTAAGAGGAACACAAATGGGCTCATGGGTTTGAATTTTCTCTGTCTACCCTTTCCTCACTTGGGTGCTTCAAGAAACCCAAATACGATGACTTGGGTAGTTGCTCCAAACTGCCCTATTTCCAAACACGGTAAAGGGCCTTTAGCCAATGTCTCCCTTTAGTGCCAAACATACCGTAAATTCCTAGAGCACCCTTCTGAAACAGCCACTTTTCTGAACTTGGATCTTTCCACAAATTTGTGATATTTCTCAGGACCACGTGGCTCTGATCTGGTGACACATCAACTCTCCACCCATGTTTTTAACAGGAAGAATCCTGACAGGAAGGGACTTGAGAGAACAACCTAACATTGATGGCAGGAGTGTTAATTGTGTAAGTGAGAAATAATTAACACTAGTGATGGAAATAAAGTGCTGGAAGCATCCTTTCCAAATCTACTCCAGGAAGAAGGAAAGAGCAGCAGAGAGGCCTCCAGCAGCGGAGTGAGACACTTTTAGGTACTAACAACAAGGTCAGCTCTTGGGGTAAAAGGCTGAAGCAGTGAGAGCCAAGACCAAGTCAGTTCTAAGTGCTCTGAGACCCAGACTCAGCAAACTCATACTTTGAGTCAACTCCTTTCATCTTTCCCTGTCATTTTAAACTAAGACCCACAAAAGGTCAGGATTAGTACTTCTGACTCAGGAAAAGAATTGAGACTTTTTTCCCAATTAAGGTAGTGCTTCTCAAACTCCCCTATAGGCAGAGAACTTATACTCTTGAGGAGTCTGGGGTGCAGTCTTAAACTACTTGTTATGAGTGAAAAATTTCTTTGGAGTGTCATATTTTATCTTAATAATTCATGAGAATTTTGCATTTCATTCTAGAACACACCAATAATACACCAATAATTTCCCCTTAAAATCTGTGAAAAAATCAGCACTTTAGGAAGATGAGCCCATGTTTATCTTAGGGCTTCTTATACCTCAATTTGAAAAAGAGAAACCTGAAGAAACAAACATTCAGTGTTATTTTCCTTTTTTAATCCTGACCAAGGATATTGTCTCATGTCTTTAGAAGGGGAAGGGAGAGAAGAGAGGGGGAGAGAGAAGCACTGATGTGAGAGAGAAACATCAATTGATTGTTTTCTTGGTCGCACCCTGCCTGGGAATTGAACCCGTGACTTTCAGTCTATGGGATCACATTCCAACCAACTAAGCCACATCGGCCAGGGCTCACTGCATTTTTAAAACAGTTAATTTGAAATTTTCAGAATTTCATAAGAGGAGATTCTAAGAGTAAGAGATAAGATGTGGATATTTCTTTCTACACCCTTAATCAATGTATTTGTACTGAAATAAATTACAAATGTTCAAACCAGTTGCTCAGAAGTCCAAGAGACTATTTAGTCTCCAAAAAGTACACTTTCATGGTGATGGAAGTGAGAATAATGAAACTGGGGGCAGAAGTTAAGATGTATACTCAACTGGTTTCCAAGTTACAAGAAAAGAAATACACATATTAGACAGAGAAAGAATAAAAAACAAGGGCAAGACTTACTTTAAAGTCTGCTAACTGTTGGTTGATGATATCCACTTCTGTCCCCACTACCCACTGGAGGGCCTCTCCCTCCTCTGCTGCGGTGGTCATGTCATTGAGTATTTTCAGTGTTCTATAGAAGTCCTCTACACGGCTCAGTGTCAGCTCTAGCTGCTCCTGACGAGCTTTACTCCTTTCTGTCAGCTTGCCACACTGTTTGTTCAGGGCTTCTAGCTCCCTCTTAAGACCTAACAAGTCCAGAGTCCCCTCTTCCTCCAGCATTTGTCGGCACTCTGCTTCAGATGCCTCTATGTCTAACTTGAGGGCTTGGATTTTGTTAAGAAATAGCTGTACATCCTCAATTTGGGACTGGAGGCTGTCGGTGTCCCTGCCGATAGCACCCATGCCATCTAGCTCATCATCCAGGTCTGCCAACTGAGAAAACATCTCTCGGACTCGGCAGTGAAACTGGCTGATCCCTTCTAGCTTGTTTTCCATCATCATGCAAACACTGTTCACTCTTTTCTTCACCTCTAGGAACCCTTGCTGGGTGGCCTCAGCTTGAAGTAGAAGTTGGGAAGCATCAGATCCATCTGGGGCATCTTCTACCAGGCCCTGAGTCAAGTTCCTCAGATAGTCCACTTGAGTCTCCAAGGCCTGTAGTACTTCCTGTTGGGCTCTTAGCTTCTCAAGGTTCTTGTTGCTACAGGCTTGACTGCCTAGAGCATCAAAGATCTCAAGCTGGTGTTTGGCCCCTTCGACCTTCTTTTCAATGTTCTTAAAGCTTTCCTGGAACTCCTTCAGTCTCTGAGTCATCTCTTCAAGCACCCCTGTTTTGGCCTGTAGCTCTTCTGTAACGGAATCCATGTTCTGGTTGATCCCAGCTTTCTCATCTCGGATATCATCCTCATCTGTTTCTGAAGAATTGATCAGAACGTCAGCAGCATTGTTCAATATTTCCAGCAGGGAGCGGCGCTTTTCCACTTCACTCAGCATAGCTTTTGATCTCAGGAGACTGGATTCCAGTTGCACTGGATCCAGAGTGACCTGCAAATCAGACATCTTGGCCTTACAATCTTCTATCCATGGCACGAGGTCTTCCACATGCCACTGGTATTTCTGAGCTTTCTGCATACAGTCCTTGAGTCTGGACTGTCTGTCTGCAGTTTTTTTACTAAGCTCTTCCCATTGGCTTTTGAGCTCAACCAACTGATTTTGTAAAGTTTTTTTCTCTTCTCCAGGAGGTATAGAAAGAAGCAGAGATTCTCCTTCAGCCACAATCACCTCATAGGAACCACTGTGTTGGTTAAGGCTCTTCTGAAACTCTTCATTCTCCTGTAGTTGAGACTGGAGCCGCTCCAATTTTGCAGAAATTGGGCAGTTTTTTGCTTGCTGGCTTTGTTTGTCATCCAACCAGGTTCTAAGCTCATCAAACATTTGCTGGAACTGCTGGGTGCTGGCAAGAGCTGCCTGGAGTCTGTTCATGCGATCAGCTGAAGTGAGAAAAATCAACTTTAAATCAATCAAGTCTGAACATGGCACTTAAAATGTTTGCTGAGAATATATGGTCTAAACCTCACATATCATATCTGATTTAATACTCACTTCAATCTTGTAAGATGATCTAAGTAACAGAATAAACATTAGGTACTAAATTGGTAAAAACACATAAATATTTCCAGAAAGAGAGACAATGAATTAGTGACAAAATTTTTCTTGTACAAAGCCATGATAAGAAGTCCAAAACATGTTCTAATTTTTTAGATGTTTATATGTATGTATAGGTACATGGTGTAAGGAAATAAGTGAGTATCAGTGAAAGAAGGTGTGTAACTCCACCTGTAAGTACATCTATAAACATGAACCTCTAAAATTATGCTATGTAGCACTTCACATATTGTTAGTGCCCAATCAACATATAATGATCATAGCAGTTCTCACTGTGGCTGGACAAAGGGATAGGTTAATAACACTATTTTGAGTCCAAAAGCTACTTCAAGGTCATCCTAGATTTTAGGACTACCACTAATCCACTCGTTCTTTTGGCTTGCCACTAATGACGGCAGCAGTGTGTTCCTCAACCCAACTCACCTGCAAGGTCTTCTAAACCATGGAGAGGCAGGGCGACTGTCTCCAAACGCTTCTTCAGCTCATCCTTGAGGTACTGCTCACCAATGAGCACTGAGAGTTCATCGCAGAGTGTCTGTGCCTCCTTAATCTCATGGTCTAATTGCTCCAGGTCAGATCGAATCTCACTGGTCTCCTCCAGTTGCTGCTTCACAGCCTCAGGTTGGGTGCTGATGGCTGACTGGCCACTCAGTCGCTGTCCAACCACCTTCACCTTCTCTGATAAGTCCTGGAGCAGTTCCTGGTACTGGGTGCTTTTGACAATAGCTTGGTCAATTTGACTGGAACGGGAATTGAGTTTGTCAGTCAGCTCAATCCACTTCTGATTGACGCTCTGGAGTTCTTTCTGTACTTGGTTGGTGGATGGAGAGACATCTCCAGGGCCTGTTAGGATGCCCTGAGCTGCCTCATTCAGCTGCTCATGCTGTTGCCTGCGTGCTTCAAATTCCTTTAGCATAAACTGTAATAGAAATGACACCAGGATGTTTAGAGAGAAAAGACAAATCCAAATACAATGTCAAAATAAAAACTGATTTTGGATTTTGCCAAATAGTGCCAACTTCTGAAAATAAACCAGAAAACTCCAAGCACCAGGTTATTAGGGCAAATAAGTATTATCTGTAACAACTGCTTAATAAAAACTGTTTTAAAAGGATCATTGTCTATTTAATTTCTTTTACTTCTCTGTCCTACTCTGTTTCAACATTAGTTACTAAGGTTGACCTTGGCTGGGAAACCAGTTTGTTTTCTGGATTGGCACTCTCATCAGCTTTGCCAGGCAAAACCCAGGCCTCTGAACTGGGAACCCTGGGTCCCAGAGCCAGCTATATGACAGACGAGGCTTGCCATTTCAAATCTCAATACCTCTGTTTTTCTTAGTTTATTTCTCAGAATTCCAACAGCACATACAACCCACATGTTATAATATAGCACAATTAAATAATGAGCTATGCACCCTGGCTGGGGTAGCTCAGTGGATTGAGTGCGAGCTGTGAACCAAAGTGTCGCATGTTCGATTCCCAGTCAGGGTACATGCCTGGGTTGCAGGCCACAGCCTCCAGCAACCACACATTGATGTTTCTCTCTTTCTCTCTCTTCCTCCCTCCCTTCCCTCTCTAAAAATAAATAAATAAATAAATAAATAAATAAATAATCTTAAAAAAAAAATAATGAGCTACTTTAAAGCAAGTATCATGTCTTTTTATTCTTTTATGTTCACTGCTTCACTCATCAAGGAAGTTATTAGGGTTACAGATTCTGGAGTTAGACTGCCTGGGTCCAAATCCTGACTCCAACATTCACTAGCTGTATAAACTTAAGCAGCTTTTTATGTTTTATCTTTTTAATCCTTACCTGAGGACATTTTTCCATTGCTTAACCAAGCCACCCTTTTTTAAGAGAGAGAGAGGAAGGGAGAGAGAAACATTAATCGACTGCCTCCCGTATATACCCTGACCAGGGTTGGAACCAGCAACCTAGGCATGTGCACTGACAAGGGATCAACCCATGACCTTCCAAGTTTTATGGGATGATGCTCCAACCCACTGAGCCATGTTGGCCAGGGCTAGGCAACTTTTTAAAAGTTCTTGAACTGTAGGAATACACTGTAAAGTATTTTGGTCTAAACTTGCCTCCTTGCTAATATTTTAAAAGTACAGATCATAATGAATTCTCTTAGAAGCATTGTGTTTTGTGTACTCTGTTGCTTTGTATCTCATTTTTAATAGAAAATTAAGGGAATGCAGTATTTTAATTGTAACTTTGCCAATATCTTTATCTAGAGGTCTGCTGCTATTTTTGTCCTTTATAAAATTTTTGTTGCCAAGAAAGGCAAGATTACATTTTTTTCTTCCATATTGAGTTGGTATAGTGTATTCTTGGTTATCAGAATACTCACATAGTTTTGAGACTTTGAAGGTAAATATTCATGATGTGTGAAAAAGCATGATCCATAACTTTATGATCTTAATTACACAAAAATGGAAGCTTAGTTGTGTAGATACACAGGGAACTTAGGATATGTCAAACTGTAAACTGCTTGTGGTTATGGATGACTGTTCTTTGCTTCTTGTGTTTTTTGGTTTCCTATTATATGCACTTGTTAACTCTTAAAAAATAAATGTTACTTTAAATAAATAAATACATAAATAAATAAAAGTTCTCTAAATCTCAGCTGTAAAATGGGACAATCAAGTACTTAGTTGGCTGTTATAAGGATTAAGAGGGTACTTAGCACATACATTGTACAAAAATAATTAAGACACCACCTCAAGGAGTAACAGATATGTAAACAATGAGTAATAGTAGAATATGACAAAAACAAAAATGATTTAAACAGATATGAACATGGAACTGTGAAAGCAAGGAGTTAAGGTGATTAATTCTAAGGTGAGGAATGAAAAAAATAGAAGAAGAAAATCCAGCAAGGCCTCACAGATGACACAATAAGAATATGTAGAAGGTCTCCAAGTGAACAGAGAGTGAGGCCTGGTTCAGGGGAGCACTAGGATTAGCAAAGGCATCAAGGGCTATTATCAGGTAGTTTGTCAGGAAACGAACATCATTATCTGGGCCTGTGGTAGAAATGTGGGGTGTCTGGTGGTAAGAGCTAAAAAGTAGGCTGGCAACGGACAAAACTAAGACCAGACTTGTGAAAAGCCTTATACACGTAGTATATACCACATTGAGCAGATATTTGGACTGTGCAAAAGCAGTAAAGAGCCACTAAAAGTATTTTAAATACATTCAGATATCTGATTTAAGACACAATTGATAACTGGGTAGAGGAGAGACTAGACAGAGAAGCTCCATATCTTTGACTGCTGATCAGACTGCTGCAAGGATCCAGGCCTGAATGAAGCCTGCCTGAGGCACTCAGAATGGAGAGAAGGATCAGAGCAGCGGTTCTCAAATTATGATCCAAGGGCCTCGAGGAGTCCTACCAGGAATCCAACGATGGTCAAAACTATTTTCAAATACTAACTGAGTTATTTGCCTTTTAAAATTCTTATTCTCTCACAAATGTTCAGTGGAGTTTTCAGAGTCTACATGACATCTGAGATCACAACAGATTGAGTACAGAAGCATAAAAGAACGTCTATAAAAATATTCTATTAAGCCAGATATTACAGAGAATTGCAAAGATGTAAAATGACGCCACTCTTACTATATTTTTTGCTATACATTTTCAAAACTGTATTTTTTATAATACATTACTTATGTTAATTTTATGGTTTATCAATTTAAAATTAAATAATAAATACATTTTTAAAATTTCTCAGTGTTTTAATACAATAAATATCAACAGATTATCAATAGCTATGGATGAACAGAAGCTCTTTGGAGTCTTCAGTAAGTTTTAAGAGTGTAAAAGGGTTCTGAGTCTTAAAAGTTTGAAAACCACTAGATTAGAAAAATATTTTTAAGTACACTAAATAGGACTTGATTTTTAATTGGATGCAGGGGCTAAAAGAAAGGATTCCTTCAAAAACTACTCGGGTCTTAACTTAAGTGACCTGAGTAATGGTGGACGGAGAGAAGAAATGAAACGAGGATAAGGTAGAACAGAGAGGTTCTAAGCAGAATTTCATTGGAAATGCCATAATTTGACCCATCTAAGGTTCTATGATGTTTGGTACTTGAATCAATTTTTGTGAGGTTTGATCAGCAGAAAGTCTTTAAGTAAAACCACATGATATAAGATATTGCATTAAGTAATGTGGATGACTACTAGGGATTATAAGTAAAATATGATCCTAGAATTTAGTCAGAAGTTCCCATTCTCACATCCATTCATCTTACTGTCTGTTGATGATATTAACAATACAGTTGTTGACTATTTACTATTCAACAGGCACAATGATAAAGACATTAGAAATATCACACTTAAACTGAGGAAATGAGACTCTTACGAGGTTAAATGACTTGACCAGGGTCTTGTGAAATCACTCTTGCTGAGAGCAGCATTCAAACCCAGGTTAATGTGACCCCCAACTTCTTTGCTCTAAAGCATTTAGCTATATGCTCACCTGGACCTGCTGC
Organism: Phyllostomus discolor; assembly: GCF_004126475.2. Taxonomy (NCBI): domain Eukaryota; kingdom Metazoa; phylum Chordata; class Mammalia; order Chiroptera; family Phyllostomidae; genus Phyllostomus; species Phyllostomus discolor. The sequence goes on along the minus strand of NC_040907.2, from coordinate 26,288,184 downwards.
CTTTTGTGCATTCAGCATGTTGGGGTCAATAGACAAGGGCCCCAACACTCCCATCATCAGGTTGCCTTCTCCATCAGCCAGGGCCGGAGCTGGATTCTGCAGCTGGAAGCAGGCCAGATGACTTGCAGATTTCTCTAATGCTTTTGCCGAGCCATTGTCACCTCTGTGGCCCCTTTCCCATCGGGAATCTGTAGAGAGGAAATGAGAATATGTATTCCTTTATTCTCATCATAGCCACAGGCCTAGTCCCCTGAATAATGTTCCTAATAAACTACAGGAAATGACCCCTGGAGCATTATTTAAATATTTTTAAAGTGAAAATAACTTTCATTTATTTAACTGAAATAACAAACAGTTTTGTCTCTTGATTGTGGTGGTGATTATATGAAACTAGATATGCAATGTAATTGCACAGGACTACATACAAACACAGAAAATAACTTATATAGATATTATTTATAGCCTGTTTTTAAAACTTTCTATATTATAAACATCTTTGATGCCAGTAAGTTTTTTTATACCAATAACTATTTATCTATATCATTTATAGTTCAATATTATGAACACAGCATCATTTACTCAATCCTTTCATTGGCCTTTTAATTATTTCCCATTTTTCATTTTTATCATCAATACCCTCTTTAGTTCTTGACCACAGCATATTGTCACTTTGAATGAAAGTGACACCCAAGAAAGATTGTCACCCAAGAAAGCCAAACTTCTGACACTTGGAGTGGTATCTCTAAAATTTTTCCCTAATCAAGTTCACACTCTGACCCTATCTAGGCCTCTTATTTGCTTATGAAAATTAACTAAAAATAATTCCTGCTCTATACAATGTGTTGAAATTCTGTATTTTTTTGGAAGATAAGCAATTTAGACAAGGTGAATCTGTAACATCCCTGTGATAACTTACTAAGTTCTTCCTGCATTTTCTTCCAGTTTTCTGCTTCTTGTGAGTTGGGATATGTTATCAGTAATCCAGCCAGGGCTTCCCTTACTTTTTGGATTTTTGGAGAATTCTGTTCCAATTCAGTCAGGAAGGCCTAGGGGAAAGAACATCATGTATGCCGTGAGATTTCTGGACAAGAACAAAGATATGAGTAAGGAGAAAATGACTGGAAGACAGGGTGACAATTTTAGGCTGTACTTCTGATTCTATTCATGACTTGTTTAATGATTTTAAGATACTCAAACTTTCTGCTTCAATTTTTAGTTTAACATGAAAATCTAATGGCGGATCTGAATTTCTTTTATGTTCAACATTAGTAGAACCCATAAAAAGAATCATTACTCCCCCAAAACTAAAAGTGTCAAGATACAATCATGATGATGATGTTTATATAGTTGGAGATGATAAGATATGCTCAATCAGAATATAAAAATTTTGGTAAAAAATTTTCACAGGATTTTCTATAATGACTTTCCTCTGATATTTTTCTTAGTCCAACATGTCAATCTTAAGAATGAACTGCAATCACAGCTATTTTGAGGCCTCCAAGAGTTGGAAAGGTGCATAGGTGAGAATGGCTTGGTTTGCAGCATATAGAAAATGAGATTCCATTTTCAATGAGCTCCTACATCTGAGGAGGGCTATTCTCTTTGCAAACACACCTCGTTTGGTTTCTGAATCTGACTTGTAACAATTTCTAATTTCACAGGTAAGAATTCTCTGGGAGAGTTTAGGCATAGTAAGCATTTGAAAGTCAGCCGTGCTGCCTATCATGACTGGGACAGTTAGGCATGTCTCACCTCAGGTCTCTGGGCTCAGTCAGGAGCGCTGGGACAACAGCCCCTTCCCTTTAGTGTTTGGGATGCAGCCAACATAAACACCGTACCTTGTTAGATTCAGCTTGGGCTCTCACTGTCTCTGTCTTGGTTGGGGATGAAGAGGCATCCATGCCTTTTAGGATTTCCTCTTTTGATTCCAGCCATTCCAGGACTGAGCTTGCCTCCTTCTGAACTTCCTGCATTCTGCTGAGGACAGCCTGAAGGTTTTCTTGGTGTTCTCGAAGTACTCCCCCAAGCTTCTCATATTTCAAATTTACATCTGACATGTCACACTGAATCTCTGTCAGATCTAATATGACAGAAACAGAAATCAGGTCTCTGAGCAACCCCACTGGTTCCTAACTACTAAATTACTTATCAAGATTAAGCACCTCTCCTACTCCTTCTAGTGAACTAGAGATTACCTTCCTGCTAAATCACATGAAACTTCCTGTCCACATCCACAAAGCAAAAGAACTCTCATTAACCTGCTTTCTGATTTTGGCATTATACACTCAGATGTATAAATAAAATGGTTAATGAACATGGGAACAACAAGAGTGATGAAAGTTAAGTTTTGGAGCATCTCTTGCTCCCTTTTCTCTACAATAGAGAGAAGTCACCTAACTGGGAGGTTGAGGGCTAGACTAGACTACCTGTCCTGTATAGCTTCTTCATTATTCAAAGAGTTGCATATATTATTTTCAAGGTCTTTTCATATGGTCTTATCTAATGGTCCAGTTTATTTCCTTAGTATGTTCCTTTATTTTACTGGCTGCCAAATTGTCTGGCCTATAGCTAGCAAATGAAGAGGCATCACTTGCTTCTCCCCAGATTGCTACCCTCACACCCATCCTGGCAGCAGTTCTTCCACACATACGGAAACATACACAGATGCAAACATGAACACTGTCCTAAAACACCCAACATAGAGGCACTGTTGAAATGGCATTCTCACCTTTGCAGGTGTGGTATCCGTTTACACTGCCTACAGAACTTCCTACAGAGGGCAGTATGGAACCTGAGCAGAAGGACAGAGAGACAAACAGGGCGAGACAAACGTGTTAGGAATACATAGAGGCACTGAATTTGTTCTTTGGCACTCACTTTAAGCTTGGGTTATCAGGAAGTTAACACAGCACAAGACAACATACTAATGGAAAGAGACAAATCATTTTAAGCTGCCAGGCAACAAAGTGTCACTCAGGGTGTTTCAGCTCTTTAGCAGTAATGATTCCTAATCCTTTCCAGAGGAAATCCAAATTCCCTTCTTCAATCTCCAATTTGAATTCTTTGGACCCTGCCCTAATTTTGTGAAGCAAGTATTGGTAAAATGATTAAATTCTTTTTTTTTAAAAGATTTTATTTATTTATTAGTTTTTAGAGAGGGGGAGGGAAGGAGAAAGAGAGGGAGAGAAACTTCAATGTGTGGTTGCCTCTCATGTGCAGCCCCCACTGGGGACCTGGCCCACAACCCAGGCATGTGCCCTGACTGGGAATCAAACTGGTGACCCCTTGGTTCACAGGCCAGCACTCAATCCACTGAGTCACACCAGCCGGGGCTAAATTCTTTAGAGTGGAATTTGACAAACTTTGAAATGAAGATCTATAATAAAGCCAAAAGGGTTGAACTTTAATATCAATGTCCTTCAACATAATAAAAATGAACAGTTAGGTACAATCAAGGACATAAAAAGCAGCATTCTTTTAATAAAGGCATTAAAATGAGCCCTTCTTATATTGTTTCAAAAGGAAGATTTCCCTATCTTTTTTTTCATGACTTCCTGCTCCCCTTCCATCACCAGCAAACAGAAATTCTAGGTGCCAATAAGTTTGGCTCATTAGCATTCCCATGAATTCTGCAGTGGGACTTTGGTTCTGTTTCTAGTTACCACAATTTCCCCTACATATATTCTCCCCAAGTTTATCCTTTGTATTTCAGAGGAGTTTCACAAGTTAAGTAAAAACCAGACCATGTAATTATAAAGATTCTTCAGAAATGTGAAGAATATTCATGATATAATGTTACATTACAAGGACAGAATAAACCTCTCCTGTGCACTGATTTCACTGTGGAAAAAATTATGTGCAACGTTATATTAAAAAGTGATTATAAAACTTTTAGTGTATTTTCAATTAAACATGAATCAAACACAAAGATCATATTTCATTGCAGCATGATGATAGCCAAAAAGAAACTGGACTCACAATTAGGAGGAGATGGTTCTAGCCAAGACTGTCACTAACTTGGTACGTGAGCTTTAAATCTATGGGCAGACCTCAGCTTCTTCCCCAGGATATGAAGCTCATACTACTTACCCATCAACTCTCATGGGGTTACTAGAGAGAGGAAGTGAGGTAATGTATGTGAAAGCACTTTATGAAACAAGAGCTATACAAATGCAAGGAAGTAGAATATTCAGGCTAATGATTTTCAAAGCACCTAAGGAGGTGCTCTTTAGGGACTCTGAAAATGTTTGGTTTCCATTTAATGTATTTCTAAAACTTAGAAATGGCAACAAAATATGCATGTTCAATTATGTTCAACCACATCTTAGCTTACTACATAGAACCAATTTACAGACGCCCCTCCGTATCTACAGGGGATTGGTTCTAGGACCCCCCACGCACACCACAACACAGGATGCTCAAGTTCCTTATATAAAATGGCAGAGTATTTGCATATAATCTGTATCTTCCTGTATACTTTAAATTGTCTCCAGATTACTTATAACACCTAATACAATGTAGACATAGTTGTTATACTATTTGTTTTGAAAATGATGACAATAAGCTCTGGCTGGCGTAGCTCAGTGGATTGAGCTCGGGCTGCGAACCAAGTGCCGCAGGTTCAATTCCCAGTCAGGGTACATGCCTGGGTCGCAGGCCGTGACCCCCAACAACCGCACATTGATGTTTCTCTCTCTCTCTATCTCCTTCCCTTCCCTCTCTAAAAATAAATAAATAAAATCTTTTAAAAAATGCCTGTTCCAGCCTCAGACAGAGGACTGGATATTTAAAAAAAAAATTTTTTTTTAAAAATGATGACAACAAAAAAGGTTTGCATATATTCAGTACAGATGCAACCACCATCGGCCTAAACATACAGCACATGTCAGCAACAATGTAATATTTTAAAAAATATTATTGATCTGCAATTGGTGCCATTGTAGAAAAGGAAACCATGAATACTAAGGGTCAATTGTATGCTGCTTTTTGTGGGGGCGATAAAGAAGCTCCTGTACCTCTATGCATACATTTAAGATTCTTTTTGAGTTTTACTGATTGAAAGGTTGTGGCTCTTCATGTGCACTTTACAACATTCAAACTTACACATGGCCACTCGTGTCCAAAGAAAAACATCTACATTAAATTAAATGTCAAAAAGGTTGAGGTGCATCTTCTCAGAGAAGACACACATTAGGATAAAACTGTAATAACAGAATTTTTAACATTTCAGGTCATGATGATGTCACGTTATAGACCGTTTTTGTCCTCATTACCAGTTTTAGGTGTTTTCTATGTTTAAGAAAAAAAATAAGAGCCCTCACTGAATATTCCTGGTGACTTAACTTTGAAAGAGAATTTCTTACTACATCCCTTTCAAACTTCTAGTTCAGTTTAATTGAAGAGTACTCTGTTATAAAGTGAATGTTTAAAAACATTTGTCACAATTTATTTTTAAAAAGATTTTATTTACATATTTTTAGAGAGAGGGTAAGGGAGGGAGAAAGAGAGGGAGAGAAACATCAACATGTGGTTGCCTCTCACATGCCCCATACTGGGGACCTGGCCCACAACCCAGGCATGTGGCCTGACTGGGAATCGAACTAACAACCCTTTAGTTCACAGGCTAGCACTCAATCCACTCAGCCACACCAGCCAGGGCTGTCATCATTTACAACTGCTTATTTATGTGAACCATATTTTCTGGATACAATGTAATTAGACAAAACTTAGAAATCAGATGATAAAGCTGTTATCTAATAATCCTTTTGTAAATTTTAATATTCACAAAGATATTCTCAATACTTTCATTAATGGATTTCATAGCAAATGAATACTATAAAGTAAGTTATAAAGGAAGCTTATGCCAACAAAATATTATTTTTGTTTTATGTAGTAGAGTCCTGTATGAGATTTAAACTTAAAAAAAAAATCTAGTGCTTTAACAAGTTTGAAAAACCACTGATCTAGTCCAAGAGTTAGAAAACTAGAGCCTACCAGCCGCATTTGACCTGTTGCCTGTTTCTGTACATAAAGTTTTGTAATATAGCACAACCATACATTTCTATACTGTCTGTGCTCGCTTTTGTGCTATAATGGCAGAGGCATATAGTTGTGACAGAAACCATATGGCCCACAAGTCTAAAATATTTGGCTCTTTATAGAAAATGTTTGCCAATTCCTGATATAGTCACACACTAACAAGTCACTAAACTTAGAGAGGTTTATGTGTTAGAATATTAAAATCACCAATTCCCTGAGATGTTGTCAGTATTTTTAATAATTCAATATTGAACTCAATTCAGTTTGAAATTCTAGGTAAGTGCCAAGAAATCTTTAAACTTTAGGATACAACAGAAAAGTAGCCATTCTCAGGAGGAAAAAAAGTAAATTTTTCCCACACCATTTAAGTGACTATAGGGACACATTAACATAGCCTGGTAATTAAACCTATGAGGTACCAATCCACAAATCACTGAGCTCATAGTGGATTTGTTTAAAAGACTTAATTTGCAGCCAGAGATTATTCATGTATCTGGACACAATTTTTGTATCTACTTCCAAGAAATGGACCAGTCCCTGGTGTACTGACTCCTAAATATCTAGACTCTCCCAAGACACCAGTTTATACCACCCAGGGCTGACTCCGATTTAAACAAGTGTGCAGCCATCCCATTCCCATGTATAAAACAAAAAATCTTCACATTAGGAAGTCCCATTTTAATCCTTCTAGGTGTGTCAGACAGTTCTAAGTGGGCCAACCAGTCCCTTTACTTTTTCCCATCATGGGAAGGAATTCTGCAAAATGGAGCAATGTTATATAGCAAATGGAAAACAGATCAGATTGAGGGGGAAGACAACTTCATACAGGTTCCCCCTTGTTCATATCCAATCTTGTTTCTGACTTTTATTAAAGAAGGGACCATTAACAAAGACCACGGCAAAGAATGAGGTTTATTCACTACATTTTTAAGAGCCTGAACTCACCCGTTTTGGCTTGGGAATCAGGTGCTGTGATATCCATGATGAGATTTTCTAAAGAAGTGCCTTTGCAATTGATTTCTTTCTACCAAGTCTCCTTACTTGCCCAGTCATCTAGGAGACCCTGTGTAAAGAACAAAACAGCTAAACATAACATCTGGGAGCTTTCTCGCCATAAGTAGGAATACCTATTCTTCTATATATATATACCCTAAAGTTTTTAAGAATTAAGAGACCATCCTCACATAATCAGCCATTTCAAGATTTTGGTTTAGCCAGCCAAGGTGTGGAAAAACATTATGGAATATTCAGGACTTTCCCATTCATCCACCCGTCCATCCATCCATTCATCCAGCCACCCAATATTTATTGAGCACTTACTATAGGCCACACATCATGCTAGACACTGTGGATACACAGTAAGATAATGACACAGTTCTTAAAACCAACAGCTCAGATTATCAACTGCATTATAATGTGATAAAAGCTATTACAGAAATATGTATAGCCAGTAGACTCTGAGAGAACAAGGAGACATTTAACTTTGACTGAGGGAGGAAAGCTTTGAGTTACGGTAAGAGTTGTCAGGTGGACAAAGGGAACAACATGTATATAAAGAATGAAAGGAAATGGTCACTGGAGAATAAAATGTGGAGCTAGATGTTGAAAGGTAGAGAAACACATGGAATCATAGGGCTACATTTTGGTACTTTCAAGGGAACTTTGTATCAGGTTTGAAGTCAGAGCTCTCACTTCAGTAGGAAGCCATCAGGAACAATGGCATCTGTTCTACGACCAAATTACCAGGTCATGTCTCTAAGATGTGGATTGCCTGCCTCAGCAGTAAGATTGCACTCCTTTCAAAACTGGGACACTATAATCCCTTCCTTCACACTAAATTTCCCTGATAATCTACTTAGTTTGCTTTTGATCTGAAGCTGCAGAGCAACAACAGAGAAAGACAAAGAACCATGAACATCTAACAAGCTCATGTGTCTAGTTCAGACTGAACCTTATCAAGTCACAGCTTGTCAACTCTTTTATTAATCACTCTTGACTCTGAAGGGCCACAGTTCCCAAACTATGTACTGACACAGGCTATTTTAAATTTTTGAGGGAAATACAGTGACATCTGTTGGGACACCCTGTGAATAACTACTATTAAGTTGTTTTGGATCTGACCACTTAGCAGGTGAGGTTTTTTATTTATGTTTTTTGCCTTGTGTTGCCATGAAAAATTTCTTGAAACATTAAAGGTATTGTGAACTAAGAAACTGGGGTACCTCTGCTCTAGGGAAAGCCCTACAGCAAATGCTCCAGTAACTCTCTCTGAGAAACCAATCAAACTCTCCTCTTTTATCTGTTCAAGATAAATCCTCTTTACTAAGAGGATGAGGACAGATGCAGGGGAGTTAGTTGGAGGCTGGTTTCACCCAAAAGTAGAGACGTGCCAGAGGTACAAGCAGAGGCCTGATGACTGCAAAACCAAAAATGGTACAGAGGAATTTTGCAGAGGATGGCAAAAGGCTATACCTACTCTTGAAGCTAACTTCCAATCATCTGATTATAACTTTTCCTTTATTAGTTGTAGTACTAGTTCTTATCTCCTCATTTCTAGAATCATATATTTGTTACTTGCTCACAGATAACTGTCTAATTGTCAAACATGCAATGAGACTTTAAGTTTCTCAAGGTCTGGACTTTACAAATAGCTTTTCTATTACCCACCACAGAATGAGAGGGCATCCGAGAAACAGCTGAAGCTTCATAGCTATTACTCCCGGATTATTTTTTTGGTTTTCAAAATAGGAGATTTTGGTGCCTTAGTGCTTGGGTAGGGGGTCGGGGTAGGTGGGAATTTCTATTCTGATGTAGATGGATAACTTGGATTTCTCACACCACTTTTCCATCACAGTTGGAAATGACTCCATAAACAGTTGTAAACTGCTGTCTAGCCCAATTCTTGGAGACCTTGTTCACCTACCTTAAGGTGTTCAATCTGCTTTTCCAGCTCTTTAGTACTCATGAAAGTCTCTGTAGGTGGAATACTCCCTTCAGTTTCCTTCAGCCATTTCTGGAAGGTCCTAACCAGCTTCCGGAATTCATCCAACTGTTCCTGGCAAGATGATGCATCTTCCTCTCTGTCGGCAAAGAGATTTTGTTACTTGCCAGACTATGCAGTGTAAAGAGTCAACTGAATTAAAACTAAATTCATTCTGGGACTCCAGGCAGACATCAGTTTCTAACAGGGTCTTTGCTTCGCATCATCTTTTCCACACATCTTTGGCTAAACAACCACATATAATGTAGGAGAGCATCAAACTGAGGAATCCCTTGCCCTTGTTTGGACATTTCTGAGGAAGAGTCTTCAATCTTATTCTAAGCTAAAGTGAAAGTGAGAAAAACTAAAGGAAGACTGCTATTTAGGTAGTATGATACAATGGAAAGAATGCAGGCTTTTGATCTTAAGTGCAGCTCTGCTGCTTTTTAGGTATCTAATTCTTTCAAGGCCTAATTCTTTAGTAAGATGCTAAACAGAGGCTCTTAGGAGTTAGGATAAGTACACTCACGAATAAAATAAATCAAGGAGAAGGGTGGAATCAATTTGGAGTTCACTTTTGGAAATGGCCAGCCACATCTATTCCAACTTCAAGCCTGAGCTAAAAGGTCTTATTATAGGAGAAGACAAACAAAGCCTTCTTGGTCTTTGTCTCCCTTTTCTCCCCTCCCCTAAATTACCTGCACTGGTTTGAGCAACTACTTCCCTCTAGTCATTAAGGCTGTCATCTGCTAAATCAAGATTATATTTATGGCTAACCCAAGAGAAGAAATCTTAACAAGCTCTTAAATCCACGTGAGGCTTTCTAATGGAGGAATCACGGCTTTTCAACAGTTAGCTAATAACCTGAAACCAGCCACCTTTGTCATATAATCCATGTTTGCTTTAAACAAACACACAACCCCAGCAACTTAAATGTGGTCAAAACAAGCAGGGCGAGTGCCAATAGAATCCTTAATAATGTCTAGTAAGACTTCAGTTTTTCTCTTTATTTCAAATCCTGTCACAACCTTACTTACTGACCCCAAATTTGTTTTGTTGGTCCAGGTGACCTGGGCTTTTGATGGTACAGAGAGAGAACTGAGCCCCATTACTGAGAAAAAATCCATTATTTAGAAATAGAAAAACCACTAAGCATCAAGCTGATTGGGTACTTTGGTTGAAAGAGGCACTTTTCAAATCTCCTGTGACTCCATAGCAGACAAAATTCTTGATGCCACCTTTATTTTTATTTATTTATTTTTTAAATCCTCAACTGAGAAGATTTTTTTTCATTGCTTTTAGAGAGAGAGAAAAGGAGGGAGAAAAGGATAGAGAGAGAAATATTATGTAAGAGAAGCATCAATTGGTTGCCTCTGTATGTGGCCAGACCATGGATCGCATGTGCCTGGACCAGGGATTGAACAAACCCACAAACTTTCTTTAAAAAAAAAAATTTCTTAAAGATTTTTATTTATTTATTTTTAGAGGGAGAGGAAGGGAAGAAGAGAGGAAGAGAACATCAATAGTGGTTGCCTCTCCTATGCCCCCTCCTGGTGACCTGGCCTGCAACCCAGGCATGTGCTCAGACTGGGAATCGAACCCCTGACCATTTGGTTCACAGCCCTACACTCAATCCACTGAGCCATACCTGCCAGGTTGTCTTGATGCCACCTTTAGATTCTAGTGATAAATGGTGAGATAATCATTTCACTCAATGTGTTGAAAAAATTAGCTCCCTGACACTGATCAACACATATAAGAACTCACCTTTCCTTAACTATCTTCTGTAGCTCTGTGAAGTCCTTTTTGAGGTTCTGTACCCTGTCCTGGTGCTGAGACAGGTCTAGAGCAAGCCACAGGAACTCAGTTCAGTGACCAGATGCTCAAGAGTATCAAGGTTTTCTTGTTGGTCTTCCATTTCCAAACTGAGTTCCTGCCAAGCAAACAGAAAATGTATTAAATCCTCTGTTCCTTATAAATAAATACATGCTAAAAGATAAAAGATATCTAAGCAACATAACAGTCTGCTATGGTATATGAATAGATAGATCTGTGAAACAGAATGGTGCTGCTACTCCTTGGTCAAATTAAGTATATGCATATACTATGCCCCAGCAATTCCACTCCCGGACGGACACACACACACACACGCACACACACACATCCTTGGTAGGTAATACTCTTCACCAAATATTTCTAGCTCTTTGCTTTCTAGTTACATAGTAGAATTATATATCACCACAGTCAGGTGTGGTCAAGTAAAACTTGCTTTGACTAACTAAAGATAAATGTATAGGATATTGTTTCTTCCCACTGAAGCAATAATCATGAAGACTTATAACAGGATGAGGTTTCCATCAACTTGAATCCCTGAGTTACCATAATGATCTAAGTATCCTGCTGATCTGGGGCGAACATGTAGGATGAGTGAAAAATATATCTAGGCTATGTTTTTAAAAAGGGACAAACAATACCTAGCTTGCAGGATAGTTGTGATAATAATGCAGTAAACTTTCCAGTACACTGACTAGCACTTTCTGTACTCAGTAAATGTTGGTCCCCTCCTTGCCCTTCTTTTACCTTTATTCTGTTAATCTGGAGGTATATCCTCACCTGGATCTGCTGGAAGAAATGTGCAATATCTTGATCTGGCTGATTTCCAGAGGCCAGCATCCGATTTTTGTTTTCCATGAACTGCTGCAGCTTATCAGAAAGATGTTCAAACATCTCTGTTTGGGGTAGGAGTTTTTTCAAGGAGCTCTCCTTCTCTTGCTGCTGTAGACAGAGCTTTTGGAAGCGCTGGCTCACCTCTGCCAGTTTGCCCTGCAGCACTGCTGCTGTGGTGCTGTCTGCTGTCTCCATGAATCGCGTCACCATTTCACGGGTGGCCTCCAAGCTGCTCTTTTGCCGAGCAATGTCCTGCTTCAATTTCTGTCATCAAGAGCATGTCTGTTAGCTCCTGGCTCACTTATTCTAAGATACCTGAGCCACAAACTAATAAACTCCTGATAACTACATGTTCACCTCCTCAAAGAGGAGTGGAGGGTTGTAATTGAGCCTTCAGAATCCCCTATGTCTCATCCCCCTAGTTCTCTAAGCCATTCCACCAAACGACTTTGCTATTGCCACTGTTTTTCAAGTTTATCATTTAGAAATTGAGTAGCAGTTTCTTCACGTGGATTGGTCACCATGTCTAAGACTCATCATCAGAAGGGTCATGAAAATGAATTCTTCTCCTGATACTTTTTCAAAGGGATATAATTATGAAAGATGGCAAATACACCCTCTCTGCAAACTCTTGGGGTAGAGGTCTCACCATGTTAGTGGCCAGGGCTTCTTGGATAACTTCTGATGATAGGGATGCCACTTGCTCCTCTTCCAGGTTTTTTTCAACTTCCCTGATGGACTGCAACAAGCTGTCCAGGCTTTCCTGCACACTCTGAGACTGGGCAATTGCCTTCTGCAGCAGAGCAGAGCGCTCAGCCAGGCTACAGGAGAGGCTTTGGAAATGGCTAAGTATGGAATCTGGAGAATCAAGGCCATAAAAAGAGAGAGTAGAGACTATTTTTGTGTGTTCTTTTTAAAAAATATATATTTAAATTGCATGTTTATTATAATAACAACAACAGACATTAAGACAAAAGAAGGAATAACCTTAAACAGCATTAGTATTTGAGCCAAATTCCATAAGCATTATTTATTTAGCACCTGCTAAGTGCCAGAAATTACGCTAGATACTGAGGACTAAAGATAATCACGATAAAGTCCCTGTCTTCTACAAACCAAAGATTCTAAAAGAGAGCATAGGCAGAGGAAGGCACATGACATCTAACCAGAAAATAAAATCCTAATTGCTATATTGGTAGAGTCCTAGAGGAGCCTGAAAAAAGGATTATTTTTTATCTTTCATTTCTTTTGGGGGGTGGTGGTGGTGGTGGTCAGGACTTTATAAAGGAAGTAACCTCTTGGCTACATCATGAAGCAGGAACAAAATTTCACCATGCATGGTAAGCACTCAATTAATGTTATTGCCTAAGCAACAGGAAAAACTTTAGTGGTAAAGCAATGAAGAAATGACTCGTTTACTTGGGAAAGGAAAGAAGTAGGGTGTGGCTAGAAGGCAGAATGCCAGGGGAAAAGGGGTTGGAGCCAGACTGCAAAGGTCCTTCAATGATACAAGAATAAAGTTCATGAGAGGATGAGCTGGTCATGTTTCTATCTCAGCTAGCACCAGATGCTCATACACCACAATGGGATCTATTACAGAACAGAGGTACATACTAGGAATTAAGACAGCACTATTCCTAGAGCTGCCTCATACCTGTAGTTTCTTGAATTCGCTTGTGGTCTGGGGCTGGCTCCCCTTCAATTTCCATGAGTTCACAAGCTACTTTTTGGAGCTTTTCTACAGGTACTTGGTGCTCAGCCAGTTCCTCCTGCAACTGCTGCTTGTCCATGAAAAAGGACAAAAAGAAAAACATTTGAATGAGTACTCAAAGCTGGTTCTGGGAATCTGGAACTACTATGCTGTTTTATAGAATAATTCTCAGCTTATCTATAGCCACAGATATGAGAATAAATTGTTAGGAATTAGATCTTGTCCAAGGCATCCCAAACACTACCTTTAACCTAAATGCCAATATTTGCTTTAGTTTGGGTGCTGGAGCCATGTGGTACAACAGCCTGGGTCCTGGCTTACCTTTGTTCTTGCAAGCTGCTGTTGCAGGACCCCAGGGTCAGAGGCAACAGTATCTGAGAGGAGCTTCTCCACATTGGTCTCACAAGCCTTCATCCAGGCCTGCAGGCTGTCAGCGCCGCTCTGGAACTGTTGATAATGGCCTAGTAGCATGTTCAGGTGCGAGCCCAATCGTGTACACTGTGCCAAAGAAAGGACAGAAAGCAAGCTTAAGCAAGGCCGGGTCAAAGGCAGCAGCTTCCTAGGCATAGTGCAAAGAGACACCCAGCTTTGTTAGGGAGCTCACTATAACTATAGTTAGGGGTAGTGCCGGGATCTCCACTGAAGGATGGGTAGCAACCACATTTTATGAGTGGGTTCCTCATTGTTTGACCCATACTATTCACCTTAACTTTATTACATACTAGGAAAGATTTTGTGAGTTGTATGACAAGCCACTACAGATTTATACAACAGGTTGCAGGCAGAAATGGGATTGAATGGTACAAGGGTGTTCCTCTTTGGGGGTTAGAGGTACTGTCACAAACCAAAAGACAGTTGAGAAGAACTGACTAGATTCTATATCTTAGGAGCTAAATGGAGTTCTTTGATAGGAAGAAAGACGAGTATTTACCCTGGATGTTCTGTCCAGGAATACAGACTGTGTACTTGGTTTAAGTTTCCCCTGTGCTAAGTCTCTCATGAGCCCATATCTGCTGGTCAGGATACAAAAGGCAAGCTCCTCCACCTTCACCTCTGGAGTGAGATATGCCCCTGATATTGCAAGGGTCAGGCATTAGCCGTGGGCCTCCACCTTTTACAGTTTTGCATAGGTCACAGAGACATACTATCTATGGTCGATACATATACAAACTAGCTTGCTCATTGTGTCCTGAGGTTTCTAAGCCTCAGAAACCAACTATAGTTGTGTGAGGGCTGCCAGGAGCCTCTTCCATACTTACCTTTGAATGGAGAGCAGTGTATCTCTCTGTTGCATCCTTTAGCTTGTCCTTCACTAAAGTTCCAGTTGCTGATGGTTCTCTGCCTTCCTCAAAGCTGTTTTCAGTGTCCAACACTTTCTGTCCTGAGATAGTCACAAATCTCAAGTCTCCTTTGTGGGAAATTACATCCTCCGAGAAGCTCCCCTGCCGCTTAAGAAGGGACGGAAGGGCTTCGGGGCTGCTGCCTCCCTTATGCATGTGCTCCAGCTCTCTCTCAGACCGTTCCAGCCAGTTTTCAAACTCTCTATGATCCTGCAGAAACTTCTGCAGCTCATCCCGTAGTGTCTGGACCTGCTTCAGCTCTGCCTCTGACTCGGCCAGGGAAGAAGCGTACTGTTCCTTTAGTTCTCCTAGCTTCTCCTGCAGCATCTGTTGCTCCTCAGGTGTGAGATTGTGGCCATGTTGGTCCAGGAAGGCCTGAGCTGACTGGGTGGCCAGGATGAAATTTTGTTGCTGAGACAGCAATTCTTGGTGACGAGCCTGGCAAAAACAAACAAACAAACAAACAAACAAACAAACAAATCAGTAGGGACACTACTATGTTTTGCTTATGTCTACAGCTAGAGGTAGAGAGATACCTCTGTAGGTTACTTTTACAACTGCTCAGAAATCATCAATCTCTCTCTCTTAAGAATTATGCCACATGCTAATTCCAGTTGAACTGACACATATAGAATCTTGTAGTTTTCAAAGATATTTTTACATGTATTAGCTTATCTGATTTGTGGCACAATCTGTAACATAGGAAGACAATACGATATCCATATTAAAGATGTGGTTAAGTGATTACCAAAAAGACACATTACCAAAAAGACTAAGGTCACACAGATAGTTAAGGGATAAACTGTTGACATGACTCTCTTCACTAAAACCACCCTAAGTCTAAGAGAAGGTACACACAGCCAACTAATAATTACCCACATTAATGCAAGGAAAGAATAAGCTGCATAAACCATACATGGGACAATATAAAAACTACAAATTCTTAGCTGTTAGATATGTCAGTCGATTATCTATGAACACTGTCCCTAAGAGGAAAGAACTCAGAAATTAATTCATTAAGTAAACAATTTATATATTAGCAAGAGTAAACTGTGTTTCTGGACAATATAGGTAATTTGTATGTGCTGTCTCCATGTGGACCGTTTTTCTACTGTGATGGAATATAAGTGAAAGAAGGAAGGGTAGCAGTGGTTGTTTTAATGATGTTCTTCCTTACTCTAACAAAAGCAAGTAGGGTTTTCATCAGTATTCCCAACTATCTATATTTTTATGCAGCAATGCAGAGAAGGACTATAGCCTGCTTTTCTTCAGAATATCATCCAGTTGCAACCTGTATCAATAGTAATCTAATAGCCTCAGATTCCAATGTTCTCTCGGTGAAGCTGGAGTCACAAATACATACTGCTCAAATAGATAGCAGGTGGCATCTGGTACCACAGCCTGTCTGTATACCACCTGGATGTTCCCTTCTCATCCTCCAACCCACCCACCCATAAGTTTCCTTCCTAGGCAGTTTCCTTCAGGTTGACTATTGCCAGGAAGAGGTGTCAGGAAGGTTCCTGTGACAGCAGCACCATCTCTGCTCTGTGCTGTTACAAGAGTGCCAGGGCTGTGGGGGACACACTACAGTGAATCTTCCAAGCGCATAATGGGCATGCCAGAGGCAGAAATCTTGTTAATACACAATAAAGCAATGGCCCACACAAGCTGTTCAACAGAAGCACTCCAGCTAAACCAAATTTTCTTTGCTAGAAAGGTATCACTACTAAAATATATGATCCTTATATTTTTTAAGTGCCCTGAATATATAATCATCTTCTAAACATGCAATATAATGTGCCTGACCATGCCAGTTAATGTCCTAGGGGACAGTTTATTTGGATGGTTCACTGGTTTATCTTCAATGCCTATCATATAGCAGGTGCTCTATATTTGCTAAATGAATGAATAAAACGAGTAGAGATAAATAGTTAAGTAAGAAATGGTTTTATGAGTGCAAGAGGGAACCATTAAAAGGATATAGCATTTTAGAAAGATCACTTAGTGTTGGGGTGGATGAGAGGATAAAAGCCAAATGGTAAGGAGACCAGTAGAAGCTACTATAATAATACAAGTAAAGCCTGATAGTGGTCTGAACTGCAATAACATCTCAGTAGAGATGAAGAAGTGACTGGCTGACTGTGAATAGGATTTGATGACTGATTCTATATCAAAAAATGAGGCAGGGAAAGGAATCTAGGATGACGTCTAATTCAGACAATTAAGCAGGAACATAGGAAAGAGAACATGTTTAATTAGGGGAAGGGTATTACAGTAAACAGGGATTCTATTTTTCAGTTTGAGGTGCTTGATTCCAAGTTGACAAAAGAAAGATAGATTTATATAATGGCTTGAAGCTCAGGGTAGACATTTGGGCTGGAGACAAATATATATATAATATGTATATAATTGTTTAGTACAAATGATAACTAAAGTGTTATGAGTGGATGAGACTACCCAAGAAAAGTATATTCTGAAAGATGAGAGAGGAGACCTAGGATACCACCTAAAAGCAGATCAGTATTTGAAAAGGTGTCTTGGGGAACAGAATACAGATTATCATGAGCAGAGCAGTGCTATGTAAAGTAAGGGAGGGAGTATTTCAAGGGGAGTGAGAAACAGTGTCGAAGCTGCTGAGACATCAAAGAGGAGGAACTGAGAAGTGCTCACTGGATTTAGGAGCAAGGAGGTTATGGTGACTTGCCCAGGGCAGAAGAGAGTCCACAGCATGGTGAGGACAAGCTAACATCCTCACCTTCATCTTCTCACATTGCTTGTCCAGTTTCTCTGAGGCTTGGTTCACTCCCATGTGACCATCAGGGGTATCCAAAGCTCCTTTCTCCAGGCTAGCTCCTGACAGCTGCTCCATCTGTCCACGAGGTGATCCCACTGAGGCCACCCAGTCCAAGAGAGCATCGATCTTATTCCTGTTCTCTGCCAGTTCCTTTGCTGCTTTACTCTGAAAGCCAGGAGACATTCAGTGAGAAGGTCTTAGATGATCAGCAGTTACAGGTTAAATCAAGAAGGAAATTTTCATGCTAAAGAAAAAGAAAAGCTCTAAGACTGGGTATAATCAGTCTTTGAACACACACACAAAATGAGCATCTAAGTATGTAGAAAAAATAATTATTTAAAATAATCTCTACATTTTGTCTACATCTTACTGCTTTAAAGTGGGGAGGGGGAGCAAATCCTAGGATTTAAAGGGCTTTATTTTATTAAGAGCCAGATGCCATAGCCCCATGGCATTGTTTCTAGGTATGCAAAAGTGACACACTGCTTGCTAGGGTAAGAGATAACACAGTAACACCGTCACACGCAATTACCTGGCTCCTCCTCCTAAGGGAAATATAGATTTCTCCTATCCATTTCCCTGCCAAACAGAGCATTGAGTTCTGAAACTATTTTCTGACTTGTCAAGTATTCTAATTAACTAAAAAGATTATGCTGAATGATACATACATGTAGTTCAGAATTCATCTTCAGGTAACTTATTTCTCTTTTCTCTATCTCCCTGTTAGCATTAGAGTCCACAGCCAGACAAAGTATTCTGATTCAATCTGCCAGTGCAGAGTGGGGTGCAGAAGACATTCTCATAGGCTTGTCCCAGTGTGTCACGATTCCCGCTGAAACTACAGTGACAGCTTGGGGATGGTTATTTCCCCCAGCCCTCTTGGATGACCAGTCTAGATTCATGTAAGAAATATGCCATTTGCGTTTTCCTCCCCAGGGTACTACCCTTCCTCACTAAATTCTTTTGGACATTTTCAGATAGTCAGAATACTGAGTACACAGACAGCCGGATTTTTTTTGCAATATGAACTTCCTACTAACTGTTCCTGACTTAAAGTTCTGAAGGATGTTTCTTGTAAAAAGAAAACACTGGCTCACCAACCCGCTTCTGAAATAGCAGCCCCTTTTCAGGATTCTATGCTCTGTGTAAGGCAGTTTCACCTCATGACCTTTCATTTGTGTAGGTACCAAAATTTCCTTTTTTGAGAAACACCAAGTACCATAGCAGTGTGGTTACCTTTTCAGTCTCCTGCTGTAAGGCTGAGGTCACTACTTCCTCCAGCTCCTTCTGGGCCACCCGTGTCCGTTCCTGGAGAGCCTCATATTGCTCCTTAGCCTGATGAAGTTTTTCCCGAAGAGTTGCCAACTCATCGGTGCTCAGCTTGGTCTGGTTCTCTTCTAGGAACCCTTCAACATCTTTGACAAGGCTGGCAAATGAGGTGGCATGATTCTGAATGTCGTCCTGTAAATCCTTAACACATGAAAATAGGGATGGTAGAGCCTTTAACTTCAGCATGCCTAAGACCTCCAATAGTATGAAGGTAGAATGGCTGATATGACACACCTGCAACAGATGTATGTCCCTGACTATAATTTGCTTAAGGTTTAGATCTAAACCAATGCAAATAATATATTTAAAAATATTTTTAATTAAGAAATTGTCTAATATTTAATTTTCTAAGCAAAATTTAAATTGAAGTTTCTGAGCAAATACTTAGTGAAGACAAAAAAAAAAAAAAAAAAGAAGGCCCCATAAACATGGTGAATAGCAGAGATTTTGTAATGAGTTATCCTCAAGGAGATCATTCTTCTATAAAAAAGAGTTGACAACAGGATTCTAGCTGAGTCAAGGCCTTTCTACTCTCCTTATCCTTATTGTAGGCTATTAAGAACCAGCATGATATGGTACTGCCTAGTCTCCAGCCTCATCAACACTAATCTTCCTTTTTTGTTCTGTTCAGTCCAGCTGAACCAGATATGTGGTATATATGTGGAATTCTTTCAATTCCGGAATATGTGGAGCTGGATCCCATTCCCACCTTAAGACAGATACATAGGCCTCTGCCTGCATATTCTCCTTCCTACTTTTGCCCCTTCAATGCTTTAACCACTATAATCTTTCATTTCTCAGTTTAAGTGACACTTCCTCAAAGTAATCTGTTCTGACATCCTAGACCAGGTGGGTCTCTCTGTTATATGTTCTCATTTATCCTTTCTTAGATATAATAGTTAATAATCATTTGTATATTTTTTGTGATTATCTATAATATTCTCTTTCACTAGACTGTAAGCATCATGTGAGCAGGGATATTACCATTAGGGTTGTTAACTCTAAATACTGCACCTGTCACAAGCAAGACTTTATAAATATTCGTTGAGGGAACGCAAAAAAAAATAAATGAACGCACACTGACCTTCAAGTCACTTTGGCACTTCTGCAAAGCAGAAGAGATCCTGCTGGGTGGCTCTACCTTGGTGGCTCACCAATGCTCTTTCCGCCTGACCTACCCAGCTGCAAAGATCCTCCAGTTTCTGGTGACAAGTATGTTGTTGTTCTGCAGGGTCTAATTAAAATGCAAAAGGGCCAAAAGACTATTAATAATTCTCATTTACCAAGAAAAGATAACTCCTTAAAATATAAAACAAGGTTATAACTCAAGATGGAAAAGTTGGTGGGAGACTAGAAACAGGAAAAAGCACAGAAATCATATTTAGAAGGCTCCCCTTATCTGGACAATCTGTCGATCTGGGTGTATGGTCTGGATTACAAACAGGGTTAATTTCAAATGAGAATGCTCCCAGGTTTTGGTTTGGGAGCTCTTTTACCAGACTGCTGTTATCATCCTTAGAAATGGGGAAGAGAGAGCCAGATGCTTGAAATCCATACATGATAATGGTGATGATAACCAACTATTGGTTCTGATCATTTCCTCTACCAGAACCAGAGGAGGTGCAATAGATTAGCCAAAATACGAAAATTAGAAGGATTGGACTAGGAGGTAAAAAAATCAAGAAACTGGACAATTCATAAACTAATTGAGCTTCTTATATAATTTAGTTGACTTTATAAATCAAAGGTCTTGCAAATGACCAGACACCTGCTAAAAATGGAGTGATTGTATTTGCCAGGCATGAGAGGCTTGTCTATTTTAAGAAGGAAACTGCCTAAGATTAGCAACTGGCTCAGACCTTCAGGTGTCTGTATAGATATCAAAGAGAAAAGCCAAGCCCAAGGGGAGGGAGGAAATATGTTTCTGTGCCTGATCCTTGCTCCAGATCTCATCTCAGTTGCCTGACACTGAAGCACCTGATTGAGCAATTGAGCATGATGTGTTCTCCTGACCACCCTTCTAAAACCATTTTCCATCAGGTTCTACCTTCTGATGGCGTTTTAGTCACCTGCACTTACAAACAGGTGCCCAAACTGGCCCTCTCTCCCCCTCTTTAGCACAAATAGAAGGGCTCTGGAAGAGAACTCCTAAGAGTTCTTCAGCTGTAAAACGGGATCTTCATGGGTTAGGATGGGTGCAGACTGAATCTGAAAAAAGCAAAGCAAACAAGTTAACACACAGACATATACATGCATTCAGGGAAAATATATAGAGAAGCAGAACATTTTTGACAATAACAATGTTAATAAACGTTGTGAAATTAATTATGTGCTCAGAGAGAATGTTCACATGCAGTTGTATCACCTGCTGCAGTTCAGGGGCCTACCCTGGATCTGGGCTGTGTCTTAAGGTGGCACAGACCAATGCTATTTCATTAACTGTCCATAGGCCACAGCTACACCATGCTATATAAATTCCTAAGTGAGGACATCGCAAATTTTCAGATTTGGAAAGTAACTTAAAGTATTTCACTAGTATTTTATCTCATTTTCAATGGAGCTGAAACAACTAAGCAGTAATAAAAGACATATGGAACTGACTAACCTAATTTCCTTAAAACCTTACTCAAAAGCTCAATTCTACTTTGCACAATATTTAATGAAGCAGACCCTGAGATGAAGTTGCTGGTGATAATGACACTTCTAATATCTTCTTATTGAATTCCCATTTATTATTAAAAGAGCAGAAATGGCCCAAGCATCATTCTTGGTATTCTAAGGTTATGTTACCATTAATGCAATTACGTTGAGTTTTGCAAGAAGAGGGATGCAATGGAAGGTAGTAGAATGGTTAGTACTCCCCCCCCCCAAAAATGTATTACTCCTGCTTCAACACATGGTTTTCCCTGATTGCATATGCAGTGGGCACTACAGTGTGAAGAAGGTGCTAGATAATAATAATGATTTAAGAGGGTGCTAAAAATCATATGATTCTGATAAAAATTTCCTTGTTCAGCTGTTGGAAAGTTGTCAAGGAATTTAGTATTAGTCATCTGAAAAGCCCCGAAATAAACTGATTTCAAAACCTTCTTCTCAAGAGAACTCGAAAGTATCACTAATATTCTTAAGAGCCTTAAAAAGAATGCTAAGGGACAAAAAAGGGCTGCGAATATGACTTTCATTTGAAAGGCAGAGACAATGAGACACAGTGAAGGGAGAGTCTTATTTAAAAGAAAATATCTGTACATGTATACACATGTAAACAACATATATTCTCTCTCTCACACACACACACATAAAACCAAAAACATGGCAAGAAAAACAGAACAGCTGCCTCCTGGACCAGAACCAAGCTGGCTTGAATGAAATTTCAAAATTGGTAAACACAGGTTCCTGGAATCATGGTAGATATATCTTAGCCAGAAAACCCAAACGCACGACATCCCAAAAGACATATTGAGCCCAGATGCTGGTTCAGTCTGACCTTGACCAGGGCTGCCTGCTCCGTTTGTTGAAGATGACCCTGCAAGGCATTCATCTGAGCTGCAGTCTGTTCCACAAGGTCCTGGAAAGACCTCTGCAGTTCACTGAGAAGCCTCAGCATCTGTCGGTTCTGCTGAGGGGACAAGTCCTGAGCGTGCTCGGAGACAAAGAACTGAGTATCAAAAGCAAGAACATCCAGCTGAGATTTCCTTTCAGCCATGTGCTGTCGCAAATCCTAAATTAAGTAGGGAAAGGAAAAAAAGAGAGAGAAAAAGAAAGAAACGAAACTTTTAATTCTCTATTGAAGCAGAGGCTGTTGGTTTTAATCAACATAATCACTGAGAGGTTAATTTCCTATATTTTTACAATTGACACTGATAATTTCTAGAGTCAAATCGCCACTAGAAGTCTCTCTCACGTCTGGTCTCTCCACACTCATAAATTATAATTAAGTTTCCTTTACTGTATATTGATTTCCAAATGCAGCAAGCTTTTATTTATTTATGTTAACAGGACTATACTAGAGCTAATGTCAGATATCTATAAAAACAATTTTTTAAGGTTTGGAAAGTATATAACATGAATTTCTGGTCTGAGATATATCTGCCTAATTGTATTTTCTTAGGTTCAAAATGTATTTGTGTTTGTCCAACAGTGAGTTAGTAGTAGGTGAGAGGTGGGAAAATATTCAATTCACTTGTTTATTCAATTTAAATTTGATTTTTACAGTAAACAGTGTTGCTTATACATTTTATAACTGTAAAGGATTACAGCCAGACTTTCTTATATATAGTTACATTGCTCTCATAAACCAGTAAAAAGTGCCTGAACACTACAATGATCTATTTTCAGATAATTAAAAGCATGTAATTTTTCCATAAAAATTTAATGACCATCAGCTGTAATACTAGAGCTGTAAAAACAATTAATAAATCTACATCTCTATTATTATGAAATTGAGAGCAGTCAGTAATACCACAAAGCAGGCTGGGGGGCGGGGGTTGTGGGGATTTATCATTAGATCATGCTTCCTTCAACTGTGAACACAGCAATCTGGGGAACTATCACTAGGAAACAAGGCTTTGATTGTGGCTCTCTTCCCATAAAATAATTCATATAACTTATAAGGGGAGAAACCAATGCAGGAGATGTTATGTGTTTTTATATCTCATACTATATCACAGGGATTTTTCTCATCCCCCCTTCCATATTTAAATCATTTTTAAATTTTTCAATTATAGTTGACATACAATAATATATTAATTTCAATCATACACCCCAGTGCTGAGACATTATATAATTTACTAAGTGATCATCTTGATAAATCCAGTAGCCATCTGACACCACACATAGTTCTTAGAATATTACTGACTATGTTTCCTATGCCGTACTTCACATTCCTGTAACTATTCGGTAACAACCAATTTGTTCACCCTTGCTTCTTTATCATACCCTGTCAGTGAACATTCTGCTACTCAATCCCCCAGTCATATCTTGGATGAAAGGGTATGAAAGAAGAAGGCAGGTCAATTCTTGCAAGATAAAGAGGAATGAAGTTGTATACAAGGAGCCTGACCATGGACAGACCTTTACGTCTGCTTAAGACTGGGGAAAAGGGAGAGGATGGAACAAAAGGAGAAGAAATCTTTGGTTCTGTGCTTTTTTAAAGAGTTTAAGGAGAGGGGTATCTATAGCACACAGCATACAAACCTGTGTAATACCTAATAGTATCTTAAGTATAACACCCCTAAAAGGGACAATGTTGGGGGGAACCCTCTGGCTCATATGTATCTCAGAGTCTGTATTTTTCTCTCACTGATTTAAGAAGTATCAATTAACTTGGGGCTAACAAGAAGAAAAGCATCTCTCTAGATCAGAGGTTGATAATCTATAGTCCCTGGCAAAATCTGCCTGTCACATTTTGTAAATCAAGTTTTATTGTAACATATCCAAATCATTTATATACCACCTAATGGCTGCTTTCATGTTTCAAAAGCAGAGCTGAGTGGCTGCCACAGAAATGGGCCGTTTGTGTATGACCTATGAGACCTAAAATATTTACTATCTGGTCCTTTACAGAAAAAGTTTTCCAAGCCATGATCTAGACCACAGTCCAAAAATTCTCCTGAAATTGATGTGTGTACACAGGATTAGATCTTGAGCAAAATAGAAAGGCACAGGTATTAGACACTCAGTAATAAAGAGGCCATTTGATAATAACAATAGGCCATTCTGTAGACTCGCTCAAAAATAGCTGAAAGGAAAAATAATCATAATCTGTAAAGCTCTAGAGGTCTGATAACCTAAAAAACTAAACACAGCAGACTTTATTACCTCTGAAATGGAAAAATCAGACTTTCTAGGAAAGATGAGTACAGATACCGGTTTCTGTAGCAGGAAAATAAACTTGATACAACTCAAAAAACAAATGAAACATACTTGAGAAGGAATGAAGAGTTTACCTCATACTGTTGGAGACACCGACTCAGGCTGTTGGCGTCCATTTCACTGTTGTATTCCTTGCTATTCAGTATAAGATTGGTATTGTCAACCCAGGCTCTCAGATTTTGAAGTTTGCTTTCTAGCTGTTCATGTTGATCTAACACTCTAGTCTAAAAAAAAAAAAAATGGCAAATTAGATTAAAAAATCACCAAGCCAACCCAGAGTTTGCAAGCCTTGTGAATAAAAACAGGAAATTACCTTTTTTACTTCCACAGTATCCTGGAGGTGGAGCAGTCTGGAACTCCAGGTGTCCCTCATGGAGTTGAGGGTCTTTTGAAGGTTCTTGGCATCTTTCTCTAGAGCCTTCAACAGCTGAGCAGGGACTTCTTGAGGCTGGCTGATGATAATCTGATGCACACACTCCAATTCCTGGCTCACCAAGGTGGACAGATCCTTTAGCTCCTTGTCTAATACCTGAGAGGATAAAGTAGAGTTACTTCCAAAATCAAGTCACTAGAAATCTTGTTATACAAGAATCTGCTGCGAACACATTTTTCTCTCACCTCATGCCTATACAAGTTTCAGGGTTTCTAAAATGTTTTTATATGTATTCATTAGTTTATTTGATTCTCACAATCACTAATTCTTGAGGTAGGCTGAGTAGATATTATAATTCTGGATTTACAGAAG
Source organism: Phyllostomus discolor (assembly GCF_004126475.2). Taxonomy (NCBI): domain Eukaryota; kingdom Metazoa; phylum Chordata; class Mammalia; order Chiroptera; family Phyllostomidae; genus Phyllostomus; species Phyllostomus discolor. The sequence goes on along the minus strand of NC_040907.2, from coordinate 26,262,708 downwards.
AGATGCCTCAGCACTTAAACGTAAAATGTTTTGGTCTGAGGTTACCCAGACAGTAAGCAACAGACTGGGACCTGGATTCAGGTTTTCTGACTCTCAGCAGTGTTCCTTCCACTACAATTTACTGCCTCTCTAAGAATGTCATTATGCAAAGTAAGTCAATCAAAAGGACAACCCCCACTCCAAATTCCATGGAGTCAGAACCAAAGAACATGAAAATATCCCAAGCCAGGCTTCCCACTCAACTAGTCTACAGTATTCTGATCTTCAGTAGAGAAGCCAGAAATAAGCCACGGAGAGCTAGGTAGTTCTTCTGAGCATCATCCTTACTTCCCCTTCAGCCACCCTACCCAAGGTCACACTCTGGATACGAGAGAACTGGTAAACCTCTGCAATCCCTGCCCTTACTGTGACTCCAATCTTGTGATCACTCTTAATCTCAGGTTTCAGTGAAAGCTCCTCTTCCTCTCTCTCAAGGCTGTCTAATTCTACATCTCCTCTAACTTCAAGTTCTCCTTTTCTACCTCTTCTTTTCTCCTCAGACCCCAAATCTACTCAATACATTGATTCTCTTTCAGTCCACATCCTTTATCTACTGCCCTACCTCCTTCCTCGCCTGCGCTACCAAGCTTCTAGAACAAGCTTCTAGAAAGAATGATCTACATTAACTGTCCCCACCTCCCAATCTCCCGTTTATTCTCATGGCAACCTAGTCCACCACACCATTACACTGAAAATGTTTTTATCAAAGTCACTAGTGACTTTCAGGTGCTAGCCCTCGTTTTAGTCCTCATTGTACTCGGTCTCCCCATTATAATTAACACTGCAGACTACTCCTCCTTTGAGTCTGTTATGCTGTGGTTTTTGTGAGACCAGTATTTCGTGGTGTTCTTCAGAGATCTGCAGCTACGTCTTTCCAATCTATCTTTTGTCCTTTTTATGGCGGTGTTTCATATGGTGTTTTGGACATGTTTTTCTTCCATTCTAGTCTCTATTTCCTCCAAGCTGGAGGGCCTGGAGGAAGGAAGACTCTGGGAACCCACCTTGGCCTGACATAGTAGATCCTGTAGCTCTTTCAGGTTACACTCCACAGGTTGAATCTGTTTGGTCCTCATTTCAATGTCTCGTAAGAGAGACAGATAGGATACCAGCTTCTCATCATGCTCTAGACAGAGTCGTCGGTTAAATATATTCTGTGGAGCCAAAAAGACAATTCACTCAGACCTAAGATACTCCTTTAAGTCTGTTTTTTAAAACAGGCTGTAGCTTACTGATAAATTGAAATTTTTACTACACTTAGGGTGAGATGAAATAACACGTTATTTTACTTATGTCCTCTCAAATCCATAGACAAAAAGTGATTTTATTAACTTCCTGAGGGAAGAGACTCATAATTATCAATCTGTCAGCACCCTTTTAGCAAAATTTCCCAAACCTAGCACCACCACAGTATCTCAAATTAGCTCCATTATTAGTTTTTATATTAAAATCTTTGCAAACTTCAGAAAGACGGTCAGAGCCTTTGCCTAATTTTTCAACAACTGTGTTAAAAACAGATAATGGTAAACTAAGTTTAGCCATACCCTTAAATGTATGTATGTATATAATTACATATATATGTAAACTCAGTATCCAGTGAAGAGTTAGCATTAAACCAGTTATATCTTTAAAAAATTATACAAACATAACACACCACTGGGTAACTTACTTTAGTGGCTCTGGAGGGCTCCGTATTTACAGCCTCATTTTCCTCTCCCCTGGGTATAGTCAAGAATGGAGTCTGTTCACTGCCAGGGCTTTCTCTGAGCTTTTCTTCTAGTGTCTTCTCGTCCATCTTCATCGCAGGACTTATGAGGGGCACTGTCTTTTCCCCACTTGTGTCTGGAATAGTGGGACTTACGGTGTCACACTGCCCTGTACTGTCTTTCTGAGAAACATCTTTAAACAATTTCTCTGGAAGAAGGGGCATTAAGACACTGGGAACTCCCTGAGTCATTTCACCTTCAAAGGACCCTGCATCTGCACCTGTAACTATAGGATTTGACATTTCTAGAAATTTCTGTCCAGTTACCTCCTGAGTTGTTACCACTTTAGATTCAAGAATTCCACAAAGTTCACTATCATTTCTGCTGTCCTGATGGTGAAGGTCCTTTTTGACTTCTTTTGGGTCTACTCTAGAAACTATAATTTCTTCAAATTTAAGAGCTTTTATTGAGTCAAAAGGTACTTCCTGGTACAATTTTTCTTTATATTCATTAGATGAGCAAATCAAATCTTTGGTTTCCTTAGTCTTAGAAGTAGCACAGGAATCTTTATAATAGTCGGTCTCCTGTCTGGTAATTCCTTGGAAAGACTGGTCTGTTTTGGAAATTCGGGATGTGTCTGCAACTTGGGGTTTTCCAACTGATTCTTGGTAGTGCAGTCCTTTAGATCTTGGGGTCATAGAAGAGAATGGTTCACTCTGGGCCCTACTTGTAATTTCTTGAGATAAATTTTCTTCTGGTTTTAAAGTCAAGCAGATGCTTAGATTTTTGACTTCTTCATTGACCTGGTTAGAGTTGAAAAATGTTAAAGCATCTTGATTTCTTATAGAAATTCCTTTGGGTACTGTTGGGGAAGAAGAGTCTTCAGCTTTACATAGAATAGAAGATTCCAGTCTCTATCATCTGTTTCCCTTTTTCATTTATGGTAATTTCACTGATTGACTCTTTATACTGGAGTCATGGTCAGCTCTAGTGGCAGTTTCTGGTTCAAATTTTCTTCTGAAAGAACTGTTGATTTGCATGTTTTGGACACTATCTTCTATAATTTATCTCCCTTCTCCTCTCTCTTTCCTTTTTTTCCCTGGTATTAATTGGTTTCTGCATAATCCTGCTCACTCAAGCAATTGCTTGAAGTTTCACAATTTGATTCTTGTGCTTCTGAATAATTTCCTCTTTGGTTTTCCCTATTTCTTCATGATCTAACCCAACACAGACCGTTTCATTTGAGAAATAATTCCTATTTGTGACATTATTTTTTCCTGCTCTTCATTCATATTATTTTCCATGTTGTTCCTAGCCACCTCTTTGAGTTTAAAATCACAAACTTCTGAGTGGGGGTGTGTCACTGAACCTTGGTCCAATGATTTGCCTTTACAAATGCTAGGAATTAAGATACTGACAGACTCATTAGCATCTAGAGAAGCTCTCCTCTTATCTTGGGCCTTGCACTCCAACTCTTTTAATGAAATTCCCCTGTTCTTTTTTGCCTGCTCCCCATCAGAAACTCTTTTAACCTTTTCTTGTGCAGACAGAGTTCCAATGTGAAATAATTTCTCACTTTCTTCATTACCACAACTCATTTCAGCAGTCTGATTAGAAGTAATTAACATCTCCTTTCTTAGAAATTCCTTCTTTAATTCACATACTTCAATTCCATCTTGCTTTTCAATCTGAGCCCTGTGAGCACTGGACTCTAAAGCATCTATTTCTATCAAAGTTGCCAGTTCAGGGCTGATAAGTCTTTTCTCAATAGCTTCCTTTAAAGTCACTCTTTGATCATTAAATATATCAACGATTCCTCCACTTAGTACCTGATGAGATGCAATAATTCTGACCATGTTTTCATCTACCAATTTCTGTTCCAAAGCTGATGCTAATGTCAGTCTTTGTCCTGTGGCAGTATCTATGATTCCCCCAGTATTTGCCTGAGCTTCCAGAACCTTCAGTGTAGATGCAAAGTCTACTTTTCCCAACTGGGTTGCTTGAGACAATGTAAGTACTTTGTCACTCACTCTGTCTTTAATGTCTGAGAAGGGAATTACTTCTAGATATCTCTGTCCAGATTCAATATCAATCTTACATTTCTTTATTAATTCTGAATAGGGAACAACTCTGTAATTCTCAGGATCTATGATCCCATGCATCATTCCTGAAGAAAACATTGCTTTATTAATTAATAGCCCTTCTTTTTTAGCTTCTGCTAAGGTCAATCTCTGGCCAGAAATGAGAGCCACAAAGTTTCCAGTCAAGGCCTGAATTTCTTGAATTTCTTTTTTCAAGTCTGGGGTAATGAGATCTAATTTTATAGCTTCAGAGAGGGAAATAGTTTCTTCGGTTTCAGGGTGAAAAAACTGATGGAGGCTTAAGTTTTCAACTTTTTTGAGTTGTTTGGCTAAGTCTTCATCAATGATGCCATTTTTAAAGGCATTATCAACAGAAAGTCTCATCCCAGATATATGGTGAATGATACCTCCATCTATCACCTGCCTAGTCAACAACTGAATGGCCTCCTCTCTCTCTAAAAGTCCTCTGTCGATGGACTGCATAGCTGTTAGAGGGGCCTTGCTATCAGGGTCCATAATTCCAGTTGTTTCCATTTGTAAGCTAATTAATCTTTCCCTAACTGTTTTTTCAGCATCTCTGCCTTTGGAAGCTTTCTCCAGATTTATAAGCTCTGTCTGGTCAGCACTGTCCACCAAGCCAAGATTTAAGGCCAAAGTCACTGAAACCTTTTTGCCTCGTTTCAGGTCAATGATTCCACCAGTCACCACCTGCCCCTCTAAAATTCTGGTGGCTGTCTGTGTGTCAAGAAGTCCAAGTGCAACTGCTTCCTTAACAGAGCAGAGTGTGTGGGTACGGGGGTCTAATACACCACTAATAGCTTTGTCTGCCATGAGGACATTATGTAATAATTTCTCATCCATCAGACCTTCATTGATGACTTCTTCAGTTGTCAAAGATTCACAAGTCTGAGAGTCAAAGAAACCCCGAAACATGTTCAGCTTTCCCATAAGTTTCACAGCAGTGTGACTGGGCACAATGCCTCGGGCTATTGCTTCATTCAGTAAGAGCTGTTGACCTGTTTGCTCATGAAAGATACCACCATCCAGTAATTGTGCAGATAATATATTTAAGGTAGCTTCTTCAAGCAAGTCTGAAGACTGACTGCATGACAAAGAAGTTTCACTACCATGATCCACCTCGTCTGTCTTTTCTAACATCATCGTACTACCACCCACAATGTTTTGTTCTTCTGGACTTTGTTTATGGACATCTTTACCCAAAAATGTTTCACTTAAGACTTTCTTTTTGTCCAGGGAATGAATATTCATGTCATTTTCAGACTTGAGTTCCAAATCTAAATCTAGAGTTTTCTTTACTTCAAATTGTGACTTTTTGCTTTGGGGTTTTATGAGAGGTCTTCTAGTTTCACCTGGAATATGTTCAATTTCAAGTGTGTTTGCTTGTTCTTTATGACATATAATGGAAGTCTTTCCGAGAGTCTGCCATTCTTCCTTTGGTGTTTCAACAGAAAAAGGATCTTTGTCCACCACTGAGGTCGCATCTTCTGCTTCCTCATGGGGTACTGTAAGGAGAAATCCTCTGTTGATGTTTTCTCTGGTAGACACTTCTGTTAGGTCTTCCTTTTTGGTATTTATTAACTGCCTTTTAAACTCTGATTTAACTTGACCTATGACCTTCAAAGTATCAACATTTGGATTTCTCATGTTTTGTTCCACTACAAACAGGTCTTTTTCAGGGTTTTCTACAGAGGAACCTTCTGTTGCTACAATGGTCTTTTTGCCTTCTGCTTCAGTGTGATTTGCCTGATCAGGGTATTCCTTGCATGGAGAAGAAGAGTGGGACTCACGTGGCCTCACAGCTGGCCTATCACAGAAAGTTTCTGTGATTTTCACATTTGACCATTCTTGTAATTCTTTGGGAGTTTCTAGTCTCTGATGTCCAATTCCAAACACTTCTAGAGTACTTGGATGGTATTCACCTTTTGCTGTTAGTTTTTCTATCAGCTCATTGTCCAGCAGGAGCAGCCTCTGTCCATTCCGCACATTAATATAGCTGTGAGTCATCAGTTGAAACAATAGCTTCTCGCTATGGCTTGCCACGCCCTCAGTTTGGCCCTTCTTGCACAACAGACCTGATGCTCCAGGATTAATGTTCACTTTGCTCTGTTCTGACGAATCTGCTAATAGCATGTGGGGCATCACATCGGGTATGCAAATTGACTGTAAGTTATTGGCAAGATCTTTGTCCAACATACCATTTTCTACCGCTTTTTTCCAGGACCAAATCTCTGTGGTTGCTGGTAGAAATAGAGCTTCAATGTGTTGTCGTCCATGAAGGATTTTATGAGCTAGCTCAGTAGACACAATACCTTGCTCCAAGGCATCTGTAATTGGGAGGATCTCTCCAGATTCAGGCCATAGGAACCCCATGAACGACCAAAGAGACTCCAGAATCACAAGGGCAATCTTAGCAGCTACTAGATCATTGCTCACTGCTTCATCTATTGTCAGCCTATGGCCAGTGACAGTATCTATGATGCCGCCTGTCTGAAGCTGCCTTATGAGAATAGCACAGGCCATATCTTGGTCAATCAAATTATGTCTTACAGCTTCTTCTACTGTAAGTCTGTGTCCTGTTCTTGGATCTACTATGCCACCAGCAAAGAGTTGAGCTTCCAGCAGCCTGACAGTGACCTCCCTATCTATTAGGCCTTCCTGAACTGCACGGAAAATGCTAACTTTCCGGCCTGATTTCAAGCTCACCATTCCCCCTGCCAATTGCTTGACAGGCAACAATTTCAATCCTGATTCTTGGTGGACAATACATCTCTGCATCAGATCCAGCAAACTGATTTTCTCAGCTGTGTTGGGGTCTATCAAATTCTTGGATAATCTCAGGTGAGACTCTAACTCTGAGTGAAGCCATTCAGAAATGAGGCCCTGGTGAAAAGCCTCCTCTAGGTTAATACAGTTCTCATTAAGGAAGACACTGAAACCTCCAGTTGCCAGGTGAGCTTCTAAGATTTTCAGTCCAACTCTCTCACTGATAATGTTCTTCTCAATTGCTTCCACTACAGAAAGAGGGCCTTTGCTCTCAGTAAGCCTGCTTACTAAGGACAGAGCATCCTGTAGCTGCTGGAGCTGCTGGTATAGCTGGTGACTAATAAGATTTCTGGCTAGGCCCTCCTCCAAAGAGAGCTTTTCACTGGTCTCAGGGGCAATGAGGCCCGACATGATAACCTGGGATTCCAGGAGCACAAGGCCTGTGTCATGGTCAATGAGGCCCTTTTGCATGGCTCTGAAGATGGGAAATATCTCCACTGTGCCTAGGTCAATCACCCCAGCAACTGCTCTGCAACCCTGAAAGAAAAAATGAGAAAGAAAACTAAATCAGAGAAGCACAAGTGTTGAAAGGAGTCATTCAAAGAACTACACTACAGGGCAGGCCAAAAGTAAGTTTATAGTTGTGAGTACATGAAACACAGAGTTTATTTTTGTATCACTAATTATTGTATTATTTTCCATATGCACAACTGTAAACCTACTTTTGTCCCAACCTGTATGTCAAATTCTGACCACAAGAAAAACCCAGCCTAGGAATAGCCCCACCAATAGTAAGAAATATTCTGAAGCCCGGTAGTGTTAATGCTAAAAAATGTTTTTCTAAACTGCAGAACATTTAATGTGGCCAGAAGTTCACAGATTACTTGAAGAATGACAGCATTAAGCATATCTGAATGACAAGCTCTACAAAGCTACAAGCAGTGAGAATGGGAAAACAGCTATTTCTAAGACAAATGCACTACAAAGGTTCTTAAAACCCATACCATTCCCCTAAAATGAGAATTCAACCCCATATAACCACTTCTCAGTGTTGAAACCCATGTAGAAGACTCTTACAGTAGCACCTCCCTGCTGATCAGTTCAGCAGGACCAGACCACAGGATTAGAAGAGAGATTTAGGTTTCCTGGTAGCCAAACAAGAGCTGTGTATCTCAGTGAAGGGCCCTGTGTATATCACTCAAGCAGCTGTTTAGTAATTGGGGCAGTCATACTCTTGGTGGCTAATGCTAGCACTTGCCAAGGCTCTGAGTTAAATTAGCTCTAGGAATTGGAAGTAGCAAGTCAAACAAAGACAAAACTGGAGACCTTGCCTCTGGAACTACTAGTAACTTTTTTTCTAGTCCAGGCTAGAATGAGTAGTAACCACCATGATTACAACTACTACTTGTTGGGCACTTAACATATTTATTGAGCACTAACATTTAAGCCTCATAACAATCCTAAAAAGAGAATTAGTTTAACCTTTAGTTTGCAGGTAAGAAAATGAGACATGGAGAGAGGTTAAGTAACTTGTTCAAGGTCACCAAACTGGTGAGTTCCAGGATTAAATAAAAATCTGACTAAATCTTGGGCTGTTATACTGCCTTCCCACTCAGATCTAGAAGAGCATAAAGGATAAGTACAGTAGAGTTAGCATTTTATATAGGAGTTGGGCTCTGAGGTGAGTGAATATGGCAAACCTTATATATTGTCTAATTTATCCTTGCAAAAAAAGCCTAAAAGCAGCTCCGTGCCTTTTATTACAAAATGATGGTATTCAGAAATTAAATCATTCAAGTGTTTTACCACTTACAACACTTCATCACTCTCCAAGTTTCTAGTTCTTCTTGTTCACATTCATTATCTTCATCTTCTCTAGGTGGTTTTATCTGTCCTTTTTCAGTCAGTATTATTGGGTTAGCCAAAATGTTTGGTTTCTTTTTCATATGATGGTTCTAGTAGCTCTTAGTTGTCTTTAACTTCATTAGAAACAATTTTGTTAGACTGTATTGTTACAACTGTCATAACAACATGCATTTAAAAAAATTATTAAAGTTGGTGAGTTTTTGTGTACCTGTTTTAGTACTGAAGATGGAAGAAAATAAGCAACATTTTGGCATATTATGCTTTATTATTTCAAGAAAGGTAAAATGCAACTGAAATGCAAAAAAAAAAAAAAAAGATTTGTGCAGTGGCAGTGTATGGGAGAAGGTGCTGTTACTGATCAAATGTGTCAGAAGTGGTTTGTGAAGTTTCGTGCTGGAAATTTCTCGCTGGAAGATGCTCTATACTCAGGTAGACCAGTGGAAATTGATAGCGATCAAATCGAGATATTAACTGAGAACGATCAGTGTTATACAACATGAGAGATAGCAGACATACTCAAAATATCCAAATTAATAGAGTTATTGGTGAAAATGAAAAATGTGTCTTTGTTTTACAGAAAAAAACACACGAACTTTTTGGCCAACCCAATAATTTCTTATCCTTATTTAACTCTTTAACTTATTCACAGAGGATCTTGTTGAAGCAACTGCCAAGCACTTCCCTGACTCCTAACTAATGCATTTCATTTTTGCCTAAGTGAGAAGTAAGCACCACAGGAGCAGGTACAATATTTTGTCCATTCAGGGTCTAGGAACAGTACCAGCAGTTCAACAAATATTTTATGAATAAATAATTGACAAATACTAAAAAAAAATCCTTTGAATCATTAACCTATAAAACACTCACTGAGGATTTCAAGCTTGATTAATGGCACACTGTAAGAGATGCAGGATGGATAGCAAACGAGGGGACAGATTTGGTTCACTTCATCTCACTGTATTTGTTCAAATAATGCCAACAACTGACAAATTCTCCACACTATTTGAAATATTATGTTATTTCCCCATCCCTCTTTGTTTTCTGACCCAGAATATAAAGTTTAACTTGTGTAAGGTAAATGAATGTTATGTGAATCTATTAGGTATCTGTTCTATAGAGATTGAAGGAAAAAATCACATGGCCAAATGACTCTATTAAGATAAATGAAAAGCTCCTTTGACAAAATCCATGTAAGGATTACTCAGAGGCAGACAGTATGACAAAGAAAAAGATTCTTTTGTGAACTTCTAATTTCTTCTGTGAGATTCATAGAGTCTCAGAATACTGATATTGAAGAAAGGCCTGGAATCTCGCCAAACAGAAAAAGACTACACACCATTCCTTCCAACAACCCTCATAACTAGAGGATAAGCAGGAAGCACTAAGCTGGGAAATAATGCAGAGAAATCCATTTCAGTACCACCAAACATAGGCATTCTGATCTAAACAAGCAGAAAAAGACACAGGAAGAGGAGAGAAGAAAACATAAAAGGCTTCTACTTACCAAAGTTGCAGGGCACGCCTTGGGCAGATAAGAGATAGAGCCTTATGGAGCAGCTCAGCCGTATCGCACACACAGTGTAAGCTTGGTGTTAGCGTCCAGCATGCGACTGTTTTTTTTTGTTTGTTTGTTTGCAAAAAAAGAACCCCAAACAGGTCGTCCTCTTTTCCCTTTGTGCATTTGTGCTTAAACTCCAAAGGGTTAGTGAAACTTGTAAGCAAGGATGTCAGTTAATCAGAACAATACTTCACATGAAACACACAAACAGTAACAGGGACACATCATGCTCATGTAGTGGTGCTCAGCAGCTTGTCTCTTTTTTTCCGCCCCTTTTAAAACATTTCCAATGAGAACTGGATGTTCCCAGCAAGCAATTGTTAAAACTTTTCACGTACACTCTTATATGGTGAAGCAACAAGCCATTAAAAAGTGGGCTACCCTTAGGGAATGCTAAAACAGCACATTCTTTTTGAAAATCTACTCTCAAATAAATCACAGCTGGTTCTGTCTTGTGATCTTATAACTAGCTCCTACTGCACAAATTTCATATCCAAGGACCAGAGTCAAAGCACATTTGTTTGAATATCATTGTTGAGCATCATCTAGACCAAATTTAGTTACCGCATGGAGCTTTCATTTGGCCTGCCCCACATAAGTTGGCCATTGCTTCACAACATAGGAAATAAGCAGGCAAACACACATATATATTCCAGAGACACATGTATATAATAAGGTAAGTTTACATATACACAAGTATCCAGGAAGAACTCAGGACAATCAGCAGGACCTTAACAACTTTCATATGGTCCAGAAAATGAACATGAGTGGGAACTGGTAAAGATGTCACATGATGAGATGACCATGGGTAAGGGGAACCAGCGTCTCAGTCAGTGCAGCTAATCTACCATTTTGCTTTGCAAATAAAAATTTCTCATTTCTTTAGTAGATTTGAAAAAAAGTATGAGGGGAAGAGGTTCATGGTCTTTTCTTCTCAATATTCTGAACCCTTGGCTATTAACTTCTGAGTGACAATGCCACAAAGGAGTAAACTTACTGCTCTATGGTTAGACATAAAATTTATGTTCTCCTTCACTGCGTTGTGCCACAAACGGCAGACAACAAAAATGGTGAAGCAGGTCTAAAGGGCTAGCCACAAATGCCTTCTAGTGTTCTGACTGACCAACACATCATGGAACCCCAGTAAAGAAACACAAGACAAATGGCTGCTATGGTGAGGTTAAAAAATTAAGTCACAATGGTCATGGAAAGCTAATGATCATGACTTTCAATCAGCAAAGCTGCTTTCATACCATTCAAAAGTTACCCTCTGGGAGAGTAAAACTAAAAGTACCTTTTGTTCTGTCTGCTGGGCCAACTGGCTCTGAAGTTGGTGAAGCTGGTTTGCTGAACCGTCACGTAAGTCATGGTAAGTCTTATTCAGGGCATTCAGTTGTTCAGATATTTGTTCCTTCTCTCTTTCTGAGAGCCTGGAAGATGAAGCATTGAAGACCTTTTAGAGAAAAACCTTTCTCCAAATTCTTCTCTGTTGTATCACAATCATGACTTCCCCATCTTGGATGGTATTCTTGTCATTGGTAAATGTGGATCATCTGGTCAGAGCACCTTACTCATTGAACACTTTGGCTTCTAACTCACAGTTTCCTGCTTATCTCAACTCAAGTCTCGATCCCTGATGATGCCTATGCCCCTGTGACCAACTGTCTATAACACCCTAAGCTTGTAATCCTGCCATCTCCTCAAGCCAAATGGCCTCCGCCCCACTTCAGACCCACCCACACATGGCAAACTTTGATCCTGACATCATCTAAAATTATTCCATTTCTGAAATTTTAAACTTTAAGAGTCTACTACCTGATTATAACTCCTAATTATAACCCTACCTTTCCAGTTTTCTTTCTTTACTCTTATACCTCTTTTAAAAATAAAATATTTTGCTCTGGCTGGTGTAGCTCAGTGGATTGAGTGTGGGCGTGCGAACCAAAGGGCCGTGGTTCAGTTCCCAGTCATTGAACATGCCTGGGTTGCAGACCAGGTCCCCAGTAGGGGGCATGCAAGAGGCAACCACACATTAATGTTTCTCTTCCTCTCTCTCCTTCCCTTCCCCTCTCTCTAAAAATAAACTCTTTAAAAAATATTAAAAAATAAAATATTTTAAGCAAAAAATAGAGTATAACGAATTTTCATTTACCAATTGCCTAACTATACAGCTTTACCAAATTTACCAGATTTGCTTTAGCTCCTTTTCTTAGAAATAAGACATTACAGATATAAAGTCTAATGTGTATGTCATCCCATTACTTTCCCATTGTCTCCCGAGGCAATCACTATCTTGAATTAGGATTATTTTTCAAGTCCCTTTTCTCATGCTACATTAAGTTTTTGACAATGAATCCTGTGATTTATATTACAATTATTCACCTACTTACTAAATCTTCCTTGACTCCTCCATTTTCTCTTAATCTATCAGTGCTCTCCATTATATTCATTTTCTTCTCTTTCGAGTCCAGAACCTACAATCCATCATCTCACCAGTTTCTTACTATTATCCTTATATTCTCACTAATCTGATAAAACTTTAGCCCCAAATCAATCAAACCACTGGACTCATCTGCTCCTACATGCAGGCTGCTAAGTGTAACTAGTGTGGGTGAAATTTTACAACCATGGAGAAGAGATTCTGCTGGGTTCTAACCTCGTCTAGACTTCAATGCATTCTGACACTCCTCTTGAAGACTCTAAGTCAACTCTTCCTTCTTTACTCTCAACACCACTATAACTTTCAGCAAACAACCTCTTTACCTATTTCAAACAGAAAATACCACTGGGCACTAATTCTCTCACTTTCTGGCTTTATTCCTGGCATATTAACTTCTATCTACACCTTTCTTAATCTCCTTTTTCTCAGACCTCAGACAAAAACCAGTCTTGACATTTATTTAAGGTGTACTTTCTATCCACTGATGAATTTTATCCTCTCTGAGATCCTCTGGACCCCCTCTCCTATTACTTCAATCTTTTTCCCTTTAGGTCCTTGAGACACAGTCCATAAACACAGATAAATTCCTCTGATCTTTTAAGACAACAAATCTTTCTTGATTATATATTCTACTCTAATTATTTCTACTTTATTATTTCTTTCCTTTCCCATGGCCAAGTTTCTTGAAAGAGTGTCTAATTTCAGTATCACTACCTTCCTCACTTCATGGTCTCCCCATCACACCAAATCTGACATTATCCTCTAACTTTTCACCAGAGTCACAAAACACTTTCAACTTGACAAATTTAATAGACATTTCTCAGTCTTAACCTTTCTTGACTTCTGACCGCTCCTTTCTTCTTGGAATTCTGTTCTCTTTTGGATTCTGAGATAGTACTCATAATTTTCCTTTTACAAGAAGCACTGAGAAGCCCCTACACCATTGTAAGCTAATCCACTCTTATGGTTTCTATTATGCTAATGGCTTAAATCTCCATCACATTAAACTTCTCTCATTAATTCTAAATTTACATATGCAGCTGTCCACTGGATAACTTTAGTGGAATTATGTAAGGCATAAATTAATGTGTTAGGTATTTCTATTCTGATGTTCTGTGGGGTCTTCATATTCATCATGTCTAAAACTAAAGCTGCCCTCTTTCCCCTCACTCCATACCTTCTCTTGTAATACCTCTCTTGGTCAGTGGCATCACCATACACCCATGCCCTAAGTCAGAAACCAGGGAGTTATACCTGATAACTTTTGTTTGCCACCAAATCCTATAAGTTTATCATCCTTAATATCTTTAAAATCTTTGACCCCTCTCCATCCCTCATTATTTCTTGCCTATAAGAACAACCTCTTTGGTCACTCAGGCCCGTAGTCTTGCCCCATGTCAATCCATTCTCTATCAAACAGAAACCTTTATCATCAAAATCCAATCATGTTTATGATTCCTCCTCATAGGTGACAAAGTAAAATGCAAACTCCTCAGCATGAACTACAAGGCTCTTCACCATCTGGTTCTTGCTGCCCTGAATTCTTGACATGACTCTAAGTTTTACCCAGGTAGATATAGCCTCCCAGATGTGGCACAAGCTCTCATTTAATACTTACTTATGACCATGCTTGGCCAAGAAAATCTGTGATGTTTTAATGGCCTCGGAGACTTGTTCCTTCTTGCTTGTCAGCTCCTCTGCCAGAACCTATTTAGTAGATATAAAGAGAAAAACTTTAGAACCTAAAAAAATTGAAGAATCAAAATAACTTAAAAAAAAAAAAAAGATTTTATTTATTTATTTTTAGAGAGAGGGGAAGAGAGGAAGAAAAACATCAATGTGTGGTTGCCTCTCACATGGCCCCCACTGGGGACCTGGCCCCACAACCCAGGCAAGCACCCTGACCGGGAATCGAACCAGTGACCCTTCAGTTTGCAGCCCATGCTCAATCCACTGAGCTATAGCAGTCAGGGCTGAAATAACTTTTTTAAAAACCAAAGCAAAATCTTAGCTTAGATAAGATTATTATTCCCAAATGAGCTACATACAATTCATTAAAAAGGTAGAAATATGAATAAGATGACTTCTTAAGTTTCTTTAAGTCCTGAAAGTTAACATTTACTAAGATAACAATCATCCCTTGGTGGCCTATATGTGATTTGCATTATATCCAAGAAGAGTCAGATGGACCTTCTCCTTACCTGCTGTTCTAAAATAGCTTTTTCAATGTCTGTCAATTCTTTGGTCTGGGATGAGGTAGCTTTGCTTTGTGTATTCCTTGCTAGGGTAGACACCCAGCCCAAAAGTTCTTTAACCTTCTCCACGTGTTCTTGTTTTTCCTCTTCTACTACTTTCTAGAACAGGAAATAGAAAAATCAATATGATGGTCAGTTTTATTAGAATGGTCTGACTTCAGATTTCCTAAAAGAGAGAAATAAAAGTTACCTAAGTCAATAAGCAGCTAACCCAAATTAAACATAATTTACCCAGCCTACAGCACTGCTCACAGATGCCTACCTATGGGATACTAATAGCTAAGTTCATCATACCTACCTTTCTAAAAAAAGCACAGTTTTACATATGATAGGTAGTCAACAATTATTTACTGATTTTAAAAAAGCTCTTCACATATAGCAGTTTAATTCACAATTTTCATAATTCTTATATTTACAGGTAAAGAGATTAAAGCCTACAAAGATTAAGTGATGTAGGTATCGACATAAAGGAAGTCTTTTACTAAGTTACACAGGCAAAAGCTGGTATGAATAAATGTTTCCAAAAGCATTTTGTAAGAGTAGTTGAATATGTGGGAACTTATTTTGCAAAGACACAGATGATTTTTATAATTATAAAAGATTACATACTTATAAAAAATTCAAATAATCTGAAATATATAATATATACACCTTAATATAATTTCCCCAGAAATCTGGCATATGTACTTCTAAAGTTGTTTGTATGCACATATTGTGTCTTTGTGAGGTACACACAATATTGTTCTTACTGAAACCATAATTATATATAGTATTCTAACTTGCTCTTCCCCCCAAATAATATATTATATATATCTTCCTGTGTCAGTTCACTTAAATCTATTTCATTATTTTTAACAGTTTCATAGAATTTCATTGTATACAATTTGGATGTTTCTATTTTTTCCCTTTAACAAATCGTGCTTTATTAAGGATCTTTGCTCACATTCTTCCTTCATACTTGTAATTATTTCCATAATAAAGATAATTGGAAGTGGAAGTGTTGGACATAATATAATCAATCCTAATAATTATTTACATATTCCATATTTGTGAATTTATTTACTCACTTAAGTTTATTTGTAACCCCCAAATGAATATTTGTGCATTTTCAGTCATTCTCACACATACAGAGTGATGGCAAAATAGTGGTGGTCACCCAATGTTCCCAACTGGGGTAGAGTAAGTGACAAGCTGCCTTCTTGTTCCATTTCTTATATTGTAAACAAGTACCCTTTCTGCAGTCTGTTGAGTGCCATGGTTTTTATATTTTTGTGTTTTTGTTGGTGATTTCACTGTTAAAAATGGACCCAAGTACAAAGCTGAGGTACTCTCTTATGTTCCTAAGCACAGGGAGGCTGTGATGTGATGTGCCTTATGGAGATAATGTGTGTTTAATAACCTTTGTTGGGGACTGAGTTAGCTCTTGGCCAAGAGTTCAATGTCAGTGAATCCACAAAATATATTAAATAAGGAGTTTTTAAACAAAAACACACATAAAACAAGTTTACGCATTATCTACTGACAAAAATGTTGTGACCAGTGGCTTCTAGGAACCTAACCCTGTATTTCTTCTGGGTGCAAAAGTTCAACATTCACTAACTTAGTGTTTCCAGCAACCTCATAGAACTACTATGAATAAAGAAAATCGGCTGCATGTGAACTTTAAATTGTGACAGATATGGCACAAGGTTTTTTAATTCCATTTTTAAAATGATTTAGGACCCAACTGTCCTCACCTCCTCCTCTTCCAGCCGCTTGAGCGCATCACTGATGTATTTTACATGCTGAGTTGTCAGGGTCACCAATGCAGTGTAGCGAGTCCTTAAGTCCATGAACTATGGTTCAAAAAAAAATTTTTTTTTTGGATAAATTACCTACCAGAAAAATAAATTTAAATAGCTGAAAATAAAAGGAAATTTTTGTGAAATCACACGCTCAACAGAAAGGTGAGCTGTGAATCAAATGACAAGGCCCAAAGGACTCTCCTTAGGGGATGACAGTGGCCTATGTCATTTCCCCACACTTTCACCTCTTGCGTGATGGCATCTGAAGAGGAAAGCATGCGACGGCGCTTGCCAGGGGACTTCTGCTGTGATTCCACAAAGGCCTTGTATGTCATCAGCTGCAATTCATAGTCCTGAGAAGGAAGAAATTTTACCATGTTTACATAGGGTTTCATAGCTCACACACATCATGTATCAGAAATAGCATTTCATTGCTGGAAGGCATTTGGTGATCTTTTAAACAGAAGGTTAGAAACTTTTTCTGTGAAGGGCCTGAATGAAGCTATTGGGTCATGCTATCTCTGTCACAACCACTCAACTCTGCCACTGTAAGTGAAAGCAGCCACAGACAATAAGTAAGTGAAACAGCATGGTTGTATTATAATAAACTTTTACTTATGGACACTGAAAGTTGAATGAAGTTCCTATTATTTTTGTGTGTTACAAGTATTATTCGTATTTGAAGTTTTTAGTCACTTCTTATGGGCCACAGTTTGCAGTCTGTTTGCTGACCATCCCTTTCATCTCATGCATGGGCAACTGAAGCCCAGAGACAGGAAGGAAGTGAACTTTCCTAATTAACTCAGTGGATGAGCGACAAAGTCAGGATTAGAATCCCAGTTTTCTAATCACTAAACCAATGATGTCGCCATGTTGCCATGCTATTCTGTCATGTCCTCTGCAATCCTGAGAGTGCTGCCCTAGTCTAGGCACTCTTCTTCTCCCACAAGATAGGTACAAGAGCTTCTTAGCTACTCTCTTGCTTATGATCTCACCTCCAATTCATGTGCTTTGCTGCCACCAGCATAACTTTCCTAAAAGATGACTGCTTCATACATCTGCTTAAAAGCTTTCAATGACCCAGAGTAAAAATTTCTCAAATATCAACATGCATACTGTTAAAAATGTATACTGTTTGCATATTGTTAAAAATGCAAATTCTGATTTGGTAGGTTGAAGATTCCGCATTTCTAACATGCCCCCAGGTGATGTTCCTGGTTCAAAGATCACATTTGAGCAGCAAGAATATAAAGCAAAGCCAAAAGAACTGAACAAGATCTTTCATAGGTTGACCCCAGCCCCCTTCTCATTTTCTGGTCACTGCTTCTGTTAAACCATACTCCTAGATATATAAAAATATTTCCTATTCCCTCATTATATATTCATTCTTCTGTGCCTTTGATTATGCAGTTCCTTTCATATAGAATGTCCTGCTTTCTGTTGTCTACTTAGAAAACTGTTGCAGGAGGAAAACATGTAATGAGTTCCCCCTTAAGCAACCTATACAAAAACAGTAGTAGTAGTGGTGGTGGTAATAATAAAAGCACAAGTTACCATTTACTGAATGTATTTTAGGTTTGTGGCATTGTCTTATACATACATTATCTCAGGTTGCTGCTGTTTCCATTTTGTAGATATATATCACAACAGATAATCAGAGAGCCTAAGTACTTGCTCAAAGTCTAAAGCCTGACTCAAGTGTCTGTGACACCAAGTCTTATTAACTAAAGCAATGTCTGTACCCAGGAACTACATGTGAAGCATCTACTGTGTACCTGTCGTTGTTCTGTGTGCTACATATGCAGTAGAGAACAAGTCAGAAAACATCTTGCCCCTCCCCTGGATCTTACATTCTAGTAAGGTGGCACATAATAAGCAAATAAATATATAATAATCTCAGGTCATTTTTATTTAAAGATGTTATCAGAGAAATGGGGGTGGGGTGGTACAGATCAAGGCATGGCTTCATAAACCACATAAGAATTTAATTTTATTATGAGTGTGATATGAAGCCGCTGGACAGTTTTGAGAATGACATGATCCAATTTACTGTTTTTCATCTATTTTAAGGTACAAATTTTTCCCACATTTTAGTAGCTCTAAAATTAGAATATGTCTTACAATCAATGGCATTTGCATAATTGGCAGAGTTTCTTCTTTTTTGGTAGTGCATATTAAGAACTGGTGTCTGAAAATCTATGACATGTATTATGCTCTATAAAGGTGAGTATGCTACTGTGTGGGAAATTCTCCTGTAGAACAGGAGCAGAAACAAGAGATCAGGTCGGAGGTAGTAGAGTAGTCAAAGGAAGATTCCTCACTTGGATGTAAAGCAGAGAAATGGTGAGGGTGTAGGTAACGAGAGGCAGTCATATCCAGACATATTGAAAGATGGAGTCAACTTGTTCAAGACTGACATGAAGGTTAAGGCAAAGAGGAATCCTAAGGATGACTCCTGGGTTTTCTGCCTCAGCAAATAGGGAAGTAGTGATACTATATCCTGAGATAAGCAAGACAGTGAGAAAAACCCAAATATTCTGGTTTTGATATGTTAAGTTTAAAAGGGCCCGAGGGTCATCCAAATGGAGACCTCCTGATGTCTGGTACCTCTCTGAGCATACTTAAATGTGGGGCCATGAGAAGTACACCTCTGTACTAACTGAAAAATGGAGCTAGCCTGTAACAGAAGAGCTCTGCTTATTTTACCAGGGGGAAAAAAGAAAACCTAGTGTGATAATGCAGGTCTTCCTAAGCTGAAGATCACCTATGTTCCTCTTGAGACATGGGAGAGTTACCTTTACAATAGTGGAGTACTGCTGGGAAAACTTTTGACACTGGTCCAGTTTTGTCTGATTTCTCTCAATTTCTGCAAACAGATCCTAGGAACCAAAATAACACATTATCATTGTCATTACCATCACTGAAACAGTTGAGCATTTATTAGGTTCTAAGGCAGTGGTTTTTAAGCCTTAACTGCATCAGAATCACCCAGGAAATAGCATAAAACACAGATTACAGGGCCCTTCCTCCAGAGGTTCTGATTCAGTGGGGTTGGGTTTGAGAACTTGCATTTCTAACATGTTCCCAGATGATGCTACTAGTCTGGGATCCACACGTCAAAAAGCACTGTTCTAACTATTTTACATATATTATATAACTTCATTTATTTCTAACAATGATAACTTTATGAGGTCAGCTGAACAAATAATAGACTATATCCAATTTATTGATAAGGAAATAGAATAATGAGAGTTAAGTAATTTGCTCTAGGTCTCATAGTTAGTGAGCAAACCAGGACTGGAATCCAGACAACCTAACTATAATACTAACAAAGCAAAAGACCCCAAGACACCAACAAATAAAACTGCTTTGAATGAAATAATTTTTCTTCCATTCATAGCTTTCCCTGGGTTTTCATTCTCCCATATTCTAATCCTAGTGTAAACAATTTAATATCAGAAACAAAACAAACCAAATAATTTTAATCTGTCCATCAAGTGATTTCCATATATACTTACTGAAACTCAGGATTAAAAGGGACTTTATAGGTTGTCTGGCCTAAATGCAACACCAGTACCTGGAGACCATCCTGCTAGGGGAAGCTTAATTGATAGTACATCATCTTCTTTCATGATGAGCTAACCCACCCCACCCCAACAACTTCCACCACGATACTGTCCCCCTCCCACCACCACCACTCACCGTCTGCTGGCTGAGCTGCTCGGATAGCACTCTGCTATCCTCTGCCTGGCCTGGCTTCATCATTTCCTGCTGGGCAGTGGTTTCCTCAATCCATTTGATGAGAGTTCCATGGCAGGCTCGGTAATCTCCCAAAACTTCCTGGATACTTTCTAGTTCAGATTGGCTGGAGGAACAGAGAAAAATTGCTATCAAATATCTTGGTGTCAATAACATAAAGTAAATGAGACAATTCCCTCCTTAGCCTATGTCTTCAATTGAGCTTGATCGCAGAGGATACATCTTTGTTTGGAAGGAACAGCAACATGTTGATAGCTATGTATGTACCCCATGCTCTATAGCGTAAAAGGTCATTTGAAACTAGTTTGTGCCCTGCTGCCCTGGAAACTGCCTAGGGCCTGGCATCCTATGATAATCCTTGTCAAATTTTTTACTTAGATTGCCAAGGATTACTGGGGTTGCCAATAAGGTAGTACTGGCTGTACACTCCTGTCCCCTGATGACAGAGTATCTGTCAGATTACCCTAGCTATGATTTATGAATCACTGTAATTTCAGTGGGGGTACAGTGGGTGATATTTACTGTTAATTTCAGTAATAGTTTCTTATATCACTTTTGTTAGCCTAGCCAGTCTTGGGATGGTAAATCAATTATAGAGAATCAATCCAAATTTACATGAATTGTTATGTAACTCCCCTCCCTGCATATTTGCCTAGCCAGCCTGGCTTCAGATAGGGAGCTTTCTATCTTTCCTATTCAAAGCAGTCATCAGAAGTAGGATCTCAAGTTACACAGATAAAAATCACTGAGTTAAACCAAATGATAGGAAGCAAGAAATTCTGGCAAAGGCCCACTATGAAAATGGTTCACATTCAGATTCAAAGCTAGTAAAACCAGACCTAAAAACCAGGTCTGTCCTTGACAGATCACCAGGTCACCCTTCCAGTCTATATTCCAAGACCCATTGTCACCATGACTTATCAGGTAAGGCCTGGGACACAGGGAGAGGTACTACTTAACAGAATCATCACTGTTGTCTCAAAAGCAAGACTCGAGTCTGCTTTGGGGTTGGTGTTCCCAACTTCCTGTCACTCATCTTGTCCAGAATTCATAATGTCATTCAATTTCTAACTCTCCCTATCAATTCCTGCCTTTAAATAAGAATACACAGATATAACTCTATTTTTGTTTAAAATCTAGTCCCTGAACCCTCATGGGCAAAAAAAAGGTAGGGCTACCACTTACCGTGTCTCAAGCTGGGCAATGACCCGGTTCCAACGCTCCTGTAGCTGGGAGCCTTTTTCCTGACAGCGCTCCAAATCCAGGTTTCGCTCTGGGGTCAGACGACTCAGCTGCTCTGCTACTACCTTGGCCTTGGCAATTTCCTCATTCAGGACTGAAAATACTGAATTCTTTTCCTTCACATCACTAAGCCAGTGCTATAAAACACAAGCACAGAAACGCAAGATTAAAAATATTCCATGCTAAGAATTAAAAAAGACTCAGACTAAGATAGACAACAAGGCGTGGTTTACAGCTGGCTCCACATTATATCTGTGATTCAGAGGCTAGACCCTATAACGTTGTGCCAGAAATGCCTCCACAGTCATGCACCATGGGCTGGCAGTACAATAATAAGAAATGTGTAAAGAACTTGTGTTTGAAACCAGGCTCTATCACTTATAAACTATGAAATCAAGTTAAGTCATTTAGCCAATCTGACTCAGTTTTCTCATCTGTAAATGGAGATTAAAATCCCTTCCCTATCCACATCACAGAGTTCCTTGGGAAAACCAAATGAAATAACAGCTAAGTGATTTACAAACATACAGCAAAACTGCTGATGGTATCCAATTAAACTATGATTTTACTGGGGAGAAAAGGGAGAAGATAAATAGAAAAGCATAGTCCTTTATCCCCCTTCTAGCTAGACATTTTTCTTAGTCCCTTCTTCTCTGAGTTCATATTAAAATATATTAAATATGATCATCTGCCTAGTTCAAATACAAACTTAAAACCAATGTCACACCATCCAAAACAGTATTTCTCTACTAACTCAAAACATTTCATACACTGGGGATGGGAGATGTGGCGGGGAAGGGGAAAAAAGTAGACTTACAATTGTAATACAAGTAAAATGATATAATAATTAATAAATAATATAAGAACAAACTCTGTGTTTCATGTACTCATACCATAAACCTACTTTGGCTCACCCCTGTAGTAAGTCAACTTCCTAAGAAGCCTAGAGCAACCAACCCGTAATGTAGAGCGATGGGACTCCAGAGCTGAGAGATCTGCTGGTACTGCTTCTTCTTGGCTCAGCTTGATCTCATAACCTTTGACCAAGAGTTCAGCATCCTGAATACTACGTACTATAACATCGATTGTCTTGAGCCTGTGAGGATAAAATCACTTTAATTAGTGTTTGCATTTTAAGAGTTGGGGTACAGACCTGGAGCCAAGAAGAGGTTCATAAAACACAACTGCCAAAATCAATTTCATCATTCCTAAGATGACAGAGTTTCATAAAAATAAGGAAGCATGGTACATGTGGTGCCAACTTAAGCCCATGCAAAGTAAAGTTATAGGTGGCACTAGACATGCACACATGTACTAGACTCTTGGGAGAAAAGGTAGAAGGCCAGAAACCCACTCAACACTACGAATCACCTAAGATCTGTTTCTCCTCAAGGTCATGTTAGCCTGTACCTTCAGGCTAACAACAAGATGAGTAGTTAGAGGGAATAACTTCAAAAACCTGTATTTAGTTTACTTAAATTTTTTCTTTTTACTTTTCAGTATCCCTTTCTCTTTCTTTTTTTTTTAGAGGTATCTAATCAAACAGAAATGAGATATAAAAGAGTCCTAACACTGCAAATCAACCCCACCACTGGCATTTGTTCAGTAGAACCCAAATAAACCCACTCCATACTTGAAACTAAAGCCATGGTCTCTTCCTATGGATACATGGTCTTCAAGCTCTACAGTTTCTCTGGATTGTTTATGAAACACTCCAGGTGCTTCTCCTCCTCATCCCAATGGAAAATACTTCCATTTAGACCCAATTCTCAGCTCACTCACTTATTCAGATAGACAGTGGAGAGACCATATACATGGTCCATTTTCTCCACCAGCAGATTGAGTTCGGAGTGCAGAGTTGAAACACTTGAACCAGATGGGGACTGATGGAGAAAGCTCTTGCATTTCACAGAAACAGCTTCCAAGTCAGACCTCAGGTGCTGTAAATCATCCTGGGTACGCTGTCAGGAACAAGACATATAATAAAGATGGAGATAGAATTATAGCAAAATATTGGAAGCAACCTAAAGCCATGTATAAAAGAGTGATTGAATAAACTCTGAAACAGCACTAAAGGGATGATAATAAGGGAAGAATACATACAAGTAATTTCTGAACAAATTATCTGGACTATTGACATACCTTCAGGCTAACAACAAAAATATTTATAAATAAATGGCATATGTGTTTGTAAGTATGTCTTTTTCTAGCTCAATTTGCTGAGCAGTCCTAGACAATGAGCATACTCAGCACCCAGATCTTTTGTGGTTTCTGAATAACAATCTCCACCTAAAGGAAGTAGGACTCCTTGGAGAAATGACCAACTCCAGGGCTGAGGCTGGCTAGGGCAAGATGAACCTAGAATATTTGTTTTGTTGAGAAATAATAAAGCACTCAAAGAATAATGATAACAAGTTGAAATGACATAGGAGCCAGCTTGAAGGGGTTTCCAATGGCTAAATCTGGAATATTTTGAACATCCAAAATACAGTAGCAAATTATAAACCATTGAATAAAATAAGAATTCATCAGTTTATAGTGACATAAAAAAGAAGAAAGGAGAAGAGGGAGGCAAGCTCTTTCCATTTGATAAAACAGAAATTAAAAAATGTAAAAGAAATAACAGAATTAGAAAATCCCCTTCTGGCAACAGTCATAATTACTCATTCAAGAGTCAACAACAGATGCTAAAACTAGTTGGTAAAACAGGATATTTACATAGCCTCAAAGTATCTCCCCACAAAATAATTAGTAATTACAAGGGGAAAATAGCAACAAGTGATACAAGTTATCACCAGTAATGGGACAAATCAGCATCACATGCCTCCTGATATTATTCACCAAGGACACAATATCACTTCTGTGGTATTCCTGCCAAAAATGTGTAAGCTATTTCTAATCATGAGGAAGCCTCAGATAAACACAAATAGAGGGACATCCTACAAAATAAATGTCCTATACTCTTCAATAATGTTAAGCTCATGAAAGATGATGAAAAATCAAAAAACTGTTTCAGGTTAAAGAAATCTCAAAATATACAGTACCTAATCGCAATGTGTGATACTGGATTGAATCCTATACCAAAATTACCTTTTTTTTTTTTTGCAAGGGGGATAGAGTGAGTTGGGGTTTTATCCCGAAAAAGAATTATTAGGATTAACTGATAAAACCTTAATAAAGTCGTATCAATATTCATTTCTTAGTTTTAATCAGTGTCCTGTGGATATGTAAAAAGACTATCCTTGTTTTTGGAAGCGCACACTGAAGTATTCAGGGGTAAAGGAACATTATTTCTGGAAGCTACTCTCAAGAAAAAAAGATTATTATTATGTATATATACATATGTAGAAGAAAATGATAATGTAGATATAAAAAAGTTAACATTTGGGGAATCTAGGTGAAGGATAAATCTAGGTAAAGAATAAAAACTTCTGTATATCTGAAACTATTTCAAAATAAAAAGTAAAAAAAAAGGAAGGTTTTCTCAGAAGAGTTGAATATTATCCTTTTTGATGGCTACAGAAAAGTAAAATGCTTCAACATGAGAATTACAGGTTAATATGATATGATTCATACAAGCATATTAGATCCCTCTTGGTCTGTGAAAATTACACTGTCCTCTCAATCTCCTCCTCAAGCTTAAGGATAAGTAAGGATGGTAAGAAGGAAAAAACACTTCCTCTCATTAGCCATTTCTTTCCATTCCCTTTAAGCTCCCAGATCAAATCTATTCTTCTTCTTTGATGGTAGATTTTTATTAAATGGTAAACATTCTGTGACAGTAAGATCGTGGAGCAAACAGGCCAATAAAAATATGGAATGCTTCACAAATTCGTGTGTCATCCTTGCATAGGGGCCATGCTAGTGTCTGTATTATTCCAATTTTAGTATATGGACTGCTAAAACAAGCACCAAATATAATAGTCCTCACAGAGCTCTCTCATACCATCCCAAGTAGAAATGTTCTAGTAACATTCCAACCAAATAAAGCAACATAATAAAGCAAGTACTTGCTGCTTTTACTTCAAGGATACAACCCTACATTTTTATAACATTTTCCTTATCCAGAAAGCTCATTATATGTACTATATCGCTTAATTTTAAAAACAGTTCTGTGACTCACATATTATCTCCCTTTTATAAGAAAGAAAACTAAAGATAAAAGTTAATTTGCTCAGTTACAGAGAAAGTGCATTAGAACCCAGAATAGAATCTGATTTTTTCCTTAATATTTTTGAGTCACATGACTGACAATAATCATATAATAGAAAGTAATTACTTATAAGGGATAAAGCAGAGAGTGGAATCTCTACTAAGCAGTCTTCAAATATATAGCTGAAATGCAGCATTTAGAGCAATTTTCCAGTCTGTTTGCCTTCCCAATAGTGTAGGAAACTAATCGATACTCAACGGATAAAAGGCACTTTTAGGCTATAGAGAAGTAGGATCGCCATAAATCTATTTCCTTATTTCTTAGGATCCATACTCTCTTGCCACCCAATTCATTCTGAAAGCATTTACTGTGCAACCAACACCTACCTTGCTGTTAGGACTTACCTCTTGCTCTGCGATCCTTAATGCACTGTCCTGCCGGGCATCTTTGTCACTTCTAGAGCTGGCCGGGGTCTGAATTTGTTTGACTAGCCTCTGTTCACACTCCTCCAGGCGTAGCCGGATATTCTTCAGCTCTGAAATGTACATCTTGGCCACAGTTTCCTCCTTGTCCTCTGTGAATGCACAAGCACAGAAGACCATTAAGCACCACACCAGAGATCAGCAAACCTGGGAACAACAGATGTACCCTCAAGGGGAGGGAACCAGTGGTTCCAGCAGATGTGATTGATATGCTACCAATGAAAGCAAGGCCTTATGTGGGAAACCTAAATTCCCTGCATTACATAATGATGTTTAGGACCCAAACATGCTATTTCCACAAGAATATGTAATAGGTTGATTAGCAATAAAGACTAAAATTACGGCTCCTTCTTCCATGATCTGAATTCATCTCCAAATGTGTTTCTCTCTCAAGGTTTTTGTTTCAGTGGTGACAGTACTCTCTAGTTTATATGAAGGGTCCTGCAGCACCCTTCAGGGCTCTCATTCTACCAGTATTCTCCTCTTCCCAAGACACACACCATTCTCCATGGATTTTATCAGGTGCTGGAAGTGGGTTTTACAAGCCTCCACTTCCTCTTCCAAACGCAGATGATCCGCCACTGAAAAAAGCACCGAGTCACGGCTATCCTGCAGAAAGTCTTCATAGTGGGCCTGGAGGGTCTTCATAACTTGGTGGCACTCTCCTGGTGTTGATGACCGAAGCTAGACAGGAAAAGCCAGAGAAATTTCAATAAAATGGGAACATAGTAATTTCTCTTTCTCCTTTTTATTGACATTCAACACAGATACAAAATAATACGCAAACTGTTAACTGTAAACCTGCTGCTTTTTCACAAATTGAACTCTGTGTAATCAGCATTTAGATTAAGAAACAGGATATCACTAGAACCCCAAAAGCACCCTTGTGCCCCCTTGGACATAACCCTTAATAACAATTAATTCACCACATTCCCCTACTACATATACTTTTGCAAAAGAGATACTTATCCTGCAGTGAGAAGAAGCCTATGACCTCCTCCCTCTGCTAAGAAGACCAAGTATGTTATTTATTTTCATCAGGAATTTCCTTAACCATTCAGGCTGCTGTTTCTAGTTCCTAAGAGCCTAAGGTGCCTCACCTTGAACCAGTCTCCCTGGCTCCATTTTATTCTGATTGGGTGGGTAGGAGTCTCACAGTAAGAAAAAAAGTTCCTTCTGAAAAGAGCTTGCTAGCAGGATGTGTGCCTGGGGTAACAGTTACCTTTTCCAGGTTCCAGGTCTTTATAAGGTCAAGGTCCTTCCTCAGATAGTTCCAGGAGATAAGGCTTTTGGTGTTTACATGTAGTTGATGCCAAAGGGCCATCACCTTCTGGTAAGACTGCTCCACTCTAGGAAAAACAGAGAGCCAGGTTATAGCTTTTATGAGGCTTGAGCTTCACATTAGAGACCCTCTAAGGAAAAAGTGTATTCACTCAGCAGAACTGAGTTTATATGCTGAGCAGAGAAAGGCAACAACTCC
Source organism: Phyllostomus discolor (assembly GCF_004126475.2). Lineage (NCBI taxonomy): Eukaryota > Metazoa > Chordata > Mammalia > Chiroptera > Phyllostomidae > Phyllostomus > Phyllostomus discolor. The sequence continues at coordinate 26,235,082 of NC_040907.2, read as the reverse complement.
AATACTAAAAACACAGGAATCTTTAGAATTAAATTAATTGAGATCCTCACACAATTTGGATTTGCTATACTATTATGTATATTATGTCAGCATACCTTAGCAATTTCATAAATGCTACCTGAATGTAGTGCAATTAAGAGACGTTAGAGAGAGGAACTACCCAGGGAAAACAATGACACAGAAAATTAGAGATAAAATAATCTTATTTGGAATTGTTGAAAATGACAACATCAACACTTAAAAAGTGATTTGCTATGTTCTACATATTTACAAAACTGCTAAAATGTTTAACAGTTAACAGCATTTAAGAAGTTCACCTGGCCTATAGAAGGAAACTGCATGGGAGATTTTTTCTTAAGCATCCCATGCCTAAGTTGACCTCAACTTCTGGAAGACTTAAACTCACACATACACAGACACATGCAAAAATATAAGAGATTATCTTGAATTTTTGCAAGTTGAGAAATGTGAGCTATTAAAATAGAATAAAAAACTAGAAGCCAGCATTGTAAGTTAAATAAAAGACATTAAACTCATCAGTTTCTCTTTCCCTTTTTCAAAAATCCCACTAAAATGTCAGCAAAGGTGAAATAAAAGTTCAGGAAATCTCAAAAAACAAAAACACAAAGAAATATAAAACAGAAGAAAATTAGAGAATCAGTTCAAGAGATGCAACATGTGACAAATGAGAAGTCTTAAAAGCAAAAACAGAACATAGAGAAGGACATAATTAAAGAAATAATCCAAGAAAAATTTCTCCAGATATCAAAGATACGAGTTTCCAGTTTGGGTTCAGGGTTGGCATAGAGACTCACCTAAAGACAGAGCATCCCCTCCAAAGATTAAAGACAAACAGAAGGATTTCAAAACTTTCAGAGAGATAAAGATCTCATTCAAAAGGTTAAAGTATCAAATTGATTCCTATCGTGACGACAGTGGAGGATACACAATTCTATGCATTTGTCAGAACCATAGTACTGCTCACTACAAAGGGGAAATGTGACAGTTGTGAAAGAAAGAAAAGAAAGAAAAATAAAGAATGACAATGGTATTGTATTTTTTGATAGCAAATACTGGAAGCTATAAAATAGTGAAACAGTGCTTTCAAGGTTCAGAATAAAAAATAATTTCAAAAGAATTCTATTATGAAAATTCGTAAACTAATTCATTATGAAGGGAGATGAAAGACATTTTCAGATATAAGAGGTTTCAAAAAAGTGTACTTTTCCTGGACTTTTTCTCAGTAGGCTCCTGGAGTATACTCTCCCAAAGCAGGGAATAAACCAACAAATAAGACTTGTTTTCCAGGAGTCGGAGAGTCCAGCACAGAAGAAAGGTGAAGAAGACCTTCAGGATGAAGGCAAAGTGAAACGCCAGGGAGACAGTACTGAAGCAGGCCTGCACAGCAAATTCAGAATGGAAATGGAAGACAGAATGACCCAGAAGAGATGTTTTCTCGAGAAAACAAAAATGAAAACTACCGCACTGAATTCTCAGTATAGTGTTTGGCCATACTGAGAAGCCTTTTACAGTAACGTAGAAGAATCTGGGAATAAATTCATAATATGCAAATAGGCAACTAAGCAAATTTAATAATGAAACAATGATCAATTCCAAGGAAACAAAAAGTTACAAAAGAAAGTAAATGAAATAATTTACTCAAACACACATTCAATCACCCACTCATTTATTCTTTCCCTCTACAATCACCTCCTAACATTTTCTATGTGCCAGCAATGATTCCAGGTGCTCAGGCTACAGAAGTAAACAGAAAAATCCCTTCTGTTCTTTTGGAACTTTTAATAGGCAGGGAGAGGCAATAAACAAATACACAATCTCTTAGGCTATATTAAGTGTTGTGAAGAAAAATAAAGATGAATTAAGGAGACAGAAAGTGATAGGCGGTGAGTGGCGGTGGGGGTGCATGGGATGGTAAGATGTACTGAATGAAACAAGGGAGTGAATCCCATAAATATCTGAAGCAAGGAAAGGAAGTAAAAGAAAGGCCTGAGGCAAGAATATGCTTGTGGTGTTTGAGAAACAGGAAAAAGGTGAGTTACTAGATCTAAGCATAAGCAAGGAGTGTGGCAGAGGAAGAGTTTAGAGAGGAAAGGCACCATGGGGATAAGCTTCAAATACAGTACTACAGTACTGTGTGGCTCCGTTATCAACCATTTAATGTGTTGGGCTGGCCAAAAAGTCTGTGGCTTTTGTGGCTCTAGTAGTTTTTAGTGATCTTTAACTTCATTCAAAACAATTTTGTTAGACTGTACTATTGACAACTGTCATATTGGCATAGATTTAAAAAATACATCAAAATTGATGAATTTTTGTACACCCATTTTAATATTGAAAATGGAAGAACATAAGCAACATTTTCAGCATATTATGCTTTATTATTTCAAGAAAGGTAAAAAACACAAACGAAGCACAAAGATTTGTGCAGTATATGGAGATGGTGCTATGACCAACTAAATGTGTCAAAAGTGCTTTGAAAAGTGTCATAGTACTACTGACATTTTGGCCAAATAAGTCTTTGTTGTGGGGCTGGTCTTATGCATTGGAAGATGTTTAGCAGCACCCCTGGTCTCTACTCATCAGAAGCCAATAGCAGCAGATGGCCAACATACTTGAAATATACAAATCAATAAAGTTGTTGGTGAAAATGAAAAATGAGTCTTTTATTTTATAGAAAAAACTAAATGATAATAACCCAACCTGATAATAACGTAAAAATATCAATTTGAACAAAATTGTGACATATCTACATTTGGAAGGTGGGAAAAGGAGAAGTGTATGCAGGTGTTATGTGTAGCAAACTAAGTGTTAGTTTCTAGAGTAAGAAATCAATAATTTCTAAAGTTGAAAAAATCAGACAATAGCAGAGAAAAATCACATTATTTAGAGATTTGGAATTAAAGCCAAAAAATTTTCTCAAAGATTGAAAATAGTTGACTCTGGGAAGCAGAATTCTGGAGTAGGGATGGTGGCTGGTAATTTTTATTAAATTTTTTTGGTATAATTCAACTTTTAAAAATATGTACATATTACTCTAAAAATATACATTAAAGAAGAAAATTAGCTGTCACTACAAAAATTAATCTTCTGAGAACAAACTGTTTGTAATCAAGAATTCTTTTAAAAAAGAATTATCACTAAATATATCTTAATTGAACATAAACATTTACTGAAAAATCTACTATGTGGCTGGCAGTGTAAGACTTGATATCCTAATAGAGAATCTTTCCCAAAAGAAACTTTAAAATTCGGGCACTCTGTGCAAGGAGATCAAAAATGCAAATTAATCCCTCCATAACTTCTCCAAGGTCAAACAGCCGAGGTAGCAGTGCAAGTGGTGGTAGAGCAAAGGTACCTGCTGGCCATCTCAGTGGCATCCTTGTTGGGTGGAGGGATGAGGAAGCAGACAGATGGCACCATTGCCTCATTCCCTGTGGGGCTGATCACTTTCCACTTGGTCCTCTGTGAATTATCTTCCAACACACATTCGTCGTTCTTGCAAATAGTGATCTGAAGAGACAAATTTACAAGTCATTACTAATGGATAAATCAACAACCCATTATTACCTGGAGCCTGATCCCAAGGCTATGAAATCCTCAAGAAAAAAACTATTTTGAGATCTGCCATCATGTAAGAGTTCCTGATTCTGACAAAAAGATAACGTGTAAAAATACAAGTTGCGGACATCAAATACATCCAGGAAGCAAGTGTTTCTGAAATGCCTGTTACATGTCAAATAGCTCAGTAAATGAAGGGTAGAAGGAAACTGTAAGACCTCCAAGAACAATCTCTCACATATACAACCCTTAGAGCAAAAATTAAAGACATGAATACTCACAACCTTGCTTTTGTGATATTTGGTCCCCCTTCCTTCCTGTCATCCTACCCAAAGTCCTGAAAACATTTAAGTATTTAGAATCATCAGCTCCTTCTCTTGCGAGACAAGTAACCAACAATAACCATCCCTATTTTATGGGAAGCAGGGAGACCCAAGAAACCCCAGAATTATCTTCTGCAGGGTGGGCCCCTCGTAGTATACAAGCTTGTCCCTCTAGGTGAATATTTTAGATGCCACCTGTATCAGTGTACCAGCTGGTGGTATTGTGAGAGGCTGTGTTTGGCTTCAGTGTATTTTTTTTAAGACTTGACAGGTTTGTCCATTTCATGATAGGTGATTTACAAGCACACCTGTCCACACCATGCTGAGTGTTCAGCTATTTTTAACCAAAAACAGCATGACCCCCATGTGCCACTCTCCCCATTCACCCCGATCTTGCCCAAAGCTATTTTTTTTTGTTCTTCCCAGATGAAAAAAATCCTCAAAGGGAAACATTTTGCTGATGTGGAAAAGGTGAAGCAAAAAAATGGCAGAAGCACTAAAAGGCATCAAAATTGACAAGTTCAAAAACTGCTTTGAGCAGTGGAAAAAATGTCTCCATAGGTGTATTGAATCAAATGGAGAGTACTTGGAAGATGACTGAAGTTTAAACATATAAGAATAAATACACAATTTTTTATAAATAAATTCTGGGTTTTGCAGGGTTCTCCCTAGAGTAGACAGAAATATTGAGACAGAAAGGTGCACAAAAAGTTAATTCACCCTTTTGTGTAACAAATATTTACTGAGCCTACTATGCACCTGGCAGTATACTAGGTCACTAGAGATAGAAATGGTGAAATGTTAAGCTGAGAAACATGGCCTATTAATATATTCTATATATTCTAGTGAGGAATACAGTTACACTACTGTGTGACAAATGCAATTTACCAGGAATGCATGGAAGGGACATGACCCAGTCTTGGCTAGAGAGGTAAAGAAAAATTATTCAGGACTCTGAAGCCGCATTAAGGAATTTAGACTTTGTACATAGAAAAGGGAATTGCTGTAGGACTTAACCAAGAAAGTGACACTTTTTGTAAACACTCATGGCTGGTGGTGGGATAAAGAAGGCATTGGCACATGCCTGGGTTGAAGGCCAGGTCATGCAAGAGGCCACCAATCAATATTTCTCTCACACATTGATGTTTCTCTCCCTCCCCCAATTCTTTAAAAAGTGCATTGAGGAAGCTGATGAAATGATCCAAGTGAAAGAAACTTGTGATCTAGCTTACGGTACTAGCAGCAGGGACAGAAAGAAGTACATCTAAGGGATTTTATTTAGAAGTTAGTATTGATTTGGTAGTCCTACTAGCTGTGGGGGATGGATGAGAGGGGAGGAGTCAAGAATATCTCCCAGTTGCTACAAAGTACCATTTCTGTCACCACTTAGGCAACTGAGAAGATGAAGCCAATCACAAAGTCAGGGAGCAGATTATTATTGTAGAGTTGAAGCTTTTTGGTTTTTTTTTTTAAATCCTCATCCAAGGATATTTTTTCATTGGTTTTTTTTTTAGAGAGAGGAAGGGGAGAAAGAGGGAGAAGGAGAGGGACAAGGAAAGACAGAAGAAAAGGGAAACAGCAATAAGAGAGAAACGACGACTGGTTGCCTCCCCATTCAAGCCCTGACTGGGGATCAAAACTGCAACCTAGGTATGTGCCTTGACCAGGGATAGAACCCACAGGGGACAACGGCACCAATCAACTGAGCCACCTGGCCAGGGTGAAGCTTTTTCATCTATTTTTTTAAATGATATAAGAGATCTGGGCATGTCATTTGATCTTTCATTATTTTCACAACCCTAACTGAAGGCTTCCCTTCCCCTCTGCTTCCTTTCCTCTGGAGCCAGAAGTATCCTTTCCATCTCCTTACCTCGATCTGCCGATAGTCACAGATGGCCTTCACAGAAATGGTGCTTTTTAGCACATGGTCAGGACTGCGTGGCTTTAGCTGAACAATTGTTTTTGATCTCCCAACAAGACTGGCAACAGAACTCTTGGACTGTATAAGCTGCTCCTTTTCATCCTACAAAATGAGAAGAAAATCAAAAAGATACTAATGTGGCTACTCAGGGTGACAAACAGAAAACTGAGTGCTCCACTCTCTGAGAGAATGTCATTTCTCAGTTAAATAATCCTTGGTGGAGCCATCTTAGAAACACAAGGATAAAGAAAAAAGGAGAGACTGTTTTTGTCTTCTACCAAGTGTTTTTGTATTCAAATATTGCAGCTTTTCCCCTACTCCCTTTCAAAGAACCATAAAGCCACATGCAAAACAAAACAAAACAAAAAAAAACCCATAAAACAAAAAAGAACTTCTAGCTGCCAAATACAGCTATAAAGCTAGCAGAGGATTTCCCCAAATAAGGTTCAGAGAACATGGAAGTTAAAAACAATAACAACAACAACTATGTTGTTATTGTTGTTATTCAGTTTCTCACTGGTAGAAGCCAGGTCTTGCCTTTTGCTTACAAGAAGCTAGAGTTAAGCTCTTTAAAAAATTTGTAAATAATTATGTCTACCACAAATGTTTTACTTTCTTAAATTGAGTCCAACTTTCTCCAGAAAGCTCTTAGCTCTTCAACCAACAATCTACAAATCAATACTGTTGGTGAAGGCATTACGACAAAGGGTTTACCTTTTAGTGTCTTGCTGTGTGAAAGTCATGTAAATTTGATTGGGTTGAAAGCAGCACCATGCAAAATTAAAACTCTCAAGTCTCTGCAAACCCAATTATCTTAAAAACTAATGAACCTCTTGCCAACAAAATTGGTAGCAATCTACTGCCAATTCCATTAAAGTAAAAGATTAACCAGGATGTTTCAAGCCCATTTTGAGGTATAAAAACTCCCCAGAAGAGGGCTTTCTTAGGATGGAAGTAGATGTAATGAGAGTAAAGAGTTAATAATGTTAAGAAATGCCATTAAAGAATTAAGAATATGCAAATAAAAAAAAAAGAAGAAGAAATGCTTAAATAAACTACCTGTGCCTGTCCCGGGGAGCATGATTGGAAGAAATACAACTTTAACTTATTAGTTAAGAAAGAGGAATGGAACATATCAGGGTGACAGCCACACTGTTCCGTACTTGAGAGCTGGTCTACCCATGGCATTTTCCTTGCAATAAAGACGTCAATTTCTGTCTAACCCAAGCCAAATATCTCAAACTCCAGAAACCAAGTGCTCAGCGTGGTAAAAGTTCTGAAAAGAACCAGAAGCCAGGACAGATGCTCCCGAACCTGACGGAAAGCTGAGGACAAGTTGAGGAGCAGACCCAGTTGACTCCATGCCCCGATGATGCCGCCAACCCGATGCCCCTGACCTGGAGAGGAGGGAACAAAGCAGCAACCCTCGAGAAGAGAAGATATGACAATTGCAGAGAAGTTACCCTACAGACAGGAAGGAACTCTGTGGGAGGGAGGAGATAATAGCCAAGGTTTATTATATTCCTCCTTCATACTTGAAGTACCTCTAAGAGAGACCTTCTAGAGACAACATCGGAAAAGTCAGGTTTTCACCCTTCATTCCAAATTAATTAAACTAACAGATTATTTGCCCTGGTGAAACACTGAATGTAAACTCATAAGTTTATAATGCCTGTAAGTATACAAAAAGTCAACTAATGTTCACAAATATGCAGGTTTCACCCTCAAAAAATGACACTGTTTTTGGTTATTCTGGTTCCCCTTCAAAAATGACACTGTTTTTGGTTATTCTGGTTCCCCTAGTCATAATTTTCTGTTGAAATGTGAGAGTCCCCTGGCTTCTCATATAGAAAAAATAATTTCTCTATTACAGGCATATTTCTGTCTTACTGTGAGATGTACCTTGTGCTTGCCTTGTCAACTCTGTGTAACATACACTCAATAAATGTAAGTAGTCCTGCTGCTGATTTTATTACCAGCACTCCTAAAGGAATAGTTCATTGGAGGAAATAAATGTAAACTTGATTTGGACTAAATACTGGACGCAATACTACTTTTAAAAAATTAAATACTACTATATAAGTGAACTAGATAATATTGCATTACATCTAAATAAGATTTTAATGTCCTTAATTAAATTCAATTTTCTAATACCTCATCACTACCAAAGCAAAACTGCCAAGGATGAAAAATTTGGCTCAGGTGTAGCTCACTGTTCTTTGTCTGTTTTATTTTGTTTTGAAAATTCTCTTTACATGGGAGGGTGAAAAAGAATTTAATGTGAGTTAATCCCCTTCAACCCTATTTTCCATGCCCTACACCTCACCTTTGGCTCCAACTACTGCAGTTAAATAGGTAGGAACAATGCAAAGAAAATATGATGAGCACTAAGTGGCTCAGGGGAGATGACTGGGCCTTTACTTCAATAACATACCCAAAGGAATCTTATTAATAACTTCTTTAAAGGAAAGAAAGGAAAAAAGGAAAAAGAACAAATTGATTAAACTATTTAAGTGTGAGCCAAACACTGTAACAATAACCCACTGCCCTGGAGCTTTCAAGGATATTACCAGCAGAAGCTGACAAGGGTTTACTCTGTTTCTCAGAGAAGGTTTCTGTAATCATCCCACTGATGCAACACCCACCATGGAGTCCTGAAGCAGGTCCTCAAGGCGGGATAAGCTGGTGTTGTGGTCACAGGAATATTTTCGTTTGATGGAGTCTTGGAGGTTCCTCAAAAATGATTCCAGGTCTCGTGCATCGCTGAAGAACTGTGGGGATAAAGGCAGGGGTTCCTAGTGTTCACTATATCGCAACACCAAGATCTTAACTGAGAAAGGACAATTCTCCTGTGCAGAGCTAAGAAAAGCTGATTATACTTTCCTGGATGGGTGACAATTCACTACGAAGACCACAAAAGTATAAACTGGAGCTTTTATAATGCCATGGCCAGGAAGTATTAGTGACGACTTGCACAAAGCCTATTGAACCCTATGGAAAAGTCAGTCTGTATCATGTCCTCAGAAATCACTGCTCATTCCTCTTGACTCCTGACTAGTGACAGCACTTGGCTATGAGGTAAATCTCATAAAGCCTAGAAGTTGGGTTATCAAGTGTTTTAATTCATTAATATAATTACAAAATGATCAGGAAGATTGCTTAGCTTACAGAAAAACCAAACGGATAATAGTTTATGTCCTCCACCACCCTCATTTGAAAACAAGTAGTATATTCTTAATGCTGTGACAGACTGCAGGAAAACAATGGTTCTGATGTTTTTTTCATAGGTCTTCCCATCAAGAGATGGAGTCTATTTCTCCTCCCTTGAAGCTGGGCATGGCCATGAGACTTCTTTTGGCCACTGGCATGTTAATAAATGTGACAGTAGAAACAGGTGCACTGGGGCTTACTCCCTCTTGCTGTGGAGGAATACAGGCACTTTGTGAAGAAGCCTAAGACAGCCTATTGGATGCTAGAGACTTGTATAAAGACTTGTACCTCATCATCCCAGACAACATCAGACACGGACCATCCATCTCCCAGCCTGTTTGCCAGCTGCCTGCAGCCATGATTAAGCCAGGCAAGATAAGAAAACCACTCAGCTGAGCACAGCCCAAACTGTCAATCACTAGAAGCATGAGCCAACTAAATGATTGTTGTTTTAAGCAACTAAATTTTAGGGTGGTGGTACAATAGAAACTAGCTGACACAGATGAGTATTTAACCTCACCTTTCCCATGTATATGCATAGACGTGCACACACACACAATGTCTTGCCAGAATGAAAACAATGATTCTCATCTTCTCTGATACACACACACATAAACATGCACTCGGGCAAGCACAAAGCCTGCATACCTGAAAGTAAGCAGTATTTTCTTTTATATGCTGCTCGACACACAGGCACAGCTGCTTCATCCACTGCAACTGGGACTGGACAGCAGCATTGTAAGCCTGCAACAACCAAGCACAGAAAGGAGGACATGAGATTAATAGACCCAATAGGATGTGCAATGCTTTCTTCCAAGTACACTGCTAATGGTAGAGAGGACTACAGAAGGTACATGGAGATACTTGACTGGCAGCTGCTCAGTGCTTCCCTTAACCAAGAGCCTTGTCTTTTACTCAACATGGTTTTGTTAGAAGGGGTTACACAGCAAAGGACCCTTCCACACTCAGATGCCAAATAAATGATCTGGCCAGGAAAACACGGGCATAAACAAACTCCTTTTGGATTCCTTCACTGTCTCTTTTCTCTGAGCAAAGGCACCATATCAACAACAAACAGGATATGTCTGAATAGTTATTTGAAAAAATATGGTCCAAGTCATTTTAAAAAATATGGCTTCAAGTCATGAAGTTAGGGGTTAATATCTCTTCTTGTTTATTGGAGTATTCTCCTTACAGCATCAAACAATTTTCAGTCTTTTGGGGACTGGGACAAAAAGGAAGAATCCAACACAAATGGTCCCGGACACTTCCTCTGGGTGTTTCAACAGAGCAAAGCCCCTGATTTGAGTACTTTTATAACAACCACCTCTGCGCACTTGGCCCTCACACATTCCCAAGTCACACACCTCCACAGTCTGCTTGGCTGGGTGGTTCTCAAGTGATAGCAGCTCTGCTGTATCTTGTAGAGACCGAAACACATCCTGTTTTTCCTCCAGTTCCATTGTCAACTCCTGAAAATTGAATTCAGTTTTATGCAGTCAGTGCTATTAAGGGAAGAGGAGCAATAGAGAGAAGGCTCTGTTCCCTGCCCTACTTTGAAAAAGCCTACAGCACTGGGTGAGAGCCAAAATGAGCTGTATGAGCAGTACATGCCAAAGGACTTCAGAGAAGAGCAAAAATGCTGGAATTACTGGTGAATGATTCACAAAGAATATGGGACCCAAGCCAGACCTGAGAAAGTGGGAACACAGAATAAGCATTGGAAGCAAAGAAAGAAAACAACTTGGCTAGAGTGGCTTGTTCATGCTAGCACCCACCTACCACAATACCTGATATACCAGTGGATCTATATCACTGGCTGGCTAGATGCCCTAACATTATTCCCTAAGCCTGCAGGGTCTTCCTCTGGCTCTAAAGTCTGTTACTATTATAGCCCTGGCTGGGTGGCTCAGATAGCTGGAGCATCATCCTGTACAGCAGAAGGCTTCAGGTTCAATTCCTGGTCAGGGCAACACACCTCGGTTGCAGGTTCAGTTCCCAGTGGTGTATAGGGGAGGCAATCAATTGGTGTTTCTCTCTCTTGCCCTTCCTTTCTCTCTCTAAACTCAGTAAGTCTATTAACATTACAGAACCCACTTTAGATGGCAGCTCTTCTATGGGGCTCCATACTGAGCCTTACTATCGCATCTGACCCCTTTTCCTTGATGCTTTTCAAACACCTTTTTCATATTTCTTTCATGGACTAGTTTCCATTCTTAAACAGACTGTTTACTGTACTATCATATCTATTTTTTCTTCTTTACTTCAGAAGAATCCTATACCACTTTCTATTCAGGAAAAGCTTATATTTTAAAAAATACTCTAAATTAATGGAATTTAAGTATCTAAAGTAAGCATTAGTAAAAAAGCTTCCTATTTACACAGGTTTTACAAAATGTTTAAAAATCCTCTGAGATGTGGACATACTATAAGTAGCAAAAACCAAAACTACTTACTTATATACATCTTCCACTAAAAAGAATACAAAAAACTGTCCAATAGACTAATGCTGAATTTTCCTTCCTATTTTACAAATGAAGAGAGTGAGACCAAAAAATTATTGAAGAATTTAGCATTTCTGAAAAGCCAAGAGTACCGCAATTAAACAATACCAAGATTATTAACTTATTAAATCTTATTACGTATTTTACCACAATGCTGTTAAGTGGTGTTATTATCCATTTTACAGAGGTCCAAAGATTAAATGACTTGCCCAAGGTTACAGAGCTAGTAAGCAGAAGAATAAAAAATTAAGTTTGGTCTAGTTCACTCTGAAGCCCATGAAGCTATATTGCCTCTGAAATGACTCAACCTGCAGGCTGCTCGCTGCTCTATCAACCCAAGACACTGCCTTTCTAAATTCATTCTAAATAAATTCTGCCTAGGCCTCAATTTCCCTCTCTCCATATACATTTCACATGCACAGACACATTAAGCAGAGTCCCTATTTCTATCTAGCAGAATGCAAATCCAGAAACCCAAGCTCTCAGCAGACTAGACCCTGTCTCCTTCTGCTGCTATTACATAAATATGACAGGCGTGTTGTGCTAGACTCACAGAGAAGTAATTTTTCTTGGCTGAGATATTGGGATTATTGTCACTCCAGTCATATGCTAGTTCTTCCTCCTCCTTCTCATTCAACCAAATCAATTCAGTTGTAGCTCTGGAAACAAATTTGTGCAGGCTCTGGAGGTGCCTCATCCGGAAGCTGGAAGTTTCCTAGACAAAGTGAGGACCAGAGGTTTAAACCACAAGCCTTTCATCTACAGAAGATAGCATATTTTACACCAAAGCAAAGAACAACTCAGGAAATAAATTTTGTCTTACTTTTTAATCTCTGGGTGCCCCTCCATTGACTCAAATTTAGCACAAGTTTGGTACAGGACTCCCAGAGCCCTCGTCAATTTTAGCTAAAAGTTGGAACTTACCAGGGCTTTGTGGGGCTCCCTGGATAAAGAATGATCCTGAGCCTGTCCTACTCTGGGCAATCTTGAATGACAGGAGCAAAGAACACATACAGAAGAGAAGTGCCCAATCTATTGATCTCAAACTTTTAGTCTTGGTGTCTCAAAGCACATGTAGTGACTACTTTGGTAAAGCATGGTAGCTTGGATAGACTCTACTTAAAACTTCCTGGGGCACTGGCTCTGATCCATTAAGAAAATATTATAATACATATGAACAATTGCATAGTAAATGGTTTAATCTAATAAACAGAAAATCAAAACTAAGCTTTCTGAATTAGGAAAAAGAGTTTGTTTGAAGGGAACCAGATTCTCCATGAACAGAACAAGGAGAGTTAGTCAAAACTTTACCTTCAATTTACAATACTGTGTCCGCGTTTTCCAAGAGTTTCAACATAACTTAGTATAAAAATTTGGGACATTTCCCCTGGGTAAGAAAGGAATGAAATAAAGTAAGTTAGATAAAGAGTAAGTAAACTATATTTATGACATGGTTCCAATTGTGTAAATATTATGCCTTACACATAGGTAAAGATTACTTACTCTGTGAAAACAGAAACTAGGACAAGAAATCTCTGGGTCAGATTTTATAGCCTGGAGCAGCACTAAATGAAGGACAGTTCGGGCAGGGTGAATACAACGGACAGACCTCACTGTCTTGTGCTTCCAGTAATTCGGAGAGGTTTCAAAGAATAACCCATGTTGATGGTTCCCAAAATTACTCAACTGCTTTTATGAAAGTGGAGAGTTGAAAATAAACCAAAACAAAACTGAGAAGACAGGATGAGTGAGGGAGAAGGGAGACTGAATAATTTCTGGGAACCAGCTCCCTCCTGCGACAGAAGGTAAAACGGAAAGAACATGAACTTATGAAGCAGAGGCCTGAGTTTGAAAACTGTAGCCACTACTTATTAATTTTGACCTTAGCTTTCAGTATCATTTTTCTTTCTAGTACAATAAAAAAAAAGTTAATAAATAAAGAACCTTTGTAACAAGGCTATTTTCAAAGAGCAGAAGGACACTTCATATGAAAAGTGTCCTTCATATGAAGTACTGCTGGTGGTTATCATGCTTTTCCTTAGAGACAGCTGCACTGTGCACTGCCCCCGCCCCACCCTCTGTGATGGATTCTGACTGCCACACACCTCGTATAACCTGGCCTCTTTGACACTTGAGCCCAGCTCTTCCACACTGGCATGAATGTGCTGCTGTGTTTCCAGCTGCAACTCCACACTAGGCAGGTCATTGCCCCACTCTGCTCGCTCTAGTTTCATCTGAAAAAGAAAAGATACATATATAATAGCTTATTGCTAAGTTGGCAGAAAAAGAAAATTGTCACAATCAACATTCAGACAAAGGGACTGGGGGTAGAGGACTGGACAAGAGGACATCTAAACCATCTCCATCATGGCCTCTTACAGGAAAATATGCCATAAACAGTCCCAAGGAGCTGGAGACTAAACCCCGCCAACTATAGCAGTAGACACAGCTTTTTCCTGCTGAGTTATGGGAATACATTCCTAAATTTACCAGGAAGGTATTCCCACAGGCTGAAGGTGCTTAACTTTATATTTTAGACATTTCCCTTTATGGAGTCTCTTCATTTCACAATCAGAAACGGCTATAAGAAGAAATATCTAAAAATATTAAACTTCATTCATGGACTCAACATCGGCCAACAAATTTTAAAACATTAGCTTGTCTTTGAATATTTGTAATTATTGGTAAACAGGGGATCCATCATCAGGAAATGGGAAGAATCTCATCATAAATAAAAAGGTTTAGAAGGATAAAAACAACAATATTGAACTTGAACCATTATCCTGGAATAGACGGCGAATAGTGCCATCCTAGGGATGTAAAGGACAGCAATAGAGAATATAGTCAAATAATAATTTATAATAAGTATGTATGGTGTCAGATGGCTACTAGACTTACAGGGTGATCCATTCATAAGTTATACATAAATATCTAATCAGCTGTGTACCTGAAACTAATATATGATATTGTTATGTCAACTGTAATTGAAAATTTTATTTTAAAAAAAGTGCCCCTTAGAATTGTGAACAAAGAAGCCTTGCTTAAATGTAAGAGTTGAGGCCAACACACAAAAAAGGTGAGGAATAAGCTTCCCCTGCAATGAGGAAATTTCAGAAAAGACAACTGAGATTTATGGAAAGACTGCAATTTCTCCCACAAGCTCCCAGAGTATGAACAGCTGAAGAGAACAAATTTCCTAATGGCTTCAAATTAGAAAAAGCCTGTGCTGAGTGGAATTTTGAGAATGGAAGCTGATTCTATCCACTTAAAATTTAAGGAGAAGGGGGTCTGGGTCCTAGGCAGCATCAATAATTAAGGGAATTTACACAGTCGGGAATAGAGCCAACGTAGTCCTCTTAGATAAGCTGCTGGATCCAGTAAACCTTAGTGCACTGTTTAGGCATTTTGGAACATATACTCACCTGCATTTCTCTTCTACCGAAGACAGTAGTTCATACACAAATCGGAGATTGCCTTCATCTTCTGAGGAAGATATAGACACAAGTTCAGCCCGAGTCATAGGCTTTCGGAACCAGGAGGTAGAAGAAGAATGGGTTCCCTTGGTCAGGGGTTCTGCTTTCAGATGAGAAGTGGTTAAATTAGAGGGTGGAACCAGTTCAAGTGAAGTGAAATGGCCCTTCCGATACAAGTTTGTGCACTCCAGACGCAAGGTGACTAGCTCATCCTGCAGACGCCTAACCCTGAAATGGAAGAAGATAAAGAAGGAAGACACTTAAAATTGTGGACATACTTTTTAACAATAAAATCTTCCCTATCAATTTAAAAAGGATGAATGTAAAAATAAAAATAAGATCCTATCAGGAAAGTGTTTTCGAGAACAGACAGAAAGTGTTAAATGAATGCAAAGGTGGTATTATTAACATCTTCATCGTACAGACTTGTCTTTATAGGCAAACACCAAATTACAGTGTTAACTGGAGGACAGCAAACTAATACCCATTTATGTAAGTCCTAGAATGGCATCATAGAATAAGTAATAGCCCTGGCTGGCATAGCTCAGTGGATTGAGCGCAGGCTGCAAACCAAGTGTTGCAAGTTTGATTCCCAATGAGGGCACATGCCTGGGTTGCAGGCCATGGCCCCCAGCAACTGCACATTGATGTTTCTCTCTCTCTTTCTCCCTCTCTTCCCTCTAAAAAATAAATAAATAAAATCTTAAAAAAAAAAAAAAGAAGAAGTAATAGATCAAGGTGGTCCAAAGATGTCTTCGTCTTGACTCTGTACAAACTATGTGACTTGGATGATTCCCATCCCCTCTATGGGTCTTGGTTTCCTCCTCTATAAAATGACGCACTGGATCTCCATATCAAACCCTATCTGGTAGCACACCCCTCCCTGCAGTGTCACTCTGAAATACGTGGGGTGTTATAAGATGACACAATGATTAGGAAACCCTATAGGTACTTAGTGTCAGAGACTGCAATAAGGGGAAATTGTCCTTCACCAGAAGAATATTCCTGCCAAAATACGTGTAGTATCCCTATTGAAACATTGGCCCCTAAGGTTCAAGTTGTAAGATTCAGTACCTGACTCTTGAGCCATGAGCCTCAGCAGTAAGCAAACCCTCTGTGTGAGTCCATGCTCCTCACCTAAAAGCCAGCTCTTCTAGCTGGTAATAATTCTCATCACGTAGGATCTGGAGATCCACCTGCAGCTGCCTGATAAGACCTTCACATTCCTGAATGTACATGATGACATCTGACTCGCACTGTACTGGGTGTCCTGATTCCAGGTGAGCAGCATCCTGAGAATAGAAAGAGAGAGTAAGAGTGGGGAGAACTCCCATTATTCCCTAAGATGAGGGAGCCAAGGGGCCCACTGCAATTCCATGAGTAAGCAAGTATCACAGCTGGATTCCTCAAATGTTAACTTCAACCATTAGAGTACAGGGTAAGAAGTGGAAAACATGTGACATAGTAAGTGAGACAAAACAGTCAGATACTTACAGCCTGCAGTGTATTCTTAGCTAGTGTCAGTTTTTCTTCACAGTTCAAAGCACCATTCTGGATTTTGTTTGCAATCTGTAGCAGCAATTCCAGCCTAAAATAAGATCAAAACCATAGTCAAGTGCAGGGCCCAAAGTAACCCAGTATGTAATTTTAGATCCCCTGCAGGCTCTGGACCCACCTCTCTACAGCTGGTCGAAGTGATTTTCCTCGCTCCAGCATCTCATGATGAGCTTTCCCCACTCTTCTTCTACATCATTAGGGTGATACCCTGAGGCAGTTTAATTCGGCCAAATTCAATCCACACCTGAAAAACCCACATATACTCTTTTTAGGTCCAAAATACAGCCATGACCTCAGACCCCCAGTTTTAATTTACTCTTTGCACTTCACTTCTTGCTTCTTTACCCAGCCATTCAGCAGTTTTTTCCAAACTGCCTAATAAGAGAAAACAAATGGAATATTTAGCAGTACCTCACCTTGAGGTGAGAGCAAAACAAACACCTCTAAAATACAGGGAGGACTATCTGCTCTAACTCCTGCCATTCTTTCTGCATTTACATAACTCCTCCTATCTCCTCATAACCCCCATTCTGGAAAGGTCAAATGACCATCTCCACAGGTTCAAATTCTCTGGGAATCAAAATGTAATGGAAGTCTCTTTTCTTTCCATCCCAAGGGAACATTTAGCTTCCCTCTAAGAAACTGGGAAAACTCATCCACAAAACTCAAGATTTCTGAATAAATGTATGTCACTTTTCAATAGGGCCCTTAAAAAATACAGATGGTTGCTACTGCCCCTTTCCACAAATTTTCAAGACCAGTCTGAGAATGATGCTAGATTTTTCACCTTAGCATATTGCTGGTAACGCAGGTTGGGAGAAGGACGTTTCGGATGTAACACAGTAGTGACCACAAGGCAAACCAGCAAACCCTAAGTCCCAGCAAAGGATAAGCTTCCTTACCTCCAATAATTTATACAATTCCTCAATTCTTCCTTTTTCTCTCTCCTTGGCCAGAATTTCTGTTTCTTTGAAGTGTATATACTGGTTATAAAGTGCCTACAAAATTAATATTTGGTAAATGAATGAGTAAATGCAAGCAGCCTGGCCCAATTTTTCATACTACCTCACCTAGAAACCAGCAACAGCAAGCTTTGAGACTTATTCCTTAGAATGAATTTATAAAAAAGCAATGATTTTACCTTTAGTTCAACAGGGTTCTGGGGAAAAGATTTATCTGACATCAGTATTGTATGCTGTTTGATCCAGGGAATGAGGGAGTCCACTCGGCTTTGGTATTCTTGCCACCTGGAATCTACTTCCTAATGTCAAAAGGTAAATATCATATACCTTTTGATTAGCAATACACAAAACAAGCACAGCAGAAAGTAACTCAGACCACCCCAAACTACATAAAATCCTTTTCCTCGAACTGCCTACCCAGCTGTTCAGTTTAACACTCAGAGTCCCAGTTTCAAAGCTTCTCAAGAGCTCTCAAATGGGATTTAATTTTCTGACACCCAGAATAGTCTAGGTTGGATGCTACAAAATTAGTGATAGACTCATTTCCCAGGGACCAAGGACAATGACCATATATAAATATGATGTAGATTCAGTTTGCTCTGTATAAAAGTGCTCTGTATACAGTGAGCACTTAAGAACTATGGTCTAATCAATACATTCCACCCAAATAAAGCAAAGTAGAAGGTATTTTTAGAAAGTGTTCTTTTACCGTAGCACTGATCCCTTCTCCACCCTCAGGGACTTTAGGGAAGGCATCATAAATCGAAGACACATAAGTGATTACAGACTTTTCATCTGGAGATGGCACATCCACATCTGAGAGAAAGGGCAAGAAATTTCTTAGTAGAACAAAGGAACCTGCCAGGAGAAGGGATAGTGAATGTTGCCAAACATACTTAACTTGGTCAGCTCTCACCTTCCGCATCCATAGCCGGGTGACCCCCAGTCTTTCTGCCACTTCAAAAGCCTGTTCCAGATTTTCTCGGTTACTTTGGATTTGTACCCTTCCATGTCTATCAGATCAGGTCTGCAAAAGTTCACCAAGGCACATGAAAGGCCACCATCTACATGCCACACATGAATTCACACAAAGAAAACCTCTTTAAAATACCTAGAGCTAAAAAATGGATTGACTCAGAGAGAAAACAATAGGTTTAGAAAGGTTCTAATTCCATTTTTAAATATTAATCCATACCAAGAGCCCAGTGTTCCCTAATTCAAAACTTACACCAACAGCAGCCTGGTTGGATTTCATGGGAAAAGTACCACAAGCTAGTACATAGTGAAAATTGGAGCATGTTTATGACCACTAAGAGTGCAATAATTTTGATTTTTATTATTCAAAATCCTATCTTCCTCACTCCTCTCACTCCAGCCCCTGCTATTCCTCAGCATTCCAAGTAAGCCCTCATGCCAGGCCCTCTGTACTCACCATTTCCCTCCAGCTGAAACACTCTGACCCCTGAGGCCCGCAGGGCTCATGCTCTCACAGCTCTGCTCCAACATCCTCATCATAGAGGCCATCGCCAACCCTCTGTCCAAAATACCACAACCCCTACCACCTTCCATCCCCCCCATTGAACTTATCACTGTGTGGCAGGATATATTTATTTGTGTAGTATCTAATAAACAAATAATCTCCATGAAAGCAAGAACTTTTGCTGTTTTGTTCACTGCATTTGTGCCCAGTGCCTAGAACAGCAGGAGTGCAATACATATTCCTTTTTTAAATGAATAAAATGAATCAGATTCTTGATTCTTGGCTGAGGGGGAAGTGACAGTATAACTAATTACAAACAAGATGAGAATTCCCTCCAGACACACTGAAATTTCACTGCATTTACCTGTATCGGTGAATAAGTGCATTGAACATCTTCCCATCACTCCAGCAAGAGGAAAAGTTGGTGCATTTGATTCCTGTGTAACCAGCTGTCACCTTCTGGGTCCACAGGAGCAGCTTCTCCTTGGCTGACATGTCCCCTGACTCTCCACTAATATAGATGTCAGAGATCTGCCAAAAGATAGGACACAGAGTAATCTTCATACAGCATGGCTCTTAGAAGATGATTTGGCCAGGGAAGGCATGGCATGCCAACAGAGCACTGTCTCTCAGGTGTCTCCATTAGGCGCAGCAACTGTGGGAGTAATAGCCTCCCTGCTGGTCAGTTCAAGGGACAATCAACAACAGGCACTTCCAAGTCTCTGAATCCTAACTTTACAAACTCAACTCACAATAGGTTAGATTAAACACCAGCAGAAGATACTTTAAAATCATTAAAAAAAACAACACCCCAAAAACAAAAACAGGACCAGGAACTTTTACTAATACTTTACTAGTATGAAAGAAAGCTGTAGGCTAATAAATCTTACTAAGATGTCTGAAGAAAGACTATGAGAACAAAAAGGTATGGGTAGCTTGCAAGGAGTCTAGAAAAGGAAGTGAGTAAGTGTTGCCTCTAAGACTGTGATGATAAAATGATGCCTAAGCAGTAATTCCAGGATTCTCATCCACTTGACAGGCACATTTCTCTATAGGAAGAAATCAGGCTGCCACACTTTGATGATACCAATTAGTTAGATCAGCAAATCCAGCCTCCACCCCACCACCCTATCTCTGCTCAGAGAAGAGCAGAGATTCTTACCCCTATCTCTGGCATTCCCCTGACAACCTTCAGATTATTATCTGCTTCCCATATGATACCCTAAAGCAACAAAATGCAGAGTGGCCAGATTCAAATGCTGTATCACTGGGCAGTTATAGTTTTATTGTAAATTAATTAATTTACATCAATCAATCTCTACACAAGTATCATCACACAGTAAGTCAATCCCCTAAAACTGAATCAACTCCAAGTATACTGGGAATAAAAAGAGCTAGAGTTGCAAGAGCTGAGGACCGACAACAGTAGATAACTGCACCCCAGCCATCACTCTGCAAGTCCAATACAGACAGCCCCTCCCTGGTGCCAACTCTATTCCAGTTCTCCTTGACATTTCTAGCAGATTGTTTCAATGACTAGATACCACTCAACAGTGACCTAACCTATCCCAGTACTTTCACTGAATCCACCTCACATACATATTAGGCAACAAATACACTGTTGGAACTAGAAACTAGATCTGTTGAAATCAGAAGGATAGAACTTGAATAAACAAAGTGAAATGTGTTTGGTTTTTTTTTTTACTCAAAAAAGAAATTTCAGTTTATTAATTGACATTGTATGTCCTCTCTGGTGGCACAGTCAATCTCTCAGATGGCATCACCTATCTGCCAATCACAGTCTCTTTGTATTTCATTGAAAATAGTTCAATGAACAGTTTTACTTCAGATTTTTCACAAAGCTGTAATGAGACAGAGAAGTGTTTTGGTCCCTTGGGGCAGGGTAGGACGGGGGCTGGGATCTGTTTGGATTAAGGCCCTTTCTAGACTGTGCACTGAATGAGAAGAATGGGATTATTGTAACCATCACAGTAATTAAATTTGGCTTTTGTCCACCCCTTCATTTAATACTCATATGTGATATGCACAATGCTGTCCTTTGGAATATGCAGAAGCTTTTACTTTAATCTCCCGAATGCAAAAACTCAGCTTCAGTGTCAGGGAGCTTTCTCCCTCGTCTGTATTCTCGAAAGGAAGCCTTTTAGAAAGCAGGGGTAGCCTCAATACCATTCTAGAGACCATAGCACGTCTATCTGAATTCTCTCTCCACCCACACTTACAAAGTCTTGATTAATTCCTTCTCTGAAACTATCTTAAAATTTAATTTGTTCTTAACAATTCAACAAATATTTACTAAACAACATCTCGTCTATGCTTAAAACAATTCCAGACACAACGGAAAGGAACAAAAAAAAATTCTAACACCATTTATTCACTTTGTTGTTACTTCTTGAACAACCACTATGTTCAAGGAGCTGTGCTTAAGTTCTTGGTATATCAAGATAAAAGCGCAACCTTGAGTTTCAAGTTCAAGCAATCCAGAAGGGGAGACAATATATTACACAGAGATCAACGCTGTGATAGAGAGAAGCAGGTAACCTAAACTAGCAATGCCAACGAACTTCTCTGAGACAACAACATCTATGCTGAGTTTTAAGATGAATAGAAGTTACCCAGGTAAAGAGAGGGAAACAAAAAACAGACATGCTTGCCCTGCCATGGTTAAGACATGTCATATCTAGCTAAAATGAGTCATTCCCCAAATTTTGCCAAATGATAACAGATGGATGGAAGAGAGGAATGAAGGAAGAGAAGCTTTGTGGTCCTCTTGAACATATAAACTTCTGGAAATTTATTTACACATACACTTTTAAAATTAAGCAGTATGTCTAATGTACTAACTTAATGCTGCTTTCACTACCTTTACATTTCATAAAACCATGTTATTTAAATTCTTTGCATCTTTGACAACAATGCCTTTTTCATCAATAAAGCTAATTTTTTAAAAAGCCACTGGTTGAGTGAATATTCTAGAAAACATCCTCTCCAGTTTTTTTTAAGATTTCTGAGATACAACAGCACTTTTCTGAATCCATGCAGTCACTGAAAATTTCATCCCCAGCCACAAGAATCCAGTTGCATAGCAATAGATTAGTTTTTTTAAATTCATTCATCCTCTTGATGTTTATTTATGATTTCCATAATGTGACCACTTGCTATCTGTGTGTGTTTTATAAGTGATGTGATTTTTTAAAAGTTTGTAATGTGATTACTACTTATATACAATTATATTCAACACATCAAAATAGGAGGTTAAATTCTCAAAAACAGTAACTAAAACTTTCTTAGATTTTTGGTCTTTTTTGTTTAACTAATTATGTTAGTTGATCTCTACAAAAATTGATATAAATTGAGTAGCAGATGGTGACCCAAATTTATTTATCCTTTCTCATGAAATGATTATAATTTCACTGAGAGCTCAGTAACAATAAAGACTTTATGAAGTCAAATGCAAAGAGAATCCTTTTTCTAAAGGCTAATTTCTAGGGACCACGGGTGGGGGAATCTCACTTGTATTTAGTCATATGTGGTAGATCACATGAAAGAATTACACATAATTTAAAGTCTCAAAAGATCAATAGCAATATATATATAATGATATCCAAAAGAAGATCTCAGCAGAATGAAAACTAGTATGGGCTGTTAGTGATAAAAAATATTTCTTAAAGAAGTATGATTTAAAACTCATACTTGAAGGATATTATAGAATAGACAAAGAGAAAGAGGAAAAAATTCCAGGTAGAAAGTGGATGGAAAGATTGGAAGTTGAACTAATTGGAACAGAGATAGTAGATGATTATGGGTTTGACCTGTTAAAAAGGAAGTTCAAACTGGGCACTAACATAGGTAACATTAGATAGATGATGTGGGGTGGGGAGGATTGGAATTCCAGGCTGAGGAGTTAGAACATTGTAGAAGTCTACGTAAGTCCCAGGGAATAAGACTAGATGAAATGAACAAATAGGTACTTGATTCTCAGGTCCTGAATTTTCTAGCTGACCTCATCCCACAGCAGAGAAGGCATGGGACTTTGAAAACTTTCAGTCAAGAAGCAGATGAGGGTACCATGCAGTTATTTGTTACGAACGCCTCGGTAGAGGGATCTAATGACAACTGTGTTTTACCAACATCAGACTTAGATAAAGGTCAGGGATCAGAATTCCATGAAGAATCTTGGCGGTCTCTCTAGGAAATATAACTAGAATGGAAATCCTACATCACAGAATATGGGTATTTCCCAATTCAACCAAATAGTGTCAAACTACTCTCCAAGTAACAATACCATTTTATACTCTCTCCCAAAAGATATGAAGAGGTTTTCTATCACTCTACATTCTCACTTACACTTGGTATATTTTCAGATTATTTTTGTCCAATACGATGAGTGTAAAATGTATCTCATTTTGATTGTTATATCTTTGATTACTAGTGAGAAAAACAAGTGTATGAGGCACTTAGGTTTCCTTTTTTGTGCATTGTTTATTCCTGGGCTTTCCCTAATTTTCTAACTAGGGCATTTACCTTTACTATTAATAACATTTATTGTGTTTTACTTGTATTGATTCATGTAACTTTGAAAGTAACCCTATAAAGCAGGGGTCTCTAACTCATTTTCACCGGGGGCCACATCAGCCTCACGGTTGCCTTCAAAGGGCCAAAATAATTTTAGGACTGTATAAATGTAACTACTCCTTAACTGTTAAGGAGCTAAAATTACTTTTGGTCCTTTGAAGGCAACCGTGAGGCTGATGTGGCCCCCGGTGAAAATGAGTTAGACACCCCTGCTATAAAGTATATACTATTCTTATACTCAATTTATAAACAAGAAAGTTATGTCATAGAGAAGTTAATAACTTGCCCCGAGGTATATAGTGCTAGGGAGCAGTAGGGCAGAAAGTCAAACTTAGCCAATCTGGTTCGACACTCTTCACTATTACTCCTAGTATCACACTGTCTATATTCTGGATATTCATTCTTTTTCAGTATATGCATCATATAATAACTTTACCATTATTTTTCTTAACCTTCTTTTTGAAATGGACATTTTCAAATAGATACAAAAAGAGACAGAATGGTATATTGAATTCCTATGTACCCATCACCCAGTTTCAACCATTATCAACTCATAACTTATCTTGTTTCATGTATACTCCACCCACTTCAGTCCTTCCCTATTACTATGAAGCAAATTCCACAGAACATCATTTCTTCCAGAAACACTTCAGTGTGTATCTCTAAAAGATAAGGACTCTTTTTAACATAATCATACCACCACTGTTATACCTAAATAATAATGATGATTACTTAGTAATATTTTTAATTAAGTCAAAGTATTTTTGAAAAAGAAAAATCTTTCTTAAGCAAGACTCTAACTGCAATTTTAACTACTATATTCCTACAATAGTGTCATCTAGTTAATTCTGATTTTTTTTTCTTGCAATACAAAGCTAGTATTAGTAAAGCAACTCTCCCTATAATTAAAGAGGAGAAATGGGAAAGGGGTATTTGTATACTGAAAAGGCTGAGCCCAGAAAAATCATATACCAACTGATTTCTTTCACAGCATCACTAGCCCCCCAATATTAGATCTATCACCCGAGATTGCAGGGACTGTAAGGGTTTATGACAAGGACATTGGAATAGAGCCAAATTCTTCATTCAATACAATCCACTAACAGTGTGGGCAAGAAATTGGCAGTGGGAGCCAAGATAGGAGGAAAAAGGAATTTTAATAATTTTCCTTGTTCCCAAAAAGCCAGGTATTGTGGATACTGATAGCAGCTGGGAGTAGGGAGCCCTCCTGAGAGAGAAAGAATGGGCCAGAAGGTCTCGGTCCTGACATCAAAGTCCAATGCTGTTACCCGCTGCCATCCAGCTCCAAATCCTCATCTACTTGTCATGCTGAGAACCATTTTTGCACGGCTGGTCTCTGCCACCCTGCTTCTGCATTAAACTGTTTCTTGACAAGGGGAGAATCAACTATACCAGGTGAACAGGAAGTAGACCATTTAACTTCTATTGTCTAAACCCGCACTCATAAGAATTGCAAGTTTCTATTTCTCTCTGTCCTGAAAAGAAACAAAACCCATTGCAAAGTTTATGTCCAGCCAAAGGCCTGGTCCCATTCCCATTGATATGGTCTGGACTGATCAGTAAGAGAGGCTACATGGACTGAATTATACCAAGGACAGGTGCCACTCTGGAACAGGAATTACTTTCTGAAGAGGGTTACTACTATAACATATTAAAACCAAAACAAGTGCGCGCGGGCGCACACACACACACACACCACACACCACCTCCCCCACCCCCAAACCCAGTCTGAAGCTGCTAGCTGTCTCTTCTTGAGGAAGGACTTGGTGTGTGACTAGCTGCAGCTGCTCCTGACCCCTATGTCCTCCCAGTGCTCTTGCCCTCAGCAGAGGAAATTCAGGCTCATCAAGATGCTCTTGCCTGGAGTCAGTCCACATTGTACAGGCCTGCAGAGCCAGAACACGCTTCCTCTGTCTCTCCTACTGTGGCTGTCCTCAGGCCCTGTGAATAGCCTGCTGGTGAGGGAGCCACTCCCTAAAGATAGTTCCTTCAGAGACCAAGGAGTTCTCAGGCCCTTTTGCCTTAAGGACTTGCATTCTGTAGGGGCTTCACATTTATCTTGAGAAGGAACTTCTCATGTGTCATACAAGATGGTCAGTCTGTGGTCTCCACATCACAGGATAGACACAGAGCCTCAGAAACGGCTTAGCCATCTCAGCTGACAGTCACTTAGTTTCTCAGCCTGGGCTGAGTTTCACAGCTAAGTAATCTGGCTGTGTCTGATCTAAAAGGGTAGAAGGGATGGGATGCAGAGCTTGGCTGCCCAGAAAATGCCACGTATCAATTTGATTCACATACTGAACAGCAAAAGAATCATCCTGTTATCAATACTGTCAAACTACAGATACGGTTCAAAGGTTTCTGCCACCAAACTTTTCCTTAATACTCCTCATGGAGTGGTTCAGAGCCTTCCCTTCCCAGTGAGGAAATCCTGTACCATGGCCACCTATGGTCCATTATCTAGATTTCCCCTAAGAGTCCTTTAAAATTTTCCACTCACACTTTGTAAAAATCTCACACTCACTTATGAGCATGAGTCTTAAATATTATGATGCTTCCACAACTCAACTTAATGCTAGTGGTACCAAAAGAGCAACCAGTTCAGCAGATGGTTGTATCCCCAACTACTCTACACCCATTCCACACAAAGATAAAAGCTGACTTTGACATGAACTCCAATATTTATACACGTCACCCTAGAAACCTTGTTGCCTTCCTTTCCACCTTCTCTCTCCCTCTCTCTCTCCCATACACACACACACACACACACACACACACACACACGTTTATATGGAAAAGCCCAAGGAAGGCTCTTGCCTAACCATATAGTGAATATTTTTCAATGACCACTTTCCCCTGCCAACTGTTGGGAGCCTCCAAACTCTGTAATAACAAAGGACACTGAGACGGGTCTATCTACGGGGAAATTCATCCCCAAAGAAGACACTGCAAACACATCAGCTTAAAATATGGGACTCTCCTCAGCCTCATGCGGTTGGCGATAAGCAGGGCACCAGCAGGTAGGCCATGTCCCTGTTTTGCAGACATCAAGGCAGCTGCCCTACGTCTCAGCAAGGAAAATGTCCTACTTCATCGTTCACCTCTTGCCGCTGTGGGACCCTGAAGTGTGTCTTTCTTCTGCTGAAGAGGGTGGCATGCCAACAAAAGTTCCTCAGTCATTGGTGAATTATAACTTCAGTCACTGTGCCACCCAGGGTCTTGCTGAGTCCTCCTACCCTCTCAGTGTCCAGATCTCTTGAATTCTCACTTGCTCCTTGATCCTAAAAACATTCCCAGCACCCATGCCTCAATATATAACTCAGACAAAAACTTGTGGGAGCCGTAAACAAGTCTAATCAGAAAAAACTTTTCCGAGCCTCAAGCCTTCAAACTTCCTAACCCCTCTCTGTATTAATCTCCAACTCTATGTCCCTCTCCTCTAATGCCAGAATTAATAACCAAAGGAGGATTGGCCCTGTCCACCTCGACAAATATTGAATGAGTGTTGTCACTAGCTGTGCCCTGGCCCTGCAGGAGTAGGATTGCATCAGCTCTAGTAAAAGCATCATTCTCCTGGGGAGAAGAGCAATTACATCTAAGACAGCTGCCTCACCCCTTCGGCATTCCTCACCCCTTCTCCACTCATTTCAGAGACTTGCCTAGGCCTCCCACATCCTTTCTGCTATCTCACAAACTTCCTTTGGCAGGGGAGCTAATAAACAGACCTGCCTGAGAGTAAGTGCTAACTAGCACTGCTCCTTGAGAGAGAACCCCACCAGTCAGCTCAAGCAATTATGCTGCATGGTTACCCAGAATCAGGGACTCCTCAGAGACAACAAGACTTGGTTCTAAGCATCCAGGGGCAGACCTGAAATAGATTCTGTTTGCTAAGCCCAGCAGTCACTAACTCCCAGTCCCTGACACAGTGGTAAGTTTGAGAAGAAGCCCCAAGATCCTCACTGCTCACCACACTCCACTTTAATAAGTTTGATAGCCAGGAATCCAAACAGCTGTTTGCGTATCCCTTGGACATGCATACCTACCTCCTCCAGACCCCATGATGGGGTGTGGCTTGCCTCCAAAGAAAGAGTGCCATCCTCTTCTGAGAATGACATGGAGCTCTTTTCAGGTTCCGTATCTTTAGGCTGGATCCCACGTAAACGTGGCCCATTGCTGCCATAGCCAGAGGAGGAGGGCAAAATGCTCACAGTCATGCCACTGATGGACAAATCACTCTGATAAGTAGGCAGTCTAGGAGCCTGGGGGGACACTCGACCCACGTGCGCAGGCTCTGTGCATCTATGGCCTCTCAACTGCTCCAACAGTGATGAAGAGACAGAACGCTCTGCAATCCAGGAACCTGTCTTGGGGGCACTTAAAATATCCTTGGCTCCTCCCTCCACACTCCAGCCCTCTGAAAGGTGGTCTTCATCTCCTGTGCTGGTGGGGTAATCCATCCTGGGGAAAGTGCTGCTCTGATATCCAGGGTGAATATCTGCTTTCTCCACTGCAGTCTCTCCTTGCAAAGGCAGCAGCACAGCCCTGCTGCTGCAGGATGCTGTCCTCGGAAATTCCACCAGTTGGCTCACTGACTTCTCACAATCCCTCTCCGCTGGGTTATCAAGCAGGTGAGCGATGACAGTCATCCCCTCTTCCAGGGAATCCCAGACCCCTCCGGCAACTGATGACTCATTCTCTAGCAAAAGGTGGGCAGTCTGGATCTCCCCCTGGAATCTCTCCTTCACCTGCACAATCATCCCTTGATCTCCCACCCCTGAGTTGGGGGCCGAGTCTCCAGGCAGTAAAATATTTGTCAGGGGATGTTCTACCCCTCCCACTCCTTCCTCCTTTTGGACACTCACTATTAACTTGGTTAGGGTTTCTGTCTCTTCAATGACTCCAGTTCCTTCCAAGGGTTCTTCCTTAGGAGATACCTCTGGAGTAGGGGTTTTCTTCCCCCTCCACTTCCTTTTGAACCGAACCCTTTTCTTAGGAGATATAGGAGCCTTCTCAGGAATAGCTACTGAATCTTTCGGCTCTTTAACACAGCCCAGTGAATTTCCCATCGCTTTCCTCTCCTAATCTTAGCAAAAACGCAGCTAAGCCGGTCCTGGGATCCCAGAGAAATCCCGACCTTGGCTTCATCGGATTAGATGCACATTTTAAAACATGCACTATGCCGGCAATCCCTCCAGTTCTCTCTCCCTCCCTCCCCGCCTCTCTCTGTCTCTTCTAGCCGCTGCTGATTCAGACAGCCATCTTACAGGCTCAGAGCTGCAACAAGACAAATTCAAAGCATCTCACTGCAGTTCAGAAATCACTTGACCTAAAAGCAGACAGAAACCGGATTGGCTGTAGCTTCCTCTCTCCAAATATGAGGTAATTGGAGCACTGCCCTCAGAAACACAAACAGAAAGCAAAAAGGAGCTAGAAACCAGGGAGGGGAGAAATTAGGGAGGGTGAGGAGGAGGGGGAGCTTGTGAGAGTAAAAGGAAGAGGGAGGGGGAAGAGGAGAGGCCAAGGGAGAAGGTAACCTGGAGGGGGGAGGAGGAGAAGGAGGAGAAAGAGGGAAAAGCAAACCGGGCTGCTGGAACAAACCAGAAAGGGAAGGGCCAAGAAGAACCAGGACCGGGGATGCTGCAATTATGGCCCCCAGACTCTGAAAGAAAACAGATTTCAATTGTTGTACCAACACATCCATAAGAAAATATCAAGCAAGGTAAACATATTCTCTATTTTTTTCAGGTCAGAAATAAAATTATTTTAATCAACTTATAACCTAAGAGAGACTAGAGCCTGATTCTCAGAGTTAAGAAAAGAAACACAGGCCTTCCTCTTGTAGCATTTATTCCCCTTCTTTGAGAGAGATAGAGAAAGAGAAATACCTGTTAAATCTGCTGGCCAATGATTCACTGGGAAAACCCAGAAACCAGTTCTGGGCATAGGATATGGACACCACTTCCACACACAACAGAAGCGGCATCTCTGCTGAGACGTGTGACAACAGTAGTTGCTGCTGCAGCTGCTGCTAATAGCTAACATTATTTTATGTGCTAAGCCCTGTGCTAAGCTATGGATTATTTAATTCTCACAGAGCCACAAAAGGTCAAAACTATTATTATTTTACATTTGACAGGTAAAGAAATAGAATATTAAGAAAGTTGATTAGTTTGCTCAAGGCTACACAGCTAGTAAGTGGCAAACCCAGAACATGAACTGCTGTTGTAAGACTTTTCATTTTGACCCCATGCCACACTAGCTTTTAACCGTGGCAGGGACGGAAGTCTATACTCAGCTAAGTAAAATAGAAAGATGCCCTACCGTTCTAAATTGGCAACTTGACTCATTTGGACCAAGGACTCAGACAAAGAGATAACACTTGCTATTTGGAAGTAAGGAAGGAAATTGCTAAAATGAGGCCTTGATGATTTTTACTTAAATTGCAATAGGGCAGGAAGTCTGAAGAACAGGTCTAAGAAGTTCATTTAAAAGTTATGCTGTTTTGTCAATGGGATTGCCCACCCCAATTTTTAGTATGGTGTCTGACAGATGAGATACCACCACAACCCAAAGGACTCTGAAGGGAGTGGAAGGAAAGAGGTTTTATGAGCTTCTTCTTGCTTATAGCTCTTTAGTCTATACCAAAAGGATCCCAACCCACACAGCAGAGAGAAACAGCCTGCCTGGCTCTAGCTATGTGAGCCCTAAAGACTTGTATCAGTACAGCTCTACCCATCTTTCCTGGAAACTTGAAAAGTGCCCC
Source organism: Phyllostomus discolor (assembly GCF_004126475.2). Taxonomy (NCBI): domain Eukaryota; kingdom Metazoa; phylum Chordata; class Mammalia; order Chiroptera; family Phyllostomidae; genus Phyllostomus; species Phyllostomus discolor. The sequence continues at coordinate 26,204,699 of NC_040907.2, read as the reverse complement.
GCACAAAAGGAGAGCAGTAAGAAGCCCTAAATCAACAGGCCCTCCACAACCACTTCTGAGACCCTACCAAAGCCCCCCGACTGCTTCACAACTTCACTAGGTGTCTCTCCCCTAAGCCTTTCCCTGGCTTAGCACCAACAAAACTGCAGCACCGTCTCATGACCATCACGAACCACGGCAAGAAATAAGACAAGGAGATCGGCACCAGACTGAAACTTTATCAGACTGCCAGAAATCATATAATCAGCAAAAAATATGACATTCCAATGTAATTCTCTGGCAGGCACCAAGCCTTCATTCCTTCAATGAAGAGAACTGGACCTTTTAAGATGCATACCCTCCCTAAGGCCTAAGCTTGAATTTTATTCATGAAATGCAAGCAAATCAAATTCCTGAAAATGATCAACTCAGGACCAGGGAAGACAGCATTTAAGAGGACTGCTCCTCTGTAGGGTTTTTCTGAGAACCTGACAGAACTGAGCATATTTACTTCTGGGAGCATTTTCTTTCTTAAACATTTGCATATGTCAGGCAGATCAGGCCTTTGTTTCCTTTTGCTCCAAAGAAAAACTGGTCTAGGACAGGAGCAGAGAAATGTTAGTAAGGTAGACCTAGGTTCAAATTCCTAGTTCTGTTAACTTCTAGGTGATTCAGTTTCCCATCTGAAAAAATATAAATTCTGTCACCTACTTACTGGGGCTGTGGAAAGGGTGAAAGAGATAATATCTATAAAGTGCTTGGCTCAGTGCCTGGTCTATAGTAAATCCCTTTGTGCCCATTTATTACTGGAGCTAAAAGGTATGAGACACTCCGCCACCACTAGGGTCCTAATATACTCTTTTTCTTGACTAGGCTCTATGGAAAAAGATATGTTTCCAAGGTCTGAGGTTTGGGTGCCTGTTTTTCTTTGCAGGAGCTCTGCTCCCATTATTTAACTAAGTTAACTCTGATCACCAGAGCTTTCCCCTGGGTCTTTTCTCACTTAGCCTGAGCTCCTAACAAGTGGACTACTGCCTTCTAGGGCCTACCCATTCTTCCTGTCTTCTCCTTTGGCATTTTCTCATTAACTGTTTACTCTCCGTAGGTCTCCCACAAAGACAGCCATAGTGAGACTCCACAGTGAAGGAGCTCGCTCTTCCATTCCACAAACGTGAATGGTGCCTCACGGATATGCCAAGCACTAAGGCACCATAAACTACACAAAAATGTAAACCTCAAGTCTACCCAGCTAAGATCATGCTGGGGCTGGGATGGGGGCAGTGAAGGGACTAAATGGTAATATAAAAAAATACAATTAAAAAATTCTTTTTAAAACATCGCACTTGGCCTGAACTCCCTGAAGTGTTTACATTTCAGAGTGCTAGATATATACTAGTATTTAATAAACAACTGAGAGATGGAAAATTAATTTTGTCAAATTCCGACTTTCAAGAACTTATCTTTTAGAAGAACCATAAATCCTAACATGTACTTTCAAACTGGCTTGGACAAAACCAAGAGACAAGAAATTCTAGGATTAGTATCTGGATGTATAACCCAAAAAAGTCAGTCGGTCTCTGTGCTTGTTTGCTCATCAACAAATGAACACAGGAAAACAGACACCATAGTCTGTTTCTCTGGTCTACCCTGCCACACTGCCTTGAGATTAAATTCATAAAATGTCCATTCACTGAACAAATATTTATTGAGTGCCTATTCCTCACCAGTCAAAGAAAACAACAAGAGACAAAATCCCTTCTGTTATTAAGCCTGCATCACAGGGCAGGGATCCGCACACAAGCATGATGAACAACAGTAGGTGTTACCCAGCACAACGCTCAGTCATACAGTGCTTCTGAGAGCAATTCCGCAAAATAAAGGGACATGTACGATCCAGCAACGACAGTCCAGGTGTCTATGCGGAACACTCTCTTGCCTATCTGCATCAGGGCACTTGTATACAGATGTTAACTGAAGGAATAAATGCCTTCTTCATTCAATTACATGTGCGATGGCAAGTAATAGGTGCTGCACACTTGCAGGAGCTCACGTCACAGTCCATGCAAATTACTGAAGATGAACAAGGCAGGTCCTCCTTTTCAACATGAATAAACCTCAAAAACAAAATTTAGATTAAAAAGTAGGATATGTAGAAGATATTCTTTGTGTCAAACCCAAACATTGAAACAATAATACATATTGTTTATGAATACCTCTTCTGTCATGAAGTACAAAAGCATATATGGGAATGATATACATCAACTTCTTCAAGACAGTACTGACGTGGGGTCAGAGAGAGTAAGAAAATTGAGTGCATGTGAAATGCTTTATTTCTTTACAGAGAAAGAGGAAAAATCTGAAGCAAACAAAAATATTGGTATCTGTTAAATTTTGAAGGTGACTATGCACACAAAGATGTGTGCTATACTTTTCTGAGTACTTGAAATTTTCATACCTAAAAACTTAAAAAAGGATCCCTACCATTTAGCACACATCTTTTTAATATGTTAAAAAAACATTTTGGAAACCATAAACCTCTTTATGAAGTTATCAGTACTGCCAGTCTCATCAGTAGTAGCAAAATTTTAATCTGCTACAGCCTCTCCTACAATTGAATACTCCCTTGCTATGACAACCTTGACCTGCATCTGCATCACTGTTCTACTTCATTAGCACCGATAACAGAGTTCAACTACAATGACTATTTTACTGACCCCCTAACGTGTGGTAGTTCTACTGTGCATTTCCCTTTTGTTTTATATAACACGTTCTTGGTGAAAACAACTAACAGATGCTCCATAAAAAAAGACTTGAAAACCACACGATACAGAATTAGCAAGATACATATGACACTCTATCTGAAGCAAGACAAAGAGGTTGGAGGCTCTATAGAATCCTTTATTAGACATCCAAAAGCTTTGCAGACAGGGAAACTATTCCCACACTTCCAAACACTTAGTTAATACTAGAGGCAAACACCAAGACGTCAAAAACAGCCAAGGAAGGAATTAGTAATTAGTTGTATCTGGGAAAATACTCTGGAAGCAGAGCTTCCCTCTACAAGAAGACAAAATAAGTATTCTGCTATGCTGAAACAACAGCAAAAGAGAAAAGCAGGTAGCTAATATACATGCAGAAGACAAAGCCACAGCTGTTTACACCTCCCAGTGAAATTGGTAACAGGGCAAAGAACAGTGGGCTAGGTCAAAGGCTCTGGAAGTTATAGAATCCATTAATTACTGAGTGTGTGTTATGTTCCAATTCCCTCTCCCAAACCTCCCTGAGGTTTAGAGTACGTCTCTTGTCATTCCTTTGATTTATGTAGTTGAACTGGATTGACTCTGTGTCTAGTTCAATGTTTTATCTCCCACTGACTGTACCTAAGACCTTGCTCATAGCTGACCCCTCAGTAAATGTTTGTGGAATTCAGTTAAAGAATACATTTTCCTGCAAACTGTAACCACAAGGAGCTATCATTTCACACTCACTGTGATGGCTGTAATCTAAAGGACAGACAACAACTGTTGGTGAAGATGTAGGAAACCAGGAACCCTCATACATTAACGGTGGAAGCCCTGACCAGCATGGCTCAGTTGGGTGTCATTCTGCAAAGCAAAATATCGCTGGTTCAATTCCCGGTCAGGGCACATGCCTGGGTTTCAGGCCCAGTTCCTGGTTGGGGCGCACATGAGAAGCAACCAATGTTTCTCTGTCACATCAGTGTTTCTATCTCTCTTTCTCCCTCCTGCCTACTCTCTATAAAAATAAATACAATCTTTTAAAAAATGGTGGGAATGTAAAATGATACAGCCACTTTGGAAAACCGATTAGCAGTTTCTTAAAAAGTTATAAGTAAAACTACCATATAAACCAGCAATTCCACTCCTAGGCATACATCCAAGAGAAATGAAAACACATCCACGCAAAGACTAGTACTCAAATATTCATATCAACATTATCTGTAATAGCAGAAAATAGCAATACAAATGTCCATCAACTGCTGAATAGACAAAATGCATGGTATATCCATAGAATACTTCTCAGAAGTAAGAAGGTATGAAGTTCTGATATATGCTACAACATGGATGAAACCTCAAAGATATTATGGTAAGTGAAAGAAGCCAGACACAAAATATCATATATTATATGATTCCATTTAGGTGAAATGTCCAAAATAGACAAATCTAAAGCAACAGAAAATAAATTAGTGGTTGCTTGAGTCTGGGGATGGGAAAAGAGAACTGTAAATGAGCAAGAGGGATGACACGGGGATGGTGACTGCTCTAAAACTGGGTTACGGTGACTGTTGCACAACTTGTAAAAGTCATTGAAATATACAATGAAAATGGGTCGATTTTATAATATATAAAATACACTTCAATAAAGTTTTTTTAAATACGTATTTTCTTAAAATAAAACAATAGAATGATAACCAAAAAGGTGTTTTTAAAAAGTTAGCTAACTGCCTTGGCTGGTGTGGCTCAGTGAACTGAATGCTGGCCTGCGAACCAAAGGGTCACTGGTTGATTCCCAGTCAGGGCACATGCCTGGGTTGCAGGTCAGGTCCCCAGTAGGGGGTGCGTGAGGCAACCACACATTGATGTTTCTCTCCCTCTTTATCCTCCCTTCCCCTCTGTATAAAAATAAATAAATAAAAAATATATATTTTAAAAGTTAACCATAGGGAAAGGGAAGAAACAGGATGGAGGAAGCAAAGATGGACACTGGAATTCTCTGAATACATCTTGTATTCACTTTTTAAAACTTCCCTTTGAAACAATGTAAATATATAATGTCTCTAGTATTTATCTATATGATAAGAAATAAAATTGAAAGGGGAAAAAACAATCCCTAAGAACTGAAAGCAAATAAAAACAAATGAACCTAATTATGTCATTTCTTTGAATTGATGGCTTAGTAATACAGACAGAAATTATTTCAAATGACTTTAAAATATAATTATTTGGACATCCTTAGGAAATTTACACTAAGGACAAAAAGACCTGCAAAGAAATAATAAACTTCTTAACAATCATATTGTTAGTAATATTGATAATGTTATTTTGATGCAAATATATTACATAAAATATATGATTTTACAGATATATGTGTACCTATGTGTAAGAAAAAGGAAATATGTGATGTGTTACTGTGGTTAGGATCCAGATTTTCAGACTAAGAAAAAGAAGGATACAAATACAGGCGTGGGCAAAAATAGATTAACGGTTGTTCGTGTGAGAAAAGACATGTATGTTACCATTATTGTAATAGCTTTATTAATCTGTGTTTCGTGTATTGTAAGCCTAACATTGCCACGCCTGTATAAGGTCAAAGAAACTAAATAAAAGTTGGTAATTCCAAATTTGAATTAGAAATATCAGTATAAATGTATGCTTTTTTTTAAAGAGAAAAATATAATATTGGCATCTCTGTTTAGAGAAAAAGCCCAGAAATGATGACCCACCAGGAGCACTCAGACTGTCAATAAAGAAAAAGAGCTCCTTGGAGAAATTGCTAATTTCAGGTCTGGGACAGGATGCTGTCTCACAAGAAAAAAAGGAAAAGATCAAAGACTTTGGGGGTCATGCCAAGACTCAAGGACTCAACTTGAAAAAGCTCTTACTGACCGATGATGAAGCTATTTGAATGTTAGAAAGAATAATAGCTGTATGTGATTGAAATGCATTTAAGCCTGTTTTTAAAAAAAACATGAGTCACAGTAATACTTAGGAGGAAAAAAATCAACAAAAAAAACTTCCACTGGTCACCTCTGGAGAATCTCAGGGAACTAATGAATTATTCTGAAAACTTGTAAACAGAGGGAAAGTTGGGGGTATTCACCTTTTTATCTTACCTCTCTCAGGGGAGCTACCTTTCAGTGTAACTGACAAAGTGAAGTTCTTCTTTATAGAAGAATTCCAGACAAATAATAAAGAAATTATAGAATTTGAGTATCACTACTTTGCAACTTCTAATGAAATAATGGAACTAGCAATGATGATCAGTAGCTGCTAAAACCGTTAGGTGAAGAGCTAACAGGGACTGCAGAATGGATCAATCAGGCTGAAAAAACACCTGACCCCACTAATCAATCTCACCATCATGAAAAGAGAGACAACAGACATTACGAGCTTCCTGATGCACATCAATAAAAGTATACAGCAGACACTACCATCCTTGCCTCACCCCCAAAATGAACCTGAATGTGACTGAGCCTCAGGTCTAGTTCGAAACCCCCATTTTGCAGACAATACAATGAAGGAATAGAGGACATTGTTAGAAGACATGCCAGAGATACCATCAGCATCTTTACAAACCTTACAGGACAAAAAGATGTGATTTCTTCAACAAATTGCAAAGAGAGAAATTTAATGCAATATGTGGACTTTGTTTGGATTCTGATTCAAACAAACCATTTTTAAAAATGAGATCATTGGGGAAGTCTGAACAATGACCAGGTCTTTGATTATTTTAAAAAATTATTAATTGTTATGGCATTATAATATTGTGGTTTGCTTAAAAATATCTATCTTCCACAGATACACACTGAAATACTTCCAGATGAAATTATATGAAGTATGGGATTTCTTTTCAATTAACCTACTGGGGTTTGAGGAGTGAATCAGGATAGAGAAGAAATAATATTGGCCATGAGTTAATCATTGTTGAGCTAGGGCAGTTCACCATTTTCTCTTTGTTTATAAATGTTTGAAGTTTTTCAAAACAAAATTTTTTAAAGATTTTATTTATTTATTTTTAGACAGAGGGGTAAGGAGGGAGAAAGACATCCTTGTGTGGTTGCCTCTCACACACCCCCTACTGGGGACCTAGCCCACAACCCAGGCACATGCCCTGACTAGGGATTGAACCACTGACCCTTTGGTTTGCAGGCTGGCTCTCAATCCACTGAGCCACACCAGCCGGGGCTCATAACAAGTTTTTATTTATTTTTTATTTTTTGTTTTTTTAAATAATAGTAGTAAGTTACCTACAACATTTTTAAAGATTTTATTTATTTTTAGAGAGGGAGGGGAGAGAGAGAAGAGAGAGAAGAGAAAGAGGGGGAGGGGGGGAGAGGGAGAGAGAGAGAGAGAGAGAGAGAGAGAGAGAGAGAGAGAGAGAGCAATGTGCAGTTGCTGGGGGCCATGGCCTGCAACCTAGGCATGTGCCCTAACTGGGAATCGAACCTGCGATGCCTGGTTTGCAGCCCGCGCTCAATCCACTGAGCTATGCCAGCCAGGGCTCATAACAAATTTTTAAAGAAAAAACTATTGCTTGCAGCACTCTTTGGAATAAGAACAGCTCTATCACCCCATCTCCTCTGTCCCAGTAATGTTTTAATTAACCAATTCACGTTTGATTCCCTGGCTCCTGAGTTTCCTTTTTAAACAGATTTAGTTGTAGGCAGGGTAAGTAGAGACACAGTGGACAGATTCCTTTTACCTCATACCTATGAAACTAATACTGGGCACTAACAGTGAGGGCAGGTTTGTGGTAAAAATACAGTTTCTCTTCAAAAATAATTCCACTGTTCAAAAGGATTCTAAAAGGATAACTCTAGTCCTCGAGAAAAGCTCAACAAAGTTCCACTCCCCACCCTGCAAAGGAATACCTTGCCAAGTTTATGTTCCTGGTTATCCCTATATCCAAAGCATTCATGAGGCCACTTCGTGGTTCCACAAAAATATGTATTACCTTCACACTTTCCTAAGCCTATCCATGCTGTCAACTGTCAGCACCAGCTCCAAATTAGACCCCCAAGAAATAATCTCTAAACTCAGAGAACTGTTTCAGGTTCTTAGGAATTTTGATATACTTGCTCTTCTGTATCTACCCAGCAGGTGGCACTAACTCCCCAAGTAAGACATGACAGTGGTCTCAGCCCCTGGAAGTCAGTCAGTGTCTGGAGATATCTATTATTATTAACCTTCTTTTCCCACCTGCTCCCTCTAATCTATCACCCTCCTCCCTGTACAGTGACTGGGTATGGAAGAGTAGTCTAAGAAATAGCTTTGCTTAGTTGTGCTAAAGTGATTCAAGACAGTCTTTTTAATAAGAGGTGGCTGTATTTAGTGGAAAAGGACTAGCCTTCTTATGAAGGCCATGTGACTCTGTGAACACTACCAGAGCGCCACTGCTCTTGGGTGTGACTACCGCTACAAGGTGCTTACAGTGGAATGAATGTTTGTGTCCCCTCAAAATTCATATGAAGTCCTAACCCGCAACGTGAGTGTATTTGGAGATGGGGCATTTGGCAAGAGATGAGGTCACGAGAGTAGAAACTTCATAATGGAATGAATGCCATTACAAAAAGATGAAGAAACGTAAGATCTCTTCTTCTGCATGCATGCACCAAGGGAAAGGTCATGTGAGGACATAACCAGGAAGAGGGCTCTCATCAAGAACCCAACCATATGGCACCCTGATCTCACATTTCTGACTTCCAGAACTATGAAAAATAAGTATCTGTTGTTTACGCCACCCAATCTATGATGGTACTCCATTACGGCAGCCTAGATGACTAAGACAGTGCTACAATTAACCAGGCTTGTTTTAAGATTAGAGACAAGTCGACATCAAAGCAGGCCTTCACTCCACCCTTTTAAGGCATCACAACCAACATCTTTCCCCACCCTTCACACTCTGAGTACCTAAAGAGACAGTTTTGACTCAGATGAGCAGACTTCTAATAATCAGGCTGCCAATGACAGGGCCAAGCAAAGGAAATGAAAAATCCCACCCATTTCATCATGAAAATGACTAGGAAGTTCTGGATTTAGGCTGCAACAGCTTTATCCCCAGGCCAATCCTTATCTTCACTTCCAACTCCCACTCTCACCCTTCTTCACTGCCACATACAGACAAGGAAGGCTCAGTGTGCCTGTGGAAGGCAACGCAACTTCTAGTTCTTCCTAGGCCACGTTCAAACCAAGCAATTTGGACCGTAAACTTCACAGGCCCTACCTGGAAGTGCAAAATAATGGTCCAGATCAGGCCCAGGGTCAGCTTGGGGTTGCCATCTGTAATGTCATCATTGCGAATATTCACTAGTTTCACCTGAAAAAGAAACAAAAGCTGGTCTCAGAGTTCTGTGACTCTTGTTTTGATTTCATTTTTATTTTCTTCATTTACATATAGTTAAATTGAATTATACAGTTATTTTCTATGAGTTTTAACACATGTATAGATTTGTATAACTACCACCACAATCAGAGTAACAGAACAATTCCATCTTACCAAGAAAGGTGACCTCACGTGGCCCCTTTGTAGTCAAACCTTGTCCCCACCCCTAACTCCCAGCAACCACTGATCTGGTCCCAGTTTTGCTTTTTCCAGAATGTCATATAAATGGAATCACACAGTATGCAATCTTTTGACACTGGCTTTTTTTTCACTCAACACAATGCCCTCAATATCTACATCCAAGTCACTGCATGTAACAATAGTTTGCTCCTTCCACTGCTGAGCAATCTTTCACTGTACCGACACACTACACTGTGTTTAACCATTCATCTATGGAAGAACACTGGGGTTGTTTCTGGGAGCAATTATGCATAAAGCTCCTATATTCACGTACAGGCTTTTCTGTGTGTGTGAGTGTATGTTTTCATTTCTCTAGGGTAAATTCCTAAGAGTGAGATTGCTGGGTCATATGGTATATGTTTAGCTTTATAAGAAACTGCCAAACTATCTTCCAGCGTGACTATACCATTTTACATTCCTAGCAGCAAAACAACCTTGCAAGCACACAGTATTGTGAGTTGCTTTGTTATCACACCCCAGTCTTTTCTCTCTTCTTAAGGCTGGGCGGATTGCCTCTCCTCTCTCATTAGTCTTTGGCCTACTCCAGCCTCCATTTCCCCTCCATGTCCATCCACTTTGTCACAGATATCCCACCCCTACCTGCTCATGATTCCCTCAGCATCTGCTTCACTCCTAAAATCTCACTCCAACAACATAATGTTGTTGGATGCTTAGGCTGTCCCCTGTTAGGGTGACCAACTGTCCCAGTGAGCTGGAAACTGAAGGGTTTCCTGGGACAGGACTTCCGGTGCTGAAACCAACAGTGGCCCAGGAAAATCAGCCGACTTCCACCTCAACCCTTGTGAGCCTCATCTGTCAAACCCTCCTGGAGCTCCTGTTCAATTGTGACAAACCGTACTGAGCTGCCCTCCCCTTTATCTCTTCAATTGAACTGAAATTTGTGTGTCTCTAAGGAACCCCAGGTGCCTCAAACAGAAAGAAGCCTCACTTTTCCTTGCACTAACAGTGACCAGAACTATTGACTGAATGCTTGTGTCCCTCCAAAATGCATATGTTAAATCCTAATACCCAATCTGATGGTATTGGAGGTGGGGCGTTTGGGGGTGATTAGGCTATAAGGGTAAGGCTCTCAGGAATGAGCTTAGTGCCCTTATATAAGAGACCCCAAGAGAGCTCCCTTGCCCCTTCATTCATGTTAGGAAACAGCTAAAGGACAGCCATCTCTGCCCTGGCTGGTGTGGCTCAGTGGACTGAGTGCTGGCCTGCGAACCAAACGGTCGTGGGTTCCATTCCCAGTCAGGACACATCCCTGGATTGCAGGCCAGGTCCCCAGTAGGGGGCATTCAAGGGGCAACCACACATTGATGCTTCTCTCCCTCTTTTTCTCCCTCTCTTCCTTTCTCTCTAAAAATTAAAAAAAAAAAAAAAAAAAAAGATAGCTATCTCTGAACCAGGACCTCACCAGACACTGAATCTGCCTTGATCTCAGACTTTCCAGCAGCCAGAACTGTGAGAAATAAATTTCTGTTGTTTATAAGTCACCCACTCTATGATACTTTTGTTAAAGCAGTCTGAATGACTAGGACACCTGGGCAAATTCTTTCCCTTTTCTGTATCTCAGTCACCCTGTGGGGGTGGGAGGAGCTGCCTTTCTATCTACTATCTACTATCTACTATCTACCATCTTTCTTGGCAATTTCAGCACTCATTTCAATGACCCAAATATCACCCTATCTGCACAATTCACCTGCCTTCTCAACTATGGTGACCTTTGTTTTTACTCTGCTTTGGACACCTGCACAGCTATGATTTGAACTCCACCATTACAGAGAACTGTTCTAGAGTTCTCTCTGCCCTTCTCTGAGTCCATTGTTCTTGCCTGCCCATGTTTTCATTCTGCTGTAGTAACCAAATCTACTCTTGGTCCTTATTTAAGACTTCTAGCCAATCCATTCCTCTCAATTTTCCTTGCTCATTAAAGCCTCCTCTGGTTTCTGCTAACTGCACACAGACGTTTCACTGCTGCTTTCTCCAGCACCCCTCACATGTCAGCCTCCAATTCTCCTACTACTTTTCACTTATCAATTTATTTCAACAAATGTTTATTTTTATTTAACTTAATTTTTACTAACCTGTGTTACCTCAATAAATGTAATAACAAAGTATAGCACATCATATTTATTGACTCCCATAGAATTGCAATATTTATTGTTTCAGCTTTGATTCTGTTATCTTTACATGGTTCTATGTTTTGGTTCTAATATGAACAGAAATTTATTTTTAATCTTAAAAGATTCAAATTCTCTAAAAATTTATATTGTTATTCTATTAGCAAAAATAGTTCAGCATCTTGAGTTTAACAAATGTTTATGAAGTGCTGATTGTGGACCATTTTTATGACAAATGATGAAGATAAGAATGTTAAGTGAGATCATGTTCCCTGTCCTCACAGAGCCTACAGTACATTAGGATAAACAGAGAAACAGTAACGTAATAAGTATTGTATTAGAAGTGAACTGTTATGAGAGCACACAGAAAGAAAATTTCCCAAATTAATGAGAACTGCTGATAAGAGTGAGAAAAATGAACTAACTCCCAAAATAAGCATACCATTTAATGTTCCCTTGACCCCTGCTGTTGCGCCTAGCAACTGCAGCTATCCCAAATCTTTTCCATACAGCTCTCTGAGCAGATGAACTCTGACACCTCATCCATCTTCCTCTCCACCACAAACCATCTCTGTATCTTTATCCGTCCTTCCTTCCCTGTATCTCAGAAGAGAGGCATTTTTCTTTTTTCTCAAAAAAACCCACCCAGGCTGTGCTCTGGATCTCATCCCTCAATCCCTTGACTTGGTTCCATCAATTAGGAAGAAGGATGACACATAGGAAATAGCATGAATAAAAGACTGAGCATTAAACTACATGTCAGAAGACCTGGGTTAGAGCCCCAGCTTTGCTCTGACTTGTTCTGTGACTTGGAGCAGGTGGTCTCACCTATCTACATCTCAGTGTCCTTAGCCACAAACGAATCCACTTTCATTTCAAGGGCTACTGGATCTCTAAGGTATCTCTAGGTCCAACATTCTAAGGCTCTTACTTCTCCTCATTCTCATTCTCAGTCTTTTTCTCTTCACTGGCTTCTCCTCCTACATCCAACAATGTGTTGCTATCTTCCTTCCTTGTGTAGAGAGTAATAAACTTATTATTCCCTTCCTACATCCAGGTCCGATATACTCTAAACACTTTTCTGCTCTACTAAAACTGTTCTCTTAAGTCAACAATGCTTAATGGCTAAGACCTTTTCCTCACACCTGGAATGACATCACCCTCTCATCTGATTTTCATAACAATGTGGCACTCTGGTTTTCCCTTGCTCTGGGTGCTACCTCTTCCATCTTCTTTGCTGGTTTACCTTTCACCTTCGTTCTGACCTCCAACTAAGGGGGTTCCACACAATTGAATCTTTAGCATCTAACTCTTCTCTGTCAACCCTCTCCCTCTCAGGAAGGCCACAAGTTAAGACCTACCAAATGATCTGTCCAACCATAATACAATGGTTCACTAGCAAGTAAGACTCAGAACGGGGTCAGTCAGATGTAGCAATTACTGAGGGCTTACTAGGGGCACTGAGAACTTCCCTAAGTAGAAACCAATGGCAACATTGCCTGGCTGAATGGGGAACCCATGGGATACTCTTACCTTTCGCCGCTTTAGGAAGTCCAAGGCAATCTGAACATTCTGCAGCCTATGAAATCGCATCCTGCCCTTCTCCCGGGGCTGCAAACAAAAAAAGGGGGTGTTAGGTTTAGCTACACCAATTTACCCATGCAGACCACTTTCCACTTTCATTTCAAAGACTAAAAAACCACAAAGAATTCCTCATGGCTGAAGCCAGGCATAGGAGCATTCGTAAAGCACCAAAGCACCCTTCGGTGACACGACCTGTCTCTGTCACCATGCTCTCTTAGGTAACCTAAAAAGGCCTAGATTACCACTGTAATTCCCATGAACACACAGCACCTTTTGACTGCTAATGCTGAACCAGTGCCACAGCTTCTCTATCAGTTCTTCGGTAGCCCTACGTAGTAGAACCTGATCATAGATGTGAGATTAATGGGGATGAGGACTTTGGCTCAATGGCTCCTAAAATCAAAGTTAAATGCTATTGTAAAGGAAGGGTGGAAAGTCCTAATTGCATATTGCACAGTAGTAGACAGAGCCAACCTTATTGCAAACCTGGCAAAAGAAGCCAGAGGTAGCTAATTTTAAACTATGGAATGAGGAGTTATATATGCTCAATAAACAAGATTTTAAAAACCCAAAATGAGACTCAAAAATCAGGAAGAAACCTATCCTCCAGGAAGATGGGTATCCATGCAGGAAAGCTACCCTTTACCCCATATGAAATAGCCAGAGATAACAAAACCTTGATGATGTAGGAGTATTCAGCACGATAACCCCCCAAAAGGCATTTTCTGCCAGTCACTTAATCCTGGATGTCACACAAGCCACAGAAGAGGAGCCCATCTCCACCTGGTGCCTCTGGTGCCCTATCCACAGCTCAACGACTATCCATCCAAAAGTACACTAAGTCTGTTTGCCCAGTGAGTACATGCAGGAATGGCTAGCTACTCCTGGAATAGTTTCTCCTACTCACTTTCCAATGTTGCTTTTATTTTCCTAAAATTGGGACTAAAACATTATTCTCACTAGATATACCCAGTTCATTTGTAAATGTCAAACTGGTACTAATTAAAAGCTGATAAAATAGAAGTAGCCCTGTTACGGGCACCTGCAAAGGAAACCTTCCCTCAGGTTGAAATGAGCAAAAGTAACCCAACAGGTGGAAAGATAAGGTAGAGACATTTCTCTGGGTGACCCACAACACTCCTAAGCAATGCTCCCAAACTAGGATATCTACAAGAATGTTGAGGCCTCTCTGGGCAATTTCTTAAGTCAAAGGTTTAGGAAAAAACCTTTTTAGCAAGAATTTCTTCTCAGTCATTTCAGCTAAATTATAAATATGGCTTAAAGAATGATAAGCCTGTGAAACTGAATATTCTAAGGCAATGGGAAGGGAGATCAATGAAGTAAAAATGTGACTTTAAGAGGACAGCGAATGGGAATATTGCCTAATCCCTATTTCCGGAGAAAGATCATGGGCTATAATTTAGTGCCTGCAAGCAGGAAATACCCCTTCCACACACTCTAAAATTTACACGTATGTACTCCCCACCAAAAATAAATAATCTTAAGAGCATGCAAGTTAAATCTCTGTCCTCTACAGCAACTAGAGATACCACTGACCAAGGCAGAGGCTCTCCATGCAGTGAGTGGTTTGCAAACAACAGGCTATTTTGAAAACAAACAGCGTGGCGTGTGGTGAGAACCTAGAGGCTAGAGAGGTGGAGAGAGAATACCTACCAGTTAGTCTGCATGAGCAATTAACTGTCATGCTATCAATTAAACTTTCCACAATTCTGCAGTCTGGACTCAGGCAACACAGCAAGGCCACAAGAAAGTTATGGGTCTCCAGGTCTCAAAAGGACTTGACACCTCCAAACACTGTTATTCTTTCTGTGCCAACCATTCTCAAGCAAAGTAATTCCCACTTTAGGATCATCTAACAGTGGCCAGGGGTGCAATTAGTTTTAACTACTTTCTTTGGGATCCAAAGTCCCAGGTGGATAGGGAAGAAAGCAATTGGTACTGAGCTCCTGGAGACCTGGAAAACCTCAGACTCTCTGGTGGTCCTGCAGTGCCTGCCAGCTGGGAAGCTGGCATTGCCAAGAAGACCTACTACATCATCATCATCTTCCTCCTCCTGATCCTCGCTGTTTGCATGGCGCCAGGAGGGCATGCTCACCAGACGGAGGGTCTTCAGCCCTGCTGGCTCCTTTGGCCACCAACCAAGGCAAAGATACAACATAGTAACAGGAAATGCACAACACAAAAATGAAAAGGAAATAAATGCAACATTAAACAAACAAAAAAAAGATTAAAATACCCTCCCACATCCAAAAAGATGCAAAGACCAGAACAGATGGTTTTATGGAACACATCTTATGTTGAAACACATCTTCGATTCTCCATGGCCACCCACCCTCTCTGCTTTTGTGAATCAAAGGAGAAAGAGATAATGTGAATAACCATGAAAGAGATATTTTTGGATTGTTCTCAGTGAAAATGATATCTTATGAATAGTTCCATAAACACCTGTAGGTTTTCAAAGACTAGGAAAAGAAATTAGATTGGAGTGGTATTAACCTGTTTTGTAAGCAATGTCACCAAAAATGTCACTTCCAACATAAAATCACAAGTTCATCAAATACACCAGGCAAGTTGCACAAAATGTAACTTGGTGAGCACAAAAAGTCCCGCACAGTGAAGGTGAAATTCTGAATACATATGAGATTTATAAATGAGGGCCAGAGAAAAAACTAGAATTCACCCTGTGCTGGCTGTGCTAATAATAGCATCTGTCAATTTTAGGCCATTAAAAATTATAAAATTAATTCTACTGCAAGGCAAAAAAAGATGTGAAACCAGAACAAAGGGACTAAGGGAAGCCAAACCCAACCCTAGAAGAAGCTGAGTATTATTAGTTAGGGAATAAAATCTAATGTGCCAAATTCTGCTCTTGAAACACAAGAAACAAGAAAAACCACCAACGGCAGTAAGTGGGCTGAGCTTCTCAGACTACTCAAGCTGTGCACCTCTTTTCAGTTCTCTTTCCTCGCAGATGTTTCCAGAATTCAACCCTAGACTTTTCTAAATGAAAATTATGTTGTCTATGATGCTAGAGATAGAATCGAAGCTGCACAAGATCATCTGCTTCCATCAGGCTCAAATATATGAAACAATGGGCCTGCCAAGTGATGTTGTTTTGATTCTGCAAACAAAGCAAATATAAAAACTATTGTCTGACAAGCCAAGAAGCTCACACAATATTTGCTCCGATATGTACGTGTTTCCTACAAGCACTGTGCAGTACAGTTTGGGAGGAGGCGGGCAGTTACTTGTCCAAGGGGCTCAAATGTGCTGCATCCAGGGCAGTGCTCAGACATCAACTTTGGCATTTCTCTAAATCTATGAGTCTCCATAAATCATAGAAGGGAAGAAGTGAGGTAGATTAGAAAAAAATAACTTTAAACACCTGGGTTTTTAAATGTAAATTTCAGGACCTGAACTGAACAAAGAAAATTAAATAATTCACAGTAAACAGGAAAATACGAAAAAGTCTATATAGACTAGAAATAAAACTCTAGAAAGAAAAATACACCTTATTCAAAACTTTAAATGTGAATCTACTAATCCTAAAATACTACTTGTATCTATAAATGGATAAAAAATAAGGAGAACGCATGCAGTTATGAAAGGAATGTAACTGATACCAAATCTTATCAAGAAATGAGTATATAAGACACATCAATCTGAATTAGGATAAAATCACATCATATGTAAAGTGTAAGTCTTAGTTAGAAATAAATAATCCATATAATAATTATCAATAATAATCTTCCATCAATAATAATCTCTTCTACTTCTTCCTCCCAAATAACAGAGCAAGCAGTGATGGCCACTGCCCCACCATTCAGCAAGATGGACCAGTACATCATACATGGGCCACACCTGTGAAGTCACTCATTAGGAGAAGTGAGAAGCTCACCAGTTTGATGCCCGAGAGGACCTCCAGCAGAGAGATCAGGTTATGGCCATCCCGCAGATCTTCATAAAGATCATTGATGTGCTTGCGGACCTGTGCACGGGAATAAATCAGACTGCTTTTTAGTTACTCTTGAATTACTTTATTATTTACCAAGAATCTCTGTAAACACAAACTTAAAAATTTGAAACTCGAAACAATAATAAAATTCAGGAATTTTCAGGTTGGAGTACAACACATGAACACTTAACAGAGTGTGTGTGTGTGTGTGTGTGTGTGTGTGTTTAATTGAAGCCAGATTTGTAACACACTCTAGCCAACTCTGAACAATAATATTCTAGAAAGTTTGGACAATGAGATGTGGGGGGTGGGGGAGGTGTCTTAATCATCCTGAAACACCTCAGGAATTATTATGGACCAAAATGTGATACGATGGCCAATGATGGACAGATGAGTCCAGCCAGAGGGAGAAAAGCCTTCCAGAGAGTGCTACAAAGAAACTAAAATGCTAGGTATCCAGTGTTTCATAGGGTGTATATCCAATTTAACCCCTCTCTCACCAAATACTTCTAATAGTGAATTTGAGAATTACTTTCCTTTTGGGAAAAACAGTTCCAATTTTCTAACAGAAACCATGAGAAAACAAATATCACTTTGGAAAAATATATGGTTAAAGTCAAATACTGTGCAAAATGCTTTATATGTTATCTCATCTATCCATCTATCCCTCACATCTATAGGGTGGGTTTTATTATTACTATTTTATACATGAGACAATGAGGTACAGAGGTTAATAACTTGCCTGATGTTACAAGTGAAAAAGCTGGCCTCAGTTTGGCCTTTTAAAATTTTAGTCTTTGTCATTAACTACTACACTTTATAATCAATCATAATCTCCTTTTATTTCCTAATCCAAATGACTGTCCTGTGAGTGTTTTATGACCCATATTCTATAAGAGAAACTGAGGCTCTGAAATCTTAAGGTCATACAGCTTTGTAAGTGGCAGCTGCTGGTCTGACTCATTCCAAGTCTACAATAACTTCATTGAGTGATGCTCACAACACAGAATCAGAAGATTAGTAGAAATTAAAAGAAGATTCATTTGTAACATAAATAATTTTCTAAGGCTATATAAGGAGATATGATAATGGAAGCACAGGTCAGACTGATGCTGTTTGCTGACTGTGAAGCGTTAAGGAGGCCATGAGCCAAGGAGTGCAGGCAGCCTCTAGGAGCTGGAAAAGGCAAGAAAAAACAGATTCTCTCCCAGAGCATCCAGAAAGATACAGCTCTCCTCGCACCTTGATTTTAACCATTAAGACCTACTTTAAAATTTAATCTTTATTGTATTTTTTTTCCATTACCATTTAGTCCTTATACCCCCTCCCCCCAGCAATCACCACACTGTTGTTGTCCATGTCCATGAGTCTTTTTTCCTTTTTGCTCAGTCCCCCTCCATCCCCAACGCCCCACTAAGCTGTCATATGCTCTCAATCTATGATCCTGTCATCTGTTTGCTTGTTAGTTGCAAGTTGGTTCATTGAGATTCCATATATGATTAAGACCTATTTGGAAACATCAGCTCCTTCAGAATTTAAGACAATATCCTTGTACTGTTTAAAGCTTACTAAAAATAATAGTAATAATAAATAATTTATTATTTTCCTAGAATAATAATAAAAGGGCTAGTCTCAAAAGCAGTCAATTTCTAACACTGGAATTTTTCAACTAGAGAGTGGGTTACTGAGATTTCTACATTTGTGTGGAAAACTGAACTATATAGTCCTTTCCAATTGTAAAATATCAATCATTCAAAATAGAAAGGGAATCAGAAAAGATAAAGACTGGAATATTTGGAAAGGCTTCCTGAAAGAGAAAGGAGTTGAAAAAACGACAAAATGTTTTAAACGGAAAAAAAGAAGACAGGAAATCACATAAGACAGGTATAGAGGTGGAAGTACACAAGGTGTGCATGTTTGTATGTGTAGGGTGTGTTACAGAATCAGTAACAGGTAGATTACCGAATTGAAGAAAATAGCTCAGATGATAACATAATACTTTCAAATGCTGAAAGAACATTTCTTCAACTTTGTGCTATTTACATATACTCACTATAGATATGACACACTTTATTAGTTTAAAATCCGCAACACTCACATTCTTTCTATCACTTGAAGTCTAGACAATGAACAATGCACCCAGCTTAGACCTGAAGCGTTTGCTGATTTTCAGGGTGTAAATATGCCCACCAGACCAATTTCGGCTCCTAATATAACACTGCCAAATGCATGTTTGGGAAGAAAGTACAAGTAGTACAACCATTATGCAGTATTTTCATCACAGAGATACAAGACATAATTAACCTCAGGAGCACAGACAATAATAACATTTAGTAAAATAATCATGAAGTGATGAGTTTTGAGTATGTACTATCTTTATTTTAAATAGATTTAACTGTAAGTTTATATATTTAATTTTTAATAATGGTTATGCTTAGCAATGAGCTCACAAAATTACCAAAAATTTAATATTTGGCTCTTATGAGCCCATGTAAGCTGGCTCCAGCACACCAGTGGCTCCAAGGTTTTGAGACCCTCTTGAAATGGGTCCAAGGTCTCCAACTTCGCAGCTAGAACAGCCACAGTGCACCACTAACAGAAATAAGCAGTCAGGAGGGTTGGAAAGCAAATGGATCTGACTATTCAATTTTAAACATGTTGAATTTAAAATGGCAACAAAGGAGCTACAAATGGAATGTTCTTGAAGCAGCTGGAAATAACAGAATTCAATTTGGGTCATCAGCTGAGAACTTAAATTATAAGTCATATGCATAGAGGTGCTAGCTAGAGACATGGGAAATTCTGGGCTTTCTGGGTTAGGGGGCAAGAAAGAAGAGCACAGTGCTAAGGACTGAGCCTGGGGGAATAGCCAAAATTAGAAGGCAGAGATGGAAAAACAATCAATAAGGGGGGGTCGGAGTGGAAAGAAGGGGGAGAAAACCAGTGATGGAGATAGACAAAAAACAAAAACAAAACAAAACAAAACAAAAAAACAACAAAAAAAAAACCCCAAGAAAGTATAATCAAGGAAGGGGTGATAACCAGTACCTAATGCTATGGGACAAAGAGAATGAGAGCTAAAAGGTGTTTTTTTTTTTCTTTTTAAATTCTCCTACAATAAGACTGTTTTGTGGTTAAAAAAATTCTTAAAGTGGTGAAATGGAAATCAGATTATAAATGAATGGTAGGTTAAAAATAATCAGAAAATTAACACATTGGTATTTAAGAAGAGACAACAATGAGGAATTTATTTTTGATACATAACACCTGAACATAGGGTATAAAAATCAGAAATGGGCATTGAATGATTATTTAAGTTAATTATAGTAGGACTGAGGACAAGTGAGATCATGTTATCAATAGGATACTAAAGACCAGAGAGTATTTACCCTGGCCAGGTGGCTCAGCTGGTTAGAGCGTCATCCCCATATACAAAGGTTGCAAGCTCCTTTCCTGGTCAAGACATATACAAGAATCAGCCAATGAGTGCATAAATAAGTAGGACAAATCAATGTCTTTTTCTCTTTCAAATCAACTATATATATCACAGATTACTGAAAAGAAAAAGGAGGCACTTTGAAATGTAAAGTTAATTTTACATCAAGGCCCCCAAATTCCAGTTATGTTTTACATCTGTGCACAGCAAAATCCAACCCCCTTCTAACAAACTTAGAAAAAAAAACTAGCTTATTATATCTCTCAGTCTTCCCCTGATAATAATAACAAAGTAATTATGAAAACCAACAGAAAGAGATATAGACAGAGGTAATAAGAAAAGAGAATATAGTAAGTTTTTTCTTTCCTGAAGAATAAGAACAAAGAACAACAGTCTGTTTCTAAGCATATTGGTCACAGCTCTGCCTAGAGAAGGATAAAGAAACAGTGAACATTTACTAGTGCTTCTATGTCTGAATTTTTCAAATGCAGAGATAGGATTTGGAGGGCTCAATTAACATCCCAAGATCACACCACTAGTAAATGGCCGGGCCAATCAAATCGTAGTCGGCTCCATTCTAAAGTCTCTACCACTTCTGCAAATACTAGGTTGACTCTAAAGTTTTCCTCAAATGTCTACTTTCTTTTAAGATGTTATTTATTTATTTCTAGACAGAGGGGAAGGGAGGAGAAAAAGAGGGAGAGAAACATCGATGTGCAAGAGAAAACATCGATCATTTGCCTCCCACATGCCCCCTACCAGGGACCTGGCCTGCAACCCAGGCATGTGCTCTGACTGGGAATCAAACTGATGACCTCTCCGCAGAACAACACCCAACACACTAAGCCACATCGGTCAGGACTCCACAAATGGCTTAAGAAAAAGTCCAGTGAACTAAGTAAGCACTGGAAGTTTCAGAGGTAGCCATGTGAAGCCATGAGTACTCAGAAAGCATCAATATGTGTGTTCCCAACAAATAATCATGCTAGTCTGTCAGCAAATAAGATGAGTGGAAAATTCAGCTATCCAGGTCCTTGACTGTACTCCCTGTGAAAATTGCTGTCAAAATCAGTGAATGCCTCTAAAGAACATAAGCAAACAACTAACAAACGCTTGAAAAAATGCTCAATATCATTACACTCTCAGGAAAAGATGATCAATATTATTAGCCATAAGGAAAATGTAAATCAAAACTACAGTAAAATACCTCTTGATAGCCACTAGGATGGCTACAATTTTTTAAAAAAGGTAAGTGTTTGATGGAGATGTAGAGGACCTGGAAGCCTCATACACTGCTGGCGGGAATGTAAAATGGTGTAGCTGTTTTGGAAAACAGTCTGACAGTTCCTCAAAGCTAAACACAAGTTACCATATGATTCAGTAATTCCACTCCCAGGTATATAGCCAAGAGAACTGAAAAGATATCCAGAAAAAAGTCCTGTACATGAATGAATGTTCATGTATATGGCCGAAAAAGTAAAAATAACCAAAATATCTATCAATCGATTGATGGTTAAACAAAGTGTGGTACATCCATACAATGGAATATTCTTCAGCAATAAATACTTATACATGCTATAACATAAATGAACTTTGAAAACATTACACTAAGTAAAAGAAGCAGCGAAACAAAGGAACAGACCACATATTGTATAATTCCATTTATATGAGATATCTAGAATAAGCAAATCTATAGCGACAGAGAGCAGATCAGTGGTTGTCTGGGACTGGAGGAGGCCATGGGGGTTAGTGGTGATGACTGAAGGGTACAAAGGGTACAGGATTTATTTTTGCAGTGATGAAGATGTTCCAAAATTGAGTGTTATGATGGTTATACAACTCTGATAATATACTAAAAGCTACTGAATTACACACTTTAAATGGGTAAATTGTATGGTATGTGAATTAAATCTCAAAAAAACTATTTTGAAAAATTAATGAAGGACTAAATTTTGAGAGACCCAGCCTATCCTAACCCAGGTCAATCCTCCCGTACCCCCCAGGCATTAACAAGCCAAGGAGAGCTCTGTTCTCCAATTTTTAAAAGATTGGCTTGAAGTTATGTAAGATAACAGCTTCCCCTAACTTTTGAGTGGCCTTTTTAGCAAAGGAAATAAATTACACTTAAGTGCTTGGAGTCAGAATCTGAGCCCAAAGGGACTTTAAAGATTACTTAACTCTAACACTCGCAGTTCACAGATGGGAAAGTGTTGTCTAGGGAAGTTAAATAATAACTCGAGTAACACAGTTTAGCTGGGAAGTGTCAGATCACTGTCGCCTGACTCCGAGTTCAGTGCTCTTTCCCTTCACAAGGCTTCCACAATGTTTGAAGGGTAGAAATGACATATTAGCAACATCTAAATTATAAAAGGATTCCCCCCAAAGGAACCAAGGATTGTCACATAGTATTTTTTGATATCTGCAGAAAACCTGATCTAGAAAAGCTTTCCTCAACACTGTTAAAAGAAAATATAAGCAGCTCAATTTTCTTGATCCAAACTATGTTGAGGAGCAAAAAAATTAACTAAATATAAAATAAAACAAAATAAAATAATAAAATAGGTCATAGGTGGAAGTTTTAAACAGTACGTTATTTACTCTCATGTATACTCATGAAAAGATACAGGAAAAGTAAAAGTGAACCTGGTAACTTCAAATGGATTTCTGAATTTATAGATTTCTAAACTGTAAGAGGGAAATTCCATATTGATTTAGTAGCCAAATTTATCCTCCAGGAAAAGCCTAATGCAAAAAAAAGAGGGAAGAAAGGAAAGAAGGAAGGGAGGGAGGGAGGGAGGGAGGGGAAAGAGAGAGAGAGAAAAAACCCACACAATTATACGTAGTTGGCCTATGCTTTTCACTCAGGAAAGAACTGTACTCAAATGCAGGAAATGAGGGGGAAGGCTGGAATCCCTGCTGGAGTAAGTGGAGTAAGAGAGAGAAACGAAGTATAAAGCTCTTTGCACATAAGAATTCTTTCCTCTTTGTGTGTGTGTTAAGAGTCCCTTAAATTTTGAGAAATCTAACTGTGGTACCAGCCAAGTCTAATTAACAAAGATCCTCTGAGGATAACTCTAAAAATCCACAAGAGGTAGCTTTCCTGAGTAGGCATAGGGAGTAGAGAATCCACAAGCCCAGACATAGGTCTGAAACTTTTAGTGAGGGCCGAGGGCACTTAGAGTGAAATCACGATCTGAAAAGTCAGGTTCAGGCAGAGGTAGCCACAAACCACCACCACATGTCACACTTGAGCAACGAAAGCAACATTCTTCTCCTGGTGTCTAACCAATACTAGTTGGTCAATCTCTTAAATTAAACTCCACTGCTAGTTTCCTCTCACCTTTCCCACAGACACAAATAAGCCAAGAGGCGTGAAAGTGCATGCAGTGTGCAGGGAGCAGTGAAGTTTCTTCATGTGGCCACAGCAGAGGTTGCAAAGCAGAGAGTGCCTGGAATAACAGAGCCATCTACTATCCTGTGTTCACTTAGCCTCAAACAGAGACAAACTGAGAACAAGAGTAAAAATTTAGAGTTTAAAACTTTTGCTGGCTTATCTGGAGTTCTTAATAAAACTCCAGGAAAGCCAGTGGCTTCCAGATTGCATACATGAATAAAAATCAAACAAACTATTCCATCTGCTAGATTAAATATTGGCCTTTCCTGAAGTCAATAGGAACTGACCACAGAAAGCATTTCTCCTCCTCCTTAGGAATTCATGCTCTTGTTTCTTTCTCATCTTCTCATCCTTCCTTGAAGTTCTCTTTGAGAGGATAGACTTTTATCAGCTACCAGAACCTAGATATATGGCAAGGATAATTTAAATAAAACCTAAACTCTAGGGTTTTCTTTTTGATGGTTCTGGCATATAAGCAGAACTCTTAGGTTTAAAAGCTCATATTCTAAGTTAGGTTATTTCTATACTTCAGATGTTTACATCCTTAACAAATTTCTTTTAAGACTGGACCGACAGTGTTCTCAAATATAAAGAGGAAATTAATGTGCTTATTCCAGAACAAAAGGATATCTGGGAATCCAAAAGATCTTAGGGCAACTACATCTAGAACTTGAGAACTTGAGACTTGGTTGTTTCGGTCTTTTATAGCAGTCTACTTGTCAATGGCAACATTAACCTGGGTTATACTTGGGAAGCAAAGTGAAGAAGGCTTGAATTATAAAAAACAAATCTCAATCCCTAAAGTTCAGCCCAAATTTCAAGGAATTCCAGCATGAATGCAATGACTCTGATTAGCAGTGAATCTCCCTCTGAAATATCCTAACATGAGAAAATGCCACTGGAACTGTAAGAGTGAAAGTCTGAGAAGAGATGACAGATAGCCAGGGATTTAAGTAAAGCTCTGGCTGGTCTCCAATTTCTAACAATGCAATGATGTGTTCGTCTAGTTTCTCTCCCTGGGCCTCCTGTCATCACACAGCACTGAGGGAGAGGAGAGTTCCAACAGGCAACATCAGCTACAAATGAATGACAGGCAACCAGAGCATTTGTATTCGACTACAAAGTTTAGGAGGACAAGGTTGAGGCAGGATAAATTCAGTTCTTCCAATTGTTAAAGATGAGGAGTAAATGCAGGGCAAGTTGAGAGCATATTCAGTAGAAAGAATAAATAATTTTGGAAGGAAGACTCATGATTGATCTTCAGCTCCTGTTGTCACTAGCGGCATGATTTTGAGAGGTCACTCGATCTTCTATTTAACAATTCTCATTTTCCCTAGTTGTGAAAAGTAAAAGAAGAAAATACTTTTACCTCCTTCAGGGATATTATAAGGATCAAGCCAGATAAGAATGTGCTTTGTAAACTATAAAGCATTATCAAAATATTTACTCAAGGCAATAAATACTTATTGGATGCTTCTTGTGTCCCTGCTGCAGTGCTTGGTAGAAAAAAGTAGCACAATACACTCTAGCACTCAATGAAGAAACCAATGTTTGAACATACAAGACATCTCTTCAAAGTGGTATGGAATAGAGATGAAGTTGCAGTTAATTTAGTCCAAGAGATAGAGGCCAGAGTCTCAGATAGGTGATAATGAACCTGAGCCTTAAAAGGTAAGTGGGTGACGGCAGAGGAGGCTGGGAAGTGCATTCCAGGGGGAAATAAATAAGTAAAGAGGTGTGAAAGTACAGTGTTTAGGGAGCAGTACATTGCTTCGTGTGGCTACAGCACAGGCTACACAGGCGAAGAGTACCTAGAAATAATGCTGGACAGATTGGAACCAGGTTATGAAGGGCTCTGCATCATGACAGAGTTACATGTTATCAATCAAGAGGCAACTGTACACACACTGGAAGAATTAGAGGAACATTGGTTTTTTGTCTTCCCCTTCCTTCTTTGTGCTCACACTGAAAAAATAAAACACAGTATCTGCCTCCAAGTTATAATCTAGCAGAAAAATAAATGCTATAGGTCCTATAAGAGAAGTACATAAGGAGTACAAGAAAGGGCAGAAAGGGTAGTCAATTCCACATGGTGGAGGCAAAAAAAACATTATTAAGGAGGTGTCAAGTTGGTTTTATCCAGGCAGAACAGAGGTGGGGAAGGTGTTCCACAAAAAGGAAGCAGCATGGGAAAGATAGAGTCATAAAATAGCATGGCATGTAGTTTGGCAAGAGCTTAAGTTATGAGAGATATATGATGCTATGAACCTGGAAAAGTAGGCAGAAGCCAGTGCCAGTACTGCAAAGGCCAAGTTCTAAAATTTCAATTCTGCCTCTTTCTAATGGCATGACCTTAAACAGGGGGCTTGACCTCTCTAAACCTCACTGTCTTCACTGATAAAATGAGAATATTAAAAGAATCTATAGCACAGGGTCACTAAAGAATTGAAACTAATATAAAATAATATTGAATGTCAACTGTAATTGAAAAAAAATTTTAAAGGTCACTGAAGGATTAATGTGAAGGACTTAGTACAGAATGCCTGATTTGCAGCTAACACTCAATAAACCACTACTACTATTATCACCAGCATTATGTATTATAGAAAACTTCAGTAGGAAACTATAATAGTGGTCAAGGTGAGAGATCAAGAGGCCTTGGACTAGAGCAGAGGTTAAGAGGGATGAGGGAGAGAAGTCAGATGCAACACTTTCTGAGCTGGAAGTGATTACAATATGATTCTAGGTTCCAAACTTGGACAGCTAGGTATATGAGTAAAAATATTTAGTAATCTGGGATATGTTGAATATAGGATATATCTGGGTAACACCCAGGTGAATGTGTCTAGCACACCATGAGATATGCAGGTCCTTGGCTTAGGAAAGAATTCAGGAAAAGGCTCTATCATCACCTCCTTATCTACATCTTATAGTTTGAAAATCACTGTCACCTGCAGTGCCCATTAAACAAGTGGCCCTAAGGAGCCACGTCTGATTTATGTAACCATCTCCCATAGTCCATCTACAAATGGACATCTGACCCATGGAGGAATAGAAAACCCCGGCCAATCAGGAAGTTTCTGTATGTGTCTTTAGAATCACATAGTTGCAGTGGTTTGCATCACCATTTGAAGGACAGCTCACACACAAGCAATGGGAGAAATGTGAAGAAATGAATGTAAGAGAAATACAGAAAAAAATTTAAATGAGGGATTACAAGGTCTCATGAAAAAAGAGTAGCTAGCTGCTCAATAAACTTTCATAAAGCCCAGCTGCATCTGTACATCAGATCCTGTGAGATCCCCCGTACCCTTTTCTACTTGTACTTCCTTGCATTCCATGCAACCAGACCAAAGCAGAACAGAGGACAAAACAAGGAAATGGCCAAGGTTAGGACCCTGGGGAACACTGACACGAAGGAGTCAGACAGGGAGAAAAGCCAGTGAAAGAGGCAGGAAAAAGGCATTCATAATGGGAAGAAGTAATTCAAGTAAGAGCAGTGTCCTAGAAGCCAATGTGAGAGAAGGCTTTAAGGAGTAGCAAGTTAGTCAACAAATATCAAATGCTACAGAGAAATCAAATAAGAGAGAAAGGTAAAAAGAGACTACTAGATATAGCAATTATGAGGTCATTGGTGATCTTTCCCAGAGCAATAATGATTATAACGCAAAAACGTTTTTTGCAAATCCTGACGGCCATGTTCGTCATACTGTTTATCCTTAGGTGGGTCCTTAACATGTCTCAGCCTTGGTTTCTTCTATGCTTAAAAATAATAAAATCTGTCTCCAACCCTAGCCATTCTAGAAGTGTTCTGTATTTTAAACTGCACAGTGGTTTCATTCATATCTATATGAAAAATTCTTAAACTGAACATTTAAGAATTGTGCAGAGAGAGAGAACACAGTATCCCCTCTGCCCCATCCTTAACATAGTAATCAGACTTAAACAGAGAATTTTAAAAGGGGCTTATAAAATAATTTGAAAAGTGTCCTTTGAATCCTAGGAATCACCCCACAGTATCCTCAACCTCAGCCTTCTGAGGTAATGGCATGTACTACTGTCCTCACCAAAAAAACTGACCAGTGAAAATTTTCATAGTTATGACTATGTTCATTATTTTAAAAAAATAAAGCTCACATGTATCTCCAACAACTTGAGCACAAGGCTAGCAATCTAAATTATCTGAGAGAAGGGACTGATAGATCCAGGTTAAAAGCAGCCAGTGATGCTAGGGCAACATCTGTGAAGGAGTCCTACCTTCATCAGGTGCTTGTTGACCCACTTGGTGAACGTTTTCTTCTGAACGCGGTCCCGTTCATCTGTAAAAGAAACATAGAAGGCACTGATTTGGCATTCCATGGACGACAAATTCCCATACCCCAGCTTCTATAGGACACTTCCACAGAACTACAAGACGGCATCCTGTTGTTGGGAAGGTTTGGCCTGTCTGAACTTTCTCTTCTGTCCTGGCCATGTTACTTTATATGAGGGGGGACCCAAAAAACCACAGGATTATCTTCTGGAGGGTAGGCCCCTCGTAGTATAGGCTTCCTCCTCGAGGTGAGTGTTCTAGAAACCCATCTGTATCAGCATACCAGCTGGCATTGCTGTGAGAGGCTGCATTTGGCTTCAGTGAGTTTTGTTTGAAGACTCTTTCAACGTATTTGCCTACTTCATGGATGGGTGATTTACGAGCACACCCACCCACCCACACCACACTGAGTGTTCAGCAGTTTTTGACCAAAAACAGCATGATCCCCATGTCCACCTGATCTAAGCCAGAGTGACTTTTTTTTTGTTTCCTTGGATAAAAAAAAAAAAGTCCTCAAAGGAAAACATTTTGCCGATGTGGAAGAGGCGGAACAAAAAAATGGCAAAAGCACTAAAATGCATCAAAATCAACTAGCTCAAAAACTGTTTTGAGCAGTGGGGAAAGGGATGTGACAGGTGTATTGCATCAAATGGAGAGTACTTTGAACATGACTGAAGTTTAAATATGTAAGAATACACACACAATTTTTATAAATAAATTCCGCTCTTGGTGGGGGGGGGGGGGTTCTCCCCATAGACTAAACAGAATCACGTGCCTCAAAAAGCATGTCATGGTGAAATCTCCTTAGCATCATAATTCCCCAGTGAGCAGAGTGATTCCCTGCTTCGCCTACAGCAAGCTCCAAAAAGTCAAAGCTGTGAATACAACCAACAAAAAGAGTGAAGTGGCATGGGCATTTGAGACACATACTGCAGTGGTTAAATCTCACTCTTCATACATGGTTCTGCCTACTCAATGTTCCACTCACTCTGTCTCCTCCCCCACCAATTCCTTCATTCCAATTTCCTCACCAGCCATTACCAAGCAGTCAACCTTAAAGCTGCCCAGTTTACCCCCACTGTACATCTCCTCCCCCCTCCCTTCTCCTAAGTCTTTTACAGAGGCTACATTTATTTGTAGGCAAACTCTCCTTCATTCTCAATTTTGTCCACTGCTTTAATAGAAACATAACTATCAATACTTGACAATGACTGCTCCACACCTGAGCTTCTC
Organism: Phyllostomus discolor; assembly: GCF_004126475.2. Taxonomy (NCBI): domain Eukaryota; kingdom Metazoa; phylum Chordata; class Mammalia; order Chiroptera; family Phyllostomidae; genus Phyllostomus; species Phyllostomus discolor. The sequence goes on along the minus strand of NC_040907.2, from coordinate 26,175,353 downwards.
CCACAATTGCCAGCTCCCCAGAACCACTTCCTGGACTCTGATTCATTGGCCCTGCTCCTTTCTATTTATTTGAAGCCCATGCCCTTCCCTATACCATCTTGTTCAAATCATCCTCACTGTCACCAACCATTCCCGGCTGCCCACCCCCCTCCATATGGCAAATCTACCTTAACCTTTTCTGACAACTTGGTTCACATTATTATCTCCACATGCACCCTCTGGCAGGACCCCCAAATTACTTCAACATATATTCTGACAATACATCTGAGCCTACTTGACTCCACTGACCTTCATCTCCAATTCATATCCAGCCACCACACTGCCACATCCTGGGCCTTGTTCCTCCAAACAGCTATTCAGCAGTCTTTTTTATTAACCTTTCATACTTCCTAATCATTCTTAGCCTTCGATCACTCCAGTTTTATTTTATTAAGAGCATCTAAGATTATCCCAGTTTATGCTAGACAACATGGTTAAGCAATCCAAAGCTGCCATCACTAATACCCCAGGAGTTCCCACCTGCCTAACCTTCGACTAGTCTACTCACCTTGACAATCTCCAAACCTGAATTATCACCATTCCTTAACTCTTCCATTTCTTCTCCAAGTCAGAGAACATTTCAGAAGAAAGTGGCAGAATTATACAAACCTGGCTCACTAGTAATTCACACAAACTTCAGTTAGGTGTTCTCTTCTACTGCCCAGGCATTCCCTTCTTTCTGATTCCCCAGCTACATAGGTATCATTCCAAACAATGTGAAGGATCTCTCTCCACTTCCAGCTGAACTGCACTTCTATGTACTTTTCTGAGTTTATAGTCATTCAATAGTTTCACCTTCACACCCTTCAGCCTTGAATCCTTTCCTGCTTTTCAAGGAACAATTCTCTCTTCCTATTATAGACCACAGAACTTAGGAATTAGATTGGACCTTAGAAGTTCCCTGTTAATGCATGAATCCCTTCTGCAAAAAGAATCGTATATTCAGGGTTAAAAAGTCTGTCCGAACCTTCACACATCCACACCACCACTGATGCTTAAAACTTAAGATAATAGAGGAAGATCCAAACTGTCTACAGAGAAGGTGGGAGCTACACTCAAGTTCTCCCAGCGCCAAACTAGATTTACAACTAAATTATAGATCAATCAACCTGAATAACTAACTGAAGGCTGGCTAAACAGAGGTATTAAAACCAAGGATCTACAAAAGAAGCCACACTGAAACTGAATAATGTTGAAGGTAAGCTGTCTGAGAAAAATAAAAGTAAAAAGATAACAGAAAAGTCACCTCATAAAGGAACACATAGTAATTTAATAGTTCCATAGTATCATAAACTGCTTCTTTATAAATTCTACCTATTGGCTCTCATTTGAAACTGCCAGAATTTTTTTTGAAGTCTAATCTACCTTTCACTCCATAGAGTCCTACAGCTAATTTGAAACCAGGATTTTTATTAGATCTAACCACTGTCATTCTGATCACTTGATCTTTTTAGATGCTGATTCAGTTATTCAAGATTATCATCATCCTTTCCAAGCCTGTATCATCCACAGCCTGAATCAGAATCAGCTTGCAACTAGTCTCATCTAAATCACTGACACACTGCTCATACTATTTATTTTCTCCTCATGGTATGCTACTTTCTTCCTCTCCATCTCTCCAAATGCCATTTATTCTTTAAAATCCAACTCATTAATTCATTCATTTATTCTTTGCATAAATCTCCATTAAGGATCTAGGCTACTTGGAACATCCTGTGTTATACAAAATCAGTCCCTACCTTTGAAAGAGATGACAGTCTAACAGAAAACAGAAATACCTTCAATACAATTTGATAAGTGCTGTAAAAGAGTAAGTTTAGAGTGCTCAAGAATGTAATCGCCTACCTGGGAAGGGGAGGAAAGCATGAGAAGTTAGTGGAAGTTCCCAATGAGTGACTCTCCCTAAACCTTACAAGATGAGAAGTGAGCCAGAAAGAGAAGGGACAAAGCTACTACCTCATGCAAATTCACTAGGAGCTTATGTTCAAAGAACAGCACAGTATTAAGGATGGTTGAAAGATAGATGTATTAGGTAGTGGTGATACTTAAAACTAGATAGGATTCCATGGACCAAATTATGACTTTTCATGACAAGCCAAGGAGTCCAAATTTTATCACCAAGAAACTGGTAAGGGGAAGGTAAGGGACACCTTGAAAGATTTTCAATAGGAGAATGACATGATCAGATTTGTGTTTGAGAAAAATTGGTAACCTTTCCTGACAACTCCAGTTCTCAACAGTCTCTTTGTTCTCCAAAGTTTTATGGTACTACTATGCTAATCACTCCATCAGCACTTATATAATTATACAGAGCTCTGAACTTTTAATATGTTTACTCTTACATCACCAATAAGATCATAAACTCCTTAAGGAAAGAGACCACACTTTACTTTTTTTGTATCTCCCGTGGCTTCTAACAGCTAAAGCTCTACATAAGACCTAAAACAGCCCTGACTCAGTGGACTGAGTGCCAGGCTGCAAACCAAAGGGTTGCTGGTTTGATTCCCAGTTAGGGCACATGCCTGGGTAGTGGGGTCAGGTCCCAAGGTGGGGGAAGTGCGAGAGGCAACCACACATTGGTGTTTCTCTCCCTCTCTTTCTCCTTCCTTTCCCCTCTCTCTAAAAATAAATAAACAAACAAACAAATAAATAAATAAATTCTTTATAAAGAGAGAAAAAACATTCTTAGAAATGAAAAATCCTGTAACTGCAGATACAGATGAAACTTAAAAGATAATGAGATTATGAACAATTTCCTCCCCTTCGCTGACTACTCTTCAGCATTCAACTATTACCTACTCTAGGAGATTTTCCCATCCTTTGCATACACTAGTTTAGGTCAGCTTGTCTATCTGTCCTATTCTATTAGGAGCAATTAAAGAATAGACCCAGGGTTGGAATGAACGCCCACATTTGAGACACAAAGTTCTGTGTTCTGATCCAACATAGCCTACAACACTGTCCCAGTGCATTATGTATTATTTAAAAAGCAAATGAGAAAGCAGCCTTTGCTTGTTTCCCTGAAGGGCAGAGAAAAATCACAAATGGTTCAAGAACCTCAAGAAGCACCAACCACCTGGAAATCTAAACACTATATACCTGAGCTGACAGAAAAGAGAAAGAGAGTCAGACTATTCTGACTCTCTTGACCTCTTCCTTGACCTTATGGAGTTTACAATCTAGTGACAGAGACCAACATGTAAATAATTAACAAAAACACCAAGCAAATAACACACCAAACAAATAACAAGCTGCATCAAATCATGTTGATAAACACAGCTGATTAATTCTGACAGAGGAGTAGAACTCATGAAAGGCATGGTGTTTAAACTAAACCTTGGATGACAAATAGGATTTTGGCAGTCCCAAAAGGGGTTAGGCAATTCCAAACTAAAGAAATAGCATGAGCAGGGATTTAAAGATAAAGAGGTACACAGGAAGTGTTTTAGGAAATGGTGTAGCTAAGCACAGTGTACACTTAGCAATGTAATGAGAAAGAAAGCTAACAAGGTTACTTGAGGTCGTATCACTCCAGAAAGCTAGAGGAGTATGCATTTAATTCAGCAGATAAAAGGTTAGATACCACTGAAATTTTCTGAACCAAAGGGTGTTTTAGAAAGATTAATCTGGCACTGGACTAAAGGCCGTACTGCAGCAGAAAGATACTAAGAAGTAGAACTAGTTAGGGGTCTCCTGTGACAAACAAGAAATAAATCTAAGACCTTGAAGTAGGACATAGGCAGTAGGAATGTAAAGAGGACAGGTAGATCTGCATGACAATGTAGGGGCAGACACAACAGCCCTTAACTATCAACTAGATAGGTATGTTCAGCAAAAGGATAATTTCTAGAACAACTAAGAGGGGGGAGTTGTACCAGGAGATAAGGAAAATAAGCGGCACAGATTAAATAAGGAGTAGGTTAGATAAAGCAGAAGAAAAACAATGGGGTTTTAGTACCTTCTTGCAGATAGTTGAAACCTTAGGTAGAGTTCAGAAGAGCAGTCAGAATTGAAGGTACATATCCGAGGCTAACAGTTAACAGCTGAGGTTGTCGAAAATAGAGCAGATAGCCTATTTCAATAAGTCTTCCTAAATTACCACTTTGCCCATATCACCTCTCTATTCAAAAAATCCTTTCATGTCTTCTAGAAGACCAGAGGGGCAAGTCCAGCTCCTTAGTTTCCATAGCCCGTTACAACTCTATGAAATTCAATTCCACTTTTTATTCACCATGTGTTAGGTGGTTGGAGGAAATAAAGGTAAGACATGGCCTCAGACCTGAAAAAAGTACAACCTATCTACTCTCACAATTTTATCTTTAGACTCTCCCCTGCATGAATCAGCTAGGATCTTTCTCATCTCATTGTTTCCAAACTTAACTTTCACATTCTTGCTTTTGTCTACCCTCTTCCCCCTGATGGAATATATATCTATCCTCCCTGGCTCATCTACCATATTTTTAGGAGTATAAGATGCACTGGACCTTAAGATGCACCTAAGTTTTAGAGGAGGATAATAGGGGAAAAAAATTTTGAAGCAAAAACATGTGGTAAAATATTTAATAACCTGTCACCCCACTCCACCACTGCCACCCCCCCACAGTGAGCCAGGTAAGCTACATTCAGACTGTAAGACACACCCCCATTTTCCTCCCAAATTTGGGGAGAAGGTGCATCTTACAGTCCAAAAAATACAGTAATTTAGAGCCTCCTTACCAGATCCACTGAAGCCCCACTTCTTCCTTAACACCTTTCTGGCCATGCTAACATCTCTGGATGCCTGCAGATACCTGTGTTTATTCAAGTTACTAGACACCCAACACATGAAAGTTATTGTTAGATAGCTCTATACGTAAACCCCATTTATCTCTCTGAACTTTTAGCTCTTTGGAATGAAGAACCATGTTTTAAATTTCATTAAGTATCCAACATTTAGGATAACAGTAGGCACTCAAAGAATACTCATTCATTTAACAAATACAATGACAGCCCATTATCTGCCAAGGTTATATATCTACTGGGACACTGTCAAAGGGTATTTTCAAAGCCAGACTAACAAATATTCTCAAATAATAATTAAAAGACTGCTTTCCAGCAGGGAGCAGGGATTTCCACTCGGATATCCCTTCTACAGTTACAGCTTTCCCAAGTTCTTGCCACATGTGGACCCAGGAGCTTCCTACCAGTCATGTGAGCCCAGAGAAAACAGGATGAATTGGAGATCAAACAAATTGCCTCACCAATCATGTACAATGGCACCATCATTATAAGTGATTTCTTCCTCAGAAGTATATAAGCCAACTTTAGGAGGTAAGACTGCCCGAGATATATATTGTGTTTACTCTGTGTCAGGCACTACACAAGGCCTATCTCATTTAGCATTTGACTTAATCCTCACAATTACCAAGTACACATCATTTATCTTTGTTTTATAGTTCAAATTGATGCTCAGAAAGGCTTCTTAATAATTTGTCCAAAGTCACACATAAGTGGCAGAATTGAGATTCAAATTTCAGTCCGAGATTCAAATTTCAGTCTGTCATGGACTTTCAACTACAACATTACTGCCACCATGAAATTAATGGAAGACAACATAATATAATCCTATATAAAGAAAGGAAGAGGAGCCCTGGCTGGTGTGGCTCAATGGACTGAGCACTGGCCTGAGAACCGTAGCATAGAGGGTTTGGTTCCCAGTGAGGGCACATGCCTTGACTTGTGGGCCAGGTCCCCAATAGGGGGTGTGTGAGAGGCAACCACACATTGATCTTTCTCTCCCTCTCTTTCTCCCCCACTTCCTCTCTGTCTAAAAAATAAAATAAATAAAATCCTTAAAAAATACTTTTAAAAAATAAGGGAAGAGGAGAGGTGCAAGCTATAACTATAATACGGATTCGTTAAAGGCATCTATAACCAAGGGCTGCTGCAGATTTAGAATGTCTGCATGAGAATTGAGACTTGGGAATTTGGGGGAGTGATAAATCAAGAAACTTCAATGCAAAATTAAAATTTGATGTTCTTTCTTAGGAAAACCTGAACTTTATTAGTGGTAATTATTTGCACTATTAAGAATTAGAGTACAGGGCATAAATTAAAAAAAAATATACCAGGAGTAAGCATGGTGGCAAAAGAAAAGAACCACAGAGGTGGAGGGACCATATAAGAGAAGGAAAGAGGGAGAAAAGCTCAATAGTTTCTGGAGTATTTATTAGAGTACCGTATTCAGGAAAACTAAGTACTCCACAGATACAAAGACATAAAGAAATTTAATGTCTTTATGTCTTAATGTCCTTATGTCTTAATGTCTTAATACCCTGGCTGGCATAGCTCAGTGGATTGAGTGCGGGCTGCAAACCAAAGTGTCGCAGGTTCGATTCCCAGTCAGGGTACATGCCTGGGTTGCAGGCCATGACCCCCAGCAACCGCACATTGATGTTTCTCTCTCTCTATTTCCCTCCCTTCTCTCTCTAAAAATAAATAAATAAAATCTTTAAAAAAAAACTTAATAATCCTCAAGAAATCATGTTCAAGATGAAGAAACTGAAGTCAAGAGAGATATAAGAACACAGACAAGGTCATGGGGGCAGAATCAAGTCTATAATTTGGGTTTCCTTCCCTCTGGTTCTTACCTTATAGGATACTCATCTCCCCACCTTGAGTCTAAGGTTCTACTATAAAATGAACAGTTTGGACTACGTTAATGGTTCCCAAATACCAGTTTGTGAACCAGTCATATCAAAATCACAAGGGAAGCTTCGCAATGGGCCAAGTGCTTTAATATCCTATAACCCTTATAATGACTTTATGAGTTAGGGCCTATTTTAATCTCCTTTCAACAAATGCGGAAAGCAAGGCACAGAGACATTAAGCAATTTTTCCAGTTCCTATATGTTAAGTAGTAGAGCTGGGGCAGCACACAGGCGATTGAAGCCCAAGTCCATTTTCTTAGCCATCCGATTCTACCAGGAGATTAAATGAGTAGGGTGAGCTGCAGGTATGTTTTTACCCTGAAACTTTCAATACAGATTCTAGACTTCTTTACACTTCTCTGTTGATTACAGAAAAGGGGCCCTTTTACCTCCAAGTATTTTCATATGCAGAAGATTCTTTCCTCTGGATCCCAGGGAGGAAATCTCAATGCTACTGGGAAGATAAAATGCTAGACTACATGGCAATAACTGAATAAAGTTTTCCCTCTTGTGTCTCAAGCATTATTACAGTACCTGTTTTTTTCCTCAAGAAACACTTAAATATTTGGCAGTACTAGTACTGGTCTAACAGAAGACAGGATCAGAACCCTCGCTCTGCTACTCCCCTTCTGAGACTTCTTCTGAGGTCCCAGCGATTTCAATTTTAGGGAAAATCTGGCTATTTGGGTCACAATTTGTTCCTGCTTTGGAGATGCAGAGTATAAAATCAAAAGATATTTCATTATCATCCATCCAGGAATTCTCAAACTCATATTTCACAAACCAGTAAGTATTCAAAATAAATTAGAAAACCTAACATAAAGTTCTCAACTTTTTCTTTTGCTAAATAAAGATATCTGAAAAACTACCAGCCCTGCCTGGTGTAGCTCAGTGGATTGAGTGCTGGCCTTCAAACCGAAGGGTCACCAGTTCGATTCCCAGTCAGGGCACATGCCTGGGTTGCAGGCCAGGTCATCAGTAGGGGGCACGTGAAAAGCAACCACACACTGATGTTTCTCTCCCTTTCTCCCTTCCTTCTCCTCTCTCTAAAATAAATAAAATCTTTAAAAATAAATAAAAATGAAAAACCACCATCTAACATTTTCATTTTGATACCAAAAAAGTAGGAAGAACAATTTCAAAATAAAGGATAGTTCTTTAAATAAGTTAAACTTTATGAAAAGCACACTGCATTTTCCTTATCTTTTTATTTTACCCAGAATTGATGACTTAATGTTTCACCAATATGTACATCCTACAGTTGGAAGCCAAGGAAACCTGTGGCCAAAAAGGTTAGGCCACTTGCTCAAGATCACAGAACATATCTAAATGAACTCTTCTCCTTTATCAAGAGAGATCTAAGCCACAGCAAACAAGACCACCTTCAAGTCTTTCCCCTCCTCTTTGCTGTCAGAAAAGAATAAGTGTCAGAGAATTAGTAATGGACTCCAAAGAGGAAACCTACGTCATGACTCCTCCCTTATTACCCCCCCTCCATCACCCATGTCTGCTCAGAGGTGGACTCCGTAACCAACCAACTTCTGCTAAAAATATACCCTGCACTTTCAGAACCAGGCAACTTAAACTGAAAAGTGGTTTCCTGATACCAGCAGAGGCATTAGCATGAATTCAGTCACTATAAAAAAGTCCCACACTCAAAGTTTAGGCTCTTAACTGCCAGTCACTACAAGCTTAAGAAGTTCCCCAGGAAGTAGGGCACCTCAGTCTATTCCACGGCACACTTTAACATGCCCAAAGGTTGTAATGCCTACCAGGCTTCAAAGCCCATGCAATCCTATGAGTCAATGAGAGCAAGGGCTATTTAGGATTAATAGGGCCAGGAAAAGAAAAAAACTTCACATACTAACCCATACAGCACATGCGACAAACCAGGTGGGCGTTGAACTTGTGCTCATCTTGGTAACTGGGCCACATGGCACCCCTGTGTCTGCTGACCTCACCTAAAAGGAGGATGTCCCAAAGAACGTCCAGCTAGTTGCCTGTGCCCCCTCTGTAGCTCCTCAAAACAGGCTTCAAAGTGAACAGAAGACAGGCAGCCAAAGAGCTGTTTGATGAACATAAAGAGACAGCAGAAGTACAGAGAAGTGGCTCCGCCCTCCACTTCCTACTGACCTCCTCCCCGCCTTGAGGTCAGAGAGGAAGCTCCTCCCTAGGGCATTTCCCAAAAACCGGGTCCAGGTCTTCAGGCAAATAGCATACTATTCAAAAGCAGCACCAGCTCAGTGTTTTCAGATCAGCAGCAGGGGTGGCAGCTTCATGTGTAAAAGCACAGCCAAGTTATTTAGTGAGTAAACCTCAGCAGGCAGAAGTCAGTCTTTGGTTTACCCTCGGTTTGCAGAGCAGAAGCAGCTTGTGACCTGGTGAAACTTAAAACAATTGCAGGAGAGCTGGTGAAGTAGAATGGCTTACTGCCAAGTCAGGAACAGTGCATCCATTGCCCAACAACCGTTCCTTGGGCTTGCCTCTTCTCAGGCAGAAGTACATATAGAGTGTTAACCAACTGACAAGGTCCCACAGTGGGAGAGACCCTAGTGGAGCCAGCCCATATACTGTCTGTTGCCAATAGCTTCCTGCATTGCAAGGAAGCTTCAGTTCCCCACATTTACAGCTGCCCAAAGGGAAGAGTCACCATCTCTCCCCAATGATTTCACCTTCTTTACAGAGTTGCCCAGCCCCAGCCAGCCTCTCAAGTAGATTACACAGCAGATTTCATCAACTTCAAAAATACTGTTTGCTTGGTGCTCCATTCCTTCCCCTCATCCAACCAGAAATGTCATCCCAAAGTCCTCTTCCTCTTCCCAGACCATCCCACTTTGCCTTAGAAATCAGCGCACTTAACTCAGCTGTGCCAGAAATCCCTTCATCCATCAGTGGAAGGCAGCCTGCTTGTTTTCTGAGTCTTGGCTAATTGTACCAGACACTGGAATGCTGAAGAAACACAATGAGGCCTTTTTCATTCAGATAGCCCCGCCCATCTATTGCTTCTCAATTTTGACCCAACCAGGGGACAGAAAAGTCGAGCTTCTGTCCAAGTCAGGACAGATTCCCCACTCCTGGCCCCACACCACTCAGAAAGGCCCCACTACAGATAAGGGCCTAATCATTGGCCCTCTGCTCCAGCTCCCTAAATAGAATGGCTTCTTCAGGCTAATGCTACTTCCAATCCTGTTCCTGAAGGCAGGGAGGGAGGGGCAGCACCCAGGAAAGCCAGTTTCTAGAGATTAGCCTGAAAGACTACAGGTGAAAACAAGTAAACAGGAGCTTGCCTAGCAGGCCATTCAGTTTAAACAAGCCCTGTGTGTGACCAGCTTCAGTCCCCTGACAGCATCCCTTATTCCCTCCTGGGCATCCCTCCCACCTACAAACTACTAATAATCCTGTTACTACTTACTAATAACGGGACTCACAGCTGACTTTATCCTTCTCCTTGACTAAGCTCCCAGTCACCCCGATAACCTGTGACAACTCTACTCAGTTTGTTCCTCTTAATAGATTCTTCTTAGTCAGCCATGGAGAGGAAGGGCCCTCCTAGAATCTGCATTGTCCTAGGAAAACAAATGCATAAGAAATACGGAAGAAAGAATAGGAAGGAAATAAACATTTCCCTATCCAAATTTAGTTAACCCTTTCCTCTATCAGACTGAAATTCCTCGCATGCAGGGACTGTCTTTTGTCTTTATATCCCAGGCTCTAACACATTTATAAGGCACTCAATAACCTAAGATAAAATTAACTGAGTATCTACTGTAAGTTCACAGATAATGTGCTAAAAACTTTTTAAAAGATTTTATTTATTTATTTTTGGGGGGGGGGGGAGGGAGAAAGAGAGGGAGAGAAACATCAATGTGTGGTTGCCTCTCACATGGCTCGCACTGAGGGCCTGGCCTGCAACCCAGGCGTGTGCCCTGACTGGGAATCTAACTAACGACCCTTTGGTTTGCAGCCCCTGCTCAATCCACTGAGCTATACCAGCCAGGGCTTAACATGCTAAAAACTTTAAATATCACTTCATTTAATCCCAACTGCAATTCTCTACCAAAAACATTACCATTTCCATTTTAGAGATAAAAATACTAAGACTTAAAAAGGTTGAATAACTTGACCAAGATTTCATATCCTCTATCCAGCTCCAAAGCTATGTCTCCTGTTATACCCTGCTGTTTCCGACAGGGACCTAAACCAGAATAACTAAACAGGCTATGTTATGTAAGAAGGTGAAATATTCCTGGGAAGGTTAAGAAATAAAAATACTTGACTATGGCCAACTAGAGATTTAGGGCATGTTCCAAACAAACATGTGGGGCAAATTCTAGAAATAGTAATTTTGGTCTCCAAAAATCAAAATAATCATTACTGGATAAGGTTTGAGGAAGATGAACCAAAGCCTGCCTTCTCCTCACTTCCCTGGCATCCAAGCAGAACTGTCTCATCTGAAGGTACTACAAATGAAAGAAAAGTAGGGGGCAGTGTTGGGAACAAGGTCAATCTAGCTGCCAGGAGATAGGCCTTCCCTTCAGGTTCCCAGGAGTTCTTAAGAATCAAAGAGGAAATTGTTGCTGACAACAGAGAGAGGACTTTGATTAAGACAATCAGCAAGCTCTAAATTACCCAAAGGAGACCAACCTGTATAGTGATTATCCAAGCCATTCCCCTCTGTTTTTATCCAACTTTTAGTCATTTCATAGTTCACTAGATGTCCAGGGATGTTAGAAAAGGCTACATGTGGATCTTTAAAATGTTGACTGAAAGGAAGAGGTGCAAACCAGTATTTCCACATGTATCTGAGAAGTGCCCTGACCAGGTAGCTCGCTCCATACACCAAAAGGTCGTGGGTTTGATTCTTGGTGAGAGCACATACCTAGGTTGCAGATTTGATCCCTGGTCAAGGGTACGAATACGTATGGGAAGCAACTGATCCATGTTTTTCTGTCTCTCCCCCCTACCTCATTTTCTTTCTCTCCCTTTCCTCCTTCGCTCTCACTTTCTCTCCCTCTCTCTCTAAAATCAATAAAAAACATATCCTTGGGTAAGGATTAAAAACAAAATTTTTTAAGTTATCTGAGAATTTATAGCTACTGGCTTTCTTACAATAGCACAGAAAATTAAAGTTATATATTTATTTCCTAAAATGCCAAAGTCACCCATTATTTAAGGATATTAAAGCTGATATAGAAATCTGTCCTTCTAATATGTAACACAATGAATGATTCATAATATATCACTAATATTTTTATATATTCCCACATTGGTTTCTAGTACCTTTCTTATTTCCCAATTGTCAAAATGAGCATATATATTTTCTCCTAGCAGCCCACAAGAGAAATACTGTCTTCAGTGATATCTTTAGTTTTAAAAAATTATAACAATGATAGCAAACAATAAATAGTCCTTACCACGTACAGAATGTGTTCTAAGAAATAACTAAAAAAAACCATGCATTATTTTTAACTTCATTTTACAGATAAGAAAACAAAGGACCAAACATATTAATGTTACTCTGCGAGTAAAGGCAAGAGCTACAATGAACACACAGGCAGTCTGACCCCAGACTCACAGCCTGCTCAGCCACAATTCCATTCCTCATCCAAGTGTAGGAGGGTGCAGCCAGGAGGTCCCCAAAAGAAGGATTTGTAATGGGGTTCAGAACTCAAGGTGTCCAGGAAATATTCGAAAGATATATAGGATGTCCTCACCCTCCACCACAGGTATGGGTTGAGGGAAGGGACACATGGAGCAGGGCCATTGAGAGCTGTTTTGCATAGCAACAAGCTTTGCAGCTAACCTCTGGCATGGTCATTTAACATATCTATAACCTTTAACTGGTTGCATTTAACATAGATATGTTAAATAGCTGTGGCCATGCTCTGAGCCAGGGGAATGGAAGTGACTTCCACCCAAGATGTAACTGAGGGGCAACTCCCCCTAGTTACAGCACCTGTGTGAGAGCTTGGAGATGACTGGCTCCACAACATGGGGCCATTCCTGTGCAGACTCATGGATGGCAGCCCAGTAAAGCTGGAAGGATATTTAAACCCAGACTCGGGCAGCCATTGGAGGGAGAATCATGCAGTTTTGGCTGAGTGGAGACTCCTGCAGCCATGAGGAGCCACGCGGCTGTGGCAGTGGAGAGAGGACCACGCACCTACAGCCATGTAAGAAGAACCACACACTTTTGGCACAGGAGGACCCCCCACCCCCACCCCACAGCCATGAGAAGAATCACCATGCAACTTTAGCAAAGAATCACCACGCGGCTTTAGCTGGAGATCCTGGCAACACAGCTGATGGTGCTGGGAACTGAGGAAGGCCTACCAGCCAAGCTCAGATTACTGGGAAGAACCGGGAGCTGCCTAAACCATGGACTTCTATTTCTTTCCCTGGGGTACCCTGAGGTACCCCAGATTGGGCAAAGGGAGGAAGGACTGTGTGTGTTTGTGGGTGTTTTAAGGGACTTTGGGATTTTGATGAAGACATTAAGTCATTACTTTTAGCCTGTATAACTTGAATAAATAATTCCTTTCCTTTCCACCAATCTCTAACATAGCGAGCTATAATTCTCTGGCGAAGGGAAAGGTGAACCTAGTACAGGGAGACCCCAGGAGAAGGAGTGGTAGCTTTAAAGTAATACAACTACTTGTACATACTCAGTAAAAGCCCACCAAAACTAGCCAGGAAGGATCGCCCTATACGAATAGAGTCCCTCCAGCCCATGAGGTTAATCTCTGGTTGGAGTTGGCCTGCTCCCATGTTCTCTGCTATAAACTCTGGGTGTTCAGTTCAATTCTTTGTCCCGATCACTAAGAACCTGGTTAACTGTGCCCACCTGTGACACAAGTGTGAGCTAGATGGTCACACTGTCAGAACCACAGAAAATTAGAGAACTTCTTTCTTCTCTCACAGATTGGAAATTTGAAGTCCAAAAGAACTAAGTGACCTGTCTAACATCATATAGTAAGCAAAAGAGCCAGGACTTGGAACCCAGATCTTCTGACTCCAAGTTCAATGGTCTTTCTACCACACTGTACAAATCTTGGCAGGGGGTGGGGGGAAGGGGGGGCTAGGGAAAGATTTCATCTTAATTAAAACACCTAATGCTTTAGTTATTTAAGCAAAGATATATTTCATATATGATCAACTACTTAACTATTTATTGAGTGCCTATTATACACTAACAAATTTTTAGATAATACAAATGGAAGATGCACAGAGGATAAGTGGAATCAAAGTTTAAAGAAATCTCAAAAAACTGCACCAAATCTCACAGGACAAAATTTAACTACAATACCTATAATTCTTATGCTGACGTTCAAGAAATCCAAAGGCACAATAGTCTCTGGAGGAGAGACAACAATAATCATGTACAGAATATGGCCATTTTATAACTGATCTTAAGTCCAATATGACTCTATAGTGTGGTGGAGATGCTTTAAAAGGAAAAACCCCTTCAGAGATTGGATTGTCCAACCCTTTTGTTTTATAGATAAAGAAAACAAGACCCTAGAGAGGAAAAATTTTGTCCTTTTGCCAAGACAAAAATGCAAATGTTCTTCTCAAGTAACTATACAGTTCCTCTCCTGTTCACATTACCACAATGTGAGGCATTAATAAAGTAAAACACAGAGCAACTCTGTGTCCTTCCATTAACCTATAATGAGCACCCAACATCAGGCTAAGCCATACCCTATAAATACACAAATGAATAGGACATGGTTAAATTGCTATAGCTTATGTCTAATGCTATCTTAATTTCTTTATTTATTAGTTCAGGTAACATTTACTGACACCTATTTTGGCTCAGACACTTGAGAAACTGAGATGAGGAAGAATCCCTGTTCTTAAAGATCTTACCGTCTAACAGAATCTAATTAATGGAGAAAGACAAACTAGAGGAGAAAACTACCGATTTGAAGAAGTACAACAGTGCTGCTAGAGCACAGAAGAGGAAATCTTATTTCAGTCAAGGAAGGCTTTCCAGAGGTGATAAGTACTTACCTGAAGGACAGATATCAAGGTAGTGCAGTTGAAAAGAGGGCACAGGCATTTCAGGTAGAGATGCACAAGTGTTTTAAAAGATGCTGGAGTACTAGGTGTTTGTAAGGCCAAAACAGGAAATGAAACTAGTGAAATAGGCAGGGGGCAGATCATCATGAAAACCCTTTTATGTCCTGCTGTAGAGTTTGAACTTTTCTTCTAAAAACAGAGGGAGGCACAGATGGGTTTTTAAGCAGGAGAGTGACACAGACAGCTCTGTATCTTAGAAAGCTCACTCCGGCTACAGATTAGGAGTGGTGGTTGGGGATGGGGTGAGAAAGATTATTTCAACTACTAGAGAGAAAAAATAAAGACACAAACTAAAACAGGAGGAAGTTTGGGAAATCAGAATAATGTATGTGAATGCAAGTGTGGATAGGGTGTATTGAAAACTATAATTCTAAAGACTAGATGCTAAGCTCTTTCTTATGGGTATTACATGGCTTCAGTACAAACTATGTTATCCTGTATCTTGCTTCCATCTGCAGAAGAGATGGTGACTTGGGAACATAGTTGCAAAAGCCATGTACTTATATGACCAGATCTCACCAGTAGACCCCATAACATCTAGAGGGGGGAAAAGCTAAGGAAAAATCAGTGATTTCTCCCCCCATGTTTTTGCTGCGCTCCCTTTACCTGTCTACACACACAGAGCTGCCACATTTTCAAAGCAAAAACAATTTAACTGTCCGAAGGGAATACTAGATAGATAAGAAATTAGGAAATCAATACATAGTAATGAAAAGGGAAGTCGCTAGGCTAGAGAAGATAGCCTTCAAATACAAGCAAGCCTAACACCTAGGAGAGTAGACTGATACTTGCTAGGCCAAATTTGCATAATGGACCTAACAAAAAGGCAAGTTTCAGCTTAAAAATGAACTCTCCAGTTACCAACACAATGAATAGTCCAAAGAATGTATGTTCAACAATCACAGACCTTCAAGCAAAGGAAGCATGACTTCTGACAAGGATAAAATTAAATAAGAGGCTAGACTAGTTAAGTCCCTTCCACCTCTAACAGCAAAACAGAAGATGTTACCACCTTTAAGGATGGAAGAAAACAAGAAATCTATGCAAACAATGAGAATTTACCAGAACACAGTATCTTAGAATTGCAGTGCTGAAAGGAACCTCAGAAGCTATCCGCATAGTGGTTTTCAACTCTGACAAGAGAACCCTTTGTCAAACAAATCTTATATGGAACTCACATATAAAGAACACAGAAATGCAGTATTTAATAGCATAAATCATTTTTAGAGGTCCAAATATATGTTACTTATGTTAAAACCAAATAATATCAGGTAATTTTTTTTGAAATTAGAGACTAATTACAGTTATATCAACCTCAGCATCCAATTTATTTCTATGTTGTGTTTTATTGCAGAGAACTATCCTATTAAACTAATTTATACAGTCCTGGCTGGTGTGGCTCAGTGGATTGAACGCCAGCCTGTGAACCAAATGGCTGCCAGTCAGGGCACATGCCTGGGTTGCGGGCCAGGTCCCCAGTAGGGAGCGCTCAAGAGGCAACCACACACTTATGTTTCTCTCCCTCTCTTTCTCCTTCCCGTCCCCTCTCCAAAAATAAATAAAATATTTAAAAAACTAAACTGATTTACACAAATAGGAACAAATAGTAATAGTTTTACAGTTTGCCTGGTAATCTCAGAATATTATTCAAATAAACTGATAGACAAGCCTGAAAGGACAGCAGAAATATTTGCTTCAAAGTTAAATACCTTCAATATCTAAAAGCTATGTATACTTCTCTTTTTTTTAAGATTTTATTTATTTATTTTTTTAGAGAGGGAAGGACGGGAGAAAGAGAGAGAGAGAAACATCAATGTGCGGTTGCTGGGGGCCATGGCCTGCAACCCAGGCATGTGCTCTGACTGGGAATCGAACCTGCGATGCTTTGGTTCGCAGCCCGTGCTCAATTCACTGCGCTACACCAGCCAGGGCGTATATTTCTTATAATATATAAATGTGAGTAGAAAAGTGAAACAGTAAGCACGAAAACCTTTAGTACACACTAGGCCAATATTACAAATGTTATCACTTAGATGTGGGTTACCCACTCACTATTATAGAAAGAGGACTTGATCCCATACAACTGAGCCTTGCCTAGAATTCAGGCACAGGATCTATGTTTAACAGTATGTTATGCAAGAATATATACACTTCCAATTAAATAAAAAACAGATTAGAAGAGACAATCTTCCCCTTTTTAATCAGGTGTACATTTTGTAAGCAGTATAAATATATACACAAAACTGACGGAGAAACTTTGTTCTGGTGATGTCCAAAGGAAAGTAGTACATTAGAATGTACATTTAAAAAAAATACATTACAAAATAAACTATGCCTTAAAATTGAAATTATAGTTAAATGGGTGCAGAATCTCTTATGTACTTCTGTGGAAGCTTTGCTATCCATAGTCTCCAATTGATATACCACTGCTCTAATTTTACAGATAAACTGAACATAGTACATTCCCAATATAACTATTAGTTACTAGAATTAAAGCTGTATCATAGAAATAAAAAGCTTTTATGAAGCATTTTTCTTTTTATTTCAATGCATTTATGCCTATTTATGAATATTCCTAACACATAAAAAATAAAGCACTTAAAGATAGAACTATGACTCTTACATTCCACAGAAAATTCTATATTGATGATAAACTTTAAAAATATTAATCAATATTAATGATTAGTGGTTTAGAAATGTCATTACCATTAATGCACAGGAAAAGGAAGCAGCAGCTTCCACCTGAATATGTCTTTTCTCATTTCGTATGAAATACTATATAGGGCTGAATAACGCATGCCTGCCCTGCCTATTTCTTTCTTTCTAAGCCCAAATACAGGCTCACATTTCAGGAAAGCCCCTTTGGGGGACCTTTGTAAATACACCACCACACAAGCAAACATATTTCTAAATGTTCCTCCTGTTTTTGCTGATACAGACAAGCTCTGAATATTTAGTCAAAAGCTTTTCTGGGACTTACTGGAAAGGACACTGGGGAATGACTGAATCTAATTCTAATTTTGTCAAGCATTCATGAACTTTTAATAGAAAGCCAAGTAATGTCATCAAATCTCCATCTTAACTTGTGAGAGACAAAGTAACAAGTATCTCAATACTTGGCTCGAAGGTAGTGAGCAGATCACAGTGACAGTGCTGAGGCACTGAGATCCAAGGATGTACTGCAGGAAAAGTTAGACTTTATCCCTCTGCAACTGTGGAGATTCAGAATCAGCTAAATGTGGGACTGATTCTGGAACTGGGTGTTTAGAAGTTAAAGAAATATAATGTGAAGAATAACAATATAGGATGAAAGAGGGGTCTATTACCATTTTTAAAGTTATTTTTAATACCAGGGCCCAATTCTCCGGGGAAAAGAACAGTCAACTTCGTGGCACTGAACAGTGACTTGGATACACACAGAGTAAACTGTAGAGCCACCTGAGGGGAAAGGAACAGTTTCCATCATACCAGAGAGAACAGAAGCAGCCCCATGTTCCAAGATGCCCCCGCGGCAAGGGCACCACTCACCCAATTTTCTCACTGACCTTTCACTCCTGTCTTCTCTCACCCGAAAACATATCAAATCCAGATACTTCTCTAATCCTACAAATTTTCCCACATCTAAGCTTAAAGGAGAGTGACAGTTGCTGGATGTTTTTAGTTAAAAGCAAAGACCCAAAAACTATTTTGAGATTGAAAAAGGAAGGAAAGGAGGGGCCTGATTCTCAGAGGAGACACAAGTCGGCATAGTTGCCACTTCCCTCAGCTTCGAGCCCAGACATCACCTCATCAAACCAGCACCCTCCTCCCAGGCAGCTCAAAGAACAACAGGAAAGAGTCTGGGTCCCATACTGGTCCCAGGGCAACACTGGGACCAGTTTTCTCAGTGGGTACACACACACACTCAGGTCTGACAGCACCCCAGTTGAGAGGATGTACTGGCCCTTTAAGGAAAGCAAATGGGAAGACCTTCGTCATTTACCCCACCCTCAAAAGCCCCACAGCAGATTTAAAGAATAACTCAGTACCAGTTACCTGCTCTGCCTCTGGCACATCTCTTCCAGTAGAGAACACCAGCAATTCCAAGAACGTGAGTCAAAATAAAGATGGTTGGTGGCAAATAAGATGAATCTAAGAGAGGCATTTCCAGGCCCGTCCTTTCTCCTCCACTGAGTTAGCCACAAGCCCAGTGCAGGCTTCTGAATGCCTTTCTACTGAAGTTACTGCTGTCCTGTACTATCAGCACAGAGGCAGAAGCTGGCAGCTCAGGGTTGTCAGAAGCTTCCTGGTGGTTTCTCCTCCATCTCGCCTCTGACTTTTCAGCAGGCAGTAGTTGACGGGGACTAAAGCTGTACAGTGTATCTCAGACAAAGCCCAGGAAACAACTGGCAGAGGGGGAGGGGAAAGGGAAGGAGGAACCAGGAGAGTGAAAAGGAGAGCCTAAGCTAGTGTGGAGCTGACTCAAACTCTATCTCTGGCATCCTCTGCTCAGCTTAAACAAACAAACCTCAGACCCTTCTACAAGAAGGGAGGGTGTCAGAGGACGTCACACTCAACTTTCCATTCCCAGCCTGGATGGAATGCCAGACTTCAAAACGAAGCTAAAAGAAAAAAGTCACAGAGGCCCGAGGGAACCACTCTCAGGGAGAAGGCGAAGTACACAAGGATATATAAACATCCACAAGTGCCCTGGCACAGGCAGAGGGCAACCCTTCCACACCCACAGCCCAGGAGGAGGCAAGGGACCTGAACATGACTGCAGAGAAGACCACATACAGAACAAGCTCCATGAGAGACCTGATATCGAGGCGTGATAAAGATGAGCAAGAAGAACAAGCATCACCTAATTTCTACGAGCTGTCCAAGGGGATATCAGGATACTCAATGATAGCAGACAACAACACCTTCCACAAAACTGAGGCCTGCTTACAAATAAAATCTTGGTGTGGACATTATAGCAGACAACTGAAAACACTTCACCACTATTCACCTACTAAAAGGACTAAAATTACAAAGACTAACAGTATCAAGTCTTGCTAGGTGTGAAGCAGCTGGAACTCGCACATTGCCGGCTGGGGTGTAACTTGGCTCAACCACTCTACTTTGGCAGTTTCTTACAAAGTTAAGCGCACACATACCAGAGGACCAAATAGTAGCACTCCTAGGTATTTACTGCCCCCCTCCCCATATGAAAGCATGTGTCCACACAAAGACCTGTATGTGAATGTTTATAGCAGCTTTACTCAAAGTAACTAAAAACTGGAAACAATCCAAATGTCCATCAATTGGTGAGCTTATAAAATTGTGGTGCATCCACACAATGGAATACAACCCAGCAATAAAAAGGAACAAACTACTGACATATTCAAAAGCATGGATGAATCTCAAAAGCATTATGCTACACAAAAGAAGCCAAACTCAAAAGGCTACATACATACTGTATGGCTCCATTTATATGACATCCTAGAAAAGCAAAACTATAGGGACAGAAATCAGATAAGTGGTTGCCATTACAATAATCCAAGTGAAAATTGGTGGCTGAGAAATGATGATAGTTGGGACCAAGGTATGGTGGTAGAGACAGTGAGATGTGGTCATAATCTGGATAAAAAAGAGTTATCAGGAGTTGCCGATAGACTGGATGAGGGGTAAACAGGGAAAGGATAGAGTCAAGACACCTCCAAGGTTTTTGGTCTGAGAAACGAAAAGGAAAGAACTGCTATTTCCCAAGATAGAAAAGACTACCAGAGAAGTTAGGAGTGTGGGGTTCATAGTGTTTGTGGATGTTTGTTTGGGGGGGTGGGGTAGGAATTCCCTGTTTGGATGCATTAGGTTTGAAATGCCTAGTAGACATTCTAGGAAACTATAAATATGCAGCTGAATATATGACTCTAGGGTTCAGGAAGAGACCCATTAAATTTTTAAAGCCAGGAAACTGAGGGAGAACACTTAGGGAGTAAAGAGAGAGAAGAGATCAAGTTCAAGGACTAAATCCTGGAAACCCTCCAACATTATTAGATAGGGAAGAGGAAGAACCACCAAAAGAGACTAAAAAAAAAGAAGCAGCCAGTGGATTAGGAGAACCAAAAGAATAAGCTACATCAGAAGCCAGGTGAAGGTAGTGTTTTAAAAAGTGGTAATGAACCATGTCAAAGCTGTAAATGTGTCATGATGAAATTGAGAATTGACCCCTGAATTAAGCAATGTGGAGGTCACCAGTGAATTTAAGAAGAGCAATTTTGATGGCATGGCAGAAAAATTCAAGAGGTTTTGAATTTTTGTAGTGATTCAAGAGAGAATGGGATTCATGGGGATGTAAAGTGCAGCCTGGCCCTGGCTGGTATAGCTCAGTTGGTTAGAGCACTGTCCTGTACACCAAAGGGTTGCAGGTTTGATGCCCAGTTAGGGCACATGCCTGGGATATGGGTTTGATCCTTGGTCAGGGTGCACACAGGAGGCAACCAATTGATGTTTTTCTCTCTAACATCGATGTTTCTCACTCTCTCACCCTTCCAATCTCTCTTTAAAAAGAAAAGAAAACAAAACAAAAAACAACAATGAAAGAATGTCCTCAGGTAAGGATAAAAAATTTTTTTAATAAAAATAAAAAAAGTACAGCTTGGTTAAGTACAAACTATAGTTAATGCATAATTGCATGTATGAAAGTTGCTAAGAGAGTAGATCTTAAAAGTGCTTATCACAGGAAAAAAATTCAGGGTAATTATGTAAAGTGACAGATGTTAACTAGACACTGTGGTGATCATTTTGCAATGTATAAAAATATTGAATCATTGCCCTGGATGGTGTTGCTCAGTGGGTTTAGTGCTGGCCTGGGAACCGAAAGGTCATTGGTTTGATACCCGGTTGAGGCACATGCCTGGATTTTGGGCCAGGTCCCCAGCTGGAGGCATGCAGGGGCAACTGATCACTGTTTTGTATATTGATGTCTTCCACCCTCTCTTTCTCCTTCCCTCCCCCCTCTCTAAAAAAATAAAATATTTAAATATCGAATCATTATGTTACACACCTAAAACTAATATGTTATATGTTAATCATATTGCAATTACAAATAATTTTAAAAATTAAATGTAAAACAAAGAATGGGAGGAGAGGAAGTCAGACAACAAATTAAAAACAACTTTTTCAAGAAATTTTGCTGTAACAGGGAACAGATAGAAGGATGTAGGGTCAAAAGAGGATTTTTCTTGATGTGTGAAAAATAATACAGTGTTTGCTGAAGGAAATAGGCACTACAGAGGGAAATCTTATAGTGCATCCAGGGGATTCTAAACTGGAGCTCCCTCCGAAGCAGGCTATCTTGTGAAACAGAACATTTCATTCATTCATTCAGTTTAAAAACATGAAGCATCACGCTAGACACAGTGGACACCAAGACAATAATGCATACCCCTTTCTGCGGAGAAGCTCTGGAGCTGTGATGCTCAAAGAAGATGGACATGCTTAGAAGGACGTTGTAACATGCCATACTAGTTCTATAGTACATTTATTGAGCACCTCCTAGAGCACACTTTCACATTTGTTACTTTATCTAATCCTGATAATATCCCCTTTTTAAAATATCCCCATTTAGAAATCAAGAACTTGAGGCTCAGGAAACTGAGGTTATTTTGTACAAAGTCACAAGGTAAGTAAAACAATGAACAGACATCTGAAATTTTACTTGTATTTCAAGTCAATTTGTGAATTTTACTACACTGCCTCCTTTTGCTACAATGTTCTGGCAAAATAAGTACACTAACTTGAAGTTAAACATTTTTAGATAGTTATGTTTGGAAAACTTCATATTTTCAAGACTTAGTCTGTACATAGATCAACCCAGTTCTAAGAAAAGAATCTCAAGGTCGACATGAAACATTACGGTGCCTGTACTGTCTACATCACCATTGTGCAACTGTCTCTTGCAATCTTATAAACACCTACACAATATTCTCATTTCCCAAAACGAAAGTCATTTTTCTGCTTTGTTTTGCTATTAGAAGCCACTGCAAAACTGTCATAATTAGAAAATCATTTAGCATGCTTCTGTCATTCAAAATACCTATGAAATTTTAAAAAGAAAGCCAAAGCACTCAAATATCAAAATACATTCTGAACTTGTTATTATTAGACCATAACAGATTCAGAATGTATTTTGGTTACAATGAAACATAACCAAAGTAATTTACTCTTCATAAGATCTTCATAAGATGGCATTCTATACCTTGGATATACCATTTTTCTACATATGACAAGTAAAATGTTTGTTTCCAGCCTTTGTGTATATGTATGTGTGTTTGTTTGAAGGAAGAAAGAAGGGAATTGCTTTCATGAAAATAAATTTTTCACTTAGCAAAACTAAGATGGATCTGCGTGCTGTCGTTTACAGGAAGTGGTTAGAGGCTGGCAGAAGGGAGTGACTAGTTTCTTTTCAGAGATCACTTATTATACAAAGAATATGGGCCATTTGAAGACATATTTAGCAGCCCCCAAGATATCTCTCCTTAACAGTCCAAATGGGCAGGGCCCCAAACCAAGACTCTGAACTTTGTTAAGATTTCAGACTGGCCTCTCACCTGCCTCTCTTTAAGATTACTTCACTCACAAAAAAAATTTAGAGCAGTCACCCACAACCGTTACCCACAAGAAATCTCGAAACAAGGCAATACCCCAGAATCACTTTATTGTCTACGACCAAGATGAAAGCAAGCCTGTGAGAAGGGAGGCTGTATGTTTTATTCAAACTGCCATGGAGTTACACTTGGTCTCAAAATAGCACATCTAGAAGCATAACTTTGGCAGATAAAGACTAAAAATTTAAGACCCATGGCAATTAAAGTTTCTGAAATCTAGAAAAAAATACTTACAAAGGAGAACTTTTAAGAATTATGTATGGATGTAATTTTAGCATAAATATATCTCATATGTATGTGTATATATGTGTGTGTGTATACCTCTCTGAGATTAGAACTTTGGTAGAGAGACTAGTATATGTAGTATATGATGGACAGGATGGGAAACCTTGGGCTTCTGAGAATGGCAGGACCCAGGCATCAAAGCCTGGACCTGCGCTCCTGTGATCTGTCTCCTCCAGTAAGCATATAACTACAGATAGGCGGAGGATGTGGACTTTACAGAAGCTAATTAGGAGATATCATGACTCCTGTCTCTAATGTTTAGCAATGTGAAATTGAGACAACAATAAACATACAAAGACCTAGAATGCCATTAAAGAATTATCTACATATCTAAGTGTTACTGAATACAATAAAGTTAGAAAAAGCTCCCAAATTTCTTGATCAGTAACCTAGATGCCATGAGCATTGTAGAAGTATGGTAATTATAAGAGCAACCTGAAGCCAGACTACCTGGATTCAAATCCAGATCCTACAATATATGTCACATTAGCAACTTTTAGCAAATTAGTGAACTTCACAGAACCTCGATATCCTCATCTGCAAAATGATAATAACAGTGTCTGTCTCATGTAGTTATAGTGAGACTTAAATGAGCTGATGCATTTAAGGTGCTTAGATGGCACCTGGCACACACTATATGCTCAATAACTATTGGCTGCTACCATTATTATTTGGAGGAGCAGCAAACCACATCTGACCACAAAGACCTCTGAATGCTGCTCAGACTGTACAAAACCTTAGCAAACTGACAATTTGCCTAATCTAAATTGCCCAATCCCAGTCTCCAACCTGCCAATCCTGTCCTCATCCACTATAACATTAATCCCCTAAAGCATGCATGATAACTGGTACATATTAAATGCTCAATAAGTGTTCATTTGTAATTTCATTCTAAAACTTTTAATTACCCACTGCCAGCAAATTAAGCTCAGAACTCTCTGGCTTTATACTATGCCCCTCATTTACCCTGGAATGTATTTCCTTCCCATCTCCATATCAAAATGTCATTCCTATGGACCAGCTAAAAGGCAATACTTCCACCGATTTTTCCCTGGGATGGACTCCCTCTATCCCAGTTAGAAGCAAACCTCTCTCTCGACCTTACATTTTATTTTCTAAGTTCCCCTCTCATGACATTTAGTCTTTTCTATTTTATAATGTAGTTGTGTGCTTAGTTATACCCTCTCACTACAGTTTTTGAAGCTAGATGAATTCTGCTCTCCTATACAAAATCTAGTCACTAAATAACTATGGAATGAGTGAGTAGATAGATAGATAAATGAGTTAATGACTTAGTGATTGAACAAGAGGGTCTAAAGAGCACTGGTAGAGACAGGAGTATAAGAGGGGGACATACTAAAAAGAGCACAATGGGGTCAATAAACCATTTAGATTCCCAAAATATAAGCAGTGCTTGGGAATGTATATATTTTGACCACAAAAACATATACCAGAGAGCAAGTGTCTGTAAAACTATTCATCTTAGGTCAGGAATAACTCAATATGCTCCTCCAGATAGGCCCAACAGATAACATATACTAAGTAAGGAGCCAAGTGAGCCACTTTTAACTCTGAACTTCCAAGTCAACCTGGAAGTGTAAGAGAAAAAGTAACTCCAAGAACACAAGTATATGTTTTGCTTTTCCTTGGAGCTGGGGAAAAAATCAATTTATTGAACAGAAATTCCACTTCTAGAAATCTCTCCAAATACAGATTCTACCCAGTATCTAAATTCTGGGTGGCCTTTTTCGCTAGCTCAGTAACTGAGGCTCTTACCCTAGAAAAAGAGAAAGAAAAAGGAAAGAAAAGTTAAGGAGAGCCCTGGCTGGTGTAGCTCAGTGGACTGAGTGTGGGCCTGAGAACCAGAGTGTCGATTCCCAGTCAGGACAAATGCCTGGGTTGTGGGCCAGGTCCCCAGTAGGGGGCGCACAAGAGGCAACCACACACTGATGTTTCTCTCCCTCTCTTTTCCCCTTCCTCTCACTCTAAAAATAAATAAAATATTTTTTTAAAGGTAAGGAAAAGAGTAAAGGTAGAAAGTAAAGTGGGAAAAGCTCTGGTTTAGTACTTAAAAAAACTGACTCTTAAAGCCCTGGTGCCTCTCTCTCTGCCCAGGACTCTAAATTTAACATAATCTGTTAGTCAAACCTAGATTCAAATTCTGGCTTCATGATTTCCAGTTGTGTCTTTGAACCAATTACTTAATCTCTTTAATCCTCAGTCCCTCATCTGTAAAAGGGGTACAATAAAATTACCACTTCATGCCACAGTGAGGATTAAGTGAGAAAATGCATGGACTATTTGGCACAGAGTTAACTCATTAATGTTAATTATTGTTTTTATTGTTACCATACTAGAGCATTTATGCCCTAGCAAAACATCAAGTCCTCTTCAGTGGCCAGTGCAAGGAGGTAAGTCAACATAAAGTGTGTGTTATTTAACAGTTCTAAGTCACCAACTCAATGAATAAATCAAATCAGACTTCAATGGCATTGCTTCGAAAAGAGAAAGGACAAGAATACTTAGATAACCTTAATATCCATAGTGCTATTTAAAATAATCCCTCTCTTTAGGATTCTGACCATTTTCTCCTAACAAAATAATAAGATCTAACTATTAAAATTTTCCCAGGAAAGTCTAGTAGTCAGTTATCTGAAATAAATGCAGAAGATTCAAAGAAAAGCACTGTCTATGGGAAATGCTTCTAAATTCTGCCAAGGCTATTATTTTTGTCCAGAAATATCTTTCATTCCAAGTGAATGCACAATGAAAGTAAGTTAGCATCTTATTCCTACCTAGCCTACATGCATTTTTAAATGCTTTTCCAAGTAAAAAAATGGTCTCAATGAGAACACACCTTTTAATATGATCTGGCTAAGAAACACATCAACTTTAGCTTTCCCGAATCACCTTCAATACAACAGGGCAGGAGTGGGCATGCCACTCACAAAGGGATCAGGAGCTCAGCAATGAGGTAACCTGGCAGGCTTGCGAATGCCAACAGGTAGCAGCTACATTTGAGGCTCAGAGGAAGAGTCGAGGTCAAGAAAAAGGTAGACAAGAGAAATCAACTTAAATCATTTAGGCGTGGAAACCAAGCTTCACACACACAGAGCTAATTTTAGATCTCTGTGAGATAGTTGTCCAGATCCTGACAGTATGTAAATTTAAAGAGGAAAAGAATTTACCACCTGAAGACAGACAGACTGGTCAGTTCTTAATACAAGTTCACATCTCTTGTTTCTGATCTAATATTTAAAAAATGTACAAGAACATACAAATATGCCACAATAAAGACAAGGAATCTGACTGGTCTACCACAAAATTAGTGAGTTTCTATTTTAGAATTTAAGCCCCCAGTGACCCCTA
This sequence comes from Phyllostomus discolor, assembly GCF_004126475.2. Lineage (NCBI taxonomy): Eukaryota > Metazoa > Chordata > Mammalia > Chiroptera > Phyllostomidae > Phyllostomus > Phyllostomus discolor. Next base: position 26,148,259 of record NC_040907.2, on the reverse strand, counting down.
CTGGACAAAGATAGATAAAGAAGATTCAGCTTTATAATCAAGACAGGTTCTGTGGTCTCTTTTACTGGAGTGAAACTCTTCCACATAGAACTCTCATTATACAAGCTCAAGCTTGCCTCAAAACCCGTGTACACCCATAACACAAAAGGCAATGATGCCAAGTCCAATCAGCTCATTCCTTTCACAAGAAACATTATCACCACAAAGTTGATTGGCTTAGTGGGTCCCCAGTATTCCCAGCTTTGGGAAAAGTCCTAATAGAGAAAAGAGCAGTCAGTGACACACAGATCCTACCCCCCACTACCCTGCAATCTTTCCATTCCCGGAGCTGACTCATTCTCAGCTCAGCCCAGACTCCAGGCCAGCAGTCAGGGCCACTACGTGTGCCTGGTGAGTAACACTTGCCTCATACATCCTACCAGCTGCCTCTGACTTAACGAGTCATAAAAGGAAATCTGGGTAACAGTTTTAAGGGAAGAGAACATACATACCACCCTAGTAACAGGGATGGTTCCTCTCAGCCCCCTACAGGAACTCAGAGCTATATAGTGAATTCCCTCTAATGGCAGCCAGGTGGCAATGCAAGAACAGGCAAAGGCAGAATGAGTACAATAAGCCCTGACTCTAAAATCTGGGGACAACAATTTCTTTTTTGGATAAAACCAAAAGTGATGGCCAAGAGGCAGAGCCCAACCCAGCATACAGGTTGGTTATGGTTCATTCCATCATAGACTGCTTGTTCAGCAACAGCACCGCCCAGTGGAGGGAGAATGCAAGCCAAGCCCAGCATCAGACCATCTGCCGTCACTCAGCCTCATATTGTGAGACAAAATCCTAATGACAATCAAATCTCAGAGGAAAGGGACAACCCCTGAAATACCTGTGGATCTATCCTCAAGTGCCCTAAGTAGGGGATGAGGAAAAGAATGGCATCTAGCTTTTTAAAAGTGTCTGGCATGCTTCATGTCCAACAAATCCTAAGCAGACAATAGATGTTATTCAACTTTCTCCTAATAACCAACCATTCCTACTGCATCTAACCCTTCAGATATGAATATTGGAGCTACCTCAAACATTCTGGAAATGACTGCCAAGAGCTAGATAACCTAGGGAAATAGAGAAGAATCTTTGACACAGATAACTTACTTTAAAGATACTTTGGGCAATAATCTTTGATGAATTATCAAATAGCAAAACTTTAACTGGGACCCAATTAAATTGGGTCTGTACCACAAATACATAATATCACTAATTTTAAAAAATGTTCTCAAAATCAGGGCACTTTCAGTAGTTGCCTACATTCTTTTCTCATCCATGGGTACCTGATGCCTTAAAAGAAAACTATTATCTAGCTCACTGTTGACAAATCTCAGAATAATCCAGATCCTGGGAGGGAGGGAGGGAAGGGAGGGAGGGGGGGAGGGAGGGAGGAAGGGAGGAAGGAAGGAAGGAAGGAAGGGAGGAAGGAAGGAAGGAAGGACGGACGGAAGGAGTGAGTTATGATTATTACCTATGTTCAAATTACCTAATTACTAAGACCAAAAAAATACACACAAAAATTTTCAACAAGAAAATTGAAACATAACATGCCTTTTGGCTAACCCTGGATTAACCAGAATATTTAATTAAGCATTTATCAGATTTTATCACTACATTTAGCAGTGTGAGAATCTGAGAAGGAGGTTATAGTTCCTGCTCTGTCCCTAGCTTATGACTGCAAGATCATTTAGTCACACTAGATCTGTACATTCATTCATAAAATGAGTTGACATTCTAGATCTCTGAATTCTTTTCCAGCTCTAAAACTCTGTGGTTCTGTGAAATATTTAGTTGCCTGTGTTCTGTGTTAAGTGTTAACAAAAATAAAAATTACAAAGCTAGTCTTATAATGACCTTTCCTTTAAGAGCTTAAAATCTAACCAGGGAAGTAGTATATATACAAACAATTACAGCATAAGGCAAAAAAAATGTATGCTATGTCACGAGGGTGACAAGACCACAAGAATTCAGTGTATAAAACTTTAGAAACTCAGTCAATGGAATGGTCTGTTCCAGCTAGACAAATTCAAAAATTAAAAAAAAAAAAAGGCTTCCATGAGTGATGCATATAAGCTGGATCTGGAAGCACGTGTAGGACGTCAATAGTCTGAAATGAGAGTAGACAGTCCAGGAAGAAAGATGGCATGAGCAAGAAAATGGAAAAAAGAAGGTACAACTGAAACTAGAGCACAGGGTCTGGGTATTTACGAGAGAGAGAAATTGAGAAGATTCACTTCTGCCAACTCTCGGTTACATGTGGCAGACTTAACATGCATGTTTATCTCCATTCCTTTCTGAAATCTTTGGTAAATGACAGTAAAGGAGTAAGAATGGCACAGAAAAGAAGAATTTAAAATATCCACAAAGGTTTGATAAATTAGGGAGTGACAGATAAATGGTGACTAATTTAAACTTCAGCTTTCTCCTTCTGCTAAGTGCTGGTAGGGAATGGGAAACAATAAGAAACAAGGTACACTGTGCTGTAGGACTCCAGGAAGGCTCAGGAACTGGAAGCACCAGGAACCTCTGAAGGCTTGCAGGGAGGGGAAGGAATGCTACCGGGTGAGGTTGAAAGCAAGAATAGTTGAAAGTCTTCAGGCCCTCATAAGGGTAGAAGGAGGTGCCTTTCTGAAAACAGGAGTATTAAGTGAAATTTCACATAATGAACAAGCCCCTCGTCCTTCCCCACTGCCCTGCTTGGAAACCCCAGGGCTCTGGCTGACAGTCTTAAGAGGACCCAGACAGAAGACTGGCCATTTCCTCTCTGTGGAAATGGACCTCCCTACCTACTCATTCATCAGAACATACCAGTCAACAAGTCCCACCAATCAGCTTCTTAGGGACTAACTCTTAAACATGAAGATCACCAAGAAACATCAGACATTTTAAGAGTCTCTAACATGAAGACAGAGACTAAAATGAAGGAACAGAAGAAGCTTGAAACAAGCAGAGACAATACTGTCAACAGATGCAGAGGAAACCATGGAAGGAGCTTTAATGTCCTCAGAGATTCCTAATAGGCAATACTGCCACAAAACAAAAACAGGCAGCATAAAAAAAGGATATTCAGAGAATAAGAAAACATTGTTTAGAAATTGAAAAATAGAATAGCAAAAATAAATAATCCTAAAGAAGAGCTGGAAGACAGGGCTGAGGACTTTTACCATAAATTAGAACAAAAAGAGAGAAAATGTAGAGAGGGAGAAAACCTAGAGGATCAATCAAAGAAGTCCAATATCCAACTAATAAAGATATTAGAGAAAATGGAAGAGAAAAAATTATATCGAAGACTAATAAACCAAGAAAAATTAACAACATGAGATCCAGGAAACATGGGATCTGACACAGAGGGGAGGTGAAGGAATTTCCCAGTATTATGGTAACAGGAAGCCCCAAAATGAGATTTACTAAAGAATACAGCTGGAGAACAGAAATCTCCTGGGAGACATCACCAAAGAAAAATTTGAACCAAAAGATTATTTGATATATTGCAACATACTTAGAATTATCTGAGAGTCCTATAGGACTCTCGGGTACATAGAACAGTAAACAAAGGGGCAATTATTAATTCCCCCCAAAATTAAAAGTTGGTCAAGAAAGAAAATGTAATTATAGACTCATATATGGCTCAGGTTTAAGCAATATCATGTAATCATAATAATCTAAACACTGAACACCATACAGTGGTAATGATGCATGAAGATGAAAAGGGGGTGGGGGTGCCTGTAAGGGAGCAGGGATGAAAGAACTAAACCTTAAACTTCTATGATAAACTGTCAACAGATAATGTTTAAAATTGAAAAAATCAAGAATTACTTAGGGTATATTTAAGAAATGTAGTAGAAAATGCTAAAGGAATCAGTTAAATGACTTAGAAGCAGTTCTCAGAGGTAGGAAAGTATAGGACAAAAGATTATTTTTGTTACAAATCTCAGTGATATCTGACCTTAAAAAATAATAAACGTAATTTTGATAAAAATAGTTTGACAGAAAGTTGGACTGGATTATAAACAGTTCTTAAATGCAAGATGAGTTTGGATCTTCTATAGGTGACAATGGGCCCCTAAAAAGTTCTTTTCCTCCCCCCACCAAAAAAAAAAAAATCAAAGTTATTTGGAATTTCAGCCTCCACATGAATTTCCTTAACATTCTGGTTGATTGGCGTGTTGGAATGTTTCTCCCTTACCACTGCTCAACCTCCTGATTAAAGGCTTTTCGTTCATACCCAAAGGGAGAAAGGTCCTGTATATATTATGGGGCAGGTACAATACAGAGAATATGTTCAGGCTCTGACTCACTAACTCAGTGAATCAGGTGGTGACTTCTGAAACCCATCATCCCAGATTACCCTCATGGGGCTCCCAAATCAAACCCACCCTAGGGAACATTTTCCACTGGGTCCTTTGGCGCTTAAGGTTAAATCTCTCTTGTAACGATTTATTATTTCATGGAGGCATACAAGCAGAAGCACAACTAGCAGGAAGGAGGTATATTGCTAATTAAGGCCCAGGAAAGTCCAGCACTGTTCTCTAAGAAACAGGTTTGTCTGATCAGTGCCTCCAGGTTCATGTCATTCTTACCCTACTTCCAAAGACCAGTTTTAGTCCCACAGTGTACCTAGTAGTATTGTCCAAAAAAGAACTTATGATCAGCCAGAATGACACAACAATTGAACACAGTGCCAAATAATAGTAATAAGTAAAGTTTCTTCCCTCCCACACCAATTTCAGGATTTTTATCTATTTTTTTCCTTTTTCTTCTTGCTTATGATATATCTTAAATAGAGGCAATATATTCTGCTTCTTGGTGATGTTCAATGTTACCTATCTCCATGACACTTTAATATGAACAACTCATAAAGCACAAACATTAACAACTGATCTTGCTGTCTCTCCCCAGATGAGATGGCCTGAATCCTGAGGCAGAGTGATAGCAAAAAATATCCACTCTTTTACCTTTTGAAAACTGCTGATTTTAGCCTCACAACCACACAGACTCTGGTACTGCTAAGGCATGGTGGTGACCAGGAGCACTCTCTTAATATAAATGGGAGTCTGTAAATCTAATCAACTTAGTGTCCTGCAATATGCAAAGATACCAAAACTTAACCATCCATCCTCCTGACCATAAATTCCCCTCACTTATCAGCTTCATCCATATACACTACAGAGGGCCTGTAAAAGAAAGAAAGGGAAGAAAGGGAAGAAAGGGGAGGGGAGGGGAGGGGAGGGGAGGGGAACTTAATTGAGGTTAAAGCAAAGATCCAGCTTTTATTAAACACTAGAGGGAACCAGAGTACTTGGGCAATAAAGTACTTGTACCTGAGATTTGACCTTCTGATATCTAGGCAAGTTCCCACATCTTAATAAATCAGGGGACATGCCACACCACAAGCAACTGTGACACAAACCTCAACTCCCAAATACAGACCCTGTTAGCCATGGAGGTGATGCACAGAGTGCAGGAACCAGTACACACCACACTGCGTGTGAAAGAAGTCCATGACTAGCACAGGATGTCTCACCCGGATACAAACACAGTACACTCAGGACAGGCGCAGACTTGACCACATGCTCTGAAGGCACAAGAACAGCACTGCCTACACAAGGGCTTCTGAGAAAGGAACTAAAAAACAGGTGACGTTTCTCATGATCTGTGCTAGTCAATCATCCTGACTGCCCAGGCAACCATACCATTCAACACCTCCCTCTTGTGCCTCAATCAAGGTTCCTGTCTCCACCTGCTCCTCTGACATCATCCTGTCATTATTTTTTCTTTGAAATTCCTTTGATGAAAAATGAGTCATCTCATCCTGCCAACACAGGTCTAAGGCCCTTCCTGGCAATTCACCCTTTTAGTGTGGCAATTTTCAACTGGTGTGCCACAATGATTTTTAAAACATACAATACAAGACTATAGTCAGGGGCACTGACCTCTTTTCCTTTAGACTGCCAAATAAAAAAAAATGACAACAGCCAATACAACAACAGCCATCCAGTGTAAATGAATCAAAATTACACCTTTTTTGGTGTCAGATCAGCAGAAAGTGTCTTTTTTTGTATACCACAGAATTTCAGTAATTGGTTTAAGTGTGCCATGAGATGAAAAACATTGAAAATCACTATTTTAGTTAATAATCTGGAGGCAAGGCTACTCCGGCCACTATCTCCACAACTCCCAGGAAAGAATGCTTCAGAGCAAGATCAATAGCCTGGAGGGAAAATGTAAGAAATGGAAGATGTGAGGTTCTTGGCGGAGCTGCGGATGAGGCCTGGAACCCAAAACATAAATTAACTATTCCAGTGAGACACAGTTAAGAAGATAAAAAGGAATAGGACACAGAGGGTCACACTTAAAAGTTGGAAACACTTCAGCCTCAAAGCATTTACCTTGAAAGATGTGGTTCCTGACAAAAAGTGCCATCAGTTATTCTGCAAGAACTGATTGCAAATCTAAATTTCTCACCTTAAATCTTTGAGACAACAGTAGCCTTCCCAGGGCTCAAGGTGGTGGTGCTCTGACTTCAACATTCATGGTGGCAGGGATAAATGGCCAAGTACAAACTGACAAAATGTAATTCATACGTACAAATCACCCTAAATATTTTTACAACAGCTTTACTGAATTTAATTCATATACCATACAATTAATTCATCCTTTTAAAGTATGCAGTTCAATAGATCTTCATATAATCACAGAGTTGTGCAACCATCACCACTATGTAATTTGAGAATACACAATACCATTATCCCCAAAAGAAACCCTGCATCACTTACTTTTCCACGCTCCCCTTGCCCCTGGCAACCACATCTACTTATTGTCTCAATGGATTTGCCTATTCTTTATAATGAAATTATACAACATGTGGTGTTTTGTGTCTGGCTTCTTTCACTTAAAATGAGTTTCAGGTTTGATCCATGTTAGCATCAACTACATTCCTTTTTATTACTGAAAAATGTTCCATTGTATGGATATGCCACATTTTGTTTATCCATTCATCAGTTGATGGATATTTGAGTTGTTTCCACTTTTGAGCTATTATGAATAATGCTGCCATGAGCATTTGTGTACAAGTTTTGTACAGATACACATTTTCATTTCTATTGGATACTTAGTGGAATTGCTGGGTCATGTGGCAACTCTATCTTTAACTTTTTGAGGAACCACAAAATTGTTTTCCAAAGCAGCTGCACTATTTTACATTCCCACCAGCAGTGTATGAGTATTCCAATTTCTCCACATCCCTCATGTGTCTTTTTTATTATAGTAGCCATTCTAATGGGTATGAAGAAGTATCTCATTGTGCTTTTGATTCCCATTTTCCTAGTGATTAATGATGTTGGACATTTTTTTTCATTTGCTTATTTATTGGCTATTTATATGTCTTCTTTGGAGACATGTTTATTCAAATTTTTTGTCTTTCTCCCATTCTGTGGCGTGTCTTCACTTTTTTAACAGTGACCTTTGAAACACAACAGTTTTTAATTCTGATCAAGTCCAGATTATCTATGGTTTTTCTTTTTTTCTGCCATTGTACTTTTGGTGTCATATTCAAGAAACCACTGGTTAATCCAAGGTCACCAAGATTTACTCCTAAATTTTATTCTAATAGTTTTATAGTTTTAGCTCTTACACATAGGTCTATAAGCCATTTTGAGTTCACTTTTTTCCAGTTTAATAATACATTCATTTACTTTATTGTTGTTCAAGTATAGTTGTCTCCACTCCCCCTGCACCCCAGCCATCCCCACCTCCCACCACCCTCAATCTTATCCCCCTTTGACTTTGTCCATGTGTCCTTCATACATGTTCCTGACATCCCTCCACTCTTTCCCCCCATTATCCCCTCCCACATCCCCTCTGGCTACTGTCAGCTTGTTCTTAATTTCAAGAGTTCACTTTTGTATATGGTGTGAGGTAAAGGTCCAACTTCATTCTTTCATATATGGATAGCCATTGTCCCAGTATACTTTGTTGAAAAGACAATTCTTTCCACATGGAATTGTCTCGACACCTTTATCAAAAATGAATTGACCATATATATGTAGGGAGTTATTTTTGGACTCTCAATCTATTCCATTTATCTGTATGTTTATTCTTATGCCATTACCACACTCTCTTGATTACCACAGATTTGTGGTAAGTTTTCAAGTTGGGAAACATGAGTCCTCCAATTCTGTTCTTCAAGATTTTGCAATAATCCTGAAAAAGGCTATTAATGGGTCTCTTGTATTTCCATATGAATTTTAGGATCAGCTTGTCAATTTCTACCCCCCCCCCCAAAAAAAAGAAAAGCCAGCAGGGATTTGATAAGGATGGCATTAAATCTGTAGATCAGTTTGGGGAGCATTGTCATTTAATAAGAAATTTTCCAGTTCATGAACATATAAAATAAAAAGCAATCTGAGCCACTGTTTTCTGATACTTTGAGACAAAAACACTCAAATTTCCTTACACTCTATCAAATACTTAGCACACTAGAAACACTAGATTTTGGAAGACCCCTCCCAAAAAGAATATGCTAAATGATACTGATTATAAAACCACAAAGTGTCTTTCATATTGCAAAGCAACACACTATGCTTTTTAGCTATTTTCCAAAACAACTGAGCTGAGCACTCTAAAACCTAAGACCTAAAGACTTAGGCATAACTAGAGCTGAAGGAAACAGCCAGGCCCCACTGGCCTTGGCTTATTCTGCTTTAGTAAAGGGAAAAGGACTGAATGACTATGATTCATTGCTTTACCACAAGTGCCTCAAACATAGCAAAATTAAAAGTGGTCGGAAATTATCTTCCATCTTCCTTTATATAAATTGGTCACAAACCATTCCTGAGATAAATAGATCTGTGCATCAGTACCAGAGTAGGGATGCAGAAATTTTCTATAAAATGGACTTCTTTGTAACAATCTGGTTGGAAGAGGATAAGTAATAATAGTAAGTCTTGATGTTGTATTTCTATAGCAAACACTTCATTTAAATTTGTCTATCTAGAGTAGCTAGGAGTGGTTGTGGTGAAGACCCTGGGGATATTAAAGGCCCTCCAGCTCTTCTTTGGGTTGCTGCTACCTTTACAAGATTAGAACAAAGGCAAAGAATAGGTTAACTTTATACTACAATGTATAAACTAAACAATTAACATTATGTAAACAGGCAAAAAGCCAACCAAAGGCACTCTCTAAAGCCTGTGATCAGCTCTGACCTCCATCACACAGCAAAAGTCCCACTTTCAAACATAATTAAATGTCTACAGTGATCTTTACATACATAACTCTAATCACATCTAACTCCTACTCTTTCGGGTAGAAATTATCACCTGCAATTTACAGAAGAGGAAACTGAGATTTATAGAGCTTAAGTAACTTGCCAGAGAGCACACAGCTCACAAGTAGCAAAGCTGTGATTTAAATCCAAGCATCTTCAATTCCTTATCTGGTGCTTTTACTACTAGTCCAATGGCTTTTCAAATATCCCAGATCTCCTATCCACACTCATACCAAGACCACCAAGGAACACAACACACAGCAGGGCAGTCAAGTCCTACTCCAACTCTGTTCTGAGTGGAACTGGTTTTCCAGACCAATTAAAACAACATGGGGTGGAGAGGAAACAGGCAGAGGTGGAGGTAGGGAGAAAAGGAGAGAAGGGAGCGGGGAGAGAGAGAGAGGGAAAAGAGAAGGGGGAGAGGATGAAAGGGAAAGAGAACAAGAGAAATATGAGTAAAAACAAAGATAGACATCACTAAAGAAGTGTGTGAGGGAGTTCACCTTGCAGCTGAGAATGAACCTGAATAAAAGCAGTCAGCCTTGGCCAACTTTAAGATAAGATGACTTTGGTTAAAACTACAAACAAACTTTTTTCTTGATGATTTCCATTTCTCCCCTACAAACAGAAGTTAAAATATCACTTAATCACTGTGTAATCATTCTCCACAAGTTCCCTGTGATTTAACTCCTTATATTCTGACAGCCTCCAGCATGCTCCTAGAAAATCCTGGAAGGGAACTAAAGAGACCATCGAGAGATGGCTAAAGCTGACAAGAAAGCAGAAGGGCACTTTCAATAAGCATACTACTCCAAAACTACTTATCAAGCCGGAAGTTTTATATTAAGCTCACAGGCCAACTGTTCCTCAGCTTCCCAATCTGACACCTAACTCATGCCATGGCCGTGGCTCATGAAGGGATTCTGTGAGTGAGACGCCAGACCAGAAATTTCACTCCTGAGGGTCAGGGCTTTCAGGCTTCTGGAATGTGCCTGGTAAAGACATGGGGGTGTCTGGGCAGCTGAAAGCCTCCACAAGGGAATTCAGTAAGGACAACTGCTTTCCCTCAACCCGAGGTTATGAATTTAAAAATAAATCTCAGTGACCCTCATGCCTTAGGAATCATTTGGGAAAGAATGCTGTTGAATCCAGCAACTATTTGCCCCAGTGGGGTAAACCAAAAAGAGGGAAAAGAGAGAAATGTTCTTAACCACCCCTCTCAAGGAGTCTGATAGGATAAAAAGATGAGGGAAATCCCAAGTCAGCTTCCTTAAGAGCAAAGGCTTATAAACTACTGTGTATTTGTATGTTACTTGTATTTTCAGGTTTCAGGAAGGATGTTAACACATGTGCAGCATCTGTGAGGTACTAAGATTATGTTCAGCACACTAAGTATTTTTAAAAGGGAAAACTACAGTGCAACTGTACAGCAGTGGCTGGCAGGCCCCTGTGCATGCCTGTCTTACTGTGGACAAGGGCACAACCATGAGGCCTCAGCTCCCCTCCTGAAATTTGTAAATGGAAGGCAGTAGGGAGTTAACAGCTTCCTGGACAGCCTAGATACTGCGGAAATCCCCTTCCAGTGATCCCATTTCTCAACTTGATTAAAATAACTACCACCCAGATTTTTGGAAAGTGCCATTTTCCTTATTCAATTGGGAGCTTTATCACCATGGCAGTGCTGCTTTTCTTTTGAACTAAATAGCTACAGGATTTCAGCATTCTTCTCACCCAAATAATTCTTAAGACTTGAAGGTCACTGGGAACAGCCTAAGGGCACTTCAGAAGGCTGTGGCTCTCCCATTCACTGCAGCCACTGGTAGAAAGAGCAAAGTAAACAGTGGGTAGAGTAGAACTGAAATGTTTCCACAAAGTCACCTCAGAGAGCTGGTTCTCTGAAAGGTTTTCTTACCAATGCCAATTAGAAACTGGGTATGGTCTTCCTCTACCCACACAAACACTTCTACCAACACCACTGCCCTCCTCTCCATTAGCAATAAAAATATATGAATGATGCATGCAATGACTCCTCAACCCCACCTCTGATGTTCCTTTCTTGTACAGCAAAATGATGGCAGCCAGGGCCTGATGTAGATATCTGTACATTAGCCATCAATCTGGAAAACTCTTATTTATATAAGAAACTCTGGAAGTCCAACACCTGAGGCTCTACAAGCAAATCATGGTGGTTACTGAAGTTTTTGTTTTATTGGAGGATTTTAGTTGTTCATTTTTCTGGGTTTTGCTTTATGGTTTCTCTAGGGCAAAGAAGAAACATATATGACTAATAATAACCCATTTTTCTTCCTTAGGATTGAGAAAGCAAGGACTACAGCTTTGACCTTTGTTACAATGTGATGTTTTAAACCAACAAAAGCTAAAAGAGATAGACAGGCTGGGGGCTGGGTAGCTAGTCCCAGAACAACTGCATGCCCCTCCCAGCCAGAAGCTCCTACCGCCTCAATGTCTGAAAACACTTACTGCATCAACTTCTCCCAGGCCAGAAGTGTGTGATTTAAATGCAGCAAGGGCTATTTTTTTGCAAATCATTTTTCTTATTATTTATTTTTTTCTGATAGCCCCCACTGCTCAAAAGAAATAGTTATGAAGGAGAGAAGAGACAGATAGACAGAGAAAGTGAGAAGGAAATTACCTGGTTTAATGCTTACTAGTAGCTCCTAGAAGGAAGAACACTGGGAAGAAAAGAGAGGAAAGGGTCTAAAGAACCTCATGTTTTTCCCAGCTACCCTTTTCAGTGAGTCAGTAAAACGGAGCCCTTGAGACCCTGTAGAAAACCCCACCTTGCCCTATTTTATGACCAAACTTTATTCAGTGCCTTGTATTTTGGAATTTTTCCAAGATTCCAGTGAACAGCAACTCCATCTCCTCCAGGTCTGTGACCAAATCAGGACAAGAAAAATTACAGCCTCAGTGAGCTAGTATCTCCCCAACTACATACTACCTTCTTTTCTCAAGTTAAACCAGGGGGACTGTAAGATCCTTGAAAGCAGGAATCCAGTTTATACTCCCAACACCTAGACCTGTGCCTTGCAAAGAGAGGAATTCATCAAATGTTTGTTGCCCTTAACTACCCTTCTGTGTTCAGCTGATGACCTACACAAGCTACCACCTGCCCTAGAACTATAGTCTACCCATCTCCCTTGTCTCAGACCTCCAGATCAGTGACAGTGAATCCCAGTCCGGCAAGTCATAACACAGCCCTAAGTTTCTAAACTACCCCAAGATATGCCACATAATTCTTAAATACATCTCTGAAACAGAACTAGAACTAATTTTAACCCTCTTGAAGTTCATATTGTCTAGCACTTTTGTTCAGGAAAGGAAATGAAATCAAATTAAACAAAAGCAAACAAGTCACAATTCCTCCAAAGCAGGGGTGGGGTGGGGGTGACAGTCAAAAGGTCTTACAAAGGACTGTCCCTATTCAAGGCTTCAAAGGCAAGCAATGTGATTCAGAGCAAAGACATTCAACTTCCAAGTCAGGAACCTGGGTCATGGTTTCAGCTTGTCAGTAACCAGCTGTGTGGCTTGGGAAATAGTCTGTCCTTGGACCACTCTGGATGGGCTCTGTTTCTCATCTATCTCTTTATGATACTATGAATTTGAGGTTCATCCAAGAACCAACTAAACATCTAGGGCTAAACCAGTGATGCTTAGTAGATACAATAAAAATTCATTTGTGAGTGGCCTAGCATAAGCAGAAATTTTCTACAGAAAAAATGACCTAAAAGGGGAAGACAATGAAAGAAATGGTCTTCTATACCAGGGATAAGAATCAAAGGTTAATAGAGGACCTGAGAGGAGAAAACGAAAGCTATTACTACAGAACTTAAGTGAAGACTATTAGAGGTCTTCCCCTCCTACTCTCTCCCAACCACTCTTTCAAGAATCCTGAATACTGAAAATAATGAAGATATGCAACAGGCAAACACACAAATAAGCATTCTGGACAAGAGAAGAATTGCTTGGAGCTATAAAACAGGTTTAGAAGAAGAAAATGTTATTTACAAAATGGAAGAATAAGAAAAACAGAAACAAAAAAGAAAAATACAGGAAAATCTCGACACAGATGAATTGAACCATACAAACTTGACCAGAGGAAGAGAAATAATTTAAACATGTGGACAGGTTTACTCACAACTCCACCAAAGTAAGTTATGTACCAGGATGAACATGAGATAAGAAGACTTGAATCTGGTATTTCAGCAAGTCTCAGTTCCCATGTGCCTCTCACACTGCGAGCACCTTGAATTCTGAATATGATTCTAATGTTTGAGAATGTCCTCTAATTATAGGCCAACTATACACAAAACCATGTTTATATACCTTGATTGATGGGTTACTTAAGATATCTTTTAAGGATAATTTTGATTATTTGGGATTCACATCATGTAGTACTGACTTTAGAATCTAACTTCCTGCAAGAAGATGAGACTTCACCTTGCAGGGCAGGGCGGGGGGTGGTAGTTCAGACATTGAAATCCTTCCCCAAAACTAAAGACAATATAAAAGAGAGCAAATTTCTGTGTCACTTCCTTAGCCACCCTCAGCAATTTGGGAAAAGAGGTGGCAGTTTATAAAAGTGCCCAAAAGCATGGGGCAAGTCATTCAACAGGTCTCTTATGCCCAGGGAAATGCAGTGGCCAGGCACTTGCTCAGAGCCTCCCGGACCTGGTACTAAAGTCATTAGGACCAGCCTAGCACTTAAGGATGCTTCCTTTCCTTAGTCAGATGCCTCCTGTGTCTGTCTCACTACTATAACTTAGGGGCCCCTCCCTCCTCTATAGCTTGGTTCAGGCTCTCCTGAGGCCCAAGAAATCTCAGTGCCCTCAGACAAAGACAGAAAAAGTGGTTGACTTCTTGTAGTCATGACATACTCTCACCCCACAAATAGGAACTGCTTTGTCAAAGAATAGTAAATTCTCCTAATGAAATACATTCTCTTGCTGACATTCAACTAAGGAGGCACTGAGCCTCTAAGATGTGTCCACACAGAGAATAAACCTGTCCCTTTGCTTCTGATAAACAGTCATGACTGATAGGAATGTTTGCCTCCTTTTTATGCTAAAAAGACAAAGGCTTGACTCAGCCCTAGAAAGCCACATTTTAAATTTGTAATTAAGAAAATAAAGCTACACTCAACATTTGCCATAGATAGTAGTAGTAATATTTACTGAAATAGTAGTTGGTATTTACTGAGTACTTACTCTGTTCCAGGCACTGTTTAAGTACTTTCTACTCATTATTAACTCATTCAATTCTCATTACAACTGTATAAAAATGGTACTTTTATAATCCTCATTTTCTAGCTGAGAAACTCTGGCCTAGAGAGAAAGGTTAAGTAACTTGTCTGAAATCATACTAAGTGGTAGAATAGGGTTCATGGTCAGATCAACCCTACAGATCCTTTGGGAATTACTGTTTTGGATGGATGTCATAAAACATGGGAAGAAAAGAAGGCTAGCAAAAGCAGTCAACAAAAGTTGGACAGATTTTTGTTGTTGTTATTTTTTTAATCTCTGCATAAATGGTTGGCAAAGCATGACTGTCTATCCTCATTCTGTTTTGCTATCTTTTCTTCCCCCAAGCCCCTCAAACACAGCACCTTTAGAGGCTCTGAAGTCTTCCCACAGCAGCTTAAGGAAAAGGAAAAAAATGAGAAGAAGGCATTTAATCAAAAGCCCTTTTCTTCTGGCAAACAAAAGCCCTTGGTATTTCTACAGACAGAGTAGTTATTCTTAACCCTAACTGAAGATTTTTTTGGCAGAGAAATATGAAAATGTTAGGCTTGTGGGAATGCCTTCTGCTTTAGGCTTTTGTGTCCTACTCAGTAACACCAACCCACTGAAACACAAACACAGCAGCCCCTCAGGAACCCTAGGCCAACTCAGTTAACTCCAGGGTCTAGGAAGAGAGAGAGAGAGATCAGAGTCCCTATTCCTGATGGTCTAACTCCTTTCTCCCCTATCCCCTCCCTGAGTGCTCAAGAGTTTTTAAAGTACACTAGGAAAAACAAACCTGAAGATGAAGACACATAACAGATCAAACCCTGACAGTGAAAGAAAAGCAGCAAGTGGTAGGTGGAAGAGGGCAGAGATCAGGCCTGACTGGGGGGAGGTGAGGAAGGCAAGGGGGTGTTCCTCACTAGACTCTGTGCTTCTCACCCCAAATCAACAATTCAGTTTCAGCACCGTGCTAATAAAACTGGAAGATCTGGCAATTGTTTCAGGGGCTTTCTCCACTCAGCACTGGGTTTCAGAGGCTTAGTGTGGCACTGAATGGCTGTTAAGTGGTAGACATTTTCCCAACAGGGTAGAGGGAAATCAGACCATTTTATATAATAGGTCAGGAAGGGCAAAGGGCAGGGGCGGGGTGGGTGGGTGGACAGCCTCTCAGAAGACAAGTAGGGGCCAGCAGCACTAATCCCAGATATATCTGATACCCCATCCTTGGTATGAACACAGTAGCATTAGTACTACTACCCAGTCAACAGCAGCCTCCCCTTGCTGCCCTGCTCAGGATATTATGAACAAAACCACTATGAGAACACAGACCCAATGACACGTCTCCTAGCAGCCAGGTCTCTGTCACAGTGGGGGAACAAGAGCAGCCAGGTATGAGGAGTCTCAGCCAGGCTTTC
The DNA here is from genome assembly GCF_004126475.2 of Phyllostomus discolor. Taxonomy (NCBI): domain Eukaryota; kingdom Metazoa; phylum Chordata; class Mammalia; order Chiroptera; family Phyllostomidae; genus Phyllostomus; species Phyllostomus discolor. The sequence continues at coordinate 26,132,294 of NC_040907.2, read as the reverse complement.
AAATCCCTTGGTGTAAACAGCCCAAACTAATGTATGATTATTATCTATAATGGTACCAAGCTTTGAGATATTAAACCATGAGGTAATAAAGCCTCAGGTGGCTCAGGATTCTGAATCATCTCTGATTACCCTGAAAGTGGGTCCTATTTGCTCTCAAGTGGTATCAAAGGCCGTCAATGGAGTAAAAGACACTGTTCAGCCAGGTTCCAGTGCTGGCAAGTTTCAAATGTCTGGCATATAGTAGGCTCTCACATATTTGCTGAATGAATAAATGAATAAAACATTTAATCTTCAACTGCTATAATCAGTTCCATCCTATACCCAAGGGGGTATAGAGGGAGTGTCAGAGAAGATTTCTAGAGGATAGAAAGAAAAATTTTTATTTTCCCTGCCATTCCCTGGTGATCAAGCCCTTCTGTTGCAAAATATAATGCTCCCTTCTATATAAAATTCATTACTCAACTGTTCTCCCACAGAGTTGGATAACAGGCCACACTATCCTAATGGTTCTTCTGCAGCTGGTGTACAATATACAGAATCCTCTGAAAGGTGGCAGAGCACATTAGGGAAATGTCCACTGTAGCAGTTTTTTGTAACAGCAACAACTTGAAAATAACCCAAATATTCAACAGCAAGAGAATGGCTAAGTGAAGCCATTGTCGACATAACAACTTAAGTTGTAATGACTATAAGGAAACACTTTAAAAAATCTTATAATGCCACATGAAAAATGCATGCAAACATATTTTTATATGCTAAGTGAAAGAAACCACACACAAAAGGCCACATGTTATATTATTTAAATTACATGAAATTCCACAATAGGCTAAGTTAAAAAGCAGATTAGTGGTTGCCAGGGGCTGGGGGAGGAGACGGAGAATGACTGCTTAATGAGTATGGGATTTCCATTTGGGGTTACAAAAAAATTCTGAAACTGGATCATCATGATGATTGTACAACAAATTAATTGTATACTTTAAAATGTTACAATGGTAAATTTTATGTATATTTTACCACAATAAAAAAAATGGATTGGAAAAATAACATATATAGACCAGGTCACAATTATATAAAAGTAAACCTGAACCAGAAGGAACACAGACCAGTCCCAACATCTGTCAAATTAAAATGAGACTTCATTGACTTTGAACAATAAATAAAAATCAGGAAAGGAAACTAAAAATGCCAGAAGAATACAGCCACAATCACAAGCCTGCAAGTAAGTGCTTACAAGTGGGGGACAAGTTACACAGCTCACTGGGGGCCAGAACAGCAGGTGTGTGTGCTCTGGACCCAGCGAGAGAGGTCTTAGGCTCTCCTCAGCCCAGCCTTCTCTAATCTCCCTTAAAACACTCCCCAGAGTAGAGAAACCATCTGTTTCAACAAAGCCTAGAGCCCCTACAAGCATATTAACTCCTTCACTGCTGATCTCCTACAGATGGGCTTCCCCCAATATTAAGTGCTTTTTATTTTTAAAATGCCTGTAAATGTTAGAATATAAGCTCTATAATGGAAGAAACTTGTCCTGTTCACTAGAATATCCCTAATACCTGGAATAAATTGATATCAGTGGATACTCAATACATCATTTGTTGAGTGAATCCATTAAATATCTTTCCCCTACAATAATTGTTTAACTTAATGCCTTTTTTTCTCTAGTCTCCCTCTTCTTGTCATTTATCCTCACTTAGAGTCTGACCTAGTTTCCTCAAATTCAGCCAACCAATCACTATTTTTCTGCTTAAGTACAATATAACTAGTCTCCTCACTGTGGGTTTTTTTGCTGGATCCCAGTACCTAGCACAGTACACATGGTAAATGCTCATACATATCTGTCAAATGAAAGAATGATTCACTTTGGTCACCACACCATGTAAGTGCTCAGTAATGAGCAATTAAACTGGCTAGGTGTGAGCTAGGTACCATGAGAGTTACAGAAATGTAACGTTCGCAAAACAGTTCCCACATAAGCTTACAATTTTAATATGGAGACAAAACTAGGATGTGGGAAAGTGACACATAAAGGTGGACAATGATAATCAAAGAAGTTTCCATGGAGAAGAAAGGCCTGAAGTGAGGGTGAAGAAATGGACAGATTCCAGTTAAGTACAAAGAACAAGGGCATTCCAGGTAAGCTGCCCAAGAAAAGGCCAGAGGGCAGACTGAATGGAGCACTTCAAAGCACCAAGAGGAGATGAATCTGTCTGGAGCTAAAGCTGTATTCTAGGAAATTATGTGGGATAAGCCTGGATAATGGGGGGGAAGCGTTACAGCATAAAAGCTCCTGCTTACTGTTGGTAATAGAAAACACTAAGAAGCAGCTGGCGGTGTTAACTAGAAGAGAGAGACGACACAGCAAACAAAGTATGAGGCAGTTGCAGTAATTAATGCGTGAGGCAACAAGTGACTGGCCTAGAGTCATGGCGAAGGGGGTGAGGAGGAAAGGGCAAATTTAAGAGAAACAAAAGAACTCGGTGACAGAAAATGGGGTTGATGAAGAGAGAAGAGTCAAAGATGTCTCCAGGGTTTCTGATTTCAGAGACTGGAAGAATGTGAGCACAACTGTTAAAACAGGGAATAAGGAAGGAAAGCCAAGTCCAAACTGGGTCTTGAAAATATTGAGTCTGTGGTGATATCCAAGTAAAGCTGTTCTGTAGGCAGTTGATAAAAGAGACCAGAAATTGAGAATTTTTTTTTTTACCTATAATGGAATATTATTCAGCCTTTAAAAAGAAAGAAATTCTGTTACAATGTACAATATGATGAACTTGGAGGACATTATGCTCAGTGGAATAAGCCAATAACAGAAGGACAAATACTGCATGATTCCACGTATATGAGGCATTTAAAGCAATTAAACCCACAGAAGCAGAAAGTACAACAGAACAGTGGTTGCCCGGGGTTGGAGAGAAGGGGAAATGCAAAGCTGTTGTTCAACCAGTAGAGAGTTTCAGTCATGAAAAATGAAAACGTTCTCGAGATCTGCTGACAATATACATGCATATAGTTGATAATACTGTACTATACATGTAAAAACTAATTTAATTGGCAGGGTAGATTTTACGTTTTGTGTTTTTTTTACCACAATTTTAAAAACACCTTAAAAACTGAGAGATTTTAAGTAGTGTGAGACAGATGTGGGAATTTGCAGTTTAAAAGAAAAGCTGAAGCCAGAAGAAGCGGCTAGAGAAAGAACAGGTCGGGAGCAGCGCAACAGTAGTGTCAGCTGTGCTTGCGCCGTGAGTTTATGTGCCAGCACCATGTCAGGAGCTTTACCTTATTATTATCCCCATTTTATACATGAGAACACTGAAGCTCAGAGAAAGTGAGTAACTTGCCCCAAGTAATGCAGACACTGGGATTTCAACCCAAGCCGGCCTGGATTCAAAGCCTGTGTTATTCCCACCTCACCATACTGCCTCACCCCTCAGCACACTATCAGAGTTAGAGTCAGGAGAAGGAAAAGACCCAGCAGAGGCAGACAAACAACAATCAGATAGGTCAAGGAAAACCAAAAAAGTCCCTCATTAAAGCTAAAGGAAGAGAAGTTACTTTTAATCCTCACCCAAGGATACGTTTTTATTGATTTTAGAGAGAGTGGGAGCAAGAGGGAGAGAGAAAGAGAAAGAGAGAAAGATCAACTGGTTACTTCCCGATCTAACCGGCACCCTAGGTGTGTGCCCCAACCAGGAATCAAACCCAAAACCTTTTGGTGTACGGGCAACGCTCCAACCAACTAACTAACTGAACCACCTGGCCATGGCAAGGAACAGAATGTTGTAAATAGGGATGTTACCACAATGTCAAAATGTCAACATTCCAACACAAATGAAGTCAACACTCCAAATCTACCTGTGAAGAGTCACGTAAAGATAGAGCCTTAGGCCAGGTACTACAGCCCAGAGAATTTCAAAGAAGCAGAAGCCCTAGTCAGAACTAAGTGGGCTTCTTCTCTCCTTCTTATCAATGACACCTGGGACTGCCTGTCACCGGCTACTCCACAGGCCTCTCACTGAAGTAAATCATCTGACCAGTTCCAGGAAATACCAACCCAAACACAAAGCATTGCATGACACAAGGTCAGGTTTAACTTGAGCTTTGGGGAAACTGGATCTTCACTCTAGCTATAGTTCAAAATGAACTCTGTTTCTAAACCAAACTTCTTTTAGAATGATTCCATGTGCCTGCTCTCTTTACTTCTTCTCACATCCTAGACAAACCAAAATCAGGTACACATTTATTGATTTTACCACAGTCCCACTTCCCTATAAGTGATCTTTCATACTGCTGCCTGAGTTATACTTCTCCCCGACCAAAAAAACAAACAAACACGACTGTTTATGTCACTCCTCTGTCTTAAAAACATCAAGTGCCCTCACATGCCTACGTTATTTCTTAGCCGTCTATAACAAAGACTCCACTTTCCATTCCAGCCCTCTCTCTCACTACCCAGTCCTACTTTGGCATGTTTCTCGTTCTTCTCCTCACAGGATACAGAGGACGTTCTATTCCTTTGCACACCTGCTATCTCCCCAGAATACCTGTTCTCCCTTCTTAACTGGTAACTCCTACTAACTTCAAGGTTCAGCTCCCATACCAATTCACTGTGCAGTCTTCGCATATCGCCCACCATGCTGCCTCTGGAAATCTCTCCACCTCTGTTCTCACAGCAGCTTGTTCATATTTCCATAATGGCACCTGTTATAAATATTGGGTTGGCCAAAAGGTCTTTTTTTCCCCCCCGTAAGATGGCTCTAGTAGCATTAGCTGCTTTACTTCATTAGAACGATTTTGTTAGACTGTATTGGACAGCTATCATATTAATGTGCATTTTTAAAAACACTTATCGAAATTGCTGAATTTGTGTATTTTCCATCTTAATATTGAAGATGGAAGAAAAATACGCAACATTTTTGGCATATCCTGCTTTATTATTTCAAGAAAGGGAAAAACACAACTGAAATGCAAAAAAAGATTGTATTGTATATGGAGAAGGTGCCATGACTGATAGAATGTGTCAAAAGTGGTTTGCAAAGTTTCATACCGGAGATTTCTCACTGGAAGATGCTCCACAGTCAGGTAGACCAGTTGCAGTTGATAGCAATCAAATCCAGATATTAATTGAGAACAATCAACTTGATACCACACAGGAAGCGCAACAGAATCAAAATAGCCAAGTCAATCAAGTTACTGGTGAAAATGAAAACTGTGTCTTTTATTTTACAGAAAAAACTAAATGGACTTTTTGGCCAACCCAATATAAATTATATATTGTTTTGAGGATAGAACTGTCAATAATCTTTGCATTCCCTATGTCTTGTACAGGATCTGGCATACAGAAGGTTCTCAATGAAAGAAGGGAAGGAGAAGGATCTGGGAACTTCCAGTGAAAGATACAAGAAGCATGGAACATTAAGTAGTTAGTTGATAACAAACTGTAAAAAGTCATCTTCCAAATCAAAGGATTTCAAGATACATTAAACCAGAAAGTCTAAGAGGTTCCTGCCACTCCACAATGAGCAAAATACACTGTTTAGCAAGTGCTATTCATTCAGAGGAACCATCTCCACAATTGTTGCAATGTGTAGCATATACAATTAGGATTACTAGCCTAGGGTTTCTCCAGAAGAGTAGCCAAAAGAAACTTCAGCAGAATATGTAGACAAGAGCCTTAACCTCTCAACAGTAATGCCTATGGGCTTATTCTTAAGAAAGGATAGTATAACACCTCCAGCTAACAACGACGACAACAAAAAAAACCCACAGAACTACTTCACACACTTGAGAGTCTGGAGTGCTAACCATTACACCATGGACTCCCATATTCCCCACACATTTCAAACCAGCATCAACAGGCGCCAACCTCATATGAACTTGTGCTGATGTCCCTCTCTTGACCAGTAACATGCAATAAAACTAATAAATACACAATTAAGAAGAGGATCAACTTTAACAGTAAAAAACTGTCAAGCATCCAAACTGCCAAGGATTTACAGAGGGTCTATAGGTGTGCCTAGTGATTTTAAAGGTGTTGACAGGTCTCACCCAGAAACATGTAGACTGCATGCAGTGGACAGAATCACTCCATTGTGGTAGGTTTGCCTTAAGGGCTCTGGGAATAGGAGGAGTAGACAGTTCTCACTGTGAAAGATGCAATTCTGTCAGTGACTCAAGCCACTTTCCACTATCCTGGCTGCTGTAGAAATATTCCTATTGAACTCCCATCCCCTGCACACAAAGTGCCATACATGTACCGCCTTCCTCCCAGGCCTCAGCTAATCTCCAAACACCCACAGTCTATCGTCAGCTAGAAAATCCCACATTGTCTGCAACAGGATGTCAACTCCCAGTCAGAAACAAGACTGCACTCTCATCAAGTCTATAATTTGACCCTAAGGCGACCGTCAATCCCAAGTACAGAAGCTGATTTGCACCAGGACTGCATATGTTGACTCAAACACCAGCCACATCTCCACTTCCTCCAGAAGCAGACACCTACCTATACGCAAGAGTGATGACACAGTAGAGTTTGTCAACCTATTTATCAGGTTAAGCTGGTCCAATTTACTAGCTAGGGCTAACCCAGCGTAAACAGCAGGAAAAGAGAATCTCAACTTCAGACCAATCTGAGGTTCCAATGCAGGATTTCTAAACAGCATTGATTAGTCATTCTTATACAGCAGTTTCTGATCAACATGATAGAGCTTTCCTGATATAAGAGGAAAGGGTACTAGGCTGGAAGGATCACTGAAGCCATTTAAATGCTTGGAGCTGCTGGGACAAAAGCTTCAGAGTAAAACAGAGCACTGCTGTGATGATGACATGTGGGAGCTGCTGATTAAGTGAAGAGACACTTGGCACCTCTCCCACGATGAAATTAACTGGACAATAAAACATATGATCCAGCTGTCCACTAAGCCTGAAGACAGGGCTGTCCCTAGAGGGCAAGGGCCCAAGTGCTACCAGAAAGATATTCAGAATGTTACAGGTACTCTCAATAAATTTTAAAAGTGAAGTAAAGTTAAAAGCCAACATCCAAAGATTTGAATCTATGTATTAAGACCTGTAATTCTATTTCTAGAAATCTATCCTTAAAAGATAATCAGACATGAGCAGAAATTTTTATTTACAAGATCATTCATTATATTATAGTAGTGAAAACTTAGAAATGTACATGTCCTCCCAGTTGGGGAATGTCAAATAAATGATACTTCCATTTGAGGAAATTCCATACAGCTGTTAAGAAAGTATGTTGGAGACAAATAGTTAAAGGCATAAAAATGATCACAAAATACAGAACATAATAGAGAATTACATTATAATAACAACTATATAAAGATACAATTTATACATATGGAGAGAAAAAACTAGATGGAGCTCTGGCCAGGTGACTCAGTTGGTTGGAATATTGTCTCCATACCCCAAGGTTACAGGTTCGATCCCTGGTCAGGGCACATCCAGGAGTCAATCAGTGACTGTATGAATGAGTGGAACAAAAAAATCAAAGTTGATCTCTCTCTCTCTCTCTTCCCTCTTTTCTGTGTGCCCCCCCCCTTAGTGTATCTATTTAATGGAAGAGGGGAAAATGTTACTACCCCTTGGGTTCTTTATTAGGCACACTGAAGAAGGAAAAGAAGGCTCCCCCCTCAAAAAAAAAGGCTACTCTCTGAAGGGTACATATTGGGGTGTCAGGGCTTGCCCTGCTTGGCCAGACATAGCAATAGAGAACAGGTTTCTTGGCTGGAGGACAAAGTGGATGTGCAAAGTAAGGTTGTAAGATAATGAGAAAGATGATCTGACAAACAACATGAACTAATGGAATGAAAATTTTGTGTGTGCCTTCTCATTAGCCACCTTTTTCACTTATTCAACAACATTCCAATTATATCTGGAACCCTTCATTTGAAACTGCCTACAGACTAGTAATATCATCATTCCAATATTCTCAAGAGCATTACATTTCCATTCTTTGAGACTGGATTTAATGTTTCAAAACAGCCGGTTATGGATCATATCATTTTCTGACCAAAAATTAGGTACAATGATAAAATGACTGTTGAGTTTCTTATGGGAGTCACACTCTGGCACTAAAGAGAAAAACTACAATAAAGGGGTTTTATAAATGTATAGACTAGTCACCATTCTCCGAGTATTTTTTAACCTCCTGTGGTGCAACTGAAAGACATTTGAATACATGAGTTTAGTTCAATTTAATTCTTCAAATGTTTTTCTTATGCTTAATATCTGCCAGGCAGCATGCTAGGTCTGAAAAATAAAAAATAAGTGAGACACAGCTCCCACCTTAAACAACTGTGTAGCTAACAACTCCTGGACTCTTACTCTCTGCCAGATGTTACATTTGCTATCTCATTTAATTCTCACAACATCTAGTGAGATACATTCTATCACCCCTAATTTACATATGAGAAAAGTGACACAGAAAACTTGGCCCAAGAAATAAAGACTAGTAGGAAATCAAATGTTTAATTAAATAACTATAACATAATGTGATATGCTCTAAAATTAGTATGTTTAGCCCTGTCTGGTGTGGCTCAGTGGATTGAGCACTGGCCTGTGAACCAGGGGATCGCTGGTTCGATTCCCAGTTGAGGCACATGCCTGGCTTGTGGACCAGGTCCCAAGTAGGGGCTGTGTGAGAGGCAACACACATTGATGTTTCTCTCTCTCAAAAAAAATAAATAAATAAAAATAAATTATTATGTTTAAAGTGCTATGGCAAGGCAGATGAGTAAAAAAGAATAATTCTACCTAGGAATGCAACAAAACAAAATAACTATGGGAGGGCAAGTGAGATTGAGCCAGGCAGGGTGTCCAACCCACAGCCTGCAGACCATATGTGGCCCAGGAGGGCTATGAAGGCTGCCCGACACAAAATCATAAATTTACTTAAAACCTTTTTTTGCTCATCAATTTTCATTAGTATTTGTGTATTTAATGTGTAGCCCAAAACAACTCTTCTTCCAGTGTGGCCCAGAGATGCCAAAAGGTTGGACACCTCTGTGACTAAAGGATGAAGAAGAAGAAATTTGATTATTCTAGGCAGAGCACATGTGCGAAGGAAGAGAAGCATGAAAGTATATGGGTATGTTGGGGTGTATTTATTTTTTAAAAAACAAGCCATTATTTCACAGATCTATCATAAGTTTTTCTTATCAAAGGCTAGAAAACCACTTTCTCATCACTCTCCCTCATCTACCTTTCTACCTCCCTAATTAATCCACCACAACTATCAGTCACAGCAGAGGCCTGGGCTCTGCCAAATAACAGACTTGGGCGAATAGTTCAACCTGTTATACCCACGGAGAGGCCCATCTAAGCAGAAACCACTCAATGGTTATGGCTTTTGGCAGGCTTGAGAAATAAAAGTTAAAGCCTTCCAGAAGCAGCAGCAGCAATAGGATATATTGCACTGCAATTCTGGCATCAAAGCACCAAAAAAGTCACAAGAAACTGGGGACTTAGAACTTCAAAGACTTCTAAAATGTCTCCCTTCTTCCACTGGGCTCCCTTCAACAATTACTCACTAGATAGAGGAATGGCTACAAGCTGAACAATGTCAAGAAAAGCAGAGTCAGTAACTAAATGAAGAGGGAGCCAATTACCCTCTTCCCATCAGCCTCTCTGGAACACACAAAGATACAGGTGAGATGAAGGGAAGCAGCTGTTCACCATAAACAAGGGACATAGTAGGTGAAATTAACAGGAGAGTCTGACAAAGACATGGTTTGTATGTAATTGTCTGCCTCGCAGCCCAGGGCAGAACACTTGTCTAAGACCAATAGCAACATGCCAGAAATGATTTCAAGGACTAAACCAAACAACTACATGCCCTGTTTCCAAGAACTTTCCCACCTGGAAAAGATTTAGTTTCTGAGAAAGAAGAAAGTTAATCAGGTGCTTTCTTTGGGTGAAACATGACAAACTGCCACATAGTATATGTATATGTTTTATGCCATAAAGACTATTATACAGTATATATAGCGAATGAAGGATTAAAAAACAGGACACAGTTCAAGAAGACTAGCGTGGAGAGAAAAGATCTATTGCCCTCAGTGCAAAGCATCATACTGCTCTTCTCCTTCAGACAGGAAGGTGTCCCAGTGTGTTCAATACAAACACTTGGTCAGCCATAGGTATTTTCCCCTAATTGATATGGTCCCCAGCATCAGACAGCAGCACAAAACAGCCTTTTGGCTGCTATACTCCTAGGAACTATCATATCCTTAGCAGGACAGATGAACCGTTCTTAGGCCAGCCAAGCCTTGGGTATACCACTGTAAACTATCTATACACAGGTGGCAAACACAAGGCCCGTGGCCCTCCACCTTGTTTTATCTGGCCTGGCACCTTGTTTCTACCTGATGGCAGCACCGAGCTCTTAACTGTTAATGAGTAGTTACTTTTATATAGTTCTAAAATTACATTTGGCCCTTTGAAGGCAGCCTCGAGGCTGATGTAGCCCCCAGTGAAAATAAGTTTGACACCCCTGATGGTATGGGAGTACTGTAAGAGCTACAGGGATTAAAGCAAGTAAAGTGCTTAGAACAATGCCTTGTCCATAACTAACATTTGCTGGGTGTTTATCAGTATTACTAATATCACTAAAGCTGGTGTCTTCCAGTCTCACCATCATAACTGTCCTATGGTGAGATCAAGTAAGAACTGGATCAAACAGGTAGATAAGTGACTAGGGCTACTACTACTCCCCAGTCAGAAGGTGACCTGATCCAGTTCATCCTGGACCAAAGCAGGCACAGGTCTCGCTGTGATTCAAACAAGTTTCTGAGAGGAACAAGGAAAGAAGAGGTAGAACTAACGTTTGGTGAATTGTGACCACATATCATCACTACACTAAGTGTAAATATCCTCTTGTTTAAAGCGTATAGCAATTAAGCACTTCTGAGTTCAGCTTAGAAGTATAAGACCAAAATAACATGGCAGAGAGCCCTAGTGTCTGAGGTGGGAAGAGTGGAGTGAAAACTGCTCCTGCTGTGGCCTTTTCTCTTCTATGATTTCAACCCCATATGGAACACTCCTCATGATACTACATCTAGGCTGTTACTCATTCCTAGTATAGACAGGGCAAGAAGGAGGTGGGGGAGTCCTTATAGGTGGGCTGAGAAAACTAATGATTGCCAAGCTGGTTTAAATACCCTCTTCCAAAACCAGAAATAAACCTTTGTGGGGTGCAATTTTAAACCTCTAGACCCGAGAGGATCAAATCAAGAGCTATTCTGTTCCATTAGCCCCACCAAGAACGCCAGGAGAGTTAAAGGAAACTGTGAACCAAACAACTCCTACTTAGGGAATAAAAAAGGATTCCTGCCTTCATGGATGTTTTATGGGAGGAATATGAAGAGGGCCCTGCCACCAGTCGTACCTGCTCTTTGTTCCTGAAGCACACACAGCAGAGGAGAACATAATTATGAATGGTGTGGTCCCCTGAGAACCTCAGAAATCTACATAGGTCACTGCAAAACCTGATCCACGTAGGCTGTGGCCATCCTAGTGTGGCTAACTGCTCACCTAAACCATGACACAAAGGGGAACCAAAGGAAAAGTCATATTCCCCAATCCTATGGATAAGTAAATCTCCTACAGTTTCTATTCACCACTTGTCCATCTTCAAAAAGCTCTGGCCTTCTATCAGAAATGATGCTAGGGGTGGTAGGGAGTAAAACTATACTAAGGAGCTCAGTATCCAAGCAGAGGCCTGGGATTTCTACTCTGAGATTTTTCTTCTACTGAGGGAGTATGCAGGTTAATTAAGTTTGATAATCCTTCCATGTGGATTTTTTAAAGATTTTATTTATTTATTTACTTATTTTAGAGAGAGGGGAAAGTAGGGAGAAAGAAAGGAAAAGAAACATTGATCACTGCCTCTTGTACACTCCCAAGTGGGGACCTAGCCTGCAACCTAGGCACATGCCCTGACCAGGAATCAAACCAGTGACCTTTTGGTTTGCAGGGCAATACTCAACCCACTGAACCACACCACCAGTCAGGACTCTCCATGTGTTTTTTAAACTTAGAAGGTAAAGGGCTCCTACGGTTGGTTGGGCATTGTACCCAGGAATATAGAAGAATCCCTATAAGACACAAAATAGAGCAAGAAAAGGGGCCCTTGTATGGATAAGGATACATTCTTGCACCAATCTTTATCCCCCAACAAGACCCCAAAGCTGGAAGAATCACTGAGAAGCACCACTGGTTTCTGTCCCCCATCTCCCAGGTCTTCCCCATGAGTCTAGAAAAAGAAGTCAAGACTCTCTGCCCCCTCAAAACTTCCTTTGACAGGGAAGCAGTCAATGTCGCTCACTCTTGCTAAGACCCATGTGATGTATGATGAGCTTACAGAGCCCTGAACTTAAAGGGGGTTGGCTCTAGCTGTCAGAGTTCTAGAAGAAGAAAGAAAAAAACGAAAGGAGAGGGAAGGGATTGCAATGTGCTGAGGTGAGGAAGGGGGAGGCGGTGTCAGGAGGAAGGAAGAAGAAGAAGGAAAGGAGTTTTCTATGGGATGGGCAAGAACAAAAAGGAAAGTTAGGGATCGCCAGAACAATACTTTACAGTTGCATGTCCCTTTGTAGTATACAAGCTCTTCAAGAATATAACCTCTTAGAAATAGTTCTCTAACAGACCATGAAAGAAAGAAAAATATCTACAGACCCTGGTAGGGTGGGAGTCCAGACCTCCTGCCATTCCTCTCAATCCAGGAGAAGCCCACTTCACCCTCTTCTTCTCCCTACCTCCTCATACTCTCTCCACACCCCATGATTGCTCTGGGTCTAGAATTCTGACTGCTAATCAAAGAGGGATGGTTTGAGTACCTTCCTAAGTAGATGAAAATAAAACTACCTATTAATTAGAGAAGGGGAAATAAAAAATTTTATTTTCCTCTTTAATAGCCAAGAGTCCTGCATTGTCACATCTGAAAGCATTTTTCTCATTTAAGGTTAGTGAAGAGTTTTCCAAACATGCAAAGCAAAGACTATTTATTCCCTTTAAATATCATTTTAATTAAAAAGTTTCCTCCTTTAACTTCACTCATTTACCTTTTACAATGGCATCTCCAGCCTATCAATCTGCATTACTCCTCCCCCCACAACCACTCGTGACTCCCTGCTCTCTCCAGATGGGACTGTGACTCATTGTAGACACAGGCAAGTAGAAAACCTGACCCAAGAAACCCAGCTACACCTAAGTGAGACTGCAGAGCCAAATGACAAGAGCCCTCCACCCCCATTGCCCAGGAAGTGCCCTGAGCTCTCCTGAGCTCAAAACAGCAGAAGACATATCTTCACTGTCCCTTCAACAAGAGAACAGACTGTTGCTGAAGCAGATGAGAGGATTCCCTCCTACCTGCACACCCACAAACACACACACACACACACACACACAAATATGGCCAGCTCAGAATAAAAGGGCTTTCTAAGCCCCTAAGGGATTGATGGAAAGTAAAGACCCCATACAACACACACCACAGTTAAGTGTTCACACAATCAACAAGGACAAAAAGTAGGGAGCCAGATGGCTCGTAATACCTCTAAGGTTGTTGAGTCCCTCCAGGAACTTCTGGTACTTGTAAGCATTCATGGCCTGGCCCAGCTGTGTTGGTTCAGTGGCTGGAAGCAGGCACCGTGACAGCTGAGAAGTGAGAGTGTGCAAACCAACTGATCTCTCCTACCGCGTCTCCTAGCCCCCAAGAACTGGACTTTGACCACATTTACAAGTGACGTCACCAGAGAAGCTCATTACAATACAGCCCTTTGCACACCCTCATTTGCTACAGTGAGCGGAAATACCTCCCCAGTAGAGGCCAGCCCCTCGCTTGCGCAAATGAGACTAGAGACCACAACAGCCCCCGAGGATCATCTGCCACCTCATCTGTCACCTTCTATCTAGACCCCAGCCCAGGTTCCACTGGGATTACTGCTCCTCTGGTTTAAACACTAGGGAGAAAGACAAATGCTTTTCAGGAGAGCAGTTGGGGGCTCATTTAACATCTGAGAATGAAACCTTTAAACGGCTGCACTCAACACAAGAATGTCACCACAACAGGCGCTCTTAAGCAAATATCACATGGCAATGGGACAGGTTTTATAAAATAAACAACCAAGTCTGCACTCTCCTTACAGCAGTCATGTTTACAGACAGGAATACAGCCACACACAGATGAAGACACTGCACGTTCGCACAGTCCAAGGCAGAGAGAGGAGAGAAGCAGAAAACTGTTAAAACCCACTCCCTAAGTGCTAAAAGCACATTTCAGGGAGGCAGGAGCCTCTCCATAGATAACTAAGGGGAAAAATACAGCCCACATGCACCCACCTGCTCCCCATGGCAGGGTACTATTTCACACAGCTGATTTGTTTCTGCTGTGCTTTAATGGTTGCAGTAGCTGCTTCAAGTTTCATTCTACTCCACGGTGACACACATTTCCTTTAAAGACTGGCAAAATACATTTGAGTTTATAATTTTTTAGGCATTTCTAAGAATATACTACTTAGTTTAACCATAGTCTAAATCCAAATGCTTGACTCAAAGAATGCATTTTATTTTGCAAATAAAACTTACTATAGTTTATGTATATAATTTTGTTATTGAAACTACCAGTGTGCAAGTACAAGTTACAGGAGATGACATAAATCTTACGGAAAATTACAGAACTTTATTTAATTCATAGCAATTATTTTCTATTTTTAGCTTAGTTTGTTATAGCGCAACCTAAGGTCTCTGGCACCAGAATGTAAATATATGCATATATGTAATAATGTAATATTCATCATAAAGGTCATAGTTTAATATTAAAAATGTACTTAGGGAAGTGGAAAAAATTCATTCTACTCTATTAGTCTCAGAAAGATGCCATCCTCGCCCTAGCTAGTGGCTCAGTTGATTGGAGTGTTGTCCTGTACACCAAAAGGTTGCTGGTTCAGGTTGCTTTTGCTTGCTTGGTCAGGGCACATACCTAGGCTGTGGGTTCGATCCCCAGTCAGGGAACATATGGGACGCAACCAATTGGTGTCTCTCTCTCACATCTCCCCGCCCCCCATCTTTATCTCCCTCTTTCCCTCCTTCCTTCCCTCTCTCTGTCCCTCCCTTGCTCTCTCTTTAAAATCAATACACATATTTCAGGTATTTTTCTTTTAAAAGTGTAATTTTTTAAAATGACACCTCCCAAGAGTTACAGGCTTTTAGGATAAGCTACACAGATTATATCCAGAGAAAAAAACTCTGGAATTTCTATAGCATTTTTGGTGTAGTGGTTTACCTGCATTATTATATTCACCTTTAAGAATGTTTTTATGGCCCTAGCTAGGTGTAGCTCAGTGAATTGAGCATGGGCCTTGCGAACCAAAGGGTTGCCAGTTCAATTCCCAGTCAGGGCACATGCCTGGGTTGTGGGCCAGATGCCCAGTGGGGGGGATGCATAAAACGCAACCACACATTGATGTTTCTCTCCCTCTCTTTTTCCTTCCCTTCCCCTCTCTCTAAAAATAGTATTTTTTAAAAAAAGTGTTTTATGAAAATAATTGTAAATTTTTCTTTACAGGTGGAAAAACAGAGGTTAAGCAACCTGTCCAAAAGTCACACATCAAGCCAATGAGAAAACATGGAAAGAACCTATGTTTCCCCAAACCTGCACTTGGTACTCTGGCTCATGTTACCTTGGCATCCTAGAAAACCATGAACACCAACCGAGTCAGACTCCACTGATTAACCCCTCTTAAGAGAGTTATCCCTCCCTCAGGTCTGAAGTTTTTCAGAGTAACCTGCCATGTAGGCTGCTGTTCAGTGCCTTGGGGTAGAACTCAGGGTGCAAAATATAACATTCCACACAACTCCCAATTATTCAAGTTAGATGCAGGTGGAGAAACTGTGTAAGTAGCACTGTGAAAACAAAAAAAAAGGACTGTGCTTTTAAAAAGATCAGGCATAACATTAGCAACTGCTATGAAAACAGAGAGGGGAAAAATTAAAATGCTATTAGCCAATCAACAGCACCAACAAGGTAGCCAGTCACTGTGTGAAGATCTGAGTATTAGGAGTCACAGGGGATACATAATACATAATTGTATTTTCTCAAAGAACATTTAATGGACAAGATTAAAAGGTCAAAAGGGAGTTTGTAATGCTTACAGAGCCTAAGTGAGACAGTTTAGTAGTTAAACAGTTAGTAGTGGAATACAGTTTAAAAAAATTTACTCATTCCACCCTGGCTGGCATAGCTCAGTGGATTGAGAGTGGGCTGCAAACCAAAGCATCGCAGGTTCAATTCCCAGTCAGGGCACATGCCTGGGTTGCAGGCCATGGCCCCCAGCAACCGCACATTGATGTTTCTCTCTTTCTCTCTCTCTCTTTCTCCCTCCCTTCCCTCTCTAAAAATAAATAAATTAAATCTTAAAAAAAAAAAAATAGGAAAAGTATTTAAAAAAAAGAAAGCTAACATCTTAAAAAAAAATGTATACATCCCCCTGGTTAGGTAGCTCAGTTGGTTAGAGTGTCATCCCAATATGCCAAGGTTGTGGGTTCAATCCCAGGACAGGGCACATGGAAGAACCAACCAATGAATGCATACATGGGTGAAGCAACAGATTAATGTTTCTCTCTCCCCCATTCCCCTCCCTCCCTCCTTGCCTCCTTCCTTTCTCTAAAATAAATTTTAAAAAATTTTAAATATATACATTCTATATTACTGTGAGAAGCACAGTATTTCTGAGGTCACCAAGTTCAAGAGACCAGGTACCTAGCATGAAATAAGGCTGCAGATGATAAAGGCAAATATTAAATAGCAGTTCAGATCATATGTGTGTGTTTCCTGGCATTATTTCACTATTTCTCCAGAAAGTATGAATAACGGTAGAGTGGAAAGAACTTTAGTTGTAGAGCTGATACCTGGAGCCCAGAATCTATCTCAAGATCCAACTTGGCCACTAACTAACTCTGTGAGCAGGAGCCCAAAATCCCTATAAACTGCTAGTTCTTAACTTTTTTAGGTCACAAACTCCAGTGAGAAGCTGATGAAAAGTAAGTATACTCTCCCTATAAAAAGGCCATACCAGTAAGTTGATAAGGAAAACCAGACATCACCAGCGGCTTTCTTTTCTTCAGGCAGCTGCAAGGATGATAGACATTCAGGTGGAGCACACCTACCAAAAGCAGCCCACCACCTTTCAAAATAAGAAGAGGGTCCTGCTTGGAGACACTGGCAAAGAGAAGCTACCTTGACACTACAAGAACATCAGTCTGGGTTTCAAGACACCCAAGGAGGCCAATGAGGGCACCTACATTGATAAGAAATGCCCCTTTACCCATCACGTCTCCATTCGAGGGTGCATCTGCGTGGTGACCAAGAGGAAGACGCAGAGGACCACTGTCATCTGCCGAGACTACTTCATCTGAAAATAAAACTTCTTTGAGTAGCACCACAGGAATATGTCACTGCATCTGTCCCCTTGCTTCAGAGATGTCCATATCAGTGACACTGTCACAATGGATGAGTACTAGCCCCTGAGCAAGACTGTGTGCTTCAACGTGCTCAAGGTCACCAAGGCTGCTGGCACCAAGAAGCAATTCCAGAAATTCTGAGATTAGATACCTGCCCACTCTCCCAAGCAAAATAAAGGTATTTTTCTCAGTAAAAAGAAAAAAAGCACATGTTCACCAATCTACAAACTTTTGTTTACAAGTGAAGAGGGGGTCAATAAACCACAGATAAAGAACCTCTGAATTAATCTCTAAGACTCCTTTTGTGTCCTGTTCTGAAAGCAATTAACATAGTGAAATCCAAATATAAGTACTGAAAAGAACAAGGTGTAAAGGAATGATTAATTGGCCAGAAAAGACCTGGGTTCTCCTGCTTTAATGCCACTGTAAAATTCTATCAGAGACTTCTACCACCCCAGGGAGGAAAATCGGCCCAGACAGAAGGAATCTAATAGCAGGAACAACTGACATTTAAAACAGCCACTTGAACTAAGTGCATTTAAAAGACAACACATGTTAGCTTGTCATTTCCTTTGTGTTTCACCATATCTGATAAAAATTAAACAAAAACAAGGATGTTTGGAATTATGAAGTGAGTGATGGTTCCAACTTGAGGCTCTTGAGAAGGGGGGGGGGGGGGGCGTGCAGTGGCCTGGACTCCAGTTGTATTCTTGCAGACAATGGACCCCTCCCCAGAATCAGAGCATTCCAAAGCACCATAGTATAATACGTGTATATGCTTTTGTGGGGGGGAGGGCTGTTCATCTTTTATCCTCCAATAGAACAGGTCCCAGTGAATGGTGAACAGTGAATGTAACCTCCGGTGGTAAGAGAGATTCTGCCCTAAATTCCAGACAGAAACAGTCAAATGTGAAAGGCTTAGGACCTGGCAGTCTAATAGGCACTCTCTAGCCAGCTGCTGACAAAGGGGGAAAAAAGCTCTGCTGTCTCCAACAGCCTTTACTGAGGCAGAGACACCTAAGAGCTGAGTGGAACTTGACTGAATGCAGGCAGATCAGGAATCCAGACTACAGTGTATGAAGTGTGGTCCTTAGGGCTGTGATGCTATAATGACAAAGACATTTAAAAAGCAATCCCTGCCCTGCCCTGCCCTGCCCTGCCCTGGTGTGGGCTCAGGAATCCCAGGTGAAGAAAAGGCCTGAGTCAGGTTCAGGATATTACTCTTAAAGCAGGAGGGCAAGTCTGCCAGCAGAAAGTTAATAACTGAGGAGAAAGTTCTAAACTCATAATACAGAGTAAGTCCTATCCTGGAGTTCCCACAGTTCCCCAAACCATCTAGAAATCAATACCTTCTATAATTCCTTTGAAACAATCTTTCTCCTAAAAACAAAGGTTGTCCACAGCCCCTCATATCAGGGCTCAGTGAAACGAAATCTGGACAATTTAAGGACCTCTCCCAATCATTAATTCCACATACATGCGTTGCATTCTAACCATGCACAAGGCACTGACCTAGGTGCTGCGAACACAGAATGCAATCTAATCAGAGAGCAGGATGAAAAAGGAATGAATCTGTCTCCTCAGATTCAGAGAAAGGTCATGAGTGGTGAGGGCACAGCTGACAACCAACTGCTCATTCTCTAGACCAGCCCTGAAGACAGGAGGCTTAGAGACATGAAAGGTAACTCTCCTCATACAAATACATCCACTTTCTTTGAGGCAGAACTGACACCCTACAGCCAGTTGTCACTGTTACCCCAAAGCAGCTGATGACCCAGGAAGACAGCAAAAATGTCTCCAGTGACTTAAGAAGCCAGCAACAAAAGCAGGTGCCAGGTTCGTGGCCCTATTCAGGGAACAACAAAGATCACTTTCTGCATTGTTTCCTCCTGGCAGCAGTGTCTGATGGAGAGAGGAGTTGAATTACACCTTGTCCCTCTGGTCCGCTAGAGAGAAAATGAGTTTGCCATCTGAAGAAAGGGTTGTCCCCAGGGCCAAAACTCTCTCAGCAGGGCTGAGGAACAGAAGACAAAAGAAGTCAGACCTCATATGCTTAGGAGGAGGACTGAAATGGCAAGACCAAGAAAGAGAGGCTTTAACAGAAACTAAGTGTGGGTTTGACAAGTGTCCAAGGAGTTTTGCCCACTCTGTGCTCGCCTCAGGCCTGGGGAGATACTTTGTGTGGATCAGACCTACACCAAAGGCCCTGACAACAAGCCTAAAAAGAGCTCATGCTTTAGGTCACTGACCCTCCTCCAATCAGCTCTCTCCTTGATCCTTTTCTTTTTGGCTGTGTAGTCCATGGAGAAACGAGTGAATTCTATGAATCCTCTCCTCCCTACAACGGTTATGTAATACTACAAGACCAAACAAGGTAAAAAGGACTGAGCAATTGGGAGAGAAGGCAAAAATTCCTGTTCTTAGGGTGAATCTACTCTAGCCCTACCTGAAACTAAGGTTCTCCTCTAAGTTTATAAAATCACAGGATAATGTAAATGCCTCACTGCTGGGCATGCTGAGCACCTAAATAAAAGATCAGAGGCAAGAGTCACCTACCACTGGACCAAGGTTACAGACCTTTTAGAGAGAGGTAGGAGAGAAGGAAATTTATTTCAACAAAAGAATACTGAAAAGGGTATAGGTATCACGTGTAATAGAAATCAACAGCTTCCCCCACTCCACCAAAACATTTTCTTTCACTAACTCCATCCAGGCCCAGGCAAAGGACACAGCTGCACCTCCAAGTCAGTTAAAAGAAGGTGCTTGCTAAGGATAGCCACATTTAGTCATTCTGACAAACTGGGGGTGGGGGTGGTGTTTGCTGGTTCAATTCACCTGGACTATATATACTCCATCAAAAAATAAAACAAGTGTCCAAAATGTCAGGCCTCCAACTTCTGGTGGCATTCCTTTGTTGCTCTGAGAAGAGGAAGGAGGCAAAATAAATATTTTGGAGAACTCAGATTCTAGACACTAAAAATAGCATAATGGAATTTTCTTGTGAAGCTGTTTTTGCCAACAATGAGGTTACTTTTTAAAAAAAAAAGTTCAAGACAGACTGCATAGTGGGGACACCAAGATGGCAGGGTATGGGTTCTAAGAAACTTACTACTCTTGAGTCAAAGGTAAAATTCTGTAGACGGACATCACATTGTTAAAGTAGAACCTCAATGAGGGTGTCAACACTGTTTAATGAGTAATAGGGTACCTATATATCTGCTATGGTATTATCTATATGCTTAAAATATCCATGATAAAAATTTAAAGCAATAGATGAAACTATCCATCAAATCTAGAAGTATGGATACCCTTTCATCCAGCAATTCCACACCTAGAATTTTCCCTAAAGATATACACATGCAAAGTGGCAAGTGTACAACAAAATTTTTTATTACAGCATTCTGTAATGACAAAAGACTGGCAACACCGTAACTGCCCATCAACAGGCTAATTAAATGGCAGTATATTCATATAACAGAATAATAGGCATGAAGGAAAGAAAGAGGTATTTATGGACTGATATGGATGAATCTCTAAGATTTAAAAAAAAGATCAGAACAGGGAGTATGTTAGCTCTCATTTATACACACACACACACACACACACACAATTATTTTTTAAAGATTTTATTTATTTATTTTTAGACAGAGGGGAAGGGAAGGAGAAAGACAGGGCAACAGACATCAACATGTGGTTGCCATTTGCACGCCCTGAACCAGGGACCAGGCCCACAGCCCAGGCATGAGCCCCGACTGCGAATCAAACCAGCAACCCTTTGCTTCAGAGTCCAGCACCCAATCCACTGAGCCACACCAGCCAAGGCTCATTTATATGTTTAAAAAGAGGAGGAAGAAAATACAGAATTTAGGTTCCATAAAGATAGGAATTTTTAAATCTATTTTGTTCACTGTTTATTCCCAGAGTCTCATATATTATCTGCCACATACTAGGTACTCAATAAATATTTGCTGAATTAATTTTTTAATTCAGAAGATATATGAATGAATAAATGCACATATCATCTATGGAAATAAGCACAAGAAACTGATAATATCAATTGTCTTCAGGGAACGGTAAAGGATGGATGGAGTAAAAACACAGATTTTTCACTGTATATCTTTTTGTACCTTTTGAATACCCAATTATGTGAGTTTGTTACCTAGTCAAAAAAATAAATGAAAGCTTAAAAGCCGAAAACTTGAGGTTCTGAATCCTGATCCTAGCACTGCCACTGACCACATGCCCTTCTCACAAATCATTCATGCATTCAACAAGCCTACCCTATATGCCTGCCCTGTGCCAAATCTGTAGAACACTGATAGGAGCGCAGCATCTCTTTCTCAAGCAGCTTATAATCTAGTGTGGGAAACAAGCAAGTGACCCAGCACACAATATATAGTGCAGCTGATGCTGACAAAGGTGAGCAGAAACAAGGAAGGATGGCTTCCAGAAGGGGATGAGGCTGGAAGTGGGACTTCAGAGCTAGAGAAAATTGGATTGATGGGAAAAGCAGTGTTGTAGACAGAGGAAACAACATAGAAACTATTTTTAAGAAACTTAAAATAGTTCGATATGGATAGAGTATAGGGTACTCTCAATTCTGGAAGAATGATGGCAGGACATAAAAGTTTTGCATGCCATGCTAAAGAAAACATTTCAACCTAAAGATAATGGAAAGCTACTGAAAGGTTTAAGCTTGGAAGTGACTATTCTTTATGATCAAATTTTAATTTTAGAAAGAGTATTCTAGCAGTAGTCAAAAGGAGGGAAGCAAGACGAAGACAGGAGGACCAGTTAGGACACTGTTATGGTTATATGCTGAGAAACAGTAGATCTGAACTAAGAAAGTTGTATTTGGGATGGGAATAAAAGGAAGGGACAATTGAAGTAGAATTATACAATATTTAATCACTGTTATCTGAGTAAGGGTGGGGGTGGTGGGAACCAGAGAAGGAAGAGTCTCAGGGCACTTGTGTGACTGGGTAGAACTTGGTGCCTTAAATAAAGTAAGGAACAGGAGAGAGAAAAGCAGGTTTCCTGGGGTGCAGAAGAAGGGTTCAGTTTAGAACATGCTGAATAAAAGATACAACATCCAAAAGAAGTCCTCCACTGCTCATAGATAAATGTCTGGAGCTCAAGAGAGAGATCTGGCCCAGGAATTGAAGCCATAAGTATAAATATGGTCACTCAAGAAAATTATGTAGAGGCCAAAAACAAAATCCTTAAATCCTCTATTTAAGGAAGCTAAACCTGTAAACGAAGAAAGAAAATCAGAGAAGGGTAAGGTCACAAAAAGTCAGTAAAGGAGACACTTTCAAGGAGGATAGAGTTTCATAGTAGTGGCAAGTACCACAGAAAGGTCAAACAAGATTAAAAAAATTAACACTGCATTTGGCAATTTTGAGTTGATTAGTGACCTTGACAACAGCAATTTCAGGAGAGTAAAGGGACTTGGAAGCTAAAAGGCAGGTATATACCACTCTTAAGAATCTTCAGGGAGCCCTGGCTGGTATAGCTCAGTAGATTGAGTGCTGGCCTGCAGACCAAGGGTCACCTGTTCAATTCCCAGTCAGGGCACACGCCTGGGTTGCAGACCAGGCCCCCAGTAGGGGGCATGTGAAAGGCAACCACACACTGATGTTTCTCTCCCTCTCTCTTCATAAATAAATAAATAAATAGATAAATACATCTTAAACACCCACAACCACATCAAAATTACAACTAAACTACAAAACAACCATCATTCAGATCTGGCTGAATGGAAGTTCAACAATTAGAGAATTAAAGAAGCCACACTGAGACTGTCAGGAGGAGCAGAGACACAGAATGGGCCAGTCTGACACCCATGTGTGATGGATAAAAATTGGGAGGCATATCTTGGCTGAAGAGGTACCCCCTGAGGAGCAAGGGATCCCAGCTCTACACCAGGCTCTCCATCCCAGGTTCCAGTGCCAGGAAGAGAGACATCCCCATAACTTCTGACTGTAAAACCTGAAGGAATTGAGACTGAGAGAGACAAGGCTGCTTGAGCCCCAGCCAGTGTGTTTTAAAGGGCCCCACACAAGGACTTACTCGGACTCACTCCCTCCGAGATCCAGTGCTGGGGCAGCAGCTTGAAAAGCACCAGGGACTATGGGGAGGAATGAATTGCGTGGTACCAGAAAGCTGGGCGGTAGCTTTCTCCAGACAGAAGTGCAGTGCAATGCTGGCTGAGGCCACTGTTCCTTTGATGAGCCCTCCCTCCACAGAGTAGAACTCAGGTACCTTATCTGAGACTCCATCAACCTGGCTCACTAGGGTTTGCCTCTCCCTGGTTATTCCCTGAGGCCCTTACCCCACCCTACTTTCAGGTCCACCCAAGCTGTTTCCAGTGGCTTTTTCATACAATAGCCTCTCTTGGCTCATGCTTCAGATTTTCCTAAAATCTCTCAAATAAACACAATCTGGCCTCAGCGTGCCCTATACCCCTGGCTAAGTGGCTGCAGCTCCAGCACTAGTAGCAATCATCCTTGCTTCACAGCTTGGCCTCTCCTAGGCACCTTTAAGCCCAGCACAAGTAACAGCCATCTGCAGATCACTTGTAACTCATGCCAGGTGGCCCCCAGCAGAACACAGATGGTGGCTAACCTTGGCCTACACCTCCAAGGAGAACCCAAAGCGAGCACATGCAGTGGACAGCTTCAGACCACATCTAAGGATCACCACCCAACCACCTCCACAAGCGACACACTCAAGGGGCAGATTCAGTAGGCACCAGAGCCCTGATGAAGTAAGTCAGTGGTCAGTAGTCACAATAAATCCTTGCAGCTGACTGGTCTAGGGGTAAATCCCTCCCTTGACATGCCAACAGTAATCAAGGCTCAACAGACTACATGGGAGGTACATCTCATGTGCCCAGCTTGGGTAATCAGGGAGTTTGTGCCATTGGACCCTACAGAGCACCAACTACGTTAGGCCATTCTACCAAGCCTGGGAGATGCAGCAGCTATACCTGATACATAGAAACAAATGCAAAGAAGCTGGCAAAATGAAGAGACAAAGAAACATGTCCTAAATGAAAAAACAAAACAAAATTCCAGAAAAAAAAAATTAAACAAAGTGGAGACAAGCAATCTATTAGATGCACAGTTCAAAACACTGGTTATAAGGATGCTCAATGAACTTACTGAGAACCTCAACAGGATAAAAAAGGACCAATCAGAAATGAAAGATACACTAACTGAAATGAATAATTTACAGGGAATCAACAGTAGAGATGATGAAGCCAAGAATCAAATCAGTGATTTGGAATATAAGGAAGCAAAACACCCAATCAGAACAGCAAAAAGAAAAAATAATCCAAAAAAATGAGGACAGCGTAAGGAGCCTCTGGGACAACTTCAAGCACACTAACATTTGCATAATGGGGGTGATGGAAGGAGAAGAAAGAGAGCAAGAAAGTGAAAAACCTATTTGAAAAAAATAATGACAGAAAACTTCCCTAACTTGGTAAAGTAAATAGACATACAAGTCCAGGAAGCTCATAGAGACCCAAATAAGATGAACCCAAAGAGGCCCACACCAAGACACATCATAATTAAAATGCCAAAGGTTAAAGATGAAGAGAGAATCTTAAAAAGCAGCAAGAGAAAAAAGCAGTCAGTTCCTACAAGGGAGTTCCCATAAGACTCTCAGCTGATTTCTTAACAGAAACGTTGCAGGCCAGAAGGGATTGGCAAGAAATGTTCAAAATGATACAAAGCAAGGATCTTTAACCAAGATTACTCTACCCAGCAAAGTTATCATTTAGTACTGAAGAACAGATAAAGAGCTTCCAGGATAATAAAAAGCTAAAGGAATTCATTACCACCAAACCAGTATTACACAAAATGTTAAAGGTCTTCTTTAAGAAGAAGAAAAAAGATTAAAAATATGAAGAAAATGGCAATAAATACACATCTATCAACAAATGAATCTACAACAAACAAACAAAATAAATGAACAAGCAGAACAGAAGCATATTCATACAAAGAACATTTTGATGGTTGCCAAATGAGCAGGGTGTTGGGGGGAAGGGTGAAAAAGGTGAAAAACACAAATTGGTTGTTACAGAATAGTCAGGGGAGCCCTGACTGGTGTGGCTTAGTGGGTTGGGCCTTGTCCTGCAAACAGAAAGGTTGCCAGTTTGATTTTGAGTCAGGGTACATGCCTTGGTTGCAGGCCAGGTCCCTGGTTGGAGGCATGCAAACAATGGATGTTTCTCTCCCTTTTTCCCTCCCTTCCTCTTTTCCGAAAAATAAATAAGTAAAGTCTTTAAAAAATAAAAGGATAGCCATGAGGGTATAAAATACAGCATAAGGAATATAAGCAATGATATTTTAATAACTATGTACGGTGTCAGATGAGTGCAAGATTTATCGAGATGATCATTAAGTTATGCAATGCTAATCACTAAGGTGTACACCTGAAACTAATATAATAATGTATGTAAACTGTAATTGAGAAATACAAATAATTTAAAATGGAAAAATAAGATTCCTGGGTGAAACAAACCTTGGCTATGAAAGAGGATTATCATTTAACACCCCTTGTTTTCCACTTCCCCTCCCATAATACATCTGAGTATATTTTAAGAAAAATAAGTAGAAAAGTACACATAAAATAGTGTTAGCATTTTATCAGGTATTAGGTGTTGAATGATGATAATCCAGTGTGTTATTACTACTATGTTAAAGTTGGTTCCATTAACCTGCCATATATCAACCAAATATTTCGGACACTTATGGGCAAAATACCAAGCTGGCACTGTGGGAAATGAAATGGAATTTATGATATGGTCCTCAACATCCAGGAGCTTCCAAGCTCATAGAAAAAAAAATAATGAACACATACAAATAAGATATATTAAAGGTACAATATAATGATACAGAAAACAATGACCGTTAACATTTAGGAAACTAGGAACAACTTCCAGAGGGATGATTAGGAAAGTTTCCTAGAGGCCTTTAGGTGGGTAGTGAACAATGAGTAAGATTCTATTTGACAGACACAATAAGTAAAGGATCTCCAGGAAGGCGGTCTTATCCGGCTTGGATTGAGGAGGTAGTTGGCGAGGATGCTGGAAAGGATTATTATGGAGAGCTTTGAATACCAGGCTGAGAAGATTGAGCCCTGCCTCTCTTCTGCTGCTCTGGCAGTGCCCAACTGCCTGAGGGGCATTTCCACTTACTTGAGCAGGCCACCGATACTAGAACTCAATTTATTACAAGTGAATCCACATCTCCCCTCCCTAAATCAATGCTTCCTTTTAATTTCCCACTTTGAGTAATGGCACCATCCTTCAAACAAACCTACTTACCAAGTGTTATCAGTTCTTCCAAATACCTCTCACAATCAACTTCTTTATTCAAAGTCAGCTGTCCTTGTCCTAAGCCTCATTGCCCTCTCACCTAGATTGCTAAAACAGCCTTAAAAAAATGGATCCCCTCCTTCTCAATCCATTCATGTTGCATGTGCTGTCAGATCAACCTTCATAAAACACAGCCTTAATTAAATCATTCCAATGTTAAAAACCTCCCAACAGAAAACACAAAACCCACCATACAAAACAAATCTCAATAAGTGTAACAATTCAATCACACAACACAACTTTTGTAGAGAGTAGTTTAGCAAAATGTATCTAAAATTTTTTAAAGTTTCAATGAATTATTTCAATGCAGTAATTTCACTTTTAGAAATTTATATAAAAGAAATGATTAAGTGTGGCAAATACACATAGCATACAAAGGTCTATTCATCCCATTGTTTATAACACCAAAGCAAAATTATCTAAAAGTTGACAACAACAGTGGACTGGCCCAGGTGCAATGCACCCATATGAGGGGCCATTGACGGCAATATAAACTGTTATGTGAATACATATTTTTTGACATGGAAAGATTTTCACCATAGAGTAAGTGAAGAAAACAAGCTATAGTTTACTTCTGCAAAATATTGTACCATATTTACATGGTATACATTTACAGGAAAAAAGGTCTGAAATACGCAAAATTTTAATGTAATTACACAAAAATAATGGGACTGTAGGGACTGATAAACACTTGGTAGGCTTAATTTTATAGTTTTGGTGTATTTATAATTTTCATGCAATAAACATGGATATTTTGTGAAATAAGTAGAGGAGAGGTCTACCACAATAAATATCCAACAGCAGCATAGGTCTTTTAGGACTTTCTAAACATCCTTGCTCTGGAGATAGCAAAAAACTTTACATAGAACCCAACAATTCGACCAACCGTTACAGCACCAAAGAAACAAGGACGAAGGAGGTACACTGTGCCCTCACTGAACTCATGATCTAGAGCCAGAGAATTAAACAGATAATTGTAAAACAATATGACAAGTACTGTTACAAAGCGATCTATAAAGTACCATGAGAACTCAGATGAGGAGATAATTAAAGTTTTCCTGGTTGGCTAGGGAGAAAAAAAAGCTGGAACACCATATAAAGCTAATTAGTTTTGAACTGGAATAAAAAATTACAGTATGAACAAGAATCTGTGAGGCAGATAAGTAGAAAAAAACACCTAACGGCATAGAAAACAGCATAAACAAGGGATGAAACTGAGACTCGTGCCCATGCTAAGAAGTCTGAACTTTACCCTGTGAAGAAACAGAGGGCAGTGATCACTGGAATTTTTAAGAAGAGATACAAAATGATTGCTGGCAGTAAGCCAAAGATGATGGGAATCTAAAATAGGGCAGTGGGTCCAGCCAGGATGCATGGGAAAGGATGGCTACTGAGATGTCTATGAGCTAGAACGAACAGAACTTTATGTCCAATCAGTTGTGTAGAATGAAGACAAAAAACAAATAAAAATGAACTTCCTAGTTTGGGCAAACAGGTAGATAGTGATATTGGTATCTCAGACAGGTTACATAGGAAGAGAAGCAGGCCTGGACAGGAGAAAGAAGGGGAATGATGATAAGCTTGGTTTTAGATATGTTACCTTAGAATTTCTGTAGAATTCAAAGCGGAAAAGGCTAGTAGTCATCTGAAAATAAAAGTCTGAACCTCAAAGAAAAGTTCATAGAGATTTTGACTTTGTCTATGTATACATCACTGTCTCAGTGTACATCACTGTACACATAGACAAAGTTGATAAATAAAATCACCAGAGTAGGTAAACTGGTCCAGGGAGAACAGAAAGAATTGGAGCGGGGGTTGGGGAGAGAGGGGGGAGAAGATGTTCAAATAGTGTCAAATGCTATGACAAGGCCAAACACCATGAGAACTGAAAGAGATACTGAACTCTGCAAGTAGGCTGTCACAAGTGAGAGGGAATCCAGTTGGAATGCTGGGCACAAAAGCCAAACTACAGTGGGTCAAGATGACTAAAGGAATATAACAAAGGCTATTAAATAGGTTTAGTGGTGCCATGGCCAGGTGGCTCAGCTGGTTGGAACATCGTCCTGTACACCAAAAAGGTTGCAGGTTTGATGCCCAGTCAGGGCACATACCTAGGTTGTGGGGTCTATCCCCAGTCAGGACACATATGAGAGGCAACCCAGTAGATGTTTCTCTCTTGCATCGATGTCCGCCTGTCTCTCTGTCTCTCTCTCCCTCCTCCTTTTCCCTCTCAAATTAATAAATATATATCCTGGGTGAGGATTTAAAAAAAATAGTTTTGGTGGAAAAAAAGAAGTTAGTCTGAAGAACAAACAAAAAATTTTTTCACCTTAGGATAGAGAAAACCTGAACATATCTGTAAAGAGTCACTAGGTGGGGAGAGACTAAGAATGCAAACCATGTACATGCCCAGGGGCCTGCTCCTGAAATATAACGAATGAGGTGAGGACTAGAGAAGATTACAGATGAATTGAGAGATAGAGCTGTGGAAAGTAAAAGGCTAAATGACATGTTGAGAATTTACAAGATAAAGTGGAGTAGCAAGTTTGAGGAGAGTGATGAAAGTCTGGAATAGCTACTGTGAGGAAAAGGAATGGGAGTCAACCAGGAGAGAAAAGAAAGATTTCAGGGCAGGGTTGAAAGTCAAGCTGGAGCCAGAGCTCGTAAATATGTTGAGGAGTCAGTCAGCACAATGTTATGCAGTAGAACTCAGTAGCTCAGTGGAGAAAACGAACATGGGTCCAACTTCAGGGAAAAGAAAGGTGTGGCAGAAAGGGACAAGAATGCCAGTACAAGTATCGTCGTATACAATAGGTAGGAAAGGCAAGGACACTATACAGGGGATGACTGAGAAATGAGCAGAGACCAGGTTTCGTGGGCATAAAGGAACAGAAGTGGAAGAAAGGAGGTTGGGCCCAGATTTTGGTATTTCTAGGAGAGGAGGAATTTTAGGCCACCTCATAAACTCTTCCCCAAGAAACTTAGCTATCTATAAGACCAAAATTGATGCCATGCTAACTTCTAAGTCACACTCTGAAAAGTAAACTAGCTCTTCAAATGGGGCCAACATTCCCATGAGAAAGGGACAGAACTGAGTTCTCCCACGCTTTTTCATTCCAGAAATTTAAGATTTGATCTAGATCTCTGGGCACAATATCAGTCACTATTCCTTTTATTGACTAGGAGATTATCAGAGTTGTCATGTGTGCAGAGTTGCTGAAAACAACCCTTTAAGAAACTGCCTAATTGCTACTTTAGCAATTCCCCCTGGGTCCTGGAGCTAGCTGATGCAGGATGAGAGTCACTGTCCTTCTCAAGGACCTCCGTGCTGAAGTACAACAGTAAGGACAACAGTTCAGTGTAATAATCACATTCAATAGGAAAGCAGAAATGGGGGTCCACTAATAAGGTGAGTGACATCCAGGGGGTGGGAAAGTGTGTTCACTTTCTTTCACTGTAAAAACTGGATCTAACTCTTGTAATCCAAGGACAGGAAAACCTCTAGTTGCTACTCACTCGTTCCCTAGAGTTCTGGGCTCCCATCCAGGCTATATCATTCCAGCCTGCACAAAAAGAAGAGTTAGTTTCCCCTCAGAGGGGCTACAAATGCACTACAACATTGCCACCAAAAGGGACTGCTGGCTTATAGTGCTGATTCACTCTAAGAGCCCCAACTTCCTTCAAATCTCCTCCTATCACCCAAATGACAAAGGTACAAAGATTATAAACAATAATTTCTTATAGTAAAGAACGCTGATAGAAGGAATGAGATTTCAAGAATTGGTTGGTTATCTGGATAAGCATCTGGAATTTAGCCCCCACATCAGCCTGGTCAGTCATCCCATTTGGACTGAGATGGGCCCTACTGTGTAAGACCAAAAAAAGTAACTCAAAATATTTGTTTAATGCAGCTCTGGTTCACCTTCACTTGGGTCACCACCTTCTTTTGCTCACAAACACTTAATTGTCTCTTAAAAGTAGGTCAGTGCCTTGTGGAACAAGCTGGAGGAGAGAGGTAAGACCCAGCCTATATCAGTCCAACAGGAGAGGCCCAAGTCGTGTCTAGGAGACCAAGACCAGTCAATAATGCACCATGCCAAGAGCACTCAGTGTGCTCCAGGCAGCAACCTGGCTACTGTCATTCCTAGGTGGTGATTCAGCACACTGGGAGAGAAGACGCCTAGGATGTGGGTCTGAGGCTCATGTGAGTTCCAAGAAATACTTGTCCCACTGTGATGGCTGATGAGGTGTCCCTAATAATCCCTGAATGAAGGGAGCAAGAGGTGAACACTCAGAATGCTAAAATTCTTCCCCACTGTCCATATGGTCCCTTCTGTGGAATACCGAGCATTGCTCAACCATAAATGGAGCTGTCTGAACTTCTCCCCATTCCTTCTCCCAAATATTTTCTGCAGGACACCCAAAAATAAACACTGCTCCTTAACCATGGGCTAGAGGTACATTCTTAGCACTGTAAGCTCTCATCTGAGCATGCCAGATGAAGAAAGGGTTAAAATTTTTGAAGACGATACATACTGTTCCTGGGCCCAAATACTCCATCCATCCAAAACTCTAAGGTAAGAGAGATTCCCCCCTCAAACAGCCTCCAACCTCTAACTGGTTCACTAAATACAGGATATCTCTTCAAAGTCAAAAAGAAGAGGCCCCAGGAGATGAGGCGACACAGGGCTGACAGTTTGGGAAATAGCTACCAGAGGGCCAGCTGCCCAGCTGACTCTGGAATCTGAAAACTTCCAAACCTAACAACTGCCTTTCTCAGCAAGAATCAAAAGTATGTGAATCAGCTCTGGAGGACAAAGGCCGCAGAGCCCATTTCAGAAGCCAGTAGCAAACCACTTCTTAGCCATTGTTCCCCAGAAAGAACAAACTGCCGGGAACTTCACCTCCAGACCAGCTCCAGCTTTAAGAAGGGAATGGGAAAAGGAGTTAGTTATCTCTTTGACAAAGAGTACAGGCATCTCTTTCTCAATATCTCTTTCTTAATGTCTATCAATGTTATCTATCTCCCTCTCCCACCCTCCCTCCTATTCTCTGGGTGTAAAACCCTATTGACAACCCCAATCTTTCTAAATTCTGACTGTAACTTTGCATTATCTTCTCCCATGTACCTCTCCTTTTCCTGATGCCCCACTGCCTCTCCTGCCCCACAACATAAACACATTTCACATCTAAGGTACTGTAGAGTCAGAACCACATGAAACAATATCTGATTTCACACCAATTGTTATTTATCAGATTTAAATCTAGTCTTTGTAAGTACACTGTAAAATCTACAAAGGAAGGAACCATGTCCTATTGTTACAGGGTGCAGCCAAGAGGGGGGCCCCAAATAGGCATTTGAAATGGGGTCCAGAACTCAAGGTGTCCAGGAGATTTTGGGATGTCTCCATTCCCCACCCCAGGGTGTGGGTTGTGGGAAGGGACAAATGGAGCAGGGCCATTAAGAGCTGTTTAGCATAGCAACAGCCTTGCATCTAAGCTCTGGTGTGGTCATTTAACATATCTATAGCCTCTGGCTGGTTGCATAGATAGGTTAAGTAGCTGTGATCAGCTCTAAGACAGGGGAACAGAAGTAACTTCCCCACCCAGAAGTAACTTCCCCACCTAGATGTAACTGGGGGGGGGGGGGGGCAGGTCCCCTGCGTTACAGCGCCTGCGTGGGAGCTCAGAGAGGATTGGCTCCAGGACATGGGGCCACGCCTGCCCAGACTCATGATGGCAGCCCAGTAAAGCTGGAAGGATACGAGTTCTGGCATGTGAAGCCGGGTGTGGGAGGAGCTGGAAATGAGGCTGCAGAGGAAGAGAGAGGAGGAGAGCCGTGCACAGCCCTGAGAAGGAGAGCCATGTGCAGCCATTGGAGGAGAACCACGCGGCTTTAGGGAGAAAAACCATGTGCAGCCATTAGAGGAGAACCATGCTGCTTTAGGAAGGAGAACCATGTGCAGCCCTGGGGAAGGAGAAGCACGTGGACTTGACGGAATGGAGACTCCTGCAGCCCTGAGAAGAGAACCACGCGTCTTTAGCAGAGTGGAGACTCCCGCATCCCAGAGAGAGGGAACCACGCAGCCTGGTAGAGTAGGGACCCTGCAGCTTTAGAAGGGGGAACCACCACCTGGTTTTAGCAGAGATCCCGGTGACTCAGCGGAGGGTGCCGGGGACCCAGGGAGGTCTCCCAGTCAAGATCGAGTACTAACTGGGAAGAACCAGAG
Organism: Phyllostomus discolor; assembly: GCF_004126475.2. NCBI lineage: Eukaryota > Metazoa > Chordata > Mammalia > Chiroptera > Phyllostomidae > Phyllostomus > Phyllostomus discolor. The sequence goes on along the minus strand of NC_040907.2, from coordinate 26,099,207 downwards.
GACTACGTGAACCCTGGACTTCTATTTCCTTTCCTGAGATACGGTGCTCTGGACTGGGCAAAGGGGGAAAGAAGGAAGGACTGTGTCTGTTTGTGGGTGTTTTAAGGGACTTTGGGATTTTGGTAAAGACAATAGGTGACTACTTTAAGTTAGTATAGCATTAAATAAACATTTCCTTTCCTTTTCACGAATCTCTGGCACTGAGAGACGTCTTTCCTCTGGTGGCGGACATAACGGACCCGGGGCCTTCTTTCAATAATAGTATATCGTCCCAGGCCTCCCTTGTGTGTTCTGTAACACTATCAGCAGTATTTTAGCTGACGTTGCATGTTTACTAAGCACCACTCTAAGCACTTTACATGTAGTATTTCGTTCAATCCCTAAATAGAACAAAACAGACACATAAGTATGGATACATAGAACAGACTGACAGCTGTCAGAGGGGAGAGGAAGAGGGGAACTGGATGAAAGAAGGTGAAGGGATTAGCCAAAGAACATACAAGGTCTATCCAGAAGGTATCCAGCCATGTAGTATAAAAGAGACATTTATTGAAGAAGATAGAAGATACAAGAAACATTGTACATAGGACAATGACACCTCAGTCCCCTTCAAAGTAGACACCTTGGAACCTAACACAGTTCTCCCGGTCACCATCAGCTGCCCCACCATATTTTCCTGAATCTCACTGATGGCCTGAAATCTCTTCCCAAAGGTGATTTTAGTTTTGGGAAAAGCCAAAAGTTGCAATGTGCCAAATCTGGGCTGCAGGGGGGCTGAGTCATCTGGGTGATTTGATATTTTGTCAAAAATCTCTGCACAAGACACGATGCAAGAGCAGGCATGTTGTTGTGATGAATCTGCCAATCACCAGCTGCCCAGAGTTGTGGCCTTCTGAATCATCTGAATAGTTTCCGTGAAGGAATGTTTAAGCTTAACACAAAATTTGATGCAGATGCACTGTTCTACTTGCTTAGTCATTTTGTATGTGACAGCCACACAGCACACATGCTCACTCAACAGTGTCTACTGCTCCCACTGACCAGTACAGTGAGTGAAGTAGTCATTGTTCACACATGCACATTCCAGTGCACTCTCCCTGGCTGCGGGGTTACAACAATGTCGCACAAATCCTTCTCGGTATATTAATAGCTGAACCTTTTCCAGACAGACCTCGTTATGTGCATGACCCACAGACAACAGTGTGGTGATGGACTGAGGGAAGTTGGCGGAGGGCTTGATGGAGGTGGGCAAAGGAGTGGGGGAATGGGCATATGTATAATAGTGTCAACAATAAAAATAGAGTTAAAAAAAAAGCAATCCTATGGGCCCTGGCTGGTGTGGCTCAGTGGGTTGAGTGAGGACTGCAAACCAAAGGGTTGCCTGTTCAAGTCCCAGTCAGGGCATATGCCTGGATTGCAGGCCAGGTCCCCAGTAGGGGGGAGCATGCGAGGCAACCACACAGTGATGTTTCCCTCCCTTTCTCCTTCCTTTCCCCCCTCTCTAAAAATAAATAAATAAAATCTTTTAAAAAAAAGAATCCTATGATGTAGGTGCTATCAACATAGCCACTTTACAGATGAGAACTGAAGCACAGAAGGGTTTAAGAACTTGCCAAAGTTCACAGTACATGGCAAAGCTAATATTCAAACCCTGGTAACTTAAACCCTGGATTGTGTGGCTCAGTAGATTGAGCTCTGGCCTGTGAACCACAAGGTTGCCAGTTCAATTCCCTGTTGGGGCACATGCCTGGGTTACGGGCCGGGTCCCCAGTGGGGGGGGGCACACAGAAGGCAACCACACATGGGTGTTTCTCTCCCTCCCTTCCCCTCTAAAAATAAAATAAATAAAATATTAAAAAGAAGAAAAAAAACAAGTTTAAAAAAAACCCTGATAACTTAACTCCAGGGTCCATGCTCTTACTACACTCTACACAACTGGTCCAAGAACAGCAGCAGCAGTATCTACTGGGAACTTGTTAAAAATACAAATTCTCAAGCCCCACCCCAGACTTACTGAATCAGAACTTGCAGATATGACCCAGCAATGTGTTTTAATAAGCTCTCCAGGTGTTTCTGATGCAGGCTAAAGTCTGGGAACCACTGCTGTACAGCACCTTCACAAACTCTGCTGCTTCTGCTTTTCTTTATGTGAGTCACACCCAAGACAGAAGAAGTCTAGGAGGAACTTAATAGTGTAAAAATACCCTGAACAACTGATTATTGCATAATGGTTAAGAGGGCATGTAGATTCTACAGCTGACTGCCTGTCAGTGTAAAACCCAGCTCTGTTACTTACCACCTGTGTGCCCTTGGGCAAGTCACTTAGCCTTCCTGTTCCTGTTTCATTGAGTGTAAAATGGAGATAAAAAGAGTACCTACTTCTTTAGTTCTTGGAAGGACTAAATGAGTTAATGTCTTATTAACTATGGTGGTTGGTCCATTTTACAATTAAACTCAACTAATATTTATTAGGCATCAATGTGCCAGGCACTGTGCTACACACATGCATTTACTGACATCTCTCCTACTCATCATCAGCCTTTCAATACATGTTTATTAATGCCTTATTATACATAATACTCTGCTATGGGATATCAGGGTCACAAAGAACAAGGCATTAACCCTTCCTTTCCTTTAAAGACAGCACAAAGTAGTGGACCAGATATGACATTTATACAAGTAACTGTAACATATAGTAGCAAGGGGTAAGAATCATACGATAGCACTGTTTTGTGGGAAGAACACGGAATATAAGGTTATAGGATTTACACCAGTTCTCGCTGTTACCCTCAGACCTGTCACTTAACCTCTGTGAACCATCGTTTCCTCAGCTGCAAAACAGTAGAAATAAACCATCTGTGAGCCTCAAGAGTTACTATATGTGGAAGCATTTTTGCAAGAGGCTGTGTGAATGTTAGCTGTCAGTTATTATTACTATTTATTTTAAATCAATTTCTTTTAATAATACTACGCAAGTTCAGAAAGAGTCGCACCTGAAGGATCAGGAAAGGCTGCACACACGCACAATGTGACATTTAAGATTAATATGGAAGGGCAAATAAGATGTAGAAATGAAAGGAAAGCCCAGGTAGAGGAAATAGCATGAGCAAGGTGTGGAAGTAGGAAAACACAGGGCATGAATAGGAAGGGCGTTAGTTCATTGCAGCTGGAATGTAAAGAATGGGAGAAAACATTTAAAATGTAGGTAAAGGGCAAACAAGACAGAAAAAATTCTATTTTTTTTTCACTGTAAGCATCATTGTTAATTCAAGCAGGAGATGATAAAACAGATGGTTAAAATTAGTTTAAGGATTTATCTGTGAATCTGAAGTATCAGCATATGCTCTGCTCCATTTTCATGGGCTGACTAAGAGCCAAATACATGGTATATATGAAAATGGAATAACTATCATTATGTAGGTTTGTGCAAGTACCAATTTGAAAATGATACTGTTATTTCTCATCAGAAATTCAAGAGACAGAGACAGCTCACAAAGATTGTTTTGGCCTTTAAGATCTTTTTGCATCATTATTCAAGTAAGAAAAAGCTGTATTTATCTGACACCAGCTACAAAATGAAGTGGAAAGGGTTCAACCTTCTTAGCTATTTTTCAAGTGTTTCCTGGTACCTCTACTCAAATAAATATGAGGTACATTTATTTTGTTTGTTTTGTTTTCACTCTTAATTTTCATATGAGAAAGTATCAACAAGATTCTTGAATGACAGGTAATACATAGAGTGATACTAATTTGTTGATACAGAAATTGAAGCTCCTAACAAACTTTTCAGACAAATTTTTAAAGTTTTATATATGCTGACATACTTGAATGAACTAATCTAGTAATTCTTGCTTGCCAAAGAGTACCTGAAATAAATTTAACAAACCTTGAAGAAAATTCATTTTTAGTCAACAAAGTAAATATGACTTCTTGATTATGCCAAATGTTTTATATTTAAAACCCAACTGGCAGTTTTGCATAAAGAAAATTGCATAAGAGAAAAATATTAACTTTCCAAGGAACAAGTTAAAGTTCAAAAATCAAACTGAACACCACGCTTTTCTTTGCTTCACTGTCATACAAGTGCCCCCTACTGTCGTTCACATTTAATCTATGTTTCTCCAAAATAGAGTCTCTTTTTTTAAGATTTATTTTTAGACCCTCTCCTGTAGTGGCATTCACAAACCACAAACATAACTCTTTAGTTATATGTACTTATACAATCATAATTGGCTCATACTGTGATTCTTATTAGTTTAATATAGAATTACTAATTCACTATTATGTTGACAACATAAAATCATCCTGAATAGCTTTTGAAAGAAAACTGGGCCCTGGCTGGTGAGACTCAGTTGGCTGGAGCATCATCTTGTACACCAAGAGGTTCGATTCCCAGTCAGGGCACATAATTAGGGTTGCAGGTTTGATCCCCAGTCCAGGTGTGTATGAGTGGCAACCAACTGATGTTTCTCTCTCACATTGATGTTCATCTGTCTGACTCTCTCAAATCAATAAACATGTTTTAAAAATCTAAGAACAGAAAGAAAACTGGTATCTGAGCACTGGAGGTCTAAAGCAGGAAATATTAAGGTTGGCCAATCTGGGTGGGGAAGTGCACTGAGGGGATATGTCCCCGTATCCGTGACACAACAGGGGGAAAAAAACAACCACCCAATGACACTTCAGTCCCCTTAAGCACAAAGAGAGGACTGGGAACAAATCAGTACAAAAGTACCCTTTACCCCTAAAAACAAATAGGAAAGTCCACTTACAGGGATCCAGGGGTTTGGAGGGGCTTCCTCTCCTTTTCAGCCTCTATCCCCTAAGTCCAGCATTAGCCCAGGAAGCAGAAGCCTGGGCTCTTTGACTTCTCTAGGTCTAACTCAGGCCTTGTGGTAGGCAGAGAAGTCACAGCTAGAGAGAGCTTGCTTCAGACTTTTGGCAAAAACTGCAAGAGCTTGTCTAGGTACCCTCCCTATAAGGTTTTTTATGCTTCGATCCCCTTGGAGACTTACTCTGGTGGTGGGCTGGGTTGAGAGAAAACAAAAGAAAGCATGTATCTTCTATATCAAAGCAACTGTCTATAGAGAGTGTGTGTACATGTATGTACATATATGTGTATATATGTAGCTGGCCATTCATTGTGCTCACCACCCCATGGCTATAACACAATTCCCCCTCAATCCCTGACCTGTGTAAAACAAACAATCTAGATATGTGGCAACGGCAAAGGTCCCTCCCATTCATACCAAGAGGACAGAAAGGCTGATAAGCTATAGGCACTACAAAGCAGTCTATCCTTGGAAAAAATTAGGCTAGGAAACAATGTTTTTCCATTGATTTTTGCCAAGCCTGGATCTTCTGTGGGCTCCAGTGGATCCATCATATGTTAGGTTCCTTTCAAAATAGATGCCACAACCAAAACCTAGAGAGATGAAGACAACACACAAGCAATGGTTTCTTCCTCCACTTCATCCTCTTCCTCACAGCTTTGGGAGCTCTAACTATAGAGAATCAATCCAATAATACTATTAAAAATAATCATATTGTTAGCAATCCAACTGTCTGTCAAAGAATGAATAAACAAAATGTGGTATATACATACAAAGGAACATTACCCATCCTTAAAAAGGAGTAAATTCTACCCTGGATGGTGTGGCTCAATTGGTTGGAGCATCCTCCCATAAACCAAAAGGTCAAAGGTTCGATTCCCATTCAGGGCACATGCCCAGGTTACAGTTGTAATCCCCAGTCAGGTGCATATGAGAAGGCAACCAACCAATGTTTTTATGTTTCTCTCTCACACTCTCCATCCCCACCCCCCACCTTTTCCTCTCTCACTAAAAGCAACAATGAAAAGTGTCCTCAGATGAGGACTGAATGAATGAATGAAGAAAATTCTGAAACATGAATAAACCTTGAAGATATTATGCTAAGAGAAATAAGTCAGAATAAATATTGATTCCACTTATATGAAGTATTTAAATTCATGAAGACTAAAAGTAGAATTATGTTTGTTAGGGGCTGGGGGAGGGGAATGGGGACTTATTGTTTCATGGGTATGGAATTTAAGTTTGGGAAGATAAAGTTCTGAAGATGGACAGTGGTCATGGGTGCACAACAGTGCAAATGTACTTAATAACACTGAACTGAACAGTTAAAAATGGTTGAAGTGGTAAATTTTATGTTATGTATATTTCACCACAGTGAAAAAATCTTGTTATTATGACCCTTACTGATTAAAAAAAGCTACAATTGCATACCTACTATGCGCCAAGCAACATGTTTCACATATATTAATTCACCTGACCTTTACAAACACCCTCCAAGGTAGTTATTAATACCAACATTTTGCAAAAAAGGAATTTAAAAAAGCACAGATAGCTCAGAGAGGTTAAGTGACTGTCCAAGGTCACAGACCCAATAAGTACCAGAACCAGGATTCCAACACCTACCCCCTTTCCACTGTAAAATGCTGCTTCTCATCCTAAAGGAGAAAATTATCTGATAATGTAAAATACCCACAACCACAAAACCCATGCAGCAAGGAGGGTCCATGGAGAGCAACAGAGATAAAAGAATTTACAATCACATACTGCATAAGGAGATTTCCCTCAACAATGGACAGTGTATACAATGGTGGTCCTTTAAGATTATAATAGAACTGAAAAATTCCTGTTGTAGCCTTAGTAACATTGTAGCACAACATTACTCACATGTACAAAATATAGCACCTCCAATTGTGTACAATACATAATACTTGATAATAAATGACTATGTCACAGGTTTATGTATTTAATATACTATATGTTTTATCATTAGTTTAGAGTGAACTCTTTCTACTTATAAAAAATAGTTTCCTGTAAAACCGTACCACATTAAGCTGGCAGCAGCCTCATGCACTGCATGTTTACCACCTCTCTTACTCCATCATTTTCTCTTGTGGTTAATTTAATATCACATTGTATTACACAGTAACATGGTGTATAGCTTGAAACTTCAGAGCAATAGACTGACTATACCATCTAGCCTAGGTGTGTGTAAGTGTACTCTGTGATGTTCACACAATGAGAAAATCTCCTAATGACACATTTCTCAGAATATACTCCTATCATTAAGCAGGGCATGATGGAACTATTACAAGTGAGGTGCATACTCACTAATCCCACTTATAAGGCTGTGACTGTCTCTAAGAACTTCAAACACACCACTTACCTACCTAGCCATGTAAAAACCCCAGCAAACTAGGAAAAGCTGTTTGTGTTACCTATAAAACCCAAAAATGGAGTTCTCTTAACCTACCGAGCAATGTCCTATTTTTTAAGAATTTTAAGGACTTCTCCAAGGTCAAGAAAGAAAATCTAAGAGTTAGTGTTGCAAAATTAAACCCCAGCTCTCCAAACACTAAGCAGAGCTCCACTAGAAGCAAAGGGCATCACAGTGATCTCCTCCCCACTCTTCTCTTTTCTAGTCCTCTCTGTTCCCACTCCTGATAGATCAGGAACAGGCCAGTCTGAATGGGAAGACAGATCCTGGTTAGAAAAACAGAAGCCGGTGTTCAGGACCACAGGTGGAGCTACTTCTTACCAACCAGCTGGCTCCCACCCCTCACCCCTTTCCACCCCCCACCCCCAGGAGAGGAAGCTGAAGGGCCTGCCCGTGAGGACAGAGGGCAGGAAATCTGGACAGCCAGATTCCGGTCCCAGCCTGTGTCATTCAGTCAGGGCTCAGGGGGCATCCTACCAAGGCTCCATTCCAAGGGCATCCTACCAAGGCTTCATTCCAAGGGTGGTGTCACTTCCACCAGGAACCAACAGTTGCTCCCCAGTAGATTTAGGCACCAAAAGGGCTGACTAGAGGATGTAGCAAGAGTAGAATCCACAGCATGTAGGTCCCCATGAGGGACCGAGCCTTTCCGACTAAAGTGAGAGACGGGGTTCTACCACCACAGATCAGGTAGGAGAGAAATTCAAAGCAATCTCTTTAGGTCTTATGTCTGTCCCAGAGGTACAAGGAAGCTTGGGTTCATGCTTTGAATTCCTCAAATGAACACCATTCTGCTGAAAATAAAAGCAGCTTCCTTCCTACCCCACACCCCAAATGATTTATAGTCAGCAAGTGTCTCCTGGTACTCAGAAAATACACTATCAAACAGGAAATGAAAAAATATCCATTTCTTTCAGAAGGAAGGAGAGGAAACACATCCATATAGAGGCAGGAAATCAGCTGATCAGGATCCAAGCCATGCTCAGGGAAATGACTGTTCCCTTCTCAAGGCAGGGGGCTGTGCAAAGCTTAGTTCCCCTTAGGCTTCAGTCACTCACTAAGTAACAATTTCCAAGCCTGGGCCTGTAGATATTTACCAGTTAAAGGGGGAAAAAATAAAGGCACCTCATGCCCTAATGCCAACCAAAAGCACATGGACAAAAGGAAAAGAGCCAAAAGTAATGTTTGCACAATACTCAGATAAATTTCAAGGGACATTTGCCAACAGCTACAGGTGACCCCAATATTTAAAGTCTGCACCCCAGCCAGTCTGAAGTTGTGGCTGGGTGCAGAATACAAACCAGAGAAGAGGCTGAGACTTTATTTGTCAGCAGCAATCATAACAGCTTTATATTTCTACAGTGCCTGGCTAACAGGCTGAAAACTTGCTTTCCCCATCCCCTCCCTTTGCTGAATCCCTCCATTTGACAGGGCTAGGCAGGTATTCCCTGCTACAAAAAGGTCACAGTGACTAGAAGCCTTGTCCAAAGTCATTAGCTAATCAGATGGAACACAATTTCCATGTGCTTTTCCATGTTAAAAAAAAAAAAAAAAAGACTGTAAACAACTGTTTCTCAAGAAATTCTTAGGCAATAAAAACTTCTATGTCCTGTCTACAAAAAGTCCTTTAAAGTCCTTTATCTATCTTATCTCTATCTCCTCTTTATACTTAGTAGCTCCCAACTCAATTATGCTAAACACACACCTGACTGCAGTCAATGCACTTCAAGTTTCCCTACACTATTCAACTCAACATACATTTATAAACACCTTGAGTTGGGCACTGTGTTACATACCAGGGATATATAAAGATGAATGAGATGCTATCCCAGCTCTTGAGATGCTCAGAGTCTTGAGGACAGAAAGACAAATAACTGTTATTCAGAGGAGCGGGTAACATCAAAGAGGAAGAATACATACTTAGAATTCTCTAGTTCCCAAGTCATGGCACTAGGGAGACTTGATTTGTCCAATGAAATAAACCTTTCTCTCAAGGAATCTCTGAAAATAGTTTTTCTTTCTTCAGTCCCGACTTAATACCCCCAAATGATGCTGCTTGAAATGCCAAGGCTGTTTAACTAGTGTGACATGTAAAAACAAGAACACCGCCATAATGAAAGAGAACGCTTGAGTCAGCTCTTGGAGGAAGCTCTGCAGAACCACACCTAGGAAACGACCTGAACAATGAGATGAGTGTACTCACTTTTTCCACTGTGCATCCCTCCCAAAGCCAGATAATGGGACATGTAGGAAGACTTGTGGGAAGAGAGAAAGAAGTAGACCCAAAAACCCACATTATTTCCATGGACCAAAACTCTCTCCTCCAAGACAGTCTCAGTAACATCATAATGTTCAGTGATCTACAAAAAGTCATTTAGTACTGTCATTTCCTCCAGATTACTATGCAGCAAAATCATCCCACAAAAAGTAGGGAGGCATTTAGCCAAAAACAATGTATTTTTTAAAAGGTGTTTTCAAAACCAAAAGTTCGATCATTACAACTGTATTACGAGTTTTGCTATATTTATAACTGTTCAAGGCAACATTAATTCTCATCTTCTGATAATGAGATATCCATTAATAGAGGGAGAAAATCAAGTCTAAAAGTGATCTTCCCCCTTCAGAGGCAGGGGGAAGACTCTCTGAGTCCACATTACTCAACAAAAGAGTAGAACCTCATATTGGGAAGCCCCAAGACCCCTAAATAGAGCAATCAAAACATTCTGCCCTGTGAACCACAGAAGACTGAAAACTATCATACTCCATTACCTTTCTTCTATCTCCCTACCACTTGGAGAAGGCAGAGTAGAGGACAGAGAAATTACACTGAAGGTCTGGGCAACTAACAACGGGGTGGTCCAATGCACACCTGGGCCTCAGAGATGGGAAAGATGACCAATCTAGTGTGTGTGGTAGGATGGCACCAGTGAAGGAGGAAGGCAAGATGGGGCAAAAGGAAATAGTAGGGGTAGAAATAAGAGGTTTTTATACTACTCTAGTAACAACCCCTACTAACAAATGCAAGGAGATCCTGGTAACCCCTCAGGTCTAAGGCTGATAAGAAAACAAGAGAAAGAAATATCCCTATCCCTTTCCCCACTCTGACTATTCTACATCTCTCTTGGATTTCCTAATTCTAAACCAAGCCCTTTCTCCAAACTCCCCCTAATGATAAAGCAAGTAGTTGGGTGGTACAGATATACTGCAAAGAAAATAAATGGCAATTAATAACTGGTTTGCACCAGAATAGCTGGTTTGTCTAATCAGCCTACTGGTTCCAAGAAGCTTCTCTCTGTATTACACCATCCTTTTATTTATGTTTTCAATAAAGCCACATCGCCATGTCTAACAATGTCACATCCTCCCTTCCATCCCCTTGTCAGCCCTCCTCCTAGACATACTATCTCCCTTCTCCAATGTGGAGTCTGAATCCCATTCATTAGAGGAGGAAACATAACCTGTTACACAAGTATTTCATCTGCCAACACTCCTCTCCGTGGTGCATGCCCCATCCAGACAGGCAGCCAAGATGATGTCATCAGTGGAATGTTTCCCCAGGCTCCCAACTCTGAGCACCTAATCTTTAAAGGTGTGTCAAGTACTGAGAAAATCAATTGCATCAACTTTTGGTGAATACCTGCTAAGTGTAGGGCACTGTGCTAGGCAAAATGAGGAGCAGAACAAAGACTAAATCATCATCTATGAGCACCAGGAGTATAATCTCATTGGACAAATATGTGGGAGGTTAAACAAAAAATAATAAAATAGACATTACAGGGCAACTGACTTTGAGTGGCAGAAGTTAATGCTATGAGTTCAGACGCAGAATGAGTTATCACGGGGTTAGAATGGTTTGCAAAGTACGAATGGGAAAGGGAGGGAGAACTTGAGCTGAGCTCCAAAGACCAGGAGGATTTCACTAACAGAGATGGGAAAGATTTTACAGGAAAGGAGATCACCCCAGAAAAGGCACAAATCCTAACTACCAAACAAAGGCCAAAAAGAAAGCCAAAGATATGGCAACAAAAATATAAAAAGAACTGCTCTTTCCACCATCTTTCTGTGCCACCATATTAGTGCGCTTGAACGTCCTGGCTGATGCTCTCAAGAATAACAATACTGCAAAGAAACAAATGTGAGATTCTTATTAGGCTGTGCTCCAAAGTCATCGTCCAGTTTCTAACAGTGATGATGGAGCATGGTTACACTGGCCAATTTGAAATTACTAATGACCACAGAGCTGAGAAAATTGTGAACCTCACAAGCAGAGTGAACAAGTGTAAAGTCATCGGTCCCAGATTTGATGTGCAACTCAAAGATCTAAAAAAATGGCAGAACAACCCGCTTCCATCCCATCAGTTTGATTTCATTATACTGACAATCTCAGCAGGCATCATGAACCACGAAAAAGCAAGACAAAAACCCTCAAGATGGAAAATCCTAGATTTCTTTCTCCAGGGATGTAATACATGCATGTGAATAAAATGTCTCCATGGAAATAGACAGATAGATAGATAGATAGGAAGAAAAAAGAATGAAGAATTTATCACCAGTAGACTATATTACAGAATATTGTAAATAGTTTTTCAGGCAGAAAGAAAACTATCCCAAATGAAAGACTGAACATGCTAGGAAAAAGGAAAAAACTTTTTCTAAAAGGTAAGCCCTGGCTGGTGTGACTCTGTAGGTTGAGTACTGGCCTGCAAACTGAAAAGTCGCCAGTTCAATTCCCAGTCAGGGCACATGCCTGAGTTGTGGGCCAGGTCCCCAGTTGGGGGCATGTGAGAGGCAACCAATTGCTGTTTCTCTCCCTCTCTTCTTCCCTCTCTTCCTGTCTCTAAAAATAAATCAATAAAATTTTTTAAAAGGTAAATATTTGGTAAATCTAAATGAGTACTGTCTATATAAAACAATAATCAGGAGGTTATTGACTTAATAAGCACAACAAAAACATACAAAAATATTTCAATTAAAATAAACAGTATGATAAAAATAAATTACGTATGCATGAGATATTAAAGGAGAGAAGAGAGTGGTTAATTCATTCACTTAAAAGAGCTCAAAAGTCATCTTTAAAAACATGTGGAGTGCATCTGGAAGGATAAATTTTTCAATACAGTAGGTTTAGGAGGACTTTTAGGACAGGGGCAGTAATGTGAGCAAAGCACATGGACAAGAAACAGTCTGGAGTGTGAGTAAACTGTGTGCAGAGGGGCACGAGTACAGCAAAGAATTACGGTGTCTGAGGCAAGAAATGTAGTAAGGAGCCAGGATGTAGAGGGCCATGTATTCTACCAAGAAATTTTGCCTTTATGTTATACTGGCACATAATCTACAGTCTCTCTCTCCCACGTGGCCTTTCACAATGAAAAACTGCTTTTCACAAGCCATGTAGGTGAATGTCACCTTCAGGAAAAACAAGTAAATAAAAAGAGGTCAGGCTTTGAGACAAGAGAAGACATAACCAATGTGAAGGAGTAAAGGAGGGCAAGGGAGGAGCAGGTCCGAAGTACAGTAAGTTTGGCAACAAAAAAACTGGAAGAATACAAGCTAAACCTCGAACACTGACTGGTTACCCTAACCAGTGGGGACTAGATGGAGAAAGACTACAGAAAATAAATTTTTTCTTGTACTGCTTAAATTTATTACAATGAGCATATAATTCTGTAATAATAATAGTAATAAATAATAATAAAGTTAGGTAATCATAGTAGGCCTACGCTTTTTCTCCTTCAGTTCTAGAACAGTACTTTTTGTTTTAAAGAAACTCACGATGTCCCATACCTAACTAGAGCCCCTTGGCAAGGCTTAAATCACAGGGTAAAAAGTGCCAACTGAAGTCACACTCCCTTTCCCACTCAAAAACAATAAGAACTTACACGAATTCAAGTAAAGGTCACTTCCTTGACCCCCTCAGTCGGCATAATTCCAGAACTAGGAGTTTTCAGAGAAAAGAAGGAGACTTGGGCCAGACAGCTCTATTCAAGGAAGAGAAAGGAAAGTATAATACCATGGGTAAGAGCTGAAGCTCTGTAGTCCCACAGACCTACATTTGAATGCCTGCTCTGACATTTACTAGGTGTGACCTTGGACAATTTATCTCACCCACTAAGCCTCACTTTTTTCCTCTGTAAACTGATGAAAATAGTAAGGTCTGTTTTATGGGGTTCTGATGAGAATGAAATGGGCTAACGTATATAACACACTTAACACAGTCCCTGGCACATAGTAAAACCTCAACTAATGAGTACTATTATTATTACTATTATTTTTATTAATCCATTCAGTCCATAAAAGGGAGACATCTCCCATTCAGTTACAAACCAGGCCCATCTTGGCTTTCTTTCCTAAATGCTGCCAAAACCTAAGTATAGAATTAGCAGGACAAAGGGGTGAACTTGGATTCTTCCTATATCCCTAAGAGAATCACAGTAAGAAATCTTAAGAGACTAGCAAAAGTTAATTTCATATTTGTTCTTTTCTCCAGGTTAGAAAGTAACCAAACCATCTATTATAGGTCAAATTGTGTCCCCTAAAAATGGTGAAGTCCCAACCTCCAACATCCGTGAATGTGACTTTATTTGGAAATAGGGCCTTTACAAATAATCAAGGGAGGATGAGGTCATTAGGGTATACCCTCACCCAACATAAAATCGGTATCCTTGTAAAAAGAAGAAATTTGAACACAGACACACACAAATGTATAGGCACAGAGAGAACACCATCTATCAGCCTGCGGCCATCGGAAGCTAGTGAAGAGGTCTGGAACAGGTTCTCCTTCAGAGCTGTCAGAAGGAACCAATCCTGCTGCACCTCAACTTCAAACATCTAGCCTCCAGGACTGTAAACAGTCAATTTCTGTTTGAGCCACCCAAATTTGTCGTGATTTGTTATGGCAGCCCCAGGAAACGAATACACCATCTTCATCATACTATAAACTGTGTATTTTCAATAGAAATTTTAATTTAAAATCAAAGGGTGGGTTACTTAAAAATGACAGGATCTGACTATATATGCACATTTTTCTACAAATTCTAATCTCCCAACAGAGAATACCATTATGGAAAAAAGACATTAGGACCAACATAGATTCTTACTCCTTTTGAATCTGGTATGCTTCCCTAACTATTCCTGGATGAACAGATAGAAGGAAAAAGAACTCATGTATACTGAGCATCCACTGTATGCCTCACATATGCTAGGTGCTAATACACATTATCTTAATCAAACTTCACAACATCCCTGCAAGGTATGAGCTATTCTCTCCATTACTAATGTGGAAATCGCTGTTTAGAAAGGTTAAGTTGCCCAACATAATAGAGCCAGGAAGTAGCTGAGCGGAGATTTAAACCCTTTTTCTAATCTACACCAACCTGCTTGAACAAGTACTTTTGAACCAATTCCCTAGATATGATTTTCTAACATTTTTTATTTCAGTCAGTATGTATTGAATGAATCAATGAAGAGACTTTATAAATCTTGTCTAATTCCTCTTCCCATTTTTATAGTAAGAAAACTGTCTCAAAGAAGTGACTTAACCAAATAAGTTAGTGGCAGAATCAGATATCCAATGCAAGTCTCCTGATTTCCTTACAACACGTAAGTGTGAGAACAACAGCAATACATGAAAATAGAAAGCACAGACACTAGACTCGGACTGCTCAATTCAAATCTTGCCTCTGCCACTTACTGGCTTTGTGATCTTCGGCAAGTTATTTAACCTCTCTGTTCTGTCTCCTCATCTGAAAATGGACATAATTTTCATATGGTTGCTCTAAGGACTGAATGAATTAATACAGACATAAAGTACTTAAAATAGTATCCAGCACAGCAATAAGTACAATATTTGTTAACTGCTGCTACAACTACTACTATTAAATAGTGCTAAACAAACACCAAAAAGTATACACGTGCTGACTACAGATTTATAAAATTGCAAACAAATACAATCACTGAGAGACAGAAAGAGAAATATAGAAAGACTCTTCATATACTTTTGCCTAATTTATTTATTAGTAATAGAATTTACTGAGTATTTATTTACTCAGTGCCAGATTAAGTTATCTGGTACATTACAGACATTACTAAATCTTATTAAATCTAAGATACCACCAATTGCAAAACTCACCAATATTTCATTTACTCTCCCCAACAGCCCTAAGAGGTAGAGTTCCCCTATTCTGCAGATAAGAAACTGAGACACGGAGAGGTTAAATAATTTATCCAAGGTCACATAGCTTGGCCAAACCAGGTTTCAATCCCAGATCAATCACGCTCCAAAGCTCCTTGCACAGAACCACTCAATCACCAACTGGGAATCCTGCTAAAATGAAAACTGAGGTCTGGAATGGAGCCTGACATTCTGCATTTCTAAAAAGTTTCCAGGTGCTGCTGGAGCTGGGACCACCACATCACTGCTGAGTGCCTAACTATTCTGCTTCTCATTACAACTCCTCCTCCTCCTCCTCCTGGCTCTCTACCCCCATCTCGACAATCAGCTAATGGAAACAATCTTAATTCCCAACACAGAAAAGCCTCCTAATTAAGCCTTTTGTTTCTCTGGCACTTTTACTAATCCTCCCTCTCCCCTCAGGGGCCACCTCTGCTCAATCTCCATTCTCCCTTCTAAGGTAGCCTACACAAAGCTACCTGAGAGGAAGCTAAACAAGAAATTCAAAATGAATGGCTGTGGTACCTAAGGGAATTTCTTATTGAAAATAATGTTATCCTTATGCTTGGATGATTTGGGGTGACAAGGAGCAAACTACATGTCCATATCACCACTGTGACTCCAAATGGTAAGCAACTATTTCTGGAGTACATTCGAAACTAAGGGTTATTTACTCCCATCATTTTACTGAAGATAATGGGTGTGACCTCTCCCCACCCGCACTCTTAGCTCAGGTCTCTGAGCAACACAGGTAATTAAGGTCTGCCTACTTACTACAGAAACAGCTAGTTTCAATTGGGTTCAGTCCTCTCCTGCCTACCTGTCCTACATTTTAGGCATTGTCTCTGTGCTTAAGAGCACCATCTGACACACTCAGAAGTGGTTGCACTGCACAAGACTGTGACATAGTCACCTTTTTATAGGTGTCCTGGTTGCCTGGGTTGAAAAGGAAGTCTGAAATTGAATTATATGTGATGTAACTGAGTGGGGGTATAGAGCACTACCCACAGCACAGGATTGTCCTTGGACTCCAAAGCCCTAAAGACTTCTATTACCACAGCTCCCACTGCCCATGGGGTTGTCAGTAAATAATTTCTGCAATTCTACTTGAACAGTTCAAACCAGACCATTTTCAAGAGTAGTCTGACTTGAAAATCTAAAAGCAAATCAGACCACAAATTCAAAAATTATATTGTACTTAAGGTAAGAAAGCCTATTACCAAGTGGAGTTAATCAGTGCTGAGTTCACAACCCACTTAAGTACTAGCTGTGTGACCTCATGGAAATTATTTAAGTTCCTTAAGCCTCAGTTCCCTCATAACTTACCAATGTCACTGGACTGTCACAGGATGTCATTTGTGGTAATTAAATGAAATAAAGTGCCTGGCATTTAGTTAGGGCTCAATACATAATAGTTTATTCCCTTTTCCTCCCCTCTAACCCCTGTTCACAGCAATGCACAGTTAAGCCCATAACACACATCAGTATCAAATTACATAAAGGAACTGTTATTAACTATGGTTCCATTAAAAACACACATACAAACACACCACTCTCCCTGGCCTGTGTGGCTAAGTTGGTTGGGCATTGTCCTTCAAAGCAAAAGGTCACCAATCTGGGTATATATGAGGGGCAATCAATTGCTGTTTCTCTCACACATTGATGTTTCTCTTCCTCTCTTTCTCCCTCCCTTCCCCTCTCCCTAAAAATAAATTAAAATCTTTTTAAAAAATACACTACTCATCTGGTGAGGGGATCTGGCTTAAACATGAACCAGTTATATGACCTTGAACAAGTTATTACATTTTCCCATGCCTCATTATAAGGAATAAGAGTGAACTGAATCGATCATTTCTAGTGCATTCATTCAACAAATATTGAGCACCTACTATATACCAGACACTCTTCTGGTTG
This sequence comes from Phyllostomus discolor, assembly GCF_004126475.2. NCBI lineage: Eukaryota > Metazoa > Chordata > Mammalia > Chiroptera > Phyllostomidae > Phyllostomus > Phyllostomus discolor. The sequence continues at coordinate 26,081,857 of NC_040907.2, read as the reverse complement.
CAAGGGAAACAAAAGTCAATAAACAAATAAACATCTCACTCTCAAGAAGTTTTCCATTTAGTTGAGAGAAAATCAGACAATAAAATAAGTAACCTTGAAATGATAACAGGGAGTTCCAGAAGTAAGGTGAAGTAAAATTAAAACATTCCAAAAGGACCCTGGATGGTGTGGCTCAGTGGATTGAGCACCAGCCTGCGAACCAAAGGGTCTCTGGTTTGATTCCCAGTCAGGGCATATGCCTGGGTTGCAGGCCAGGTCCCTAGTAGGGGACCTGTGAGAGGCAACCACACATTGATGTTTCTCTCCCTTTCTCCCACCCTTCCCCCTCTATCTAAAAATAAATAAGTAAAATCTTTAAAAAAGAAAAATTCCAAAAGGGAAAGCGAGCTGTACAAACAGAGTTTAGGGGCTCATATAGTTTTAAAATTCCATAAGATGAGAATTAAAAGATCATAATAAGGGGATTTTATTATATTCTGCACATACAATTCTCTGATTGTAACACTTTGGCCTTCAGCTCCTGAAAAGAATAGATTACGTATTTAGTATACACAAAGCACTTAGCACAGAAGCATCTCATATTGAATCCTAGCCACATATTCAGATCAGAGTCAGAGACTTAAAGGGATCCTCAGAAGAACATCTGGTTCACTTTCCTCTCTTTGGCCAATGAAGAATTAAACTATCCATGAGGGTGCTCTATTTTCTTCTAGAAATTCTTCGAGAGCAAAAATGACATACCATCCTAACAATCTATTGTTATTACCCTTAGGCTCACTGATTTCTTACTATTATTTTATGCTACAGCCTCTTCCTTATTATTTTGATCGATTTCGTGCAGTGAACAACATTTATAACAAATCTGTGTGCACAGCCTTCACTCATCTAACATCTCCCCAGCCACCTGTATGTGATAAGCACTGGGCTAAGGCTAGAAAACAAAGTGTAGAAAGGAGATAACCACATAAACAACCAAACCACAACCCTCTAGATGTGCACATTAGAAGAATACATAACCTACAGCAGTAGCAGGGAGGAAAAAGATTAACCATGAGAAGGGAGGGTAAGGAAAGGCTTCCCAACAGTAACAATGTCTGAAGAGTAAACTGGAATTTGCTGGCAGGTGAAGTTAACAAGTGAAAGGAATTCCAGGCAGAGAGAGGGAACAACATGGACACACAGAGACAGTCCCCAGCCAGGCATGCTAAGAAAGCTGAACATAGCTGCACCCTGACAAAGTAAAATATGCAAGAAAAATGAAGTTATAGAAGTGGGCAGGATTAGACCATCATGAACTGTGTTGCACACATGGTCTTCAGTGCACAGGCAATGGGGACTACTGAGGTTTCAAGCAGCATACATCTTCAGAACTCAGAAAGTGAGATGTAGCCAAGAAAAGGAGGAGAAGGAGAAGAAAAAGATTTCTGAATGGATGAGGAAGGCATTCTGGGAGCAGGGAGGGGGACAATGACTCCCATGTTGGACTTGCCAAGTTTGAGATGTGTGTGGGTCAATCACATGGTAAACCCAATTGTGAAGGTTACTGGAAGTTACAGAAAATACAAAGAAATCTAACAACCACCAACCATCTGCAAAATGGTTCAATTCATGAATGATATCATGTTCATCTAAATGTGACACCACGTACACCCTCAACAAGATCACAATTAGTTTGGGAAGTTCAGACATATATACACAAAAATTTAAGTAACAAAAACCATGAGAAATGCTACAAGGCAGTTTTGGTTTATGAGGAAAGAAATTGCAAGAAAAACACTTGTTATACTTAAAGACCATAATCTTCCACTACATAGTTTTCCAATCTATGGAACTTTTATTTATTTAATTTTCCATATCATCACAAGCCTATCTGTTGAGGTATTACACATCCTTACAAGAAAATGAAAGGTAATCAAGAAAAGAAAGAGGAAGGAAAGAAAAAGAATGCAGGGGTTTTCAGCACTGCTCCTACACAACATACATAGACAAAGGCAAAGGGGAGCAGCTAACGACAGCAACAAATATTTTCTGCCTTTATTAGCCCCTTAATATTAACCCCATACCTATCATCCCTTATTAACACACCACCTGTGCTAGTTATTGCCTCTTTTCCCTTCTCAGAAGTATATTCATGCCAGGGCCTCCACTGCCTCACCCCTTCGTAGGAGCCACCCACAGGATGATCAGAGACAGGAGGCCAGAGAGCTGGGAATCTAACGCTCCCTCTATCTCTCTCTCCCACAGGGAGGGTCAAGGGAAATTCCAGGCCGTGGCAGATCCTCATTCGTCCTAATAAAGGCAGTATTACATTAATATTGTTATTATACTAACAATAACAGCAATAAAAACAATGAGCCTGCCCTGGCTGGTGTGGCTCAGTGGGTGGAGTGCTGGCCTGCAAACCAAGAGGTTGTCAGGTCGATTCCTGGTCAGGGTACATGCCTGGGTTACGGGCCAGGTTCCACGCTGGGGGTGTGTGAGAGGCAGTCCATCAATGTTTCTCTCCTTCTGTTTTTCCCACCCTTCCCTTCTCTGGAAATATAAACAAACAAGCAAACAAATAAAATCTTTAAAAAAAAATGAACCTGCCCTCTGAAAGAAAGACATGAGACTCTCAAACCACCCCAACTAAACTAGTCTGGTCCATGTTTTCCATTTGGGAACTAACCAACAGAGCCTGGGACAGGCCCTACATGTTTACCCCCTCAAGGTGCCCCAGACCAAGCCAGACCAACTTTCCAGTCCAACACTACCTCATGGCTCGTGTGTGACGTTTGTGAATATAAGCATGTTGCAGTAGGTCTGGGATGTTTCTCCTCACATGACAAAGACACTGTACCAGAGGACCCAAGTCTTCCAGGTGTCTCCCTGCCTACCACTTCAGCCACAGGTCCCAGGACAGTGAAGCCACCCCCCCCCCCCATTGAGATCCTATCCTGCCCACGTGGAAAAAGAACATAGCAATAAGATCCTATATGACTAGAAAGGACATTACAGAGAACATGCTTGACACCAAAGAGCCATAGACGGCACCTACCCCCTGCCATCCTCATTGAAACAAACATGATCTTGTCTCTGTCAATCCCCCTTTTCTCTGGACTAAGTCTCTTTTTCAGGATATCTTCTGCTGTGAAAAGCTAAAGATAGCTAAATGAGCAGTGACCATCTACTATTTGTTCAACCCCTTACACATTCTTTATCGCTTTTGTCATTTGTAATGTCTACTGTATACTGAAAACTCCTAGAGGGCAGTGAGAGGGTTTATGAACTCTATTTATTCAGTGTTAGATACTGTACTACATTCAAAGAGGCTCACCATACAGGCATTTTGCTGCTGGTGATGACAAGGATAGTGGAGGAAGTCTATACATGCAAAATGTCAGCCTCTGGAGTAGACAATCCACTGCAATACGTGAAACCAGAGGCAAGGGACACATAAGTGTGTGTGTACACACACACACCCCTCTTACAGGACGTAGAGAGAAACTGTACCAGATAAGCCAAACAAGTGACTGAAACAAGATCAAAGATTCTCCAAATTAGTGGAGACACACCTTCCACTCCCTGAAGTGACTCATGTCAAATTTATCTGATACAGAGTCCAAATTTACAAAACAAGGAGCAGAAAACAAGCCACACTGCAGGGAACACGTCAGTTAACAACCAAAGTCTGCAGAGTGTCCCAAAAGAAGTAAGACCTAAGTCAGTTCTGAATTCAACCTAATACATTAGGAAATATCCTCTACACTAGATAGACCAGGGGTGAAAACACCAAGCAAGCAGAGGACAAAGGAAAGGGTAACTAAAACTCTTTTTAAGATATAAAGGTCAGCTAAACTCTGAAGGACACTATCATGATCTGAAAGGCAGTGATTATATTGAACCTGTTAAGTTAAGGTGGGGAGAGTCAAGTCATGAGAACAAACACACTTCGTTCACTGCCTGTCTGCCAAAATATACATGAAGGAGGCTGCGTCTTCCACAATAGCCACTCTGTCTAGTCTTGCAAAGAACCTGGACCTTCAAAAGCCTGGTCCAAATATTATAGGGAATAACAATCCCACAGTCTTCATGAAAAGCACAAATGTTTTTAACCTCAACTACCCTGGAAAGAGAAAGTAAAGCTAAGTCTAGAGTTCACACTCAAGCCAATGAATCCTGCATTCTCCATATCAGATACTGAGATGAGGATTAAAAATCACTGGTGAGAAAGGCCTCTTCTAAGTCAGGTCAAGATACACTGACCACAAACTATATTCAGTCAACAAATAGATAAGAATTTCTGCCCTGCACTTCAGTAAATACTATAAGGGGATGTAAAAGTTATATAAATGTTTCCTGCACTGAAGGAGGTTACAGTTTTGCTGGGAAAGGCCAGAGATACCAGAGAAATGAGAAGTGAGAGAACAATCAGGCAGATGTTACACTTTTTACAAGGACCCTTTATTCCTCCATGAAATGTATGCTGGAAAACTGTGATCCTGGATCTACAACCAGGTGGTTAAGTGCTTCGGGTGCTAAAGGGAAAGAATGTGCATGTATGTACACGTGTGCACACGCACAGACACAGCCCCTACTCTCAGCAGATAGCTTCTCTTCCAATTTCATAGAAAGAATAACAGCCATAGAAAGAACATGGGGGAACATTCCCTCACGTTCCTATGCCTCTAATCAACCAACTTTACCACCTGCATTCTTGTCTTCCTCCTTTTTTCTCATCAGACACGTTTTTTCTAAACTCTTGATCACATGTTCCCATTAATTATTTTCTCCCTTCTTTAACTTTTATTATATCTCCCCTTCTCTACTGATTCTTTCCAAACAGCACTTAAATACGCTTAAGTCTCTCCATTACAATAAACAAACAAAATTCTCCCCACACTACATTCCCTCTATATAATGCCTCCTTCTTCTCTGTTCCTTCAAAGTCCAGGTTTCAAAACTCCCTGACTCCACTTCTGCACTTCTCATTCACTCCCAACCCACTGCTCTCTGGATGTACTTCCCACAGGTCTACTGAAAATGCTGCCATAAAGGTGATCTTTATGTTAGAGCCTGAAGTCCTCCTCTTGCTGGATCTCTGAAATAATCTGACATTGTGTGGCATACCACAGTGAGTCCTTCTTGAACTCACTTCTCCCTGTTTCTCCTACATCTCTGGCCAAATTTTTAATGGACAATTTTGATGAACAATTTTTGATGGACAATTTCCTTTAAGAGCTACTCTTCCTCTGCTCCCAAAACCATTCACCCGCTAGAGTCCCCCAGAGTTTTTTTGATTCAAACCTCTTCTCACTGTACACACACTCCAAAGCAATCTTCTTGTCCACTCCTGTGGTTTTGATTCAATGAGTTGATGGCTGCCTCATCTACAGCTCTCTGAGCTTCACAAGCAATACAACCACCGACCTGCTGGGCACCTCTAGCGAGCACCCCACAGAAACCTGGGCCACAACACAACGAAAACTGAACTCTGTGTCTTTCCCAGCACCAGCACTGCCACCATGTCGATGCAAACAACCTTCCTTCTCTTATACTCCCTATTTTAGTTAACGATACCACCCACCCACACAGAAACACAAGACAGAAACCAGCAAGTCATCCAAGGTTCTTCCCTCTCCCCTCAATAGACATCAATTAGTCAACAAAACACATTAATTTACCCCTTAAAATTTCTTGATTTGCCCACTTTACTATAGTAATACTTCTACAAACCTTAGTTTAACCTCTAATCACCCCCTGCCTAAATTACTGTAACAGTTTCCTGTCACTAGACCCGATCCTCTTAAATCCTCTTTCACACTGCTGCCAGAGGGGAAATATTTCTAAAACATAAATCTAATCATAGCCTTTCTCACCTAAGACCCTTCAATGGTTCCTAAAAGCCTGTAGGATAAAGTCCAAACTCTATACAGTACGACACACTAAATCATCAACATTTTAGTCCTGTTCACTTTTCCTAATTCATTTTTCTCATTCCCTTACATCCGACACTCTAACCTTACTAACAGCCCATATTCCCTCTCCTCAAGCTCTCTCATCCCCTTACTTCTGTTCATGCTGCCCCAAATGCCCTTTACCTGAACTTTTTGCCCAGAGTCCCAAATTCTTTAGATGACAGTTCAGTCATTCCTTCTTGGATTCCTCCCCTGACCTGTTCCCACACTGGCTATAGTGGGTACTTCTCTTAACTACAAAGCACCATCATTTACCTATAAAATAGTATTCCCTACCATGGATGGCAATTGTTTACTAATATGTTTCCCCCATTAAACTGTAACATCATAGAGATTGAAAACAACATCTTTAGCCCTGGCTGGCGTAGCTCAGTGGATTGGGCACGGGCTGGGAACCAAAGTGTCCCAGGTTCGATTCCCAGCCAGGGTACATGCCTGGGTTGCAGGCCATAACCCCCAGCAACCGCACATTGATGTGTCTGTGTCTCTCTGTCTCTCTCTCTCTCTCTCTCTCTCTCCCCTCCCTTCCCTCTCTAAAAATAGATAAATAAAATCTAAAAAAAAAAAAAAACAACATCTTTGTTTCCTCAGCCCTTCACCTACTGCCTGCTTCAGAAGAGACATCTGATAAATGTTTATTAATTACATGAATTAATCCTCCAAACAGGCCCCCTGACACCCTGGGAGATTAGCAATTCAAGATATAACCGAATATTTTAAAGCAGATTTAAGAGGATTTCTTTCGTGTGTGTGTGTGTGTGTGTGTGTGTGTGTGTAAGAGGGAGAAGGATTTCTTATGCAATTCTTGGCAGGTATTCCTAAAAGCATACAATGAAGGCTGTTCAGAGTGGTCAGGATAGATAGAATAGGTATTCTAGGGTACTAGGCATTGCTAATTTAAATGAGCAGTCATAGGTTCAAATACATAGCCCTATCAAGTTCAAAATGGAGTAAAATCTTTAAAAGAAGATTTTAATATAAGAAGGAGACTTTGTTTTAGAAAAGCCATGAGCAATAGTTATTTTTAAGTCAAAATCTTCTAGAAAAGAGTTAGCAATGTTATTAACTAAACTGAAGTCCCTGTACAAGCCCAAAATGCCTCTCAAATATAGCTCTCACCTCTTTACCAGCTATCTCTTAACCTAACCTCACGACTCAATTACAACTGTGGCCTCCTAGAGAGTAGGTCTCCACTCTCATCCATCATTTACACAGCCAGGACATTAATCCTGCCCAGAGTATAGAACTGAGGTTCCTCATGCTAACATCCACGACTTTCTCTCCTTCTTAACAGCATTCTCTCAATGCTTCTAAGTGACCCACACAACTCCCCACTACCATGGCCCCCTACACTGTATCTGCTTCTAGGTACTGGTGGAATACAGTGTACAAAAGTGAGCTTATTTCATTGTTGTTGACTGACTGAAAATAAAAAGCACAGCCAAAAATAAAAATCCCTCCCCACAGATCTCAAGCCAACATGATCCTGTGGATTGAAAACTCCAAAAGACACTTCAAGCAAGCTCATTCTTTTCATCAACATCCACCTTTCTGAATAAAAATCATGATAGAAATTTGCTATGGTAGGAGGGAATTCAGCTGTACAGCTGGCAAAGCCCTTGCCCAAAAGAAAGATGTTGAATGACCAATTAACTTATCCTAGGTGATGACCCAAATCATCTCTGATAACTGGCACATCCCTGATACTGACACATAGTCATGCAGAAGAAAAAAAGCACAGGGTATCAGATCCCAGGCTGGCCAAAAAGGGCGTATCCCTGAGAATTCTGTTCTCTCCAGGGAGAGCAGTCTATGTTGGTCTGCTTAACTCTCCATCCTCCTCCCTGCTAGGGAAGGCATATTATTTAAAGCTCTATACTTCCCTGTACTTTTTACAATTTTCTACATTAAACATATACTTTTATAATATGAAAAGGTTATTTTAAAACATAACTTGAAAGTTCTGATATGATTGCCCCTCCTCCTGAGACAAATTCCCTACCAATCAACCACATTCAAAAGAAATACAGACAGTCCCCACATAGCAGAGATAAATGGTGATGGACGGAGACCTGACTTGGGGTCGTGAACACACAATACAGTGTACAGATGATGTGTTGTAGAAATGTGCACCTGAAACCTGTATAATTTGGTTGACCAGCAGCACTCCAATAAACTGAATAAAAAAAAGAAGTCCCCACATGATAAGCACATAAAAGCTCATTAGGATAACAATTCTTAAAAACATGAGGCAAGAATAATATGGAACAGTATATAATTAAGAGACTAATTGAGAGGTAGACATTATAAGAGATCAGAGAAGGGAGAAATCAATGTCTGATAGAGCAATGGAAGAAAGCTACATAGAGGATGCAAGTCTTATGCTTAGCTTTAATATGAGAGAGGAGGAGAGAGAGAAGATTTGGAGAAAAAAAAAAAAAGAAAGAGGGGGGGGGGGGGGGGAGGGAGGGAGGAAGGAAGGAAGGAAGGAAGGAAGGAAGGAAGGAAGGAAGGAAGGGAGGGTGGGTTCCAAGAAGAGAGAATAAAAAAGCAAAGAGGCAAGTATGAGGACCTGGAGGGAAAGGATTACACTCAGACCTGCCCAAAGGCAGCAGAGAGCTGTGGCTAGGCACTAACAAATTGACATAGTTAGGTATGCAAAGCAAGTCAAATTATGGGATGACCTAAAAGCTGGAGACACAGAATCAGAGACTCATTGTAATTTATTCCAGGAACTGGGAAGCTCTGGAAGGAAAAATAGTATTTTATTAGAAGTAACAAAAAGAGGTGGACTAAACATTCTTAGATATTTTAAGCCAAGTCAACAGGCCTGAAAGGGCTTCCTCCAGGCCAGGAAATTACTAAACGCTGCTGGTAGAAGCAAGACAACACAGGCTTAAATTCCAGTCAAAACCAGGAAGAGCAAAAGCAGGAGCTTTAGCACACCACACAAGCTACTTACACGTGGCTCAACATATAATTACCAGGAGCTGAAAGGGCCAACCTTATTTAGTAAAAGGAGGAAAGCCTGGGTGTTTTCAAGACCATTGAGAAAACACAATAAACTCATTTTGCAACCCATAATTGTTTACTTGTAATTTTTGATCTTGAGATGTTTCTGTTCCCAAATATATACTCTTAAGTATTCTTTCTACCATGAACTCTAAAAACTGAAATTGGCACTAAATACCAGGACAATAAGCCTTCAGCTGATTCATTCTTTGACCTGCATTATGTCAACTGCCAAGCAAGCCCAAGAAAAAGCAGTAGCTCTCATTAGCACTGTTAGCACACACACACATTTTATGATTTCAACAGCATTACCGGGGCCAAAGCTTGTGACTTCCCAGCAAACGGACCTGATTCACTTTCGGAATTAACATTGTCCGTGTCCAGAAGTAGCAATTACTCTATTGTTCTGTCTAGAAATTGTTCTGTCTAGAAGCCATCCACTCCAATTCAAGAGTTGTGTTCTAGAAAGGAACTCAAAAACTAAGTCTACATTTAATCAAGACATTGCATCAGAGTATCACTTAGGTAAATAATACCAAATCCTCAGCCTATATTTTCCAACCAGTGTGTTAACAAAATTTTATCACTTTGCACTACATTGCTTTTGTATAAGAATTTCAAAGTGATTTATATACTGTGAAACCTCTCCAATAGAGGAAAACATATTCTCCACAGTTCACAGATTTGGAAATGCAGGCCACATAAGGTGTGTAACTTACAGTTGAGAGACTAAAAACTAATATGATACTAACCAAGTATTTTCACAATTTTCTCACTTAAGTCACTGCTCTGAATTTAAAACTTGCTTCTCTGATACAATGTAAAACCTTCATTTAGCAGTCTGGATCCTGGCTCTTGCAAATGACTTGCAAATAATTTAAGTCTCTCTGTCTAAATTGACTCATGTGAATAAGACAGTGAATAGAAAACTGCTTTGTAAAATACATAGTATTATATAAATGACGGTTTTTCTAAACACAATGGCCTAATACATGCCAGCAGCTCACTCATACTCTCATGAATGCCAAGGAGTTAGTATTGTCCATCCCCATTTTAATAGATGAGAAACCCAAAGATCAGAAGTTAAGCAAATTTCCAAGGTCACACAGCACAAATTAAGTGGCAGAACTAGGAACTGGAGCACAAGACCAAAGAAATTCAAAGGCTATTCTCTTTCTGCTGCCTTGCTGTTTTTGTATGTTAATAACATGCAGATTCTTCACTCCTAATTCACTCTGCAGTAAGTTTTGTAATTTCTTTTCAGGGGTATGATGAACAAAAAGCAGTCCTAATTACCCTCATATAACCCATGACGCCTGGTGAGAACTGTTAAGTTTTTAGGTACCAGATAGTCCATGTTATCAGTGTTGAAATGTGAATGTTCTTTTATTCCTAATCCAGCCTGGCATGGAAAGACTCTTCAGTCTTTAGGGCTTTGTGAAAACAAAGTCTAATTCCACCTGAACCAATTTACGTATTACACCTTCTGCTTAACCAACCACCATAAACCCAGAATGTTTGTTTTTTTTTAATCTCCTCTTTAAAACCTAAATCTATGCCCATATGTGGCCTGCTTCTTCAGTAGAGGTTGTCTCTATCTTAGGAAAAGTCAGGTCTTGTTTCTCTAAATGTTCCTTCTTAGTTTCCACTGGCGTTCATAAGGATCTCAACCTACAGAAAGGGAAACTTTGTGACTGGTCCATATCATCATCTGAATGAAACGGTCCTCAAAACAATGCACCTGTGTTTGCTTTTTTTTACATGTTTACCAACCATCAGATTACTAGCTTCATAAACACTTTGGTACAAGGGAAAGGGTGCCCCAGACAGTGATGCAAGCATTCCAATCACTGGACGGGTATGTCCTCTAACATGAATTAATAAAATTGGCATACTAATTGTTGCTTTTTTAAAAGATTTATTTATACATATATTTAGTTTTAGAGAGAAGGTAAGGGAGGGAGAAAGTGAGGGAGAGGGAAATATCAATGTGAACCCTGGCTGATGTGGCTCAGTGGATTGAGCAGGGACCTGCAAACTAAAGAGTTACCAGTTCAATTCCCAATCAGGGCACATGCCTGGGTTGCAGGCCAGGTCCCCAGTAGGGGGTGGGTGAGCAGCAACCACAGACTGATGTTTCTCTCCCTCTCTCTCCTTCCCTTCCCCTCTCTCTAAAAATAAATAAATATTTTTTAAAGAAATATCAATGTGAGATGTGAAATATTGATTGGTTGCCTCTCATATGCACCCCAACTGTTGCTTTTTAAAAACTTTCAATGATTGACTCCCCCACTGCCTATGGAATAAAGCCATAAAGGAACCTTTCTAAGCTGGACTCTGGGTCCTTTACAGTATCATCTGCTCCCATCAAAACTCTAGCCCTTAAGTCACACCCAACTACTCACATTCCTCAAACACCTCCATTTACTTTCACACCTTCAAGCCTTTGCACATGCTATTTATTCTCTCTGCCTCCTCCCCTTCCCAGCCTCCTCCATCTGACCAAATCTCATTCATCCCTAAAGGCACACTCCTAGTCACCTCCTTTGCCAAGTCTCTCAGTGAACTCCAAGGGGAGACAGTTATCTCTCCTTTACTTCCAAAGTACTTTATACATACCTCTGGTTCTACCATTTAACACAGTACCATAACTACTTATTTGTACATATCTTTCCCCTGCTAGATTTGAATAACCAAGGGCAGGAAAGAGACCTCATTCATAATTCTGTCATCTCCAGGGCCTAACACTCTGTTATCTCTAGTAGGTATTTAATAATTTTTGGAGGATTGGAAGAATAAAGAACATACTCTGGCTCTATTGGTTACTGCCCACTCTTAACTGTTAGGATCCAGAGTTATTACCTAATACCCCCTCCTGTTTGCTGTCCAGTCAGTCTCTAAAAGATATTTAGGAAATGAAAGAGTGTTTATATCCATGCTGAATCATCTAATCCTGCCAAAACCATGCTCACTACCAACACACAGGGAAATGGTTGCCAGGCACACTTCTGGAAAAATTCATGCTTGACAACCATTCCTAATACAGCTACAATATACTGCTCTATACCGTTACACTAAAAAGCATCACTTCCCTTCTCACCTTTACCCATTTGGGGGGCAATTCATGCAGCTGAAAACTTCAGCTCTCCTTCTGAATACAAGAATCCTGTTTCATTTGTAGAATGAGGTACTACAAATTAATAGCATCATAGAGAGAGATCCAAGTAATCTGGTAGTCAACCAATGAAAGTCTAGAACCCCAGCATCATCAATCTTTTCCTAAGTCTCTCCAAAATAAGTTTCTGGCTTTATCCTCACAAACTACCTCCCCGGGTGATTCTATTGATTCCAGCTTAGGCAAACAGTTCTCCTTTTAAGGTGGTAAGGGAGTTTCTCTAAGTCTGGAAAATGCAGGAATTCCATACAGCAAAGTAACAAAGGCCAGGAATGCTAATCCATCCTGACTTCCCAGTGAGAATGGTGCAGTAGGGACTGGAGAGAAAGCCTTCTGCACCTGTCATAGAGCAGAATGCACAACCACCTCATCCAGGTCAAGTTAATTTACTTTGGCCAACCATTTTTGACTCATTCCTCCCCTCAAGAAAGAGATCCGTGTCTGGGAAGGATCAAATTCCTATACACCTGATCAAAGTCCTTCAGAGGAAAGCCAAACTGAATGAGACCGCTAAAAAGACTGAACACAAGAGGCCTCTCCTGGAACAAGCCCTACTTCCCCTCTTCTTCCCTAGTTTCATTTGCTAGGAATCCAACTTCCTTTCAGCTGGAGGCCAATGGCAATTCGATCCAGTGAGGTACTGAGATTTCTTCACCTGTTTTTGTTTTAATTCTGCTGATTTTTAGAGCTGTCGCAGCTCGAGACAGGCCCAGAGAATCCTCCCTCTGAAGAGCGCTGTGTTGCTCAAAAGCCTGCAAAGGAAACTTAATGGAACCATTCACTTAGCAGCCTTTTTTTTTAAATGAAGTTCAGCAGCACAATCTAACCTCTTTGTGCTCTGAAATGAACCACATTTCTTAAAAGAGAGACCACAGGGGGTTGACAGAAAACTTGCTGCAGGCAGGAAAACCTGCACGACTTACAGGAGCTGATGCAGAAGGGAACAAGTAGAACTCTTGAGCTGGTCCATTTTAGCATTTCACTTCATTTCATATCTCTCCCTCTCTCTCTGTCTCTCTGCATTTTCCCAAGCAGAGCTCTAATGGCACGGGGGCGGGGGGGGGGAGCATTTTACAGCTTCTTCATTAGTTTCCCTTCACTGGGTAGGTGCCGTAAACAAGTAAGCTGGACTCAGTCAAAAGGCTGAAGTTTCCTCCCCTTCAGACGAAAAGAAATTAAGGACCCAGTCACAAGGGCCCCAGCTGAATCAAAGAGGAGAAAGTGCTGCCTATGGAGTTTCTGAGAAAATCTCCGTATCTGTTGGAAGCACAACTGCTACACAAAGCAAAATCCCAGAACTGGGTGTTAATGATTACAGTCGGGGCCTCCCAAGGCCACGCATCCCTGGCTTCCACTTAAGGGGCAGCTTCATCGGTCAGAGCAATGCCGTCCCCAGACCCTCTGGCCTGTCAAAACTTTCTCTGTCTACACCCCAGGTTGAGATGAGCCATTAACTTGCAGTGCTGCTTAGCACAAGAGCCTCCAGGGGCTGAAATCCGAGCTCCAAGATAAATCTTTATTTTTCAGAAAAGGAAGCAATAGACCCCGGCTCCGGTCGGGCTCAAAGCCCCCGGGGGCGGAGGGTGGGAGGAGGCCTGCCACCAGAACTGCACACTCACGGACACCAGCCCCCAAAGAAGCCAATGGGGTTCACAACCTCGGCTGCCACGCGACTGATGGGAGTCTGAGGGAGACAAAGGGGCGAGGGACCCTCGGCGGGCCCGCAGATGTCCGAGGGAGACCCGCACGGGGCGCAGAACCCGTGGCTCCAGCCCCCCGCCCCATTCTCCTCCGGCCCCGCAACTCCCCACAGCGGGAGGGCTCCAAAGCCGGCTCCGGGTCTCGCCTCCTTCCAGCTGGACCAGATAACCGGCAAAAAAAATGTGACCGGTGCCGTGGAAAGCGCCGTCGTTCGGAGGAGTGGGTTCCAGAGGCGTACCCCCAATTCGGTAAATAAACGGGCCCCGAGAAACAGCAGTTCGGAGACCGGCCCCAGCGCCAGGGTGGGCGCGACCCCGCCCGGCCGCCCCACCTGCAGCGGACTCGGAAGGCCAAATCGCGCCGGCCCGCGGGCTCGGGCTCCCGGCCGGTCCCCGGGCCCATCCCGACCCGGCCCCGGTCCCCGCCGCACCTTTGTAGCGCTCCAGCACATCCTCGTACGCCTGCACGAACTCCTTCTCCTGGCTGCGGTTGGCCGGCTGCTGACCCGGCACGTAGCCAGCCATGGCCGCCCGGCGCCGCGCTCTCCCGGGGCCCCGGCCGACGCCGGTTCCAGGCCCGCGCGCCGACGCAGCGACGGCCCCAGCCTCGGCCCTTTGTGCGGCCGGGTGACGGCGGTGGCGCCCTCGCTCTCCGCTCTGCGCCCGCTTCGCCCGGCCCGGCAGTCCGTCGCGCTCCGCTCCTCAGCCCGCTCGCACCCCGCGGGTCCCGGCTCGCGTTTCCGCCTCCCCACCCCTCGGCTCCGCTCCTCCCTCAGCCCGCCCCGGCGCGGCGGCGGCGGCGGCGGCGGCGGCGGCTCCTCCCGTCAAGGAGCGCCGGGCCCGGCCCGCTCCCCGCCCCTCGCCCCGCCGCCTCCGCCGCCGGCGCACCCTCGGCCCCCGGGCTACCGCCCGGGGCTGCCCACGCCGGTCCCCCGGGTGGCCGCGGACCTGCGCGCGGCCGGGACGCGGGCGAGCTGAGGGGGCGGGGGTGTGCGGCGGCGTCCCGCCGGGTAGGAGGCCCCACGCGCGTCAGGGCGAGAGGCTGCGCTGGCCACCGCGGCGGGGAGACCCCGGGGCCTTCTCCACAGAGGGGGCGGGCGGCCCCATTCGGCGCTGACCTCCGCCCCGAGCTGGGACAAAGGAGGGAGCCCCCTGGCTGGAGAGCAGCCGAGCAGGGCCTGTGTCGCTGCTGGAGAAGGACCTGCAGAAACTGAAGGGAAGGGACAGCGCAGACCACCCAGGGGCCTCGGGCCCCAGGGCCGGCCACGCGCAGAGCGAGGGCGAGGGCCGGAGCCGGACGGGCTGCCGGGTGAGGCCGAAGGCGACACTGAGACCACAAAGAGTCCCAGGAACAAAGAGGTTTCCAGAAACGGAAGAAACCGAACTCGCCCTGAGAGGGCAGGCCGAGCCCCGTGAAGTACGCCAGGCCGAGGATGGGCGGCCAGAGGCTGAGAAACGACCACGGAAGGACGAATGAAAACGGGATTCTGACTGCACCAGGGGGTGACAAAGAAGAGCGGCCGGCAGGATTATTATCCTGTGACAGACATTCGAACAGACTCAGATGAAAAGGGAGAAATGTGGGAACCTGAGACTGAACCAGGGCTGTTGAAGAACAAAGAAAAGGATTCTGGGGCCTTAACTGGTCAGGGGAGAAAAGAGAAAGCCCATGATCCTCTCTGTCAGGGGAAAGGCCAGGGAAGAAAGGGGACCGGTAGACGCGGGTCGGGGTTTGTTCGGGCGCCTGTTGAGAAGGCAGTTCCCAGCATCCTCTGATGCTCCACGCAGCAGTGCATCCCTCAGACCCAGTGGTCACGGGCCTTCTGCTGGGCGGCGCTGCGGCGATCTCTTTGCCCCCAGCTACCGCAAGCCAGCCGTCATCCTCCCGGGCTTCATCAAGTCTCTGTTAACTTGATTTTTCAGAGGGTGGAGGGGTGGTTGTGGGTAAAAAGTTAGGCTGGCTGATCTTACAATAACAGCACATTAGCAAGGAAAAAAAAAAAAGAATTCATGCAACATTGAGCAGCCAAAACTGGGACTTGGGCTTCCATTGTAGTTCCCATTCTCAGGATTTTTAAAGAGCAGCTTCTTACCCTTGGGGGCAAGGCCTGCATCTTTGTGTGCTACGACTAGTGCCAAGGACTTGGACAATGCTCAGCACATTAGTGACAGGAAGAAGAAATGATGCTTTTCACTAATAGGCGCACACTGGTTGTTTCCACATCACTCCATGATCAGAAGTTGGGTGAGCAAGTCATTAATCATATCTTTTCCCATCAAGTTTTGCTGACCTGCCCGAGTTCTAGGCATAGAGATTATACAGGAAAGGGCCTTGGACAAATGCTCATTTCCTTCCAGCTTAATCCTTTGTGCTTAAAAAAAAAAAAAAAAAAAAAAAAGCTAGTTCACAGTTTGGTGTCGGCTGCTAATGAGCTCAGTTAAGAAAAGGAGGTGAATAAGCTTGAGGTTTATTTTTTAAAATAAATAAAAGGCTTTTAATAGAAAATGCAGGATGAAGGAATTGGTGATTGATGGCATAAGCACATTTTTCGTAAACAGCAGAAAACAGAGAAATGCTAACTCTAGGGAATCTTGACTGTATCAGTGCTGAGTCATCTGCATTTCCCATTTTATATCAGTAGGCTAAGAAGGCCCAAACACAAGTACACATACATGCACCTCCACCCTCATCCCCAAACAGACATCTACACCTCATTTTCATCACAGTAAACAGAAAAGTCCCCCCATCCCTCCTGGGGCTGCTACATGTGCCACTCTGTGAGCAGATCCTTCAAGAATTGTTACTGACGCTCCCCAAAGGTGAGGAAAGACAACACCAAAGAAGGGAAAGCAAGTCTGTTTTCGAAATCAGGCTTTGTTGAAGACCTGAGGGGTTTGGTGGGGAGAAGGCAAGGGGTTGAGATTCCTGTTCAGAAACAGGGTAATCAAAGAAGAAAGTTCTGGTTTGGATTGTGGCTAGGGGACTTCTCAGACTTAAGTAGCTTTCTTGAAAAGATTTGCATTTAAATACTCCCATGAGATTTTGAGGTAATGAATTCTTCTAATGAATGGAAAGGGGGAAGTCCACATGTTTGGCGGATGTTCCTGTTTTATACAGAGAAAATTTTACAAGGATAAAGAAACAAAGCAGCTTCTGGTGGAATGGGAAGAAGGAAGCCTGTGAAAGGGAGGTTTTTGGTTTTTTCCAAGCAACAGTCTAAATTTATAGCCTGACCGCCCAATTGGGACAGCTCTGTGGCTTTCTTCTTTTGGCCTATGATTTTCCTCTGCTCCTGATGGTGAGATTGCTGTTGCATTTATGAGAAGGCTGCAAGGGGGGTGGGGTGCAGAAGAAGGCAGTATGTACTCAGAAGGGCATCTAGTGGAGGAAAGAGGCAATACAAGTAAATAAAGCCCTATTTTTCCACTGTGTCCTCCCCCACATAAGCCTCTTCAAGTGCCGCCCCCCCCCACAAGGCCCAGCCACTGTCAATTTCTCTCAGTTCCTCAAACTCAACTGTGCTTTCCCACCCCAGGGCCTTCCCACCTACTTTTCTTCTAGGCTGTAGCCCTTCATTGCTCTCCTCTTTTGGCCTGGCTCACTCCAACTCACCCCTCTGCTGAAATTCCCACAGGGAAGCTTGCCTTGACCACCTCCTCCCCCACCCTAGATTAGTAGGTCCTCCTGCCCCTTCTACACCCCTCTTTGGTGATGTCCATCACCCTTGAAGCTATCATTCATTGTCTCTCATCCTTACTAAATCACATTAGCTCCCTGAGGGCTAGGGATGTCTATCTTGTTCACCACAGGATTCTTAGCATCTAGTAAATGACCTGGCACATATAGGACACTCATTAAATATGTTTCAAATTTTTATTAAATGCATGAATGAGTGAACCAGATGATCCTAAAACACTCAGCTGCCTGTGGCTTCTAACTAGCTAGAGGGCTAGGGTATTTAAGAAGAATATGCTTATCTCTGATAGCATCCTTTATCTATGCCTGGCATTCCATGCCCTTCATACTTTTGACAGCTACCTTCCTTTATAAGCTTTTCTCTCATGATACCCTTATGGGCAACCTCTCCTACAAACTCTCGTGCCTTTGCCTGGAATGTCCTCCACTCCTCAACTCCACCTACCGAAATCCTACCCATCGTCAAAGCTTACCCTACATGATTTGAAGTTATTTTTAATCAACCCAAGTAGAAGTTTTTCTTAAAACCCCAACCACATTTTTCTTCCCCCATTCCTAGAGCAACATGTACTGTGAGTGTCTACATCTCTGCCTCCTTAAACTCCAGGTTCTCCAGTTCTTTGAAGTAGAAACATCCACTTCATCTTTCATTATCATAGGGCTTAACACAATGCTTTGCACATAGCAGATGTTCAATAAATATTTGCTGAAGGTATGAATGCCTCACTGAAGACATGTGGGGCTGGGAGATGTGTACCAGATCTATGATTCGAGACAACTGAGACCAGCCCTAGCCAGGTAGCTCAGTTGGTTAAAGCACTGTCCTGATGATGCAGCAAGGTTGTGGGTTTGATCCTGGGTCAGAGCACATGCAAGAGTCAACAAATAAATGTGTAAGTAAATGGAACAAGTTGATATTTTCTCTTTATCTCTCTAAACTAATTTTTAAAAAAAAGACAATTGAGAATACAATTCAGTAGCCACCAGAACTGAGGGCACTTCATGTGCAAAGATCAAAGAGAGAATTGCAAAATTCTTTCTCCTTCTCTCAGTGCTCCCCCTCCAACCTCTAGAAGATTTACTCCCAGCACTTCAGCTTGGCGCATGCTGCATTATTTTACATGTGTTAATTGATACTTTACAAATAAATTTTATGCTAGTAGGCTGTGTATGTGTCTGTGTTTTCTCTTTGTTCCTCCTCGCATAGTCTATCTCCTGTGCCTTCTACATTTCCCAATAGTAGCTGGAGCCAGATACTGAAGGGGCTGCCCCAAGCCCTATCCTTTGGCCAGCTCTTGGAAGAAAATCCTCTAGTTTTCTGTCTCCAGGCCCAGCCCCACCAGCCTTGCAGACACCAGCTTTGGCCATCCCAACAAAAGCTCCCTTTCAGCCTAGCTTCTGGAAACATTAAGCTTTGCCTCAAGTTCCCAAGTCTGCTCTAGGGTAGGAAGCCTTTGCCCACTATCATGCTGCCCTCTTCTGTTCAGAAAGTGCAACATCACTAATTTAAGAGGTCCGATGGTGCCAGACACCCAGGAAGAAATGATCACTGCCACCCAGCAGCCCAGCACCCTGTCACCATAGCAACCCTCAACATGGTTACTCAGCCATCTGGGTTACCATAGCAACTGCCCAAGTCTCTCCACCTTAGCCACTCCCAAGGCCTTCCCCACTGGCTGGTCAGAGCCAATGCCAAAGAATCTCTGATCTTTACTAGGGGAAATGAGCAGAGGCTCTTGATAGACAGCAGTCTCAAAGGGGCGTGGAATGCCTCACCAGCCCGGGGCTTCCAAGGCACTGTGGAAATAATGGGTGTTAAGGCACTCCATGAACCTTGAAGTGCTGAGCAGATGTTAGCTATTATTAGACTACCGTTCCTTGGGGGAGGCAGTGGGTTGCCCTAGGCAGAACTAGTGCCATTCCCAGCTTGGCCCCTAACTGGCTGGGAGACCTTGAGCAAGAACTCTCTGGGTTTTTGTTTCCTCTACTGTAGCATATCTATGTCCTAAAGTTATTCTGAGGATTAAGTCAAATAAACTATGTAAGATGCTCAACACAAAGCCTGGCATTTGGAACATACCAATAATAGTTAGAAAAGGTATGGACCCCTCTGCCTTCTCCCAGCCTCTCTGTGAATGTAACTATTCTATTTGCTCTTTGGAAAGAATCAGGCTAAAGTGAATCCCACTCACTCGACCCCATCCAATCTCCCTTCCTGCTCTGGAGCAGGCAAGGGTCTCATCCTGGGTGGAGCCTCTGAGGTTCCTACCAAACAGGGCTATAGGCAGTCTGCACTCCTTGGAGAACTGGGAGGTTCCCCAAATTAGGAGATGTGGTTCCTTACCTGGAAAGCTCCCCTCCACTTAAAATAACACCTCCCTATACAATGCTAGCTCAGGATAGAAACCCCCACAGGGGTGGTGACAGGCAGCCTGGAAACTGAGCACAAATCCCAGACAGGCTTTAGAGAGTGGTAGCTGCAGCTCTCGACTGAGATCAGAGTTGTGTGGACAGTTCAGTGCAGGCCTGGGGCACAGGTCCCTCTCATAAGAACAGAATTCTTCCATCTATGATTTTAAAGACCTCAATCCTATTGCATCTCAACTTCAATCTCTTGAGACTGAATCCCTGAAATCCACTTCCAGGGTACTTCCCTCAATCACTCTGGCCGGGTGCCAATTCAAATCCAGGGTCTAGCTTAGCTCTGACCCTGTGTTCTGGGAGTAGGGCATGAGAATGTCAAGCTGAAGGACCAGAACACTGACAGGGCACACTACTCCTGGGGCCCTAGTGTTTGGGAGTGGAATTCCTCATGATGCCTCTGGGAAATGGGTCAAGTGTGACTGATTCCAGTTTTCAGATATGACCACCAAGTAGGTAAATCAATAGATTTTTTATTACCGGGGAAAAGTGGTACACTAGTTTAAAAGTTTAGGAGGTGAAAGTGTGTGACTACTGGAACTTCTGCTTAGGTAACTGGGGAGGCAGAAGTGGGGTGTGTGAATCAAATAAAACTGGCCATGAATTAGTAATTCTTGAATCCAGGTAAAGAGAGTTCGTGATGCTATTCTCACCCCTTTAGTATCTGTTAGAAATGTTCTGAAGAATGCAGAGGATTTGGAATTAGGTCAACATGAGTCACAGCAGTAACTGCAAAGGGCATTTGCACAAGTCGTGTTCCAGGGGGCGCCCTGCAACACAGTCAGCAATACTGACTCCCACTCCACTCTTCGCTGGCTGTATGACCTCAGGCAAGTTCCTTAACTTTTCTGTAAAACAGGGAGAATAGCAACTACCTCCCAGGGACTGTGAGGATTAAATGATATATCTAAAATGCCTGGCACACGTCTGGGACTCCATACACAGTAGCTTTTCCAGCTATTATTCATGAGGTGATCCCAGCTGGCATCAGCTCTCAGGAGCTCCTGGACTGAGTTCAGAGTTCAACTCCCAAAGCCACCATCTGGATCCTTTAATTCCTAACTCCCACCAGCTGTTCTCTCTTCATTTCCTTTCCTTCCTTTCTACTGAGGCCAAAGAAAGGAGAGCAAGGATAGGAATAAGCCAACAGGGACATGCCCTCTCCCTTCAGGTTGTCCTGGTAAATTCCTATTTGTTTTCCAAGTTCCAATCAAGTGCTATCATTGCTCTAAGCTAGGAGTGGGGGTAAGAGTAGGGGCAAGCTCTTCCCCAGAGAGCTTCCTCATAACTCTCTTTGCACTGGCAGTGTACACAGCTCAAACAGCATTCTAGCTGCCTTCACAGGCGAGAGCTGGGTTTCAGAGCCCATGCTGAGCCTAGCACAAAACAGTCCTAGAAATATTAGTTAAATGAGCAAGTACACAATCAATAAATGAGCAAAGGGATGAATCACCATATTCATCAAGTAGTAAACAAATGTATGAGTAAATGAATGACATTCATGATAATAGCTAACATGAACCAAAGACTGACTGCATAATAGAAAGTGAGCCAAGCACCTCACTTCCACTATCTAGTTTAATCCACTCTTGGTCCCCCACTTTAACCATGAGAAAGCACAGCTCAGCAAGGTTAGTAACTTCCCAGGGTCACTCAACTGGCAAATGATGGAACTGAGACTCCCAATGACTCCCAAAGCCATTCCCTTTAGTGAATGAATGGAAGCATAAGCAAACAAGGAAATGAATAAAGGAGGGAATGAAGAAGGAAGGTCATGGCCAGAGGGACACACCCCCTAACGCTCCAGAAAGAATCCTCCCCATGACCACAAGTCAAAAGCCTGGTACCTTCTGGGGTAGGGGTGAGGCCCAGCTGAGGACAGAAACTTTGGTCCATAATCCCGTAATCACTCTTCAAATTACAGGGGCTCCCAGATCTTCCCTGCAGCAGCATCCTAAATCTGGGGTGGTGGGGGATGGGAGGTAGATTCCAACTAAGAGTACCAGCTCTGCCCCTTTTATGAGAGCCAAGATAGCCAGGAAGCTGGCCGGTTCCACCTGACAGGTGGCAACCGGCAGACCCAGGGCCAAATCACAGCAGATCTGAGCCGCAGCAACTGGCCAGCACTTTGTATGATGATGGGTTATTAACACTCACACTCAGATATGCTCACAGACCTTTCCCCAGGGAAAAGACTGCTGAAATGAAAGAAAACTGTAGCCCTAGATCCTGCTGCATTGTCAGCTCCTCTGGTGGCATCTAATCTCAAATCCCATGGGACAGAAATGACAGCCTTCCACAGTTCCAGAATTAACCAGTCCTTCCTCCGCATTCCTAACCTCAGTCCTTGGCTGCTCCAAAACAGAATGGTATGAGTCAGACTTCCATTCCAAACCTTTCTCGGCATCACCTGGGAAGTCACTAGAAAAACATGACGGGACACCTACAGACAGCATAAAGATGGCACTTTGCAATGTGCAACCACCTTCCCTCACCAGCTGGGGTCCCACAGGGACTCAGGCTCAGAGAAAAGACAGCTTGGCTGTCTTTTTTGCTGCCTGCACAGAAAGAAGTCTGCCCACGTGGTCATTTTCCATCCCTCCAGCTACTGTGACCCAGATTTACTTTCAAAGAGCTGGAGCTGAGCGGGAGCTGGGCTGGTGGTGTGTAGCTACAATTCATTCTGCCCCACTTTCAGGAAACTTTCTCCTGCTCATCTCTCTGCTAGTGAAACCAAGCTCCAGGATGGGGCCAGGGACTCTGAGGATACTGCCAGGAAGCAGAGAAGCTGGGAAGGAGAGAGCCGCCTTAAGTGCAAATAGCTTCAGGGTAAGGAAGGTTGTCTGCTCAGCAGTGAGAGTTCCCAATGTAATTGTTTTTAGAGCCCCATTTCCCACCACTGTATTCCCTTCTTCCCACCATGGCTTGGCCAGAAAAAAGCCACTTCCCTCTGACAAAGCCCTAGAGTGAAATGAAAGGGATGGAACTGAGAGGCTGGAGCCCCTTCCTTGCTTGCCTGGGAAAGTGCTCCTTCCTGGAGCCTCCATCACCTTTTCTGGGTGCCCAGGGAAGTTACAAGGAATGACCCTGCCAAGTGCAGTAAGAGGCATGTTAACCTGTGCTTGCTGAGTACATTCTGATTCTCAATCAATGACCATTCGAAGAAGATGTTATCATCTCCCTTTCACAAATAAGGAAACTGAGGCTTTAAAAAGTAAAGTCATTTGCCCAACTTTTCTGACTCAAAATCCAGTTGTGTCCATAGTACCTGGCACATAGCTGGAGCTAAACCTAATTTTTAAGAAAATCGAATGAGTGAATGAATGAATGAATGAGCAGTGAGGCTCCTTCTCAGAGCTTCCAGCCTGGAGGAGACCTGCATGGGCACGGAGGAACAGGCTCTGTCTTCCCACCAGGCATACGTGCTCAGGGTTATCTGCCCCCAGGCAGGCTGTTGAGTGACTGTAGCCGCTGACCTCAGGCTCTAAAAGCAGGAGCAAATATCAGCTCCCAAGCTGCATTTCATAGCCCTCATTGAGCCTCCAGATTCTAGAGCCTGTGCTCACAGAGTGAGATCCTGGGGCAATACCAGGGAGGGTAAGGTGGAAACTCCTGAATACAGCAAGGTCCATATCTGATGAGGGAAGCGTACCTGGAAACAATGAACTTTCATATAAGAACAAATGAAACAAGGGTTGGGTAGAGATACAATTGCTATCTGACTGGAGAACTCAGGGAAGGCTTCCTGGGGAGGCCACACTGGAGTTGACGCTGGGGGATCATGATTTCTCCAGCACCTGCTGAGGAGCTCCCATGAATAAATCCTACAGATGCTTTCTACTGGTTAACTAGGAGGCCAGTCCTTAGCTCCCAGTCACTGTGTCCCCCTCTTTCACAATACACACAGGAATGCAATTATTTTTTCCCTCTGTCCCCTCAACTAGACTGAGTTCCATGAAGAAGGAACCACATCTTTCCGCCATCTTTGAATATCAGTGCCAAGAACAGGGAGGCCCCTGAATATGTGATGCTGGTTGAATGAATACCTGATTGACAGGTGGGTGGTGAAACCCTCCTGCACCCAGCCTAGCCCCTAGCCCAAACATGATCCCCAAACTGTACTACTCTCTGCAAGCAACATGTCATAATAAATATACAAATCTATAATGACAAGTACGAATGGCTCCCCCGAGAATTATGTGGTATACAACCGTGTGACACTGTCCTGCACCTTGTTCTTCCCCCCCTCCTCACAAGTCCCAAGGGATATAGACTTCTTTCTCCCCTTTTCTACCCTGTGGGACTGAGTTCCTTGCCAGAGTAACTTCCCCAGCTCCCCAGTTCCCCAGTTCCTTGTTACTCCCCACGAACAAGTTGTTTGCTATTGACAGATAGCCAGATGGGGAAGAGGCAAAGCCTCCTAGGCCCTTGTCTCTATAGGGCTTATAGAAAAACTCCTAGGACTTTTTCTATAAGTCAGGATCTTGAGACTTCATCCAGAAGTGAACAGAAAGTCTCTCAAGTAAGACAGGAAGGCAAGTCAATTAATTAATTAATTAATTAATTTTATTTATTTTTAGAGAGAGAGAAAGGGAGGGCGAGAGAAAGGTAGAGAGATCAATTTGTTGTTCCACTTTTTAATGCATTCATTGGTTGATTTTTGTGTGAGGGGATTGAACTTGCAACCTTGGTGTACCGGGACAATGTCCTAATCGACTGAGCTATCCAGCCAGGGCCAAAGTCAACTAGTTATATTGTCACCTGCATATAATTCAGGCTGACCTAGTTGCCAGGTATTGCCTAAGGAAATGAAAGTAGCACTACACCTGGAGTTAGGAGATCTGGGTCTACCAGTTTATGTGACTACCGGCAGTCCCTTAAACCCTCTAGGCCTCAGATCCTAACACATGCCCTAACTAACACAGAGTTATTATGAAATTGCTATGTAAACCATAACACTGATTGACAAAAGCAAGGCACTCACATTAATGACTATTGTTTTGTTTCAATGTGGCTGGAATGAAGGAGTTGAAAATAGGTCTGGCAAAGAAGAAAGAGAGGCCCTGGCTGGTGTGGCTCAGTGGACTGAGTGCCAGCCTGTGACCAAAGGGTTGCTGGTTCGATTCCCAGTCAGGATACATGCCTCAGTTGCAGACCAGGTTCCCCAGTGCAGGGCACATAAGAGGCAACCACATATTGATGTTTCTCTCCCTCTCTTTCTCCCTCCCCTCCCCTCTGTCTAAAAATAAGTAAGTAAAATATTTTTTAAAAAGAGGAAGAAGAGCCCTGGCTGGCATAGCTCAGTGGATTGAGCGCCGGCTGCGAACCAAAATGTCGCAGGTTCAATTCCCAGTCAGGGTACATGCCTGGGTTGCAGGCCACAGCCCCCAGCAACTGCACATTGATGTCTCTGTCTCTCTGTCTCTCTCTCTGTCTCTCTCTCTCTCTCTCTTTCTCCCCCCCTTCCCTCTATAAAAATAAATAAATAAAATCTTTAAAAAAAAAAGAAGAAGAGAAAGAGAGAGAGAATGGAGGGAAAGGATGAGGGTGGGAAGAATCAACTTACAGCATGCATGGAGTCCCTCAAACCTGTTTTGACTTTGTACACTGAGATCAGCAGCTTTCTCAGCCCTGACATGCCTTTCCACTCTGACATGTGTGATCAGCAGGGGTTCCCCATCAGGCATCTCAATCACATGAGAAGCCCTGAGGTCAGTTCAGGACACCAGCGGAGTCAGGGATGGGGAGGTCTCTGTTTGGTGAGACTGATTCAGACACCCCCACTTGTCTTCCTCACCCAGACCCATGAAGAGGAGAAAGCTGCACAGGCCAGAGCCAACTCCTAGTGTAAGACTGACATCCTTCCCTCCCGGAATGAAAGTTCTAGCTTCAAAGAGCCTCAGAGCGCCTAGGGTCTCCCAGACATGCCTCTCCCGCTCTTCAAAGGCGAGATTCCCTGAGGAGTAAGGCTGCTTGTTTAATTACTAGAACCCCTACAATGTTCTAAGATCATAGGAAGATTGCAGCCAGGCCCTGAAGTAGCAGTCCCACCTCCTCTGCTGCCTCTCTTCTCTCCTGCTAAGGAAACACGCCCAGATGCATCGCACAAGTTATTTTTAACCGTGGCAGCTTCCCATTTTCAGCCTCTCCAGCCCAGCCCCCTCCTCAAGACAGTCCCTGGAAACGTCAGGATATAAAGAAGATCAGCACGGATGTCAGAACACAGCACGGTGCCTCCCGCCCCTTTGTTTAGTTGACCTGGCAGCATCCTTAGGGGCTTTGCCTGGGCATTAAACCCCCTTGAGTCCACTCCACTTCTGTTCTACACTCAGAATGTTAAACAGCAGGCAAAAAGACCGGAAGAGGAAATCATCACAAAAGAATCTATAAGTATGCATGTTGGTGGTGGAGTGGGCTAGAGGGTACAAGAAAGGGAGAAGGAGGCTTCCACTCTGACACCTTCTGGAGAATGAGGGGTTTGTGAGTCCAGACGTCCCTCAGTCATGGTCATGGTCCTTTAAGGCTGGGGACTAGTAAAGGCCTTCCTGCACCCTATTAACAGCTCTGAAAATGCTATTCACTGGCTGATGCCACAGGCCCAAAAGCCTTGAGAAGGAACGAAGAGTCCTTCCTCCGAGGGCCCCCTACTGCCCATCAAACTCTCCAGCCTGTCTTCCAGGTCTCCCGCCTTGCAGCTCACCCCCTCTAAAATGCCTCCCTGACTACTGGAGCCCACAGAATGTCTAACTTGCCATTACAGCCCACTGCCTATTCCTGGATCACAATCTGTCACATACTCTCCCCTAAACACTCCTTGCATTCATTCATTCAGTCATTCAGTACTGGTTGATCTCCAACATGCACAAGGCCCTGTGCAAGCAGCTGGGGTAAAACAGGACACAGTCCAGAGGGAGTGGCAGGCACCCCGTGGGATAACTGCTGTACTGTTCAAGGGAACACAGCAGAGAAAAAAGTGTGAATACGAGAGCGGAGGAGGGAGCTCTGGATACCACTGGGGCATTAAGAACAGAGGAGGTGGCACTTAAAGGAGGAGGGGCATTCCCAGCACCTAGCAGGGAAGTGAGAACACAGAAGTCTAACCTGCAAGATGCACATGTAGGGGGTTCAAAGCACAGTTCAATGTGGCAGGGTGCTTGGGGGAACAAGGTGAAGCTGGAGAGGCAAACAAGGGCTGATGTTAATGGGTCTTTACACTGTCGCCTTTGTTTCACAGGCAATCATAAGCCAAAGAAGGTTTATAAGCAGCTGAGTAACAGGATCGGGTTTGCATTTTAAAATAATACACTGTGTTAGTCATGTGGAGGAAGGAGGGCAAGCCTGGAAGAATCATTAGATGGTGGGTGGCATGTCCAGGCAAGGGATGGTAAAGCAGAGGGAGACAGGGGCATTATGTGAGAGACACAAAAGCAGGACAGGTCTCAGTGATGGATTGAGAGTGAGTCATGTCGCTGAATCAGCTGGAGGCACTGCTTTGTCTGTCCTTCCGTCTGCACACTGGCACCAATGCCTGCTGAGATGCTGAGCACAACCCACAGAAGCAGCTCTGGAAGCAGCAGAGACAGCACTTCATGAAGTTCTTCACTGAGCCAAAAGACATGCTAAGAGCTTTACATACATTATCTCCTCTAATCCTCAAGGCAGCCCTGCACAGGAAGCATTTAAGATGGGAAAAGTGAGGTTCAGCCAGGGTAAGAGCCTTGCCCAGTCACTCAGCTGGTCAGGGGCAGGGCTGCCATCTAGCACTTGCCTCTGTGACTCCCAAACCTGCGCTCATAACCACTGTACCGCCCTGCTCTGCTGCTTGGCAAAAGAGATGCCCACCACAGGAGGAGGCCACCCCAGACCTTGCACTGTGAAAGGGGCAAGCGTGTATACACTTTTAGAAAGCAGTGGGAGTGAAATTGCTCTCTCCAAGGACTTTAGTCCAAGGAAATAACTCAACAGAAGTCAAGCGTTATTAATCATAAAGATGTTCACTGCAGCCCTGGCTGGTGTGGCTCAGTGGATTGAGTGCCAGCTGCGAACCGAAAGGTCTCCAGTTCGATTCCCAGTCAGGGCACATGCCTGGTCCCAGTTGGGGGCACGTGAGAGGCAACCAATCAACGTATCTCTTGCACACCAATGTTCCTCTCCCTCTCTTTCTCCCTCCTTTCTCCTTTCTCTAAACATAAATAAATAAAATCTTTCAAAAAAGATGTTCACTGCAGCACTATTATGGCAAAACAGTGAAAATGAGTAGGATTTTTAAAATCATGAAATATTGCACAGCCTTTAAAAATGGTAACTATGAAGCCTAAGCTGTAATATGGAAAATCTTATTGATAGAAAAGGGGGAAAGTCAGACCTAGAAAAGTCCGTAAGCCATGAAGGCCACTGGATGGACCATATAAACTACATGGGGACAAAGGCTGGGAAGAAGTTGCAAAAATGAAAAAGGTTTGCACAGAAGGATTGGCGTGGCAGATTTTCCTCTTTCAAATTTTTCTTTAATGTTACTTGGTCATCTTTTCAATAATAATGGTAACAAATTTGAGTCCAGCTGGCTTGCCAGAGAGCCCTGGGTCGGATCCCTCCACTGCCGCCCAGCCAGGGCACACCGGCCCATTCTCCCCAGGCGCTCACAGCACCCAGCTCACTCCGGGCGTCTCTTACCAGCGACTCTGACCACAGCACGTTCCGCAGGGTCCAACACGGAATCCTGGCTTTTCCGTTTTTTCTGCTCATGCAGTGGGAGGTTCCAGGGTAAGGTGTCCCCTGGGGGACAGGGAGACAGGCTCCCTGACCGCTCGCTCCTGTAAGACCGCTCGCTCCGACAAGACCGTTCGCTTCGGCATGACCGCTCACTGAGAGTTTCTTCATCCGAGGAAGACATCGCCCAGGCAGGGGCTGCAGCAGAAGGGCCTGGGGGCCCCGGGAGAAGTGAGCTGGAGGAGAGAGGAGTGCATTGTTCACAGACTGAAGGGGTCACATAAGGAACACTGGGGCTTGGGAGGCAGAGAGGTTCTAGTTTTGGCTCTGCCACTGATTTCATCTTTCTAAACCTCAGTTTCTTCATCTGGAAAATGGGAATGATGGTAATACACGGCCATACTAATTCACAGAGTTTAGGGGAAGTCAAATGAGGTAATATGTGTGAAGATTCCTATAAATCTTAAAACACTGTGTGAAAGGTAGCTCCTATTACGAGTAACCACTATGATTGTTACTTGGTACATTTGGAGAATTAAGCTTACAGGTCCCAAGATAGGAAGATGTGGATTAAATTCAACCTCACCATTTACTAGCTGTGTGACCCTGGGGAAGCTATTTAACCTCTTTATGTGACCCTGGGGAAGCCATTTAACCTCTTTGAGCCTCAGTTATAAAATGGGGATGATAGCCCCTAACTTGACAGGGTTATTTGCAAGGAATAAATGAGATCTTGCAGGGCCCTGGCTGGTGTGGCTCAGTGGACTAAGTGCCAAACTGTGATACAAAGGGTCACCAATTCAATTCCCAGTTGGGGCACATGCCTGGGTCTCAGGCCAGGTCCCCATTAGGGGGCGTGCAAGAGGCAACCACACTTTGATGTTTCTCTCCCTTTCTTTCTCCCTCCCTTCCCCTCTCTCTAAAAATAAATAAATAAAATTCTAAACAAAGCAAAACAGGTAGAGCACTTAACAGTGCCTAGTGTCCAATAAGTACTCAATAAACAGCATCTATTATTACATTTCTGTTATTACATTTCTGTTCTACTTACATGTCCAGGAATGTTAGAAGTATAAAATAGGGCAACAGATGGGAAGTATTTTCAAAAATCTAAACCAAGATCTCAATAGCAGGCATGAGCTATAATAGGCAGAAATTCTTCATTCCTCCCATTCTGTCTCTGGCAGATATATTAGAAAAAGTTCTAAATTTGAAGCAAGACAGACCTAGGTACAAATTCTGATGTGGCCACTTACAATTGGTTTGATCTGGGACAAGTCACTTCACCTCTCTCAGACTCAGTTTCCTCATCTGCAAAATGGGGTAATATTTCACCTTAGAGGATATTTTAAAAACACAGTGAAATTGGCAAATGTAAAACTGGCTGGCACCATGCATGGAACACAGCAAGCATTAGATAAAATGTCCATTTGCTTATTACCAGGGCTGTAGGAAAGAGAGGCACAGCGTGGGGAGTGGGGGAGGTGGCACGGAAGTCAGTGTTCCTGGTCAGTTTAGCTAGTGGAGTGATCTGAGAGGAAACAATCATTCTGGGGCCAGCTGGACTCCAGCAGCCAGACTGGGCAGCCTTCCCTAAACCAGGCCAAACTCACTTCCCAGAACCATCTGCTACACATGGCCCACCACCCCAACAGCCTCGTCAGAGCCCGGGTGGTGCATGCCTTTAGCTATCAGCCTCCCTGCAGGCCCCATATTCAGCCCAAGTAACCAGCTCTCACTGTAGCTCTAGGGTCCGTGGAGGGCAGGAGACCAAGGACTTTCCCTTATGGGGAACAGCTTCACACAGAGCTGTATGGAGTCAGGGAAGTGGCCTAAATGACTGGACACCATGGGTCCTCCTGCATTCCGGGAATCTCAGCCTGGCGGTAGCAAGGGGTAGAGACAGCCTCCTGGGTCATTGGCAGAACCCCACCATAGGCACGGAATGCAAACAGATAACAAAAGAAACATCAAACAGTGCAGGAGGCCTCTAGGCAGCCTCGGGCAGGCAGAACAGCCGTGCCAGGGCACCTCCTGTGCCAGCAGCATTTGGGCCCTCTTCCCATGGAACACCAAAAAGGAATCCAGTCACAGAAGGCAGAAAAGAAAGGCCCCCAGGTCCTGGCACATCTTGGCCCTTTATCCTAGCATTTACCCCTCCCCCCAAATACCTTCTGCTGCCACCTCCCACCTCTCATAGCAGGTCAGGTGCTCAAGTGGCTGCCCCCACCGCGGGGAAGCAGGTCGGGCTTCCATCCTTACCCTCGGCAGTGGCCAGGAAACGCCCCTCCTCTCAGACCACCTGCTTTATCCCATGTCCGCCCATTCCTCCCCAAGACGCCCATTGGACTACAAAGGCCCGCTCATCCCAGGCCTCCTCCCTGAGAAACCGCCCCTCCCTGGCTCTACCCTATCAATCTCTCGACCCCTACAAACACCTGTTTGACCTTAGGGTTCTCGCCCCACCGCTTCGGTCACTTGAGTCACTCCATCAATCCCGGACTCACAGAAGCGCGCGCCCACGCCTCCAGCCCACTGCGAAAGCCGGACGCCGTGTCCTCGACCTGCACCTCACCTGGAGCTCTCCCGCTGCGGCCCTCCCCCCCACCTCACCCGCTCCTCCTTCTCCACGACGCGAAAAGGGGCGCGCCGAGAGCCAGAGACGACGCGGGTGGGTCCGCGTTCCCGCCGCGCGCGGATGACAAAGAGCGAGGACGCGCCACGCGGACGCGCAACTGGGGACCCAGCGGACGCCGGGGCCAGCGGCCGAAACCTGGGGCCAGCAAGCAACCTTCCCCACCCGGCCCAGCCCACTCCCGCAGGTCTCTCTCCCGGCCAGGGAGGGCTTGGTGTCCCATTTTCCCGGAGAACACGCCTCCCTGTGGCCCTCGGCAGTGCCCGCCAAAGGGAAACCCCAGCTCGATGCGCTCGGCGCTACCCGGCGCCAGCCACCGGAGCTGCAGGTGCGAGGCCCGGACTGTAGCGACGCCAGCTCCTGTCAACCCGCCTTTCCGCTGCCGCCGGCTACCCGGGCTCGGGCGCGGCCGCCCCGCGCAAACAAGCACGCGCCCCGCCACCTCCGCGCACCCCGTGCAATCAGGCAGGAGCCGGCATCCAGCCCCGCGCCCGCGCCTTACCCTGGGAGCCGGAGGAGGGGAAGACAGGCCGGCGACAGAAGCAAAGGTGGTGGCCGAGACAGCGGCGGTGGGGCACGCCCGGGGCTGTAGCGCAGTAGAGGGGAGCGCAGCGGAGCCGAGGGGAGCGGCTCCCACAATGGCCGAGCTCAGGCGCCGAGCCCCCCGCCCCCCGCGCCCTAGCGGCAGCGGCTGAAGCGGAGCCGGCGCAGCCGCCCAACCCGCTCCCCCACCCCCGGCGCCGACGCCGCCCCCCGCCCCCCGATGCGCGCTCCCCTCGCCCTGCACCCCACCCGCGGCTGCTTCCGAGCTCCTTGCACGCCCCTGCCAGACTGTTGCCCCGCACCCCCTCAGCACTAATCCCGTGTCCTCCTGTCGTCCCCGAGCCCTATCTCTTGGTCCCTCTCCCCACAACTCCTCCCCTGCGGCCGCCGGTGTCCCCGGGCCAACTCACACCCCCACATTCCCCGCCCTCTGCTCTGGCGCCCACTCCGCGCGGGCCCCGCGGCCGATAGCTGACCCTGGCCTGGCTCACTGGCCCGCCCCCTTGAAGCTCCCCGCCGCCCGTCCCGGAGTGGCCCTCCCAGGCTGCAGGGCTGCGCCCAATTTTGCAACAGCCTGTCCCCCTGTCTACCCCTCTCTTGCCCTAAACCCACATTCTGAACCCTCTCCTGGAGCTCCTGCCCTCGCTCCCAGAGAGCGCCCTGCCTGTCCAAATACCCGCCTGGCCCCAGGAACTGGAGAGACCAGAAGGAGGCCCCATCTTCCCCTCGGTGTAAAAGGCAGAGGGGAATCAGGCCCCAGGAAGGAACTCAGGCTCTCCTTTAGACGACAGCACCAATCTTGGAAAAGCCTACATCCACTGAGAAAACATTAATTGACCTCCTTATACATGCTCTGTCTAGTAATACAGGAAATAAGAGCCAGGATCACCTTCCATTCTCTCATAGTACAGACAAGGGAATATGTCCACAAAAGGGAGGACATTTGCCTAAAGTCACCCTACTAGTAGCCTGCATAGCAATAGCTACTATTTGGGCCTGACTCCTGACGACCTGACAGTGCTTTGCCTGGGTCAACTGTATCTCATCCTCACAACACCATTCATTTATTCATTCATTCATTCCACAAATACTGAATATCTACCACGTGCCAGACTCTGTGCTGCATGCTAAGGATACAATGATGAGCAGGATGTACTTGGTCCCTACCCATTGACTCCACTGGACCTAGCAGTAAAGATAGAGGTTAGATGTAAATCATAATGCATTCCATGAGACAGTGTTATGAGCTTCAGTTTCTGACTGTAGACACTGAGGTTAGATGATTTACTCAGTCATCTAGGAAGGAAGTAGCCAATCCAGGACTGGAATCCATGTCTTCAGACTTAACACCTTGTGTTCTTTTTTTCATTGTGACTGTTTGGGAAAAGGTGGGTTGGACCAACTTACACAGGTCCTTAAACTTCAAAATAGGAAATTTAGTCTAAATTATATGGTTGCACCTTGGCCAGGTACTCAGTTTGTTAGAGCATCATTATGATATGCCAAGGTTGCAGGTTTGATCCCCAGTCAGAGTACATACCAGAAGCAACCAAGGAATGCATAAATAAATAGACAAATTGATGTTTCTCTCTCTCTCTCTGCCCCCTTCCTTCCTCTCTCTCTAAAAATCAATAAATAAAAATTTAAAAATTAAGTAAATTATATGTTTATGAACAACCAGGAAAACAGAAAAGTCCTGGCTGGTGTAGCTCAGTGGATTGAGCATGGGCTGCAAATCAAAGGGTTGCTGGTTCGATTCCCAGTCAGGGCACACGCCTGGGTTATGGACCAGGTCCCCCAGTGGGGGCCATGTGAGAGGCAACCACACACTGATGTTTCTCTCCCTTTCTTTCTCCCTCCCTTCCCCTCTTTCTGAAAGTAAATCAATAAAAAAATTTTTTAAACAGAAAAGTAAGGGTAACCCAAGGATAGCTACGAGATGGGTGTGGCTGGTTATGCCAGGAGACTCTTACAACAGTCCCACCACAAGGTAATGAAGCTCTGATCCCAGGAAGGGACAGAGGAGGTGGGAAGGTATGATTTCCACCCACTGGAACCTTCTGTGTTTGCATGCATTCTTCCACATTAAATAAGGAGAAGGAACCACCATTTACCAAATTCCTAATGAGCATTAGGCAATGCCCTGGGCATTTGTATATATTATCTGGTTAAATCTTGCCCATAACTCTGTGAAGTAAATACGTTGTTAGCCTCATCTTACAAATAAGGAAACAGAGACTGAGAGGTTAAATGATTTATTGAAGCCCACAAAGCAAACTAGTGTTGAGTCTTGGGTCAGAGCCCAGGCCTGTCTCCAAACCTCATGCTATAATTGTCACTCTCACTGTCTGAAGCCAAAGCAAAGAACCCAAGTTCTTTGACTCAGCCAAGGATTCTTTCCCTTGGACCAGGGGTATCTCTGAAACTTCCAGAGAAAGGTCAGGGGTCCATAATTATAGGGTCCCAGCTGTGGAACATGGCTCCACAGAAGCCTGCAGAGGCTTCAGCCCAGGACAATTCTGCAGCCTGACCCTAAAGTTCCTGTGAAGAAAGCAAGCTGGAAAGGCAGTGAAGGAACCATTCTCAGCTAAGAAATGAGTGCAAAAGCCCTTCCCTCGGGAGAGGAGCACATGGGTGCCAAGCCTGAAGACAAGCTGAAAGCAGGGCAAGAGTGTGGGAAGCCTGGGTGTGAAACTGAGTGCCATAACTGCTGGGGTCAGTGGGCAGGGCCTTGGCGGACTGGCCAGCTGGGGAGAACTCATGGGGAAGGACACCAAATCACCTAGGAGGCCTCTCTGACTAGAGAGCATCTAAAATCGTCTCTCTCCCCCGACCTTAATGTCCTTCCCAAATCTGACCTCCAATCCTGTCCTGAATTATTCATGCTGTGGGCTGTGAGAGGGCGGAGCTTCCGGAAGCTCCCAGACTTAGGACATTCAACTGTGTCTCCCTGGGGCTGTAGCTCCTGCAGCGCTACCCTGGGATCGAGCTGCTGGTGAGATGTGCCAAGCTTTTTGCAACTGGCAGCCAGCCAGTAACCTTGGGGTGATTCATTTCAGCAATCTTTTTATTGAAGAGTACTGTGTGCTGGGGACAGTTCTGGGTTCTCACTGGGTCTTTGTCCTTGAGGATTTGCAGGATGGTAAAGGGGGTAGGCACTTAAAAATCATTCCCTTGTACCATGCCCTCTGGGTCTCAGAAGAATTGCCATCTACTGTCTGCCCCCACCACCCAGTTCACCAACTGAAGGCCTCTACTAGTTCCCTCCAGATGTCAGGGACCTTGGAACTACGGCACCTCACACCTCACAACCCAAACACCTAAGCACAATTCTCTGCTCGGAGT
Source organism: Phyllostomus discolor (assembly GCF_004126475.2). Classification (NCBI taxonomy): domain Eukaryota; kingdom Metazoa; phylum Chordata; class Mammalia; order Chiroptera; family Phyllostomidae; genus Phyllostomus; species Phyllostomus discolor. The sequence continues at coordinate 26,046,663 of NC_040907.2, read as the reverse complement.
GGTGCCTAAACAAGTTCTTACCCATGTGCCTATTTGGAGTCCCGAACTTGGCCTCAGACTGCTGCTTGGGCCCTGAGCTTTCTGCCACAGTGGAATGACACTCACTGATTCAGCAAACACTGATTCAGCATCAACCCAGTGCCAAGCATAGAGCTTTGTGCTGCTGGTTCAAAAAGGAATCAGACAGCTATGGCACCTGTCCTCATGCTGCTCACAGTCTAGGTGGGAGACAGACAAGCAAAAGGGCAATTATACTTTAGCTGATTTGTTCTGAGATGGGAAAAGTACAGGGTACCCTGGGAGGGAGCACAGAAAAGGATACTCCCTAAAAAGCCACTTTACCAGGCCTTTCATCCTGTCTTTCCAGGTCTTCGCTTACATAGCAACACTTTCAGGCCCTTGTCTTCATGGAAAAACTTCACTCTTCCATACTGGCTTTTCCTTCCACTACTGTCCCCTATCCCAGCCTGTTCCTCTGTGCCCTCTGGAATCAGAGAGGTGTCCAGTTGAAGGTGAAAGTGAACGTGAACATGGGTAGAGGCTGCAGCCCTGTGAAGGTAAAGCTATTCAAGCAGAAGAAATAGCACAGAATCCCCAAACTGAGAGGGACCTTCAAAATTCCTAAGCTCTGCCCAGAACACTTTCCCTTCGAACTTTCTCTCATTGATTTCTCCCATCAGGACACTGCTGACATCCAGATTTGTACCGCATCTGTATCTCTCTCCTCCCAGCTGCAGACTCATATCCATGGCATCCCCATTCCCGCCTGGATGTCTAATGGGCATCTCACATGCAAAATGCCCCACATAGAACTCTTTTTATACTTGTTTCATTTTCCAATTACAGTTGACATTCAATATTATTTTATATGAGTCTCGGGTGTATAGATAGTAGCTAGACAATTACATAATTTATGAAGTGATCCCCCCCAATAATTTCAGTACCTACCTGACACCATGTACAGTTATTACAATATTATTGGCTGTATTTCCTGTGCTGTACTTCACATTCCCGGGACTATTTCCTCACCACCAGTTTGAATTTCTTTCTTTTTTTTTTTAAGATTTTTTATTTCTTTATTTTTAGGGAGGGAGGGAAGGAAGGGAGAGAGAGAGAGAGAAACATCAATGTGCGGTTGCTGGGGTTCATGGCCTGCAACCCAGGAATGTACCCTGGCTGGGAATCGAACCTGGGACACTTTGGGTCCCAGCCCGCACTCAATCCACTGAGCTACGCCAGCCAGGCAGTTTGAATTTCTTAATCCCCCAGCCCCCCAACCCCCCTCCCATCTGGCAACCATCAGTCTGTTACCTGTATTTATGAGTCTGTTTCTGTTTTGCTTATTCATTTATTTTGTTCTTTAGGTTCCACATATAAGTGAAATCATGATATTTATGTTTCTCTGTCCAACTTACTTCACTTAACATAATGCCCTCTCTGTTTATCCATGCTGTCACAAATGGTAAGATTTCATTCTTTTTTAAGGCTGAGTAATATTCCATTGTAGATACAGTTTGGGGCAAAAGTAGGTTTACAGTTGTTCATATGGAAAATAATATAATTAATAAGTAATAATACATGGATAAACTCTGGGTTTTGTGTACTCACAACTGTAAACCTCCTTTTGCCCCACCTTGAATGTACCACATCTTCTTTATCCACTTGTCTATTGATGGGCGCTTGGGTTGCTTTCATATCTTTCCTGGCTACTGTAAGTAATTATGCAATGAACACAGGGGTGCATATATCTTTTCAAATGAGTGTTTTGGTCAGATTTATATCCAGAAGTAGAATTCCTGGATCATTAGGTAGTCCTGTTTTATATTTTTAAGGAACCTCCATACTGTTTTCCATAATGGCTGCACCAGTCTGCATTCTCACCAACCATGCATAAAGGTTCCCTTTTTCCACATCTTTGCTAATACTTACTGTTTGTTGATTTATTGATGATAACCATTCCGATAGGTATGAGGTGATATCTCATTGTGATTTTAATTTGCATTTCTCTGCTCATTAGTGACATGAGCACCTTTTTCATGCCACATAGAACTCTTGACATCTGCTTCCCACCATCCACAAAACTGTCCCTCTCCCAGTCTTTGCCATCTCCAAAAATGGCTCCACTACCTTCCCGTTTATTCAAGTCAAAGATCCAGTAGTTACTCTTGATTTGTTTTCCTCTCAATTCCCTCATCCCCATCAGCGAGGTCAGGCAAACCACCTCTATAATGTATCCTGAGTTCACCCATTTTTCCCACTTTTCTATTTCTACCTTAGTTCATCACTCACCTGGACAACTGCAAATAGCCTTCTGAATGGTCTCCCTGCTTCCATGCTTGCTCCCATTCCATTTCAATCCACCAAGCAGCCAAGAGTGAATCTTTTTATTTATTTATTTTTTAAAAATATTTTATTTATTTATTTTTTTGAGAGGAGGGAAGTGAGAAAGAAAGAGAAGGAAAGAAACATTGATGCATGAGAGAAATGTCATTTGGTTTCTTCTGGCATGTGCCCCAACCAGGGGGGACTGGGCCTGCAACCCACGCAAGTGCCCTGACTGAGAATCAAACCCGTGAACTTTTGCTTTGTGGGACAATGCTGAACCAACTGAGCAATGCTGGTCAGGGCAAGAGTGAATTTTTAAAAATCATATCACCTCACACACAATTCTAATTTGTCCTTAGAATAAAACATAAACCCTTTATAATAGTCCATAATACTTCACATGATCTGGCCCTTGCTCAGACCTAATCTCAACACCCTTTGGTTACTGGATTACAATAAATCAGACCTTTTTTTGTTCTTCTAATAAACTAATCTCATTCCCATTTTAGGGCTTTGCAAAGCTGTTCTGACTGCCTGAAATGCCCTTTCCTAAAATCTTAGCCTAACTGGTGCCTTTTTTATCATCCAAGACTCAGCTTAAAAGTCATCTTCTCAAAGAGGCCTCTTTTGACCACCCATCTGAAGTGGCCACCTCCTTTAAGCCTTGTTTTATTTTCTTCATCATGTTTATCACTTTGTCATCCTCTTTCTTATGTGTTTACTTGTCTATTTCCTGTCTCCCCTACCAGGATGCTTCATGAAAGTGAGGGCCCTATCTGTGCTGTTCACTGCTATCTCCCTACCAGTCTTTGGCACATGGTAGGCTTTCAGTGGAGTGTAGGTGAATGAATGAATGAAAGCTTAAATGAATGAATAAATCAATTAATCAATCAATGAATTGAGGACAGCAGAGGAAGAGACCAGCATAGAGATGAGTATGAACAAAGACACGAAGTTGAAAGTATAGGAAGCTCAGGAGATTGAAAGAAGTTCAGAGTAGCTGGCATGAAGGGTGCTAGCAGGTAGGTTGACCGCAATGGGGCTGGAAACACAGGAGAGATAATGGAGAATGTTGGGTTTCAGGTTATCTCCCAAGTTCCACATGAAGCTGTTGAAGGGTTTTTTCTCCTCACCCCCAGCTTTATTGAGGTATAATTGACAGATAAAATTGTAAGATATTTATAGTGAATATCATGGTGATTTGATATATGTGTACCTTGTAAAAGGATTCCTCCTGGACTTCCAGCCAAGATGGAGGCATAGGTGGATGCACTGTACCTCCACACACAACCAAGATTGGAACAACAACAATTTAGAGGCAGAATAACATCCAGAACTGAAAGAAAATTTATCTGAATGGAAGTCAGACAGCCAAGAAGTTGAAATAGACCTGTTCATCCAGACTGGTAGAAGGGGTGGAGACGAGCAGCCAGGCGCAAGTCACAGCTCAGAGAGCAGAGAGAGTTGGGCGCATAAGGCATCCGGGGGCGCATAAGGCATCTGGGGTGTGCAAGATTGCAGCGGGTGGACCCTGAGTACACAAGCGGCAGCTGGCAGACCCATTGAGGTGGCGATCATGAAGCAGGACAGAGCACACAACCCAGGATCCCAGAGAAGGGACTGAGGTCCCAGGAAAACGGAGCTACTGCCATTGTTTCCTCTCGACCCCACCCCCAAATACAACATCACAATCTAGTGACTGGGGTGCCCAGCCCTGGTGAACACCTAAGGCTCTGCCCCTCACCGTAACAGGAGCAACCAGGACGCCCCCCCCCCCACAAAAGAGAGAGAGAGAGACAGAGAGAGAGAGAGATGGCTCAAACAGAAGAACAAATCAGTGCCCCAGAACTCATCCTTTTAAGTGACTAAGAGATAGCCAACCTATCAGATGCACAGTTCAAAACACTGGTGATCAGGAAGCTCACAGAATCAGTTGATTTTGGTCACAAATTAGATGAACAAATACAGGTTACAATAAAAGAAATGAAGGAAAATGCACAGGGAACCAATGGTGATGGGAAGGAAACTGGGACTCAAATCAATAGAGTGGACCAGAAGGAAGAAAGAAATAACCAAACAGGAAAGAATAGAGAAATAAGAATTCAAAAAAACGAGGAGAAGCTTAGGAACCTCCAGGACATCTTTAAACATTCCAATATCCGAATTATAGGGGTACCAGAAGGGGAAGAGGAAGAGCAACAGATTGAAAACGTATTTGAACAAATAATAAGAGACTTCCGGCAAGATGGAGGAATAGGTGGACGCACCGTACCTCCTCGTACAACCAAGATTAGAAAACCAATAATTTACAACAATAATTTACTATCAGAATAACACCCAGATCCGGCAGAGGATTTATCTGAATGGAAGTCGGGCAGCCAAGAAGTTGAAGTAGACGCGTTCATCCGGACTGGTAGGAAAAGACGAGCCGGGTGGGCGCGGGGCTGGCTCGGGTCGGCGGCGTGTGGAGGTCGGGGGAAGGTTTGGCGCGAAATCGGCGCAAAAGCCATCCGGCGTGCAAGAAGGCAGCGGTGATCCCTGAGTACGCAAGCTGCGGCTGGCAGACCCAGAGGGGTAGCGATTGTGGACCAGGGCAGAGCTCGCGGCCCGGAAGCCCAGACAAGGGTCTGAGTCCAGGGGAACGGAACTACCACCATTGTTTGCTCCCGCCCCGCTCCCGCTCCCGCCCCGCCCCCACTTATAACGTCACAATCTAGCAACTGGGGTGCCCAGCCCCAGTGAGCACCTAAGGCTCCGTCCCCCACCATAACAAGAGCAACCAGACCGGGAAGAAAAAAAAAAGGAGAGACAGGGGGGAAAAAAATATGTTTTCAACAGAGCAGATCAGTCCCCCAGGACTCATCCTATTGAGCGACCAAGGATTAGCCAATCTATCAGATGCGCAGTTCAAAACACTGGTGATCAGAAAGCTCATGGAACTGGTTGGTTTTGGACGAAATTTAGATGAAAGAATGCAGATTACCATAAAACAGATGCAGGAAGACACACGGAGGAGAACCAATAGTGAAAGGAAGGAATATGAGTCTCAAAACAATACAGTGGACCAGAAGGAAGATAGAATCAACCAAGCAGGAAAGCATGATGAAATAAGAATTCAAAAAATTGAGGAAAAGATTAAGAGCATCCAAGACACCTTTAAACGTTCCAATATCCGAATTATAGGGGTACCAGAATCGGACGGGGAAAAGCAACAGATTGAGCACGTATTTGAACAAATAATAAAGGAGAACTTCCCCAATCTGGCAAAGGGAACAGTCTTCCAAGAAATCCAAGAAGCTCAGAGAGCCCCAAAGAAGTTGGACCCAAGAAGAAACACGCCAAGGCACATCATCATTACATTAGCCAAGGTAAAAACGAAGGAGAGAATCCTAGAAGCAGCAAGAGGTAAGGGGACAGTCACCTACAAAGGAGTTCCCATCAGACTGTCAGCTGATTTCTCCAAAGAGACCTTACAGGCAAGAAAGGGCTGGAAAGAAGTATTCCAAGTCATGAAAGACAAGGACCTGCATCCCAGATTGCTCTATCCAGCAAAGCTCTCATTTAGAATGGAAGGGCAGGTAAAGTGCTTCTCAGATAAGGTCAAGTTAAAGGAGTTCATCATCACCAAGCCCTTATTTTATGAAATGCTAAAGGGACTTATCTAAGAAAAGAAGATAAAGAAAAGACATGTATAGTAAAAGGACAGCAAACTCACAAATATTAACAACCACACCTAAAGCAAAACCAAAAGAAACGAAGTAAACAATTAGAACAGGAACAGAACCACAGAAATGGAGGGCACATGGAGGGTTAGCAGCAGCGGGGTGGAGGAGGAGAGAGGGGGAAAAGGTATAGAGAATAAGTAGCATAGAATGTAGGTTGAAAATAGATAGGGGGAGGGCAAGAATAGTACGGGAAATGTAGAAACTAAAGAACTCATAAGTATGACACATGGACATGAACTAAAGGGGGAAATGTGGGTGGGAGGGTGTACAGGGTGGAGGGGAGAGAAGGGGGGAAATGGGACAACTGTAATAGCATAATCGATAAAATATATTTTTAAAAAAGGGAAAAAAAAACAAATAATAAAGGAGAACTTCCCCATTCTGGCAAAGGAAATAGACTTCCAGGAAATCCAGGAAGCTCAGAAAGTCCCAAAGAAGTTGGACCCAAGAAGAAACACACCAAGGCACATCATAATTGCATTAGCCAAGGTAAAAATGAAGGAGAGAATCCTAGAAGCAGCAAGAGAAAAGGGGACAGTCACCTACAAAGGAGTTCTTATCAGACTGTCAGCTGATTTCTCAAAAGAGACCTTATAGGCAAGAAGGGGCTGGAAAGAAGTATTCCAAGTCATGAAAGACAAGGACCTATATCTCAGATTGCTCTATCCAGCAGAGCTTTCATTTAGAATGGAAGGGCAGATAAAGTGCTTTTCAGAAAAGGTCAAGTTAAAGGAGTTCATCATCATCAAGCCCTTATTTTATGAAATGTTAAAGGGACTTATCTACAAAAAGAAGATTTAAAAAATGTATAGTAAAAGGACAGCAAACTCACAATTATTAACAATCACACCTAAAGCAAAACCAAAAGAAACTAAGCAAACAACTAGAACAGGAACAGAACCACAGAAATGGAGATCACATGGAGGGTTAGCAACAGGGGAGTGGGAGGAGGAGAGAGGGGGAAAAGGTACAGAGAATAAGTAGCATAGATTGTAGGTTGAAAATAGATAGGGGGAGGGTAAGAATAGTATGAGAAATGTAGAAGCTAAAGAACTTATAAGTATGACACATAGACATGTACTAAAGGGGGGATGTGGGTGGGAGAGGGTGTACAGGGTGGAGTGGAGTGAAGGGGGGAAATGGGACAACTGTAATAGCATAATCAATAAAATACATTTTTAAAAAAGAGACAAGAAAAAAAAGGATTCCTCCCCCTCTGGTTAATTAATACGTCTATCACTTCACATATTTAACCCCCTCCTTTTTTCTGGTGAGAACATTTAAGTTATTCTCTCTTATCAAATTTCAATGATACAACAGTGTTATCAACTACAGTCACAGTGTTCTACCCTAGATTTTGAAACCTAACTCACCTACGGCTGCAGATTTGTAACCTTTTATGAGCCTCTTCCTGTCATCTCCATGCCCAGCTCCTGGCAATCACTTTTCTACTCTCTGTTTCTATGAGTTCAACTTTCCTTTTTTTTTTTTTTTTTTTTTAATATTCCACATATAAGTGATACCATGTGGTATTTGTGTTTTTTCGGTCTGGCTTATTTCACTTAGTATAATGCCCTCTAGTTCCATCTATGTTATTTTTTTAAATTGTTGACACTATTACAGATGTCCCCCATTTCTCCCTGCCCTTTATCCCTCCCTCTATCCAGCCCTCACCGATCCCCTAGGCTTCACCCCATTGTTTTCTGTTCCAGGGACTATGTACATATGTATATATATTCTATGTTCTTTCGCTAATTTATTCCAGTCCTCCCTACACCCCTCTCTTCTGAGATCTGTCAGTCTGTCTTATGTTATTTTAAGTGGCAGAAACATCAATGTGAGAGAGGAACATTGATCAGTTGCCTCTACTGGGAACATGGCTTACAACCCAGGCATGTGTCCTGACCAGGAATCAAACCCATGACCTTTCAGTTCACAGGCCAGCATTCAGCCCACTGAGCCACACCAGCCAGGACGCCATTCTAACATTTTAAACAGGGAAGGGACTTAATCCAATATGCATTCTAGAAAAACTCACTCTGGGTTCTGAGAGAATAAACTATAAGGAGGCTAAATTGAGTGTGAGAAAGCCACTAATAGGTGCCAGTTAGAAAACATTTAAACTTGTCCTCCCAGGATTGAGCAAGATCTTGGGCAAGAGTGATAGTGATGATGATGGGGAGAAGTGCACAGAATCAAAGGTATTTAGAAGATCACCAACGGGACTTAAGAATAAACTAGAAGTGAAGGGTAAGGAAGAAGAGTTGCCAAGAATGATTTCCAGATTTCTGTCCCAGGCAGATTAATGGTGTCATTCTCTAAGGTTATATAGAAGGAGGGACAGGTTTGGGAGAAAGATGCTGTGTTCATTTTTAGACATGTCCCCTTCGAAGTGCCCTTGGGCTATCCAGTGGAGATGTCTAGGTCTGGAGCTCAGGAAAAAAAGTCCAGGGCTGGAAACAGATTTTGGGGTTGTCTGCCTAAGGATAGAAAGTGAATCCATGCTAAGCTGAGCTCACCCAGAGAAAGTGCAAAGAGTGAGGAGAGAAGAGGACAGAGCCCTGAGCTGTATCGACAGTTAAGGGGTCGGTGGGAGAGAAGAACTAAGAGAGGTAGAAGGAAGATAGGAGAGTGTCACAGGACAACAGAGAACTGACTTGCAACAAGAAGGAAGTGGCTGAAAAATAGAACATAGAAAGAAATGAAGGGTTTTCAGGAACAACTATAAAGGACACACGGACAAAACCAAGGAGGGGAGTGGAAGCAAAGGAGGGAGGTGGAGATGGCTGGGGTGTGGGAGGGGAGTGGGGGTAAATGCAGACAACTGTAATTGAATGACAGTAATTTTTTTTTAAAAGAAAGGAATGAAAATGACATTGCCCAAGGCAGTCAATGACGAGCTTTTCCTCTGGCCATGGGGACTGGTTTTGGCGCATGGACACGGGACCAGAGACACAAGAAGAAGATTGGAAAAGAAGATTCCTTACTCCCAAGGGAGTTACTAGGAGACACTTTTGCTGATTCTTTTTGTTTTGTTGTCATCATCATTGTCGTTATTATTATTGTTCCAGTCACTTGGCTCCAGAGACCTTTGGATTTAATGACATTCAAGTTAATTAATTAATTAAACAAACACTTATTGGGAGACTACTATGCCCCCCCAGGTACTCTTCGAGGAGTTGAGGATACAGCAATAAGCAAGACAGAAATATCTCCTCTCATAAAACTTAGTCTAATAGGGGAGACAGACAAATAACTAAATTTGCAGTGTAAAGCAGTCATTAATGTGGAAGAAGGAACAGGAAGAAGAATAAAGCAGAAAGAGAAGCATGACAGTGGGAGCAGCTACTTTAAATAGGGTCCGGTGGTCAAGGACAGCTTCGCTGAGGAGGTGATATCTGAGCGGAGACATGAACAGAGGAAGAAAAGAGCTATCTGGACATCTCGAGCGATGCTGTCCAATAGATACAGGATGCAGACCACATGTGGGACTTCAAAGTTCCTAGTAGCCACGTTTAAAAAAAGGAAGAAAGCAAAGATCACTGTTGCCAGGTGTTATGGGGGAGGGAAGGGTGAATAGGCAGAGCACAGAGAATTTTTAAGGCACTGAAATTATTCCGTGTGGTAAATACATGTCTCCCCATTACACATTTGTCATACCCAGAGAATGTACAACACTAAAAGTGAACCTTAACACGAACTATGGACTTTGGATGACAATGATGTATTAGTACAGGTTCGTGGATGGTAACAAATGTACTGCGGTGGGGTGAGATGTTGATAGCAGGGAAAGTGTGAGTTTATGGGAGGCAGGAGGAGGCATACGGGAACTCGGTGTTTTCTTTTTTTTTTTTTAAGATTTTATTTATTTATTTTTAGAGAGGGGAAGGGAGGGAGAAAGAGAGGGAGAGAAACGTCAGTGTGGGATTGCCCCTCGCACGCTCCAAACTGGGAACCTGGCCCACAACCCAGGCATGTGCCCGGACTGGGAATTGAACCAGCAACCCTTTGGTTCACAGGCCTGCACTCAGTCCACTGAACTACATCAGCCAGGGTTAGGAACTCTGTGTTTTCCATTCGGTTTTGCTGTGAACATAAAACTGCTTTTAAAAAAGTCTATTTTTAGCCCTGGCTGCCGTAGCTCAGTGGATTGAGCGCGGGCTGCGAACCAAAGTGTCGCAAGTTCGATTCCCAGTCAGGGTGCATGCCTGGGTTGCAGGACATGACCCCCAGCAACTGCACATTGATGTTTCTCTCTCTCTCTCTCTTTCTCCCTCCCTTCCCTCTCTAAGAAATAAATAAATAAAATATTTTTTAAAAAGTCTATTTTTTAAAAGTAAAAAGCGATGAGTAAAATTAATGATATATTTCAATAATATATTTCAAATATCCACATATTCAGTAATCCCAAGCCTATATTTCTAACATATCCAAAACGTTATCATTTCAAAATGTACTCAGTACTTAACAAAACCATTAATTAGATATTTTTAAACTCTCTCTCCGCCTCTTTTGCGTGAGTGTGTGTGAACTGATTCCTGGAGACCTGTGCACGTTGTCCCCTTGTGGCCGGTCAGCAGGTCCCGGCACAGAGGAGTCATGTTTCAGCAGTCATGCGTAGCCAGTAGCTTCCATGGGGGACAGTGTAGAGGAAGAATCTTTCGGGCAAAGGAAACGGTAAGTGCAAAAGTTCTGGGGCAAGAATGGCAAGAATAAGTTGTGTGTGTTTGACCAGGGCCAGCAGGGACAGAAAGGAGTCAGGGGTGAGTGCTCGGAACAGTAGACGAGACTGGTTAGAGTCAAGAGCAAGAGCTAGACCCCGGAAGGCCTCGTACAAAGCAGTTTGGGAATCGTTCTAAGTATGACTGGGAAACATGAATGAGCTCTGAGCAGGGAACACGTTCTGTCCCTTTTTTTGACGTGAAATGCAGTGCAGATGTTCTTTATCATCATACTGTTTCTAATTATAGGGGAGGCAGCGTGGAGCCCTATATCCCTCTCGCGCGGCACAAGGAAACGAGCTACCTCTCCAATGTCACATTTGCAGACTAGAGGCCCAGAGACTAAGGAGGGCCACACCTGATGCATGGTAAGTCTTTTGTTGCTCTTGGTGATTGCGCACGAGCAGGATCAGGGACCTTGGCGGGTGGAAGCCAGGCTGGAGTGAGTTGAGGCGTGGGAAGGAGGTGGCGAAGTTTGGCAGTGAAGGGAAGGAAAAATGATAGGGTAGAATTGTGGGATATGGAGTTCGGAGTTGGTTTGCTTGTTTGTTTTTAAGCAGGGAAGGATTTGAGCATGTTCGAATACTGATCTGAAAATAATAGCAGAGAGGGAGAGGTTGAAACGGATGGATCACAGATGGTGGGAGATTCCTGAAGAGGCGGCAGGGACCATTGGAGAGCAGAGGAAGGCAAAGCAGTGATGCAGGTAGATCTGGGGTCCTGGCGACCGCAGAATTAGCTGCCTCTGCCCCAGCCTTCCCTGCGCAGCCCATGTCCTTCCACCATTTGGATTCCTGAGACCTGCGTGCTGCCTCAGCCCTGCCGCATTCATTCTCTTCTCTTTGCTTGTCACTCTCAGGACCCCCAGGCCAGAGACGATCCTGTGGGGGGCCGCTGTTCACCACCTGCCACTTCTCCTGCCGCTCTGCATTCCTGTGCGCCAGGGCCTGCCGCTGACCTCCTGTTTCTTTTCTACACTCTTCTGTTCTCTTGTCCCAGTTCCTAGATGCTGAGTCACTCTCTCTTCCAAGCCTCCGGGTTCTGACATACAAAACTGATACATCTACCATGAGTTGAACCCTCACTGTATAGGCATGGTGCTACATGCTCCGAAAATGCCGGTCTGTTCAGTCCTTACAACGCTACAAGGAATGTGCTGTCATCATCCCATTTTACAGACAAGGAAATTAGGACTCGGAAGGGATGTGTCTGGTACAAGGTGTCATAGAAAATGCTGTAGGGAAGACTTGCCCAAGACTGTAAGCTTCACAAACTGACCTCATCCTGTGATGGCACCGAATGAGGTGTCAGGAGAGGAGCTAGATGCTTTGCAAATCTTTTCTCATGTAGGCAAATGGGCTGTGGATACAAGCAGCAGACAATGGGGCTCAGTCATGGGGATCGGTTCCATGGGAGAACTGTAGAGTTTAAGCTCTGTGAAGGCAAGGATCGTGCCCATTTGGTCACTGCCATACCCCCAGTTCCCAGAATAATATCTGGCACACAACAGTGCACAATAAATATTTATGGAATGAATGAATGAATTCTGGCCTTTAAGAGTGCTGATCAAAGCACTAGGATGACAGCCCTGGCTGGTGTAGCTCAGTGGATTGAGCACCGGCCTGCAAACCAAAGGGTTGCTGGTTTGATTCCCAGTCAGGGCATATGACTGGGTTGTGGGCCAGGTGTCCAGTAAGGGGGCACATGAGAGGCAACCCCACATTGATGTTTCTCTCCCTCTCTTTCTCCCTCCCTTCCCATTTTTCTAAAAAATAAATAAATAAAACATTTAAAACATTAAAAAAAAAAAGGACTGGGACTGGGATGAAATCAGGTGTGTACAAGGCAGGCAAGTACAAGGCAGGGACCAAGGGCCTGGAACTACTTGGGCATAGGAAAAAAGCAAATGTTCAGGCTATTTCCCCAACCCAGTGGGAGGGATCTTGTAAGTTAAGCCTAAAGCAATCAAGACATTGCATTTCTTGTCATAATAATCATTTTGAAAAACACATAAACAGCTGCTTATAAACAATTGTGTATGATTCCATTATATGGATGCATCATAATTAATTTCATCAGAACCCTATTAATAGGGGGCAGAAAACTGTACTTGAACAATGATTGAAATAAAAAAAAAAAAAGTAAAAAAAAAAAAAAAGAACCCTATTAATGGACTTTTAGGTAATTTCAGTTCTTCTTGCTATTACAAATAATGAATAACCTTATATAAACGTCAATTCTCACTGATATGCCATATCTGAAATATAACTTTCTAGGAGTAAAATTCTTAACTCAAAAGATGTAGGCAGCCCTGGCCAGTGTGTCTCAGTTGGGTGGAGCATTGTCCCATAAAGTGTTGCCAGTTTGATTCCCAGCACATACCTGGGTTGTGGGTTCAATCCCCGGTCCGGGCACATATGATCCCTGGTCTGGGCACCTACTCAAGACAACCGATCAATGTTTCTCTCTCACATCAATGTTTCCCTCTCCCTTCCTCTCTCTCTAAAAGCAATGAAAAAATGTCCTCAAGTGAGGATTTAAAAAAAAAAGGTATATGCATTTGCTCTGGCTGGGTGGCTCAGCTGGTTGGAGCATCGTCCCTTACACCAAAAAAGACTGTAGGTTCTATCCATGTCAGGGCACATACCTAGGTTTCAGTTTCAATCCCTGGTCGAGGCACTTATGGGAGGCAACTGACCAATGTTTCTCTCTTACGTTGATATTACTCTCTCTCCCCTTCTCTCCCCCTTCCTCTCTCTCTAAACTCAATAAATAAAAATTAAAATACAATTTAAAATTTCATTAAAAATATATGTGTGTATATCTCAATCTATATCTATTTATCTATATAGTATACCTGAACTCTGAAACTTGCATTTTCTTTCTTTTTTAAAATTTTTTGTCAGTTATGTTTTTGGTTATTTTAGATGTCTTGCATTTTTTTTAAATGTAGAACTTTTTCAAGGTCTGCTTCTCCTTTTTTTATGGTGACTTAGTATGACAACTGTGATATGCCATGATCTATTTTACTATTTCCTCTTTGACATTTTGATTATTTACAATTTGTTAAATTGAAATAATGCTACAACAAGTATTCTTCTACATGCATTTTTACACACATGTGCTATATTTCTTTGGTCTTATTTCTAAAAGTGGTCTGTGGCTGCTTTAAATGATAAACTGGTTTGAAGCTAAGTAGGTTAGTCTGAGATGAGAAAGGCTTCCATTTAAGTATTTTATCCACTGTCTTCAGGACATAAAACTTGCCCACTTACCAATTTGTTCTTAAATTTGAACTTCCCTTCATGTCATAAATTGTGGGCAAAGGAAATGTGACTGGCTGCTGAGTTCAGTGTCAGGACAGAGAGAGTTAGAACGACACACAAAAGTCCTGTTCTTGAGCTCACAGTCTAATACAAATGATCCAAATGTTTTTAACCGTACTTAACAAGAGAAATAGAATGATGTATGTCTGTTCCATCTTTCTAGAATCAAAAGGTGCTCCACATACTTTAAAGAGTTAAAGACATTTAAAAGTCACATATTTGCCATAAAAACGTGGACTTGTGATTCCTTATGAAACATTGGAAGATGAGTCATCCCAGCCTGCACTTCTGTTTGGTAACAATTGGCTGGAGCTGGGCATCCACTGCTCCTGGAGATGGGTGATAATGAGTTTACTGCAGGGCCCCGCCCCTCTCGCAGTGAATATATTTATTCTTACAAAAGGCTTGTATCCCTAGTTATTATATTACCGAAGGGGTCTGAACTTGCTACTTCTGTATCAAAACTTGTGTTTGATCTCCATGAAGCGTTGGCCACAACAAAGATTAGATGTGACACCAGAAGAGGAGCCATTGGCAGGATCCTTAAAAGATTCTGCTACATCATTGCAGTAATGTTCTTACTCTTCCAGCACAAAACTCTGTGTTAGCACGGACTGTTCTGAGTAGCTACAGTAAAAAAAAAAAAAAAAAAAAAAAAAAAAGAATATTGCCCTCTCTCATTTCAGGAAATGGCTAGCTCATTTCTCTTCTTGTGAAACCCTTAATCATGAAATGACCTGGAGTTACGCTTCCAGCTCATTCCCAGGGAAAGCAGGACAGAGGGAGCCAGTTGGCCCATACACACATGTAAGTCAGCAGAATCCCTGGATTCTCAGTGGCTGCAAAGTGAAGCCCCAACAGGAGGTAGCTTTGCATTTTAAAAGAGCAAAGAATGATAGCTCCAGACAGATTGGTAATCTCGGAAATGTGGAAGTTTCAGTAGGTCCAAGGAGAGGTCTGAATGTGATCTATTTCTCATGATGCATTCAAACAAGGAGTTCTGTTAAGCTGCTCAGCTCTGCCATTTCAGTATCCAAACCTGTCACCTCCAGTGGGGAGGCAAAATTACCCTCAAAGCAGATGTTTTCAAACTTTTGAGTCCGCTGACCCCTTTCAGAGATGTGAGGTTTCATAATCTGCCTGGCTTCTTTGATCCAGTACATTCTGGCTTCTTTGATCCAGAACTATCAAGAGGAAGCCACTGATCTTCCATTGACTGAATCCTCACCCCTCCATGTCCCCAACTCATCACCTCCAGCCTTCTACATGCAGGAAGAGCCACCACTGCTTCTGACCAGAGCTCAGAAATGATGAGCAATCTCTTGCTCTGTTTGGATAAGGCAAAGCCCAACAATGGACACTGGGCCTGGGCTTCCTACAGGAGATTTGATTTCCTTGTGGTGCTCAGTTTCTGGAGATAAAAGAAAAACCAATTTGGTTTGTCAACGGCAGCCCCAGCTCAATACATCTTGCAGATGTGCTTGGCCTGAGATATCATCGCTCTCCTTGGTCACATCATCACATGTCTGGTCCTCCACACAATAAGGACAAAAGGGCACTGATGTCAGGCTAGGAGGAAACTCAAAAAAACACTTCAAACACATCAAAGTTACAACTAAATTATAGAACAGCCATCACTCAGAACTGTCAGTAATTGAGTTGAATGGAAGTTTGACAACTACGGAATTAAAGAAACCGTATCTATCCAGAGTGGTAGGAGGGGCAGAGACGTGGAACGGGTTGGGAACATCCACGTGTGGTGGATAAAAATTTGGGAGGGATATCTCGGTAGCGAGGAGTCCCAGCCCCATGCCAGGCTCCTCAGCTCCGGGTTCCAGAACCAGGAAGCTAAAACCCCAAAGCCTCTGGCTGCAAAAGCCAGTGGGGACTAAGTCAGTAGAAGAAACAGCTGAAGAGGGCTGGCCATAGATAAAAGTGATAATAATAATAAAATAACAATAATAATAATGAGGAGAAAGAGAAGCAGCAGCAGCTATTATTTATCTAGTACCTACCGTGTGCACAGTAGTTCTCGGTTAAATGCTGATGCATGCATGTATGTATGTATGTATGTGTGTGTTCACTTCATTGCCAGGGAAATTCCATGAAGTAAAAAGAATGATCTCTAACGTACAATTGAAGACACTGCAGCTCAGAAAATGTATTTAACTTGCCAAAGGTGACTTTGACAAGATTGGGTTTGAAATGCTTAATGTTATGATGCAAGTGACATGTCTACCGAACTTGTAGCTCCAAGTGAAATTTTGTAACATTGAGTTCTTCCCATCTTTTTCTTGGCTGGAGGAATTGCCTAGGCAGCAGGAGCAACTCCAGGGTTGCTCTGGGCTTCAGCCAGGGCTGGCAGATAAGTACCTCCAAATGATGTGCGGATTAAAGATAAGTAATCCTGGCTTGATGGTTTCTGCTCAAATCTCTGTGGTCTGTAAGTGACAAAGGTAACCTCAGGAATTAGGATGGTCACTGGAATTGAGTGAGAACTCCAGATGCCTAGGCTAGGTAGGGGGATGGGGGACAGGATACCACTTCGACTGATGCCAGGTGGGGACCTCTGAGCTGCCCTTCCTTAGTCTGGGGACTTTACCTCCACGGGTGCCTCCCTTCCATCCCCTCTGCATGTTTACTACCACTATTCTAGGCCAAGTCTATGCCCTTGCATTGGTCTATACTACTCTCCCTTCTTCCCACAAGTCTAAGGTTGCAGGGCCAACATGTGCCTCCTGAAAAACACAGGTCCAACCTTTTGTGTTTTTCCACCCATCCCTCTCAGAGGCCACCTGATCCATCTTGCAAGCAGAGAATTTGTTTTCAAACAGAAGGGGAGACAGGATTATTAGCAGGTCGCTTAGTTCCTATTCAACTAGACTTCAGTGTTCTTGTGCAACTAAAAAACAAAACAAAACAAAACAAAACAAAAAACACAAAACTTCAAGAACTATGGGGCCCAAACATGGAGTAGCCAAGAGGGAGCAAAGGGAGAGACTCAACTCAGATGAGCCATGAATGTAAGGACGAGAGTTTACTGATGGCTCTGGGAAGTTCCTGTAGGTTCAGGAGCAAAGGGGTGACATGATCAGAGGTTGGGAAATTGAACAGGTGAAAACTAGTACTTGAACCAAGTGATTCTGATCAGCGGCTCTCATATACCCCTGTGCTTTCGCTCATGCAGTGTCCTATGTCTGTAATGCCTGGAATCTCCCCATGCCCAGATCTGGTCTGTCCTTTACGTCTCAACATGAGTGCCACAAAGCCTCCGGCCTGTCCCTGCTCCCCAGCCCCACACCCACTCTCACCTAACAAGACCTTCGCCCTTCTCTGGGCTCTCGTGGGACTTGTGTGTCCTTCATGGAACTGAGTGAGTGCTTTCTACCATGAACTGATTATTCGTGTCCATACTTCACCTCTCACTGTACTGGAAGTGCCATGAGGATAGGGACCATGCTCTTCCATCAGCTTTAGCTCTTCCACAAAGCCCAATGTAGTATTTGTACTTGGACTCATGCCTAATGCCATGTCCTGAATAAAACATGTTAGGTAAATGAAAGTAGGTTGGCCAATCTCAGTCCTCATCCTGTGGAAGAGAATTCTCTATTCCCTTATTTTTCAAATTGTGTACTGTAGAACACCAGGCCCATGAAAAATGGGCTCCATGGCTCTGGCTGGTGTGGTTCAGTGGGTTGAGCATCGCTCTGCAGACCAAAAGGTTGTGGGCCAGTTTCCTGGTCAGGGTACATAGGAGAGGCAACCAATTGGTTTATCTCATGGAAACATCCATGTTTCTCTCTCTCTCTTTCTCTCTCCCCTCCCCTCTCTCTAAAATAGATAAATAATAAATAAATAAATAATCCATGCCCTGGCCAGCATGGCTCAGTTGGTTGGGGCATTGTCCCATATACAAAAATGTTGGGGGTTCAATTCCCAGTTAGGGCACATACCTATGTTGTGGGTTTGATCCTTGGTCAGGACACATATGAGAGGCAGCCTATCGATGTTTCTCTCTCTCCTTCTCCTCCTCCCTCTCTCTCTCTAAAAAAAAGAAAAAAATCAGTAAACATATTTTTTAAAATGGGCTCCATCACCAAATATGATTGGCCACATTTCTATATTCTAAGTAGCTCTACAGTCTATCCTTTTCTTGGAGATCAGAAAATGTACTAGCATAGTAAAGGCTCTACGAAATTGCACAGTTAAAATAATAACTTGGTTTCCTCAGCATTACTGAACTCTATTTGACCTTTTCTAGCTTCCCCAAAGAATATCTATTGATATAACACAGAAGTATTGCCATACAGCGCACACCCTGAAAATGCTGTTCTAAATTCCTTTTAAAAACCTGGTCCTCTTGTTCTCTTTCACATGACCAAGGGCAACATTCAGGGGGGCTGCTTCAGGTCACACACAGCACTGATGCTGAGTAACATCTTTCAGGCCTGGGGCCTTTTTTCTCCAAGTAAGCATCAAGAAAAGGGATATACTCATAGGGAAGGACTAAATTTATTCCCTGCTTGCCTTCCTTCTGCTGCCCCCTTTGTTGGACACTTCTGGAACCCTGTGTTTTTGGGTAAGATTCCTCAGTCGAGCAGTTACAGCCTCAGTTTGGCCTACCCACCTTTTCAGATTTTCTCCACACTGTGCCCTCCGCATACACCTAATCTCCACTCTGTAGAAGGGGCTCCTGCTTTTCTCTGAGTAGCACTTGTGCTTTCCAACGACCACACCTTTGCCTACCCGTCGACACTGTGCCCAAACTGCCACCCTCACAAGTTTACCAGTGGAAATCCTGCCCCACCTTTCAAGACCACAATGGAACCTGGATTAGACTAGCTGGAAGTTCATTGATCAAAGAACTTTAGTGCTGGAAGAAAACTTAGAAATGATCTACGCCCTGGCTGGTGTGGTTCAGTGGATTGAGTGCCAGCCTCTGAATCAAAAGGTTGCCAGTTTGATTCCCAGTCAGGGTGCATGCCTGGTTGCAGGCTGGGTCCCCATTTAGGGGCAAATGAAAGGCAACCAATCATATTTCTCTTATTTTCTTTCTCCCTCCCTTCTTCTCTTTCTGAAAATAAATAAAATCTTAAAAAGATAGATAGATAGGAAGGGAGGGAGGGAGGAAGGAGGGAAGAAAGAAGGAAGGAAGGAAGGAAAGAAAGAAAAGAAAAGGAAAGAAAGAGAAAGAAAGGAAGGAAGGAAGAGATCCAGTTCAAACCCTTTGTTTTAGGAAATGGTGATTCAGATAGGCTTGAGTAGCTTAGGGGAGAAAGCTCAGTAGAAGGTAATTCAGGAAAATGCTCAGAGTGTTTTGAAATTTCTCTCCAGTTGTATTATCCTATTACATTTTGAATTACAGTTAAATTTTAAGTCCCTCAAAGGACATAATTTACTTTTTATTTCCACTGATAAATCATAATACAGATGGATAAGATGTGAATTCAATACCTTTCAAGAGCGTGAGTTTTGGAGTCAAACCAGGATTGTTAGAAACTGAGATAAATTTTACAAATAAAATGTGCACGTTTTAAAGAAGATAGCCCTGTCCGTTTTGACAAATGTTAACACTCATGTAACCACCATCACAGTCAAAATCTAGAACATTTCTATTACCCAAAAAGGCAGAAGCTTTTCTTGTGCTGATTCCTAGTCAGCCCCTGACCCTCCCACTACCATTGATCTGCCTTCTCCTTTATTAGCGTTTTGTATGAATGAGATCATACAACATAGGCTGTGTCTGGCTTCTGTCACTCAGGACAAAGGTTTTAAGATTCATTCATGTTTTGTGTGTTTCTATAATTTATTCATTTTTATTGCTAGGTTGTAATTCCTCATGGGATATACCACAGTTTATCATATCACACAGATGATCATTTGGGTATTTTGCTATTATGAATAAAGCTGCTATGAACATTCATGAGTGAAATTTCTTGGTCATATAACAAATTTATGTTTAACTTTGTAAGAAATGGAAACGTTTTCCAAGGAGCCATACCGTTTTATCCTCCCGCCAGCAGTGCAGACGCTCACTCACATCCTCACCAACATTTGCTGTCAGTTTTAAAAACACGTTGGCCATTCTAGTGGCTGTGAAGTGGTGTCTCATTATGGTTTTAATTTGCATTTTCCTGACTGCTAATGATATCAAACACCTTTTAATGCGCTCACTGACCGTTTGTATATCTTCCTTTGTGGAAATACAGGGTACGGCAAAAATAGGTTTACAGTTATTTATATGAAAAATAATACAGTAATTAATACATAGTAATACAAAAATAAACTCTGTGTTTCGTGTACTCACAACTGTAAACCTACTTTTACCCCACTCTGTATTTATCCAAGTCTTTTGTCATTTTTACAAAACTGAGTCGTGAGCCTTTTATTATAGATTTGCAGAAACAGAAGTAATATGTACGTGTGTGTGGACACACACACACACACACACACAGGACATAAAACTTCTGTCAGATATATGTATGTTGAAGATTCCTTCCAGTCTTGATTTGCTTACTCATTTTTAAATAATATCTTTTGATGAGCAGTTTTAATATTGATGACATCCAATGTATCAGTTTTTCTTAATGGTTAGTGATTTCTGTGTTCTTTCTAAGGTATCTTTGCCAACTTCAAATGTGTCCTCTTACATTGCCTTCTAGAACTAGAGTGTTGGTCTATCGAGTTCACTGATTCTTCTATTATTTTCATTCATCTACTGGGCCCATCCCATAAGTTTTTTATTTTAGTTATTTTTCAATTTAATAATTTCAGATTTGTTCTTTCATATATTTTTCTACTTACTGAGATTTTCATTTTGTTTCAACAGAGTTTGTAATTGCTCATTGACTATGTTTTCTTTTTTCAAGTTCTGTTTTTTCTGTTTTCAAGTTCTTTTTTTTTTAAGATTTCATTTATTTTTAAAGAAAGGGGAAGGGAAGGAAAGAGAGAGTGAAACATCAATGTGTGGTTGCCTCTCATGTGCCCCCTACTGGGACCTGGCCTGCAACCCAGGTATGTGCCCTGACTGGGAATCAAACCAGCGACCCTTTGATTTGCAGGCCCACGCTCAACCCACTGAGCTACACTAGCCAGGTCTTGTTCAAGTTCTTTGTTCTTGGTGTGATGAGTGATTTTCTCCTGAAACCTGGACATTTTGGTATTATGTTATGAGATTCTAAATCCAATGAAATCTTCTATTTTAGCTGGCAGTCACCCCATTTGGTTTAGTGTGCAGGTCCTGGCTTAATTTTGTGGGCTGTCATTCCAAAGATGACTTAGTTTTCAGAATGCTTTGCGGCACTATTCTGGTCTGCTTTGTTTATGTGCTACCAGAGACCAATCTGAAAACTTGCATGGTATCCCACACTGTAACTCAGTTCTCAAATATATGCCATTTAATTCTGTTCGGTTTGACATGTGGGTCATTCAAGAGTCTGCCTAAGACTTCATATACAGATTTAAAGAAAATCTTTGGGGGGAGGGTTGGGTGGAGGGGCTGGAACGGGAGTAGGGGGGAGAAAACTGTACTTGAACAATGATTGAAATAAAAAAAAATTAAAAAAAAAAAAAAAGAAAATCTTTCATCGGTTTCCTCTCTTCCGCAACTCTCCCCTGGCTGGATGAGTTCACCTTACTGCTGTTGGGTGGTGGTGGGGCGAGGGGAGGTGGAAATCCAAGACAGCTTACAACATGGCAGCTTGCTTCCTCAGAGTGAGCAACTAAGAAGAGTGAGTGGGAGTGAGGGAGCAAGAGACCCAGCGAGATGGAAGTCGCAGCCCTTCATCACCTAATCTCAGAAGGGACATCCCATCACTTTTGCTATATTCTATTCATTAGAAGCAAGTCACTAAGTGGGGCCTACACACCGTAAAAGGGGATTACATGGGGCACATCTATCAGAGGGTGGGGACCTATTTCTCTCATCACTGTTCTCTCATTTTCAGGTATGTTAAGAGAAGAAAAAGCTATCTTTTGCATCTGCTGATATATTTGCCATTTCTTAATTATGAATATGGTTGGGTTTAAGCACACCACCACATTGTTATTTGTTTCCTTTTCATCTATTTCTTGTTCTGTTCCACTTTTCTCATTTCTTTTAGGTTAACCCAACATACACAGTAAAACACACAGCTTTTAAGCGTACAATTTCATTAGAGTTGATTATTGTGTAATCATCACAACAAACAAGATATAAATAGTTCCATCATTCTAGAGAATTCTCTTATGTCCTTTCTTATTTAATCCCCATCCAATTGTCTCCAGTGCAATTACTGTTTTGTTTTCTATTACCAAAGATTAGTTGGTCTGTTCCTGAAATTCCTGTGAATGTAATAATATACTCAGAAATACAATAATAATGTAATACAAGTGTCTCTGACTTCTCCCAAGACCCAATTTTGAGATTCCGACTATTAGCTTTTTTGGTTATCCCACTTTGCTCTATCTTCGATATTATTGAATCTTTCTCTTGCTGTCTTCAATTTGTTGTTAAGCCATCTAGTGAATTTTTAAAAAGATTTTACTTATTTTTACAAAGAGGGGAAGGGATGGAAAAAGAGAAGGAGTGAAATATCGATCAGTTGCCTCTTGCACACCCCCAACTGGGATCCTGAGCCACAACCCAGGCATGTGCCTTGACTGGGAATTGAACCAGGGACCTTTGTTTCATAGGCTAGTGCTCAGTCCACTAAGCCACACCAGCCAGAACCCATCTACTGAATTTTTAATTTTAGATACTGTAATTTTCAGCTCTAAAATTGCATCTGGTTCTTTTTCCGTGTTTTCATTTCTCTCCTAAGATTTCCCATTTCCCATCTGTTTATGAATTATGACCATCATTTTAAGTCCTCGAAAATATTTTATTATTTTTTAAGTCCTCACCTGAGGGTATTTTTAAAAAATTAATTTTAAAGAGGGAGGAAGGGAGAGAGGCAATGAGAAAGAGGGAGAAACATCGATGTGAGAACGTGGATGGGTTGCCTCCCATACATGCCCTGAACAAGGGTCAAACCCGCCACCTTTTGGTTTATGAGATGATGCGTCAACCAACTGAGCCACCAGGCCAGGACCAAACATATTTTTTTTAACAGATGTTTTTACATCCTTGTTTTCTAATTAGACTTCTGAGTCATGTGGGGTCTGTTCCTGTTGACTGCTCTTCTCCTTCACTATGGGCTGTACTTCCTGTTTATAGTACACATGTCTGAAGTATATTGAGCACTGTGAATAAAACCTTTAGAGACTCTGGCCTCTGTTATGATTTTCTGAACTGGAGATTTTTGTTCTGTTAGGCAGTTATAATGCTGGCTGACCATGAACTTATGGAAACTTGATTTTATCTAATGGTAGGGTGGGTCTGTAAAAAGACTCTCTAATTTGTACATGGTGTAAGTAGGAGTTCAGCTTCATTCTTTCACATGTGGATTAACCAGTGGTCCCAGCACTATTTTTAAAAAGATGATCCTTTCCCCATTTTGGCACTCTTGTCAAAAACCAATTGACCATAGGTTATTTATTTCTGGACTCTCAATTCTATTTTATTGACCTATATGCCCATCCTCATGCCAATCCAACACTGTCTTGATTGCTTTTGTAGCAAGTTTAAAATTTTTTTTATTAATTCATTTTAGAGAGAGAAACATTGATTTGTTGTTCCACTTATTTATGGATTTGTTGGTTGTTTCTTGTTTGTGCCCTGACCAGAGATTGAATCTGCAACCCTGGCGTATCGGGATGATGCTCTAACCCAATGAGCTACCTGGCCAAGGCCTGGATTAAGTTTTGGAAATGGGAAGTGAGGGTCCTCCAACTTTGTCCTTCATTTTCAGGGTTGTTTTGGTTAGTATGAGTCCCTTGTAATTCTATGAATTTCAGGATCAGTTTGTTGATTTCCACAAAGAAGTTGACTGAGATCCTGACAGGGATTAGATCGAAGCTATAGATCAATTTGGGAAGTACTGCCATCCTAACAATATTGTCTTTGATATACAAACACGGGTGTCTTTCAAGTTTTTTAAGTTGTTTTCAATTTCTTTCACCAGTGTTTTGTAGTTTTGAGAATATTAGTTTTATACTTATTTTGTTAAATTTATTCCTGTCTTATTCTTTTTATGCTACTGTAAATTATTTTAATTGTATTTTCAGATAGTTTTCAAATGTCATATGTCTTATTCTCTCTTCTCTTTTTGAGTCTCCAATTATAAATAGACTGCTTTATATAATTTCATGAATAATATACTCTGAGTTTTTCCTCCAATCTTTTCTCTCTACTTCAATTTTAATCCTTTTTGTTGATCTGTCTTCATAGCCACTGATGCTTTCTTTTATAATGTAGTATCTACTCAGTGAATTTATTTCAGACACTGCATTTTTCAGTTCTAGAATTTTCCTTTGTTTCTTTAGTAATAAAGAAACAACATTTTGTTACATTTACATCAGTTCTCTTGACTTTTTTCTCCTTGATTATGGGCCACATTTTTTCTTTTCCCCTCTCATATTTTGATATTATACTCCAGATACTTATGATCTGTAAAAGAACAGAAGCAAATAAAGTATAACAACTTGTCTTGTTTATTTCCCCCCAAAGTACAATAGAAGCCCTTTTCTGTAACTATTAGAGACTTATTGTTCAGGTTCCTCTTAGAGTAGGAGGGGTTGGGGCTGATTGATTTCACCTGTAATTAACACACCCTCCAAACTTCTGGATGCTGTCTTTTTTTATCTTGTCAGAAATTGTGCTGGGGAAAAATTGGTTGCCCTTCTAGATATTTTGGGCTCACCTTTGCAGTCAATTCTGACAGGGTCCAAGAATGTAATCACCCCTGAGAATGTGTGCACAACTACATTATTTGTGCTTATCAGCCTCTTCTCCACTGCTATCTTCTCAGTAAAATTTGGGGGGAGGCGGTGGGGATGAGGGCAGAATTGTTGAACCAGGTGATTTGTTTTTGTTTGCTGTCCAGATTCCAAACTGCCCCCCATTCCGCACTGCTGTCTTAGATTCAGCTGAGTTCCATTTATCGCTGCACTGGGGCAGGCCTCCACCCAGCCCACATCAGGAGCCCACCCCCCCTGGATTGGAAGCTGACCAGTTCTGTTACCTATAAATTCTTTCTGGAGTTCAGAGCTTCCCTGAACTCCACTTTTGGTTAGCTCCATGGAAAATTATGAAATTTTTGGTCCAGGTTTCTCCTGTGAATTTCACGTTATCACATTAGCAAAGGTCTCCAAAGGCCTTCTATGGAGTTGGAAGTGAAAGTCTAGGCCTGGATTGAGACCCTAATTCTAGCACTTACAGACATTTGACACCAGGTTGGTTACTTCACACTTCTAAGCCTTGGTCTCCTTACAGTGTAAAATGAGGGAATTTTTATGTGCCTGCTATTCAGTTGGGCCTCTTTTCATCGCAAGTGATGAAAACCCAACCAACACTGGCTTAGACAAAAAAGGGAATTTTTTGGCTCATACAACTTGGAAGTCCAAGGCTAGAGCTGGTCTCCTGAAGGTCTTGATGGAGAAGCTCACAGTACCGCAAAGCTGTTTCTCTCTCTCTCTCTCAACTTGGCTGCTCCTCTTCGTCTATTATCTTTACATTTCTCTTCTTGTAGTAAAGTGGGTGCTTACCAAATACTTGGCAAATGAATGAATGAATGAATGAATGAATGAATAAAAAATGTCTTTAGCATCTATAAACGTGAACCTCCCCAGCATTAGATGTAGAGGAAACATCCCTCCTCTCTTGCAAGGTCTAAACCAAGTCTCATTCATTGGCCACAAATGGATCATGTGCCTGATTTGAAACATTCTTGAAAATACAATAAGAGAAGAAAGTACAGGAATTATCTACACAATTTGCTGTCGTTTGTTTTAAAAAGGGCAAAAAAAATGTGTGTGTGTCTGTGTAAGCAGATTATCTGTAGGATACTCAAAACACTGGTTGCCTCTAGGGAGGGGAGCTGAATGATTTTTCATTATATAGCCTTTGTACCTTTGAACTACATAAATTACCTATGCAAAAAATTAAATGAAAAATTTAAACGTACTTGCCAAAGCATTCAGTGCTCTCCCTCGTGTACTGAGTCGCTGCAGTCAGGGTTAACAAGCACAAGCCAGAGGGGTTATGAGTCCCATTTACCAGAGTGCAGGGGTGGAAGGGGTGAGTGCAATAGGTGACGCTGTTTTGAAGAAGTAACTTGGACTCTCCGAGTGTTTAATCATCAATTATAAAGAAACTACTGTCCCCTGGCTGGCGTAGCTCAGTGGATTGAGCGTGGGCTGGGAACCAAAGTGTCCCAAGTTCGATTCCCAGCCAGGGTACATTCCTGGGTTGCAGGCCATAACCCCCAGCAACTGCACATTGATGTTTCTCTCTCTCTCTATCTCCCTCCCTTCCCTCCCTAAAAAAAATAAATAAATAAAAATCTTAAAAAAAAAAAAAGAAACTACTGTCCCCAACCTCAGTTCTATTCTATACCATTTAGTTGGTCAAAAAGTCCTAACTCTGCTTGTTCTTACTCAAACTACTTAAAGAGCAGGAGGAGTCTTGGAGATGGCTACTTGCTTTCACTAGCTTATACCATTGCTGTCCTACTTTTGAAACACACACACTCGCACACAAGTCCACACTTAAGGCACAAAGTTGGCCACATATACAAGACAATAGGCAGCACTGCTTTGTCCCAAGCTGTTAGTGGATATCTGATGTGAGTGGAGGATTTGATATCCTGTAAAGACATCAAATCAATGCATCCCAACAAACACAATTAAGTGCTCTCCATCACTCAGTTTTTTACCTTTAGGTAAATGTCACGGCCACCAACTGGCAGTGACCGTGGAACACTGCAGATGGCTCGTCGAAACACGAGAAAAACATACACATGGACAACGGAGTCCTGTGGAGAAATAGGGACGAAACGGCCACCCTCTCTAGTGGAGAACATCCCATTCTCCCACCCAAGCAGGCTTTTACTGGGTTCGTTTACACAGGAATTCAGGTAAAGTTCATTAATCATTGCCAGGCAGTAAGGATCAAACAATAGATAACAAAGAACTCTGAGGGCCTATTTTGAGTCAGGGTCAGATAGCTAAAGAGTTGTAAAACTTTCAGGAACAAACTTACTTCTTGCTTGGACCCTTATCATTTCATTGAGAGCATTCTAAACAAAGCAGGTTTCACAGGATTTTACATATTCTTTCTTAGGCCTGATTGCCCAGGGAACCCACCCTTTCCAGCACAGGGCTGTACCACCCTCTGTCATTGTTTTAGGCTTAGGTGGAGCAAGGGAAGTAAGGCAGCCAAGAGATTAGGAGATTTTCTCGCAGACAATGAGACTCAGGTTTTGTCAAAACCAAGGGGCAGGGGTCCATCACCCCCTTTTGCTGTAGTCCCCAAAGTCCTTCCTTGGGGACCTCCCACGTGATCATACCTGTCTTAAGTTGTTCCCCCCTTGGGGAATCTTACCCATCATTGGCTAACCAACCAAGCATTGGGGGCCAGTTATGGATGAAGTAAAAGGAGCAGAAGCAGTGCTCCTAAGCCAGGGAGATAAGCTTTTGTCTCCTTGGTCACTCCCTCAGCCTTAGCCATGGTGAGGGTAACAGCTTCTGATACCAGACAGGGCAGTTCCCGACATGTAAACACAATCTGATGGGGGGATTTGTTTTCCCTTCATGCTACAACCCAGAGCTCAGAAATAAAAGATACCTTTGAATAAAAGGGCATGAACTTGTTTTAAGCCTTGATTAATATTCTGCTTTCCTCACAGGCCTTTATGATTGACCCCTGATTTTCCAAAAATATGTATGCACTCAAAGCCATTGGGACTAAGCTATTCAGAAGTGTTTGTGAACACAGAGCACAGTAAAAACAGCCTAACACAAGGCCACAGCACAGGATCCTGCTGTTAGGACTCCAGCTGGCTTCCCAGTATGATTGATTAGTGATTCCTTTAAGAAAATGCTACTTGGCTGAAAATTTGCTCTATAATAAAAAATAAGCAGGACCCTGCTCAAATGCCAAATCCCCTATTTCCAATTTTGTACTTTTCATTTTGAGGCGAACCTTATATTCAAGCCCTACAGTTGACATTTATGATTCAAAATGCGGTAAGACTAACAGTAAAGTCTGATAAGGAAATTACAAAAACAATTCCATTTAAAACATTTCTCCTGTCCCTCCAAAAAAAGAGTAGGAATTATTCCAACCAAGTAGGTGAAAGACTTGTACAATGAAAACTACAGAACACTGCTGAAATTGAAAACATAAATGAAAGCTATCCCATGTTCATAATAAATCTATACAATAGACTTATTATAAAGATACCAATATGACCCAAAGCAATCTACAGATTTGATTCAATCCCTATCCAAATCCCACTTTTTTTGCAGAAACAGAAGAGCCATTCATATAGAAACTCAAGGGACCATAAGTAGCCAATATAATCCTGAAAGGAACAAAGATGGAGGACTCACACGTCCTGATTTTAAAACTTACTACAAAGCTATGGTAATCAAAACAGTATGGTATTGGGATAAAGACAGACAGACAATGGGCCAACACAATAAAATGCAGAAATAAATTTTCACATATATGGCCAAATGATTTTTGACAAAGATGCTAAGACTATTTAATGAGGAAAAGACTTTTCAACAAATGGTGCTTCAAAGTCTGGATATCCACATGCAAATGAATGAAGTTGTATCCTTCATTAACACTATATTTTTAAAAATCATCTCAAAATGGATCCATGACCAAAAACTATAAAACTTGGAAAACAGGGCAAAAGCTTCGCAACATTGGATTTGGCAATGATTTCCTGAATATGACATCAAAGGCAACAACAAAAAGTAGACAAACCAAGCTACCCTGGCTGGTGTAGCTCAGTGGATTGAACACCAGCCTGCAAACCAAAGGGTCACTGGTTTGATTCCCAGTCAGGGCACATGCCAGGGTTGCGGGCCAGGTCCCCAGTTGGGGGCACATGAGAGTCAACCACACATTGATGTTTCTCTCCCTCTCTTTCTCCTTCCCTTCCCCTCTCTAAAATTAAATAAACGTAAAAAAAAATAGACAAATTGGATTTCATAAAAAATTTAAAAATTTTATGCATCAAAAGACACTATCAACAGAGTAAAAAGGCAATCCACAGATTGGGGAAAATACTTACAAACCATATACATCATGCACCACTCAACAACAGGGTAAGCTCTGAGAAATGGGTCACTGGGTGATTTTGTCATCGTTTGAACATCACAGAGGGCGCTTATACAAACCTAGGTGGTACAGCCTACTACACACCTTGGCTGTGTGGTGCAGACTGTTGCTCCCAGGCTACACACCTGTACACCATGTTACTGTACTGAATGCTGTAGGCAACTGTAACACAATGGTGTTTGTGTATTTACACATATCTAAACACATGTACACTAAAAATATGTTATAAAAGATAAATAATGATAGACCTATCAGGGCACTTACCACGAGTGGAGCTTACAGGACTGGAAGTTGCTCTGAGTGAGTCAGTGAGTGAGTGGTGAATGAATTTCACATTCACATTACTGTGCACTACTGTAGACTTTATAAATACTGTCCACTTAGGCTACACTAAATCTATAAAACATGGGATTAAGTCAAGCATAAGAGAAAATGATGTGATTGAGATACAGCAAACGAGATGAGGATGCTGCCAACGTAACATGGTGCAGAGTTTTACAGCACACTATTTTTATCCTCATCCAAGGATACTTTCTTCACCAATTTTAGAGGGAAAGGGAGAGAAACACTGACTGGTTTCTTCCCATACCCGCCCAGACCAAGTTTGTGCCTGGACTGGGGATCAAACCCACAGCCATTCAGTTATGGGACAATGTTCTAACCACCTGAGCCACACCAGCCAGGGCACAAGCTATTTTTAGAAGTAGAAAAAGTACACTCTAAAATAATGGTAAAAAGTATAGTTAAGTACATAAATAGCATAGTCCTTCCTTATCAAGTACTGTGTACTGTACATAATTGTATGTGCTATACTTTTATATGACTGGAAACAAAGTTTGTTTACACCAGCATAACCACAAACACAAGAGTAACATGAGTTACAATGGCTACAACGTCACTAGGCAATAATTTTTCAGCTCCATTATAATCTCATGGGAGGGACCACTGTCCTATACATCATTGTTAACCAAAACATGACTCTATCTGATAAGGAATCAGTATTCCAAATATACAGAGAATTCCTAAAACTCAACAACTAAACTTGATTCAAAAATGGGCACAGAGCCCTGACTGGTGCAGTTCCCACAAACTGAAAGGTCACCAGTTCAATTCCCTGTCAGAGCACATGCCTGGTCTGCAGGCCAGGCCCCTGGTTGGGGGCATGCAAGAGGCAACTGATCAGTTTCTCTTCTTCTCCCTCCCTCCCTTCCCTTCTGTCTAAAAAATAAATAAATAACATCTTTTTTAAAAATGGGCGAAAAACTTGAATAGACATTTATCCAAACTACACAAATGGCCAATAACAGATGGAAAGATGCAACATCACTGATCATTAGAGATATGCAAGTCAAAACTATAATGAGACACATCTCACTTCCTTTAGATGGCTACTACTAAAAAAAGAACCCACACAATTAGTTGATGAGGAAATTGGGAGAGTTTTGCACTATTGGTGGGAATGTAAAATGGTATAGCCACAGTGCAAACAGTAGAGCAGTTCCTCAAAAAAGTTAGAATCACAATTACCTTTTTATCAGGCAAACCCACTTCCGGGCATATACTCAAAAGAAGTACAAGTGGTGTCTCGAGGAGATGTCTGTACACCCATACTCATGCAGCAGCATTCACAATAGCTAAAACATGGAAGCAACCCAAGTGCCCATCAAC
This sequence comes from Phyllostomus discolor, assembly GCF_004126475.2. Lineage (NCBI taxonomy): Eukaryota > Metazoa > Chordata > Mammalia > Chiroptera > Phyllostomidae > Phyllostomus > Phyllostomus discolor. The sequence goes on along the minus strand of NC_040907.2, from coordinate 26,015,684 downwards.
AGATGAATGGATAAGCAAGATGTGGTACATAGATACTGTTCAGCCTTGATGTGTTCCAGAAACTTGAGGACATTATGCTAAGTGAAATAAGCCACTCACAAAAAGAGAAACACTGTACGATCCACTGATACAAGGTATGGTGCTTAGAGTTGTCCAAATCAGAGACAGAAAGTGGAATAGTGGTTGCCAGGGAAGTGACTGTTTAATGGGTACTGCTTCAGTTTTCCAAGCTGGGGGAGTTCTGGAGATGCGTGGTGGGTATGGCTGCACAACATCAATGTGTTTAATGCCAGGGAACTGGACACTTAAATATGGCTAAGGTGGTAAATTTTGTTATGTAAATTTTACCATCATAAAATAAAGTTGGGAAAAAATGCTACAGGATATCTGAGATTCCATTTATAATATATTCCCAACACATATTAACTTTATAACATTCATACCTTCCCTTCTATTAATATATCGGGATTTTTCTTTCAAAAGTATGTTTCTAGCCCTGGCCTATGTGGCTCAGTGGGTTGAGCTCTGGCCTGCAAACTGAGATCGCCAGTTGGATTCCCAGTCAGGGCACATGCCTGGGGCCAGGTCCCTAGTTGGGGGTGTGGGAGAGGCAACTGATGGATGATCAATGTTTCTCTTGCAATCAGTATTTCTCTCCTTTTCTTTCTCCCTCCTCTCCCCTCTCTAATAAATAAATAAAATATTTTTTAAAAAAGAAGTATTATATATATACACCACTGATGTAAGACAGCAAGCTGAAGCAACGGCACTACTTCTACAAAACTGTTATCTGTTTAGCCTTAAAGTCACAGACTTCACAGGCCTTGCGATAAACACACAACCAGTTTTGCTGCCTCTCCTTCTCAGCCCAAGTCTATGCTCTATGGAAAATAAACCAGAATTGAGGTACTAAAGAACACTGCAACGTCTTAAATGAGTCACCACCTTTGAAGTACCTCATACACATTGAACATTCATTAAATGCTCATTATTATTCCCTAGATGCTAGTTTTTAAGGCATAGGTAGAAGCATTTTTTCCAAACTTAAAATGTAGGTTACAGTCTCATTACAGGAAAGTATGATCCAAGAGAAAACAGAACAAATAGGATGGAGCAATCTTTTATTTTTAGACACTGTCACAAAGAGGTTATCAGTATATAAACTTCCCAGCAGAGAAGAACAAACATGGAACTCAGCCTCCAGCACCAGCAGCTGCTCTGCTTAGGGCCTCGGGTCCTCCTTGCCCGAGTGGTGGGGTGGAGGCGTGTACTTCCCTTCCTTTATTAGCTTGTCCCGCTGCTTCATGATGGTACTTAGTCGTTTCATCTGTCAAAGGAAAAAAGTATTTAAACTTGGGGGAGATATGCACCAGAAAGTGAACGCTGGAGAAAATGAAGCAAAATTGGTTTCATTTTTAAACTACAGAAGCTTTTCATCCTAGAAGGCCTTTGAGATGAAACTCGTCTTTAAAAAACTAACTTGAAAGCACTTCCCAAGCTTTTAACAAATAAACCTCTGGTATATACAGAAATATCTCCTTGAAAACTAGTAACTAAAATGGTCCTATTACATATAGGAATTCAGATATTTACAAAAACAATTAACAAAAACACACAGGTCAAAACCTTTAGTACTCATGCATACTAAAATCTTATATTTATTTACTTATTTGTTTTCAGAGAGAGGGGAAGGGGGAGAGAAAGAAACATCGATGTGCAAGAGATACATCAATCGGTTGCCTCTCCCATGCCCCCAACTGGGGACCTGGCCCACAACCCAGGCATGTGCCCTGAGTGGGAATTGATCCAGGGACCTTTGGTTTGTAGGCCGCACTCAACCCACTGAGCCACACCAGCCAGGACTAAAATCTTTTAAAATAGTAAAGGCTGAGATTATACCATAGCTTACATATTCCTGACCTCTCTGCATGAAGGTGGCACTGCTGCTGGTGACTGTGGGCTGGGTACGAACAAGCAGAAGTAGCCAATGCAAGGCCTCTTTTTACCACACAGAAATTAAGACCTGACATCCAGTCAGCTACTAGTCCCTGTTGAGCCCTGAGTTCTGCCTTTTCTCAGACAGGACATTCCCAGCAAATGAAGTCATGCTGTATAAGACTGTGTGAGTGCCATAATTCACATGGATTCTGTGGCAAGAAAATACACTCATTAATCACAATTGCATCATTCGTCTGCTCAAAACTCAATGGCTTCCCATCTTTCTGAGAGAAAAAAACTGAATTCTTCCTTATAATGACTTAGGAGGCCTCATAAGAGGCCTTGCCTCTCTGACTTTATGTCTTAACACCCAGCCCCTCGCTCTCTCTGACCCAGCTCCGGGACCTCTGCACACGTCAGTTTCCCCTGTGAGGCACGTTCTGCCCTCGTATCTACTTCGCTCACTTTCTCTAAGTCTCTGCGCAGAGGGCTTCTGCTGCTCAACTCCTCTCTGACCACCCTATTTAACAAAAAATGGGGGAAGGGGACCATAAGGGGCCTAAAAGGTAATTAAAAAAAAATTTTTAAAAAGAGAAAAATCCACTTGGCTCCTACGCTCAGTGCTTTCTATCTTTTTCCTGTTTATTTTCCCCACTGCACTTACCAACATCTGACACACTATTTTTTTTTAATTTGTTTGTTAAATCTCTGCTCCCTGCCCCCGACCCGGCTAATAAACTCCATTAGGACAAGGACTTTTTGCTGTTTTGCTTACTATTATATTCCGTGCCTAGAATAGTTCTTCATAAAATAGAGGATCCAATAAAGATTTTTTTTTAGCAATTGACTGAGTTTTCACAAAAGCATAAAAAATTAGTATATTCAACCCTGGCTGGTGTGGCTCAGTGGATTGAGTGCTGGCCTGCAAACTAAGGGGTCACTGGTTCGATTCCCAGTCAGGGCACATGCCTGGGTTGTACGCCAGGCCCTCGGTGGGGGTGTGCAAGAGGCAACCACACATTGATGTTTCTCTCTCTCTCATTCTCTCTCTTCTTTTCCCTCTAAAAATAAATAAATAAAATATTAAATAAAAAGAAAAGAATTAGTATATTCCATTAAACACCCCATCAACTTTAAAGAATTAGGATATAACTTCAGTAGAACTCTAGGTATCCTAAATCCTGACATAAACAATAACCGTTTTTATAAGACTGCATTCTTAACATTACTCTGCGAGCTTCCCAACAGAGGACTAGTCATGGCTGCGCTATCACACCACCACAGATTAAATCTTCCTCTCAACTAGGGGCAATCACCACTTAGTGCGGTGGATACAAGCACAGGCAATGGAGCCAGCGGTGCCAGATTCCAATCCCATTTATATCACATACTGGCTAATGACCTTAGGGAATGGCCTCAATTTTTCCTTGGCTCAAGTTTTTAATTGGATTGGAGGGGAAGTAACAGTGAAGCAGCTTACAGGATTGTTGTGAGAAATAAATACAGTATGAACTGGACACTTAATGCTTGATTCTAATTCCCTGAATCACTAGATTCTTTGCCTAGGGGGCAGTATCTAGTCATTTAGGGTGACCTCTAAAACAGCAATATATCTATTCATAAATTAGAGGGATGAGGAAGTGACCTTGGACCAACTCTTTAGTATTTCCAGATAAGGAAATCAAGACAAAGAAGTGACTTGCCTGAACTCACGAAATTAGTGGTGACAGAACCACATCTCAAAATCCAGCTCTTCTAACTCTCAATCCAATGTTCTTTCCACCTCACCACACTGCTTCTTCTTGGTGTAAATTTTTTATTATGAGCAAAAGTTGTTTTTTTTAAAGACTTTATTTATTTTTAAACAGAGGGGAAGGGAGAGAGAAAGAGAGAAACACCAATGCGTGGTTGCCTCTCACACGCCCCCTACTGGGGACCTGGCCAGCAACCCTGGCATGTGCCCTGACTGGGAATTGAACTTGCAACCCTTTGGTTCACAGGCTGGGGCTCCATCCACTGAGTCACACCAGCTAGGGCTAGAAGAGCCAAGTTTTAATCAGCACAGAATAATGGGCCCACAAAAAGAGATATTAAGTCATGTTGTGAACTAACTAGCTGGTAGGTGGCCAAACACAGCCTACTCACTGTCCTATAATATACACTACACTATGCTATTACTCACTTAATGATTGATATTCCTGCACAGATTAATCCAAAATTATGACTTTATACACTCTCATTTCTTCCAAGTTTGGCTTCACTTCAACCAAATGCTAACAGTAGATATTAAAAGAAATTTTAAATTTTGATACAGGCCCTGACTGGTGTGGCTCAGCTGGCTGGGTGTCATCCCACAAAGTCACTGGTTCCATTCCTGGTAAGGCCAAATGCCTGGGTTTTGGGTTCGATCCCAGGTTGGGACACTTACAAGAGGCAACTGATCAGTGTTTCTCTCTCACACCGATGTTTCTCTCCCTTTCTCCTTCCCTTCCCCTCTCTCTAAAAATAAATAAAATCTTGAAAAAAATTAAATTTTGATACACATAACTTTGTAATAAATTTAACTGAAAATCTAAACTGTCTCCCTGGACTCCAAGAAATTGTTACATCTGGAGCACAGAAATAGGCAAAACAACAGCCGACATCCCAAGATTTCTTCCCTGAGGAAAAGATTACCTTATGTGTCAGGTAACTTGCTCAACTCTTCAGGAAAGAGACACCATGTGCTAACACCCTTTCTAGCCCCTGCATTTCTGGTTAGGCTCATCTAAAGCAATCTCATTAACACCTGCACCTGCCCCAGAGTAGCAAGGAATCAGAGGCTGTTTTATCTGGTTCAAAGTAATAGACTTACAGGGTTTTAACATCTTCCCCAAGGATTTTTTTTAAAGATTTTATTTATTTATTTTTAGAGAGGGAAGGCGGGGAGAAAGAGAAAGAGAGAGAAACATCAATGTGCGGCTGCTGGGGGTCATGGCCCACAACCCAGGCATGTACCCTGACTGGGAATTGAACCTGTGACACTTTGGTGCGCAGCCTGAGTCAATCCACTGAGCTACACCAGCCAGGGCTTCCCCAATGATTTTTACCCAAAGATTTTCACAGACAAACATTCAAGATGGGCTGATATTCTTTGCTTTATAATCTACTACAAAAAAAGAAAAAGACACACATGTAATTTCTAATCTGATGGCTATAGCAAGGTAGAGGACTAAGAGAAATCTGTGAGGAAAATGAGGAAGAACATGGAGGAACAACAGGTCCTCCTCAGATCTGAAGGCATTTAACTTCCTCAACATGGTACCTAAATAGAGGTGTTTCACCACAAAAGCCTTGCCAATTCACATTGAGCAAGTCACTGCTCAATGACCAATATAAAACACTGAAAAACAGCCTCAAAGAAATGAGGACGTAACTCAGCTCCCACCTCCATCACCTCCTCACCGTTTTCTGCCGAAGCATACATTCTACAAAATCTTCATATTCTAGCTTGCACTCTTTCTCTGCACGGATAGTGCCAATTCCATGTGCACATTCTATCCATTCTTTTTCAAAAGCATGGCACCGAGACGGAATCCTGTGCGGCTGCTCAGCACTCTGGATTGTCATCCAGCGGTCTAGGTCAATGCCCAACCTTTTCTGTATATCCAAGAAAGGCATGACTGAAACAGAAGATAAAAAATATATAATGTCATAAAAGTACAAATAAGAAATTTCTAAGGAAAATGAGATTATGATAAATAGCCCTCTAGAAAGCCATTTTACACTATTCTCCCAATTTCTTCTCACCAAACATTTTCATTAGATTCTCCCAGTTTACAGTAGATGAACAATTGCCGTGCTTTCACAAAACCCACAGAAAAGAGAACTAGAACTAAAAAACAATGTATACAAAAATCCTTTCTATACTGATAAAATCATTTTTATCAAAAGTCAAAGAGTGTTTATGTTTTGACTTAATCCCAATTTTTTGAGACAGGTCTGAATAACTGAAAAGAACAAAAAAGCATAAGCACAGGGAGATTTCTTTACATATTTCTATCCTTATCAACTTAGATAACACCTCCGCTGAGAAGCCATCCTGACACTGGCGATTCCTCCTTTAGGAGAGCACATCATTCTGAACTTCCCGCAGGAGCACTGTGCATGCCACCACCACCGTAATGGACCATTTACTCAACTGTCTCCCGTACTGAACAATGAATGTGGTGAGAGACCATATAGGGATTCAGTAATAATTTATTTTTAAAAAGATTAATTTTAAACAACTGAAACAAATAATTAAATCTAGTACCTACTTAGAATATGGTAGATATTCAGGGGAAAGGGGATAATATACATGGGACGTGCATTTTAATGTCAAATAAATAAAAGTACTACAATAATGAAACAGGACTGAAAGACAACACACACACAAGGCAACGGTTACGTACGACTGGTAGATACACAGGTGAACTTAATTTTTAAATTTCATACCAATTCTTTAAGTCATTTACTGAATAATAACATTCCAGGCACTGGAATGGGGTGGGGGGTGGGGGGGGCAAGCAGCTGCAACCTAAGTACCAGAATACAAACACACAGAGAATTTGGAACCCAAAGGAAAAAACACAACAGGGTTTAAGAGCTCAGAGGAGGAAGCCCCAGTTCTGCTCAGAAGACTTGAAAATGCCTCTTAGGATAGGCTGAGTTTGCCAAGGGAAGGCCAGTGGGCAGAGTATTTCAGTAGGGCACAGCACCAGTTACTGGAAATGTTTGGGGGTCACTGAGGACCCAGACGTGGCTGGCACGTAGAGTGCATATCGGGAAGAATGAAATGAGCCGAAGTGGTGGGCAGAGCCGCAATCACACAGGGCCTTGAAAGCCGAGAAAAGGAGCGTGGGTTTCAGGTTAAGGATTCGAAGGGCAAAGCAACAGTCTACAAAAATCTCAGTTTGTAAGAACCAAGAAAGGTGCAGTCTACAGGCTTCGCTGACGTTGGCTGTGTGGGTGAAAGGATTTGGGAAGGCCAAAAACGCGCCCAGGGTTCGGGACAGAGAGAGCGGACACCCAGCAAGCCAAGGTGAAATTTGTTTTAAAAAACCTCGGAATAAGTTCTTTCGGCTTAAATTGCGCGCCCCCGCCTCCCCCAACACACCGCAGACACACACAGGACCTACCGTCCTGCCGCGGTGCCCTTGTCCGTTTGCTGGCCGCGAGTAGTGGACGATCTGCAGGAGACGCGGAGACCTGCCGCAAAGGACAACAACAGCGCGACGCTTGCAGCGCGACGCCGGGAGCAGACCCTTCTTCCGCCGTCTCGCCCGGAAACCGTAGGAACCAAACCTGTTGATCTGCGCCTGCGCGGCTGTGTTCTTTGCCCTCTGGAGATACTGACCGTGGGTAAGCTGACTTTCCCGTAGTAGAAAGTCGCATTGGAGACGGCCCAGCGGGTAGTGAGTTCCTGCTGCGTGCCGGCACTCTGTCAAGCACTCCCACAACAGCTTTGATTCGTGAAGGACTTGACCAAGGCCACACGAAAGAAAAAAAGAGTGGCTCCCCTGCCACTCCAGTAGGGTGGTTAAGCTAAAGGACTGTGGACTCACGTTAGATGGGTTCAAATTCTGGCTCCGTCGTTTCGCTGTGACCTTGGAGAGTTTCTTAACCTCACTTAACCCCCGTTTCCTCAAATTAAGATTAAAATATTACCTTAAAAGAAAATAACAGTACCTACAGCGTAGGGTTGCTTTGGGGATTAAATAAATTATGTGTTAAAACTCTTAGGCTGTTCCTGGAACGTGAAAAGCTTCCTAAAGCAACCGCAGTTCTTTGTCCCAGTTTCTAAAGTTTGCGGATTCGGGAAAGTTGACGAAGACTGCCGTCCTCTGTCTTGGAGAGCTTCTAGTGGCTCCCTTTAACTATAGCAGGGCCTCCGAAGTGGTGTGTATGTGTGGGTGCCACAGGGTGTGTGTGATAGGATACATTGGGGGCGTGGGAAGGAAATACGAGAATACTTCCGTTTAATCTTTTAAAAAATTTCTGTTTGTGTGTCTGTGCAAATGTTTATAAAGGGTGTAAACATCACTGCAGTGGTACATAAAAATAACTTGTAAATATTTGGGGAATCGGCTGAAATTTTATTTTTCTTTTAAGTGACCTACTTTCAAAAACGTTTAAGACAGTCCAGCCTTCCAACTTTCCCAGCCTCACTTCCGAAATCCCCTGCCTGATGCTCCAACCAAGAGCTTGTTTCAGTGTATTCCAGGAAAAGTCCTACCATCCATCCAGTCTCTTTGATTTCTTAATCCTTTCCCCAGGAATGATGCCGCTTCAACCTTATTTCTATTTTTGCATGCCAGATTCCTGGTTTACTTCAGGACTTTGGCATTGATCTTTTCCCCAAAAGGAGTTAAATACCCCTAAGCCCCAGGGTCACGCACTCTGGAGAGAATTCCTAAGGTTCCACAATTTACTGGTTTTATTGAAGCATTACAAGTCTCCCTTCCTTCCCCCAATCAGATGAGTTTCAAATCAACTGGAGTTTCCTGAGCACCTAAATGCATGTCCAGCAGAATACTGGGGCTTATTTAATGAACTCATGGCCCTTTCCCACAGAACACTAGAGATAGCTAGGTATGGCGCTACCACCCTTTTGCACTTCTCCCGTTTTTTGGTTTGTGTTGGAGATATCCCCTTCCTGGCCACTCAGGCAGGAAACTCTGAAGTTGTAATTTGCCTTTTCCTTATCTTTCACCCACTATTTCATTACTGCCCCAGTTCTCTCAAATATTCCTTCCACAGGTTTCCAATTCTTCATTTCTGCCTCTCAGCTCCTCTCTTCAGTCTTTTTCACTGACTGATCTTCCTCAAATACTAATTTCATTGTATTCAGATGGCCAATTCAGATGCCTCCAAGGCCAAACAGAGTTCACTCTAAGGAAATGAAAAGGAGAGCACCATGATAAATGGCAGCTGGTACTTGGCCTCAACGTGACTGATGGGAGGAGTGGTGGGGAGTGAGACAAACTGGAGGGGCCTATATCTGTCCTGTCTAAAGGCAGCAGCGACTACTCAGCTCCATCCTATTACTGTTGAGAGAATCAGGGCCTCAAATTGCCAAATCCTCCTATTTTTCAAGAGAAGGCAGACATCTGTTGTTATTGTTTAAACATGAAACCTCCCACTTTTAAAATGTGAAACAACTAATTTTTTAAAAAGGGCTGGTCAAATGAAACCCACATTGGAAATGGCCTTTGTGCTGCTTAATTTTAACTCTTGGGTGGAGGGAGAATTCAAGGTGGGGGAAGCCGTTTACTTTGAACTATGAAGTCTCTTTACATCTAGCCTTGCTCCCTTCTTACGCTTACTGTTTGGGTTGTTTTTCTAAAACTCGTATCTGATCATTCAAAAAACACTTCTGAGCTTTTACCACATGCCACAGTCCTGTTGAGCTCTGGGGATGAACAGTCAGTGCTACGGCAAATGATAAAACAGAAGGGTGCAGTAAACGAGACAACACAAAGAAGGTTGTCATTCATACTGCAGGGACTATGTTTGAGGCGTCAGTGTATTCAAGAAAAAGGCCCAAAGCTTGACTTTGGCATTCAAGACCCTGCAAGGTCCGGTCTGTCCCCATTTCTAAGTCCTAAGATACCATGGCTTACCAGCCCCTACTCAACCTCCTTGTGTTCTCAGCCATCCAGAAGGGCTCCCAAGCTTCCAAACTGCAGGGACAGGTTCTTCTGCTTTTAATGATCCCACCGCTCACAGCCACCTCCCCCGTCTCCCAGGCGAATGCCTAATCCGTTCAGATTGTATATCGCACCATTTTCTAGAGGGTTCCTGAATTCCTCAGGCATTTACTAGGCCTTTCTTGAGGTCCCGGCAGTCCTGTAAGCTTCTACTATATTGTTAATTGTTCATAACACCACCCGCTCCCCCGGGACCTTGCATACAGCGTGTCAGCACCGCGTGAAAGATGGCGGGGACCAGTCTTCCTCTACCCACCCCCCAAGTACTGGAAAACTACAATGCCCAGAAACCCCACCTCAGAACTGAGCCTGCGCTCTTGCTACAGTGACCACTGGGCCACTAAGATTGCGCATGTTGTGCTTACGTCACAAGTGATGTAACTCTCAATGTCAGCGGCTCCAAGTCTTTCCCTTCTGCTCATAACCACCTCCCCAGCATTGACCTTTTCATTGCCTTGCTTTGTGGATCCATTGCTTCGTGAAAGTGTGATTTTTCAACAAAATTAAAGGATTTTATGCGCAGAGAGGCAAGCCTGAACTGTCGCCTCTTCCATTTTGTGTTCGGGAAACCGAGGCTCGCAGACCGGGTGGAACTGGACTAGGCGTTCACCACGGCGATCTGTTCTTCCGGAGCACAGCCTTGTTCCCATCTTCAAGGCACAAAAGATGGCCCGGTGACTTAATGGAAGGTGCCCATTCCCACACCTCTGAAAACCAGCTTCAACTGCTGCGTGAACGCAGGCCGGACATTAAGTCGCTGTTAAGTCTCCACTCACAGGACTTCTGTCCTTTACCTGCAGGCTTTCCTCATGTTTATACACCTCTTACTCGGTTATAACCCGAGAAAAGCACTAACGCTACTCCTCTACAGATAGCCCATCTACAATTTAGCTGCTAAATTTTAGCACATTGGGAACGCGAGGCCTGTCTCATACCACTGCCACACGTATTTGAATAAACTGGGTAGCTGGCTTTGGATCCCACCCGACTTGGGGAAGACAGTGTTTGGAATCTTCCCCCACCCTCAGCCCCCAAGCAGGGAGCTGTAAAACAGGTAACAAAGCCAATAAGCAAAGTAATCTGAAAGAGAAAGTAATGCGTCCCAAGGCCTGGGCTGTAATGGAAACCAAAGTGACCTTTTAAACCAAGGGAAAAAAAAAAGTGCCATTTGGGGGTGGAGAAAATATCAAGTTGAAGATGCTGCAAGACCAGGAACCACTGAAGCAAGCAGAAGAGAAAGGCTGTGTCCGGGGCATGGCTGTGGAGGTAACTAGATGTTGGTAAGCGCTCCATCCCTAGAATTGAGTCCCCTTATTCTGATCCGTGGTGCTGCCTCTTGAGTTTAATTAGGCTTCCCACGTAGTATGATTACATGAAGAAAACACACTGTTAAGATCAATGGGGCAGCCTATTGCACCTGGCATATTTCTCATGATAAATTAACATACTGGAGCCTAGTTTTATAGACAAATATAGCTTTATTAGTGAGTGAGCTTTCCTAAATACCAATTGGGGCGATTAAACTACCTGGTGGGAACCTGCCAGCGAGCTGAATAGCCTTCCTTAGGAAATGCCCTGCTTTCTCTCCGGATGCACGGAACACTTAACCAAAGCAAGTTTCATCGCATTTCTGACATGGGCCATGAAGCTTCTCTGGGGTAAGAACTGTGTCTTTCTTACCCTGACTGCAGAGGGACAACCTACAGAAGGCTGAAAATTACTTGATCTGACAGTTAAAGAAAAGAGTTGCAGGTAGTGCACTGATGACCAGAAAAGAAGAGGAACAGCCACATAATTCACTTAGGAACCAAGAACAGAGAGCGAGATTATTATCAAGGTGCTACTAAGAGTTCAATATAGTGGGAGAGTTTATCATAAAGACACATAAATGCATCAGATAGCTTTAGAGAGGTGTAAAATGAGGTGCTAAAACAAAGTATTCTGTAGGTAGCACACTTCCTCAGAAAGGTCTTCCTTACAATCCAATTAGGCATCTAGTTACAGTGGTACCTTGGTACTCATTCATTCCGACAAGTGGCGAGCAAGCGCCAGGTGCTGACACATTTTTTTCTTGTCAAAATAAGACGAGTACCAGGTTTGATGAGTTCTGAAGCCAATAAGTACCCAGGTACCACTATACACTCTATCATTACCATTCAGTTTTCTTCAAACACTTACATGATACATTAACTTTTTTACCACTATGCCTGTGTTGCTTCACAAGAATATAAGTGCCACGAGAGTAGGGACCTTATCTGACAAGCTCAGTGACATAGTCCTAGAGCCTAGAACAGTATCTGGGAAATAGTAGGTGAGCAATAAACATTTAGGGGGCAGAAAGACAACTACCACTTACGTAGGCATTTGTTAAGTGAAAAGATTTAATTCCAGGCACAAGAACAATAAGAGTACCATAAAAAATGATTGGCTGAGTTAGTCCTGCGGACAGTTGGAGAGGGAAAATTTTATTTTTTAAAAAATTTTATTTATTTTATGAAAAGGGGAAGGGAGAAAGAGAGGGAAAGAAACATCATTGTGTGGTTGGCTGCCTCTCACACACTCTCTACTGGGGACCTGGCCAGCAAGTACCCTGACTGGGTATTGAACTTGTGACCCTTTGATTCGTAGGCCAGCACTCAATCCACTGAGCTACACCAGCCAGGGCTGGAAAGGAAAAATTTTAAATAATTCATAGAGGAGCTAACCAGCCTTTAAGAATAAGTGGATTTGCCTTGGCCCGTTTGGCTTGGTTGGTTGTCGTCCTGTGGGACAGAGTCATCAATTTGATTCCTGGTTGGGGCACATGCCTGGGTTGCAGGGTGCATACTAGAGGCAATCACTTGATGTTTCTCACTCTCTCTCTCTCTCTCTCTCCCTCTCTCTCTCTCTCTCTCATTGAAGAAATAAAATCTTTAAAAAAAGAAAAGAAAAATAGAATAAGTGGATTTAAGAGAATCTATAGCATGAGCAGCTGTAGAATTAAGCTGGATTGAGGGGCAAAAACAAGCCAAAAGAAAAAGGATCTCTGAAAGTGTGCCTATGGGAAGAGGAAAGGTAAGAATAGATTCTTCAAGCGCCATGGTCTTCTTAAGACAGGCAAAACCAGAGCCATATTTAATCATCCTTCCCAAGCCATGTATAGGCTTTGATAATCTCTGACTGGACAAAGAGGCTAACTGGTCAACCTGTCTCCAGTTTATTTGCTCTTCTGTTCTGTAATTACCCCCGAATTAGTTTCCCCCAGACTTTTCAGAGTCCCACAGAATAAGGACCAAACTCATAGTAGTCAATGCCCTTCATTATCTACCCCTTATTACCTAACTTTAAGCTCTCTTCCTAGGATCTACATGAGTTTTCTTCTCTGGCTAAAAAAGATGTCCCTGCACACCATGATTTCCCATCACCTAGCCTTTGCTCACTTCAAATTCCAATTCCTGCTTTTGCCTGAGCCCTATTCATTGTTTGAAACCTTCCTTGAACTCTACCTCCCTAAGTGAAGCCTACTTAGAACCATCTCTTTCCCTTAGTCCACTACCTATACCACTCATGCAACATCTAGCAACTCTTATGTTGTCTGCTTATATATTGGATTGGCCAAAAAGTTCAATTTTTTTTTTCTGTAAGATGGCTGTAATAGTGCTTAGTTGTCTTTAACTTCATTTGAAACGATTTGGTTAAACTGTATTTTGACAGCTGTCATATCAGCATGCATTAAAAACAAACAAACAAACAAACAAAAAACCCTCATCTTGCCCTGGTTGGTGTGGCTTGGTGGATTGAGTGCCAGCCTGCGAACCCAAGTGTCACTGGTTCAATTCCCAGTCAGGGCACACCTTTGGGTTGTAGGCCAGGTCCCCAGTGCGGGCAACACGAGGCAACCACACATTGATGTTTCTCTTTCTCTCTTCCCCTCTCTCTAAAAATAAATAAAACCTTTAAAACTTATCAAAGTTGGTGAATTTTTGTGTAGCCATTCTAATACTGAAGATGGAAGAAAATAAGGAACATTTTCAGCATATTATGCTTTCCTATTTCAAGAAAGGTGAAACACAGTTGAAACACAAAAAAAGGTTTGTGCTATGTGTGGATAAGGTGCTGTGACTGATTGAGCATGTCAATAGTGGTTTGTGAAGTATCGTGCTGGGGATTTCTCACTGGGCGATGCCTCATGGTTGGGTAGACCAGCTGAAGTTGATAGCGATCAAATTGAGACATTGAGATCAACATTATACCACGTGGGAGAGAGCCGACATACTCAAAATATCCAAATCAATAAAGTTAACTAGTGAAAATGAAAAACGTGTCTTTTATTTTATGGAAAAAAACATATGGACTTTTTGGCCAACCCAATACTTGACTAAACTGAGCTTGCTTCTCAGGGGTCAAAATCCAACCTGAACTAAATATTTATGTTGATTCCATAACAGGTACGGAGGATATGAAACATAGACAAAGGTTACTTACAAAACCTGTCAGGCTTTTAAAACTCAAGATACTTGACCTCCACAAATAAAGAATTCAGAAGACACCAGTGATGCTTGCTGAATGACTGAAAATCACTCCAAGTCTACATTAACACGTCTTTCCCAGCTTCCCTCCCATTAACACAAAGGCATGTTGGGTAACAAACTAGGTTAACAGCCTTCACCAACCAAAGCTCCAATAAGCGAAGGACATAGAAAACTCCATGTCCAGAAATTGAGCATCAGGAAATTTTGATCAACTTAATGCTACAAAGCAGTTGAAATATAATTTCCTTACAAGCATAAAAAAGCTAAGTAGGTATTGAGAAATTACTGAGCTAAAATGTAGTGAGAACCCAGAGAACCTAGAAGTCAAAGCTGCTCTTTCCTTTAGGGCATTTAACAATCTGGTAAGAAATCTGCGCTGCGCTTTCAGAAGCTTCAGACTGAAGGGGGCAAAAATCAAAACCTAAGGGCAGCCAAAAGTGGGAAATCCAACCACAGACACCTTTAGCTGGGATTTCAAAAGTACTACACTTTCAAGACATGGTGAAACAAAAGCAAACCATAGTCACATGGACTCAATACCTGGATGTGTGCCATCTGGATGATCCAGGGAACCTCCAGCCTTCCATCTGAATTAAGGAGGTTGAGGAATACTCCCAGACACAGGAAACAAGAAATGCTTCCTTGCAGTTAGATGCCTCCCTCATCCTTGTCCTGTTTATATCTACAAATAACTTTTCATATACTGTCCAGCTCAGATAACCTGGCACACTATGAACAAAAATCAGTAAAAACAAGGGACCCATGAAGACTTAAGGAATTGAAATTTTAGAGTTACCATACCCTCCCTCCAATGAAGTGCTAATTATTTATTTGAAAGTGTGGTTTGGGGTGGTTGGCTGGAACTCTTTCCCTCAGCAAACTTGTTCCTTTGCTCCTGAAGGTATCAACCTTATTCAACATCCAGTGTAACTGTAGCTATAGATGAAAGCCCTCTCTGAGCCGTTTTCAAATCACCACAGCAGCAGAGAAATCACTGCTCTTAAAAAAAAATTTACCTTTAAACCCATGCAATGTTCTGATTAACATAAAATTCTCATAACCTATTTTTGTATATAGAATTTAAAAATTAAATATGCCAAGGATAAAAGAGTCATCCTACCCCCCGCCCCCATAGTATGCTCCTTGTCTTCCAGGTCCTTGAGAATCATTGCTCTAAAAAAGTGCATTAGTTTTTTTTGTAACTCACTTTGGCAATCAGTCAGTTTTCATTTGTAAGCAGAGATTTTTTTCACCACACTTCAACCTGAGGTGTGCCTCCCCTAGGAATGATAAATTAGGGCATGTCCACGATGCATGGTTTGACTTGTGGGCTTTTTCAAACACATGTCAATGCTACAGTGCAGGGGCTCAGGCTTTTCTGTAAATGGCCAGAGAAGCACACACAGTGGAACCTCAGTTCTCCAACTTAATTTGTTCCAGAAAACTGTTCAAGAAGCAATTGTTCAAAAACCAAATCTTTTGTTGCTAGAGAGCGCATGATTGTTCATATAGGTATGAGCATGAACAGGCTGTCAAGTAGAGAATGGAGACCCAAAGTTTTCTTAAACAATGTAGACATTTTTTCCATTAACAACTTGGTCAAGAACCAAGTGTTTAAGAACCGAGGTTTGACTATACTTTCAGCTCTGTGGCTCATACTGTCTCTGGAGGGGCAGTGTCAAAGCAGCCAGATGTAAATACATTTTGTGGCAGTGTTCAAATAAAACTTTATTTACGAAATCAGGCCAAAGTTTGCTGATCCCTAATTTAGAGAATACCAAAATACAGATTCACTGAATTCATTTGTCATTCATCTTTTATTGTTTTCTCAAACACTTAAAAGTACAAATTCTAGTAAGAGAATGTGAAATTTTGATGTTAACTAAGGGCGCTTCCCACTAGAAAGTTGAGTCACTGATGCAGAAAAGAAGATTTTAGTCTTCAGAGCCGATGAAGACCACTGTAAAGAAAACCTAGTATAACATTTCCAGTGCATGTTTTGTCCCAAGCTGTGCTAACTTTCTCGATATGACTACTTCCATTTAATCTTGCATTTGAAAACAAAACCCAATGATGTACACACAATCAACCCTTGTTTTGCAGATAAGGAAACTATAGCTCAGAAAGTCCAGTAACTTCGTAAAGCTCACATAGTAAATTAGTAGCAGAGCAGACTTGAACTCGAGGGCTACACACACTCAAAGGCCATGACTTTAACTACACTAGCCAACCAATCCTCCCTGGTGGGCAGATTCACATGTGGAGGCTGGCCCAAAGTCTGGTATCTCCTGATATTCTCCTTGGGAAGCTCTTAACAATTATCACTGCTTTAGCACTTTGACCTTCACTGTTGCCCTCTAACCTAAACAGGGACACTAACTCCTTTCACTGCCCTTAAGCTTAAGACTTTAAAGAGGATGGCAAATAAAAACACACCAAAAAAAAAAAAATTTAATTCATAATATGGCTGTTCTGAGACCACAGGTCCTGGCTGCTTCTTATAGGTCTCTTCCCCTATCCTCATGAGACAAAGATAGTTCTCTATCTGGGAATGCCCCTAAGTTAACACTCTAGAAATCAAAGTCTAGGGAAAAACTCCTTTTGCCAGTCTAAGGCCTACCTTACAGTAGCTCCCCATTTCCTGTCCTAGGATATGTCTTTTCTCTGGATAAAACACTAAACAAACATGTCTAGTCCCTCTGAAGGAGATCCCCAAACCCAGATTTGGTGGTGTGGTCTTAACCTGTGGCTCCGTATCATAACACAGCAGTCTGTCATTTTTCTTATAGAAACTTACTCCACTTCCCAGCCAGAAGCTATTTACTAGGGATGGGGCTGACACTTGCAATACTGAATGAGCACATCACATGGATTCTGTAACAAGACTTCAGTGAAGCAGCATTCCCTATTCCTGGTCCATCCTTCAGGATTTCTGACGGCCCCCACAGTTGGTTGCCCTTCCTATGATTTGGTGTGACTATCCCACACTGTAAGGCCACTCCCATTACTGTCACTGCTGTGTTCCTCATCCAGGAACAAGTGACTACTCTGGAAAAAGAAATGAAAAAAATTGCCCTTCAAATATGAAGTGAAAGAATTATTTATCCAAAGATCACTGTTGGGCTTAAAAAAAAAAAATCTATAGCCCTGACTGGTGTGGCCCAGTGTGTTGGGTGTCAAAAGGTTGCTGGTTTGATTCCCAGTAGGGCACATGTCTGGGTTACGGGCCAGGTACTCCATTAGGGACATGCGAGAGGCAACCGATCAATGTTTCCCTCTCTTCCTCCCTCCCTTACCACTCTCTCTAAAAATAAATAAATTAAATCTTTTAAAATAAATACATAAATATGTAACTCTTAAATGTAAGGTTGAAGTGGGAAAATGGCTATAGCAGCCTCACATAAATTATTTTAATAAACATTATGACAATATTAAGAAGGCAAGGTAAACAAATAGCTTAAGTATTTTATTCGTTTGCAACTAAGCTTGTTAACACTATATAATGAAAATGTACAAAGAAGAACGTTGCAGTTTTTGGTTAGATTTAAGTCAAAGACATTCATTAATAAGGAAACTTCCAATGTGAATACTCCAGAAATTTCTCTAAGCCATCTGATCAGAACTGTCTCTGAATATTACCTTACTTTGGAAGGTGTTGGCATACACTTGAATTACACTCAGAATTCTTCAAAATAAGCTGTAATTAAAAAAACTACTCTATATTCAAACTAAAACAATTTTAATAGAACTTTTCTTTCCAAAAACAATAATAAATGAAACAAGGCATTTTGTAAAATGTGGTCCTGAACAAGTCACAGTAAAAAATAAATGTATACTTAACTTCCACCTCCTCAAAACAGAGGCTACTTTCTGTTCCTCAGCCTTGGAATCAAGGTGAAGAACAGTCTGTAAGCAACTTCAGGCAAGGGGTTGCCAAAACAAAGCTCAAGCAGTTGAACATGGACACCTCTTAAAAGAATTTGGGAGAACCTGACCAAGATTCAAATCTATCGGTAGTAACTGACACCAAGGTGAAGTGGCTCCTCCCAAGTAGCAGTGCCGACAGGGTCTGGCCCAGCCCTGAGCTCACCTGTTCTATGCTCCCAAGCAAACCCTGATGATACTCCTGCTGCTCCAGGAGAGACTTATTTCCGGAGGTTCAGTGTCCAAGGAGCTCTTCGAGTGAATGAGGTGAGCACAGACTCCACGTGGGTATTTTAAGGCTTGGAGTCAAAGTATCTGACACGGCTGGGCAGAGTCCATGTATCAGATGGCCTGTCTCCAGTTCATTCTAATTCCTCACCATGTATTTATTGACCTAGGGCCACAGACCTTTGCTATGTCATCATAATCACATCTAATGTCCAGCCTAATGTATGATTCATATTCTGTGCCTGGAAACAGTCCCTGTATTTAACAGTAATACCTACACATAAAACAACCCACTGTTACAACTTATATGGTTA
This sequence comes from Phyllostomus discolor, assembly GCF_004126475.2. Taxonomy (NCBI): domain Eukaryota; kingdom Metazoa; phylum Chordata; class Mammalia; order Chiroptera; family Phyllostomidae; genus Phyllostomus; species Phyllostomus discolor. Next base: position 25,997,039 of record NC_040907.2, on the reverse strand, counting down.
CAAAACATTAATGATCTTCTGTAGATCAACCAAATGTTTTTAACCATAATTGTCGTGCATCAAATTCACAGCCAGAATCCCCAAGATCAAAGAAATTTGCACAATACAAATAATAACTTAAAATGCACATACACACATATACACACACTCTCACACACACTTCTTACAGAACTGTGCTTGGGGAAACTCCATTTGTTGAGTGCCACTGAGGGCATATTTTGCTAAACTGCTGCTTCAGGTATTTTGTTTGGAAAATCTATCACAGTAGGGCACAGCTGTTTATTGGATGAGCAGAAAAGAAATATATGCTTGTGGCAACCAGAAAGTTTTAAGGTCTTTCAAGTTGTATAAAATGGACCTGCAGAAACTTTTTAAGTGTTCTCAGGATGCAAAGTTGGAGCTGAAATGTGATATCAAACCAGTTGCAAAAAGTGCACAGCAGCCATCTCTTGAGGTCAAACCTGGTACCCAGATATGCAAGAAAGCTTCAGGACACATCTATAAATTAGGGATAAAAAACAAAAGAGTATAAGAATTCGAAAATATAGTGTTGTGTTTTTTAAAATAACAACTAACAGTAAATGTGATAAACTGCATGAAGGACAGAAGTCACCACTTAAAAGGTCCTAAATTCTCAAGAATTTAAGAAACCTGATTTGGTTCAGTTTAGAGAGATACAATTATAATTTATGATTTGAGTAACTGGTAGTTGTAAGATGTTTAGTATTAAGAAATTCCAACCATACTCTTGATAAGTTGGCCTAAGGAATCAACTTTAATAAACAACTGAAACTACCTTTCCAGGGTGAAAAGCTAGGTAATAAAACAAATTGACACTACAACATTCCAATACTGGCTGAACCACTACCTACATTAGCTTGGACAAATTATTAACTTCTTTAAGTGCTATCTTCACCAGTATAATGGGGCTAACAACAGTTCTTCCCTCATAGGGTTCTCTTGTGAATGAAATCAACTTTAAAGAATTAAAAGGGCTTAGCACAGTGCTGGGCATCTAAGTACTTTAAATAAATGCTATTAATTTACTTCACAAGGGCTTTTTGCTCTCAGGAGACAAGGTACTCAGTTTCAAAATTTTGCTCTTTGAAATTGGGAAATTCAAAGAAAACTTGGCAATACTTACAGCTTGTGGGCCTTGTCCCATATCGTCGCATAATCTGATCATGTGTGAATTTCACAAAAGATTCATACTGTTCTGTGAAGGGAAAGACAGTATACACTATCACTGGAAACTCTCCCCCAGTTTTTCAAGAATGAAGTGTCACACCTAACTTTCCAGTTTAAATTATCACTCTCAGATCCTCCTTATAACTAACAGTCACTCTGAGATTACTTACTGCCTCTTAGATCCCAGAGCCAAATCCCTGGCTCCTAGATTTGATCACTGATCACCTGTAATATAACATTTTCCTTAGTAATCTTGCCCAAGCTATAACTCCATCCTCTACTATGGCTTCCCCGAACAGACAGATATGGTCACTACTACAAGCCAGCAAATATTTGGGTATCTCCTATAGCACACGGAGCTTGAGGCTCTTCACTGCATTCAATCCTTGCTATAAACTTCAACAGACATACTGCGTGAAAAAGGTGGGATGGCTAGAAAGCTAGGAGAAAATTCCATACTACCTAATTGTAGACTGTTCCACAGAAGTACCTTCTAAAGGGAAATTCAGCTGAAAGAAGATAATCTGACGTCCGTGAACACAGAAGTGACTTACAGATAGCTGATATGAACAATTTTGGGGTGATGTTAGGAGAGAGAAATGATAGTTTCTTCTTATAATCAACATTAGATGTAAAGAAATCCATTGAATTTTGTTGCTAACCCAACAGTTTTCAATTTAAAGCAAAACTATTAACATTCTGAAGCACCACATGGTGTAGGTCACCAAATTAGGAAATAGTACTGTTACTGGAAGAAGTTGTGGCCTAAAACCTCTCCGATCACAGTATCATCCTCTTTCACTAAACAGGCACTTTCTACTTCTGATTCAGATCACTTCCTTTCACAAAAGGCTCTAACTTGCCATTAATCACTCCCTTTGTTCTTGCCTGAGCTGTGCTTTCCAAATTTTAATGTACCTCCAAGTTACAGGATGACTGATTTCCCACACACACTGACTCCCACCAGGAAGTCTGACTATGCTGAGGATAGTACAAAACCCCCCAACCATCTGCTAATGGTTAGCACTATCCCAACCACCTGTTTACAGGCCGCCTGTCCCAAACAGCCTACTCAAAATGCCTTTGTTCATATGGAAAATTCTCAGACGAAAGCTTGGTTTATCTTGTTTCAGAAATGTAAATGAAAAGTCCTTCCATATAATATATAAATGTTTACAATCACCAAAGGAAATAACACTTACAAATCATTCAACCTTCTTGCATGATGCCCTACTCCTAAATTACCATTTATTTAACTGGGGTTAATCCTTTGCCACTACCTCAGCCTACCTGCTAGTTTGGTATTGAGGATTTGCTCATACTCCTCCCGAATTTTATCTTCATAGTCTTTTAAGAGACGTTCACATATTATTCCAACTTGTCGGAGAGTAAAGGTGGGCTGGTCCTTCTTCATCCAGGAGGAACCTGGCCAAAAGACAAATCTAGTTTACATGATAAATTCTAGTTCTAAGGTTCAGAATTAATAACTTCATGCAAAGTCCTAGGATATAAAAATTGTATATAAAAATGGCATTTTTCACTACTTTATATGCAATATTTTCACAAAATGCTCTGAGTTTCTGACATTTGTTTTACAAAGCAAAGACAGGTAAATTGGGAAGGAGGAACAACATGTATGCAGGTATGCTAGCTGGTCTGCATACAAAAAATAGTTCTGATGCCGTAACAATCAGAGCCCATACTCAATGCTCATCTTATAAATGACAAAAATAAATAGTTTAAAGCTAATATAAAGTCTCTTGTCTGGATTAGGAAAAGCAGATTCATAGCACTCAGATCCTGAAGATCATCTAGACCTATGTTTAACCAAGGCTGTGCATCATAATTATCTGTGGAATTCACTATATATATATATACACACACATTCTGATTTAATTCTGGAGTAGGGCTTCGGCCTCTTTTTAAGTTCCATAGGTAATTCTGACAAGAAGTTTGACAGGAGAGCAACTGACTGGCCCAATATAAAAATTGTTAGCAAAATCACTAAAATATGAATGAAGGAGACAACTAGCCACTACACAGCTCATCCTTGACTCCTTTAGAATCTAGGTCAAAAAAAGGGAAATGTTCCTAAGATAATAGTTAGGAACCAAAATATCCACCAGAATGCCAGACAACACAGAAATCGACTTCCTGATCATGATAAAAGCAGCAGCTCCACTGGTAGTCCAGTTCTCGGTTGTTTTTCAAAGCATAGTCTGGCACCTGTTTCTTTGGCCCTCTTAGTCTATAAACTATTCAACAGCCTGAAACAAATAATTTTTTGCTTAAAACCAATTTTTTTCTTTATAAATGAAACCTGACCAAAACATCTAGGCAATTATTATTTGTAACTGTTTCTCTACCCATAACATATTCATTAATTCAAAATTATATCACTAAAATCTCGAGAGGAAATTGAGACTTGTTAGCTACAATCATTGAAAGTTTATCACTTACGCATGTGCAAGATCAGTTAGAAAGGGTGTTGTTTCAGAGTCAAAACTTCTGAGTTATGAAAAAACATTTTTAAAAAATCATTTGAGCCCTGACTGGTGCAGCTCAGTGGACTAAATACTAGCCTGCAGATCAAAAGGTTGCAGAGGTTTGAATCCCAGTCAGGGCACATGCCTGAGCTGCAGGCCAGGTCTCTAGTTGGGGACATGAGAGAGGCTGTTTCTCTCATTTTATCCCTCCTTCCCCCTCCTCCTAAAAAGAAATAAAATCTTTAAAAGTTAAAAAAATTATCTGAGGTGAAACTGACATAAAGTGAACAATCCAGTGGCATTTACTATAGTAGCAATATCTCGATTGAGTCTCAAAATATTTATACTACTCTGAAGTAACACCTCTTACCCATTAAGAGTCCTGCCCCCGCCCCCCCTCACTCCCACTCCATCTCCTGGCCCACAATTTGTGTTCTATAAAGAGCCAATTTTTCATCAAGGTAATTTCTGATTCTCAGAACTATTAAGAAGTAGAATGTTTTGTGAGGAAATAAACTACTACTTAAGGACAGAATCTGCCAGCACTGGAGATGTTTATGCACTGGCCTACTGACTGCAGGGAAATGGCAGGCAAGGCTGGTGGCTGAACTATGTGATCAGGAAGATTCACTTCAACCCTTAGGTTCTATTTGAGCACATCCTCCCTAGTCACCTGTCAATATTACAGAACAATGCTGTCACACAACTTTCTGCAATGATAAAAATGTCCTATAGTTGTTCTATGTGGCTACTGAGCACATTAAATGTGGTTACTACACGCATCTGGGAAACTAAATGTTAAAATTTTATTACAATTTAGCCCTGGCTGGCGTAGCTCAGTGGATTGAGCTTGGGCTGCGAACCAAAGCATCGCAGGTTCGATTCCCGGTCAGGGCACATGCCTGGGTTGCAGGCCATGGCCCCCAGCAACCGCACATTCATGTTTCTCTCTCTCTCTCTCTATCTCCCTCCCTTCCCTCTCTAAAAATAAATGAATAAAATCTTAAAAAAAAAAAAATTTTTATTACAATTTAATTAAACAGCCATATGTGGCTAGTGGCTATGGTATCAGACTTTGTAGTTATAGAGGGCACCACTGCATTGTTGGGTAGATGGAAGCCAATCAAATCAAAGGTCTTTGCCGATTTCATGATTCTGTGGTTTTAATAGTATTTATAACACATATACTTTACCACTTTTATTACTTCAGATGAAATTGATTCTAAATTAGGAAACTTATTTCAAGTACCATTTACAAACTCTTAAATGTATTGTGCAAATTAAAGCACACTTACCTGGAGAACTAGGTGCTGTGAGTGCTGAGGAGTGAGGCTGATTTTCTGAAGCACAAGCTTCATTTTGATTAAGAACAACTTCTAAATGTCTCCACCTCTGATAACGACTATATTCTTGTTTTATGTTCTGAAAAATTTGCTCTAAATAAAAAAGAAACACACTTAAGCATTCACTTTCTTCAAATTTCTTGTCCTCCCCCCATGTTATAAATATTAACAAGAAAAATATTTATACTGAATAAAGCATTCTTCCTATAACTCCCAAAGTGTGCCCTCTTATCATCATTTCAACATGTAGAATAACACCTATTTTGACATAAGCCACTCAGACGAAATTCCCTTTGCTCTCCTATGACAATAAAGACCAGACCTGCTGCTTGCTATAGGATTAATTAGTACAACGCAAAGGGGGAAAAAATCCTTCACCTAATAGTTACTTTAAAAAAAAAATCTTTAAATTGTAATTTCACAAACTAGGGTACTAGGGGTCTCTTACCACCTGTTTGGGACTCAAGATCTTTAGGGAAGAGGAAGGCAAAAAACCATTATTTCCACAGCCAGGGGAAGACATGAAATTTATTGCTTGGAATTCATCAACAGGACATAGAAAAGAACTTTCTGATTCAATAAGAGGCAGTATTTGGTAGGGTTAAGACTGCTATTCTGAGTTGAGGTAATAATAAACTGAATTTAACACTATTAAAAGGAGTCCAGGACACACAAACCACTAACCACCTTGAAATACATTCCTAGAGACAACACGGAATCTGGAAGGATGTGGCTTTCATGTTGTTTTTTTTGTTTGTTTCTGTGGTAGGATATACATTCACTTTCCAGATAATAAAGTCTCCTTATCAAAAATAAAACCCAGAAAATTATGTCACCCGCCCCCCCCCAACTCACATTCCAATGTACACTTTGCCATAGCTGTATTTTTTTTAATAGGGGGTGGTGGTGTTAACAATGCCATTTGCTTCTTCCTAGCTATGTGACTATGACCTTGGGAAGTCATGCAGGATCTTTAGCCTAGTTCTTTAATATAAATGTTAAACACCTGCCCAATAAGTTGTGAGAATCAGAATCAAAGATATTAATAATACTGTAACAGGCCTGGCTGGTATGGATTGAGTGCCTGCCTGCAAACCAGGTCCCCAGTCATGGGGGTGCAAGAGACAAGTGATCGATGTTTCTCCCTTCCTCTCTCTCTAAAAAATAAAAAACCTTAAATAAATAAATAAGCAAATAAGTAAATAAATAAATAAAGTGCCCTGGCTGGTGTAGCTCAGTGGATTGAGCATGGGCTGCAAACCAAAGTGTCGCAGGTTTGATTCCCAGCCAGGGTACATGCCTGGGTTGCAGGCCACAACCCCCAGCAACCGCACATTGATGTCTCTCTCTCTCCCCCCTTCCCTCCCTAAAAATAAATAATATCTTAAAAAATAAATAAATAAAGCCATAACAAGTGATGGTACAGTCCAGGAACTAACATATACTCAAAAGTAGCTCCACACATAGCTAAATTCTGTAATACTCAGCCTAAACACTGGAACAATGTAGTATTTGGCAAAGTTTTCTTTTAAGAATGTTATGAACTTCATATTTTAGATCCCTGAATTCATGAAGTCTTTGTTTCATCTTTAAAATATATTCTCCAAGCACCCAGTTGGCCAGATGCAATATAAGGTTGTAAGCAATTGCAAAAACTTGAAACAAGAAAGAACAAGTATGAGAACATTGCTCATGAGAACAGGTCTTTGATAAACCTCTAAGTGCCTCCTGTATGACAAAGTGAAGAAATGGAAAGAAAGGTGTAACTTTGAGGATGGTACAAGGGCTAGCAAGTCCAAGAATCTAAACATGGTATACACAGGAGAAAAATAAGGAAGCAGATGTGCTTTTCTCCTCATGAAAGCCACATAAAACAGACAAAGGCATTTTTAAAAAAGAAAATGCAAATTTTTTTAACGGTGGACAATTTTAATCTTTGCCTCCCATTATTTGAGGTTGTGCTTCTAGGTTTTATCAGGCAAGTCCATTATTTTTCTAGTTCCAGCTCCCACTACAACCCAGTTACATCAAACAATCCTGTCCTTAATGTGTGGGTTTTCTGTCTTTCACTCAAGCAATTTTGCTTTGCTTAAAATGGGGCTGTGTCTCTCTTTCCAACATTTAACACCCAGCTAAAATAATACATTCTGATGAAGTCATGATCAGTTCATTGCTTTGCATCTAGACTCACTCCGTGTTTACAAACATCTCCCTGAGGTCAGTAACCCCTTTTCATCCCTGGCATCCATCTACCTCACTCATTTAAGCAATAAAAGACTTAATTTTATAGGCCTTTTCTACAAAAAGTGCTATGACATTATCTTTTTTTTTAGAGTGAAGTAAAAACACATTTTCCGACCATTTCTGAGAGAGCTTTACAACCCTTGAGATAACCAGGATGTTACAGAGTGAAGTCATTGACTTTTATATTCACTTTTCTATTAGTTGGCCTTATTCTTTCTACTTGTGTAACAACTAATATTTCCTTCCTCATTCTTCCTTTTTAATCCAGAAGGCATCTTTCACATAAACCAAAGCATTAAATAATGAATCATTCATACTTTGTTTCTTTCATGACAGAACCATATTCCAGTAAGCACTAAGGAACATAACAAACATCAATCTTTACAAATGAACATTTACACAAAATAATTTAACCAAAAATGACCAAGATGCTAGTTTGCATGATTTATGCAAAGAATAAGTTTTAAGATAAAAAACAACAACAGTGGCTCCCATTATGGCACTGTGCCATATTCAGGCTTCCAAATACACTCAGCAATCACTTATTATGCGTTTGCTGTATTATGAACTACAATAAAATTAGTCTAGAGAATATTACTGGGAGAAACAATGCATTTACTTAATACCCATCAAGATATTTAGAGCAAGTATTAATTCTATTTTGCTGAAGAAAACAGACCCAGAAAGATTATGTGACTATCCCTGCATAGCTGTAGGAGCAGAGGGGAAAAAAAAATCACTTTAAGTGGGCACCTACACCCTCTGCCCTTGAAGGGCTCTTCACAAAGAACTTTTGCAAACATTCTCATTCAGAGCAACATTAAGTGGTCAGGGAATTTAAAGTCGAACAGAGTTCCTCAAGGGCAGGGTTAGTCAGGTAATGGATGGGAGACTGACTGCATTTGGATTAGCAAATAGGAGGGGAAAGCATCATGTTGGAAGGCAAGAATACAGACACAGCCAGTGGGCCTGAGGAAAAGGAGCAAAGGCATAGGTTGGTAAGAAAATGTATGAAAGACTAGGTGAGATACGGTTATAACTGGTAAGTCCTTTAAATGCTAGCATACAGAAATGAATATGAGTCTAGGAAAGCTTGGCTGGCAACTACACCAACGCCAGTGCCAAAGGATGAGGGCCTGAAATCTGTATTGTGGATTTGCAAAGAAGAAAATAAAGCCTAAAGATATTGGTAACTGAAAAGGGATAAACAAAATGATTTTAAGGCAATTCCAAAGTTTCGCTTATGCTCGAAAAGTAGGAAAAAAAACACAAAGAAATGACTTGCCAAAGTCCAGTTTTGAGACTCCCCCTATTTCCGGGAACCTTTTAAAACTGCTAAATATTAATTCTGATGCACTTTTCCCTCAACTCCCACACAATGGTTAGGGTTTTGTGTGCTTTTTTTAACTTTATTGTCCCACCAGCTCTCCCCTTTCCTTGACCAATGTCCTTATTGAAGGCGAGTCTGTCTGCTACGGATAGCTTAAGTCCTGCTTTCAGAACCTCTGTATGTTTAAAGATTCTCAAATTCTAGCTAACGGCCTACCGATTTCAAGCCATATATGGTACAAGACAATAGCCATACAATAAAAGAACATGGCCAGTCCCTTAGAATTAGTCAGGTTGAAATCGGATTCCATGACTTCTGCGGCGACCTCCGGTCCCTCAAGGCTTCTGTAAATCAGGTCTCCCTACAAGCTACAGTACAGTGCGGAACAGCACACACTCAGGCCCCTTCCCAGTAACCAGTCCCCAACCCCCACCCTCAAGGCTGGGTTCGTGAGTAGAATCCAATTTCCCAGGGCCCACCGATCTACAGGGCGGCTCAGTGTAGGCCCAAGCAGCGGAGGCAGGAGGGGCTGGGGGGACTGTGAGGGCCCGGAGCAGTCAAGGATATCCCCATTTTCCTCTTGCTGCCCATCCCTCCAGGCTCGCCAGCTCCAGGAAAACCGAAAACCGATACTGTGACCCCACTACCTCTCCCGGATGTTTCCCATCCCCGGAAGCGACCAGGCCCGGCGGCGCTCCAGTTCCCTTTTCGCAGGGCAAAGAAGGGGTCCGCGGGCAAATGAGCCTAGCGTCCATAACCCTTCCCCCCATTCCCACCCCCACCCCCAAATGCCAGGGCCTGGCTTCCTGCCAAGCCCGCAGCGTCGGTTACCCGGAGTTGGAAGGCGCCGCTCACTGCCAGGCGGTACAGGCTGCTGTAAAGTCAGCGGTGGGGTCTGCATCTGAAACTGCGGCGGCTCGACGTCCGGGGGCCTGAGGCCCGGAGTGGGGCCGGGCAGAGGGGCGCAGCGCCGCCGCTTCGGGGAACCCGGGCTTAGCAGCGCCGCCTCGAACTCCATGGGCCGCTTCAACGTCGCCCCACACGCCATGCCGCTGACCGGCCAGGGACCAGGAGCGGACGCGGTGGAAGGTACCGTCCAACCTCCAGCTCCTCAGCGGAGCTCTCAAGCCAAGCCGGCTCCAATGGCGCCTCCAGCACCCGGCAGCGGCTCTGGCCCCGCCTCCTGTGACGTCACGGACCTGGTCACCGTCCGTCGAGGGGGGGAAGCCGGAAGAAGGCCACTCTTTGCGGTCTATCAGCGACAGTCCGGCCCGCGGTGCCCCCTAATGAGGAAATGGAATGGCCTAGGCGGAGAATTTGGTCACCAAGCAACCAAGGGTGGGCCCCCGCCTCCGCCCCTCCCAGGGTTCCATTCCCCCCACCCCTTCCCATCGCTCGCGGGTGGCCCCTTAGGTTTTCGCACCTGCGCGGCCGGGGCGTGGGGGAGGGGAGAGCTTGGAAGAGTGTTCTCGGAGGGGCTAGTTGAGAGCTTGGGAGTCGCCGTCTTCGCTTCCCTTAACCTCCTTCTATCTAATTCTAGTCCCCGTGATAAGAGAGAGTGATTCTGAAAGGTCCTCAAGGGCATTTCCCTGACTCCAGGAAGTCTCAATTTAAACATAACGTAAGATTTGAGAATGGACTTATGGAAGTCTGTCAATCCCATGGAAATGCAAAATTGTGGATGGGGGGCGTGGATATATTTTAGGAGAGAAGACTCATACTCAGCTCATCAAAGGGGTCCGTTCCTCACAAAAGTTAAAAACAAACAGAAAACAACTGGTTTAAATGATTTAAGAATGATGTGAGACTGTTAGGAACTTCAGCTGATAGCTGACTTGACAGTTCAGGTGCTTTTGATATTTTGAAAAAATTAATCGGTGACAGGACGATTCTACTTTTAGAAACTGTTATGTGCCTGTGTATTACCGGGGAACAGGTCCAAGGAATCCGTGATACAAAAAAAGGTTAAAACCTTTCTAAAACTACTCATATATATTAAATATTGACAATGACTCCTGGGATCCGCCTGCTTTGACGTATCTCTGGGAGTTTCCGGAACAATCTAAATTTCAGATACTTTTCCTGTAACAGGTGATATGCCTGATCAATATGCCCCGATATTTGAGTTGAAGAATATGGGCATGGTATTGTACCTCATTCCATTCTTTGTCCTTTTCTGTTGCTTTACTCTAGGTCCTCCCCAGTTTCTCCAAATTTTATAAAGGTCCAAACATAGGTCATTCTTTTTTTTTTTTGGCATTTATGTTTGACAAATAACAAATAATTCTAAAATGACTGTGCATACCAGACGTTAAATTTATTCTATCCTATCTTTTTTTCATAATAAAGAAGGGGTACAATCAACTAGAAAACTAGAAATGGAACATTATGGCCAAAGAAAAAGATCATAATTATCCTAATAATTAAACATGACTGAATTTGAAATTTAGCTCTGAGCTTCCTGGTTGCCAGGGCAAAAACAAAAACAGTAAATATCGAGTAAATCTTGTCATCTGAGAAGAATCAATTCATCAGAGGAGACAGACCTTTTTTTTTCTGTAGCACTAACTTCTAAAGGCATTTTCTCATATAACTTTATTAGGAACTGGTGGATGAGGTAGTAAAGCAATCAAGAAGATTTTTTTAAAAGATATTATATATTTTTAGAGAGAGGGGACGGGAAAGAGAAAGACAGGGAAAGAAACATCAATGTGTGGTTGCCTTTCACACTCCCCCTACTGGGAAACTGGCCTGCAACCCAGGTGCCCTGATTGGGAATTGAACTAGTGACCCTTAATTCACAGGCCAGCACTCAATCCACTGAGCCACAAGAGCCAGGGCAAGAAGATTTGGACAAGAAATGCAAAAGCAAAATTCATATAGCTATTTATTTTAGTTTAATAAAAACCAGGGATATAAATAGCAACCTAGTTATGGTTATTTTTAATAAATCATTCAAAAATTTTTAATTTATTGATTTTAGGGGGGAGGAAAAGAGAAGAACATCAATTTGTTGTCCCACTTATTCATGCATTTATTGGTTGCTTCTAGTATGTGTCCTGATCAGGGATCAAACCAACAACCTTGGTGTATTGGGACAATGGTCTAACCAACTGATCTACAGAACTAGGATTGATGGGGTTTTTTTTTTAAGGGGCATGTCTCATGCAGTCTAAGGAAATTGTTTTCTTGTGATGTAAACTGTTTCAAACTTAGACCCTAGAAGGTTTTAAAAGTATGTCCCTTGGGTCATCATTCTAATAACACTTCTCGCTAGGGTGTTGCTAAATGCTTTGATGGTTATTCTCTTCTTTGTGGTCATTTAAAAGTTTGAGTATGCCTTATAATATTAGTGTTTTAAAACAGGAAGTTGTAATTTGTTTACAAATCTGACTCTACTTCTAAATTAGAAATTCCTTGAAAATAATAATCAGGCCTCATTCATTTGTGGTTCCCCATCCTCTGAACAGTATTTGAATGCAGTAGGGGTAGGCACAGAATAAATATTGGTAGCAGGAATAAATGGTAATTAGTTCAAGGTTGTTCTCTCTGTCCCTGAAAGCTGATAGTCCGCATTGCTGAATGAGGGTGGATTCAGATGATTCAGAAAACAAACAAGTGGGTGGTAAATCCTATTATAAATTGCAGTTGACAGCAGCCCAACCAGGGAGGTGCTTTGAGGGAAGCAGATGGGCTGCTCTGACGACCACTGACTGTAGTGTCTCCTTATGAAGTCACTTCAGTCCAGGTCTGCTTTCCTCTGCATGTCCAGACACTTTGCCAGTCATATACATGTGTACACATACACGCGTTATTAAGTACCTTTCATGTGCCAGGCACTAGACTATCATGGTTGAGGATACTAGGATATGAAAAGAGACATTGTTCCTGCCTGCCAGGGCTTCCAGTCTGTTAGAGGTGACAGACATTTATCAAATAATCACAACAGCTAGTATACAGTTATAAACTGTGACAAGTACTCTAAAGGGGAAAACAATGAAGACTTCCCTGAAGAAGTCACATCTGAGTTAACTAAATAAGAAAAGAGAGGGTGAGGACATCCCAAGCAGACGGGAGAGCACACCCAAAGCCAGAGACAGAAGAGACCTTAATGTGTTCAAAGAATCAAAAGAAGTCTAAAGTCACTGTGGTACAGAACATGAATGCAGTCGGGGGAGAAAAAACTGATGACAAAGGCAGGAGCCTAATCATTTAAAACCGTGTAGGCTGCCAAAAGGTTTTTTTACCTTTATGTTAAGAGCAGTGGGAAGCCACTTCAGGAGTTAAGGTGGAAACCAAAGAGCTTAATTAAAATGATCAGATTTACATTTGAAAAGATTCCTGGCTGCTGCGTAGAGAACTGGTTGAAAGAGCAGGGATGGATCGGGGAGATCAGTAAAAAGATTATTGTGTCTGTGCAGATGCACGAATTGTAGAATTAGTTTTATATTACAAGGAACCTCCTACTTCCTGGCATACACAGATTCTTTCATATCACCATCCGTGGGTGTTTTTATGATAGTTCACCCTGGGAAAGCTCAGCAATAGGTCTGAGGTTCTGTCTATTTACTGGGGCCAGCAGTTGCCTGACCCATGGCCATCAATGGGCTAAACATGGGGCTGGGAATGAAAGGAAAGAAGGGTACCATCTTACAAAATCTTCCAGAATTCTTTGCCTAAAGTTTCCAAAGGAGTTGTCTACATTTCCTATCTCCTTTTGCCTACTTCCTGCCCACCACCTACCAAACCACACCCATCTGATTTCTACCCCTCCCATTCCACTAAAACAGGTAAAGTCACCAGTGATCTCCAAGCTATGGGGGAAGTGCCCTGACAAGAGCAAGGTTTGGAAGATGAAGTAACAGATGGTGGTGAGGGTTAAGTGCGGGAGTGAGAGAGGTGAAAGACTCAAGACTCAAGACTCCTTGGCTTCTGGCTTTTTCAGAGCCACTTTCTGAAAAGTTTTCATCAGACAAAGACCAGACGGGGGAGGAATTTATGAGCATGATTTTGGACATGTTGAGTTGGGGGTTCCTTTAAAGTATTACTTGGGGTTCTCAAATGGGAGGTGTGTGCATGTATAAATATGTGGACCTGGAATTCAGGAGAAGTCTGATTGGAGAACAAAATTAGGAAAGTCATTGGAATAGAAATGGTAATGAATGTTGTAGGGGCAGCTGGGGTTATCTAGGGTAGGAGTTCTTAGTCTTTTTGTGTGCCTTTCTCTGAATGTTTTAAAGTGTATAAAATAAAATAAAATAAAATAAAATAAAATAAAATAAAATAAAATAAAATAAAAACAGCCCTGACTGGTGTGGCTCAGTTGGTTGGGCGTCATTCTGCAAAGGGAAAGATTGCCAGTTCAACTCCCTGTCAGAGCGCATGCCTAGGTTGTGCATTTGGTCCCCAGTAGGGTGCATACCAGAGGCAGCCAATCAACATATCTCTCTCACATTGATGTTTCTCTTTCTCTCTTTCTCCCACCCTTCTCCTCTCTCTAAAAATAAATAAATTTAAAAAATTTTACAGATAATAAAATAAAATACATAAGGTAACAAAGAAAATTAGTTATACATAAACACATATACTATATATATGTAGTCTATCAATATCAATTGGATATTCATTTGATACTGATAGATTACTTGGAAATATATATTATATGTCCATTGGATATTAGGATATTAATAAATTATCTGGAACTGTGTAATGTAAGGGGTAAAAAAATGATTATTGAGATGGAGGAAACATACTGCAAAGGAAATTCCAATTATAGCCTGAAACAAAGAGTACCAAATTATCTAAGCAAAATCTAGGAATTGGAGTGGAAGTTTGGAGAAAAGTGGTAAAAACTCATCCAGAAGTTTCATGTGAGCCCTGGCTGGTATGGCTCAGTGGACTGAGCATGGACCTACAAACCAAAGTATCACAGGTTTGATTCCCAGTCAGGGCACATGCCTGGGTTGCAGGCCACGGCCCCCAGCAACCGCACATTGATGTTTCGCTCTCTCTCTTTCTCCCTCCCTTCCCTTCTCTAAAAATAAATAAATAAAATCTTAAAAAACAAAGAGAATATTCTTCATTCAAGCAGTCATTGAAAAAAGTATGGTACATTTAATGTAGCTATTAAAAGTAATGGATGAGAAGCATGCAAATTTACATAGTAGGATTTTTAAAAAGAAACTAAAGTATGGAAAGTTTATGTAATTGATTAAGATTGCACAACTAGTAAGGGGTAAGGGCAAGGATTCAAAAATTCTAGGTCCAAGGCTCTGGCTGTGTAGCTCAATTGTTTAGAGCATCTTTTGGATACACCAAGGTTTCAGGTTCAATCCCAGGTCAGGGCACGTGCAAGAATCAACAAATACATAAATAAGTGGAACGATAAATTCATGGCTCTCTCTCAAATCAACAACAACAACAATAATAATAATAATAATAAAGATCTAGGCCCAGAGTCCACCAGTTTAGTCACTGTACTGTTACTTTTGAAATGGGGTTCAGTAGACAGTTGGTTGAAGATGACAAATACAAGGGAGCACAGAACGAAGTGGGGAATAATCATCTGATAACAACTGTTTGTCCCCCCTGCCCTCAGAGAGTACAGCAGAAGCCTCCCTTGCTAGCTTTCAGTATGGCATGAGAATGGTGACTTCTTAAGCCACCAGAGGTCACTCTGGTTTCCTTTGTTGGGTTACAGAACCTGTGAGTCTGGGCCACAGGTACCACAGTGCTTTGGGTCTTCTTGCTGTCCTGCCCTGAGCTGCTCCTCCATCTCTTTTCTGCTGGTGGGGCTCTGACTGCCACTGCGCCTGGATGTTGTTGGTGCAGCTGCTACCATTCCCAGAGACAGCCGCTAATGGAGACCTCTCTTCTCTCTACTGTTTGGCAATGATATGGTTAAAACACAGAGCAGGGCAGGGGTGGGAGGGGGGTATCAGGCAGAGATGTGTTCAAATCCCAGCTCTGTTATTGACTACTTTGTGTAAACCTAGGTCAGTCACCACCTCTCTGAGCCTTAGTTTGCCCACCTGTAAAATGAACCTACATCAGAGGTTAATCATCAAAATTAACTGAGATAATGTATCTCAAATGCTTAGCACAGATCTTTTTTAAAGGTTTTATTAATTTTTAGAGAGAGAGAGAAAGAGGGAGGAAGAGAGACATGGATGTGTGAGAGAAACATTGATCAGTTGTCTCTCACACACCACCAACCAGGGACCTGGCCCACAACCCAGGCATGTGCCCCTGACCAAGAATTGAACCAGCGACCTTTTGGTTTGCAGGCTGATGCCCAACCCGCTGAGCCACACCAGCCAGAGTGCTTAATACAGATCTTATTATGAATAGAGTCAGAAAGTTTTTCTCAATGCAGGCACTTGTATTCAGTTGGTTTTCCTTTATTTTTCAACTTATAAACTTTCTTCCCATTATTTGCTGTAAGACTCTGATAAAGAAAGAATTTGGGCAACGAGCCAACTGTTTTTGCTTGCATAGCCTCTAAGACAATTTTGAAAAACTGTGTACTCCTGTGCATTTGTTTAAGATGACATTAAAGTTCTTTCATTCTAATATTAAATATTGCAAAAGATAGGATTTCCAACATATTGCAATATCATTTAAAAATTACATAAATGTTTTGAAAATATTGAGTGGAATCTAAACACTATACAATGGTCTAGAATGATAACTCTGACCAATAAGGGCACTGTATCAACTAGCACTTCACTAACCTAGACGTATCCCTTTTTTAGGCATTTGTCTATAAGCGGAACTAGTAGAGACAGAAATAAAGGGCCCTAAGCAAAAGCCAGGAGGTAATGGCATCTGGGAAAAAGAAGAAATCAAGAGGAAGCTGTAAAGAGAATAAAGAGAGAAGTCATCAGTGGATGCAGTAAGGAGAAGGAGGGTCAAGGACAGAGGTGACCTGCATCAGGACGGGGGAGTGATTTGGACAGGAAGCAACGGGTGGCTACCTGTGGGTGGGGGAGGTGAGTGACGACTGGAGTTATTTTTCAGTCATTAGAACTGTTATTATATCTTTTTTAAAAAAAATATTTTATTTATGTATTTATTTTTAGAGAGGGAAGGGAGGGAGATAGAGAGAGAGAGAGAGAGAAACATCAATGTGCCGTTGCTGGGGGTTATGGCCTGCAACCCAGGAATGTACCCTGGCTGGGAATCTGTTATTATATCTTAAATGGCAAAGAAGAAGGGTTCAGTTCCACAAAGTCTGGTTGTACAGCCTGAGATGGTTATTATATTTCTTATCTATGTATCTTAACAACAATGAACCTCTATTTCCTGAGGCAAGCTGGGGACGCCTTTGTTTCCTTTAGCCTCAAAGAGTTTATAATGTAGAAATCAGCACCAGGAGTGGGGCTGGGAGGAGCAGACCTTCAGAAGTTGTGAAAAAATGAATGTGGCAACCGCAGCAACATGGTGAGCGATAAGAATCTGCTTTCTGTAAATAATGCGGACCTTAGGAGCATAGGCCCTGGATCCAGAACCAGATACTCTGGATATGAATCTGGCTTCGTTGGAGGACTTTGGGAAAGTTTCTTCACCTCATTGGGCCTCAGTTTCAACAGTAGGTGGATGTATTAGTTTCCTGAGGTTGCAGTAACAAATGACCACAAACTTGGTGGCCGGAAACCACAGGAATGTGTTCTCTCACAATTCTAGAAATCTGAAGTCCACAGTCAGTTTCAGTGGATCACAATCAAGGTGTTGGCTATTGTCCATCTGATTCTAGGGTTAGACCTGTTCATTACCTCTTCCAGCTCTTGTGGCTACCAGCATTCCTGAGCTTATGGCTGTATTAGTCAGTCCAGTCTCTGCCTCTATGGTTACACTGCTTTTTTCCTCTTGTGTGTCAAATTTCTCTCTAACTCTCTAGTGAAAGGATATGTGATTGGATTTAGGGCTCACCTAAATTATCCAGGGTAACTCCCCGTTTCAAAACCCTTAACTTCATTATATCTTTTGCCGCATAAGGTAATATTCTGAAGCCAGCTAGTGTACCACAATAAAAGTCTGGCACTAATCATGCGGAGTTAGTGCAGAACCCATAAATTAAAGAGCATGGTCCCCAACCAAGCTGCCCTCACTTCAGTCATTCCCAGGTTACTTGCACTTCTGACAAACTGGCCATAAATTGGGGGGTTCTTACAACCTGCTTAGGCTCAGTAATTCAGTAGAATAGCTCACACAATTCAGGAAACTGCTATATCTACAGTTACAGTTTATTATGAAGAATACAAGTCAGGATCCAGCGAAACGAAGAGACAAAGAAAGCAGGGTCTGGTAGGGTCCCAAATGCACAGCTCCCAGGCCTTCTCCCTGCGTAGTCAGGGCACGTCACTCTCCCCGCACATCCGTGTGTTTGTCAACCAGGAAGCTTTACCAAGCTTCAGGGTCCAGAGTTTTTACTGGGGTTTCATTATGTCAGCACAATTGATTGAGTTATTGGCCATTGGTTGGCCATTTATCATTGGTTGAATTCAGTGTCCTTTCTCCCCTTGCCTCCCCAGAGGTCAAGCAGATATCACATATCTGTAAAGTGATATCTCACTATTGTTTTGATTTGCATTTTTCTAATGACCAGTGATGAATGATACTGAACATCTTTTCATGTACTTATTGGACACATATATCTTCTTTGGAGAAATGTTATTCAAATCTTTTACCTAGTTTGTGGTTGAGCTATATGTCTTTGGTATTGAGTTGTAAGAGTTCTTTATATACCACGGACATGTCCTTTATCAGTTATATGATTCTGCAAATATTTTCTCTCATTTTGTCAGTTACCTTTTTACTTTTTTTGTGGTGTTTATTTATGGCTTAACATTTTAAACTTTGAGGTAGCACAACTTATCTATTTTTTCTTTCATCAATTATGGTGGAAGTTCAATTTCATTTGCATGTGGATATCCAGGTGTCCCTTTACCATCTGTGGAAAATCAGTACATGTTGAACCAGGTGTTCAATAGGGCCAGAGTGCTGGGTGGAGGCAGAAAGTCTTCTTGCCACATTTCCTGATTGTTCTGGATTTTAAATTTTGTTTGGAATTGGGAAAACTAACCTAGAATTTTCCCTTTCTTGCTGTACGGACATAAAGTCATTAATTAACTCTCTCTTACATGTTCCAGCTTGCGAAATTGTTCTAATCAAGTACTCAGTGTCTCTCTCACCTTCAGGGGGCACATCATCTGGGAGTCAAACAATCACAGTTAACTAAGTTCCACAAACAGCAGACCCACTAGAATTCCCATAAAATGCCAATCAGGACTGTTAGTTGCAACAATAGAAGCCAAAAGTAGCTAACTTAGGCAGAAAAGGAATTTACCAGAAGGATATTAAGCACCTCACAGAAAGGAGGAGAAAATAGGAGAAACAGTCTTGGAAAATGAACAGAAAGCCATTTGGCCAAAAGAAGCTTGTTAACTTTAATCATCTCTCACAACAAGAAAAGTATAACCATGACACCGCCACTGAAAATTTGCTGCTGCTGGACTCTTGACACCATTGCCCCAGCCCTTAATAATCTCAAACTGAGTCTTTTTAAGATGCTGGTGTTGCCGGGAATTTTATTAGCCAAGCCTTGGGTATTGGCCCATTGCCTAGATCAGTTAATTTTAACTGGTGTGCCTCAAGAATTCTTTTTTTTTTAAAGATTTTATTTATTTATATTTAGAGAGGGAAGGGAGGGAGAAAGAGAGAGAGAGAGAGAAACATCAATGTGCAGTTTCTGGGAGCCGTGGCCTGCAACCCAGGCATATGCCCTGTCTGGGAATCGAACCTATGATGCTTTGGTTCACAGCCCACGCTCAATCCATTGAGCTACGCCAGCCAGGGCTTCAAGAATTCTTAAAACATGCCATACCTCACTGTTTAATCAGGGACACTGACATCTTTCCCCTTTGCCTGTCAAATAAAAAATAACAGCCAACACAACAATAGCTGTCCGGTGTGAATGTCCTGCTTTGAACAATAACTATATAGGTGATATAATCAAGTTGCATCTTATTGGTCATATCACATAATAAGGTTGTGTCTGTTTGATTAATTCTTGGTACCACAAATCCTTATGTATAAGTATAGGCACCTGATTTTAAAAAGTCACTTTGGAGCAAAAAGGGTAGGTAATTACTATTTCTTGTAAATAATCAAACATATCTATTTTTTGTCAGATTGGTAAAAATACATATTTTTGGTGTGCCACAGAATTTTAGTAATTGGTTTATGTGTGCCATGAGATGAAAAAGTTTCAAAATCGCTGGCCTAGACGATAGGGCAAATATGTGTTTCTCTTTAAACTTCAGTAAAATGAGCTGGGCTTCTCCCTAACCTGAGACTCATAAACAGGACCTTCCTTCAAAATAAGAAGGGTATTCAGGCATGACATGGCCCCAAAACTACAAGGTGCATTATAGAAATGAATAATAATAAAAATAATAGTCAACATTTATTGAGAGCTATCTATGCACAAGTTTTACACGTGCTAACTCTGTTAATGCTTACAACAGTCATACAAGGTGTGTTCCACTGTTATCCTATGTGGTAGATGAAATAACAACACCCAAAGATATTTATTTCCTAGTTCTCAGAACCTGTGAATGTGTCAAAAGGGTGATTATTCCTTGTTGTAAAAAGGCGAAAGATTTATTTGATCTGAAGAGAATCTAGAGCATTGCCTGTTGTATAATAAAGAATGTTACTGGCCTTTATCTCTGTTATGTGAATTAAATTGCAACAAGTTAGAGAATTGTAATACATGGTCAAATTGCCATGGAAACAAAATCTGACTTCACCATGAAGGTGGGTCTGTGGTGGTCAGCAGTTCCAGACTCACATAACCACAATATATTAAAAAATATAAAATTTAATGTAGAGAGAGGAGGGAAGAAGAGAGAGAGGAAATATTGATTTGTTGTTCCATTTATTTATGTATGCATTGGTTAATTCTTAATATGTGCCCTGACCAAGGATTGAAACCACAACCTTGGTGCATTAAGACAACACTATAACCGAATGAGCAACTCGGTCAGGGCTAATCACATTACAGTATTTTTAACCAGAAAGGAAAGGAGCATCTTTCTCCCAATTCTATTCTGAAAAATCTCAGGGAAAAAGCTGATTAACCAGTTTTGGATTATGCTCCATTCCTGTGTCCCAGGGAAATCACAGATCTGTGATTAGAAGAGAGGGAAGTGAGGGATAACCCATCCCACAGAACTCTCCCGGCTGCCATGGGTGAGAATGAGTCATCCTGGACATAATCTGTTGTTCTGGCGGGGGGAAAAGGGGTGGCGATTCCCTCTAGTGGAGAATGCCGTGTCTTTCTCTGAAATGGCTTTTATTGGGATTGGTATGTGCAGCAGTATATAGCATGCACGCATAGCTCATCAATCAATGCTCAAAGTTAATAGAAAACAGATATTATCTATAGATAACAAATGAGGAAACACAGAGATCTGCCTCAGGTCAGGGTCTGTTAGACATTCTGAGGCCAGATGGCCTTTAAGGGGCGTTTCATGAGATAAGGAGTTCATTCCTTATGCTTATCTGGTTTATACCAACAGGGCTATTCAAAGCAAAGCAGGCTTCAAAGGGTACAATGCATTCCTCAGGCCTGATTTCCCACAGGAACCCTCAGTGCTAGCATTAGGTCATGGCTGCCTCCGGCATTCCCAGTGTTCCGGTCAAGATTTACAGGCCTCTTTCAAGGTCTTGCTCTAGTGGGGCTACAGTCTCCGATGCCACACAAATTGGTCCCCAACAGGAGAAGTCTGGGAGGACAAAATCAGGATTCCACTGCATAGGCAGGGGTGTCCAACCTTTGGGCATCTCTGGGCCACACTGGAGGAAGGGTTGTCTTGTACCACACATTAAATACACAGACACTATTGAAAACTGATGAGTAAATAAAAGGTTTTAAGTAAATTCATGAGTTTGTGTTGTACTACATTCATAGTCATCTTGGGCTGCATGTGGCCCGTGGGTCGTGGGTTGGACACCCCTGGTAGGGAATACATGCAGAGTTGCAGAAGTTGCCTGGAGATTTTTGGCAGAATTCAAGAGAGAAACTAGGAGCTTGAATGTCAAGGGTCTACCATTGAGGAACAGCAAGTGCACATTGAGGTCAGACTTGTTTGTTTGGTTTGAGGAATCTCAGTAGAGACCCAAGATTGAAGGGATTAATTAAGAACACCTTACAAGGCTAGGAGACAAACTTGTAGTCAACGCTCTAGTCAGTGAAGAATTTGGCACAATGTTAAGGAAGGATTAGTTTTTTTCTTCTTTTTTAAATCTTCTTAATTCTTTTTTTTTAATTTTTAAAAGATTGTTATTTATTTAGTTTTAGAGAGGGAAGGGAGGGAGATAGAGAGAGAGAGAGAAACATCAATATGCGGTTGCTGGGGGTCATGGCCTGCAACCCAGGCATGTGCCCTGACTGGGAATCAAACCTGCGACACTTTGGTTCGCAGCCCGTGCTCAATCCATTGAGCTACACCAGCCAGGGAAGGAAGGACTTCAAAGCCATAATAACTATACACATATAATTATATAATGCTATTAACCAATGTTATCCCAATAAATTTAATTTTAAATAAATTCTGAAAAAAATACACATATATGAGTGAGGTCTGTCCAGAAAAAGTTCAGCCATTGTTAGTATAATGAGAGTTGGTTTGTGCAACATCAACATAACTTGGCATCCAAGGAGAGAGGACTGGAATGCACATGCATGAACAATGACAATTTCATTGTCCTAGTCAGTGGGGGCGGTAACTGCCCTTGAGTGAGCATGTATGGTCATCACATTCAAAAGGACGGAGTGAGGAAAGCAATGAGTTTGCATCACATTTTGTGTTAAGCTTGAAGATTCCTCTGTGGAAACTATTTGGATGATTCAGAAGTCTGCAGCTATGGGCAACTGCTGATTGGCAGCGTCATCACAACATGCCTACTCATGCATCACGTCTGGCGCAGTTTTTTGGCAAAACATCAAATCACCCAAGTAACTCAATTCCCCTACAGCCCAGATTTCATGCCCTGAGACTTCTGGCTTTTCCAAAAACTAAAATCACCTTTGAAAGGGAAGAGATTTCAGACTGTCAATGAGATTCAGGAAAATGTGACAGGGCAGTTGATGGTGATTGAGAGAACTGTGTGAGGTCCCAAGGTGCCTACTTTCAAGGGGACTGAGGTGTCATTATCCGATGTACAATGTTTCTTGTATCTTGTATCTTCTTCAATAAATATCTCTATGTTTCATATTAAATGGTTGGATATTTTATGGACAGACCTCATATACACACAGGTAGATAGATATAAATAAATGGACACGCAAACTGTTTATAGTTATTACTTTTGAAAATGAGCTTGAGGAAGACTTACTTTTTTATTCTTTTCATTTTTGTATTATTTAAATATTTGCAATATTTTATAAGAAATAAATAAAATACATATTTTACTTATTTATTTTTAGAAAGATGGGAAAGGAGGGGGAAGGAGGGAGAGAAACATCTATGTGTGAGGTACATATTGATTGGCTGCCTCTCACAAGCCCTCAGCTGGCCTGACTCCTTGCTTTACAGGCCACATCAGTCCCCTGAGCCGCACCAGCCAGGGCTAAAGATTTTTTAAAAAGCAAAGACTGTGTGAAAAAGAAATGGAATTCTCATTGCTGTCGGGCTGTCCTTACCTAGTATTAGGTTCTCTGGGATTCTTCTCTCACTGCTCTTAAAAGTAGACTGGGAAAGAAAAAGGGTGTGTATTTCATGCTGTACATATATGTAAAAAATGGGAGGGATATATACACATATGCATAGATTATCTTTGGAATAATAAACTGGAAACTGGTAAAAGTTAATGATTCTTGCAAGGAAAACTAGGGGATTGGAGGACAGAAGTGAGTAAGAGATTTACTTTACATTGTCTACTGGTGGTGGTGGCTGCAGTTTTTTACAATGTCAATGCATTGCCTATTACAAAATATTTTTTAAGGCTGGTGTACCTCTCCACACTGTGTCCCTCTCACTTCTTGGAGAGTGAATAAAATCTTTACACTTTCTTCTCTTCGTGAATTCTTTCACAGCCCATGTCACCAACCACCCTAATATTTTGATGGCCCATATGGGGACATTCTCTATTTCTCCCTTTCTTCCGGTCTCCTGAGACTTGCGACTAGGGTAGCAGTGGGCAGTGGAATCTCGACCTGGGCCAAACCCCTAACCCTGTCCCTGTGAGGTTTAGAGAGAAGATTCTAATCCTTCTCCGTCTCTCTGGACTCTGCAACCAGTGTCCTTCTCAGTCACCTTCAGGGCCGGGAATCAGACTGAAAATTACTGGAAAGGAAGTACAGAACATGATTATCTGCTCCCTACAGCCCCAGGCAGAAGATAACATTGGAACAAACTGCAGCCTCATCCTGCAACACCCTCCACAGCACAGGGGCCTCACAACAGCCTTCTCCACCCTCGTTTAATCCAATTATCATTCAGTAAAAGCTCAAAGCCCCCACCCCTTGATGCCGGTATATATCTCCACACCCCGCCCCTTTTCTTTCTTGGAGAGTGAATGAAAACTTTACTCTCTATTTATGTATGTAAATTTTTTTTACTGTTGCATTCAGAGGTTGAATAAGGTGAAATGGCTAATACCTGAAGCAGACAGGGTAGATAGCTTGCTCAACATCTGTACCAATCCACTCCTATCTTGCCTCCTTATACACCCTGGTTCAGCTTTCCAGCCAAAACTGCCTGTCCTAGACCTCTTTGCAGCTATGTCTCCAGATGTGTTTTCAGTTCCCTGGGGGGCTTGAATCTGGAACTGAGCTAAGTGGGAGAGAAATGAGGCAGCACAAGAGGATGTAGGATGTCATGCTTCTGGAGCCAACAGCCCTGGCAGTGGCTTCCTGTTTCCCAGATCTTGGCTAAGGTAGTGTGTTCTTGGAGCAAATAGTTTGGACAGCAGCTTGCTAATTTCCCAGTTTTCTGGTGTGGCAGAGGATTTCTTGATGGTAGTTTGTGCTTGACTTAAATCGACCCTCTTTCAATAACCAGCTCTAAGTACAGGTCACTACAATTTGTGTCTTGTTTGAAGAAGGCTCTGCGAGGTATACTGGCATCAGTCAAAAGCTGATGCCCCTGGCAGGGATGTCTTGAAGGATAAGGGTAGAGTGGACACTGGATATTTCTTTGAGGTCCCCAGTATTGGAACTCCCTAGCTTGCATTTAGCGAATTCCCTCAGGTTATGAATCTGAGGTATAGGGCCTATAGTCCTCTGCAAAAGCTGGAAGTGCTAAACATGTCCCTTCTCATGCTTGTTGCTATAGCACTAGTGTGTGGACTGGGCTCTGCCAGTCATGCACACCTGCCTGAGAGCTAGCTAGACAAACTGGTTTCAGGGAGACCAATTCCGGGAAAAGCAGTGACTGCAAGGGTGGTGATCAGTTCGCATTCGTTGCTAGTGGTACCGGTGGCACAAGCCACGTGTCTAGACCTTCACAGCCATGGCTTATCAACAGACCAGTTCTGCAACTTCAGAATCCTTCTCTTCAGTCTTCCCCTTGATTCTATGAGCTAGTTAATATCTTTTTAATATTTTTTTGGCTTAAAACACCCAGGTTTTTTTTGTTGCAGTTAAGAATCTTGATGGATATATATATTTGTTTATATTTATTTATATGACAAATCCTCCTACTTGGGTAGGGTTTTTGCCAGCAAGAGTTGCAGCTTAAGAAACACACTCTGCATTAACAGTGTGCGGCATTAAGTGGTATGTGGATTCGCTGATGCTGTCATGCATTCTACTAATCAGGTTTCTCCAGATGTGTACGTATACATATGTATGACTGAGAAGTCCCACAATCTGTTGCTGACAAGCTGGAGACTCAGGAAACCTACTTGGTGATGTAATTCAGTGCAAAAGTCTGAGAACCAGGGTGCGAGGGCCAGACGTCCCAACTCAAGCAAGCAGAAAGGAAAAGGGATGAATTCCTTCTTCCTCCACCTTTTGTTCTGTTCAGGGCCTCAGGGCACTGGAGGCCTACTCACAGTAGGGAAGGCAATCTACTTAACTGATAACTTTTTCCTCGGTGGTACTTTTAAATTCCCTCTTCAATTTATTTTAACTTGAAACATAATTAAATTATATTAGGTAGCTGATAACAATGTCTCTGATCTTTAGGGGTATGATCCTGAGGTTGGTTGCTTCTACTTGTGGGATTTGTTTTCTTGTGTGGCTAGAGACTTTTAGAAAACCTTGTGAGACATGGTACCTGAAACTTGGCGGGAAATCCTTGTGGTCTGGGGTGAAGGGCATGCTTCAAGAGAGAGTTTGGGTTCACTTCTCCCAGGTGCCTATAGGTCCTAATAATCCAGAAACACTTCAGATTTTCATCTTGGAGTTGAAACAGGTAAATTGACTACGTCTCTAAGTAAATATGTATGAGTGGAGGTGTGGGGTGCCGGATTCTCAGGAGAGACAGTTTCTTGTTTATTTTTTACTTTACTTTGATCCAAGGCTAAGATAAGATAGGCCCCACTGTCCCCCTAGTTTGGCGGGGTTTTGTTTTTTTGTTTGTTTGTTTTCTTCTTTTTTAGTTTGTCCACTGCTAACTGAGGATATGAGTATGAATGGTTTGGGGCTTGGCAAGGCTAAAGCTTGATCTCTGATTTTACTTTCTACTCTTTTCAGGCTCAGGGTCCCTCACTCCCGTGGCTCACGAAAACACAGGTATTAGGTCACCAGGAATCCATATATGTCCCCAGGGCAAGTAGGCTTCTCACCATTGTTTACTTTTTTTTCTCCCGCAGATTCCTTACATGCCAGCCAAGGTCAGGCAAGCATCCGGCCTCTTGCGCTCCCCAAACTGGGGACCTGGCCTGCATGCAACCTAGGCATGTGCCCTGACTGGGAATGGAACCAGCAATCTTTCTGTCTGCAAGGAGGCACTCAATCCACTTAACCACACCAGCCAGTAGTACTTCTGATTGAGACATTTAGAACAGGCTTTTAAAAGATTTTATTTATTTATTTTTTAGAGAGGGGAGAAGGGAAGGAGAAAGAGAGGGAGAGAAACAACAATGTGAGATATACATCAATCAGTTGCCAACTGGGGACCTGGCCTGAAATCCAGGCATGTGCCCTGACTGGAAATCAAATTGGTGACCTTTGAGTTCACAGGCCGGGCGCTCAGTGCACTGAGCCACATCAGGCAAAGCTGTTTCATACTTTGTGTTGGATTTTGGGAATAACTGCATGGATACAAACATGAAACAGAGAAGAAGGTTACTGCGCTGGAAGAACTCATAATATCAGGGCATGCCCTTTTGTAGGGTAAGAAGAAGACACAGAAAATATAAATACATTGTGTAGGTGTGAGGATGTGTGAGAAATAATAGAAAGTATATATTGGTTTCTGCCCCCAGTTCCTGGCACAGAGCTCCTAAACCTCTTGTAATTTCTCAAGTAGAAAGAGTAGTAGGAGCATCTTTTGTTCTAATGAGGCGACTCAGGGTAGGCTCCCGGATGGCTCCTGGATGGGCACCGAACAGCAGAAAGAACAAGCTAGGACTATAGTTTAGAATTTTCAGCCCCATCCCCTCTCTGGAGAGTGCAGAGGGGCTAGAAATGGAGTTAGTAATTGATGATGCCTATGAGAAGAAGCCTCCATGAGATCCGGGTAGTATGGGGTTCAGAGAGCTTCCAGGTTGGTAAACTCACCCACATACTGAGAGACTGACACACTCCAGCTCCCGGGGACAGAAGCTCCTGTGCTTGGGACCCTCCCAGACTTCACCCACAGTGTCTCTTCATCTGTATCTTTCATCGTATCATTTAATAAACTGGTAAATGTGTTACCCTGAGTTTCCTGAGCAACTGGAGCAAATTAATCAAACCCTGAGGAGGGGAATACAGAAGCTCCAATTTGTAGTCAAGTCGGATGGAAGTTGTGGATAACCTGGGGATTTACTATCTGTGATTGGCATCTGAATCGGGGGGCAGTCTGGTGGGACTGGGCCCTTAATTTGTGGGATCCGATGCTATTTTCAGGTAGATAGTGTCAGAATTGAGTTAAACGGTAGGACACCCGCTAGTGTCAGAGAATTGTTTGGTGGGGGAGCCCCCACTCACATTCAGTGACCAGAATTGTCCGAGGTGAAGCATTCTGTGTGAGCAGTGAAGGAGACACAGAGGAGGGAAAGACTGGGGTTTCCCTGTACAATGTGGCAAGCTCAGAAGGCCCAGAAAGAGGTTGGTCTACTCTGCATCTCCACACACGGACTCCCCTTAGCTCCCAGACTTACTTTTTAAGTTTTAGCTACAAGCAGAGATGGAGGAGGGTCTTCCTGTCTCCGCTGAAATTTTTAGGAAAGGGAAATGAATTGGCCCTACCTGAGTCAAATGACTTTCTTCTTTGGTCCAGTCATGGTGACCAACGCTGGTCACAGATACATACATGACAGTCAAAGTCCGGAGGGAGGGTGGGTAGGAGCTGTTCTCGGAGAAATGGGGACGTGGTGAGCTGAAAGGACACCTAGCCCTTGTCTTTCTGCAGCGCCCAAGCCTGAATCAACCCTACACCCTGCTTCTATGTTCTTTACCTGAGCAGCGAAGAGCTGCTGGAGGGGAAAAAAAGCCACACAAACATTTGTAGGAATTTTAATTGAAACATTCAAACTGGAAAAGATCCTTTAAGCTTCATGACGGGGAGGGAGGGACGCTACTAGGTGGGGGTAGCATTGCCAAACAGACTGATTCGCTGGCCCCAAAGCGGCATGATCTCGGCGAAAACACCCCAGTCCAGGGGCAGACTCTGTTTTTTTGCCAGTTTAGAAACATGAGCTTGTCAATATCTCAGAACTCATGTGATTTGTAGGTACTGATTCACATTAATAAGCTTTGCAGGCCACCGATGTACAGCTCCTGAATAAGAATTTATTAATTTACAAAAAAATACTCGTATCAGCCCTCCTCAGATCTGTTTTGCAAATACCTTTTTTGAATCCCATCGCAATGCTACACCCCGTGCTGGGTGCTGGGGACACACAGACAATAAGATACAGGTTTTGTTCTCTGAGAGCTTCCTAAGGGGTGTGTGCTGGGCGTGGGCAGACGCCTTCCCTTTCTGAAATCATACAGTTTAGGAAGCAGCTCGCTGAGGATGAAATGGGAACAAGGGAGGTTGGTTGGAAGGTGGACATGGTCAGCTGCATGTCTGACAGCGTGGGTCCAGCGTTCTTTGGTGGGAGAACCAGGGTCGACCTGCCACAGTTCTGCGACCCTCCCCGGTGCCAGTGTTTGTCTCGTGTGCTCTTTGCACTTCCATGGCTGCCCATAGCCCTCCTGAGCAGGGGTCAAAGAGAAGTCGACTTTCTTCCTGTAGACACGTTCTATCTTACGGGAAATCTCAGTCTCTAGTTCTAGGGGCTGAATGATGGTGGTGGCATTCACCCTGGGCTTCATCCATTTTGCATGGACCTTACTGTGTGATACCACTCAGGACAGGACCTGCTTTTCTTAGTTTCTCAATCCTGAGGGCCCCTCATTCTCATCTCCTTGTGAGCCTTTGCCTTTCTGCTGGGGTTCCGGGTATCTCTCTGTGGACCTCTACATTACATCGGTCATTTTTCTCTCTCCTCCCAGCTCCTTTTTTCAAACATTTGACAAACTGCTTCAATCTTCCACCCAACCTTGATCTCTCTAACTTCTAGCAGGTGACCTTGCCACCTACGTGAGCTAGAAATTAGGGGCGGGGCGCATCTCCCTCATACGTAGGCATGAGCTCCCTACAAACTGCCTCAGCTGCCCTTCTCTAGTGCTTCGGGACACCTCCCAGGGCTCCCCACCCCTCCACCCGTACGTGCTCTGTCCCCTCCAGTTCTCATTTTCTCTTATGGCTTCTGAGTCTTCCCTTCCTGGTCACTTTCATTGGCGGGCAGTATGCCAGGTGCTATGGATTGAACTGTATCATCCCCTCCCCCACAACCTCCATTCATATGCTGAAGCCCTAACCCCAGTGTGCTGGCATTTGGAGATGTCTTTGGGAGATAATTAGGTTGTGAGAGGGAGATTCTTCCCTTACTAACTCCCATCAGTGCTAACCCCCTTAACATCCTGGAATCCATCCCTTCCCTTCTGGCTCCTGCCTGGGTCCTGGTTAAGCCCGTATCATCTGTTGCCTTGGCGTTTATCGTAGTCTGGCTGGTCTTCTTGCCTCCAATCTTGTCCCTTCAAAACCACTCTTTACGTTGCAGGCCCCAGCCATCCGCTTCCAGTGCAATCTGAAATTTGTCTCCCTTGTTAAAAACCTTTCTGTGACTCTCAGTGCCTGTAGGATAAATCCAAGTCCTCTAACAAAGTGCACAAGGCCCTTCCTGATCTGACACTCCCGGCTCACGCCTCCTCCGACTTCCAGTGGCTCCTGCCAGAGTCCGCCCAGTTGCCTGGCCTGACCGGTCAGCCTCCGCTTCCCTTCCCCCTTGCTGCTGTGGAGAACTACTCATCTTTCAAAACCCACCTTGCCTGTCATCTCCTCCAAGAGCTTTCCCAGAACCTCCCGCAGGGGATGAATCCCCCGTTTTCTGATGCCTGAATTTTGGGCCGACAGCTACAGAAATGCTTCATTGTTCTCTTCCTAGTACAGCATGATGTCAGAGGCCATGTTAATTCACCTCTTCATCCTTAGGGCCTAGCACAGGCGAGTTATTCTCAAAACGCATTGAATGAATAATCAGAAACTGGCAGATATATTTCACCAGGGCCCAATGTACAACCAGTTTAACGGAGAGAGCCTGGGGCTTGTGACTAAACCCCCGCTGAGAGTCATCAAGTCACCTACCCTGGTGGCCAGTACCAGGCCTGGGTTTCCACCAGAGCACAACCGGATAGATAGAGACCACCTTGCTAAGGGCTTTCCTAGAGAGCTGAGATGGTGAGGCAGAAGACCCAGACACAGAGCAGTAGGGTAGGACTTGGAGGAAGAATGGGGTTCACTGTCAGAGCCACGGAGAAAGAGCGGAGAGGCTGGCACAGGCTCCCTGGCTCGGTCCCAGGCAGGCGGAGGGGGAAGACTCATTCATCGAGGGCCAGCCCAGGAGTGAGACTGCGGAGCTGGCTGGCGGCGGCCCAGGCCCAGGCTCAAGGCTGGGAGGGGATTTCCTCAGGCTCCCTCCCCCAAGGCAGGGTGGCTGGGAACCTGCCAGACAAATTTAGTTCGAGGAGGGGCCAAGGATCATCCAGAAAAAGGGCAAGAACTTCAGGGCAGCAGAGGCACCCCCTCCGCCCAGAGGGAACACGGGAAGCAGCCTGCCCTGCCTCGGACGCCTCCCGCGGGAAGGAGGTAAGCTGCGTGCGGGTGCTGGGAGCCGGTGGAGGGAGTCCCTCCGTGTGGCCAGGGGGCCTGAGGGCAGGAAGTGAGAGTGAGGGCAATGAGAAGGAGGCAGATCGTACCTTGTTCCCTTAGCAACCTCCCTTCCGCAGTAGCCTTTCGGAGTGGCCCTTGGGATTTTGCAACTTTCTTTTCAAAGTTGGCAATGTGTTTGACCAGGAGGCAGGAGGCTGTTTCTTGGCTCCTTCCCGAGGGGAGTGGTGAGGGTGGCAGGTAATGCTATTCCCTTTCTGTGCCCCGGTCAATCATCCGCCTTCTCTCCCCCTTCATCACATTCCCCCAATAACACCCCCACCCTCCCTTCTGCCTCCCAGCTGCCCCCCCCCCCCCATCCCCCAACAACTGAGCCAGTTCCTAGCCCTCCAGTGTTGCCTGCCCTCTGCCCCTCCTCTGGGCACTGCAGACCACAGCGAGGGGAGATGGTCTCGGGCTTCTTCCTGCAAGGCGCCGCCCTCAGGGTTACTTGTTTCCTCCTTCCTGGTATGGGGTATCTGAGGGATTTCAGTCGTCCATATTTTTCATTATTTATTTGCTTATTCATCATTGTTTGAATATGTATCTGGATTCTCTGGGGCAGAAAAACACAATTTCTGCTCTTCCGGGGAATAGGAAAATGGAAATTTATTTCACAAACATTTAATGATCATGTATAAGCTGGTAGGCAGTGTGGCACAAAGGAAAATTATTTTGGAATCATAGAGACACTTGGTTTCATGTCCCACTTCTCTCATCTTCCCGAACCTCAGTTTCCTCGTTTGTAAAATGGTATTGTAACGAAGATGACAGGAGATAAGGCACGTGAAGCACCCACCCTGGCGCCAGGCACACCTGAAGCCTCAGTAAACTTTAGCGCTCTTCCCTTGTTCTTTGGGCCCTTTCCCGCCACACCCCCCTCTCTAGGCCTGTAACGATGTGTAAGACAACCTCTGGCCCTGAAAGCACTGGAAAGTAAACACAGAACTGGGCAGTGAAGAGAGGGAGGCCAAGAAGGGATGGGGGTAGGGCTCCATAGGGAAGGTGCCTCCAGCGGGTCTGAAGTGAGAGCACTGGACCAGGGATGGGACCTGGGCCGCAGGGGGATGTTATCCCCAGCAGGCTCTCCTGCTGTGTTTCTGAGACTGTGCACTCACACTGAGCAAGTAATGGGATCGACCAGTTCCTAAACCCCCTCTGCTTTTAAATGCAGTATCTCGTGTAATCATAACCCTGTTATGATATCATTAAAATGAAAGTGCAAACAGGCTAAAGGATTTGCCTAAGGTCACATGGCTAGTAAGTTTCCCTGTATCAGAAAGAACAAAAGGACGGAAACTTCCCCAGCTTCCCAGCCACCAGCTTCTCCTTCCTGCACATCCCCTGCTCTGGGCTGCCCCATCCAGGTGGGGAGGAGCACACTCCTTCCCTGATTCATCGTTAACTCATTCATTCATTCACACATCATTCATTCTGTCAAGTGCACTTTTGGTCCCAAGAGGGCAGGGACAGTGTCTGTTGGTTTGGTTGTATAACCAGCAGCTTGTATTGCTGAATATTTTTGATGAATCCTTGAGTAAATGAGTCTAGCAAGCATTTTTTTTTTTTAAAAGAGGGAGAGAAACATCAATGTGTGGTTGCCTCTCATGCATCCCCTGCTGGAAACCTGGCCTGCAACCCAGGCATGTGCCCTGACTGGGAATCGAACCAGCAGTCGAACCTTTGGTTCACAGGCCCATGCCCAATCTACTGAGCTACACAAGCCAGGGCACATTTTTTAAAAATTGTATTTTATTGATGATGCTATTACAGTTGCCCCAACTTTCCCACCTTGCCCCCTCCACCTAGCTCACCCCCCACTCCCTCAGGCAGCCCCCATAAAGTTGTCCATGTCCATGGACCATGCATATACATTCTTTGGCTACTCTACTTCCTATGCTGCAGTTTACCTGTCCATGGCTATTCTGTAACTACCAACTTGTACTTCTTAATCCCTTCACCTTTTTCAGCTACTCCCCTGACCCTCCCCTGCCCAAATCTGGCAACCATCAAAACCTTGTCTGTGTCTTTGATTCTGTTTCTGTTCTGCATGGTTGTTTATGAGTTGTTTTTAAATTTTAGATTCAGTTGTTGATAGATGCATATTTATTACCATTTTATTGTTCACATTTTTAAAGGACTTTATTTTTTAAAAGATTTTATTTATTTATTTTTAGAGAGAGGGGAAGGGAAGGAGAAAGAGAGAGAGAGAGAAACATCAATGTGTGGTTGCCTCTCATGTGGCCCCACTGGGGACCTGGTCTGCAACCCAGGTGTGTGCCTTGACTGGGAATCGAACCAGTGACCCTTTGGTTCACAGCCTGTGTTCAATCCACTGAGCTACACCAGCCAGGGCTATTGCTATTGTTCATATTTTCTTCTCCTCCTCCTTCTTCCTCCTCCTCCTTCTTTCTCCTTCTCCCTCTTCTTCTCCTCCTCCTCCTCTTCCTCCTCCTCCTCTTCCTCCTCCTCCTCTTCCTCCTCCTCCTCTTCCTCCTCCTCCTTCTTTCTTCTCCTTCTTCTTTCTTCTTCTCCTTTTCTCCTTTTCTTCTCCTCCTCCTCCTTCTTCTCCTCCTCCTTCTCCTCCTTGTCTTCCTTCTCCTCCTCCTCCTTCCTCCTTCTTCTTTCTCTCTCCTCTTTTTCTTTCTTTTTCTTCTTTCTTCTTCTTCTCCTTTCTTCCTTCTTCTTTCTTTCTTTTTTTTTTTTAAGATTTTATTTATTTATTTTTAGGGAGGGGAGGGAGGGAGATAGAGATAGAGAGAAACATCAATGTGCGGTTGCTGGGGGTTATGGCCTGCAACCCAGGAATGTACCCTGGCTGGGAATCGAACCTGGGACACTTTGGTTCGCAGCCCGCGCTCAATCCACTGAGCTATGCCAGCCAGGGCACCCTTCTTCTTTCTTGATCTCTTTAACATTTCTTATAATACTGGTTTGGTGGTGATGAACTCCTTTAGGTTTTTCTGGTGTGGGAAGCTCTTACCTGTTCTTTGATCCTAAATGATAGCTATCCAGAGAGTAATCTTGGTTGTAGGTCCTTGCTTTTCATGACTTTGAATATTCCTTGCCAATCCCTTCTAGCCTGCAAAGTTTCTTTTGAGAAATCAGCTGATAATTTTGTGGGAACTCCATTGTAGGTAACTGCTTTTCTTTTGCTGCTTTTAAGATACTTTCTTTGCCCTGGCTGGTGTGGCTCAGTGGATTGAGTACCAGCCTGTGAACCAAAAGATTGCTGGTTTGATTCCCAGTCAGGGCACACACCTGGGTTGTAGGCCAGGTCTCCAGTTGGTGATATGGGAGAGGCAATCAATTGATGTATCTCCTGTACATTGAAGTTTCTCCCTCCTTTCTCCTCTCTCTAAAAAATAAATAAATACATCATTTTAAAAAAATTGTCTCTTTGTCATTTTTATTATGATGTGTCTTGGTGTGGGCCTCTTTGGGTTCTTCTTGTTTGGGGCTCTTTGTGCTTCTTGGACTTCCTTCTTGGACAAGTTTGTCTATTTCCTAGTTTGTCTATTTCCAAGTTTGTCTAGGAAATATGTCTATTTCCTTCACCAAGTTAGGGAAGTTTTCAGCCATTATTTTTTCAAATGAGTTTCCAATTTCTTGCTCTGTCTCTTCTTCTGGCACTCCCAATATGTGAATGTTGGTAAGCTTGAAGTTGTCCCAAAGGTTCCTTGTACTATTCTCATGTTTTTGGATTTTTTTCTTCTTGCTGATCTGATTGGTTGGTTTTTTTTGCTTCCTTATATTCCATATCACTGATTTGATTTTCGGCTTCATCCACTCTACTATTGTTACCCTGTAAATTGTTCTTTATTACAATTAGTGTATCCCTCATTTCCGACTGGATCATTTTTAGGCTGCTGAGGTTCTCATTAAGTTCCTTGTGCATCCTTATAACCAGTGTTTTGAACTCTCCATCTAGTAGATTGCTTGTCTTCATTTTGTTTAGTTCTTTTTCTGGGGTTTTGTTTTCTTCCTTCATTTGGGCCATGTTTCT
Organism: Phyllostomus discolor; assembly: GCF_004126475.2. Classification (NCBI taxonomy): domain Eukaryota; kingdom Metazoa; phylum Chordata; class Mammalia; order Chiroptera; family Phyllostomidae; genus Phyllostomus; species Phyllostomus discolor. The sequence continues at coordinate 25,962,027 of NC_040907.2, read as the reverse complement.
TTGCCTCCTTATTTTGGCAGCCTCCCTGTGTTTGTTTCTATGTAGTAGTAGAGCTGCTATGTCTCCCAGGCTCCTAATGCAGTAGGAGTCCTGTAGGGTCCAGTGGCACAGCCTCCCCTATTACACAAGCTGGGTACTCAAGGTGTGCCCACTGTGTGGGCTACATACACCCTCCTGTTGTAGTTGAGCATTGATTGCTGTTGGCACTTCCTAGGTCAGCCACTGTCTGTGTTCTGTCTGGGGTCACACAGCATAAGCTACAGAGCGATCTGTAGATGGCTGCTACTCGTGCTGGCTTAGAGGTGTCCAGGTGAGGTCAAGCTGTGAACCAAGGCCAGCTGTTATTGGTGCTGGCCTGGGGCAACTTAGCTAGAAGTATGGGGCTTGCTGAAGCCAGATGATGTTTGAGAGAATTTAGGAAAATCTGAAGCATGGACCAAGACAAGCCATTCATATGGAAAAGCCACTGGAAATAGCTTGGGTAGGCCTGAAAGTTGGGTGGGACAAGGACTCAGAGAATCACAAGGGTGGGACAAACAATGTAAGCCAGGTTGATGGAATCTCAGGTGCCTGCCTGCTGACTCTAGCTCTGCAGTGGGAGGGCTAGGAAAAGGAGCAGTAGCCTCTGCTAGCACTTCTATCTGGGAGAAAGCCGCCCCCCAGCTCTTGCCCTGATGCTGGATAATTCAGTTGCTCCCTGTATATATCTCTGATGCCTTTCAATCTGTTGCCCCCATGCTGGAGCTCAGAAGGAGTGAGTCCGAGTGAGTCTGTGTATGGGCCCTTTAAGAGGAACTGTTAGGGAGTCCAGCAGTTTATGTCTTTCACAGCCTCACTCCCCACTGGTTTTTACAGCTAGACTGTGGGGCTTCTTGTGAGGCTAGAACCCCTCGCTCCTGAGATATCCCTCCCAGTTTTTATCTGCCACACATGGGTGTGGGACCCACCCATTCTGTGTCTGTGCTCCTCCTGACAGTTTCAATATGGTTTGTTCTTTAATTCTGTAATTGTTTCTGAATGATGGTTGTTTTATAGTTTAGTTGTCAATTTGATGTGGTTGTGCGAGGAGAGAAGCAGTGTTTATGCTGCCATCTTAACTGGAACTCTCCAGGATATAGTCATTGATGCATTTCATGGGCTCCGTAAGAAGGAGTTGAAGATGAATAATAAAACAGAAGTCCTGTTCTCAGGGTACTTACTCACAGCCTTACAGAGGAGATGGTGATAATAGAAAGAAGGCCATAGTACCCTAGACAGGAACAGAGGTTGTTAAAGGTACTAAGAGGTACATTTAATTGTACCATCTCTGCTTTGTTCTACACTGTGGCACACACATAGTAGATGCTCAATATAGCTTTGCAGAGGAGGTGTTTAGGACAATCTTTGAAGGGCGTGTTAAGACTTCACCAGGAAAACAAATTGGGGGAGAAAAGTATTCTAGCTGAGGGAGATTCTCATGAAAAGGCCTAGCAGAGGGAGAGAGCTGGAATTGCTGGGGGCTCAGTGTGCTTGAAGGGTAGGGTATGTGTATGGAGGAATGGCAAGAAATAAATAGGCAGGGCTCAGGTCATGAGGCCCTGGTGTGTCTTGCTAAGGAACCTAGATGTTACACCAAGGGCACTGGGTGACTTATTAAAGGGACATAGCAAAGGGAGGACACCATCTGACTTGTATTTCAGAAGTGTGGCTCATGCCTGAGGGTTGAGGAGATGATACCATGGTCTCTAGGCCTGATGGGGTTCCTACCTATCTGAGGAAATGAGTCTTTCTTTTCAGGACTTTAGGTTTGTGAAGGGCACCCTGACTTGTTCTGCCTCTGTCCTGATCTATGAGTGCTTTGCCTTCAGCTGTACACTGAATTACAGCTGTAGACTGGGTACTCAAATTTAAAAATATATTATAAAAATACTGAAATTTATTAATGTTTTACATTTGTATAATCTGGAACAAATTTAGGATATACTGCTTGCTAACTTGCAATCCTTTGTGCTTTCTGTTTTTTTTTTTCTTTTGGTTGTCAAATGATCTTTAACTGAAATATTTTCCTTTCTAGTTCTTAACTAGCTGAACATTCCATGGCACCACTGTTGATACCATCTATGATGTCATGGGCATGGCAGCTGTCGACATTGTAGCTCACAGACTGGGCAGTTCCAGGAAAACTTTGATGGTTCCAGAGAGTTCTCTAGCTAAAGATTGGTGCTGGATCTGTAGGGCTGTGTTGACAATCTCATCAAAAGTGGTATTTCTACTATGCTTAATGTTTTTTGGCTTCTTTCTGTCTCCTGGTGGTTCTTTGAGGGCTTTGATGACCAGGGCAGAGAAGGCAGTGCCTCAATCTGGGCCTGTCTGTACTGAACGGTCCCTTCCATTGTAATCTTTTGACCCTTCCAATCACCTGTTGCTTTGGCAATGTCATCACCAACTTTTTTTGAGACAGACCCAGGGGATTGACCTTGGTAGCATCGACTTCCCCACCAGTACACCTCAAGTATACGACTTTTATCTTGGAGGCAACTGTTGTCATATGAACCTGAATTTGGACTGACAAACTAAAGAAAGTTTCATTTAAGCCTCCTCTGAACCCAAAGCTGAAAGCCAAAAGCTGTGATTTCTTATATAAAAGAGAAATAGATGGAGTTGTAGATGGGACACCAGGCATTATAAGGAGCTATGAATGTGTCCAGGGAGTTTGTGCCAAATGTGGCAGTGGCCTAGGATGGTGGTGGGGTGGGGGACGGACAACGACGTGGACCTGGATAGCTTCAAGGGAATCAGTTTCCAGATCTTCAAATTCCATAGGTACTCTTTCCTGAAAATACTCTGCTTGTCTTGATTCTTTTAAATTCTCTTTTTCAACTCTGCTTCCATTGTTTCCCTTCTCTGGCTTTACTAGATCCTTACTGAATCTTTTTATGGTGAGTTACGTAGGAATACAACAACCAAAAGGATAATTGGAGAATACTTTGTTCCAGAGAGATTAAGCAGAGAGAGATTAGATAAAGTAAACTGAAGGGGTGGTGGCTTACTAGAGACTCTTACAGTATTTATTAAAAAACAAAAAACCAAAAAACTGCCCTGACTGGTGTGACTCAGTGGATGGGCGTTGTCTCACAAACTGAAAGGTCACTGGTTCGATTCCCTGTCAGGGCACATGCCTGAGTTGCTGGCCAGGTCCCCTATTGGGGGTGTGTGAGAGGCAACTGATCATTGTTTCTCTCACATGTCAATGGCTCCTTCCCTCTCTTTTCCCTCTCTTTAAAAAATAAATAAAATCTTTTAAAAATTAAAAAAGTACTTGTTTAATGTTAGTTATGTGCCAGACACTGTTCTAAGGGTTTTACAGATTAATAAACTCATTTGATATGCATACCATACCAGAATAAGTAGATACTTATTCTTCTTTTACAGATGAGGTCCCCAAGACACCCAGAGGTTTAATAAGTTGCCCAAGGTCATAGAGCTATTAAGTGGCAAAATCAGGGTTTGAACTCTTGTACCATTCCTCTAGAATGTGTGCTCTGAACCATTATGCTACTCTACTCTAAACATAAATACTTTAGCTTTTTATCTATGTCTCATAAAATTATAATTGGGAGCTGAGCCAGTTGTCTTGGGGATGCAAATAGAGCTCATTTATAGAAATTTTTAAAGATGAAGGTGGATTTTTTTCCAGGCAGAACATTATTCTGGTTAGGCTGATTGGTTTGACAGTGAGGGCTGGTTTTGATAATTGGTTTGTATGGTAGGCAAGTTCCATAAATTGAACAAGCTAAAGCTGTAGCTCCAAGGTTTGGATGAAAATACAGGGTCCGGCAGAAGTGAGGCCTGCATGAGTGTGGTTGATAGGGTAGTAATACAGTGTAATAATTTATAGTTTTAATTTGAACATTTCACCTATAATGTCCTATGGTGTGCTTGAGTGTGATATTGTTATATTACACAATTACATGGTTATGATTTTGTAATAAAAATGGGGTGTTATTTGTGCTGGACACTGTATATCTAAATCATGTCTCTAATAAAAACTGTGCCAGAAAATTCCACCTTGGAACCTATTTATACTCATGAAAAATAATTTTGTAAAAGATTCTATCTATCTATCTATCTATTCATTCATTCATTTATTGGGGAGGGGAGGGAGAAAAACAATGATGTAAGAGACAAACATCAATTGGTTGCCTCTCGCACACGCCCCATCCAGGGACCAAGCCTTCAACTCAGGTGTGTGTCCTGACCAGGAGTCAAACTGGCAACCTTTTGCTTTGCAGGACATGCCCAACTAACTGAACTATGCTGGCCAGGGCATGAAAAATAATTTTAGTTATTATTTTAAAATGTGTGAGAATGTCATAGCTTTTTCAAAATTCTTATGGGGACTCGTGAGCAAAAACTGTGAAGACTTCTGGTGTGTGGCACACATACACATTCTGGCCATGACATTGTGGTGGGGACCCGGATTCTGATCAGGCGAGGTGAGTGCCTGGTTAGATGAGCAGGGGCAGAACTGGAGCAAGAATCAAGGTTTTCTGACTACTGTAATTTCAGTGCTCTATTCTTCCATACTTCCTTCTTCCTTCATTCTTCATTTGCTTGCTGATTTATTAGGGAGGACTTCCTAGGGAAGTGAAGAAGCTAGCCTTATATGAATGTGTTGGGGTGTGTGTGAGGGATGGAGAAAGGGTTAGGTAGAGGGAACATCAAATGCAAAGACCCTGAGGCAGGAGAGAGCTTGGTGTGTTCCCGGGACTGAAAGGAGGCCCTGTGGTTGCAGCACAGAGATGTTGGGGGAGGGTGGTAGGATTCCACAGAGCAGGCAGGAGCTAGGTCATATGGGTATAATCAGCCATGGTAAGGATCCTGCATTTATCTTGCAGACAGTGGGAAACCATTGAAGGATTTTAAGCAGAGTTGATATTTCTGATTTATGGTTGTGTTTTTGTTTTGTTTTGGAGAGGAGCAGCAGTGGAAACACAGATGGGGACTAACTGTACTCTGTTGTATGGAGGGCTATGAAGATGAACAATGGAAATGGAAAGGCAGAATGGTGTGGGGTGTCCTTCTGTCTTCTAGTTCTAATGAGGTGTGTTGGTAGCTGTATAAGAAATCATCCCCAAATTTAGTGGATTATTTTGTCATGATTCTATGGGTCTGGAGTTGGGCATAGTTCAGATGAGCAGTTCTTTTGCTCCATATGGTGTCAGTGGGGGACAATCCCTTGGCTGGACAGATGGTTTCCAAATTACAATGGTTTGACTTATGATTTTTTTTTTTTACTTTGCAATGGTGAGAAAGTGATGTACATTCAGTAGAATCTGTACCTTGAATTTTGATTTTTTTTCCTAGGCTAGAATATGCAGTATGATCCTCTCATGATACTGGGCAGTGATGGTGAGATGATTTTGCCCCATTGTAGGCTAATGTAAGTGTTCTGAGCACATCTATGATGTTTGGTAGGTTAGCTTTACTAAATGCATTTTCAACATATGATATTTTCAACTCATAATGGATTTATCAGGATGTAACCCTATCGGAAGTCAAGGAGCATGTGTATTCATTTGGTGGGTGGACTGGGCTGGAGGGTCCAGGATGGCTTCACTCACAGGTCCAGCGCACTGGCACTCTTCCACATGGCCTCTCTGCACGCGAGTAACTTGGGCTTCCACACAGCACGGTGGCCTCAGGGTTGTCAACCTTTCTTTTCTTTTCCCTTCCCTTCCCTTCCCTTCCCTTCCCTTCCCTTCCCTTCCCTTCCCTTCCCTTCCCTTCCCTTCCCTTCCCTTCCCTCCCCTCCCCTCCCCTCCCCTCCCCTCCCCTCCCCTGTCCTTTCCTTCCTTCCTCTTTCTCTTTTTTTTTTTTTGATTTTATTTATTTAGCCCTGGATGGTGTCACTAAGAGGATTGAGTGCTGACCTGCAAACCAAAGGGTTGCCGGTTCAATTCCCAGTCAGGATATATGCCTGGGTTGTAGGCCAGGTCCCCACTGGTGGGGGGGGGCATGTGAGAGGCAACCACACATTGATGTTTCTCTCCCTCTCTTCCTCCTTTCCTCTATCTCTAAAAATAAATAAATAATCTTACAGAAAGAAGATTTTATTTATTTATTTTTAGAGAGAAGGGAAGGGAGGGAGAAAGAGAGGGAGAGAAGCATCAATTGGGGACTTCCAGCAAGATGGAGGCATAGGTGGATGCACCGTACCTCCACGCACAACCAAGATTAGAACAACAACAATTTAGAGGCAGAATAACACCCAGAACTGATAGAGAATTTATCTGAATGGAAGTCGGACAGCCTAGAAGTTGAAGTAGACCTGTTCATCCAGATCGGTAGGAGGGGCGGAGACGAGCGCGGGTCCCAGCTCGCAGAGTGTGGGGAGAGCTGGGTGCCTAAGGCAACCGGGAGCGCGTTAGCCATCTGGGGCGCGCAGGATCACAGCGGGTGGACCCTGAGTACGCAAGCAGCAACTGGAGGACCCAGTGAGACGGCATTGTGGCCCAGGGTGGAGCGCGCAGCCCAGGATCCCAGGGAAGGGACTGAGGTCCCACAGAGAATGGAGCTACTGCCATTGTTCCCCGCCCCCTGCCCCCGCATACAACGTCACAATCTAGCGACTGGGGTGCCCAGCCCTGGTGAACACCTAAGGCTCTGCCCCTCACCATAACAGGAGCAACCAGACCCCCCCACCCCCCAAAAGAGAGAGAGAGAGAGAGAGAGAGAGAGAGAGATGGCTCAAACAGAAGAACAAATCAGTGCCCCAGAACTCATCCTTTTAAGCAACTGAGAGATAGCCAACCTATCAGATGCACAGTTCAAAACACTGGTGATCAGGAAACTCACAGAATTGGTTGAGTTTAGTCAGAAATTAGATGAATAAATGCAGGTTACCATAAAAGAAATAAAGGAAGATGCACAGGGAACCAATAGTGATGGGAAGGAAACTGGGACTCAAAACAATAGAGTGGACCAGAAGGAAGAAAAAAAAACAAACAAACAGGAAAGAATGAAGAAATAAGAATTCAAAAAAACAAGGAGAAGCTTAGGAACCTCCAGGACATCTTTAAACGTTCCAATATCCGAATTATAGGGGTACCAGAAGGGGAAGAGGAAAAGCAACAGATTGAGCACGCATTTGAACAAATAATAAAGGAGAACTTCCCCATTCTGGCAAAGGAAATAGACTTCCAGGAAATCCAGGGAGCTCAGAGAGCCCCAAAGAAGTTGGACCCAAGAAGAAACACACCAAGGTACATCATCATTACATTAGCCAAGGTAAAAATGGAGGAGAGAATCCTAGAAGCAGCAAGAGATAAGGGGACAGTAACCTACAAAGGAGTTCCCATCAGACTGTCAACTGATTTCTCAAAAGAGACCTTACAGGCAAGAAGGGGCTGGAAAGAAATATTCCAAGTCATGAAAGACAAGGACCTATATCTCAGATTACTCTATCCAGCAAAGCTTTCATTTAGAATGGAAGGGCAGATAAAGTGCTTCTCAGATAAGGTCAAGTTAAAGGAGTTCATCATCATCAAGCCCTTATTTTATGAAATGCTAAAGGGACTTATCTAAGAAAAGATGATGAAGAAAAAAACATGTATAATAAAAGGACAGCAAACTCATAATTATTAACAATCACACCTAAAGCAAAACCAAAAGAAACTAAGCAAACAACTAGAACAGGAACAGAACCACAGAAATGGAGATCACATGGAGGGTTAGCAACAGGGGAGTTGGAGGAGGAGAGAGGGGGAAAAGGTACAGAGAATAAGTAGCATAGATTGTAGGTTGAAAATAGATAGGGGGAGGGTAAGAATAGTATGGGAAATGTAGAAGCTAAAGAACTTATAAGTATGACACATGGACATGACTAAAGGTGGGGATATGGGTGGGAGAGGGTGTACAGGGTGGAGGGGAGTGAAGGGAGAAAAATGGGACAACTGTAATAGTATAATCAATAAAATATATTTTTGAAAAAAGAAGCATCGATTGGTTGCCTCTCATATGTACCCCAATGGGGAATTGAACCTGCAACCCAGTATGTGCCTTGGCCAGAAATAGAACTGGCAACCTTTCAGTTTGCAGGACGATGTCCAATCAACTGAGCCACCCAGACAAGGAAGGGTAGTCAACCTTTTTTATATGGTGTCAGGCTTCACAGAGGGAGCCTTCCAAAAGGAACAAAAGTGAGGCCTGCAAGAGATCACAAAAGTGATCTCTTAAGACCTAACCTTGAGAGGTAGCCAGCACTACTTCTGCCACGTATTATTGGTCAAAACCAGTCACAGGGCTGGCCCAGATTCAAGGAGAGGAGGAGCAATCCCCACCTCTCGGTGGAAGGAATGGAAAATCACATGCTCCATCTTTAATCTACCACATAAGGTTTCTGGGAACTGAGTAACCATAACCACCCTGATGATGCTGACCCACTTTTAAATTTAAAATCACAGTGTACTGTGTTGGAACAGTTCATAGGTCTTTATTCCCCACTGCATAGGGAGGACCTGGGGAACAGGAGGTTTTCTTCTGCTTGTTTTTCTTTGTGTTTTTAGAGCCTGTCATATATGAGGCATTCAAGGTATGCTTGTCCCAGGAATGCACACAGCACTGGTTACCAGACTGTGGTGCATGTAAGAATCCCCCGGGGAGTTGTGGGAAAAGCACGTAGATTCCCGAGCAAGACCCTAGCCTAGACCCTCTAGATCCAAATCTCCAGGGCAGGAGCTTTCAGTCTTGGTTGCCAATGAAAACCACCAGTGCCCTGGCCCCAGCCCCGAGGCTCTGATTCCACTGATCTGGGCCAAGCTCAGGCAACAATACTTTTTACAGCTTCCTCGGACAGTTCTGATGTGTAGTCAGAGTTAAGGACCCCTGCCTTAGGACTGGAACCGGCCATCTTCACCTGATGTCCTCAGATGATTCTGACGTAGGTGGTCAATGATAGGGTGACCGACTGTCCTCAGTTTGCCCAAGTCCCACATCCTAAGAAATCCCTAGCTCCATGCAAACCAGCACAGTTGGTCACTATTAATGGACCACCATTTAAGAAATATTGTGGACGAAGCAGTGAAAGTCTTTTTAAAGATTTTATTTATATTTATTTTTAGAGAGGGAAGGGAGGGAGAAAGAGAGAGAGAGAGACATCAATGTGTGGTTGCTGGGGGCCGTGGCCTGCAACCCAGGGATGTGCCCTGACTGGGAATCAAACCTGCGATGCTTTGGTTTACAGCCTGCGCTCAATCCACTGAGCTACGCCAGCCAGGACCAGTGAAAGTCTTTTTGAAAAACACCTATACATACAATATGTAATGAAAGCAATGATTCTGCCTCCTTATCTAAGAGACTGATATAGAGTCATAATGCAGATGGCTCAGGGTCAGGGTTTTCCTTCAGCCCCGTGCTCTGTTGTGCTAGGTCTGTTAAGCTAGTTAAATAATGTGTCCACCTTTGGGAATTCTTCCAGACTGTCTTCCTCAGTGTACACGAGGCAGCTTTGAAAGACTGACCCCCATCAATATATGTGATGAATTGAGGATATTATAAGATATAGGGTGAAATTCTGTGTCTCTTCACAAGTGTGTATTATTATTACTATTTTTCATATTCTAATAGGGTACAAAAATATATGTATCATCTTAAATAGCTCTGTGCAGAGGCATTCTGGTACGGTGGAGAGCCCAGGGTCTGGCCTCAGAAAAATGGGTTGGTGCTGCAGCTTTGCTGTGACTTGGTATGTAATCATGGGTGCCTTTTTGGGCCTTAGTTGTTCCTCTATAAAGTGGGAATAATAATGATATCTTCTTCACATGGCAACTGGAAGGAGCCATTAAAATGGGATAAGTAAAAGTAGTTCTGTAGACCGGGAAAGGGAGGCATCGTGATTTTCTTGGAATGAGAAAGGCACAAAGACAGGACCAAGGCCCTGGCCCCCGACCCTGAATCGTGACACAGTTGTGGGATTCCAAGGAAGAAGATTTTAACATGTAGTGGGCATGCAGAGAGCTTAGGAAGCAGAGAGTCCTTGCCTGGGTTGCCCTCACAATTGAGAGCAAGAGTGCTGTGCTTCAGGAAGAAGGAAAACTTTTGGGAAAACGGGCATTTTTTTTTTTTTGCTTTTAAATCTTTTGCCTATTTATTCCAAGTGTATCTTCAGAGACGTAGCAAAAAGAAACAACCACAGCCACAAACCCATAATATTGAAAAACTGGCTCTCAATTTCTGTAGCTAAAAAAGCCCTCTTTCAGGTCATAACCACAGAGATTGCTGCAGGCCTCTGGAATTGGGCATAATGATGGTTTGCAGTGTGATGAAGGACACTGTTAATCTTTGTGGCCCAGTAGCCCAATCTGTGGCCTCTCCAATTACTCAGGTTGCCTCGCAACATCACCAAAAGCCTCCTCACTAGGCCCAGCTGGGCAGCAGTTGGGTACACCCAGCATAGCCTGCCGCCCTGCATAGCCTGCCGGCCAGCCACATCAAGGCTGCACACAGCCTCGGCAGAGGCCTGCCTGGTACCAATGAATGGGTGGGGCTAGCAGTTTACAAAAACAATTCAGTTATTTAGAACCTACTTGTTTGAATGCAGCTAGGAAAGAAACACAAGCAAATGATCCAAACTCTCTTCTGCCAAAGAGGAGTTGTCTAAAGTGGTGGCCTCTCCTGGGTGAGGTGAAGAAGGGAAGGTGAGTCTGGCTTCTCAGACAAGCAAACCCTTTCCTTTCCTGGATGCCCGTCTCCGTGCCAACTCCTTGTGGCAGCGATGGGAGTGGTGGGGATTCCCAGCCCCGTCCCCAGGGCTGGTGACCTGCCAGTTCTTTGGTAGCTCCCATTTGGGAACTCCCAGGGTCAGTCTGGTTCTGCTTGGGGAGCTGGAGGACGAAGAGGGAGATTAGGGTAGAGGGAAGGAAGGGGTGGGAATAATCAAAATAGAGAGGTACATTTCTGTGACTAGGTGTGTTGGAGTCACAGAGCAGAGGAACACATGGAGTCTCAGAGTCAGACACTGGGCTTCTCCCTCCGCCCTCCCCTCACTGGCTGTATACCTTGATCAAGTTTTCTGGATGCCTGAGTTTTGTCATCCATGAAATAGAGGTGTTATTACCTTATTGTACAAGGTGGTTGTGAAAATTAATGAAGACAATGCCCATAAAGTGTTTAGTATGGAACCCAGCACGCAGTGCTCAGTAATGTGTCAACTCTTATTTCACTTGATCCTTATAGTAATTCTGTAGGATATCCAGAGAACAGAGGAGCTCTGTTTCACAGCTGAGGAAACGGAGGCCCAGCGAAATTGAGTGTGGATGCTGGGAGCAGAACTCAGGTCTTTGCAGTGCCAAGCACAAGGAACACTGCTCCTCACAGAAAGGCCACAAGCCCTTCTGCAGCCATTACAGCACCGCAGCTCCACAGGTCTCCTCTCGCAGCCCGTGATGGCAGAACAGTAATGTGGTGGGGATGGGGAGGGGCGTGTGTGCAGGGGAAAAGCAAGACGGGAGGTGCTTTTCAACACACAGTGATATAAGACTCTTAGTTAATGTGGTGTGGATAAAATGCCTCTCCCCACTCCTCCCATCGCTCCTCCTTCCCTCCTTCCCTCCTTCCCTCCCTCTTCCTTCTTTTGTCCCTCCTTACCTTTCCTCCTCCCTCCCTTCCTCCTTACCTACTTTCCTCCTTCCTTCCTTCTTTCCAGTATTATTTTCAATAAACTTTATTATGGAATAATTTTAGATTTACTGAAAACTTGCAAGGAGTTTCTGTTTACCTTTTACTTAGATACAAGTATTTTCTGAGCATCTCCTATGTGGCAGGAACTTTTTGGGCATGAGGAGTACAGCAGCAACACCGTCTCTGCCTTCCATTAGAAGGTCACAGAGCAAGTGCGACGGAATGGCCCTTAGAGAGCCCGAGTGTGTGGTTCTCCAAGGTGCTGCTCCCTCCACTTCACTGGTGTACTTGTCAGAGACCTACTAAGTCTATTAAATTAGTTTCTTCAGCATGGGCCCAGGGGTCTGTACGGAAAAACAAGTGCCGGAGGGGGTGCTCAGGCACAGCCAGTTTGGGAAACTTCTGGTCTGGTGTGGACGATTCCCTGTGACTGTGAGCGAGCGCACTGTCACTCAGAGTTGGGGAGGGACTTGCTCTGGGTCACACACAGCTGGGAAGTGGCAGAGTCCGGACCAGAAAACAGGTCTCCGCTTTCCTTCCTTACACTATGCCTCCCAAACACAGGATAAGAAACGAGTTTAACTTGCAACAGGATGGATGAGAAGAGTTGCTCGGCTACTCAGGTGTATTAATTCGGTTCTTGGCTGCAAGGGACATAAACTGATTCTGGCTGATTACACTGGTAAATGAATTTTATTGGAAGCACATTGGGTAGTAAAAGAAAAACTATTTCTCTATTCCTTTGCATACTTCTGACACCAAATGTGTGAGTTTTTCACACCAAGCCATTCTGACACTGACCCATAGGGTAAGGGCTTGGTCCCATAAGACTTCTTCCCACTTCAGAGGCCAGGTGCGAGTCTGGCCTCCTAGTACTTCTGACCAACTGGCTATAAACTGGGGTTCCTATTACCCACTCCTCAGGCTCAACAATCTGCTCACAGGAGAGGCCTTCACTTACTATTACCAGTTCACTGCACACAAAGCACACAACTCAGGTACAGCTGAATGGAAGAGATGCGTAGAGCAAGGTGTGTGAGGCGGGATGTGGGGCTTCCACACTCTCTCTGGGTGCGTCACCCTCCCAGCACCGTGATGTGTTCAACAACCTGGAAGCTCTCCGAACCCCTTTGTCTAGGGTTTCTATTGGAGGTTCCATTCCATAGGCATGATTGATTACATCCTTGGCCATTGGTGGTTAAACTCAGTCGTTAGCCCTTTTCCCTTCCCCAGAGGTTGGGGCCCAAAGTTCCAACTCTCTAATCACGTGATTGTTTCCTCTGGCAACCAGCCTCCATCCTCCAAGATTTACTTCATTAGCATAAACTCAGATATGGTTGAAAGAGGCTTATTATAAATAACCGAAGATGCTCCTATCCCCTCTGTCCCTCTGGAAATTCCAAATGGGGATGAAGACCAAATACATATTTCTCAGCATATCATAATTTCACAGATAGATTATAAAAGCACTAGAAGGCTGCATAAACAAGGTTTGGGAAATAAGCAGAAACAAAGGGAGACCAGGAACTATATACAAATCACATCACAGAGCCAGGTAGGCAAAGACAGCCTCATTGTCTCGGCTGTATGCAGGTTGCTGCAGCCTTTGTCAAAGATACAGCTGGCATCAGGCACCAACCAGATGGTGCTGCCACTGCTTCATAGTCCACTGCTATAAGGAGTTTTCCCCACCCCCAGCTCTGGCCCGAAGTATCCTAAGCAAATGCAGCTATGGGTCAAGTCTACGTCATGTACCTTAGTCTTGGCTGCTAAGGATTGGAAAAAGTGAGTATTTTTAGCTTGGGCTTCTGTAGTAGGAAATGGTCCTTGCTGCCCGCCAAGATGCATCAGATGAGGAATTCTCCGAGAAAACTGACTAATGGTCACTACGTAAGTGTTATTAAAGGAATACACTAGAAGTCCTCCACGTTTGCAGATTCATCACTTACAGTTTTTGTATTTCATTAGCTACCCTCAAATGGCCTGTTGTAAATGAATGAATTGAAAAATGGTTATGCCTGGCCCTGGCTGGTGTGGCTCAATGGACTGAGCACTAGCCTTCAAACCAAAGGGTCACCAGTCCAATTCCTAGTCAGGGCACATGCCTGGGTTGCAAGCCAGGTCCCCAGTAAAGGGTGTGCAAGAGGCAACCACACATTGATGTTTCTCTCACTCTCTTTCTCCCTCCCATCCCCTCTCTCTAAAAACAAATAAATTAAAAAAAAAATACTTATGCTTGTTGCCAGCCACTTACTATAATAGTGAGCCAGGCCTACTATCCTACCTTGACATCTCATGTGACTTTACTATTTATTGTCTCCTAGTGATACTGCCTTTATGCAACGTGCACACAGTGACTAAAATCTTCATTTCTTGTTGGAGGAGTATAAGAGACTCAGAAAAATAGGTCCTTGATAGTGCCAGTGATAAAAATGAAAACAAAGCGAAGAGGCCTGAGAAAGTAACTTTTTTTTTTTTTGGCCATAAAGAGAAGCTTTAGCTACATTGGCACGGAATGTCAAGTTCAATGGTATGTAGGCTCTCTGACATCCAGAGATCCACTACGTGTGTCTCACAGATACAAGGACAAATGCTTTGGGAAGTGATTTTAGTACGTTTTTTAGCCAGTGCAGAAACCACTCTTTGAGAGATTAAACTTTATGGAACATGAAAAGAAGTACCATTAACAAACCAAGTTTTCTTTTTTTCTTTTCTTTTTTGGGAACTCGGGTGCAGATGAACATGGTTAATATCCCTCACACAACAGATTTTATGAATTACTTTTGCAGTTATAGAATCGTTGAGGGTCTGAAATGAAATCACTGAACACTCTCTGGCTCTAATCTACAGCATGAGTTTGGGGGACATGGTGTGGTATATGGGGAATGAGGACACTTAGGGGGGTCTGTGGAAAAATCCCCGGCTGATGTCAAGGGCCTCCTGTGTAGTGCTCCTTATGTAAATTGATAATTCTACAGGTTTTTTTTTAATGGCAGACAACAACAGCGTGGTGATAGCCAGATGGAAAGGGGGTGGGGACTAGGTGGAGTTGGGCCAAGGGGCAAAGGGGGTGGAAACGGGAATGGAAAGAGACTTTGCTGGGGCGAAGATTGTCTAGTGCAGTGTGCAGAGGATGTTTTATTGAGTAGTACACTTGAAATCTGTATGGTTTACATCAAAACCAATGTCACCCCAATATATTTGAGTAAAAAATTTAAAAAGGCTGGCAACTATTCTGGGTAAATGAGCACAGCCCTGCCCTTTCTAATCCTTGGCCAACACACCTACTCCATGATTCATAATACAAGCAATGTTGCTACCAGATAAGGTCCGGAAGTAGGGAAGTTCTTCCCACTTTTCCTCTTCTGAAGAGTACTTGCTGGCCATGAAAGGAAGGTCTTTGGTTCTTGGGGTGCAGGGGGAACATCTCCACTTTTAACCAGAAGGCTATGAGTCTTTTATACCTCCCCAGAGATATTCTCTCTAATGTCGACATAATAAATGTCCAAACTGGTGGAAAATTTTTATGATTTTATTTGAACCAAACTGATGATAATTTCTGGGGAAGCAAAATCTCAATAAATTGAGAAAAATGCTCTAGAGAGTGGCAATTTTGCAGCTTATTTTATACATGAGAGTTAAAAGAGGAGACGTTAGGAGGGTTACATGAAATTCACTGGTGGGGGATTAAGCTGGTGGGAGAAAGCAAAGTGGGGAAATCTCTGGGGTTAACACCTATGTGTCTGACAACATCCAAAATGATACATTTAAGAGGCTTGTATTTTTCTCTGCACTAGTAATCTAGGATACTCCTTAAAGGCAGGAGACATTTATGGCGCTTGTTTCGAGCCTCCTTCCTCTCAACATTTACAGCATAGCGAGCGCTGCTGCCGAAGAGAACAGAAACAGGGCCTGCATTTGGCCAAAGTAAACAAATGCAGGGCTTTTATGTTGGTGGGCACAGGAAAGTTAATTCCGTTCAGAGCACAGAGAGATGGTATGTGGGTAACAAGATAAAAACGAGAGGTTCTGTGGTCTGGTTCTCTGGTGGGGTGGGTATACTCTCAGGGGCCTGGGAAAGGGGATCACTCTGACATTTCAAAGGTATGCGATTTTAGATCCAAAAAGAAAACAGACAGGCTCGCTGAAAGTAAAGACTGGCCTTTGTGAGGGAAGCTACAGGTCTAGGACATGACTACCTGTCATGGCCGGGTTTTAGTTAGGTATTTTTATGTTCAGACCATCCTGTGTGGTTACTTTTCGTCTCTGAGTTAGTAAGACCAACATGAAGACCTCCTCTGAGCTCATCAGGCTTAGTATGTGGCTCCTTTCTCATCCATACTAACACTACCCCAGTGGTTCCCTACCAGTATGATGAGAATGTTTTGGTATGTGTGTGTGTGATATTATATTTTTAAAATTTATTAATTTTTTTTAAAGAAACATTCTTTTTATTTTTTTATTTAAATATTTTATTTATTTACTTTTAGAGAGGGAAGGGAGGGAGATAAAGAGAGAGAGAGAAACGTCAATGTGTGGTTGCTGGGGTTATGGTCTGCAACCCAGGCATGTACTCTGGCTGGGAACCGAACCTGGGACACTTTGGTTCCCAGCCCGTGCTCAATCCACTGAGCTACGCCAGCCAGGGTTTTAAAATTTATTTTTGATTTTAATTTTTTATTTTTTCAACTACAGTTGACATTATTAATTTATATATAGCATAGTGGTTGGATATTTATGTAATTTACAGTGTTTTTGCAGGGTATGTATGTGATTTCAACTAAGAGTTGGCTGTCATTTGCTGTATAGAAAAGGTGAAGCATGACATCAAACCAACATTAAAGAAAGTCCAAGAAACCTGCATGACCTTTGCTTAGTGAGTGAGAAAGCACAGTCAGTGCAGTAAGTAATTCCACTCAGCGAGTAACACTGCGATGAGAGTGGCCAAGTAAATAATTTGATGCCCGTGGATGCCTTTGTAACTATGCAAGTCTGTAATGTGTTGTAATCATGGCTGACTTGTTTTGAGACTCCTGTTCAATTGGACTTCTAAAAATTTTGCTAATCTAAAGTGTTCTCCCAGATATTCTAGCCTGACTTTGACCTACAGAGGCTACACCCATGCAGGGACAAAATGAATGACACGACCTCAGGTTAGACTTGCTTTGTGAGACCCTAGAGAGGAGAACCTTGGACCCAGGAGCAGAGTGCTGGTGAGCAGATTTCAGCACAGTATAAGGAAGAACTACCTGAGAATTAGAATTCGGAAAATGCAAAAACCCTGAAGGTACATTCAGGTTCTTTGTAATTTTTCACCACTATAAACAGTGCCACACAGAATATCTTTAAGAGACAGCTTTGTGTACTTGCTCAGATTCATTTGTAGGGTATATTTCTGGGTGTAGGATGGATCTGCTTTTCATAATTCACAGATACTGCTCCTTGCTTTCCCAAAAGGCTGCATCAATTTACACCCCATAACCACACCCCATTTCTACACAGCCTCCTATGGATCAGTATGGCTCAGCTTTTCTCATTGCTGCCAAACTAATTAGTCAAGTTTCCAAGGTGGTGAACTGTGCTCAGACATTCAGGTGTGGGAGCAGAAGGTAAACAGGAGTAGGGAGGATGGGGCCTGTGAGGGACTGGAAGCAGCACCTGTGAGCATCCGGCACCAGATGTTGGAGATAAGGAGAAGCGGGGAGAGGCTCCTGATCTCAGGGAGCAGGGTGCACAGAGAGGTGTGGAAGTTAGAATGTGATAGTGATTGACTGAGAAGAGAGGTGACAAAATGCTCCAGTGACTACAGGTGTGTTCATCTGTTCCTAGTGCCTAAATTAATGAGGACTACACATCAGATCCTTTTACTGTAGATGCCAAGGAAAAAGGCAGACACGCAGTGAGTCTCAGTGAAACGGAATGGGTCAGGTGTGGGGGGACTCCACCCGCAGGGCCCCCCACCCCTGCCACCACGGATGAGAATAAGTCTACCAAGACGTGATCTGCTTGGGGAGGAAAGGTGGCTGATCTCTCAAAGGAGGGCCAGGAGCCTGTTCCTCAATGGGCTTTTATTGGGTTCGTTTACACAGGAATTCAGGAAAAGCTCATTAATCATTGCCAGGCAGTAAGGATCAAACAATAGATAACAAAGAACTCTGAGGGCCTATTTTGAGTCAGGGTCAGATAGCTAAAGAGCTGTAAAACTTTGAGGAACAAACTTACTTCCTGCTTGGACCCTTATCATTCAATTGAGAACACTGTAAACAAAGCAGGCTTCACAGGATTTTACATATTCTTTCTTAGGCCTGATCACCTGGGGAACCCTCCCTTTCCAGCACAGGGCTGCACCACCCTCTGTCATTGTTTCAGGTTTAGGTGGAGCAAGGGAAGTAAGGCAGCCAAGAGACTAGGAGATTTTCTCACAGACAATGAGGACTCAGGCTTTGTCAAAGCTGAGGGATGAGGGTCCATCACCCCCTTTTGCTGTAGCCCCCAAAGTGCTTCCTTGGGGGCCTCCCACATGATCGTGCCTGTCTGAGATCATTCCCCCCCTTGGGCAATCTTACCCGTCATTGGCTAACTGACCAAGCATTAGGGGCCAGTTATGGATGAAGTAAAAGGAGCAGAAGAAGTGGCACTCCTGCCAAGGAGATAAGCTTTTGTCTCCTTGGTGGCTTATGGTCCAAGGTCATTTCCTCAGCCTTAGCTTTGGTGGGGGTTATAGCTTCTGAAACCAGGCAGGGTGGTTCCCAACAGTCAGGTATCTTTGCAGCCCAGGAAATATATTTCACTAAAATATCTAAAATGGTGGGATTGAAGTTGTTGAATTTCTGGAAAATTTGAAATCTGCAGAAAAGAGAAAATTGTGGTGGTTGGGGGAATGTAATCCTCATTTTTCTAGCTCCTTTTATAGATGTCAGGTCACATTGTTAACAATGTCGAATTTTATTTCCTCATACCATGATCGTATATGGTGCTTAAATTTACAATAGAGCTCACTAAAACAATGTGAATCATCCCTAATTGAACTTATTTTTAAAAATGCTTTAACATTTGTGGTTAAAACTGCTAATACTTGTCCTGACTGGTGTGGCTCAGTTGGTTGGGCATCTGCCTGCAAAGCAAAAGGTCACTGGTTCAGTTCCCAGTCAGGGCACAGGCTGGGGTTGCAGGTTCTGTCCCTGGCCGGGGCACATACAAGAGGCAATGGATCGATGTTTCTCTCTCACATTGGTGTTTCTCACCCTCTCGCCCTCATTTCCCTTCTCTTTAGAAATAAATAAATAAAATCTTTATAAAAAATAAGTAAAACTGCTAATCTTAAACCCACGCTGTGTCTTGCCAATTAGGAGAAGTGACAAAAACTAGAAATGATTATCAATATCCAAGGAAAATTAATGAAATAGTTGGGTTTATGGATTTACTGTCTGACCCTGCAAGGCTGGGTGAGTGGAAGGGTCGAAGATGTGGGGAGGGAAGAAGTCTTTTCTTTTTTGTTCCAAAAAAGTTGCTGGGAAAAATAAAAATAAAAGGGGAATTCTCTTCTTCCCTAATTTTTGGAGTATAACCTACTTTGATGTGGAACCTTGCCTACTGAAAAACATTTGACTTGATTTACAGCCATCCACCCATCCATACACCCACCCATTCACTCATAGCCAATAATAAGTGACAATTATGGAGTCTTTACTATATGCTGAATACTGTTATTCTAGTGTTTTACATGCACTATCTCAAAAATCTTCCCAACAATACTATGAGGTAAGTGCTATTATTATCTCCACTTTAAAATGGAACCTGAGGCTTTCCCTATAAGTTAAACATGAAATTATCATATGATCCAGCAATTCCACTCCTAGTTATATGCCCAAAGAATTGAAAATAAATGTTAAAAAAAAAAAAAAAACCTTGTACAGGGATGTTCATAGCAGCTCTGTTCACAGTACAGTTTAAAATGGTTAAAAGGGTAAATTTTATGTTATGTGTATTTAATCACAATTTTAAAAAATGTAATTTGAGACCTGGCATCGTAGCTGAGCTGGTCAGAGTGTTGTCCCCATACACAAAGGTTGCAGGTTTGATCCCTGGTCAGGACGCACACAAGAATCAACCAATGAATGCATGAACAAGTGGGACAATAAATTGATGTTTCTCTCTCTCTCCCTCTCTCCCTTCCTCTTTCTCTCTAAAAAAAAAAAGGTAAAATTTTTTTAAAAGTGTAATTTGCAGCCTAGAGGATTTAGATTACTTACAGTTAGTATGTAGTAGAGCCGTGGTTTAATCTCAGTCACTTGGCTCCACTGCTCGTGTTTTAAAAAGAATTACACTCGAAACTACTTTGGGGCCATTCAGGAAGTTTAGAAGCATCGGACTAAGCTGAAAATATCAGATACTATTTAAAGCACAGACTGTTGAGAAACACTCTATCCAGTCTTCATAACGATTTTTAAAATTTGTTTTAACGTTTAGTTTTCATATGTGGTAAAATATATGTAACATAAAATTTACCATTCTAGCTATTTTTAAATACTCAGTTCAGAGACATTAACTACATTTACATTGTGCAACCATCACCTCCATCCATCTCCAGAACTTTTTCATCTTCCCAAACTGACACTCGGTACCCATTAAACACCAGCTCCCCGCTCCTGCTCTCCCAGGCCCTGGCAACCACCAGTCGATGGCCTGTGGTACCAGGCCCAAGGCTATTGACTGGGGTTGCAAAGGAAAGTAAGACCTGCTGTTCCCCAGGCCTGGCTAGCATCAAAGCCTGTGTTCCTGTCCTCTCGTGACCTTGCTGCTATGCCCGTCTTCATCTAGTGAGAGAAGCCCGTTGCAGGAAGAGAGTGCTGTTGTTGAAGTGCACAGAGGCATGCCTACGGCTGGGGAGTGGGGGAAGGCAGTCAGTGCATGGAATGTGGTTGAGATGAAAGGTGGGGATGAAGGGATTTCAACAGAGATATCTGTTGGCAAGGTTGAAGACTCAGAGAACTGGGAACATACTGCTTGCCTTCTCTTTATTTTCACAGATTGTTCTGAGGAGTACGTAAGATTGTGCATGGGGATGTGCTTTGAAATGCCAAGGACGTTCTGCATACACATACCTTAGGACTCCCACATCACTACTGAAGAGGATGTGTTTGAAGGACATAACTCATGAGAGCAGTTTTGATGGGGGACCCAGGGGACAAGATGGTTGGTTGGTGGGTATAGACCCATCCTCCAGGGCACTGGGCTACAAGGGGAAGGGAGACATAGTAGAGTAGTTGGGACTTAGGGTCAAGAAAAGGTCTCATAGGTATGGCTTTATTAGGTTTTTAAAATTAAAATAGTAATATGGCCCTGGCTGGTGTAGCTCAGAGGACTGAGTGCAGGCCTGCAAACCAAAGGGTCACTGGTTCAATTCCCAGTCAGGCACATGCCTAGGTTGTCGGCCCGGTCCCCAGTTGGGGCACATGAGACACAACCACACATCGACGTTTCTCTACCTCTCTTTCTCCTTCCCTTCCCCTCTCTCTAAAAATAAACAAATAAAACCTTTAAAAAATTGACTTAAAAAATTAAAACAGTAATACATAAAAACAGACATAGAGATGAATTATTTGTGCAACTAATAAAGCTTAAGTTTCATACCTCTCACATGGGTTCCTTCTAAGGCCGTGTATCTATGTAATTTTTCTTTACTTTGCAACTTTAATTTTATATATTTTTTTCCCAAGGAAACTGCCCCCCCCCCCCCCGCCACATTGTTTAAGCTTTAGGTTCCTCCAAATCTGGGCCCACTCCTACACAGAGGGCAAAAAATCTAGGAAATCCCACCATGCAGATATAATCACAGTTAATTCTCCAGATCTCTTCCTGGGTGCGTGTTAGTACATTACTGTTGGGGACCGCCCTCCCTGGTTTCAGAAGCTGTAACCCCGGCCAAGGCTAAGGCTGAGGGAGTGACCTTGGACCATAAGCCACCAAGGAGACAAAAGCTTATCTCCCTGGCAGGAGCACTGCTTCTGCTGCTTCATTCATAACTGAACCCCAATGCTTGGTCGGTTAGCCAATGACGGGTAAGATTCCCCAAGGGGAGAATGACCTAAGACAAGCAGGATCATGTGGGAGGTGCCTAAGGAAGGACTTTGGGGGCTACAGCAAAAGGGGGTTATGGACCCTTGCCCCTCAGCTTTGACAAAGCCTGAGTCATCATCTGGGAGAAAATCTCTTTATCTCTTGGTTGCCTTACTTCCCTTGCTCCACCTAAGCCTGAAACAATGACAGGGTGGTGCAGCTCTGTGCTGAAAAGGGTGGGTTCCCCGGGGTGATCAGGCCTAAGAAAGAATATGTAAAATCCTGTGAAACCTGCGTTGTTTAGAATGCTCTCAGTTGAATGATAAGGGTCCAAGGAAGAAGTAAGTTTGTTCCTCAAAGTTTTACCACTCTTTGACCCTGACTCAAAATAGGCCCTCAGATTTCCTTGTTATCTATTGTTTGATCCTTACTTCCTGGCAATGATTAATGAGCTTTACCTGAATTCCTATGCAAACGAAACCAATAAAAAGCCTCTCCGGAGGGGGAACATGGTGCTCTCTGCACCAGAGAGAGTGGCCATTTTGTTCTTACTTCCCCACAGGACTTGGTTGTCTCTGTATATGTTTTTTTGTGTGTTTTGACGAACCATCCACATGCACAGCGTTCCATGCTCACTGCAGGCTGGTGGGCACGTGTCACATTACTTCTTACAAAAAGTAGATCGTTACTATGTCCTAGTTTGTAAAACGATTTCTTTAATGTATTTGAACCCTGCCTTCACTCCTTGCTTTGTTTTGACCATGAAACATTTGATTGAGTGATTTAAATCGTTTAACCGCGGGGGCAGGGGGGAGTAACAGACCCAAAGCAAAAGGACAGACAGATGGCACCACGGCACAGGGAGAGGAGAGTGTGCAGACAAAGCCTCTCTGTTACAGATGTGCTACCCAGTATCCTAGCCTCTGCTTGGTATCACTGACACAGTTGTAATGATACAATTATTTGTGTTATTTTCATTGACCTCTGTTCCCTCCATTACATTGTAAACATTTTGGGATAGGGATGGTGGCCTGAAACATAGTAGGTTTTCAATAGATGTTTGTTGAATAATTGTTTGAATGATTGAATGATAAGGATTGAGTTCAAGGGAATCTTGGATGTAGAAATTAGTAGACACTCAGCTAAGGGTTTTGGGTGGCAGAGAGTTGTTGGGAAGATGTGTTTTAGCAAGGGAGTTGATGTTGCATCTGAAGAACCAGTAAGGAATGGCCCTGTTAACTCCAGTGTGCTACAGAACGGGCAGTTGTGGTAACTTAGAAAGGACACTGTTAATGTAGAAATAGAAGATGTAAGTTTGAATCTTATCAAAGTTATGCTATTTTGGGGGAGATGGGTGGGTAGGAACTCAGTCTTTTATCTGAAATGGGGCAACAACTCCCTGGGGTTCTGGGAATCTAATGAGTCAATAGATGAGACAGTCCTCAGCCTCATACACAGCAGATGCTCAACAAATGACTTTTGATTCTGAATCAGGAACCTGGGAGTAACCCTGGCTGGTGTGGCTCAGTGGGTTGAGTGCTGGCCTATGAAACAAAGGGTCACTGGTTCGATCCCCAGTCAGGGCACATGCCTGGGTTGTGGGGCCAGGTCCCTAGTAGGGGGTGGGCAAGAGGCAATCACACATTGATGAATCTCCCTCTCTTTCTCCTTTCTTTTTCTTCTCTAAAAATGAATAAGTAAAATCTTAAAAGAAAAGAAAAGAAACCCGGGAGTAGAGGAAGATGAAACTAGGAGGGGAAAGGAGATTGCTCAGTTAAGCTAAGACAAATCTGAGTTCAGTGATGTATTGTGCATGGTTTGGGCTCTGAGACACATTACCTTCAGGGCAAAGCTAATGGTTGACTTGCAAGTCTGTGGCAGAGGGGAAGGATGGGGTGTACAAGCAGTGCAAGGCCCCAGTCCACCCCTTGGGTGGTGGCAGTGGATGAAACCTGAAGTGACCGCTGAGAGCCCTCTCCCTCATTTGGGGGGACTGTAGTACCTTGTCACAATTACACGTGGTGATGAGGGCATGGATATTGTGAATATTGGGACACCAGGTCTTCACTTGCCTTCTATTCTCATACAGGAAAGACTTTGGAAACCAGTGGTCATGCCAGAGAAGCCAGGAAAGGACCAGGAAGGCTGTAGGGTCATGTTTTCCCCTGACTCTCATGTCCCTTTCTGGTTGCAGGACAATGGCTGCTATTCACGGTTTGGAGATGAAGGTGGAGAATGTGGGTGGAGACGTGGAAGGAGCGCTGGAGGAAGAGGAGAAGATGAGAGAGGATGGGGAAGGTGAAGATCCCTTCAAGAGTAAAAAGGTCCACAGGATTGTCTCAAAATGGATGCTCCCTGAAAATGCCCGGAGAACGTACCTGGAGAGAGCCAACTGCCTCCCACCCCCAGTGTTCATCATCTCCATCAGCCTCGCTGAGGTAGGTATGTGGGGTGGTGAGCAGTAGGGCGAGAGCCACTGGGGAATCGCAAACGAGCCAAAGGTTTAGATCAGATCTGGGTCAGAGACTGGAAACCATGAAGCGGCGAGCTGGGTGGTGGCGAGTGCAGCACACACGAGATGCTGCCTCACCCTCCGGAGCTCTCGTCCCAGGTTTTCCTTCCTATGTGCCCAGTCACTGTCAGCCAAGGGTTGAGCATTATTTTTCTTATTTTTATCTTAAAGATTTCATTTATTTTCTTTTAGAGAGAGCAGAAAGGAAGAGAAAGAGAGGGAGAAAAACAACAATGGGTGGTTGCTTCTCACACGGCCCCCACTGGGGACCTGGCCCACAACCCAGGCATGTGCCCTGACTGGGAATTGAACCAGCAACCCTTTGGTCACAGGTCAGCACTCAATCCACTGAGCCACACCAGCCAGGGCGGGTGGAGCATTATTCTTAAATAAGTCCTCTCCCCAGCAGTGACTACAATTCCAGTGGCTTCACTTCATTTTAGCTGGTGGGGGCTTTAGAAACCAAATAATCATGGGATTGCAAATTCGTTTGGTTTTATGAACCAACTTCAATGGGCTAGTAAGACTTACAAGTTACAAGAGTGGTTTCCCCCAAATTTTAGCAGGGACAAAATGGGATCCTCTAACCATGCATACAATGGGCAGTTTGTATTGTGTTTTCAGACTCCCATCTAGTTAGCCCCCTTGTTTTCCAGAAAAGAGTGCAAGGCCCAGAGCTGTGGAGTGGCTTGTCTCTGGTAAATGACCCGAGTCACTGGGCCAGGATGGGGCTTCTTCTGAACCTCATCAAACCTAGCTTCTTCTCCCTCACCATGAAGACTCATAAAGGAATTGGCAGAGGACTTCAGAGGCATAAGGAAGCCCCTAATGTAATCCTCTTAATTCCTACCGATGCCTCATCTTCCTTTCCAGGGACTGTATTTGTCAGGGTTCTTTAGAGAAACAGGACCAACAGGATATGCACACATAAACATACATATTATGTCTCTCTCTCGGTCAGTCATCTGTGCACACACACATATGGAGAGAGAGATTAACTTATTTTAAGGAATTGGCTCACGCAATTGTGGAAGTTTGGCAAGTTCACAGACCACAGGGTGGGCTAGCAGCCTGGAGACCTCGGGGAGGAGAGCTGGTGTCGCAGTCCAGAGGCCGCCTACTGGCTGGCAGAGCTCCCTCTTCCCAGCGGAGGCCGGTCTTTGTGGCATGAAGGCCCACAACTGATGATGTGAGGCCCACTCATGTGATGGAGGGTGGTCTGCTTTCCTCAAAGTCTACTGATTTAAACATTAATCACATCAAGAATATCTTCACAGAAACATTGAGAATGATGTTTGACCAGATACCTGGGTGCTGTGGTCTAGCCAAGCTGACACATACAATGAACGATCACAGGGATGTAGCCTCTTGTGGCTTAAAGGTAAAGCTACCGTGTAAAGATTACGTTGCTAGGAGAAGCTTTTGGCAAGGCCGTTTGGTTGGAGGGACATAGGTCTAAATCTCTCAAGGGGTCTCATTGTGAGACAGCCTGAGACTAGAGAGCCGTCAGAATTCTTCCTGCTGTTCTGCAGCACCTCACCCCATGTTATCCTCCCAGGCTACAGACGGGCTGCCCTGTCTGTGGTCCAGTCAGGGGTGTGTGTGTGTGTGTGTGTGTGTGTGTGTGTGTGTGTGTGTTGAGGGGGGTGTTGGGGAAGGGGATCAGGTCACATGGCACAAAACATGACCGCCTGACAGTGAGTTCTATGGACAAGGTAGTTTTCCACAGGAGGGTCGTGGGGCAGGTGCTGAGCTATCTCCTTGTCGCAGAAAGATCAACTTTTTTTTTTAATGAAAAGTTACTTCTGATAAACTTTTTATTTTGGAATAATTTTAGCTTTGTAGAAAAGTTGCAAAAATAGTACAGAGAGTTCCTGTATACCCATCACGCAGTCTCTCAAATTGTTACTATCTTATATTTCCACAGTACATTTGTTAAAACTAAGAAACTCACATTGGTATATTACTATTAAGTAAACTGCAGACTTAGTTTGGATTTTAGTAATTTTTCCATTAATCTCTTTATGTCCCTCCTGTACCCTGGAACCCAGGTGTCACATTGCATTTAGTTGACAATGTCTCCTGTCTCTCTGCTCTGGACAGTTTCTCAGTCTGTCTTTGTTTTTTGTGACTTTGAAAGCTTGAGGCGTACTGGTCAGGTATCCTGTACAATATCCCCCCAACTGAGGTTTATCTGACATTTTTCTCATGATTACACTGGAGGTATGGGTTTTGGGGAACAACACTATAGAGGTGACATGTCCTTCTCATTACATTATATCACATCACATCATCAGGGAGCAGGGGACAGCGACATTCCTGGTGACATTAGCCTTCATCACTTGTTTGAGGTCATGTTTGCTGTTTCTTCCACTGTAGACTTAGTTGCTATTTTTCCCTTTCCCTACCCTGTTCTTGGGAAGCCAGCACTCAATTTCACACTAAGTTGGAAGTGAAAGACCAAATGGTGGGTGTAGGAAGATGAGGGCAGTGGGCATCTAAGAGGGAAAAGGGGTTCAGAGAGAGTCTTCTCTCCAGTTTGGTCTAGGGCTGCTCCTAGCCACTGGGGGAAGTCAGATATGACCAGAGTTAAATGGTCAGGTTCATGGCATGGACATTTAATCCCTGCCATCCGCTGAGCACATGCTGCGAAGTGGCTCACTTGAGAGCTAACCATATGAAACAAAGATAGTGCCCACGGGCTTGAGTGGGTCCTCTGCAGAAGGTATGGTTAACATTCATGTCTGCCCCTCCCCTTCAGCTGGCTGTGTTTATTTACTATGCTGTGTGGAAGCCTTATAAACAGTGGATCACCTTGGACACGGGCATCTTGGAGAGTCCATTTATCTACAA
This sequence comes from Phyllostomus discolor, assembly GCF_004126475.2. NCBI lineage: Eukaryota > Metazoa > Chordata > Mammalia > Chiroptera > Phyllostomidae > Phyllostomus > Phyllostomus discolor. The sequence goes on along the minus strand of NC_040907.2, from coordinate 25,934,945 downwards.
TCCTATGAAGAGGGAGGAAGCCTGGAGGTTTATCTCATACATGCTGGTGCATGCTGGGTAAGGAATGACAGTTAAGTCCCTGATGTCGGAGGTGACGATAAATGATTGTAACCCCTAACATTTGTTCAGAGCTCTGTTACTGACAAAGCATCTCATGTCCATGATCTTGTATGATCATCCCAGTACCCTTAGGAGGCAGGTGTTACTCTTGCCGTTTTATATCTGAGGCTTAGGATAGGTAGTCTCGTGCTCCTTGTCACACAGCTAAGTTGTAGAGCTAGGAACTCCACCCATTTGTGCTAACTCCAGGTCCACTGTACTTTATGTTGCATTATAATTAACTAATATTGGTATGTACGTAGGAATATTAATGAGAAGAGACCAAATCATTACCAGACCAAAGGTATGTTCCCCTGATTGTTCAATGTTGTTAAATATTAGGATATGAAACACCACTCCCATGGTTTCTGTCCCCACCACACAGGTAGAAAAATAATTCATGAACATTTTGATGAGTGTATTATACTGTTATCCTCCTGGAATAATACAAGCTGTAGGAGCTTCAGTGTCTGCCTTTTAATTTTGCTTGTAGTTTCTTAAATGCTAATAGCCATGTAGGACCCTGCTCAGAATCCACAATTCGCCACGTCCACCGCAGACAGTGAACAGCGCGCTGCGGGCCCCACTCTCTGGGGGACCCCTGGGGTTTCGGATGAGGCCAACTTTGTCTAAGAGTTGTCTCAACTTTGAAGGATGACTCTGGCCTGTGGGTAAACAGGCATCCATGGCAGGACACAGGGCTCAGAGCCTTGACAAGTCAGGAACAAAATCATCAACTGCCCATTTTTGTGGACATTTCCACACTTTGGTTTTCCATTTAACAAGTATGCTCTGAACAAATGTGGCTTCTGCACTCCAGGGCTTGAAAATGACAAGGAGGGAACAGTTAACTAGTAATATATGGCAGTATAGTGTTATAGTATGCAGTAGTTACTTAATTGCTTTGTGCCTCAGTTTCCACACCTATAAAATGGAGTAGCAATACCTACCTAAGGTTGCTGTGATTAAACCAAACAATGGTTATAACATAATTTTTACAGTGTCTGACATGTACTAAGGCACTCAAAAAGAATTTGCAGGGCTATGTCATACATGGGGTTGCATAAATTAGGAGTGCTTTTATATGCAAGTAACAAAAAGTATTTAACAGGAACTTAAAAAAATAGAGGTCAATTTGTCCCCATATAAGGAGCCCAGGTGTAGGCTGCTTGGTTCATCAGTTTAATGAAGCCAGGACTCTTGGTCCTGTGCTGGTACCTCCTCTGCTTTTCCCTTAGCCTTTCTCTCATGGTTGCAAGTTCACTGCTGTAGCTCTGCATTCAAAGCCGGAATGGGGAAGAGGTAATTCCAGGTACTGGTGACATCGTCCCTTTTGTCAAGACAGAAGCACTGCTTTTCCTTGCATCTCACTGACCAGAACTATGTGTCCTACCTAAGAGAGGCTGGGAAGGTCAGCATCAGCTCTTCCAGCCTCACTAGAGGAGGAAAGGAAGAGACAGGATGTGAGTGTTGGGGAAGCTACAGCACTACAAACCGAAAGAGGGCAAGATCAGAATTGGGATGGCTTCACAAATGACATGGATTCCAGGTGGACTCTGGAAGGGTGGGTAAAATTCAGAATAAAAAAATTATATTTCTGTTTTGAGAATATGACAGGATCTCATCTTTCTGCCACTTTTACTCGTGATGTTGAGCAGAAGAAAGAGAGTTTGGGTTGATTTGTTGGGGTTTCTGTGCTATTGGTCATCTTGTCTCCCAGCTGTTGCCAGAGGACAGGATGAGATGGGTTTCTTTGACATTGTTGCTCGGATTCACAAAGTGCACATATTTCCAAATCCCCTTTATGCCTGAGGTCTGCCTAAGCTGAGTGTAGCTGTCCTTGCCGGACAATTCTGCACTGAATTCTGTTACCTCTCACATGTCTTTGAAGACGGCTCGGACAGTGAGTGTGGCTGGGTGTGCATGGGCTACAGAGCGAAGCCCTCCGGGCTGCCAGGTGCGCCCAGAGTACCGCCCTGGTGGTCTGCTGTCTGCTGGTATTTGTTAAGTAAATTGTAATGTAAAACACAACCCCTAGACCTAATATGAAAGCTGGTACACTTTGTTGAAGGTCCAACACCTATTTTGGTTTTTAACTTTTGATTTAACCTAGAATCTTAAAAAAAAACAAAAACCAAAAAACCCAACCCAGCATTGTGCTGCATAGCAACTAAATTGAGGATTACTCTAATGTGGGCATTTACCAAATTATACTCAAGAGATTCTCCAGAGATACTCATGGGGTTTGGCAAGCAAAATAATGACTTTTATTTAAAAATATTTTTACCTATTTAAGAACTATAATAAAAACACCTATACTCAAATATGTTATGTGCCAAACTGTAGTGCATGGGAAGTACCAACATTAGCTAGTGTTATGAGGTAAACTTACTTTTCCTTTCTCGTAAGCTTTTTAAAAAAACTTTCAAATGTAAAACTGGGAATGAGCTTCCTCTTGCCACCTCTTTTATTAAAGAACATTCTGAGACAGCAGGACAAGTTGTTTAGAAACCTATTGAAATTTAAACTCAATTTGAGTGAATTGAGATTTTCTAAATACTAGGCAACCCTAACAAAATCAGATGCCGAAGCTGACAGAAGTTGCCAATTGTCATCTAAACTTAATTTCAAGTTTATTTTCCTTAGGCCAGCCTCATTGCTCTCTGATGTTGTATCAGTAACTGTTATAAAACAGAACTTATGAAATAAATGTAGACTTCTAAAATGCTCTTTCACCTGCTACAAAAATTAGAAAGTGGAATTTGAGTTAAGCGAGTCCGTACCTAGAAACAACACCTCAACGCCTGCTGCTCTTCCAAGGAAATAACTGCCTGGATCGGCCCTAATTCTTAACAAATGTGTTTGTCTCTGCAGAATTCAGCACATCTTGGGGAATCTTGTTATGCAGCTCGTGTTGGGCATTCCCTTGGAAATGGTCCACAAAGGCCTCCGAGTGGGGCTGGTGTACCTGGCAGGAGTAATTGCAGGTTAGTGTCCTGAGGAAAACATAAAACCAACACCTCTGGGCTCTTACGAAGTTATAAACAAAACAAAGGTAATACCTTTGATCATGGGCTTCTTATTTAAGATGTTTTCCTAATATGTGCTAGGAAACCTGATAAGCATTGGAGATAAGTTAATTAGAGACACTGGAGATAAGATAGGCACACAGAAATAAGTCATTGTGGCTATCCTCAGGAACTGCACAGTCAGACAGCGTTTTACATAATTGAAAACTGAGCTGTTTGGTGCCCAGGTGTGTACCCTGGGGAAAGGCCGAAAGCCAGACCATGAAGGCCCTTATGTGTCAGAGGAAAGATTTGGGGAAGTAACACGATTTCAGAAAGGTAACTTCGAAAGAGTGCAGAGAAGCGTTAAAGGGGCCGAACGACCGAGTAGGCGCTGGCAGCTCCCAGCAGGGATCTCTGAAATCGCGTGTGCCTAAGGTGATTCATTTCGGTGTGGGTGGAGAACGTTAGAACTCCTATTCATCCGCTATTTGTTGGAAACACTTTTTAAAAAGTAAGTTTTTTATTTTGAGATAATTATAGATTTGCACTTTAGTTGTGAGAAGTAAATACATGAGACCTTAGAGGTCTCGTGTACCCTGTGGCCAGCTACTCCCAACGGTAACAGCTGGCGAAACTGCACTACGGTGCCACCATCAGGATGATCTCGCTGTGGGAGTCAGCTGGTCAGGTGGAAGACGTTTCCAACCCCCCAAGCTGCACTCTCTTCCCTCCCAACCTGACGCCCTCCTTTACCCCCGGCACCAGTGATCTGTTTTCTGGTTCTACAGGGGCTTGGCAAAAGTAGGTTCATAGTTGTAATACAAATAAATAATACAATAATTCATAACTAATAGTACATGAATAAACTGTTTTACATACTCACAACTGTATACCTACTTTTGCTCATCCCTGTATAGTTTTCTCACTTCACGAATGTTATGTAAACGGAAGAATAAGGTAGACAGCATTTTGGGATTGGTCTTCTTCACATGGCATAATTCTCTGGAGATTATGCAGGTTGTTGCTTGTATTAATAGGTCATTCATTTTTATTGCTGAGTAGGAGTCCATGGGATGGATGTACCATCTACCCTTCAGTCACTGGAGGATATCTGGGTTGTTTCCAGTTTTTGGCTATTGCAGATAAAACTGCTACAGACACTCGTGTTCAGGCTTTTGTGAGCATCAGTAGAGAGTTTCATGAGCATGAGTTTTCATCTCTCTGGGGTCAATGTCCAAGAGCACAGATGCTGGGTTGCATGGCAGTTGCATATTTAGTTTCCCAGGAACCAGCCAAATGTTTTCCAGAACGGCTATTTCATTTTACACCCCTCCCAGCTTGTATAAGGGAGTCAGTTGTCCATGTTCTTTCTTACCAGCCTTGTCACTACTTTTTATTTCACTTGTGCTGCTCTGAGGTTGGTAGCGATACCTCATCACGGTCTGAATGAGCATGTCCCTGGTGGCTGCTGGTGTCGAACGTCTTTTCATGCACTTGTTTGCCATCCATATCTCGTCATTAGAGAAACTGTTCATGTCTTTGCCCATTTCCTAATTAGATGTATTTTTTCTGTTGAATGTTTAGACTTCTTTTTATATTCTGATCCTAGTCCTTTGCCAAGTATGTAGTTTACAGATGTTTTCTCTGTCTGCAGCTTGTCTTTTCATTGTCTGGACAAGGTCTTTCACAAAGCAGAAGTTTTAATTTTGATGAAGTCCAGTTTACCATGTTTTTGTTTAACGAATTGTGCTTTGTCTAAGAACTCCTCACTGAGCCCTAGGTCTTAAATATTTTCTCCTATGTTATCTTCTCAAGGTACAGTTGTATGTTTTGCCTTTAAATATGTGATCCTTTTGAGCTGGGTAATTTTTATAGAAGGCGTGAGGTTGAGATTGAGGTTCTCTTTATTTGCTTATTCGCTGTGGATGTCTGATTACTCCAGGACAATCTGTGGGAAAAACCATTCTTCTTTCATTGAATTGCACTGGCACCTCGGTCACTAATCAGTTGGCTGTCATTGTCAGACCATTTCTGGGTTCTCCTTTTTGTTCCACGGACGATGTGTCTGTCCCTCCACACAGTCACTACCACTGCTGCCACACAAGTCTTGAAATCAGAGTGATTCCTCTCATTTTTTGCCCATTTAAAAAATAAAAAAAAAAATAGTTTATGCATTTTACTTTCAAAAAAAGATGGGTATCTAATGTTCTGGCTTTTTTTTTTTTCTGTGACAACAAAAGGACTTTTAGTAGTAAGCTATTTAACAGATGTTGAAAAACAAACATAAAATATATCTCTTCAAGGACATAATGTCATTTCCCCCCCCAAGGAATAAGAATGTAACTACTTTTTCAAAAATACTCCTGCTATGAAAAGGGTATTTGGAAAACTGGTTATTGGAAATCTTTTCATGTTTATGGGATTTTGCTTCTGAAAGTGATGTAACAACTCTTAAAAGTTCACACTTAAAAGGCTGGGAAACAATTCCCTAATGTTTTAAGATTTCTCAGTGAAGAGTTTTAGTGCATTTTAAATTTATTTATGGAAACACTTTCTGATTAGTTTGTAAGAACTAATGACTGACATTAGGAAAGGTGAGAACTAAGAGCCAGAGTTATTGCAATACAACAATACTTTTGCATAACTGGAGTAAGCTCAGCCAATGGTACAATTCTTCCATTTTAAATTAAACATCATCTTTAAAATTTTGTATTTTGGCAGTGACAGTGATTAAAAGAAAACTTCTATAGAAATAATAACCAAATCTAGCCAAATTTAGGTTGGTGTGGCTCAGTGGATTGAGCCCTGGCCTGTGAACCAAAGAGTCACCAGTTGGATTCCCAGTCAGGGCACATCCCTGGGTTGCAGGCCAGGCCCCCAGTATGGTTTGCATGAGAAGCAACCACACATTGATGTTTCTCTTTCTCCTTCCCTCCCCCTCTCTAAAAATAAAATAAATAAAATCTTTTTTAAGAAAAGAAAAATAACCAAATTTAAAAGTATACAGCAGTGCCCCCATATCCACAGGGGATACACTCCAAGACCCCCCAATGGATGCCTGAAACAATGGATAGTACCAAAAACAGTGTGTGTGTGTGTGTGTGTGTGTGTACACACACATATATATACATACATGTATATGTATATACACACACACTTATATATACTGTTTTCTCTTGTACATACATACCTATGATAGCTTAATTTATCAATTAGGCACAGTAAGATATTAACAACAATAGCTAATAATGAACTAGAACAATTATAAGCACGTACTGTAATAAAAGTTATGAGACTGTGGTTCCTTGACATGTCATATTGCAGTGCATGGAGATGCTGGACGAAGGAATGAGTCATGTGCTGGGCTGGACGAAACAGATCAGCATGAGATTTTATCATGTTACACAGAATGGCACTCAATTTAAAACTCAAGAACTGTTTGTTTCTGGAATTTTCCATTTAATATTTTAGAACTACAGTTGGCCAGGGGTAACTGAAACTGTGGAAAGTGAAACCACAGATAAGGTGGGTGGGTGGGCTATTGTATCTGTATTTCTATGTCATGAAATTTAATCAGGACTTGAAACAATAGTGAAACTTATTTAATAATGCTGTTTGTTCATTGAAAGGTTGTTTTTTCTTTTAATTCAAGACATTTTTTAGAGAGCTGCTTTAGGAAAATTGAGAGGAAGGTACAGAGGTTTCCCAAACACCCCTGTCTCCTATACACAGGCATAGCAACACAGAACTGCATTGCCTCGCAGTTCTGGAGCAGAAGTCGGAAATCCAGGCATCGACATGGCCACGCTCCTTCCTCTGCTGTGTGTGGGGGAGAATCCTTCCTTCCCTCTCCCAGCCTCTGGTGCTGGCCATCGGTCCTCAGCAATCCTTGCCTTGCAGCTGCAGCACTTCAGTCTCTGCCTCCATTGTCACGTGGCATTCTTCCTTCATGTGTCCCTGTCGCTTCTTATAAGGATCCAGTCATACTGGTTTAGGGTCCTAGCATACTCCAATACGACCTCCCTGTAACTAATCACATCTGCAAGAATCCTATTTATAAATAAAGTCGCATTCTGAGGTGCTGGGGGTTAGGACTTCCACATATCACAATCTGATCTGTGCCAATGCTTGACATTTTTTTTTGCCAATCAAAATTTTGCCAGCCTCCTTGAACAGTGGCACGGAGAGCAGCAGGCACTCATGAGATAGACTTGGCAAGGTTTGGTGACAGCTCTCCATCCTCCTTCCTTCCTACTTTTGTGGATCCTATTCTTCCACCCTCTACTTATATTCCTGCACACACCTTTGTCCTGACCTTCTGTGATGATCAGGCCCTGCCTGGCTCCAGCACGCACACTCCCTTCTCCCACAGCTTGATTTCAACCTGTGGAATCAGCTCTGCCCCAATTCCAGAGAAAGAGAAAACAGGAATAACCTGTTCAGATCCTTGCCTACTTTTTTGCAATAGCTTTTTGGTAGCTATCTTTTCCCTGTTCTGGGCTATCTACTCTTCACCCTGCTGCTTGGGTCACCTTCCTCAAATACAGCTTAGGTCATATTATAACATACCTGGGCCATTTTCAGGAGCCAAAAGAAAGTTGAAAGGTCCAAGATTGCTTTCATTACCCTTCACTGACTGGGTCCGTTGCCTTTGTTTTCTTTCTTCCATTCTTCCCCCTTGCTCCCCCTCTCCCTATCGACCACCCCCCCTGCTCTTCCCTCCTCTCTGTTCCCCGCTTCGTCTTCCTCTTCTTTTTTGAAGAATAAACTTCTTTAATAATATTCAAAAATAAATTATATGTGAAAAGGTTAGAGAAATACTTGAGTTTAAAAAAAATATTTTTATTGAGGTATGATTGACAAACAAAAATCAGTACAGGACTTCTGGAGGAGATGGAGGCATATAGACATTCATCACTTCCTGGTACAACCATAGAAAGAATTACAACCAGTCTCAAAACAAGTAACACCCAGAACCATCAGGAAATTGAGCTGTCTGGGAGTCCAACAACCAAGGATTTAAAGAAGCCACACTCATCCAGACAGGCAGGAGGAGCGGAGTCACAGGGACAGGCGGAGAGAGGGTGTGGCACGGAGAGGCAGTGGTGGCACTGGAACTGAGGATCCCACATTCACGTATAGTGGATAAAAATCAGGAGGGATATCTTGGGAGTGAGCTATCACAGCCCAGGGTTCCTGGACCAGGAAGACAAATCCCCCTTACCTCTGGCTGAAAAACCGGTGGGGGTTGGGGCAGTGGAAGAAACTGCCTGATTTTCTCTGCTTAAAGGGCCTGCAAGGGGCAGCAGAAGAAACTGCTGGATTTTAGCTGCTTAAAGGGTCCACACAGACTTAGAACATATGCAAACTCACCCACTCTGGGTTTCATCATCGGGGCAGCAGCGGGGAGGGTTTAAGTTACATAAGGAAAGTAGGTGAAGAGACTGGAAATGGGGCAAGGGCTGGGGAAACTTCCAGAAGCTAGGCAGCTTCATTGTCCCCTCTCCAACTCTCCAAGCCCTCCCCCCACACAGAGCAACAGTGGTAAAGCAGGTTGATCCCCACAGGCAATTAACTAAGGCTCCACTCCACACAATTTACAGGTGTCTTTTCTATAATAGGCCACACTACTAATAGAGGAAGTATAATTAGCTCTAACTAATACACAGAAACAAACACACGGAGGCTGCCAGATTGAGGAGACAGAGAAATATGGCCCAATTGAAAGAATGGAACAAAACCCCCAAAAAAGAACTAAATGAAATCAACATAACCAACCTCTCAGAGGCAGAGTTCAAAACGCTGGTGATCAGAACTCATTGAGTATGGCAAAAACATAAAGAAGAAATGAAGGCTACATTGAGTGAAATAAAGATAAATCTACAGGATACTAACAGTGGAGGGAAGAAAACCAGGATTCAAATCAACAATTTGGAATGTAAGGAAGAAATAAAAATTCAACCAGAACAGAAAGGAGAAACAACAATTAAAAAAAATGAGGATAGGCTTAGGAACCCCTGGGACATCTGTAAATATGCCAACATCCTAATCATAAGGATGCCAGGAGAGAAAGAGCAAGAAATTGAAAACTTACTTGAAAAAATAACAACAAAAAAAACAACTTCTCTAATTTGGTGAAGGAACTAGACATACAAGTCCAGGAAGCACAGAGACTTCCAAACAAGGTGGATCCAAATAGGACCACACCAAGACATCATAATTAAAACACCAAAGGTTAAAGGTAAAGAAAGAATGTTAAAAGCAGCAAGAGAAAAGCAGAGAGTTACCTACAAAGGAGTTTCCATAAGACTATCAGCTGATTTCTCAAAGGAAACTTGGCAGGCTAGAAGGGGCTGACAAGAAGTGTTCAAAGTGATGAAAAGCAAGGACCTACAACCTAGATTACTCTATCCAGCAAAGCTATCACTTAGAATTGAAGGGCAGATAAAGCCCTTCAGTTGTGCTTCCCAGACAAGGTAAAGCTAAAGGAGTTCATCATTTCTAAGTCATTATTATATGAAAAATTAATGGGGCTTATTTTAGAAAAAGAAGATAAAAACTATGAACATTAAAATGGCAACAAATTCACATTAACAATTGAATATAAAAAAATAAACCAGCAAACAACCAGAATAGGAACAGAATCAAAGATATGGAGATCACTTGGAGGGTTACCAGTTGGGGCTGGATGGGAAGAATGGGGAAAAGATTCAGGGATAAGAAGCATAATGGTAGGTACAAAATAGATGGGGGTGGGGGTGTTAAGAATAGTATAGGAACTAGAGAAGCCAAAGAACTTATACGCATGACCCATGAACATAAACTAAGTGAAGGGACTGTGGGAGGGAATGGGGGTGCCAGGTGGAGGGGGGCCAAGGGGGAAAATTGGGACAGTTGTAATAGCATATTCAATAAAATATATTTAAAAATATTTAATGAATTACATACATTAGTACATATTTAATGTATACAACCTGATGAATCTGGAGATAAGTATACACCCATGAACCCATTTCCACAATCTGCTATATACACATCCACCACCTCCAAAAGTTTCCTCCTGCCCATTGTCTTTTTTGCTTTGCCTTTTTTTGCACTCCAGCCCAGGGCTTCCCCATCCCCAACAACCAGACCGATCACCATAATCACTGGAGAGCTTGTTACAACTGAAGCTATCCAGAGCCTACCCAAATCTACTGAATCAGAATCTCTGGGGATATGGCCCTGGGATCCATGTGTTCTTCTGTTTAGTGATATATAACTGACATATAATAATAAACTGCACATACTTAAAGTGTACTATTTGATAAGTTTTCATAGGAGTTTATAACCATGAAACTATCACCACAATCAAGATAATGAATGTATTTGTCACTCCCCCAAAAGTTTACTTGTGCCTCTTAGGAATCCCATCCTCCTCTTGCCTCTTCCTGCTATTCTCCCACTTCCTCTGATTCTGTATTTTTTAGTTCATATAAGTGGAATCTTATAGTACGTAGTCTTTTTTGTCTGACTTCACTCAGCATGATTATTTTGAGATTTATCCTTGTTATGTACCTCAGTAGCTGGTTGCTTTTTATTGCTGAGTAGTATTTCATTGTATGGATGCACCACCATTTGTTTATCCATTCTCTTGTTGATGGACACTTGGTTGTTTCCAGTATGGGGCTATTACAAACGAAGCTTCTATGAACATTTATTTGTGTGTAAGTCTTTGTGCAGACCAATGTTTTGATTTCTCTTGGGTAAATACTGAGGAATAGGATGGCTGGGTCCTTTCACAGGGTGTGGTTATCTTTTAAGAAACTGCCAAACTTTTAAAATAGTTTTACTGAGATACAATCCATCATAAAATCCACCCACTTAAAGTGTATAATTAAATGTTTTTTTTTAATTTTATTTTAATTATTGTTCAAGTACAGTTTTCTATCTTTTACTCCCATCACTGTAAATGTGTGTGTGTGTTTAGTTAACTCACAGGGTTATGCACCTATCATCACCATCTAATTTTATAATTTGTCCCCCAAAGAAACCCTGGACTGATTAGCAGCCACACTGTACTTTTTATCTTATACCCCATCTTCAGCCACAGGCAACCACTAATCTATCTTCTGTCTCTTTAAATTTGCCCATTCTGGATATTTTACACAAATGGAATCATACAATGTGTGGTCTTTTTTACTGAGTATATTTTCATCATTCATCCATGTTGTATCATGTATCTTGTGCTTCATTCCTTTTTATCACTGGACAATATTCCATTGTATGGCTATACCACATCTTCTTTATCCATTCATCAATTGATGGACATTTGGGTTGTTTTCACTTTTTGGCTGTTATGAATAATACTGCTATGAGTATTTGTGTAGAAGTTTTCATGTGTATCTCTTGGGTATATAACCTATAAGTGGAACTGTTAGGTCATGTGGTACAAAGTGGTACCATTTTACATGTCCACCGTAAGTTCTAGTTCTTCCACATCCTCATCAACACTTGATGTTGTCACTCTTAATTTAGCCAATCTATTGGGTTTATAATAGTATCTCATTGAGTTTTATTTAGAAGTTTTTCATGATTATTTAGGATAAATATCTTTTTAAAAAATATTTTATTTCTTTATTTTTTAGAGACAGGGGAAGGGAAGGAGAAAAAGAGGGACAGAAACATCAGTCTGTGGTTGTCCCTCACATGCCCCCAACTGGGGACCTGACCCACAACCCAGGCATGTGCTCTGACTGGGAATTGAACTGGTGACCCCTTGGTTTGTAAGCCCACGCTCAATCCACTGAGCTACACCAGCCAGGGCAATATCTTTTCATGTGCTCATTTGCTATCCATATATCATTTCTGGTAAAGTATCTATTTAAATCTTTTGTCCATTTAAAAATGGGATTATATTCCTTATTATTATATAATAGAATCTATTATATATCCTAATTATAAATCCTTTAGGTATATGACTTGCAAATATTTCCTCCTAGTTTATTGTCTTTTCATTCTCTCAACATTGATAGTATCCTTTGAAGATCAGAAGTTTTAATTTTTGATTAAGTATAATTTCTCAGTTTTTAATATTTGGGAGTGGGGTTTTAGTGTCATATCTAAGAAATTTTGTCAAGCCTAAGGTCATAAAGATTTTTCTCCTGTGTTTTGTTCTAGATGTTTTGTAATTTTAAGCTTTACATAGGGGGCTATGATCCATTTTTATACATGGTACAAGGTATGTATTGAAGTGTTATTTGTTTTTGCATGTGGAAATCTAATTGTTCCAGCACTGTGTGGTTTGAATTGCGTTTGCATCTAGTTGAAACCACTTGTCTATATACAGGGTCCAGCACAAATAATGCCCATTTTTTATTACAGAATCATAAGCATGTAGTTCTGTAACATAACAATATCACACCATATGACATTTCAGGTGAAATGTTCAAATTAAAACTATAAATTATTACACCCATATTATTGCCCTACCAACCACACTCAAGCAGGCCTCACTTCTGCCAGACTCTGTGTATGTGTTTGTCTACGTCTGTACTAGGTGTTCCACTCATATATTTGTGTATGTCCACACAATGCCACACTGTTTTGATTGATGTAGTTTTCTAGTAAGTCTTGAAATCAGGAAGTGCTAGTATTCCAACTTTACTCTTTCTGGTTATTTTGGCTATTCTAGGTCCTTTGTATTTCCATATCAATTTTAGAATCAACCTGTCAATTTCTACAAAAAAGGTCTAATGGGATTTGGTTTTCTTTTTTCTATTTTTTATTTTTTAAGTATATTTTATTGATTATGCTATTATACTTGTCCCAAATTTTCTTGTTTGGCCCCCCTGTGCCTGGTATCCCCATTCCCTCCCACAATCCCCCACTTAGTTCATGTTTATGGGCCATGTGTATAAGTTCTTTGGCTTCTCTAGTTCCTATACTATTAATATCCCCCTCTCTGTTTTGTACCTACCAATTATACTTCTTAATCCCTGCACCTTTTCCCCCATTCTCCCCCTTCCATCTCCCAGCTTATAAGCCTCCAAATGATCTCCATATCTATGATTCTGTCCCTGTTCTGGTTGTTTACTTAGTTTGTCTTTCTTTTAGATTCAGTTGTTGATAGTTGTGAATTTGTTGCCATTTTAATGTTCACAGTTTTGATCTTTTTCTTAAATAAGTCCCTTTAACATTCATGTAATAACAGCTTGGTAATGGTGAACTCCTTTAGCTTTACCTTGTCTGGGGAGCACTTTATCTGCCCTTCCATTGGCCTTCCATTCCATGTTGGCTTTGCTGGATAACCTAGGTTGTAGGTCATTGCTTTTTATCACTTTGAACACTTCTTGGGAGTCCCTTCTAGCCTGCCAAGTTTCCTTTGAGAAATCAGCTGATAGTCTTATGGAAACTCCTTTGTAGGTAACTCTGCTTTTCTCTTGCTACTTTTTAAGTTTTTTTTTTTTTCTTTTTCTTTAACCTTTGGTGTTTTAATTATGATGTCTTGGTGTGGTCCTCCTTGGGTGCAACTTGTTGGGAACTCTCTGTGCTTCCTGGACTTGTATGTCTAGTTCCTTCACCAAATTAGGGGAGTTTTCTTTCATTGTTTTTTCAAGCAAGTTTTCAATTTCTTGCTCTTTCTCTCCTTCTGGCATCACTATGATTTGGATGTTGGTACATTTGGAGATGTCCCAGAGGCACCTTATGCTGCCCTGGTTTTTGGATTCTTTTTTCTTCTTGCTGTTCTGATTGAATGCTTTTTTCTTCCTTATGTTCTAAATTATTGATTTGATACTCAGTTTCATCCTCTCCACTGTTAGTTTCCTGTAGATTTTTCTTTATTTCACTTAATGCAACCTTCATTTCTGCATGGGTCTTTTTTATGCCTTACTCAATGATTTCTTTGAGCATCCTGATAACCAGGTGTTTTGAATTCTGCCTCTTACAGGTTGGTTGTGTCTGTTTCCTTTCATTCTTTTTCTGGAGTTCTGTTCCGTTCTTTCAATTGGGCCATATTTCTTTGTCTCCTCAATTCAGCAGCCTCCCTGTGTTTGTTTCTGTGTATTAGACAGAGCTGCTTTGACTCCTTGTCTTAGGAGCATGGCCTTTTGCAGAAGAGCGAACTTGTAAATTGTGTGGGGCAGAGCCTGAGGTGATCACTATGGTGGGACAACCCATTTCACTGCTTTGTGGCTCTGCATTGGGGTAGGGCTTCAAAAGAGGACAACACCCCTGTTTCCAGTCTCCTCATTTTCTTCCCGTACACCGTTGTGTCCAGCTGTTGTCCTGGTGGGTCTGAGGGGTGGGTCTGTGTAAGTTCTAAGTCCATGCAGGCCCTTTTAGATGAGTCTTCTGATAATCTGGCAGTTTCTTCTGCTGCCCCAACCCCTATTGATTTTTACAGCCAGAAATTATGGGGGTTTATCTTCCTGGCACTGGAGCCCTGGGCTACTGGGTGGGCTGATTTGGAGCTGGGATTCTCTTGCTCCTGATGTATTTCTCCCAATTTTTACCCACCACAAGTGAACGTGCACCTCCCTGTTCCGCCAACTCTCCACGCCACTCCTATGGCTCCACACCATACCCACCACTCTGTGCCTCGCTGCCCCCCTATACATCTGGATGAATGCAGCTTCTTTAAATCCTTGGTTATTGGACTTCCATATGGCTTGATTTTCTGGTGGTTCAGCGTGTTATTTGTTTTGTAGTCTAGATGTAATTTTTTCTGTAGTTGGGTGAGGAAACAAAGCGTATTTACCTATACCTGAATCTTGATCAGAAGTCCTTCAAACATGTATTTTTAGTCTGGTTGTTTGTAAGATTTTTACTGGTTTTGAGCCATGTGATTTTGTTGTACTTTGGTGTGGTTTTATTCATGTTTCTTGTGCTTGGGGTATTCTTGAGCTTCTTGGATATGTGAGTTTATAGTTTTCATAAAACCGAGGAATAATTTGGCCATAATTTCTTCAAATATTTTTTTATGTACTGCCTTCTCTCTTCTCTTTTGGGGACTCCAATTATGCATTTATTAGTCTGCTTGAAATTGACCCACAGCTTATTGATACCATATGTATTTTTAAGAATATTCTCTGCGTTTCATTTTAGATAGTTTTATTGCCATGTCTTCATGTTCACTAATCTTTTATTCCGGAATGTCTATTCTGCCAAAAATCTCACATTTATTTTTCCATCTTAAGCATTTAGTTTTCATCTTTAGAAGTTTGATATGAGTTATTTTATATTTTATGTTTCTACTTAACATATATAGTTGTAATAATTATTGCCCTAACTGCTAAATCTAACAGCTGTGTTAGTTTGGGTAGGTTTCAATTTATTTTTTCTCCTTATTATGGGTCACATTTTCTTGCTTCTCTGCGTGTCTGAAAACTTTTGTTTGGAGACTAGACATTTTACCTTCAGATGATGGGTATTATTGTTTCCCTGTAAATATTCCTTAGATTTATTCTGCAACTTAGTTACTTAAAAGCAGTTTGATCTTTTCTGGTAAGTTTTGGTATGTAAAGCTATGTTTTTGAGTCATGTTTAATGCTAATTACACTCCACTATTGGTGCAGGACCCTCCTATGTACATTATTCAGTGCCTTTGGATTATGATGTTTTCTCATTTGGAAAGTTACTCTGCCTCTCTGGTGCTGTTGAGCAGGAGGTACTCTTTACTCCTTTCTGGTGGTTCTTTTCTTGGTTTGGATAATTTCCTCACATGCTTCTCTTTGGAGTCCTCTTTCTATGCAGGTCTCTCTTTTCTGGTGCTGTCTTTTGAACTCTAGGTCTTTCTGGACTCTAAACTGTATTTCATGAACTTATAAGTTTACTGAGATCTACTCATGTTCCCCTTCCATGCACTGAAGCCTGTAATTTCTCTTAAGGCACTAAGCTGGGCAATCAGACAACTCATCTAATTTCTTTTGTGTCTCTCCGGTTTGACTGTGCTTAGTTCTCTGATGTCCAGTATCTTGAAGACCATTGTTTCATATATTGTTCAATGCTATTAGCTATTTCAAATGGGGTGGGGGTGAAACTTATCGTTGGGACTCCGTCATGAAGTGGACATATGTGTATGTATTTAAAAAATAGATATGTGTATGTATGATTTAGATGCAAGCACCCTAGCTAACCCTAGTCTGTAAGTTGAGAACCACTGCTCTAACCCCATTGAACTACTTATCGCTGATCTTCAGTCATCCACTTGCCCTTGTTTCTATGTCTTTGGTTTTCCATATCCCTATATCCTGAATACCTTCTTCTCCTTTGTTTTCCCTGTCCAAAATTTAAAGGTTCTTTAGTGTTTAATAAAAAAACTATCATCTCCTTCTCAGAGTAGCAGGGCCTCCACCTTTCTGCTGAGGAAGTCATTCCTTTCTAGGTGCTTCCATAGCAAATTTATTACATTAAGAATCACAGCTGTTATATTCTGCATTTTATGATTGTTTGCTCATCCATTTGTAAGATTCCTAAGGTCAGACACTTGGTCTGTCTTGCATGAAGTAGTATTATACTGTGTCCTACGGAATGGAGGGCCTTGAAAGCGAGAGACCAAATGCTAGAACTAAGCACTATAGAGAGGTGGTTTTGAAGATCTGTTTCCTCCCTTTTGTTGATTCAGGCAGTCTAAGATTCGGTTAGCAAATAGATTTCATCTTGGTTGGTGAATCTGATTGGTTTGTTGAGAAGGATTCTGAGGCCAAATCCTGACTCCATGAGAAAGCTAGCCATTAGATAAGATAAAATGTTGGTGTGTCTCAGGTATTTTGATAGTTTTGGCTAAAAAAACAAGTATATAATTAATGTCAGGTAGTGTTCTAAGCATAATGCACATATCAACTCAGTTACTTTCCCTGACAACCCACTGAAGTAAGTTCTGTTAATATCCTCATTTTATAGGTAGGAAAACTAAGGCACATAGAGGTTAGAAACTTGCTCAAGTTACATGATTGGTAATCCTGGCTCCAGCATCTATGTTTTTATCACTGTTTTACTGTCTTCATGTTGAGCATTCAATGTTACAGGAAAACTGAGGTAGCCAGTACACACACCTATACTTTTATAGTGTGCAAGGGACAAAGTGAATATGTTGTTTGTTAGTATGATAATGACCCAAGCTTCCCAAGCTTTTACCTTAGATTAGAAAGATTCATCTTCCATGATTCTTACTGTGAGTTGTGTCTGACCCTTTGTGTTTTATTTCTGTAGGGTCCTTGGCCAGCTCTGTCTTTGACCCACTCAGGTATCTTGTGGGTGCTTCCGGAGGCGTCTATGCTCTGATGGGAGGCTATTTTATGAATGTTCTGGTGGTAAGACCTTTGGGAATGTAATCTATGGGCCTTTTGGGGGTTTTTTTGAACAATAACTGGTATTTGGTTTAGGGAATCTTCATTTATCAATATTTAATGAGCACTCATCTTCCTTTTGACCCCCATTTTTTTCACATTTTGTCTTTATTTTCCCCTGGTCTCAAAACTAATGAATACTCAACAAAATTTTCAATTGAAAAATACAAAGTCAAAATCCCCAATGTAGTATGTTAACAGTTTGATATACATCCTTTCAGATCTTCTTTTTGTATTAAAAAATCCTACTAATATTAATATTACAAAAATAGAACTGCCTTTATAGTGTTCTGCTTTTTAACACAGAGTAGTATCCTGACCATCTATCCATGTCAGGACACAGAAATCCACCTCCAGCTTTTGAAGTGCTCCACAGCCCCCTCCATAGAGCTGTATCCTGACTACTTAATCTTTCACTGGAAAAAATATGCAGTGATTTCAGCTCTTCACATTTACAGATAATGCCATAAAGAATGTTCTTCTATGTTTATCTTTTTGCATTTGTGTGATTTTTTTTTGTAGGATAACTCTCTAGAAGCAGGTATCAATGCCAAATCATCCTCCAAAGCTTGCATACTATTTTACGTTTTCATGATTTAGTATGTGATAATGTCAACCTCTTTTTAAAACAGGCTAAAATCCTGTCTAGTTCTTAATATTTTAACCATGTAGGTATACTTTAAAATATAAAGTACTTCTAGTTTATTTATGTATGTTTATATATCTTTACTTTGAAAATACTGTAAGCTGAAAAATATGAAGCAATTAGAAAACTGTTCCAAAAATGGAAGTCATTTAGAAAATTTTTTTCCAATCTTTGGATTGCATTCCATTAGTAGTAGTGAACTCAGTTTAAGGGTTGTGAAAACTTAAGCAAAAAGAAAACAGTGAAAAAAGTTTTCAGTATGCATCATGTATAGTAAGAATTAGTTTGATTTATCGTATACTGGATTGTTATGTAAATTATTTCTTACTGTGAGTCATACTCACAACAGTTTGAAAATAATTTATTTTGAATAAACATGGCTAATCCAGCATGTTTACTCCTTGGGAAGACAGTGGATAACTTGAAACGAAATGGTATGTAACTCAGTAAATTTAAGTGGCAATGTCTTTCTGACTTCATTCTCTGTAACCCGTGAGGTTACTGCAAGCTGGACTGAGATGTGTCTTTTCCTGACCAACATTTTAGATTTTTTTGAAATTATCTAAAAAAAGTAAGGTAGTACTCAAATAAATTAGTTCTTTCCTAACTCTTACTCAGAAGGAGGATAAAGAAGTATCAAATAAACATTAACCAAAAAAACTTGAAAATATTTCATCAGACGTAGTGTGACAGCGTATCTGTCTATCCATCTAATGTTACAGTTGATTTTACATTACTTATAGTTAGATCATTTCCTGACAATAAAATTGTGTCTAGTTGATATCATGCATGGAGCTAAATGTCATGTTTCAATTTAGTTCCCCAAAGTGCACCAGAGTTGTACTTCCCAAATTGATTTGAAAACTGGGCTATTATTAATCCAATGCTTTGTTTTGCAAGTACCTGACACTCAGACTTTATTCTACGTGAAAAAGAAGATAAAGAGCACAGTTGAGGTTTCATTTGCCAATAGAGAGCTTATCTTATTTTTATTATCTCTTTGCAAGAATTTTCGAGAAATGATTCCTGCCTTCGGAATTGTCAGACTACTGATCATCATCCTCATAAGTAAGTTGGTTTTGTGGACTTTTCACACCCTCAGTTTTACCAGTTCATGCTTCGGGTCTCCTCACGTTTCCTGTACACCAACATGGAGGACAACTGCTAGCCTAGAGTCAGAAAATTGTCAGCTCCCTACGCCCTGAGCCAAAAGGTGTAAATGGTGGAGTCTTCACAGAGCCTCGTGGGTGGTTCTTGGAGGTGCCTCAGTAACATGGTTTTGCTTTTAGTTTCTTAAGTGAGGGAAGTCAAAAGAGTGGACTCCAGGCTCTGTCCACTGCACCCACAGTGACTTCATTTGTTTTACAGAATGGATTTTTCTTGTTCATACAATGGATTCTGTACATATTTTTTATTTCTGAAAAGGGAAAGCTTGAAAACCACTGATACTATTTCCTTCCTCAATTTCTAAATTTTCAGATTAAAAAAACTCATCTAGGATATAAGCATGGAGTAGTAGCTGAGGACTGAAAATGAGAGTGGATGACAGGACTGAAAGTTCAGGGAACTGAGAGGATGACTAATGTGGCCTTTGACAGCTCCACGAACTACAGAAGAGCATTATGTGCTGGAGAAATTCTAGGAAGAGTGTTTGATCTGGAGAGGAGATGGGATTTTAGCTGAGTCTGAAAGTCGGGCTAGATTTCTGGATGGCAGCAGACCACAAAAGGTAGAAAAGAAAACGTCGATGTAAGAGTGTCCAAACCTGTAGAGGATTTTCATGAGTTTCTTGGAGCCAAACTGATGACATACACTTGGGAAGCAAGATTTCAAATGCTCTGGAAAATAGTTCTGCAGCATCTGTTATGCATTTGAATTTAAGGAGGAAAGTAAGGAAGATTGGAGAAAGCAAGGCAGGGACTGGATTAAAAGGTAGTTAGCAAGATTATGTGCTCTCTTGAGGGTGAATACCCCCTTCCAGGGGTATATAGACATTTCAAAGGTGTGTGAACCCAGATGCATGAGGACAATGGACAGGGTTAGCTTCAAACCTTTCACTAAAGAAGTTACAGGCCTGGGGCATGACTGCCTACCCACCATGACCTGGCCAGTTAGGACTTTATGGTCAGCTCACCTTGTGAGGTTACTTTCTCTAGGACCCTTTCTTCACCCACAGAAACAAGAGCGACAGCAGGGCCAGTCACTTGTGTTTCCAGAGCCGATCAGCTGAAGCTGTATCCGCTCCGAGGGTGTGGGGGAAAAGAGCAGATGTTGGGGTCAGACTGTGGTGTCAGACTTGAGGGCCAAGACAGAGAAGATACTTGATAAAGCCTAAGAGTTTGGCTGTCTGCATGGTAAGAAAAAAATGATTCTGCTTATTGGTATTAAGAGTTCAATTATACATACTGCAAGAATGGGGACAACCACTCCTGAGAAAAGTGACTAGACTTAGTGTATGAACAGTTTAACTGTAAAAATAATGTTTGGTCCTGAGAGAAAATACGTGACTTTATAGTCTATACCATGCTCTGCATCAGGGGTGTCCGACCTTTTGGTGTCTCTGGGCCACACTGGAAGCAGAAGAGTTGTCTTGGGCCACACATTAAATACATTGCAACAGGTAATCACAAAAAAAAATCTCATAATGTTTTAAGTAAATTTATGATTCTGTGTTGGGTCACATACTCCAGAAGAAGCCCAAAAGGTGAGGGAAAGTTGTCAGCACGGACAGGACAGCGAGTCGGGGAGTTAGGGGGGAGAGTCCTTGGGGAGCTGAGGTGCTGCTGAGTTGTTAAGAGTCACAACTGGAACCAAGGGACAAGTCCTTTGACCGAAGAATGTTACACAGATGACCTGGTTGTTCAATTTGCTTCTTTGGGGTAGCCATGAATGACTTTTTATAAAATAAGCCTCAGATCTTTGATGGGGAAATTGTTTTTTACACTCTTCTGTGTTGGAGTAAAAACCCAATGTTCCTCTGCACAGCAGTTTCTCCAAAGATACTTTATGTAACATTATGTCCCTTGAGGTAAGTGATAAAGTCACTGAATGTGTGCTTTTATTAAGTTCTACAAATAGAGGCAGGGCATGCCAACATTAACCTTGCCCACTGCCCTGCACACGTTGTTTTAAAAAGTTCTTTGGCCTGGTTTACCTACTGTTGAAAATTAGAAGAGTTCAAACACACACTAGATTAATACAAGAACATTTTAATTTTAAACACATTCCCTTGGGAAAAGTGTGTGTGTGTATATACATATTTTAAAGGTAAAAATTGTTCTTAATTGTGGAGGACACTTGGCCTTAAGCATTTGTTGGATGTGTTTTCTGGCAAAGCAACTGAGCTTCCCTTTGGAAAAGGTTAAGGAAAACTCACATTTTCATCCTTCCAAAAAAAAAAAAAAATCTGTATAAAGGCAACTCTCTTAAATGAGTGCAAAGTTTTAGTGAGGATAATGATTCAGTTTATTGGAATGAGGGCATCTTTTCAGGTGGGAAAACATGTTTCCTCATAAAGTGACTGCAGCAACTTACAAGCAAACTCCCACAGGAAGCAGAGCCAGGCAGAGTTGTGGTGAGGGGCCCAAGATAAAAGAGAAATGAAATAGAGAAATTGACAGGCTAAGAGTTACAAAGACTTTCTGAGAGCTGGCCTCCTACTCAGACGACCAGACCAGAGTAACTGTTTCCAAGCAGTTAGCCCTATTCTCTGGCAGCTTTTTTCTTATACTTTTGTGGTCCCATCTCTGTGTGTCATTTACACTGGATAGGGAAATGCAAATGATTGAAAATGTCATACAGCCACATTTAGCCAGAACATTGTATAATAGCCATTTACAATTAAATTAATTTTGAGTACTTCCTCCACCTCAATTCCTGTCCAGTGACTTCAACGTCAATAGAGCATTGAGAGGGAAAGGAGCCAGAACACATGGTCCTGAAGCTATTTTCCCAAAGGCAAGGACTAGGTCTTTCCATCTCCTAGGACACAATGGCTCACTAAGTGGAGCACAGGGAATTGGGGAATGGGTGTGGAATGTGACAGCTGCATGAGATGTTTCCAAGTTCTGCACATGTAGGGCAGAGCTCCAGGCCAAGAAACCCTGGAGTTTCCTTTTGCAGCACACATATAACTTGTTTGAAGAATGTCTAAGTTCTGGCTCTCACTGTTCCATTAGAGAGAGAACGTGGACTCATTCCCCTTCTTGGCCATCTTCAGTGCTCCAAGGGTGGAGGAATTAGAGGCAATGCATTCAGTGTGGTGGGTGAGAGAGAAGTCATACTGCTTAAGGTTCCAGTGCTGCCCCTGCCTCTGAGCTAAGTACCTGGGCAAGTACTAAGCCTGTGTCTTGGTTTCTTCATGTATAAAATGCCCCATCGTTCCTCACTTGGATTGCTGAAATAGTAGTAATCTAGCTGGTTTTCCTGCTCCTGTCCTTGCTCCCCTATGGCTTATTCCCTACGTAACCATGAGAATAAGCCTTTAAAAAGCCACAATAAATCATGTCATTGCTGTGCTCAAAAGCTCTCAAAGGCTTCCTACTGCTCAGAATAAAAGTCAGAGTCCTCAGAGTAAGCCATAAGGCCCCTTGGTCTGTCCCCTGTTCATCACCTATCACTTTGTCCCTAATGGTAGTCCGGAATTACTCTGCAAGTCTTGTTAAAACAGACCATGAGCTTCACCCTCAGAGTTTCTGGTTCACTGAGTCTGATGTGGGCCTGAGAATTTTATTTTCTAATAAGCTTCCAGGTGATGTTGCTGCAGTGTTGGCGTGGGGAGGGAACCACACTTTGAAAACCACTGACCCAACAAGATCAACTGCTTTTTCATTCTTCCCGCATACCAGGCACATTCCTGCCTTAGGGACTTCGCATTTGCTCTCCCCTCTGCCGCAGACTCTTATTTCAAAGGTCAGCATGGTTTGCTCATTTATTTCCATCAAATGTCATTGCTCAGTGAGATCCTTCATGACTCTCTCTACTCCCAGCAGTCTCCATTCTCCTTCCTCCCTTTGTATCTCTCCACAGCACTGAGCACCAGTAGGCACACTACATGTCTTCTTTGTTTATTTGCCTCACTCATTAGCTCCATGAGACAGGGCTGATCTCACTGCAGTATGCCTACCACCTAGAACAGTGCCTGGCCCATAGGAGATAATCAATAAATACTTGCTGGATATATAAATCTGCAAAATGGGATGACAGTACCAATCTCATAGGGCCATTGTGAGGATTACTGATTGTAAAGCTCATAGAACAGCATTTCGCATAGAGTAAATTTCAATAAATGAAATTACAAGAGGGAAACCAAAAGCATTTGGTGCACCTTTGTGGAGACTCTGATGCTTCCTCAGGTTGCCTTTCCTTCTAGTTGCGTCGGACATGGGATTTGCTCTGTACCGAAGGTTCTTTGTCCCTGCAAATGGATCACTGGTGAGTTTGGCTTATTTTCTCAATGGAAATTGTTTACCTATCATATCAATAGCTAAAAAGGGTCATCGAATAGGCGCAATGATTCTGTGAGTTAGGGCAGTCAAATTTCCACCTGGAAGAAAACTCCTGAGAAAATCAGACTTTCAGATTGTCCTTTGCACTTAACTCTCATGGCCCTGACCGCTGGCTCTGCTTCTCTGCACCTGCCGTTCTGGTTGCCATTCCAGAACAGGAGAGAAGGGACTTTACTGTCCACAGGGAATAAAAAGGCAGGCTGGAAATCAGCAATGAAAATTTGGGTTCAGATGAATTTACAATATAAGGAAAACTTACAAAGATCTTACTTTGTTGGAACGAGCCTTTGAATTTATTTGGTGGCTTCTGTGTTTTAAATCTGACATTTCGTTTATGCAGGATCAGACTGTGCTGCTATAGAGATCCCTCGTGCAACTCAACCCTTTTGTCTTGGTTGGCTCTATGTAGAACCATCCAAAATGGGATGATGGCCAAGAGGAAAGGGAAACAATAGTTCTGTCTTGTGTACTCAGGAGCCCATGAAATGCCATTTTCTAGCTCTGCATATTTTAGAACACCTCCCCTCTGTGCACATGGAGTTCTGTGTCTCTTGTCTGAGCAGCTTGCCCTTCAGACGTTTAAAACTCTTGCGTGATTGTGATGGTATTCATTGCTTTGTACGAGAGATGCAACTGAAATATGTGATTAGCATTTTTCCCACTAATTCCCACTTCTTCCCCTTTTCTCCCAAGGTGTCTTTTGCAGCTCACATTGCAGGTGCATTTGCTGGAATGTCAATAGGGTACACTGTGTTCAGCTGCTTTGACAAGACACTGCTGAAAGACCCACGGTTTTGGGTGGCAATTGCAGCGTATTTAGCTTGTGTCTTGTTTGCTGTGTTTTTCAACATCTTCCTATCCCCAGCAAACTGATCTGCCCCTAATAGAAACCAATTAATAAAAAGAGCCATCTGGGAAAATAAAACTGGAGAACTCTATGAAGAAACGGAGAAGTCCCGGCAGATGCCAACAATTTTAAAAGAAGGCAGAACGCCACTGAGGTCATCAGTTACAAAGACTTCTAACAAAAGGACTTAGGTTTTAAGGAAGGAGCTTCTAAATGCAAGGGGAGGAAAGAGGAAGGCAGAAAATGGAAGTAGAAACCAGAAACTGGGTCTTTCCCAGGCATATGGTATACATGCACGTATCCTGTAAGAGAGACTTGTTCTTGGAGGTTGTATCATGGAGAGGGCTTGACGGAGTCCATGAGTACTGTACTATGCTGACAATAAAACTTTTCATACTTGTGTGAGACTACTGGAAATCACTTCTGACCACTGTTCCAGTGGACAGATCACTGAGGTGTTTTATGTACATCATTGCTAATCTTTTTTGTTTAATTTTTTTTAAGATTTTATTTATGTATTTTTAGGGAGGGAAGGGAGGGGGAGAGAGAGAGAGAGAGAGAGAGAAACATCAATGTGTGGTTGCTGGGGGTTATGGCCTGCAACCCAGGAATGTACCCTGGCTGGGAATTGAACCTGGGACACTTTGGTTCCCAGCCCGCGCTCAATCCACTGAGCTACACCAGCCAGGGCTTATTGTTTAATTTTTAAAAAAATCCTCCCCTGAGGATATGCTTGTTGATTTTTAGAGGTGGGGGCGGAGAGAAAGAGAGAAATATTGATTGGTTGCCTCTTATATGCACTGTGACTGGGCATCAAACCCACAATCTATGTATGTGCCCTGACCAGGGATCAACCAGCAGCTTTTTGGTGTACGGGACAATGCCCCAACCCACCGAGCTACCTGGCCACAGCTCCTGCTAATCTTTTTAAGAACCCAGAAAGGTGGCTATTCTCTGCATCTGAGAGAGGAGGACGTGGAAACTTTTTTTCTTTTAAGATTTTATTTATTTTTAGAGAGAGGGGAAGGGAGGGATAAAGAGGGAGAGAAACAGTGATCGGTTGCCTCTCACGCGCTCCCAGCCAGGGACCTGCCCAGGAATCAAACCAGCGACCTTTTGGTTTGTGGGACAATGCCCAACCCACTGAGCCACACCAGTCAGGGCAATGACATGGAGATTCTTAAAAAATCAAGTAAGTTGTCTAAGAGGAAGCACAGTTTAAGACGGGCAAAGACTTGAAAGCCTGTATTGTCCTCCCCTACTGGTCTGACAGTGCCATGTCCCCAAACACTGAAAGTTACGAACACTGCAGGAGGACAGGAATAAACACGTCTCTGGGTGCACCAGGGATGGCAGAAACACCTTACAGGAGAAGACAGAATTCTCTGGACTGCTAGTTTAAGGTGGCAATAAGAAGCATAATTGGTAAGTACAAAATAGACAGGGGGAGGTTGAGAATAGTGTAAGAAATGGAGAAGTCAAAGAACTGACAGGTACAACCCATGGACATGAACCGAGTGGGCGAGGGGGAATGCTGGAGGGAGGTGGGGTACAGGGCAGAGGGAGATAAAAGGCAGAAAAAAAGTGGGATAACTGTAATAGCGTAATCAACAAAATACACTTAAGAAAAGATTCTAATAGCTCGTCTAGCATCCCAAGGAACCTGCAACTGGCTGTCCAGTGCACACTGTGCACCTGGCTCTGGATCCTCACCTATGATACGATTCTCATCCTTCACACGGTGCTAGTGGCTCTCCTGGGAGTAGCTAGGGTTTATTTACAGAAGGTAAAAATGCATCTGAAAGCTGAGATGCCTGCGTCCTTTTCCTGTAGAGAACCCAGATTGCTGGCCATTCTTTTTCCAGAACAGTATTTTTAGTTTATCTGAACACAGAAAGTACAATCTTCCTTCTCTTATCAACATGCTTTATGCATACACACCCATCTAAACACGTTGCTGTCTTCTGAGAGGACTACCTACACTTAATACAGCAAGAAAAATGTTCTAGTATTTTAAGAAAAGCTGGTCTGGAATTCATTAAAATTTTTTTTTTAATTTGAGTATGAGAATATGAATATGTTCTTGGTTAAACAAAGGTTTGAGCGATGACTTGAAAAGGTAGCCCTCCTTTATTCTCCCCCCCTCAAACTGCTTTGTCCCTGGTGATGACCACTGGGAACAGTTGGGTGTGTATTCTACACCTTTCTCTATCCGGGGTGAGAGGAAGGGGAAATGTATTTTAGCTGACAGCTGACTCTACTCACTGCACTGAATTGCACTGACTCATCTCTCCACCCCCAGGGGCCAAATGCACAGAACAACTTGAAGATGGCCCTGGTGTCACTTTTAAGTGTGATGTGCTTCAGATTTACCTGCTCTAAGAAGGATTTGGGTTAACTATCTCTTTGTTTTAGCTAACTAAATATACATGTGAAATGCAGGTTTTAATAGGATAAAAGAAGTTATATACATGTATTGTTTTGGAACTTGCTTTATACTGTGACAGAGATCTTTCTCTGTTCATTTGTAGAGATATTTATGCTCTGAGTTGCTGAATGATAAAGATATACTACAGTTTATTGAACCATCCTCTATCGGACACTGAAGTTGTTGCTGATTTTCTACTGTTACCAATAGTGCTATGCAATGTGTCTCTGAGTATGTGTTGCAGAATGAATAAATATTTCAGGTGTCCAGAAACAGAAATTCGATGTTAATCTGGGTAAATTTAAACTGCCTTTTAAGTAGCTGTATGCATTTTACAGTTTTACCGTATATGAGTAACAGTTTTCTCATACTTTTTCCAAAAGCAGATATTATACATCTTTGAAATATTTGCATGATAGTTAAAAATGCTTTATTTTAATTTGTATTTTTCTGAGGCTTAGTGTTTTTCCAGTTTATGAATAATTTATATATTACACATAATATATAGTGCATATAACATACAAGTATGAATGTATATTCTCCCCCCATGAAATGTTTGTATTTAATCTGAAAAGTAGTTATTAGTGCAAAGAAGCCCAGGGAAGAAACACTCATCCGCCACAGTGAAGGTACCAGGTCACTAGCTCTGAGGAGAGACCTTTAATGACCTAAGGGCAATGTAATTGTTAATAGAAATCTGGACAGAGCCGCAGCATTCATCTAACCATGAAATCGGACATGGCCTATTGATTACTGAGACTGATGACTCAATAGTTATCTAGTCAGAAAGATTTTTTGGCACCAGAAGCACTGTTCATATGACCAAAAACAGTGGTTGTCTTATTGGGTTTCCCAGAAGGCAAAATTACCATGAAACACAAAAACATCTGGTGTTTTTAAACTTGATATATCTGACTTATAGAGGGACCACTTATTCAGCTTAATTTGGGGTTCATAACTTCAGTCTTCTCAACTGTACTCGGTTATTGGAAATACTGCAAGTATTCTTGTCTGTGTTCAAGACACAGCTAACGGCTGTGTAACGGCTGTGTAACGGCTAATGTAGCCGTTAGGCACAGGTAGCTTACACAAGCCACGCTACCAGAGCTCAGAAGTCACATGCGGGTGGGGGCCCCCTTACTGAACAGTGCAGGTAGAGTCTACGTCAACATTGGTGCAAAAGCTCTATTGGACAGCCTGTTTTAGAAGCAAGAATGAGCTGAAAGAGAAATGGATTTTAGCTGGTGGCTGACTCATTCACTGCACTGAACTGAACGGAATCCGCTCTGCACCTGCAAAGGGGAAAGTGCAGAGAACCAGCAGAAAATGGCTGTGGCATGACTCCTAAGAATGAGTTGCTTTAAATGCATCTAAACTAAGAAAGGTGTGTGTTAATCTCCTTTTAGCTAATTAAGAGCCATTTCAAATGTTTTTATTTTTTGCTTTTGAATTCTACAGTACTGTATCTATGTACACTAGTATCCATGTCATTTGCTATGAAAGCTTTAGAACCTAAGGTTTGTAACAAAATAATACTGCTCCTTCTTTCATTAAATACCATGCACTTTAAGGGGAAAAAATCTTCTTTTTGTTTGTGATTAGAAAGTAAAGTACTCATGGTAAAAAAAAAATATATATATATATAAATATATAAAATATATACTATACAAATCAAGTCAATTGTACTCATACTACCCAGAGATAAGTTAACAATTTGATAATAATCCTTCTAGGCTTTTCTGTATGCATCTCTACATTTAAGTAAATTTACAAAAATGGGACCATACTACTCTATTTTATAATCTGAATGTCACAGAAACAATTTATCAAAAGTCTCTTTATATTAACGTATATTCATCATCTACTGTTGGCATAGTACTACACTGTGGATGTACTATTACTTATGTAAAATAGTCTTTCTTGTATTGATGATTATGTTGGATGTTTTGAAGTTATGATTACTATCATGAATAATACTCTGCTTACACTTTAAAGTGCTTTGGGTTGTTGGGTCAAGAGTATATAATTGTTAACATAAGGTTAAATAGGGATTTTCTCTCTCAAAAATGCAACTAAATTTTAGAAGGTTGATGCTTTTTCAGGTCTTTTTTTAACTGCGTAAAGTTTTCAAAAAGGCTCTAACCAGTTATTTAAAAAGTCAAAACTATCACTATTTAAGTTATTAAACGTTTAAGAGAAAACAAATTTTTTTACATCTTTTATGCAAATTTTTAAAATATGCTTAAAGAGAAAAACGTAACAGTTTAGTACAAACAGTTAAGAGCTGACTTCAGAGCCACACTGATTGAATCTGAATTCCAGTTTTAGCTGTGTAACCTTGGATAATTTAAGGCGTGACTCAGTTTCCTCACTGTAAAATAGGGAAGCAACATACGTACCTCATAGGATTTTTGTGATGAACGTTAGCATGTAGTTTTATTTATTTTTTTTTAGTTTTTAAAGATTTTATTTATTTATTTTTGGAGAGGGGAAGGGAGAAAGACAGGGAGAGAAACATCAGTGTGTGGTTGCTTCTCACACACCCCCCCACTGGGCACCTGGCCTGCAACCCTTGCATGTGCCTTGACTGGGAATCGAACTGCAACCCTTTGGTTCGCACACAGTCAGGCGATCAACCCACTGGAACCACACCAGCCAGGGATCATGTAGCTTTAATATCCCAGTATGTTGTTTGACTGTGTAACACTTCCCTTTCTATAAGGGGTATAGGACATACATTTATATGTTAAATGAAAGTGAATGAAAACATTCGTTCTTTTTTCTTTCCATTGGGATATATTTTGTCTTCGATATTCTAGGATACCAACCTTAATATAAAACCTACTGGCTGATAATTCAAGCCACATAAATTATAACTTGTCTCATTGTTCCCATGAAAGCAAGCTACATGTCGTAAATAGGTCAAATACCGTTACAATGAAAATTTCTATAATACCATCACCACACCAATGTTCCCTTTATTTCAAGTAATATCTAACAACATCCTGGTAGTACAAAATAGTTGAGAAGTTTTGGAGCTAATTTTAAGATGATAAAAATTTATAACATTTTTCATAGCAAAGTATAATAAGGATTATTATAATAAGGATTATAAGTATAATATGGATAAAGTATAATAAGGATTTTATAAATATTCATAAAGATGTCACTGAAATGATTTTTGAAAATGTTGAGAAAACTGCCATAAAGAAACCAGAATTTAGATATTTAAATGTGAATTAAAAAACTCATCTAAACTTTTTCCAAGTATTTTTTTAATTTTAATTGTTTTTCAAGTACAGTTTTCTGCCTTTCCCTCCTATCCCAGCCCATCCCACTAATCTAAATTCTTTTTTTTTTAAGATTTTATTTATTTATTTTTAGAGAGGGAAGGGAGGGAGATAGAGAGAGAGAGAGAGAGAGAAACATCAATGTGTGGTTGCTGGGGGTTCTGGCCTGCAACCCAGGAATGTACCCTGGCTGGGAATCGAACCTGGGACACTTTGGTTCCCAGCCCGCGCTCAATCCACTGAGCTACACCAGCCAGGGCTAATCTAAATTCTTATAGCAAGAGCCAGACCTGTTTTCTCTGGCTTTTCATTAAATGCTGTAACTAACTGAATTATGAAATGAGACACATTCATTTTCCTTTGTGTATTAATGAGATTTAAAAATCAGACTTTGGTTATACCTTTGGTTTGTAAGATCAAATCAGTAGTTTTAGCAAGCTCTCCAAAAGCTCTGAGTTAAAAAAAATAAAACAACAAATTTTGAGTAAGAAGACTTCTTTCTTTACAGGGAGTCCTATGATTCTTTGTAGAGATTATATACACTTCTCCCCAATATCATACTCCCCCCCCATAATTTTGCATTATGAGGGCTAAATGTAAGTGAATTTAAATTCCTGATATCTTAAATATATTCTTGGTAACAGATTATCACAACTCTCTACGGAAAAAGTCAAGCAAACAGTCAAGCACTGACAGAGTGATGCTTTGTTGATATTTTGGCCACAGGTTGGCTTTAAGAAATAGCATGCCATCGGAATGGAAGACTTTATGCCTCCAAGTTGATGGGGCTAAGATGGTGGAATAAACAAGTATGGGGGACTGGAATTTCCTTGGAGGCATTTTGGAGGAAGTTCAAATCCACTCCACCATGATTGGAAAGATCTGGCTCACCACCCTTTCATATTTTTGTATGCTTGTTCTGAGTGTAGCAGCTGAAATGTCTGGAATGATGAGCACTCTGGCTTCATCTGTAGTACAGAACCACCTGGCTACAGAAATATATGCTATGATCAGGCTTTTCCTATCTCCCTCATTAGATACTGGGTTCTGCAGGTGATTTTTGTGTTGCCACCATCCCTGGTCTACATGGGCCATGCTTTGTACTGACTGAGAGTTCTGGAGAAAGAGGGGCAGATGGAGGAAGTTCAACTGAGAGGAGAACTGGAGAGGGTAGAGTTTGAAATGTCTGGGGATCGGAGGATATTGAAGTAAGAACTTTGTCAATTGGAGCAAAGGAAACTTAATAAAGCTCCACTCAGAGGAACCTTGCTTTGCACATACGTGATACACATTTTTGCTCGGTCTGTAGTTGAAGTTGGGTTCATGATTGGGCAATATCTTTTATATGGATTTCATTTGGAGCCTCTATTTAAATGCCATGGCTACCCATGTCCAAATATAATTGATTGTTTTGTTTCAAGGCCAACAGAAAAGACAATATTCCTATTAATTATGCAATTCATAGCCACCGTTTCACTTATCTTAAATGCCTTAGAAATTTTCCACCTAGGCTTTAAAAAGATTAAAAGAGGGCTTTGGGGACAATGTAAATTGAAGAATGAGCATAATGAATTCAACTCAAACAGGTCAAAATGAAATCTTGCTAAATATCAGAGCACTGATATTTAAATCTGTAAATTCACTGAAGCAACTCTCTTCTGCACCTGATTATAATCTGATAGTGGAAAAGCAAACACACACAACGGTGTATCCTGTTGAAATTCCTTTGCATTTCAGGCAGATCCTAACAATCAAGATAGATTTGATGAGAAATGCATTCTGGATGAACAGGAAACTGTACCTTCTAATGAGATGTGCACACTTCGTACTACCTGTAGTCATGTTCTATGCGTCAACTCAAGTAGTAATGAAAACACTCATAAAATACCTGGAAAAGGAATTAATGGAAAAATTTAAGGAAAAAAAGAGAAATTGATGGCACAGACAGCAAAAGAAACCAGTACCCCAGAGGTCACTATTATTCCAGGTGGTGCTGTAGATTTGGACAACCACATGGGTCAGTCCCCTCAAACATCTTTCTCTCTGCCAGCTAATTGCATCGGGGAACCAAGGTGGCTTCCTGCTACATGGAGTCCCTCTACAGAAAATGAAAATTGGGTGTCACCTCAGTCACCTCCTAAAGGTAGCCTCAAGGGCCAGTTCACAGAAGGGACAATCAGAACAGATTAAGGACAGCTCTAAAGACCAGGTCTTAAAACGGGCAAATGCAAATCCATTTTGAAAAGGGAAAACAGTTCCCATTCTGAAATTGTGAAGGGGTAGTTTTAAAAACAATAGCATAGTTACTGAATCGTGATTACTTTTTCCTGAGCTCCTTTCAGAATTTGCAAAAACTGAGTTTGGGGAAATCATATGTTCAGAATTGAGGCTAAATAGATTGGAACCAGGCTTTTCTTTGAAGGGACCATCATCCTTCAGAGATTGTCCTCGATGTATATAATTCCTTCTTTTAGTTACTGATCTTTTGTGAGCACTGGTTAAATTATGTTTGCCCCTGGGACCCAACTTAGTTTCTTTATAAACTTCTACCTGATGTGTTGTGAGTATAATCATAAAATTGTTATCCAGTAAATTAAAATCTTAAAAAGATTGGTGGCTTTCTTTGACTAGTTTATGGCATCGCGATTCGGTGCCTGGACTGGAATTTTGGTCCTACTATACTAACTGGTCAGCTAACCTCCCCACTTTATTAACATTACCTACTTTACAGGTACACTGTGAGGATTAAAATAAGAAACGTGTTTTATAGTGTCTGGCACAGAGAAAGCGCTCAAAAGTGCAAGCCATGATTAACTCGTTACCTCTCACCCTCCACAGGCCCACATTAAGTAGGCAACAAAACAAGGAGACTCCAAACGTAAAAGCTAGAACCGACACATACGATTCTAAAACACATGCCTCAAGCCATTGGCAATCTAAGGGTCGCCCCGCGTCAATTGTAGACACACTTTTAGGAGTGAAGGCCAAAAAGTCAGAGCATACTTAGAGGTTACCACGGCTTCGAGGTCCCAGTTGAGGGAGATCCTTCCCGCGGTAATATTCTCCTTGCTCCCGGGCTTCGGAGGCTCCGCCTCCGGGTCGCCACGCCCACCTTTGGTCCCACCTGGATGCCAGGACCAAGTTACAGAAACCCCGCTTCTCCCTAGGTATCCAACTCGCTGCAGGGACCGGAAAAGGAAAGTGCTGTCAGGATAGCCAATGGGCGGGCTTACGCAGACTCCATCGTGTCAGCCCACCATGGGGCATTCAGAGCGTCCTGGTCGCCATGAAAACAGGCCACACCCCGGCCATCCCCGACCGTAGTTAGCAAGTGCGCAGGTGCACGCGCCCTACCGCGCATGTGCAGTGCTGCTCTGAGCCCGCCAGCCCCGGTCTCCGGCGCCAGCTACGCCGCTGCCGCTGTCACTATGGCCCATTACAAAGTGAGGGGGGCGTGCGGGCGGTGGCCAGCCGCAGGTCGGCTCCGGGTGGGAGTCGGGGCGCGCGCGCGCAGGTTTTGGGGGTCTGAGGTAGCGATGCGGAGGCGGGGTTTGTCGAACTCTCAGCGCCTTCTTCCTGCTCCGGTCCCCGATTTCGGCCACTGACCCGCCGTATCTCCTCAGGCCGCCGACTCGAAGCGCGAGCAGTTCCGGAGGTACTTGGAGAAGTCAGGAGTGCTGGACACACTGACCAAGGGTGAGTATGTGCTGGGAGAGGGTTCCTCGTATGCTCGTCGTGCTCCTCAGGGCTGCGCCCCTGACGGTCCGTGGCGTGCGAAGGAGGGAGTACAGGTGGGACCTGTCCAAGGTCTAGCGAGGTGGGCCTCGGGGTTCGGCGCACGCCGGGCTATGGGACGCCGCCCGAGCCCGAGTCGGGTAGCTAGCTCGCGCTACCACTCCCTCAGCCGGGAGTGAAACTCTTGCAGCTGTTGCAAAGTCTCTTCAACTTCCGTTGCTTTGCCTCGAGTAGCCGCTGAGGGCATGTTTGCTAAGGATCTTGAGATCCCAATTCCTCCCGCCTTACAGTTTAGCCTTACAGCTTATGCTGAGTCTTCAAAATTCTGTTAAGAAACATTAAACCTCGAACAAAGTAGTACATTTTACAGATATGAAAGCTAAGTGAGTTTAATCCCCAAAGTAGGCGATTGATACATAGTCAATTAGGCTGTGGCTGAAAAACCCCCAGTTTCATAGTTTGACACCTCAGTTCCTACACTGTGCAGATTTCATAGTTAAAGTATTATTACAGATTAAGAAGCTTGAGAGCTCATCAAAATGATTACATTGTTTTCACTTTTTAAAATGGAAGCTGTTACATTCTGTTTCTTCCTCCGGGGCTCAAAATCTAAGTGAGGGCACATAAAGTGGGAGGGTTTCAAGAGGTGGATGGGGTACTGCTTATTTAATTCACTCAGCAGTAATTTGCCCAGGAATGAGGACCTGGGTCCAAACAAGAAGAACAGTAAGTGTCTGGGAAATAATTTGGTAACTGTTCTTTGGCCAGAAGCAAAGGTTAGGAGAAAATTCTAAGAGAATAACTGTGTGTTGTAGCAGAAAGCATGGCTGTTAATTCCCAAGCATGGGCTGGTAATTTTGATTTGGCTACCTACCTTGGAGGGGTCCAGGTACTAGTTTCTCTGCCTCTTTGCAAATAGATTTCAGTAAACACTAAGGGACTGCTGTATGAAAGCCGTGTCCTCTTTTGTTGCTGGAGGTGTCACAGATTCTGGTGACACTCGCCCCTCAAAAAAACAAGTTCATTTCTTTCACTTATTTAACCATTTCATTCAGGTCTGTCTGTGTTCACTCAGCAGTGGAAACAAAAATTCCCTGCCCTAAGTGAGCTTATATATCCTAGTTGGGGGAGACATAATAAATACATAGTGCCAGCCAGTGGTATTAGGAATAAAAACGTTGCAAAGTAGGGAATAAAGAGGGACGGGTGTGCCAGTTTATGTAGGATGGGTGGTGGGGGGAGGCCTCTCTTTCGTAACATTTGAGCGGAGACCTGAATGCTACAATAGCTGTTAGGAGTTCCAGGAAGTGTGAAGAGGCCAGAGTGGGTGGATAGAGCAAGTGAGAAAGGCAGAATGGCAAAGGGCAGAGAAGCAACCCTTGTGGGAGGACCCTTGTGGGAGGTGACTGAAGAAGTAGAGCCTAAAAAAAAAAAAAAAAAAAAAAAAAAAAAAAGAAGTAGAGCCTTGTGGCCATACGTGGATTTTTCTTCATAAGAGATGGGAAACCACTGGAGGCTTCTTTTCCCTTGCTCACATCTACTGGTGTCTAACCCTCCCCCTCCCCACACTTCCAGTTTCCTACATGACATCGGACAACTTAACATGTTGTCTACTGATGTGATCTATTTCAAATGTGATTTTCAACTCCAGACATAGGTACTTTACATAGATTTAATTTATAATTTTTATCTAGCTTATTTGTAAGAAGATTTGAAACTGCTTCTAATATCAAAACACTAAAAGACAGGATGGCTAAAGATAAAGATGATAAATCATTTGGAAGAAGAGGCATTTAAGTTATTTTGAGCACTGTATCAACCTCTAAAAATCCTCACTGCTAAAGCAAAAAGGGGAACATCAGGTATGGAGATTTTCTTGTCTGATTAAAAGGAAGTATATTCCATCTATAGAAAAGCACAGAGAACTTGACATTTACATCATGTTGTGTAATTATCAACCTTGTTACCACTGACAGAAATTTAAAAGTTGAAAGAAATGGGATAGAGAAAGAAGAGGAAGAAAGGATACGTATTCATGTCTTATAAAATTAGGACTCAACAGAGATCAGTGGAAATTAATGGAAGAAGCAGAAGTTTGAGGATGTAATTTAAAGAAAAAGGTAGTAAGAGGAATTAAAGAGTACTGTCACATATTGAAAGGGGGGTTGGGGGAGGGTAGTAGTGACATAAATATATCAATTCCTCAAAAAATAGTGTTGTTTTAAGTATGTTTAGAGAGATGAGGAGTAACTACCATAACTCAAAGTAGTTGCCCATATGTGAGTTTTTCCATATTGTCTGTCTGTCTTTGATGAGTTACTAAAATTCTAAAAAATAGAAGGGATGCATGGAAGTTGGTTTACAAAAAAGTTCTTAACTTGGGGTCTATATATGCACATTTTTTAGTAGTTATTTATTTATTTATTTATTTATTTTGCTTTATCAGATTTTTCAAAGGGTTCCGTGCACAAAATAGTTTAACACTGGTTTAGAGAGACTTTTGTCTGAGTAGTAAATCCTAGTAGGGATTTGTTCACTAGAAGACGAGCAAGGTAGTACTGTCATGAGCTACTGGATATGAAAACACTGAAGTGTTATATTATAAAGTTGATTTGAGCATGTTAATTACTGGTAAAATTTTTGGCTGGTGGTTATTTAGCGTGTTATGTATGAAACTTCATTTTTTAAGAACATTTTGAATTAAAAAATTTTTAGTAATTACCATAGCCATGTCAATTCTCTCCTGCATTTTTCTCAAATTTATCTACAATGTTTCTATCCATCTATTACTCTAGGACAGGTCACTATTTTTTTTTTAAGTCCTCACCCAAGAATATGTTTATTGATTTCTATGGAGGTGGGGAGGAGGGAGAGAGAGAGAGAGAAACATTGATTGGTCGCTTCCCAAATGTGCCCCTATTGGGGATCTAACCTCCAACCTAGGTATGTGCCCTGACCAGGAATCGAACCTGCAAGTTTTTGGTGTATGGGACAATGCTCCAATTGGCTGAGCCACCTAGCCACGGCCAAGTCACTGCCTTTTTCAACACGATTACCATATCAGTCTCTTAACTGCTTTGTTCTTGTCCTATTTGTTGATTCTTCCAGCAGTAAAGAGTGACCCTGTCATCCTCCTGCTTAAAATGTTTCTGTGCCTGTTCTTAGGATCAAAGTCCAACCAAACTTGCAGGTTTAGGTGTTCTTCCAATATGCTCCCATAACCTGTTATCCTGATTGTCCCTGATTCTTTTTGTGCCTCGTTCCTTGCTTATCTTTTGCACTAGACTGTGAATTCATTGAGAGTGGGAACCTTGTCTGTCTTATTCACCATGGTATGGACACTAATGTGCTATATAATATATAATCTGATATATAATAGGCACTTAATATAGCCTGAATTATAGACTAATTTCAGCCATTGAAATTTAAGACTTTAATTGTTGCTTTTTCTGCTTTTTGATTTGCAGTATTGGTAGCCTTATATGAAGAACCAGAGAAACCTAATAGTGCTTTGGAGTATCCTTTTCATCTTTCAAGTCAGAAAAAGGCCTTATTTTTGGAATTCTTATTTCTCCACATAGATAACCTTTAAAATACTTTTGATTATTGAAAAAGTTACTTTCCTTTGAATTTTTGGGTGGTAATCTGTGGGTAAATGTGGGTGGTGGGGTGGGATGACTCTGATCAGAGATGCTACTCTGGGCTATTTCATTACTTTCATTCAGCTCAAGTAAATTCTTAACTTTGAGATTAGTTTTTTAAAGCATCACTTAGGAGCTGCTACCCCAGAAAATCCAGAAATAGAGCTGCTTCGCCTAGAATTGGCAGAAATGAAAGAAAAATATGAAGCTATTGTAGAAGAAAATAAAAAACTGAAAACAAAGGTAAATTTTAAAAAAGAATTCATGTTAACCTAACTTCATTTTTAGTTAATAATTTCACCTGTTATTAGTAATAATTAATAAATTCATGTTAATATGATCAAGACCTCACTAAAATGGACAGTAGGAGAGGGAGAATGGTGCATAACAATCTCAATTAATGGCAAGGCCGAACTGTTGCTCTGTCTAGAAAACAACAGATACATTATAAATAGGACAGTCAGCAAAGTGTGGTCAAGAAGAGGTTCTTGGGAACCTGCATCAACAAAAAGATGAGAATGTTGGTTAATTGCTACTTCTGAAAGTCTATGGAAATTTTCAAGAGTCTTAAATAGTTGATTTAAGTTACTGTGTGAATGTCACCTTGTAAGAATTGTGCAGTGCACAATCTACCTAGTCATGTGGTGACCCTGTAATGTGTTAGTGTACGTCTGCAAATGTGTTTGCACTTAATTTTGTCTAGTGCTGAAGTTTTTCTTTGTTTAACTGAGAATTTTCATAATCTTCAAATTAGTCAACTTTTAAGTCCTTGAGGTTTCACTACATTCTGAATCACACAGTACATTTTACATTACTCTAGGAATTTCTCATAATGTGTTTTATTTTTTCAATAACGTTTCGAGATAAGTGAAACAGGTACGCAGGTGAGGAAGCTACAGCACAGTGAAGTCTAATGTGTTTCTCAAATCTGACAGCTAAATGAAACAAATCTGAGTCTAGTGTTTTTCCAGAGTAGTAACTTAGCATAAAAGAAAATGCAGTGTCTTAAATTACCAAGATTTCACAATGTGCCAATTAGCAGTTATTCTTGGGCACTTTAAAAATCAAAGACAGCAGCTCTTTATTGACTGGCTAGTTTCATTTTTATGACATAATTTTTTCTACTTTGTAGGAGAAAGTTCAGTAAACTTTTGGTGAAGGGGAAGAATTCCTTATTATAAGTCACATCATCTTTGGGAAGATATAGATTATTGCATATCAAATGTTTATCAGTGTAGCTATAAATTGGAATTAAATTTTAGTTTCCTAGTAATATTAAAGGTTTATGTAAAAAGCCTTCATTAAGTTTGATTGTATTAAATCTTAAAATCATTGAGTAGTTTAATGATTTAAACATATAAACTTACTGATCCAATAATTAAATTGAATATGACAATTAACTCATTTTGTTACTATTAAGTTTTTTTTTAACCCAATTTAGAATAAAATTCACTTAAACTCCTCTGTCTTTGCCCTATAGCTTGCTCAGTATGAACCACCTCAGGAGGAGAAGCGTGCTGAATAGGATTCTTCTCAGTTGAAAAGACACTGAAAAATGGTTTTGTAAGACTTGAATAGTTTGTATAGTATATAATCTTTTCTGAACAGATGCTATAGAACTCTTTTAATATGTTAAATTCACCTATCACACTTTTACTGTTATACATACATATTCTTAGAATCACCAATAAAAACTCAATATAATTTTCTTTGGGTCTTAAAAGCAGGAGAATCCAAAGTGAATCCTGAAAAAAACCTAAACACAACCATCTAATTCATTTCCTTAAAAGACATTCTTTTTACTAGTCTAACTAGGAATGGTGGTACTGGTTGTATTTGAGCCAAGGAAGGTTCGCTTTTCCTTGGTTTAGTTCAGGATACAGGTACAGTTACTGTTTAAAATGAAGATGACACTGTTTATATTCTCTGTAGGTAGCTGGAGAGATCTGTGTGACATGAGATGCTTTTGCATGGATTCCCATGAATCTTTTGCTCATTTATATAATGCAGAACAAATAACTCTTCTTTGCCACCACTTTGCCTTAGGTAACCGTGGGTGTGCCACTTTGACACCAGGTTTTCCTTCTATGCAATCATGCCCTGTTTAATAATGCTGCCTTGCTTGCTCTGTGCTTCAATGAGTCCTACTTGCACATTGGCCTTTCTGTGTTGATTTTGAATTTGCTATAATAGCAGTTACTCTTACTGTAATTTATATAACTTTAAACAGGATCACATTGTTCCCCTGCCTTAGTTGTTCAGTTGAGCACAGAACAGAGGCAATGTAAAACTCTGGGTTCACGCACAAGCTGGGATGAGAAGGGGAATGAGCCATATATCATGGAAAATTATAGTCTGTGGGTATAATTATATAGTGCTTTTTTCTCTCAAAGTATTTTTCTAGCCTTGAATTCATTTTATCTTCATTACCCCTGTGAAGTAGGTAGGGCAAGTACAAGGGGAGGTTGGGTGCTGATTTTTTAGGTCAAAGACTGATATTAATACAAATTATTTACTAACTGTAGAACCTTGGGCACATGACTTAACTGCTCTGAGATTTACTTTCTTCATCTGTTAAATGAGACCAATAATATGTGTGCTGCCTACCTCACAGGGTTGTTGTGAGGGTCAAATGGAATGTATGTGAAAGATTTGTAAATGGTAAAGCACTATATTCTTGTTTGTTAGTCCTTTTTCCTTTCTTTTGGAAGGCCTACAGACTGATGTTTTATTTTCTTGATTATTTATGTTCCTTACTGATTGACTGACATTATTAAGTAGTAGTCCTATTTCATGTATCCTGTCCCAATTGTTAGAGAACCTGTCTTTATTTTTCAGTCAAAAGACACAAAAAAATAATCCATTGAAAGTTGGTTTAACTAGCAAAAGTTTCAGTACCTGCTAGAAATTGACTAAGCCAATTATATGGGCATTTTAATCAGTTACGTTGGCAGGAATATGGCAATGGTCTGTGCCTTTTCTAGTCACAAGTTTGTTTTTGAAGGAGGGCCAGATACTGCTGGAAGAATATTCACTTCAATTGGTTTATCTTTTACCAGCCTGAGTACCTTCTACATGGACAGCAGTGGGCTGAATGCTGGGTATTACAAAAATGAACTCGAAATTAGTTATAAGACATGTATATAAACAAGTACAGTGTGGGCTAGGATGTGCTAAGAATCATAATAAAACATGGGCCCATGGAGTTTTAGAAGAGAGGGAGACTTGGCTTCTTTAAGCTGTTGGTTTGACAGTCTCTTGTGAGTACAGACTAGTAGAAATTTTTTTCTGGCAGCTAACTCATTGCTTTTTTCCCCTTGGGACTAGTATTAATATTTATGTAAGTCAGGAGGCTATCCCTTGTACCATCCTCTTGGAAAGAATGGCAACCTGTGGGTTGGATAATCACACTTTTTGGTGGCACTGACCTGTTAAACTGCTGTACCAGTCAGTGCTATTTAAGAATTCAGGATCAGCCTGGCCTCTGGAGGTCCTCTTCAACATTTCTATCAATGATCTGGATTAAGACCGTATACAAGAAGAGGCTCCATGGAGTACAAAAAGGATCCTATCCGTTCAGTTCCTGCTATGCTTCTGCTAACTTAACTATAGAATGTACATTTCATATCTTGCTTACCTCACAAGGTTGTTGTAAGGATCAAATTAAATACAATGGATGACAAATGCCTTGCAAATTATAGAGAGCTACATATGGGTCAGATGGTAGTAATGCCAAATTTATAAGTGCCAGAGTTGGAAGGGCTGATTGGTAGACTATATTGAAACAAGCTTGAAAATGCTTAACAACTTGGAATACTCAAACCTCTGGGCCAAACAAAGCTGAAATACAAGGTTTTTTTGTTTTTGTTTTTGTTTTTTAAGATTTTATAGAGGGGAAGGGAGAAAGAGAAGAGAAACATCAATGTGTGGTTGC
Organism: Phyllostomus discolor; assembly: GCF_004126475.2. Taxonomy (NCBI): domain Eukaryota; kingdom Metazoa; phylum Chordata; class Mammalia; order Chiroptera; family Phyllostomidae; genus Phyllostomus; species Phyllostomus discolor. The sequence goes on along the minus strand of NC_040907.2, from coordinate 25,893,477 downwards.
CACTTGAGCTCCCCCTATTGGAGACTAGGCCTGCAACCCATGCATGCACCCTGACTGGGAATTGAGCTGGCAACCCTTTGGTTCGCAGTCTGGCATTCAATCCACTAAGTCTCACCAGCCAGGGCCATAAGTTTTATATTTAGGTTAAAAAATGCAGTTATACAAATTAAGGCATTAGGATTGTTGACAAAATACTAGTTCCAGTGATTATCATTGGGGTCCACTTGTACTTTATGAATATTTCCTTAAAAATCCACTCTGGAAAGCATTAATAGAATCACTGTCCAGGTGCTAAGCAGTCACACTGAAGGCTGTATTGGTCAGTATAGGTGCCAGACATTTGATGGATGTTGACAAGCTCAAATGCATGTAAAGGAGACTGACCAATAGAAATCATTTGAAAACACATGGACATGTGTCTAATATGTAGCCATTAGCTACATCTGGCATTTAAAATTAAGATAAAATTCAAAATCCAGTTTAATAGTCATGCTAGTAACATTTCAAGTGCTCAGTACACACTGGCTACTATAGTGACCAGTACAGATGTAGGACATTCCTGTCAGAATGTTCTACTGGACATCACCACAGAAGGAATGGTTGAAGGAACTATATATGTTTAGCGTGGAACAGAAAAGATTTAATGGATAAGGAAAGCTGCAATCTAGGGCTGACATGACCGAGAGGACTACTCCTGTGTTGCTCCACTATAAGCTCCAGGGAATATCACTTTTGGCCTGAATAAGAGAATTTTAAAGTTTTACCACAGTGGGATTGACTCCTTTTTGAGATAGCTGTCTTGTCTTGGAACTACTGAAGTGCATGCTTTGTCTATCAGATGCTGTCTAGTGGATCCTCTTTATGTGAGAGGTTGGACTAGATCGCTAAGGATGTGTCCACCTTTTAACTTCTAGGTTCAGATATTAGTCCCAGACGTGCATGAACATACTCTCCCTTCAAGAAGTTAGTTTCCTTGGAAGACCAGTACCACCCCCCACTCCCACTTTAAGAGGAATATCTTTTGTCGAATTTCCAATTCTAAAACATCAAGGGTGAAAATTCCTCGAGTTTTCTGAAACATTTGGTGACAAGGATTTCTTTTGATTTGCTTTCATTATTCTTTTGGTCAATGTGGGGGTGCAATGTTCTCTGCGGGGAGCGGGGACATGGAATTACTGGAGTAGACTTTGACTAGGTGGGAAGGAAGAAAATTGAGTCATGTTGAGTCTGAAGTGGTAGCAGTATCCACTGTCAATGACTTAAGTTTATTTTACCGACTAGAACCAACTGTATCACATTCACGACGGTCACGTTTGAGGTTTTGCCATCGCCCTGTCTGGCTCCTTATCCATACTTTTGCATTTCTCAACCATATCTATCCATCTGACCACAGACCAGCTCCTTGAAGACTTTCCCACCCTTTCAACTCCCAACAGCCATTATTATTTGTACCTTTGACTGCTCCACTGGTACCGACACTACTTACAAATGACTGGAGGGTAGGCAGGGTCCGAGTCGGTTCTAGTTTTGTGCCCCAGCACTTCGCAGACATCAGTAAGTATTCGATTGGGCGAGTACAATTGCACTGGGAAGACAGTTCTTCCAAATACCCAGAGGGCATCTCCCGTTGCATTAGTCTCCAGAATTTCGAGGAAGTTGGGCGCCGGTGAGAAACAATGAACGTGGTTGGCCAGGACAGAGGTGCAGGCTGGGGCGGAGAGCAGAGGGCTCCCCTGTGGGGCCACCCTCCTCGTGACTCCTCCTCCCCCTCCTCGGTTCCGAGTCAGGTGATTCCGGGCACGTGACGCACACTACCTACCATGCTGTCCCCGAATGGCAGCTAGGGCAGCCAATGAACGGCTGGGCCTCTGAGTAGAGCCAATGAGAGCTGGGCTCGGGGGGGTGGGCCGCATGTCGGTGGCGGCTGCCGGGGGCGGTGGCGGTGGTAAATTGGGGAGGCGGCGGCCTGGCCTGGCCTGTCCTGGCAGGGCACTGGTGGCTTCTGTAGCACCATGTCCCTGCAGTACGGGGCGGAGGAGACGCCCCTCGCAGGCAGTTACAACGCGGCGGATTCGTTCCCGAAGGACTTCGGCTACGGCGTGGAGGAGGAGGAAGAGGAGACGGCAGCCGCGGGCGGCGGGGTTGGGGCGGGGGCTGGCGGAGGTTGTGGCCCAGGGGTCGCTGACAGTTCCAAGCCGAGGATTTTGCTCATGGGGCTCCGGCGCAGCGGCAAGTCCTCCATCCAGAAGGTGAGTGGGGCCATGCCTTGTCCCTCCGCCGTGCCCCGGGGGCCGGGCGGGGGAGGCCCCCGAGGAGGGCGGTGGCTGGAGCTGGCCTGCAAGGCTCTCCCACCACACTTTCTCTTCTCCTCTGGGGACCAGAGTCTAGGCGCGACCCGCGCGAGGACTCCGACCTCTGAGTCCACGCCCAAGTCAGCTGAGGCCGAGTGGGTCCCCGAAGGCGAAACTGGCTGGCGGGAGGCAGGTGCCTGTGGCACCGCCAGGGACCTCCGCCTTCTGGGACCCAGCCTTGTGCCTTACACAAAACTGATGTACTCCCCAATTCTGAGTTGGAGAACTTAACGGACTCGTTCCCCTGTAGGTTTTTGTGTGTTCCACTCACTTTAGGTGATCTGAGGTTTGCAGGGCTTCCCAGTTGAGCCCCAGGAAACAGCATCAGAAAGAGTTGTGACAAAGTCACTGGCAATTTTAATGCTTGCTCAGTCACTAGTACGGAGAGTTTACTGTAACATTATTGGGTATTGGGGGCTATTCTACTTATTTTAGTACTTGTGACTTGGCGAGTGTAATTGCTGGTGATACTACCCCTGTGTGTGGTTACAGAAATCTTCTGAGACCTTAAGAATATTTGCAGACTTAGGTCGTCAATCCATTTGCTTTCACTTGGGGTCTGTCAGGACCGAGTGGAGGGCTATGCACTTTTTTGTAAGGGGGAAATAGAGGCAAGGTTGACCAGGTCGTAAAATGCCAGATAACTGCTTTTTGGCTCTTTCCACTCTGTTGCAAAGGTCTATCCAAAATACACTTCTTTGTAATATTTTGCGGACAATATACTTTTTAAAGATTTGATTTCTTTTCAGCCAGAGGGGAAGGGCGGGAGAAAGAGGGAGAGAAACAACAATGTGTGGTTGCCTCTTGCGCGCCCCACAATGGGGACCTGGCCCGCAACCCAGGCATGTGCCCTATACTGGGAATCGAACCAGCGACCCTTAGATTCGTGGGCCGGCACTCAATCACTGAGCCACACTAGCCTGGGCTGTAGACAATATTTTTGAAAAGTAGTCATTGTTTTCAATTTATGCGATTGCTTGTTTTCCTCCTCTACAACAAAATTTGGGTACATTTATGGTAGGTTTTTAGCAAACCGGTCTTAATTCTTTTGTTATTACTATTGCTGACCGAACCTTGGGAGTGACTGTCCATTTTCTCTTCTAGAAAGTAACAGAGGTAAATTAGTTTTGTGTTAGAGTTCTATGGAATGTGATTATTGTGATTCTTAACAATTGCGTTTACCATTTCTTTTCTCGTGGGATTTCCCTGTCAATTCCTAACTCTCCTCTACCTCACATATATCACTTTCTCCTTGATAAAATTACTGCCTTTGTTTTATTCCCCCAGACTGCAAACTCAGTGAGGGCAGGGTTCATTCAGTTTAATTCCTGACCCTTCTTTGGAACCTAATGTAGGCATCCAATAAGTTTTCAGTGAACGAAACTCTAGCTTTAGCTATAAGCTTTCATAATCTTAAAGCAGGTTTTTGCAAAATTAATACTATTCAACAGAAAAAATTTAATTGAGATGAGACATAGTGCTACTGCTTGTATTGAATATGGTGCAGAGAAAATAGAAAAGTTTCAGCTTCATAATGGGTTGAATGGGAAGTAATTTGGTGTCTTTTTTTAAAAGGGGATTTTATTTATTTATTTTTTAGAGACATGGGAAGGGAGGGGGAGAGGGAGGGAGAGAAACATCAGTTGATTGCTTCTCACACAGCCCAAATGGGAGCCGAAGCTGCAACCCAGGCATGTGCCCTGACCATGAATCCAACCAGCAACCTTTTGTTTTGCTGTGTGACACCCAACCAACTGAGCCACGCCTGTCAGGCCATTGTGTTCTGTTTCGTCGGAAGTAAAAGGATGGTGATTACCAGTGGATACACCATTTACTTTTTACCTTGTTCAAAATTATTGCTATGGGATCAGGTTGTTCAGGTTAATTCAGGGGAGAATTTTCAAACTTTTAATACAAAGTTGAACAGTCATGAAATTGTCTTTCTTTTAACAGGTGGTGTTTCATAAAATGTCACCCAACGAGACTCTCTTTTTGGAAAGTACCAACAAGATTTATAAAGATGACATTTCCAATAGCTCCTTTGTGAATTTCCAAATATGGGATTTTCCAGGGCAAATGGACTTTTTTGACCCAACTTTTGACTACGAGATGATCTTCAGGGGAACAGGAGCATTGATATATGTTATTGATGCACAGGTAGTTAGGAGTGATTGTTTATTTCAATTCTCTGCTAGCAAAAGATGTAGAAACAAAGCAGAGTTGTTTATCTTCTTTGTCATGTGCTTCTTACAGTTCATTTCTTTGCTAGTTGATTCCTTAGCAGTGTAAGAGATGCCACCACGGATGTGCCTCGGGAGCAAGCACGCCATTGCGCGGGCACAGAATAGCAGATGATTAGGAGATACGATTTACATCCTTACGTTCTAGTTAATGCGCAGCTTCCCACTTTTATTTGTTAATGGTAGATATTGTTCTCCTTCACTATTACAATGGTGATGTCACTGAAAAGATCTCCTCAGCGCCCATAATATAAGGAGGAATTTAAGAACTGAGTCAGTAAATATTAAAGTGAATAGTTTCTTTTAATTGTGCAGATTTGAGTTTAGCCCAGCAAGCATTTATTTGGGGCCTAGCAAATGGCAGACCCTCAGATAAGTGGGACATGTCTCTATCCTTAAGCTTACTTTTTGTAAGCTTCATTATCTAGGAGTGCTTTCAGAGTGACAGGCTCTGTAATGGGTGCTTTCACATATCTGATCTAATTTAATTTATTTTTTACAATACCGTGAGGTAGCTACTGTATTTCCAGTTTTGTGGATGAGTAAACTGAGACCACAGAGTTGAAGCAGATGGTCTTCAAGTCACACATCTAATAAATGGCAGAGCTGGGATTACTTTAAAAAAATTCTGTTGAGAAGAAATGTCCATTTCCCTTTTCCTTTCCTTATATTATCAGTATAAAAAATTACAAGCATTAACTTGGTAATTGCAATTTTTAATCTTGAGAGATTAAAGATCAATTTAGTGGTATAAGTGAATGTATTTGAATGTTTGCATATTTATGAATAATTAAGATACTGTATTTTCTGTGGTTGGGAAAGGAGGTATTTTGAGGCTTTCTTAACTCATGACTTTTATCAGATTTCTTTTTTAAAACTATTTTGTTCTGACTTACAGGATGACTACATGGAGGCTTTAACAAGACTTCACATTACTGTTTCTAAAGCCTACAAAGTTAACCCAGACATGAATTTTGAGGTTTTTATTCACAAAGTTGATGGTCTATCTGATGATCACAAAATAGAAACACAGAGGGACATTCATCAAAGGGCCAATGATGACCTTGCAGATGCTGGGCTAGAAAAACTCCACCTTAGGTAACAATGTGTGTGTTTGGTGTGGGAGCCCTGGACTATGTGTAAATGTATTCCCATCTCTGTCATTGCAGACACATAACTTTCTGTTACTGGTATATGCATCCCAAATCTATACATTTTTTGACCTCTTTGTTGAATTCAAGCAGATTTGGGAACCTGATGTTATTGAGAAGTTACTTTTCCTCTTTTTTTCATCTTCTAGAGGTTGAAGTCATGTGAAGTGTTTCTGTTGGTGCTTTTCCGAATTCATCCCAAGAGACTGGAGTCAGGCCATTTCCTCATGGCTTAAAACTGTTTTGGGACTCTCCTTCTTTTTTGATCTTACCAGTTTTTCCCCCCCTTACCTCAGTTCGAGGGCTCTGTTACATTTGCTGTAGATCTTTGTAGCTTGAGTTTTCACAGTTTTTTTAAAAATGTTCATCTAAAGAAATTTTTTTATTATTTTTAGAGATAGAGGAAGGGGGTGGGGAAGGAGAGGCGGGGAGAGAGAAAATTGATTGGCTGCCTCCTGTACATGCCCCAACAGGGGGTCAAATCCTCAACCTTTTGATGTGTGGATTGATGTTCCAGCCAACAGAGCCACCTGGCCAGGCAGTAGGAAGAGCCTTTTAAAGAGGGTATACATTCAGGTCTGGACTCTAATGTATCTTGTTTATGTTTTTCAAAACACTTTTATGCTTTTATGAAACTCAAGTTTGGGTTAGGTGAGTTTATCCTGTAAATCTGTAGGGCTGCTCTTAAGTTTGAAGAACTGCTGATTCATAATTAAATACCATTAAATTGTTATTATATTTTTTTTGGTGTTACAGTTAGAAATGAGCAAGAAAATGTTCTTTTGGTGATATAAACAGCTGATGATAGAAACAGCTTAAAGGGGAAGCAGGGGAGAGACACAAGTGTAGCTATTTCCTTATCCCTGGTCTGTTACAATGACTTCCTTCTAGGTTGAAGCCAAGCCCCATCCTTGCCTGAAATATCTATCCCCTGGGGCTTCATACTCGGGTCTTTCAGTTCTAGGAACTCATATAGAAAAGTCTCATTGATCTCTAGTTTTCCTAGATTAAAATTTAAAAATATTTTAAGTAATTCATGTATTAAACAAAAACAGCAGTACAGTATTTATAAGAGAAAGTGGAAGTGCCTCCCCATAAAATTCCTCAATCACATTTTTTGGGAATCCATGACCAGTAATGGATTTGAAGCCATGACTGGTCCTGTGTTCCCCAGTGCCCATGGGAATCCTTCTGATACTCTATGTCCCTTTCCAGGGTGCCCCACTCCCCAGTTCTTTTTAGAGCCCCATGCCTTGTTAACCTCTGAATTCTGCATCAAGCTTTTAATAATTACTAGCAGCCCTATGGATGAGGCTCCATTTGCTTTCTGGTTTCCAGAAACTCAGCACACTAAAATGCCCTGCTTTCCCAGTCCCTATCCACCTCCAGGCCTCGCTGTCCCTGTAGGACCTTCTCACATTGTTAACCTTTTTGCCTAAGAAAACACTAAAATATTCCTTTGTCCTTAGTGCCTTTAGGGAGTCATCTCGGCCTCACCTATTTCCTTGCTCTTCTGTCTGGAGTAGAGCCTCATCTTGCATAAGGTTGAATTCTTAGGTCAGCTCCTTGAAAGTACTGTATCTTTAAATTACCTGAAAAATGTGATACCCCCAGTTCTGTGTTTTCTGACTTTGTAATATGTATTTACAAATATGTCAGGGAGACAACTGTATAATGAAGAGTATACTCCCTGAGTGAAAAAGCAGGCAGAATTGTTCATGCTGTTTAAATTGTTTAAGGTCCCACTCTGCCCCCTCCACTCACATTCTCAAATACATGTGTTTTGTTAAATATATAGATGTTATTTCTCCGCTCTACATCCTTTTAGTCCACCAGATTCCTGACCCGTTCTTTTTTTTTAAGATTTTATTTATTTATTTTTAGAGAGAGAGAGAGAGGTAGAGAAACATCAATGTGTGGTTGCCTCTCGCGGGCCCTCTACTGGGGACCTGGCCCACAACCCAGGCATGTGCCCTGACTGGGAATCTAACCATGCATCATCCTTTGATTCGCAGGCTGCCACTCAACCACTGATCTCCATCAGCCAGGGTATCTGTCCCATTCTTTATAGGACCCCAGCTCCCATCCTTCTTAATAAGTTATTTACGTATATTCTAAGTACCAGTTATATTTATTTATTCAAATATTTATGAGCACTGTTTAGGGCAGTGGGATTGCAGCTACAGGCAAGACGGGCAAAGTCTCTTTTCGTGGAGCTTACATTCTAATGAATGAGAGCTCAAAAGCACTTATAAATAAACGTATAGTGTAGTTTTAAGTTCTTGTCGGGTATGAAGAGAAATAAATTAGAGAAAAGAGGTAGAAAGCAGTGGGTACAGAGGTACTATTTTAAGTTGGGGGGTCAGGAAAGAACTTTCGGAGGTGGTGACATTTCAGTAGAGACCAAATTACATATACTTGTGTACTAACTCACATGTCTTCTCTAAGCTTTCTCTCTTTTTTAAATTACTTTTAAATTTAATTTTATTTTTTAATCCTTACCTGAGGATATGTTTATTGATTTGAGAGAGAGAGAAACATTGGATCGATTGGCCTCTCGTACACAAAACTCCCAGGGATCAAACCCACAACCTGGGTATGTGCCCTGACCAGGGATGGAGCCCATAACCTTTTGGTGTATGAGACACTGCTCCAACCAACTGAACCACCTGATCAGGGCTCCTCAAAGATTTCACTTGATTTTTGTCAGTTATGGGCTTAAGAAACCAGGGTTTTTGAATCAAATTGCAAGGACTTAGGTGAATATTTCAAGTTTCCGCTTCTGAAAATACTTTCCTGAGTATTACTTCAATTGCTTGATGTGTAAGTGCAATAAAAGGGCTGGAGAGCCAGACCAGGTGGGGATACCTCATTTGTCACCTTGAACTCTGGGAATGGTAGACAAGATAAAAAGGCTTTCGTTGAACTTACTGAAATCAATGTTAAGAAACTTAAAATTTTGTGTGTTGTGATAATTGTCACCGAACTTGAGACTTTTCAAATTAATCAAACTGTGTTATGTTTTTCAGCTTTTATTTGACTAGTATCTATGATCATTCAATATTTGAAGCCTTTAGTAAGGTGGTACAGAAACTCATTCCACAACTGCCAACCTTGGAAAACCTATTAAATATTTTTATATCAGTAAGTGAGCTATTTAATTCACTATAGTTTTTGGTTTCATTTTCATTGAATATATTTGTATTATCAAATTCTCCAAAGAAAATCATTTGAATTTGTCTGGATCAAGTTTAAAGACTAATGACACACTTAACATAAAATAAATAACATTAAAAGTGGCTTGTTATTTTCTGAATTCTTTCCTTAGTACTTAACCTATTTTGTCTGAAAATGAATTGATGAAAAGTTTTCTCATGCTTTCTTAATTTAAAAATATCTTCATGATATCTGTTTCCTGAAAGAAGAGTAAAGACTCACCTGGAAAAGACTGAGTTTTGGGAATTTGGCTTAGTTTATTGTCTGCTGTAACAGAGGTCACATTGAAAAATTGATCATTTTCTGGCTAACTAATCTTGGTATCATATTTTACATTCATGTATTTTGAGGATTTGGCTTAATAAAAAAGCATTTCCTTCCAATAAGTTTAGCATTCAGCTGTTAATATTTTCTAAACATTACTGAAGGACTGAGTGTGTAGTCATCTCCAGTTCTTTTGGGCTTTTGTGTTACGCTTTTTGATGGTCACGTAAAGCCTTTCTGATGGCAAGGTCATTCAAATCAGACTGATTAACAAGAAAGGGTTAATGAAAATGGAGCGTGGCTTGATTTTTGGAGGAATTTTTTTGTTAATCTTTTTTTGTGGTGTTTTAGAAAATAATTCATTTAAGTAAAGAGGAGGAAGAAAACACAAATTTGACTGATGCAATTATGTCAGTAAGTCGTAGTAGAGAAATAATTTCATTTTTATTTGTTGGATAACGGAAGTGCCTCAACCCAGTACTATTTGGTGGTTTTGGTATCGGGTTGTATCACTAAAAATGTCCTTGGATATTCATCAATAATTCAAGATCTTTGATAAGTTGCAAATTGTGATTCTTAAAAAAAAAAAGGCAAACTGAACACTTCTCCTGTTTTGTTTTTTTCCAAGAATTCAGGTATTGAAAAAGCTTTTCTCTTCGATGTTGTCAGCAAAATCTACATTGCAACAGATAGTTCTCCTGTGGATATGCAATCTTACGAACTTTGTTGTGACATGATTGATGTTGTAATTGATGTGTCTTGTATATATGGGTAAGTTATGTACGTATTTTTCCAGGATCTCAGGTGGAAAACTATCAATTTGATTTGTCAGGGGGATTAATTTCTGAGGCCTCTAGTAAGTACTGCCTGAGGTGAACTTGTTCTGACCACAGTGCTTCGGTCTGGCACGTGGTTTCTCGGTAGGTAGGCTGCTGGGTCTCACTCCCTCAGAGAGGATGGGTAAGAACAGTTGAAGAAGTGTGACTAGAGCCAGACTTTCTAGAGCAATTAATAGAGCCATTATTTGGCAGCGGGGGTGGCAGGGAGGGTTGTACTGCATCTCCTTACTTAGGGACTTAGCTAGATCAAGGGACTAGATTAATTTATTTAAAGCACTCTGAAGGACATAGTGGGTACTGGTTCCTAATTTAACCTCAGGCTTTGTGGAATGAGGGATCCCTAAGGAAGTTGGAACTTTGGGTGTCAGAAGGACTATAATTTAAAAATTTGACCCTTATATCTGAGTTTCCAAAGTAAATCTCTGAAATATAAACTCTTCCTTTATAGAAATTCACCAAACTCCATACAGAAATTTACAAAAGCCAACAAAGATATGATTTTGTACATTATCCCAGAGGATGAGTGAAAACTTTGGAGGATTACTGGTATTTCAAAAGCCAATAACATCTCTTGCCTCTGATAGTCCTGACTCCCCTGATGTAGCCGCTTTCACCCGGTGCACCATAGCAGGCACACCCGTGTGCTGTGGGAATTTTTAAAACGTGCAATACCTGACTGACTTCTTTTCCCTTAGATCGTCAAAAAATTGACAACAGCCAATACAATAGCCATTTGGTGTGAATGAATCAAAGTTATATCTATTTTTTTGTCAGATCAACAAAAAATATGTTTTCTGGTGTGCGGCTGAATTTTAGGGATTAGTTTGTGTGTGCCGTGAGATGCAAGAGGTCGAAGGTCACTGCCGTGTTGTTAATGTCAGCACTGTCTGATGCTCTGACATTGCCTTTGCTTTCTGAACCTGCGCCCTTTTATCTGTTGTTCTTCTCTGCTCAACCTAGTCGAAGCTCCTCTTCCATTTCTCTGTCCCTACGCTTCACCTTGGTGTTTTTGCTTCATTTGTCAGTGTCTTTCTTTAGCTGCCTCAGAGTAGCAGAGTGCATTGGTCTCACCTGTTCTTTACTTGTCTGTTCCATTTCTCTTTTTCACTGTTGTGATTACACGGCCTCCTTTGTTTTGACTTTTTCCATATGAAAATGAAATGTCCGTTTATAATATTCAGTTGAGTTTCATGTTTTCATTCCTAATTTAAAAAACAAATGAATAGAACATTTGTTTTTTCTTTAAAACAAATAAAAATTTTATGAACCAATTTTTTCTGTAATTAAAATAGTGAAAAGGAGATATAAAGTTTATTTTCAGTATAAGGTATATTGTAAAATACATTATAAAGTAACTTATGAAAGAAAAATACCCATTATCACATTATTCTTAACACAATCAATGCGTGCACTTTGGTTTGCTTTACTATAGTTTAATTTGCTTCTTACTTGACTGTTGATTAACATTTTTCGAAGGGGGACTTCATTGAGCAATTCTAGAATGAACAACAGTGCTAGTTTAATGAATGGGAGTTCTCAAACCCTATAAGGCCGGCTTACTTTCAGGCATTGGGATTCCAGTGTCTTTGATAGACTACTTATTTTAGTTTTTTTCTTACTCTTTTTGCACTAGTGGCAGTTGTCGTATTTTAGGTCCTTCATTGTTTGCAGACCGCGTCAGTACAGATTAGCCGAGGGAAGGTGTGACATGCTTCGTAGGTGAATGAGATGAAGGTGTGAATGCCTGGGGTGCTGTATCAAGGTCTGGAAACCCTGTCTACCTAAAGAGGAACATCTGTGCCAATATTTTTAAGCCTGTATTCTTCTTTCTCAAAAGATATTTGGGAAACTCCCAGAAAAACTTGTCATTTTGCAAATGAAATGCGACAAAATACCTAGTTGAGAACCCAGTAATGAGCAGTACTTTCTTTTGAAACAGGTTAAAGGAAGATGGCAGTGGCAGTGCCTATGACAAAGAATCTATGGCAATTATCAAGCTGAATAATACAACTGTCCTTTATTTGAAGGAAGTGACTAAATTTTTGGCACTGGTATGCATTCTTAGGGAAGAAAGTTTTGAACGAAAAGGTAATGGCATTTTAAAACGCTGTCTTTATGTTAAGGTCTCTCATCATAATTTTGTAGGTTCTTGAAAATGAGAAAATAATAGTGTTAGACCAGCGATTTTCAACTGGAATGCTGCAAGAATTTTTAGAATATGCAATAACTGACTATTTAGTCAGGAGCACTGACCTCTTTTTCCTTAAATTGCCAAATAAAAACATGGTTTGGTGTGAATGAATCAAAATGATACCTGTTTTTTGTTGGTGTTAGATTGGCAAAAAATAATTTTTTGGTGTGCTGCAGAATTTTAGTGTATAATTTGTGGTGCCATGAGACGAAAAAGGTTGAAAATCGCTGTTAGATGATTAAAAGCTCAAACTACTTTTGTCTCTTCCCTTCCATATATAGTCATACTTACTCCTTCCTTTCGATCTTCTATTTTAAATCAAGTTTTAAATTCCAGCCTCTGTTATTTCAGATCTTTTTATTACCCAGCTTCCTGTCATTTGGCTTCCAGCTGAACCAGTTCCTGAGGTCACTCTTTCGGAGGTTACAGGTTACCTCCGTGCCGCCTTCAGTGGCCTTTCCTCATTCTGTAGCCTCTTCAGCCTTCTGAAGAATATTACTCTGTCCTTCTCTCTTTACTTGAAGCTTTCTTCTTCCCCACTTGAAGTCTTGTTCTCTCTTTGCTTCATCGTAAAGCTGAACCTGCTGGTTGTTTCATGTATTTGTTTATCTGACCGCCCATCTCCTGTTTCTTTTGACTGTTTTCTTTTTCTTGGTTCTGAGAGTTCTTCACAGTCAAGTGTTTCTGCTCACATCTCCCGGTCAGCTCATCCAGCCCATGGCTTCCGTTCATCTTCTCTACGCGGTTGACTGAAAAATTCACATCTGCAGCTCTGACTTGGGCCCATGTTCCTGTCCCACTTAAATATTTGACTGTTATCTTGCCATGGTGTCAAGAGCTGTTGAACATTTTCCCCTTTGTTTCACGGCCGTCCTGGCCACCGTACTCTGTTACTAGTTAACGGCATTTTTTTTGGTGTCCAAGGTTACTTTTTTCATGGTCAGATAATTGTGCAGTGGTATTGCTGGAAGGACTCTTACAGGTACAAGGGCATTCAGTGTCCTCCTTTTTCCATTCCTTTCCTGTATTGCTCACATTGAATCTTCGCTAGAACTTACTGTTTGTTACTTGGAACTGTTTCTTGGGTTTCCTTTTTATTTCCCCCATCAGCGACTCCAGTATCGAGGTCCCTGCAGATTGGTGGTGCTGCAGCAACCTCCTCCCTGAGGTTGTAAAGTCAGCATGTATGGGGGTGGGCAGAAAGTAGGTTTGTAGCTGTGGGTGTGTGAAGCACAGAATTCATTCTTGTGTTACTATTTATTAATTGCATTATTTCCATATGAACACCTATAAACCTCCTTCGCTCACCCCTGTATATGTATCATCTTCTGTTTCAAAAGAACGCTAGATTTCAGAAAGTACGTACATCGTATTAATTTAACTACCTATGGATTCAGAGAATCTGTTACTCCCTGCAACAAGTCCCTACCCTTCTGCCTGAGATTTTAATGAATATTAAACAATTAATATTATTTCATTTATTTTGTTAATGTTAACCTGTCCACTCCCAGACTCCAGAGGTAACCAGTGTTAACACTTTGGGCATATGCTTTGTTTGTTTTCAGTGTTGAGAATTCCTTATTTGGATTTGTGTTTGTATAATGCATATCAATGACTTATTTCTGTCACCAATGTGTCCTAGTAGATAATTTCACTGTTGACATTCAGGAGGACTGATCATCTTTTTTGCTCTTGCAGGTTTAATAGACTACAACTTCCATTGTTTCCGAAAAGCTATTCATGAGGTTTTTGAGGTGGGTGTGACTTCTCACAGGGGCTGTGGTCACCAGACCAGTGTCCCCAGCTTGAAAGCATTGGCACACAACGGCACACCACGAAACGCCATCTAGCCTGGATTCCAGTGGTCGGGGCTCTGCGTCAGCTTACTCTTCACTCCAGGGTCAGACGCTACGTGACACAGGACATGGGAGTTGCTGCTTGTGGGAATCTGGTGCCTGTCCCACTAGAGATGAGGGGCAGAGTTTCTCATTTGGATGAAAACCCCTTCAATCAGTGGTGTACAACTGAAACTACTATTTCTTCTTTTTAAAAAATCGCAAAAAAAAAAAAGAATTCTAGAACCTACAGAACTCAAGTATGTGTTTCTCCTTTTTGGGGTCCTACTTTAAGTAGTTGGGATATTTTGGACTGGAGATAACACTACTTACCCATCCTTACCAGGAGGGAATGTTGCCATCATTTACCAGTTGAAAATAATAGAACTGAGTTTTTTATATGCTTCATTTAGGTTTTCAGTTGAGTAGTCTCTAAAAATGCTGCCTTGCTTAAGTTCTAACACTGCCTCAGATTTCAATTTCGGGCATTGCATACCTAAGACCTTTTAAATGCATTTGCTTGCTCACTCAGAAGACTCATGGTCTGACTGTAGCAAAGGACATTCCTGTATTTGTTACTGAAGAAATGAGAACATTTTATGCTGCATCAGGTCAAGGGCAAAGTCCAACAGTGGAAGCATTGAGGAAAAAATTTTAAACAGAAGAAAATTTGTGCACCTGTGTTTTGGGTACCAGATACTGGATTCTTTCTCCTGCATAAGATAAGTGATCACGATCAGTGTAGCAAAGGGAATTTAAAATGTTCTCCTCATAGTCTCCTCTTTCTGGGGGAGAAACTCATTATGTCATTGAAATATTCAACTCATTTTTCTTTCAATCTGATACCAGCAGCTACATACCTTTTATTTTAAGCCGTCTAGATTCTTTAAGTACTGCTGTTTTGTTGACCATGAATGACCCCTAACGCACTGGTGGACTGCCCTCTGGGAGTTGGGGGGAGCACCTGGCACCACACAGGTTCGTTCAGCGTACTTCGTCTCTAGTCTCCTGACACCAGGTGTCGGCTGTGGCACTTCCTTTGCCTGGCATGTTGGTTCATAATTGTTTCTTTTCATCGTTGGTTGATACCCTTCCTATTGATTTAAACTCACACATTATTTTTCCTCCACGTGCCCAGTAGTCACATATTCCAAAGCCACTGGACCACTTGAGTACATAAGTGCCACTGTTTAATGAAATATGTATATTCAGGTGTGTAAGCCTGACGGTGACGTGGAGCGCTTCCTGCAGGTGACTGACTGCTGAGGATTTACATGGACCATGGTGATATCCAAAAGAAAAATGCTTTTATATTTATAGATTATTTCATTGAGCTATATAAAATGGGTATCAATAAATGTATTTACACCAGAATCAGTTTTTTTCTTTGCCTAAGATGTTGGGGGGCGGGGAATGGTAGAACACAGGGTTGCCCCACTCTCGTCTTACCACCCGTTTCCTTCCCCTGCTGCCTCTGACGGGTAACGTGCCTGTTTCAGGACTTCAGGTTCTGTCATGATGCAGGAATTTCATGCCTCGTATCCAGACAGCTCTCCCAGGCCATTTCTGCTTAGGATAGGGGGTCTGCAGCCAGGTGAAATGGCTTTTTGGTTGTGGTGTTTCATATGAACAGATCTCACTCATGGTGGGCAATGTGCAGGGCCTGGCGTAATTGATGTATTATATCCAAGCTAGGGAGGAGATGAATTAAGTAGAATGCTATATAAAAAATTTGTACCGATTCCAGCTTGTGATGCATTTCTTGTCCCTAAGATACTCATTATTGACCCTTAAATGTCAGTTAAATCAGTGTTTATATAGATGCTTATATAGTCAGGTTGGGACTAAACCGATTGGAGTATACATTAGCTTATAAAAGGGTGGGAAACTGAAAGATCTTTTATGATTGGGCTACTTTGGTAGTTCAGTTTTAAAACTCTGAAATGGAAATCACAGAAACAGAATGGGAAGAAAAGCTTAAAATACTATCAAATCCTGTGTCCTTTTTCAAATTATGGAAACTTTAGTCCAGAGGATTAAACGCTCTCTTCTAGGGTTATAGGTGGTATTACCATAGAACTTAAGCTCCAGACCAGGATACTGTTGAGAGAGATGCCAGCGCTATAGGTGTAAACTGCACTGTCCTGGGTAAACCAAGGGTGGCTGCCTCATCATAGGCCTGGTTGGTGGTCTGGCAGGGCCTGTGCTCCAGGTCTGACAGCCCAGTGCTGCCTGCCTTTACCTTTAGCTTCAGGCTCCTCCCGTTGGTTGAATGGAAGTGATGCCTCTAGATGACTAACGTGGCACATAAGTGCCCAAGAAATATTTTTAATCACTACTGTGGTAAATTATAAGTTCGGAGAAAGGAGAAGAGGTGAAAATGATGAAATAGAAATAATATGAATGAGGAAAGGAGATGACTCAGAAGAAGGGAAGTGGAAGAATCATTAAATTAGTAAAAAGGATTTGCCTGATATGTTTTCCACCCCAATGGATGTTTACCTTTACCAGGCTATCTCAGAGAGAGCTGGGACAGATGGTGAAGTAAAACCTTTAAAGTCTTTTGCAGCAAGGTATTTCCAACTGTTCCACACACCACTCTCTTCCCCCATTCACACATTTGTGTGTTCTTGCACACACACAATGCACATAAACACAGACGTGTATCATGGTGTCTGTGAGTTGTGCTAATCTACTTCCACATTTTGAGTTCTGTACTTACTTACACAGAGAAGTGATTGCAAAGATAAAATTCTGGTTGTTACAAACTTTGTAGTTGGGGATAGCAATGTGTGTGGTCTGTGGGCTTTGTTAACAGTTTTTTGTGCTCCTTTGTTCTGCTAATGCTGAAAGCTCTTCCAATTACACCCCAGAGAGGTTAGTAAATTACATTATTGTTTTCCATCCAAGCCAGTAAAGTAACAGACACTTCCCATCCTGAGAGAGCCGGAAAGAGCATAGTTTTTTTCAGGGAATGTAGGCAGCAAGCGGTTGGGCATAGCTGGAGTACATTTCTGTTAATAGCCTCTTCCCTGAAGTGCTCCTAAAGAGTTGGGAGACTGAGCATAAGGAGGGACCAGTGATTTTAGTGGTTTGTGTGTATGACCTTCTGCAGTCTTCACAGTAGTTTGCAAGGTAGGTGTAAGTCGTCGCTATTTTGTCGTCGCTATTTTGCCGTCGCAGAAACAGTCCAAGGGAGGCTCAGGTGTGAGTGGTGGTATTAGAGCTGGAACCTGCAGTTTGATTGTAGAACCTGCATCCTTCAACTGCCACTTGACCTTGCTTCCCCAGTAGGGAGGGGGGGTTTGCTCAGGAGATGTTTTGCAGAAAATGAATTTAATAGTTAAATTTGGGAAACAGCGTTCTGCACTCTCTTCTTGGGAAGTCCCTATGTGCAGTCAAATACTGAAGGCTCCGCAACATTTGAGAAGACCTGTAACGGACAGGTCTACCTTGGTCTGTATCCCATGTTCCTAAGTTTATTTGACCCTCTATGAAGTGCCTATTCAAGCAGCATATAATAAAGTGTCCCGAAGGACAGTCTACTAAAAAGTTTTCTGTGGAATAAAAAAGATTTTTGTTCCATTTTTCAAGTGTCTACACAACCTTCAATGAACTGGTTGTAAAGCTTGTAGATTTTCACAATTGAGCTCAGTAGCTCATGCTGTTCCTGGAGCCTGGAATTTGCTTGCCTTGGGCTGTAGAAATTACTACCCTACTAAACTCGGCTTAAATACTACATTCTTTACAAAAGGCTACTGCACTCCCCGCTGAACCTTGCCATGGGTGGGCCTGTTCTCTGCTGAGACCTGGTCTGTAGGTGGTGATGGAACCCTGTTTTGGTACTCTGTAGCGTTTCCTCAGTATTTCATATGTTGAAGAAAACCCATTTTCATTTAAATCGTCTCTCAATGCAGCTTAGTGTGAAGGCAGGCAGGGGTGCCTTTCTGGTCTGGGCGGTGCTTGTCCACCTTTTCCCGGGGTTTAGCTGTAGCGTCCAGTTCCTTAGTATTTAACCTCTAGGTGGTGGTGTTGTATCACTTAAGTATGGCTTCTAGCTTCCTTGCACATACTTACCCGCTGTTCCAAGTTGGAATTGCTTGTATCACCCCAAGTGTACACCTAACTTCGAGATCCAAAGAGTTACTGACATTATTTCCTCTGAAATAATATTCAGGGCTGATTTGGGACATTTTATTTGGAACCAGAGCACCTTGTGATTTTCCCTTATCGTATCTGTTAACAGCTTTTTAACAAAGAGTTGGCTAGAACGAAGGTCACAGCATCATTTGCTTTATGGAACATGGGTTACAAATGGGCTTTAAGAAGACCACTCTATCCACGTTCCTGTAGTAGGTGAACTGCTTGCTACACATGCCATCCGTTGTAGATAGATGTATGTGCTCTTAAATGCTCCCAAAGAAAGAAATGCCACATATCAGAATAAAAATGTCTGCTTTCATCGCTTTCCTTTGCCTCAAATAAGGTTTGTTGTAATCATTTCACACTTAGGGGTTAAAATATTGCAAAGGAAAAGGCCGCAGCCCGTTGTCCTACCATGGACACTTGCTTTTGTTTCTTTTAGAACCAAACCATCTCTCTCCACAATGCCCAGCTGTGACTTTGTTCTGCAAAGGCAGATTTTAATGTAAAAAGAATTAGATAACATCAGTGCATCTTCCAGATGGTTTAAACTATATTTGAGAAATTTGCAAAAGGACAGTTATAATGAGGAATTGAGAAAGGAAGTAGTTGGAGCCCTGTCCCCCGAACTTCAGAGTGCCTGTTATTGCCAGTGTATTGGCCTAAAAGTGCTGCTACTTCTTGCAGATCTTTACACTGTTATTTTCACGTAAAAGTTCTTAGTTTGTTAGTCCTCTCACGAAAAATCTGCACACTCACACAGGCAGTCACTGAGGAATCCTTACTCCCGCTGCCCAGCATCGCTTTCTGCTGGCACCAGCGCTGGGCTGTGCAGGCCCCTGACTTTCTCGCTTTGCTCCTGTGTTCCTCCCTCTGCTCCCGAGCGCTTCTCGTGCAGAGTGGCAAGTCTGTGGGCTCGTTTTTCTTGGTGTGATCCAAGGAACCACACATCGTGACAAAGCCCGTTGTCCTGCCACCACCAAGACAGGCCCTGAATCCAGACACAAAGATGACGTCTGGTGTGGTCTTGTACATTTTGGCTCGTTTTCCCCAAATTTCTGTCTCAGGTACTGTTGCCTTCCCACAGTGAAGGACGTTGATGACCTCTTGTTTCTGCTGAAGTAGTCTGTTGTTCATGAACTTGTGGTCCAGATAGTTACTGTGTCGTTTGTGATGGTGGCCTGTCTTCAAGTAGCCAGGGAGGAAAAGAGAAGAGCCTTACACTTTCGAAAGCA
This sequence comes from Phyllostomus discolor, assembly GCF_004126475.2. Taxonomy (NCBI): domain Eukaryota; kingdom Metazoa; phylum Chordata; class Mammalia; order Chiroptera; family Phyllostomidae; genus Phyllostomus; species Phyllostomus discolor. The sequence goes on along the minus strand of NC_040907.2, from coordinate 25,874,012 downwards.
TCTCCTGGATTGTGGTGATTGGAGGTCCTACTACACCACAATCCTGTCTGTTACACCCTATAATGGAGGGGCCGTCGTGTCCATGGAAGGGAAGAACTGTGTGGCTCTCACTGCCAGCAGGCACTTAGGGATCCAGGCCCAGATGGTGACCACGGATTTCCAGAAGATCTTTTCCATGGGTGATTGGCCTGGCTGGGCTAGCCACTGATATCCAGACTGTTGTCCAGCGCCTCAAGCTCTATCAGCTGAAGGAAGGTGCGCAGATCAAGCCTCATCGCCCTCATGAGCATGGTGGCCCACCTCTTGTATGAGAAGCTGTTTGGCCCCTACGACCCCAAGCCGGTCATTGCTGGGTTGGACCAGAAACCCTTGAAGCTCTTCTTTTGCTCTGTAGACCCCATTGGCTGCGCCGTGGTGACTCTGTGGTCAGTGGCACCTGTGCGGAACGAATACATGGTATGTGCGAATCCCTCTGGGAGCCCACTGTGGATCCAGAACACCTGTTTGTAACCATCTCACGCGCCATGCCGGACACTGTGGACCGTGACGCAGTGCCAGGCACAGGAGCTGTTGCCCATATCATTGACAAGGACAAATCACCAGGACACTGAAGGCCCAAATAGACTAAACTTCTGTTCCCAGAGACCACTTAAAAAAAAGTTTTTCTTAAAAAAAAAATCTTTTGAGCTAAAGTGATCAGATATCAGAAAATTAATTTGATGTAATATAACACAACCTGTAGAAGAGACGGAAGCTTGGGCTATAAAAATGGAATTTAATTTACAATTTTTTATTGTTTTAAAAGATACTAACACACTCATTTTGGTAAATTGTAAATATTCCTTCTTTTATTTCCATGTCCTCTGGTCTCTATTCAAATAGACATGCAAACTTGGTGTTCCGGGTAATGAGTCAGCTGAGAAGGGAATGTGAGTGTGTTTGAGCAGGCCGGACCTATCTTGTTCTGCAAAGCAGTTCTGGAACTCTCTGTACTGGGGTTTTGTCCCAGAAAATTCATTGGCTTTACAGCTTTGGGAGATAGACTAGGAAGTGGGCTTACAGCCCTACTGGCCATTCCCCTAATACCTGTCTTGACTTTGGAAATAGAGCTCTTTGCCATTTTCATGCTCAGAGGTTGCCTTTTTGCTGCACTGTAGCTCTTCCTGGTTGGACTGAAGGTTCTGTGGGCTCTGTTTCCTCACTGCACGACCCCTGTGGCAGTCTATTGATAGAAATAGGATAATTGAGAAAGACAGGCTACTCGGCGAAAAGGAACTCATTTAGGTGTCAGGGGTCACTGGATCTCATTGGCAATGCTCTCCAGACGACTGCAGGGATGAGGCTGGATGGAGGGGAACAGGCTGAGCTAAAGACTGAGGCTGCACACTGAGGGGATGGGGAAGATCTCTGGGAAGGCGTGGTCAGTCGATGGAAGGAGGATAGCTAGGCCAGAAGTCAGAATGACGCTTGCAGTGAGAGGAAAACCAGGTGTTCTGTGAAATGTGGCAGAGACCTGAAGAATGAGAACAAATAAGAGACCTTGATTTTGCCTGGGAGTGGCCTTGAAGGACCTTCAAACTGGAGATCTGGGTAACTTTATATTTCTGTAGGTCCTGATCTCTTCTCCCAATGTATCTTTAAATCCCTAAATTGTTTAGATTTGATTTCTTTCTGATCCAAGATAATGGTTATAGAAGCACTTGTTTAACTGGTATTCTTTTTCATTTTACCCCATCCAGGCCAGACCTTATCACAGTTTTTCTCAGTTCTTACAGGAGCCTTAGCTTATCTCTTAGCTTCTCTTTATTTTCAAAATCTGGACTAGCCTATAGTATAATAGTATTACTTTGTTACAGTAATTATTAGTATCATTAGTGTAATGACATTTGAGTGCTTACAAGTTGCCAGCCATTGTGCTAAGAGCTCCACTTGTGTCTTTTCATATAATCTACCCAGTGTCATGAGGCTGGGTCTATTATTATGGTCCATTTTCCAGATGAGAAAACTGAGGCACAGAGAGGCTAAGGAAGTTGCAAGAGCATATCGCTAATAGCAGAGCTTGTATTTGAAGTCCCATGTGTCTCAGGCCAGAGCAAATATCTGACTTCTAGGTAGTGGCAGAGCTCCTTAGAAACAGTCTACATAAGGAGGAAGGATAATGGCTACATGGCAACTCTGGACAGCTTGCCCCAGAGCTCTTCAAAAGTAGCTGTAGACACCCATCGTGGCAGAGGCAGGATACCTGTTCACCAAACACGTTTCTTCTTCTTGGGCACAGGGATGACATTTTCAGCCTCCTGTGCAATTGGGGATGGTGTTATGATTGAGTTCTGGCCAATAGAAAGTGAGAGGCAGCGATGTATACCACTTGCAGGCCTTGCCTCTAAAACACTCTTATGTGGGATCCTCCATGCATGAACATTTCTCCTTCCCCCAGATTGCTATCCATGCACACAGCAAGGCTGTTGCCAGTGCGAGCCTTGATGTGGAAGGAACCTGGATTCCTGGGTCACACTGGAAGGCTCCTCTGTTGAACAGAAACACACTGGACAGTTATACAAGCAATGAATAAATGTCTCTGATGTGAGGACTTTCAGATCATGGGGCTTTATTTGTTACAGCAGCTGGTATTATCCTAACTTAGCACCTATATGCTCTATGAGTCATGATTCTTGGCTAGGAGCTCAGGCAGGTAGGGAGTGAAAAATAGTATAATCTCCGGAAAGAAGTGAACGGGAAAGATCCAGTTTTTGTGGCTAGTTACAAAATGCTAAAAATATTTTTTAAGCCAGAGATTATGACTACAGAACTTGAAGTCTGAGGTTTGCTGGATGCTCTTCAGGGCCAACTTCTAATGCAAGGAGTTTACTGTATAGCTCTAGGAGTCAATGGATGGGCTATAGTGGTTCTGAGAGCTCCTGAATTTATGTGCAAAATTACGTGTACCGATTGGACAGAGGAGTCTGGCTTTTCTCTGTTTTCTCCAAGGAGTCTGTACTCAAAAAGGTGAAGAACCAGTTGTGAATCTGAACATGAACCACTCAGGAAACATATTTAGAACAGAAAAGAAAAATTTGATTTGGCTGAGTGTTCTGGATTTCACATTTTTTTATAAGGTTTCCAAACTTCCCCCTTGTATGTGTAAAAACTATAAAAGGAGAGCTTTTCTTGAAACCAATACATTAGCATATGGTACAAGTGTCAATGAGCCAGTAAAATAGCCCGGGTGAGGGAAACCATGAATATAAAATGTACTTTTCTCGTGGTCAAGTAGCACATTCGGCCAATAGTCTTAGGGATGAAAATCAGCCTAGATCGTGCTTCACCATCGGGCCTGCCAGCTTCCTCTTCTCTGTGTCGAAGTGCCCTCATCCTTCAAGTCCCTTGGTGCTCTCTCCTCTGACGAGCCTTGCCTGCTCCTGCTTTCCTCTTGATCTCACTTCTCCGTGAGGCTCCCGGCCCATGTTCTCACCTCCTCTTTTAATGGTTCTACATGTATTATGAAATCCCGCAAGGGCCAGCACTAGGCTTAGGTAGGTTCTATGCATTTTGCACTCGCCAGGGGTGCTCAGAATAGGTCTGGCCTTCTACTGCACACCCAATACCTACTTTGCTGTGCCAGGAATAAGGGGGAAATGTAAATGGCAGGACTGGGAGATACCACTTATGACCTGTGAAAGACTTCTCAGGAACAGTGATGTCTGGGCTTGCCGTGGGTGACCAGTATTTACGGGTTGCCTGCTCTGTGCTAGGGTCCACGCCAGATGTTTATTCATCATTAAACAAATATTTAGTGAGTACCTAGCCAGGTGCAGAGCTCTGTTCTAGGTGCTGGGGATCTATCGGTGAGTAAGACAGCAACGTTCTTGCCATTAGAGTAATGACTGAATTTCATTCAGACAAAAGCTGGGGTGCAGATGGAGGAAAACAGAGGCCCAGAGAGGTGAAGTGGTGTGCCCTAAATTACACAGTTCGTAGGTGACTGTCCATCTTTGAACTCCAAGTCCCAGGGGCTTGTCAACACGCAAAGCAGGTAGGGAGGAGAGATACAAAAGACATTAGAAATAGTTTAACAAAGAGTTCTGTTTATTGTCCTTTTTAAATAATAAGAATGGAAAGCTTTATGTCAAAAGTCCTATACACAAAACAGGAGAAACCCTTAGGAAAAATGTTTGCTAATGTATAATAGAAAAAGTTAATATTCTCAGTACAACTTCACAAATTGGGAAGAAGCACATTCCAAAATAAAATGAGGAAAAGATACCAGTGTGTGACCCATGCACAGCGGAAGAGGCCCCACACCCGAGAAACCATAGAACCTCGTAAGTAACGGAAATGCATGTGAAAGTGACAAAGGGCTTCCCTTTCTCTATCAAACAGGCATTTTTTTTCCCCAAAGGGTGATGTTCGTGTTGATGAGAGTTCAAGAACAGAATCTTCACACATGATTCTGCAATCAATTTTAGGATGTTTTTAAACTGATTGATTTGTACCTCTTTAAAGTAACAGATTTGAAAAGTCTCTTACTTTTTTATACATCTTTGACAGTGATTTCCAATTTTTCTACCATGAATATGTATCCTGTTTTTATAATTAGTAAGGTACATATGTGTATTTTAAAGAATCCTATACAATGGAAGGAAAGATGCAGAGGAGATGTTTACTGGTTTTTAACATGCAAGAGAGCGTGGTCCTAGAACCAGAGTAGGGGACTGTATTCATTGTCCGCAGTTTCTGTTGTGTCGAATTGCTCTCCTGTGCCTCCCCACCTGGCCTGCCTGTGGTTCTCTGCCTTGCAGCTCCTGGTCAGAGCCTGGTCATCACGTCCTCTGGTTCGAGAAGCATGGTGCGTGCCTTTGTAGCAGTGGTTCTCAACCATAGCTGCACTCTGGAACCACTTGGGGTGGTTTTAAGTAATAGTGGTACCAGGTCCATCCCAAACCAATGAAATAAGTCTGTCCCCATGTGACTTAATGCCAGTTAGTGTTGTTGAGAGCCGCTGGATCTAACCACATCTAGCTCTTCACCCAGGCCTAGGTCAGGTGACATAATACAGGTTTGTTGAATGGACTTAAACAGGTTTGGTCTCCCGGCTCCTCAAGTGCAAAGAATCCTGGTCTTACCACTCCTTTTTCCCTTTTCCTTTCTGATGTGTCAGAGAGACACACACAGGAGGTATCAGTTGTGTATTTGTTAGTACGCCATTCTTTTTTCTTCTGAAATCCTGGCTTATGTTCATTCGCTCAAAGTATCTACGGTGAGTACCAGGTTTATTGTAAATATTTGAAAGCAAGATGAATTTTGACTCACTTGGTTAAATAAAGAAATCTGTTGCATTGAACTATTTGACAGAAGCAGTAGTTAGCCACCCCAGGATAGTTGCTGCATTTATCTATCTCTGGCACTTAGTTGGTGTCTAATATAAGACGGGTGGATAGATGGATGAATGAATAAATGAATGAGTGAATGACAAGATTGAAACCAGGGTGGCACTGTGTCTCTATACTTGTCTCCAATAAGGGTCTCTAGTTTCTTCTACCCATTGTAGCATTTACCACTAAGTTTTTATTTCAGACTTAAGTTGAATATCACTGTTTTGGTGATGTTTTACCCCCAACAACTTGCAAGCTCTAAATAATCTTCAAAGTAAACCAATGTATGGGCTAGGACATGTTTAAGAACATTTACTCCAGAACTTGAGTACCTGTAGACAGGCATTCTCTCAAACGCCAGTACGGGCTCTCCTACAAAGTCCTCCCTTCCTCTCTCTTCTGACGAAAGACTCCAAACCCCAGGTACCAGCCTCGCCAAACTCCTCTTGCCTCTGCTCTGTCGGCAGGCTGCTCCTGTGAAAGCAAATGTCACAGCCGCAGCCATAATTTAAGACGTCCTTTTAAAAAATTCCAATTTCATCATTTCACAGAAGAATAGATCAATATTTCTACAGTTAAGAGTTTAGTTAAAAACCCTGCTGTGCAATGAAATAATGCATCTGCTATTGGCGTCGAGCGACTGGGATGTTAATTCCCTGGTTTTGTGTCAGTTAAGGGCAAATTAGCCTTCCAGCATCAGTCATGACTCATTATGTCATTATGTGGAAGGCACTTACTGTACCTCCACTACTATGCAATTTAGATCCAATAAAAATTGTGACAGCGTTTTTATCCACTTCATTAAGCTACTAATTTCTTGTAAAAAAATGTACATTAATCTTTTTATAGCTTCACGCAGAGTGGCATATTTTTAGACTCTAACATTGATTAGGTCCTGGTTAAGAATAATTTTCACAGTACTTTTAAGAAATGTAAATAAAGTTACAATAATTTAATTTTTCAGCATAGTTATGACAGTATTGATCTTAAAATGAACATGTTGGCTGAATTAAATGTGTAGCCCAAATGAAACACAGACTGAATATTTAAACAAGCAACAAATTACAAAGCATGGCTTAACAATACCCTCGCACGGAGTGAAGAGAGGGAGCGTGAACCTCCATGGAAAATATTAATTGCTCATATTTTAGAAGATGGAAACGGGGATTTTTTTGACATCTGACTTTTCTTCCCCAAATGTTTAAAAAATACAGAAAAAAATTTATCTTCCTCCTTTGATTTTTTTCATTTCTTGTGAAGTGTTAATGACTCTTCTGCCTGAATGCATTAGGGAGAAGCAGAAAAAGTTCTCTGTGCCAGGGTGGCTGGCTGTATTAGCAGGGGGAGCCAGAGAAAACGTGCCTGAGGTTTTCGGAGGGGACGGCAGGCAGCCGAGGGCAGGGTTCGGCATCGGGGTGCTTGGTGCTGGGAGCCGATCCCCTTCACGCCAGGCACCCATCCTGTCCCGGTCTCCTTTTGAACGGGGCTGACCAGGCTGTGAGTCATGTCCTCATGGGCCATAAAGGGGAGCTCTAAATGCTGGCTGGCATTCGATGTGATTTTGCAGATTTCGCATTAGATCCCGAACAGCCTCGCTGGACTGAGCTGCATTCTGACTCCGCTCCCTCTAGCCGTATAGTCTTTCCCAGGCCAGGGAAACCCACCCATCCTGGCCTCCAGACCCACCCCATTCTAGCCCTTGACAAGTGTCTGCCACGCCAGCCCAGGAGGCATGCGGAGAGTGAGAAGGGTGCGGAATGACTGGACTTTCTCCCAGGAGACACGTAGAGTGTGAACAGTACTGCAACGGGGTCAAAGACTTAAGATTCTCCCAGAGAATAGATGTGTCTCTCCAATTCTGTCCTTGTCTCCTGTAAGAAGCCTTTGTGCTGGGTGATTAGAAAGGGCTATTACAGCCCTGACTGGTGTGGCTCAATGGGCTGAGTGCTGGCCTGCGAGCTGAAAGGTCACTGGTTCCATTCCCAGTCAGGGCACATGCCTGGGTTGTGGGCCAGGTCCCCAGTTGGAAGCGTGCGAGACGCAACTGATCAATGTATCTCTCACATGTCAGGTGTTTCTCTCCCTCCTTTCCCCTCTCTTTAAAAATAAATAAAATCTTAAAAAAAAAAAAAGAAATAAAGGAAGGGCTATTATAGGACTGAAGACCTCCTCTCAAATAGAAACCCATCCCTGGGACATCCTTGGTGGCTGGTGTGTGGATGCTTCTAATGCTGGGAGGCTCACTTCTTTCTGTTTCATTTTTCTGAACTTACTGGGAGCTGTATCTTTCCTGCAAGGATTTAGAGTGGGTGTGGAGAAGGGCTTCCTGCCTTATAACATCTCCTTCATTTTCCCTGAGACAGTACAAGTCAGAGCAGTTCCTACCAGCCAGTCACACCTCAGTATGAATGATGCTGCAGCTGCTGCTAAGAGTAATGATGTGCCTGTCACGATTGTCGAGGTTCCTTGTTCTGGGAATATTATTGTCCCCAAGTAGGTCTGTGTGGGGCCAAAGTCCTATCTTTAGTCTGTGGCCCAAGCAGCCTCTCTCTGGCCCCTGGTGGCTCTCTAGAGAGCCTATAGTGGCTGGAAATGGTCGTCCTGCTTTTTGACTACCCCAGGCCCTGGGCTCAGCACCCCCCGCCCCCCACTCCCCTAAAGCTGCTCCTCTTTGCAGTGGCTGCTGCGTCCCCGCTGGTTACTGCTGCTCATTGCTGTTCCTGACAGTGAAGCTCCCGTGGTCTCTCTTTTCATCTGCGCAGTGCTTTACCCATCAGGAGGAGCCGCCAGTCTCAGCCCTTGTAAGAATGTCACCGCCAGTCCGTGAGACCGGCAGATAAACTGAGATCCAGAGAGACAAAGTGACTCACCCAAGGTCACACAGCTCTGAAGCAGTGGAGCCAGGATGAGAACCCTGGCCTTCCAACCCTAAACCCTGTGCTTGGTGTATCAGGGTTTACAAAATGCCTTCGGTGGCAGCACAGGATAGCGGTCAAGAGGGTGGCCAGTGCAGTTGGGTAGATTCGGGCTCAAAATCCAGCTCTCCCACTTAGTAGTTTACTTAGTTTGGATGAGTTTCGGCAGCTTACCCAATTTCTCTTAGCCTTTATTTCATCTTGTATAAAATGGAGTTAAGTAACTTCTTCACCTTGCATGGCTGTGGTAAGATTTAAATGAGATGAGATGTGAAGCACTCAGCCTTGCTCTTGGTACATATTAAACTCAGTAAATGGAAAAATAAATAAATAAACTCAGTAAATGGTAGCTCTCATCATCATTATCATCATCACTACTTCATTCAAATCTCACTATAACCCTATACAGCAGGTATTCATTTATTCATTTATTGATCTTTATAGTCATAATAGCTAAAGTTGACAAAAGGAAAGATGAGTCTCAGCATGGTGTTAGGATGTCCTTAAAGTCTGCTCTTGCATTTATTTATTTTTAGTGAGAGGGGAAGAGGCAGAGAAAGAGAGGGAGAGAAACATTGATTGTTTGCCTCTCACACATGCCCTGACCAGGGACCAAATCTGCAACCCAGGCACGTGCCCTGACCGGGAATCAAACTGGTGACCTTTTGCTTTGCGGGGTAACACCCAGCCAACTGAGCCACCCTGGTCAGGGCTGCTGTTGTATTTCTTTCTGCCTGCACCCAGCATCATGTTGTCAAGCCCAGACCTCCACGACTCCTGCTTTCTTCCTTCCTTTCACATGCTCCGGTTCAGAGATGCCGAGTCTCATGGCTGGGTGACCTCCGGTTCTCAGGAGGCCACCGGGTGTCGTTGATGCAGTGGCTGGGGAGGCGGGATCCAGCCCAGTGGAGGAGCTGAGCTGTGCTCCAGGCACCCAGACTCTCTCTCTCCAGGAGGAACTAGAGTTCCGGGGTCATGTAATTACTCCCCACAGAAGGCTCTTTCAACTTAAGTATAGGGTTCTGCATGTGACGCTGTCTGCAAGGCAACCCGGAGGACTGGTGGGAGGTTAAGTTCTGTTTCTCTTCAAAACAATGATTCCTTTGAGGTTTATATAAATACTCAATCAGTTTCCTATTATGACAATGTGAAGAAGCAGTTGGTTGCATCTTCATAATTAAGACTTGAAGAAAAGTCAATGACAGTGAATAAATTAGACTTGGATGTTTTTCGCCCTCCCTGCCCTTCTTTTCCTGTATACCTTAGTGCCCTCCAGGGACCAGCCGGCTGGCCTGGCCTCTCCTGCCCTGAGCATCCGGCTGAGAGGGTCGGGCTGTGAAGTCTCCGAGTAGGAGGGGTTTAGGTTTGCAGACTCCTTTGCCAGATGGCATTTGATACGAATATTGATGTTGATGGCGTTTGGATAATGCCGCTGTCTGTGGCGGGGGCTTTATTACTGTTATGAACGGCGCAGTTCCAGAGGGAGCCATTCCACTTAGTTACCTTTGTGTGCGAGTTGCAAATGTTTAACACACAATTATCAGGAGACGATGTTCGGGGGGATTCGGGTTTTTCCTGGATTCCCAGGCTGGTTTTGCAGTCAGGCTGTGCCGCTGGGCTCGGGGGCCTTGGGTCAGTCTGGGCTGCTGGAGGTCGTTCAGTTTTGTGCGTGATCCCGTCATCCTGATCACTTCCATTCGTCCACTCCGGGGGTGGGGGTGCTGCTTTGTGGCAACCTCTCCATACCAGATACATCAAAATCCTACCTTTTATACTTCCTGGGGGAGTTTGAGCTTCTTCCTATTAAAAATGAATAATAAAATCCTCCACTTTCATCCTAATGGGATTAGTAGGAGGTGTTTAGCTTTTTATAGCTACCGAGATGATCGAAGGAGGCAGAGGAAGCCATCGCAAAATTAAGGAAGAGGTCATCATTAGAAGGCCAGGGACCGAATGATGTCTTTTAAAAGCATTTCTGATCTTCATTCAAAGCGCCTCTCTGGAGAGTTTCAGTGAGTAGAGGCCACAGGTTTCCTCCGTCGGAACTAAAGCTTTGGCAAGGTGGGGACTGTGTATATATAGCAGGCTTCTCTCTTCAAGACTTGTGGAAGGACCAGTCCCTTCAGAGCAAATATGGTGCTTTCAAGATGGATTATCCAGCAAATAGTTAGGCCTGTTTCCTTACATCATGCTAAAGCCCTCGTGAGAAATGAATGAATGGGACCTCAGGTGTTTTCTTGGGTTCTGGAAAATGGTTTCAGAGGCTGGGCTGGCAGTTGCCACCAACCAAATGCTCCTGGGATCTGAGATATCGGGCAAAATGGGAAATCAGGAGGCTGAGCTGAACTTCTGGAAAGAGCATAAAAATGGATTGTTGTGTGTGCTCCCAGCGCAGCTCTAAATCTGAATACAAAATAGAGAAGATGCTCTTTTGCTCCTTTTAGACTAATGATTTTGTCCCTTTTCCCTCTCCTCCTCGTTTTATTTCTTCATCTATAATATCTGCAAGAGGGCAGCCAGACTAATAAAACTGTGCTAAGCTCGCCTAATGCCAGCCATTGATCCAAGGGTGGGCCCCGATTAATCAATGGGATTTTAGCGGTGCTCACGTCCCCGAGGGACGTCAGGCCCAAAGACAGCTCTTGTGTCGGCAGAGGGGAGGAATCTGAGAACTGATAGAGCTGTGATTCTCGCTGCGTGGACTCTGGGAGGTGGGGTGGGGTGGGTGCCCACCCCCAAGAACAGCCTGTGTGGCAGTTTCAGACAGCCACTTTGGGTGTTGGATGGCCTTGCTTTGGGGATGCTCACAGCCTGTGCAGTGTGACATCACTGCAGGATTTGTTGGGCTCCCAGGGTGGGTGCTGCAGGAGATGGAAGGGGGTTCTGGAACAGAGAAAACCTCACCCCACATACGAGACATCTTTCATAGAGCTACAGGCCTGAGGGATCATCTCCTCTAAGTTTTCTCCTTGTGCAGTAGAGGAAACTGAGACCCAGAGAGGGAAGGGCCTTGCCCAAGGTCATCCAGTGAATTAGTAATGCTGCAGAGCTAGAATTCAAGTCTCCTGGGCCAACCTCTTCACCCCCCTCTATCTATGAAGTTGAGTCAGGATTCCACTCTGTTGCAGCCACACGAGAGAATCAAAGGGTTGTTATAAGCAGCTGTAGAGAATTCAGGCAGGATATAGACACCCAAAATGAACAATCCCATTTCAAACAATCATATTTTAAAATAGGCTGCATAGTGTATATTCCTTTTCCTCCTTTTTTTGAATATATTTTTAAGCGTGCTACCACATTTTAAAAAAGTGGGTAAAACAGCTATGATGTGATAAATACACCATAAAGTAAGTGCCTTTGCAACCACCAGCGAGGTCAAAAGCCCACTGTGTGCCCCCCTTATCTCAAACTTCCCCTCCTAGAAGTAATCTTGACTTTTGCGATAAATATTTCCTTGCCTTTCCTCATAATTTCCCCACAAAAACAGCTTACTGCTGCCTGCTTTTAAACTCTGCATAAAGGGAACCGTCCTGTGTACACGTGCTCTTTCGTGTCTTCTTTAATTGTTAATTGTGGGGCTCGTTAGTGTTGTTACCTTAGCTGAATTTCATTCATTTTCGTTGCTGGCATTTTTTTTTACATGAAAATTATCTTAAAGAAACCCATTGAGCCTGCCCCTGTGACATAAAGTGTGATCTAAACGTAATTCACCCTAAGGGGTGGGTGTTGGAACAAGGGTGCCCCCAAAAGGCTGATTTTTGAACTTTAGTGCTGGCTGTCCTGACCAAGTACCAGCTTCTTTCTATTTAGCTTTAGGGACGTGACCATTTCATAAATTCCCTCAACACATACAGTAATTTAAGGGGAACAGGGTTGTGCGGAGCTCTAGGTCTCCAGGTGACTGGGCAGGGAAAAGGAATCCCAGAATTCCTTGCTTTGCCAATGAGGCACCTGATCTAGACTGTGCGCCCCCTGGGGGCAGGAACTGTTTTCTCTCTTTTATCTCCAAGGCCCAGTACAGTTAGTCCATAGCAGGAGAGATAGTAAAGGTCACTCAGTCTGCATTTCCTCAACAATAGGGTCTTCAGTGACCAGTGGCCGAGGAACTATTTCCTTGGTGGGCTGGCAGAGGCCCCCAGTTGCAAAAACAAACAAAAACAAAAGACAAATCAGCTTTGTGGTAGAGGCAAGACCCCTGATCATCCTTAGTACATTTGCATCTTATGTTCGAAAGAACCTTAGAAAGATCAGCGTTAGCCAGAGACTCACCATTTCTCAAGAAATTACATAAAAGGGAGTGTGGGAAGAGAATCTCTTATTAAAAACAAAGCCTGCAATGTGCTTTTGCAGGGAGCCACTGGAGAGCTGGGCGGGGCTGTTTCAGGTCTCCTGCTCTGTGGGGCAGGGTGTGTGGCCACGGAAGCATCTCCAGGTGGCTCTGAGCCAGGGTCTGTGAGCCAGCCTCCTGCTTGGTGGGGAGAGGAAGCTGAAAGTGAGCCCGTCCCTGCAGCTTCCATGGGTTAAGCTGGCTGGACAGCAGACTGATGGGTTCTCTGGGTTCTCTGGGTTCTCCACCTGCTGGTGCTCAGGGACCTTCACCTTACCCAGCCAGGTCAGGCATCAGGGCAGTCTCGATGATAGCTGAAGATGTACATGCAAATTGTCCTAGCATTTTAAAAAAGCTCATCCTTAAAGAAATACCTTAGAATACTTAGGACAATCAAAGCTTATCACAGGATCAAATCTTCCCACCCCTCCAGGGCCCCTGGGGCCTCCAGAACTTTCATGGAATTGATCCTAGAAGTTAAAAATCTGTACTGTACTTCTGTTTGGAGGCACTCACTGTAATTTGCATATATTTATTTGTTAGATTGTTCATTAAATCAACCTTCCCCAGATGTGAATCCTACCTCTGTTTTGTTGGCCAGTATTCAGGTAACGCATTAGTACAGTAGGTACATGATAATGGGTAAATATTTGCTGAATAAATGAGGGTGATCGCTGAGAGGCCTGACTCAGTTGTGGAGTGAAGGAAAATAACCTCTGACCCCTATCCATGTCTCGGAAGGGCAGTTCTGAGCTCTCAGCCAGAACCACAGCCTGTAAGCCCCACGGAGCCCTGGAAGGTGAGAAGGGGAGGCCCGCCTTCCTGGAAAGCCTCGCTTGGAATCGTCTTCAAAAGCTGCGATGCAGCCCCCGGAGTATGAGCACGAATAAATCATTAGCATTTTATTTACAATTCTGGATTTACAATTCCTAGAAAAGGATCCTGCTGTTCAGTGCGCATTCCTGCTTTGCTGGCTTTCCACAGAGCCTCCTTCTTCTCCCATCTTTGGGGGAACCGGGAAAGGAGGTTTAATTCAAAGAGGGCCTGAAACTTGTCTAAGGTCACACAGCTCGTGCTGAAGTTTGCATGCGGGTCCTTGGCCTCCAAATCCAGCCCAGCTGCCGCAGATCCCGCAGCCCTTTCCACTCTGGCCCGGCTCCGGTCACCCTCGGCACCTGCCTGGCGCGCCCGCTAGATGGCAGCCTTGGTCTCCGCCGCACTCCGCGGGAGCTTTGGCCAGGTTCTGAAGGGTCTGGCTGGAGGATTCGTGGGCTGTTCCGTCAGAGGCGCTGCCGTTGGCACCCAAGCCCGGGTTTACAGGGTCCAAGTGAGCAAAGGTGGAGGGCTGATGGAAGCAGTTCAGGCTCCCGTGCCTGGAACGAAATGGGGACTTGTTTCCGGCTCTCCAACTGGGTGTCAGGGCATGGCGGCTTCTGGAGTAGTCTACGGGGTGACAGACACTTTCAGACCTGAGAGAGCTGGGGTGCACGCACAGGGCACTAAGGGGCGGCGTGGGGTGTGTTGATGAGGTCGTGCGAGGTGAAATCCGTGGAAGGAAGACACCCGATGTATTCTGACCTGGCCCCTTTGGAAGTGACCTACAGTTAAGCTTTCTTCCTTACCTCTCCCCCAGACGTAGGCGTTCTGAGGCTCACACTAGCTGCGTGGGGACTTGGCTCAGTCACTGCCGGCTTCTCAGACACAGTGATGCTCCCTTGACCCAAGACCAATGGCAGGTGGAGTCACCTCCGCCCATCCTCCAGGCCACACAGTTAGGGAAGGGGTGATTGGGATTGGCGCATGTCTGAGTTGGCACACCTCGGGGCCTGGGTCCAGCCACTGGAGAGAGATGTGGGTGGTGGTGCGGCCAACCCTGCCTTTCCCAAAGTAGAGAGGAGGTGGGACCCAGGGGGCTGGGGTCAGTCCTCTTGTCTCTGGACTGTATGACTGAAATTGTGCATGAAAAGGGGCCACATGCTAAACCTGACAAGCTCAGGGGAGGCCCGCATGGTATCCTTGCAAACTCAGACCAAAAGAAACTACATAGGATGGCCTGAAATTAAAGCTTTCTGACAACAAGCAAGTCATGCAGGTAGTCACATTCTCGGCCTGGTGTCCTTCCCCCCTGGCCAAGGTCAATCTTTACTTGAACTGATCCCGTCTATTGTGTTTTTGCATCTACATAACATACTTTTGGTGTGTCAGGGTAGTTTCCCTTTTTCAGGCCCCTGGGGGCACAATCACTGCACCAGAGCAGGAGACCACAGAACCCCCCATTGTTACTGTCACCGTGTTAATTGTTCACTGTTAACTACCCTGTACCCACCAGTGTGAAAGAAGTCTGTGTCCATTCCTTTTCTTTTTATCCAATTCCAGGGACTTCCCCCACTTTGCTTTCTCCCTTGTCCCTAACCTATCACCAGTGGATTTCATGTAATCCCCTTCTGTCTCCTCCTTTGATTCTAATGTATAAAATAAGGTGCAAAACCCGCCATTCTCTGGAGCGTTTTCTCAGTCCGTTGAGATGTTGCTTCCCTGCAATTGTCGTCGGTGAGTGGTTGGCTCCAAGGAACTCATAAACATTCTCCACGGGTTTGGACGTTTCTTATGTTGACAGAATTCATGGGTTCACTTTATTGGCCCCTTTCTTTTGGGCTCCAAGTCTTAGAGTCTCTGCCTGTAAGGGTCCTGCATAGCGCTGCTGAGAGCTGCCTCCTGGGCAGGTGAGGTCTGCAAACATTCTCGCTTCCCTCCTCCAGTCAACATCATCCTTAGGGTGTTGCTTCTCTGCTTTCCAGGAGGCAGGGGTCTCAGCCAGAATTTGCCTTGGCTTAGTGGCCATCTTGATGCCTTGGCCAGGGATGGACCTGAGTCGCTCAGGGACGGACTAGGGGCCTTGTCGTGGCGCACGGAGGGGGAGGCACTGGAGCTCAGAGCGGGCAGGGCTTTGTCGAGGCCACTCTTGGGCACCCAGGTCTCTCACTCCAGGACTCTTGCTGCTGCTGCGAGTCCTGCCCAAAATACTTTTCTAGTTGAGAGCTGACAGTCCTTGCAAACTCTGCCCTTGGCATTAATTTTGAGAATTATCTGAGGCTTTGTCCAAGAATGCATGGACCAGTGGGCCCCAGGAGTGGGGTCCAACATCTAAGGGGCATTGTTCCCTCTCACTGGTGGGTCTCCACGCCATGTCTTCCCCAACTGGGACCCTGCAGGCTTGTGGAGTCAGGGAGTTGCGGTGTGAACACCCACTGATCCCGTAAGTTAGCAGTCCCTAGGAAAGGGACCTGCCAGGTGGGGTAGGGAGCTGTGAGTAATTGGTACCCACCACTTACCCCACTGTTAAGATCACAATTACCATGACAGAGCCACTCTCTGATGGAGCCTGTCAACTTGCCTTAGGCAGAAATGGCTTAGACACACCCTGCGAATGTGGGATCCTAGGTGCTATAGGTGCAGAAGGTGGCAGAATTCGATTTTTCGAAGGGGACTTGGACCCGGCATCTATCAGGCCCGCCATCAAATTACCCGGTAATTATTCCACACAGCCGGAGAGGGGAGGTGAGTGTCCCCAGGGCCCCCGCGCACGCTCTTGGCGGAAAGGGCCTCTTTGAACCCGCTGGGTAAGGCCCCCTTTGACCGCGTGCGAGGGCCTGGAGCAGCTGGCTGTCTTTATTGGCAGCCGGAGAGGCTGTTTGGGGAAATGGAAAAACTTGTGTCGGCGGCATCAGTCTTGCAAAGGGTGTAGCCAAGCAGTTTGCAGTGCGTTCTGTTCCTCGCGCTGCCGTCGCCGCCTCGGCAACTCAGAGCCGACCGGGGAGGGGAGAGGAGGAGGAGGTGACCGAGTTCACGTCCCCACCGCCGCCTCTCCTGAAGTGATGGATGGCTGTCTACTCAGCCGGGGAACGCCCGCACAGCTCCCTCTGCAGGGAGCGCGCTCAGCCTCCCACGCTCGGGCTCGGCGCTGCGGCTTCGTCAGATTCCCTCTCCCCGCATACCCAGGGACTGTGGGCTCTGGGTCAGTTAACCTGGCCGGTTGTTTTGCGTTAACTAGGCCATCTTTTTTTGTTTGTTTGTTTCATTTTTATCTGTGCCAATCTTGCACAAACGTCCATCTCCTCCGGGTTCCACTGGCCCAACCTTTCACAACAAACCCACGTGGGTCCTCCTTCCTCAGATGCCTGAGGCTCCGCAGGGGCCCGGACTCACCTTGGGTTTCTCTGGGCTGCACTTTGCGCTTGGGTTAGGGAACAACTGCCTCTCTGAAGGTGGATCAGAGAGCACGGCTCATCTCTTCTTTAAAAGACAGTGCATTTAAAAATTCCATTAATTGCGGCCTCTACTTAAGCAGTTAATTACAGGAATTGGATTCTATTTTGACTTTCTTCTCTCCCTACCCCCAAATGTCCTTAGTAAATCTATTGTAGCTGGGAATTCTGAAATACACACTTGGGGCTGGAGGTGAGGCTTGGGGAGGGGGCGCTCCTGCTATCAGAGCAGCCTTTGTTTCACAGTTTGCCTCATGTGGGGGGGGGGTCCTTGGGTCTAGTTCATGATGCAGAACCAAATCCCAGATGTGGCCTCGGGGTAGCATGCGTGGATGCTAATACAGCAGGGTGCTTAAAAAACCGTCTCACCAATGGTAACAATGAGGAGGAAAATACTGTACTGCAGGCCAGAGTTTTGGGGCACCCGCGACGTGCCGGGTGCTGTGAGCTTTATCTCCATCATCTGTCTTAGTTAATCTTCAGAGCAGACCAATAAAACAGGTGCCATTGCTCTTCCTATTTAGAGGAAATTGGGGCTCAGAGAGGTCAGTGAACTTGTTAAAGACGACACTGCTGGAAAGGGGCCGAGGCGAGCTCTGCCTGCCTTCTGGTTTGAAGGTCCTAGACGCCCTCACTCCGCTCTGCTGGTTCACAGACTTGCAGGGAGCTTACTGCAAAGCACATGTGTGTGTTGGGAAGTATCCTTTAAAATTATTTTATAGTTCGCAGTGAATGGATGTTGGTTTTGCTGCCTTTCTCCTCCCCACCCCCCACCCTCCGCTTTTTTCCAAAACAGAGCAAAAAACAAAACAAAACAAAAACCAGTTCTCACTTTCAACAGGTCAGCCAGGTCAGAGGAAGAAGAAACTGCTGAGTTTCCTTGCTGGCTTCTATAAAACAGAAGTTGCCTTAGAATTACCATACCAGTATTTGCCCTAAGAAAATGGCCATTAATTTAACTAATACTTAATGCACTTGCTGTGAAGTTATCTGGAATGTCTTCCTTTGGTCACTCTTCCCAGAGGGACCCAGAGTCTAGCCGCAGGTGGACAGATCTGTCCTCCCTTGTGCCCTCCCCTCTCCCCATACTGGCCTTTCACCCCCCGAGAATGAGACACCTCCACGCAGGCTGCTCAGCCGAGTTGGCTGTGAGTTGGCCCAGAGCCATGGAAAGAGTGAGAAACTTTCACATTTCAAAACTGCCCTGGGCCAATTTAATAAACTTCTGCCACCTCCATCCTCTTCACATTTTTGAATTCTCAAAAATTGACTCCCATCTAAGACGCATACAAGAGTGGAAGGATTTTGGAATGTTAATAATGCAGAATTTTACAGCACAGCAAGGTGAATTCTCAAGGGGTAACGGTTAACATCTGCTTTCTCTTTTCCCAAGATAACAATGGGGAAACCTGTGCTTTGCACGCACACACACTAAGCCAGGATTATGAGAGCTGAGTTTCTCTCTCTCTCAGCAAAGAGGTAAATTGTCCCCGGATCTGGCACTAGGAACAATAAAATAACCAGAAAACTTGGATGTAGCAAGAGTGACAGTGATAAAAAAAAACAACAACCCCCCAAACCAAAGCCAGTCTCTCAGGGGGCACTTTCTGGGCTGTGAACAAGACCCTTTCTTCCAGGGGGTCTGGAAGATGGCAAGAAGCTCTCTGCTTCCTCCCGGCGGGGCAATTCTTAGCAATCAGCATCGGAGCTGTGGTCCTGACACGTCCCCTGGGAAGCGGCAGGATGCTTGGTATCAGAGGGAGACAAACGGACGGAGCTCAGCATCTAGTTCTAGATGCGAGCCCTGGAACACTGCGGGTGGGAGGGGACTCACTTGTGCTTGTCCCGTGTGAGGGTTTCCGTGCTGCTGCCATCCTATCTGCCCTCCATGGCAAAGGGCAGTGACTACCTGTGAGCTATGGAAACAGAGGCACCGGGGTCCCAGGCCCAGCTCTGCCGTGGGAACCCGGATAACTGAGCTCCTCGTCCTCACTCTTCTCATTTGTAAAGTGAAGGTAAGGATGCCAGCCTCGTGGGATGTGTGTGGGTTGCTTAGCTCAGAGTCTGGCCCTGTATGTGGTAACTACTTTTAAAAAAACCACACATTGCTTTAGTCCACACTTGTTTTCTAAGACCTGTTTTACACCCTTTGAGCTGCTCATTTCAGGGAATAAAATGTTCTTTGACTTGGAAGCAGGTGACCCAGGATATCATTTCTGATCTGGCCTTGCCCTGTCTGTTCACTTGAATAGGTCTAGGGAAATGATCCAGATTCAAACCTAGGAGCAGTGCAGACATCCTTTTAAAGGGAATCTCTTGGTTAGTTTTATTGGTAAAAAAAAAATGACCCAGAAGTTATTATTAAAAATGAAAGGTGTCAACCTTGTGCCTGTAGCTACCTAGGGATTTTTATCACAGGATTTTCGGGCTGAAAGAAATGCTCCTGTCGGTTGCAGCAGCACCTTGCAGCCCAGAGCGATGCGAAGAGATGGCCGGGCCTCGCTGCACAGACGCCTTTCCAGCTGAATGTCGGGAGCCCTGAACTGGTGCACCGGCTTCTCTTTTTCGCTTGCATAATGCAATTTAAATCCCTTGTTAATTTCCAGGTCGAGTTTCATTCATGAGGATAATCTTTAATTGATGTTAAATATAGGGATCAAGTTAAGTGCATTATTTCTTTTTTACAAAGTGCTAATTGTTCATGTTCTCATAAATTATTTTCTCTTCTCATGTAGCAGGTTTTATGAAAGAACTTTTCAGCCAGTGCTTTTAACCTCATTGTATGAATATTATCCTGTAATCAGCAGGTCGTTCAGATCCTTCCTGGGCTGATGATTTCTATGTCACCCTTCAGAGCGGAGAAAAGAAGAAAAATGAGCTCATTTTGAGTGTATGTGTGTATATACGAGTGACTCACAGACATTAAAAAAAAATTTATACCCAAACATGTTAAACTCGAAGTGCATCTTTCGGCTGCTCTGTTCTTACTGAGACCCTTGAGGGACTCAGCCTAAAGCTACTACTTTTAAAAAAGGTCTAAACAAGTTATTAATTTAACATCTTAGTGTTAATTGTGGTAGAATATACATAACGTAAAATCGACCACTAAACTGCTTCGGAGTATATGGTTCAGCAGTGTGTTCACGCTGTTGCGCCCCGGTCTCCAGAACGCTTTGCATCCTGCAAAACTGAGGCTGCGCTGCCCTGAAGCAACAGCTCCGCACTCCCCACTCCCCCAGCCCCTGGAAACCGCCAGTCCACCCTCTGTTTCTGTGACTTCGACTACTCTAGGTACCTCATATAAGTGAAATTATATAGCATTGGGTTTGTTTTGGAAAAATATTTTATTTGTTTATTTTTAGAGAGGGTGAAGGGAGGGAGAAAGAAAGGGAGAGAAACTTCCCTGTCTGGTTGCCTCTCGCGGGCCCCCTGCTGGGGAACTGGCCCTGAGCACAGGCATGTGCCCTGACTGGGAATTGAACTGACGACCCTTTGGTTCACAGGCCGGCACTAAATCCACTGGCAGGAGTATTTGTTTTTTTGTTACTAGCTTATTTCACTTAGCATAATGTCCTCGGGGTTCATCTATCCATATGTCAGAATTTCCTTTTTAAGGCTGAATAATGTTCTATTTTATGTAGGTACCACATTTTGTTTATCCATTTATCTGTTGATGGACACTTGGGCTGGCTTTCACATTTTGGCTGTTGTAACACTGCTATGAACTTAGGTATACAGCCTGAAACTACTTTTGATTGTTTCATTTATTTTAAAAATGTGTAGCCATGTTCAGAAAGGGCCCTGTGCTGAGCTTCTGTAAGGAGATGAGAAAGAAGCTATGTCTGCCCTCGGGAGCTTGCACCCAAGGAAAGGCAAGACAATAGCAATACCCACTGTTTACTGAGCTGTTACGTGCATCCCACTATTTAATCTTCATGATGACCCTCTGAGGGAGACACTGTGTTATTCATATTTTATACTTGAGGGAAGTGAAATTCAGAACCATTAAGTCATTTACCCAAGATTATCCCAGTTGGGGGGCCCGGGATTTGAACCTAGGTCTATTTGACTCAAAACTGTGCTGCTAACTCAAACAATATTGTGCCTCTTGCAAGGGCATAAAACTCCATTAAAAGAAGGTAAGGGAGCTGTGTCCCTTAGGAGAGCTACAGACATTGTGCTAGGAAAGTTCCGAGGGGCTGGGATTGCTTCCTCTTGGGATCAGAGCAGACTTCCTGGAGGAAGCGGTGTTTGTGGTGGAGCTGGGAGGACTGGGAGGACTGGGTGGGCAGAGACGGGAAGGAAGAGGTTTTACAGGAAGGGCATCGTGAACAAAGACCCAGAGGCGAGAAGGCACGAAGAGTCCAGGGCAAGGCAAGGGCTTTGGGTGGAGCAGGAAGGGACTTCCTGGGAGACGAGGCTGCAGAGTCACTCATGGAGTAAGACAAGCCATCTGAGCTGGAAGGGCTGGGACATGGGGACTCTCGTGTCACAGACAAGGAAGCCATGTTTCCAGGAGGAAAACAAAACTCAGGTTCCCAGACTGCAGACTGGTACCCATTGCACAGCCGCTTGGCAAAGGATCCAAGGTCTGTTTATGGGGGTGAGGGGAAGCCGCTGAAGATGCCTGAGCAGAGGTGTGGCATGGTGGGGACCACCTTGCCATTTTGACCTTGTATTCTGAGCCCCAGAGCCACAGGGCAATCCCACATGTGAGGCTGGCATCGGGGGCAGTAAAACCCACACCAGAGCTGTGGTGACTCAGGAACCCTACTGGTTTTGGCTGTGGGCCTGCGCTGAGTGGACAGGGCAGCCCCTTCCCTCAGACTTCTGCTGGAAACCAGTAACTGTCTCCCTGCGAAGCTACTGAGTTTGCTTCTTCCATCATGGGCACATTTCTAGACTTAAACACAAAACCCCAGACACCTGGAGACTGTGGTGAGGAACACAGGCTCTGGAGTCAGCCAGATGTAGGCTGTCACCCACCTCTTCGTGCTACAGTTTTCTCCGTGTAAAATGAGGAATGCAATCGGCTCTCGTGCAGTTTAAACAAAATACTGTATTGAAGGCAGGAGGGTGCCTGGCATTTGCGAGCACTACTTCAATGTGAGGACTACTGTGGGCTTTCCAAAGGTGGCTCAGGAAGATCCTGTCTCCTAAGTAGCAGCCCAGGCAGGGCCATCAGCACGGGCACTTGGGCTGCAGATCCTGCTTGATCTAGAACAACAGAGAAACCAAACAGGGCCCGAAGGCCGATGTCAGGTGTTGAGCATCTGATTTCCGGATTTTGACAGCCCTGCTTAAGTCAGAAACGCTTGCTGCTTGGGAATGAAGAAGTCAGATCTTTCTGTTCTTTCATCCATCTCACAAATGATGGTTTGTTGAGGGCTCACTACGACGGGTACTTCCCAAGTGGTGTCAGCACATGGGGGAACAGAAGCGCCATGCAGGCTGGGCTTGGCCTCATGCAGCTCCTGTGCAAGGCCCGGCCCTGCACGATCTCGTAAGGTTTTTGGTGTGTGCTTGTGGCAGCATCTGGTTTTGACAGGTGAATGCATTTTCTCCCCCCGCCAACCCATTCCCCAATCCCTATGCTCCAAGCCAACAGCCTGGCCCTACCAATTCCTCTGCCTCAGGGTTTCTTGCATGGGGCAAAGCAGTTGATTGAAGGGAGGGCTCTTGTTCTGCAGAAGTCAGACTCCGTGAATAAATGATGCTGGGTGTCTTAGAGTGGGGAGTGGCTTGGAAAGCATTCAGAGACAGAGGATAGAGCCTTCATGAACCCGGAATGGAAGAAGGTAGCGGGGCCCTCCAAGGAAACCACAGGGACCCGTTTCCAGTAGAGATAATATGACCTTAGAAGGCAGACTGCCTGGCATAGAGGTAGCAGAGCTGTTAGGCCAAAGGGGCTGTGAGGCTGGGCCTTCTGGGCATGTCCTCGGGATGGGCATGTCCTCAGGAACAAGCCGGACAGATGACTGCTGGTGACCAGAGGGTCATTCTGAGGCTTGGAGCTGTCCAAGACCCCAGCATCCTGGGGCAACCCTGGGGCAGGGAAGAGCTCCAGTAACAACTGATTCAATTTCTCATGGTTTTAGAGGGCTGTATCTTCAGAGCTGGACTTAAGCTTATTTAATGAAAATAAAAATGTTCCGTGGACACTTGAGTTTGAAGATTGTACTCAATACCTGCCACATTCCATTTTAGCCTCACAGCCCTGGAAGGGAAGTCAGGCAAGCACTGAGGGCTGCTTGGCAAGTGCTCAGGAGGGCGCGTGCAAGCTCACACGGCCAGGAGGGGTCACGGTGACGCTGTCTGCGGTGCCTGTGAGGTTTCGGTGTGGGGGCTTGCTGGAGCCCAGAGGACGTGTTCCAGGGACCAGGGGAACGTGAGTGGACGGTACAGCGGGGAGGGCAGGCAGGTCGGGACAGAGGCCAGAGGCCAGGCTGAAACACCCCGTGAGGAGTCATCCTTTCACCTTGTCGTTTAGGTGCTTGTTCAGCACAGATGCGGAGAGAGCACTCGCTAGCATGGGGACAGCGCTGGGCTCTCAGCAGTGAACGGGATGGCTCTCTCCCATGAGGCTCAGGGTTCACAACGCAGTGTGAGAAGCCCAAGGACAGAGGCTGCTCTGGGCCCTCTGACAGAGGGAAGAGATGGGGTGTGGCTAGGTTGGCGGGGGTGGGAGCAGGCAGTGGGAGGTTGGAGGGGTGGTTTTTGGAGGCTGTGACATCTGAGCTGCATCTTGAGGGACAGGTATCAGTCAGGTGGATGAGAGAATAATGGGAGCTCCAGACAGAGGGAAGAGCGTGTGTGGAGGTAAGAGAAGATGGTGTATTGAGGGATGTGATGGGACTCATAGGGTGGGTCCATGCATGGGAGAATGTGAGTCCAGATCTGTGCAGGTGTGTGTCAGTGAGAGGGACAAGCTGGCTGCCTGCTGTCCTTGGGAGAAAGCCTCAGTTCCTTACTGGGACCCACTGCCTGGCCCTTGGAATTTGTCTTCTACCCACTGCATGCCTCTTGCCTCCTCACAGTCTATTCTCCAGCCCTTCTGACATCCTCCAGTTTCCCCATCTTACCTCCTCTCTTGCTGTCAAGGCTTTGATTCACAGATGCTGTTCCCTTTGCCTAGAACTCTCTTATCCTTGCTGTCCAACCTACCTAACTTTTAAAATGATTTTTACTTGCATTGGATTTTAATGCATAAACCCTGTCTCTCTCTCTTGTTTTTTAAAGATTTTATTTATTTACTTTTTAGGGAGAGGGGAAGGGAGGGAGAAAGAGAAGGAGAGAAACATCAGTGTGTCAGAGATACATTGATCAGTTGCCTCCCGCACACCCCCAACTGGGGAACCTGGCCCGCAACCCAGTCCTGACTGGGAATTGAACCAGCAGACTTTTGGTTTGCAGGCTGGCACCCAATCCACTGAGCCACACCAGTCAGGGAACCCCTTCTCTTATCAGCAATAGTTTTATTTCTATATAATTTACATTCTTTAACATTCACTCTTTTAAGTGTACCATTCAGTGATTTTGTATATTCACAAAGTTGTGCAACTATCACAAATGTTAAGGGTGAGTGGCACCAGATGTAACCGGCAACGTTAGAGCTTGGTCCTTGAGTTTGGTTAAGAAAGAATTCAGAGTCAAGAAGTCTAATAATAAGAGAAAAATTATTTAGAATGTCACAGAGGTAGAAGAATTGAGCCAGCTGGGCTGTGTGGTTTCAGTAAAACAACTTACAGAGGAAAAAGAAGGGCTCTTGGAGCTGAGGAGAAAGAAAGCAAGGGTAGGTGCCTTGAGGGAAGAAAGGGGAAGGAAAGGTACGAGAGAGAGAGAGAGAGAGAGAGAGAGAGAGAGAGAGAAAGCGAGAGCGCGAGAGCGCGCACGCGCTGGGTCCTTCGCCTTAAGGGATTTTGTCTGTTTTCCAAAGGTGAGGATTTTAGGGGAGGTCTCAGGGGAGGATCTCAATAGAATATTCATCAGCTTTCCAGGTTTGTCCTTTTCAGGTTTGTGGTCTCTGCTGATTGGTTTGCCCCGCCAGCTTAGGAGTCATTAGTCAATACAGCTGGTCCTGATGTCAGTTATGGCATCACTTTGTCTGGTTTTGCTGCTTTTCTGGCCCTGGAGCTGAAACACAACTGAAACCTAAACGTTATCTCTAGTTTGACCAAAAATCTGTCTCTGTGGTCGACAGACCAAAGGTTTTGTTCTTAGGATTACTTTATGTGGAGCAGGACCTCACTGTTCTGGGGGCGTAGTGCTTGAGGGAGTGGTCGTGCAAGGGCTTGTGTGGGAGTCGTATGAGGCTGTTCTCCGGCGCCCTTGTCCCCCTTCTAAGGGGGGGTCTACCACGTGACTAGTGACATGCCAGGGGAGGAAAGGTCAGCGCAGGGGGTCTGAACCTGCATGACCAGCGCTATGAAAAGTCAGGGGTCTAAACTACATGATCAGCAACATGCTAGGGGAGGAAAGGTCACTCTGAGGGTGAGATCCCACCTTACAATTCCCATTTTCTCAGTTTTGCCCGTTGTCTAGTTCCAGAACATTTGCATCCCCCCAGAATGAAACTGTATACCTGTTAGCAGTTATTCCCCATCACCTGTTCCAATCTCCACCTGAGCACACTCCCCCACACACCTCCCAACCCCTGGAAACCACTAATCTACTGTTTGTCTTTATACAATAAATTTGTGAAATTCCTAACATTTCCTGTAAATGGCAGCAGACAATATGTAGCCTTTTATTACTGGTTTCTTTCACTTAGCATAATGTTTTCAAGTTCTTCCGTATTGTAGCATGGCTCAGTATTTCCTCCCTTTTGATGGCTGAATAATATTCTGTTGCATGGAGATCCCACATTTTACCTACTCATTCATCAACTGATAGACATTTGGTTACAAGTTTTTGTGTGGACATCTGTTTTCAGTTCTCTGGGGTGTATATCTAGGAGTAGCATTGCTGAGTCATATAACAACTCTGTATTTGATTGTTTTCTTGTGGCTGTACCATTCTGCACTCCCACCAGCAGTGTGTGAAGGCTCCAGCTTCTCCACATCCTGTTTGTTTGGCTGTAGCCATCCCAGTGGGTGTGAAGCAGATCTAATTTTGGTTTTGATTTGCATTTTCCTAATGACTGATGATGTTGAGCATCTTTTCATGTACGTAATGGCTATTTCCATATCACTTTTAGAGAAATATATATTAAAAGTCTTTCCCCATTTTAAAATTTCAGGTATTTTGGCTTTTTATTATTGAGTTGTAAGAGTTCTTTATATAGCCTAGATACAAGTCCCTTACTAGATATATGATTTGCAAATAGTTTCTCCTATTCTGAGGATTGTCTTTTCACTTTTTCTTTTCAGCCCCAAAGCTTGAATTTTTGATATAGTTCAACTTATCTGTGTGTGTGTGTGTGTGTGTGTGTGTGAATACTTTTGGTGTCATATCTAAGAAACTATTACCTAACCCAAGGCCACAAAGATGTACTCCCTATGTTTTCTTCTAAGAGTTCTATAGTTTTAGCTCTTATGTTTAGGACTATGGTCCATTTTCAGCTAATTTTTGTATATGATGGTGTGGCTATCCAGTTGTACCAGCATCCTTTGTTGAAAAGACTGGACTTTCCCCATTGAATTATAATTTTCTTTTTCTTTTTCTTTTTTTTTTTTGCTATTACAGTTGTCCCATTTTCCCTCTTCACTCCCCTCCACCCTGCCCATTGAATTATCTTGACACCTTTGTCAAAAATGAACTGACCACAAATGTACAGGTTTACTGCTGGTCCCTCAATTCTATTCCATAGATCTGTTATGTCTAACCAACCCTATGCCTGCATCATACTGTGGTCTTGAATACTGTAGGTTTGCCAACTGCCACCCCTCCTCACCCAGGTAATTGCAACTGCTCAGCACAAACTAGGCACGTGAATGGTGGAAAGAGGCAGCCGCTGGCTTTGACAGATGCTGGGGCAGCAGATGCGTGCACACATACACCCGACCATCTTAGCTCCTTCCTAAAAGGTGCCTCCCCGAGCACAGGCTTCTTCCCCAGCCCCCTCGTTTGAGCTCATCTGTTCCCGAGGCCTTTCTGGGTGAGGAAACTTCAGTTGCATACAAAATGCACGCTGCAGTCTACCTTAGAGACAAATACTTCTGCTCCCGGCCGCTTCCCCTGGCAGTGCAGGAGCTGTGCAGCTGTCAGGACTTCTGCCGCTTCACCTCTCCAAGCCCCATGCACTTTGACAGTATTAATATGCACCTCTCAGGATTGTTAAAGAATAAATTAGATAATGTGTCAAGCACTTAAAGTAAGTGCTTCAGAAACATTTACTCCTATGAGATAGGCTCTCAGCTTCATTTATAAAGGTGGGGAAACTGAGGCACACGTAGAAGAGGCTGTAGACCAGGGCTCCATATCATTCTGTGGCAGAGCTAGGACTCAAGCCAGTCTGGCTCCAGAGCCTGTGCCCCCGCCCCGGGCCGGAGTTGCAGGGACTGACAGCAGGGAGCTTCCCTGTTGAAGACGCCACTCAGGACTAATTCGGGGCCTAAGTCTGCCCCTGCCCCTGCCTCTGCCCCTTTCCCTGGATTTCCGTCCCAAAGCAGGTCTGGATGGACAGGGTGTGAGGCAGGGGTTCCCCAAAGACAGCCCGGCCTCTAAAACGAAGGCGGCTGTGCTCTGCCCGGGTGGCCCCACTGCTCAGTACGTGGCTCAGGCTGTGCTGAGCTCTCAGGCTGGAAAGAGAACACAAAAGAATAAACAGGAAGGCCTCTACAATGCTAATGCGGCGCCCGCGCGGCTGGTGGCTGCTCCGCCCGGGGCCGCGGTCTCCGCGCGGTGCCTCATTATTGGTGCCGGGAGCCGGCGGACGGGAGCAGCGGGGCGCGGGGCTGCACGCGGCGCGGCTGATGGCGGCGCTGATGGCGCGGCGGCGCGGCCGCAGGCTCAGCGGGCGCGGGGCCCTGGGGGGCTGCACGCTCCGGGGCCGGCGTCCCTGCGGCCGGAGCCAAAGGGAGGTCTGTCCGGGCCCAGAACCGGGAGTGGGCGCCCTGCGCCCACGGCGGGGCCGGGGCAGAGGACTGCACCTGATTCCCATTAATTGTCTAATTAAAAGTATTTATTCCTTAAAAAAAAAAAAAAAGTCAATGCCAGTGCTGAAAAGCTCAAACAATACAGAGATGCATAAAGTAAGACACGAAGTCCCTCAAATTCTTCCTTCCAGAGATAACCACCATTTATAGATTGACATATAGCTTTCCAGACTTTTTAATACTTATAGAAATTTGGCTTAAAGAAATCAAAATAGAAACAACAGTTTCCCTCCAACGACTGTTACATATTCTGGTCTTGCTGCATTTTTCCATGTAAGAATGTGCCTGGAGATCTTGCCACTTTATCAGGCCTTGCCCTGTCTAATTGTCTCCAAAAGCCATGTAATATTCGAGTATCAGGGTACAATAATTAATTTAACGTTTTTCCTGCTACTACTAATTAAATGCTTGGTACATGCCAGGCTTTTAACTAAACACCTTATCTGTATCATGTCATTTAATCATCATAACAGAGGCAAGGCAAGTATAAGAAATCCCTTTATAAGAAGTGGAGAAACAGGTGCAGAGAGGTGAAGGAACCTGCCTGAGGTCGCAGAGCTAGTCGGTGGCAGAGACAGGATGCAAACCCCGGTGGCCCTGACTGGGACGGCGTGCTCCACTCTGGCGTTCAGCTGGATGTGTCATCTGGGTCACTGGATGCCGGCTGGGGGCCTTTTCCTCGCGCTAGTTCCTTGGCCCACAAACAAGCTCTGCATTGTGTTTCTATGAGATTCTGCCGCTTTCATCCTGAAGGTTCTAGCACAAAGATTTTGATGTAGGGATGCAAAAATTGTAATTGTGTTATATTTACTTGGTAAAAAAGAAGTACTAAAGGATCCGAAAAGAAAAGTAATTCCTCCATTCCAGACTTTCAGTTTCCTCTTCAGAGGAAACCCCTGTTAGCAGTTTCCTATGTATCTGTCTAGACATTTTCAATGCATGTATTTTTCCATATAAATGGTAGCATGCTAGACAGGCTTCTGCACCTTGCTTTTTTTCTATTAATGTTATATTTTGAGATCATTTTGTATTGGCATATACGAGTATGGACTGATCTCATTCTTCTTGTTGTCGTTTTTAAAATTCAATCTTGTTTTTGGAATAGGTAATACATCCAAAGGATTCAAACATCAAAATAAGAGAAACAAGAATCCATTGAGAAGTCTGACTCCAATCCTTGACTCCCCTTAAGGGTGTTCCTCTGCCCGTCTTTGGCATCCGCTTTTATTAGTGTATCTTTCCAAGTTCTTTTTATACAACCTTCACTGTACTTACATTTTAACTGTCCTGTTATTGAATGGGTAGGTTTTTCAGGGTTCTTTTTTTTTGTGATCACATGAAAAAGCTACAGTGACGTTCTTGTATATACTTTTAGCACATGTGTGTGTGAGTAGGAAAAATTCTTAGAAGTAAAATTTCTGGGTCAAAGGACACATAGGCTGAAAATGTGGAACTTACTGTCAATCTGTCCTTCAAAGAAGTTGCACCCATTTATATTCTGTTGACACTACATGAGCGTGCATCTCCACATCTTCATCTACACTAGGTGTCCCATTTTAAAGTTTTTGCCAATCTGACAGATGAAAAATAATAATTTATTGTTTTAAAGGTGTGGGGGAGGAAGAAACATTCCCCTACTCTGAAGGTTCTTTTGGCTGGTCTGATGATTAAATAGGCTTGAGACAGATTAGCAGGAAGAAAATGACCACATTTTATTTTTAAAGATTTTATTTATTTATTTTTTAGAGGCAGGAGAATGGAGGGAGAAAGAGAGGGAGAGAACTATTGATGTGAGAGAGAAACATGGATCAGTTGCCTCTTGCATATTCCCCGGCGGAACCAAACCCACAACCTCTGCATGTGCCCTGACCAGGAAACCAACCAGTGACCTTTCCCTTTGCACAGGGTGACTTCCAACCAACTGAGCCACACCCATAGGGTGAAAATGACTGATGCACGGGAACTCTGCATACAGGAGAGGCTGAGAGACAGAAAGGTAAAATGAGGTATACAGATGACCTTGTGAGCCAGGCATGATGTAGAGCACCTTGGGCTTTAGAAGGTCGTTGCAGGGAGAACACTCGTTCAGTAATCAGGAGTTTGCCTGCCTATAGATACGTTGTCTCTGATAAACCCTCACTGTGGGCAAGACTCCTAATTCAAAGTCCTCTAGGTAGTTAAGGGAGAGGCAGCCGTTTCTCTGGACCCTGCAGGGTCTCAGAGTCTTCAGCCAAAAACAATTGCACACCACTTAAGGCGCACCTCGGGGTGGCTTGTTCTAAATAAACCCTTACAGTGATGGCTAAGGCTGAACATCTATCTTTCAAATGTTTAAGCATCATCTGTATTCTTTTTTTGTTTGTCACCATTTTTCTCTTGGGTCATTTGATGATCCCTTATTGATTTTTGAAAGTCCTTACATAACATGGAAATTAGCCTTTACCCAGTTTGCCGTTTTTTAAAAACTTTGTTTTTGTTTTATTTGGTAGACATTTTCAAATTTTTGTTTAGTTAAATTTGTTAATATAAAAATAATTCATGGGCCATGTATCTTATTTAGATCTTTAAACTATTTTTGAAAATTTCAAAAATATTTTTCATGTTTTCTTTTGTATTTTTCTAGTTTTATTTTTAAATATTTAAATCCTTTATCCAGAATATGTTTTTTTTTTTTTTAAGATTTTATTTATTTTATTTTTAGGGAGGGAACAGAGGGGGAGAGAGAGAGAGAGAGAGAGAGACATCAATGTGCGGTTGCTGGGGGTTATGGCCTGCAACCCAGGCATGTACCCTGGCTGGGAATCGAACCTGGGACACTTTGGTTCCCAGCCCGTGCTCAATCCACTGAGCTACGCCAGCCAGGGCCAGAATATGTTTTAGTGTCAGAAGTGAGGTAAGGATTTAGTGTGTCTCTCCAAAATGGCCAGCTAGTTGTCTCAACACTATTTATTAAATGATCAAAAATTTCATCGTTTTGAAATGCCATCGTAATTATATACCAAATTCTGATATATGTTTGTGTCTAGTTCTAGACCTTCCATTCATTCCATGGATTAGTTTGTCTATTCATGTTTCAGTACTAAATTGTTTTAATTATTAATGCCTTATAACATGTTTTAACAGGTAGTAGGGCTAGTCCCAACAGCCATTATTCTTTTTTTCCCCAGAATTTTTCTGGCTATATTTACATGTTTATTTTTACATACGAACTTAAGATTTACTTGTTTTGTCCCCAGAAATATCCTGTTGATACTTTAATTGGGATTATATTACATTCATAGCATACTTCAGGGAGAATCGATATCTTTAGTGAGTCTTCTGCTCACAATCTAACTTTCATTTCCTGTGGCGCAGAGGCAGTACATGGTCACCAAGCATTTAATTCGTCCCCCCGGTATTTCGCCGCTTCTTGCTGATGGCAGGGCTATACAACACATTCTGGCCAGTGAAATGTGAGCAAAAGTGGCACGTGACACTTGGGGCTGAGGCATGAGAAGCCCCACTGTGATTCTCTACTTCCTCCTTCCTTGCTTTGGTGACCATGGAAGCAGGAGGCATTACAGGATCACAGCAACCCTTTGCCAAGCTGCAACTGGGGGACAGCTGACTTGAACACTTGCTCAGATTCAGAGCTGACTTCAGGTGAGAAAAATAAAAATTGTGATAAGCTACTGAGATTTTGGTGCCGGTTGTTTCTGCAACAACATTTAGCATAAACTGCCTGATATGCCTACCCTCAGTAGAGTTTTAAAGTTTTACTCGTATAGATCCTGCACGGTTCTTATTAGGCTTATTTCTCTTTTGTTGCTATTATAAATGGAATTTTCTTTCCTTTTTACATAATTTTTAATGGCTTATGATATAGGAAAGCTACCATTTTTATAACAACATTGTATCTGTAATTATTCGTTTTACTGAAACTCTTACATTTTCTTTGTTTATTTTTTTTTAAGATTTTATTTGTTGCCCTGGCTGGCATAGCTCAGTGGATTGAGCGCGGGCTGTGCACCAAAGTGTCGCAGGTTCGATTCTCAGTCAGGGTACATATCTGGGTTGTAGGCCATGACCTCCAGCAACTGCACATTGATGTCTCTCTCTCTCTCTCTCCCTCCTTTCCCTCTCTATAAATAAGTAAGTAAGTAAATAAATAAATAAATACAATCTTTAAAAGAAAGATTTTATTTGTTTATTTTTAGAGACGGGGAAGGTAAGGAGAAAGAGAGGGAAAGAAATATCAATGTGTGGTTGCTTTTTGAGCACCCTCTACTGGGGAATCTGGCCTGCAACACAGGCATGTGCCCTGACTGGGAATCGAACCCTCGACCCTTTGGTTGGCAGGTCCATGCTCAATCCACTGTGCCACACCAGCTGAGGCTGAAACGCTTACATTTTCTAACAGATTTTTTCAGTTATCTTGGGTTTACCTTTTTTTCTTATTTGCTATTATGGAGGTTCAAAATGAACTGCTCTGGGGTCAGGTGTATTTTCTGTACTTGAAAAACAATTAAAACAATGATTTTTTTTTTTTAAATCGAGAATTTGTCCACACACTGAAGCTGGAATTCTGGCTTCACCCAGAACTCTAGGTGGCTGGACAGCACTGGGCTGGTCAACCCCTGCTGGAGAAAAGGCGCTGGAGCTCTCGAGGCCCCGCCCTGGGGTGGATCGTGCCTCTTAGCCAGTCCCTATTTTTCAAACCTAATTTTCTTCACTTATTAGCACTACCTTCATGCTCCGAAGGCATCTGATAGAAGGTACCCTTGATTTATTTCAGACTTTAATGGCAGTGCTTCTAGGATTTTACTGTTAAGTATGAAGCTAGTTCTTTCCTCTAACATTTTATTATGAAAAATGTCAAACATATAGAAAACTTGAAAGAATTGTACAGTGAACACTCATATACTCAACATCTAGTTGTTACACTTAATATTTTACTATACTCATTTTATTATTTTATTTATCTATCCACCTACCCTTCCCTTTACCCATCCATCAATCTATCTTATTTTTTTCAATGCATTTCAAAGTAAATTGAAGATATCGGTACACTCTACCTTCAAAAATTTCAGCATGCATATTCTTAACCAGAGTTCTGTATTTGCTTTTTATTCCTTTTTTCTTTAGAGGTAAAATTTACATAAAATTCAATAGGCAAAATTTAACTCTACCATTCTATGAATTTTGATAAATTCACATAACTTGTGTAACCCAAACTTTTATCAGTAAAAAAAAAATTACTGTTATTCTGGAAAATTCTGTTGTATTCTTCCCAAGTTCAGTTTCTATCCCCCATCTGAGGCAACCACAATTTCTATTTTTTCCCCCAGAGATACATTTGACTGATTCTGGAACTTCATATAAAAGGAATGATACTCTTGTGGAAGGATTGTTTCACAAAGCATAATGTTTTTTAGATTTATCCATGTTGCTACAGGTATCAGCAGTTCCTTTTCATTGCTGAGTGTCATTTCATTATTAGGGACTGGGTGTTTCTGTCCTCCCCCCACCCCATTCATATACTGAAGCCCTAAACCTCAATGTGATGGTGTTTGGAGATGAGGTCTTGGGGAGGCAGTTAGGGTTAGGGTCATGTGGGTGGAGTCCGGGTCTGATGGGATTAGTGCCCTTACAAGAAAAGACACCAGGGAATTTGCGCTCTCTCTCCTCCATGTGAGGACACAGAGGGAAGGTGGCCCTTCTCAATGTAACGAAAGAGCCCTCACTAGAACCTGTCCATGCTTGCACCTTCGTCTTGGACTTCCAAGTCTCTAGAACTGTGAGAAAACAAACAAACAAACAAACTAATCAAAAAACCCAAATTTCAGCTACCCAGGTTATGGTATTTTGTTATGGAAGCCTGAGTATTTGAAGACGTTCATTATACAGATATACCATAGTTTGTTTAACTATTATCTTGCTAATGGATACTGGGATCCTGTCCAGTTTTGGCTAATATGAATAAAGGTGTTATGAACATTTGCATACAGGTCTTTTAGGGGACATTTGCTTTTATTTATTTTGGTAAAATATGTAAAAGTCTCAGGGTTGGTGTACAGTAAGCCCTCACTTAACGCCACTGATAGGTTCTTGGACTTTAAGCAAAAATGATGTATAACAGAACCCCATCTCATTGATGTTATAACAAAATAACATCGAACAAAATGATATTATTTGAGGACCTGCCACGTATTTAATTTGATAAGAAAGTATTAGACCTTTTCCCACAGTGTTTTGCCTGTCCACCAATAATGAATGAGAGTTCTGGTTGCTCTGTGTCCTCATCAACACTTGTGTTGTCTGGATTTTGTTTTGATACTTAACCTGTATAGCTCATGTTAACAAATATCCATCTATTCCCCTTTCATTGAGTTTTTTTCCTGTTTTTAAAATCTGGAATGAACGTTGACATTTGTAAATGCTTTTCCAGCATCTATAAGATGATCATATGATCCTTATTCTTTGATTTGTGGTCATAGTGAAATATGGTAATAGATTTTCTAAAATTGAACCAGCCTTGCATTCTTGGGATGAACTCCACTGAGTCATGTATGTTAGTCATCTATTATGTGGCAGGATTCTGCCTGTCAATAATATATTAAGGTCGTTATTCAGTATTCATAAATGAGACAAGACAGTCCATTTTGGGTTGTTCTTTTGTAAAGTTGTAATGTTATAGTGGCTTTGAAAATGGATTTGGAAGCTTTGCAGTATCCTCTGCTCTGATCCAGTGATTTTGGACCTACAGTTTCTGTATGAATTTTTGAGCTTGTTGGTTGTTTGATGGACTCATGAAAGTCACCAGCAGACCTATGTGGCCCATTGTGTGAGCACCATACTTAAAATCACACTGTATTGAGGCAGTGCCGTTGGTGATTCAGAGCATAGGCTTTGTAACCTGGGGGGGTCAAATTCTAGCTTTGCCACTTGATAGCAGCATGGGGCAACTGAGGCTCAAAGAGGCCTGGGTCATGCAGTGACTGGGCCAGAGCATGGAAATGAAGAAGGCTTTTGATTCTTCATCTATAAAACAGAGACAATAATAGTATCTGCCTCCCAGGTAGCCAGGAGTTGCAGGGATAGGTAAAGATATTAGCACCGAGCCATAAGCGAGTGGGAGACATTACATCGAAGCTGGTTCCGACCATTCAGTAGACTTGGATCAGACGGCTGCAGCTCTCTGCCAATCCAGAAAATTTGTGCCCTTTCCCTGGTGACAGCAATTTTTGTTTTTGCTTTTTTGGCACAGTGTAAGAATGTGAGAAAAGCCAACCCACGCTCTTCTGGAAGTTCAGCTGGGTTGGCGATAGGAGCATCTTCCAGACGGGTCTAGCCTCCTGCACTCATACCCACGGAGGCCGGGCATGGGGAGCGGTGCGTTCGCCATCGCCAGTTCCCTTCACCTGCTCCTGTTTCCTTGAGAAGTGAAATCAGTAAGTGCTTTGGAGCAGGCTAGCTTCCTGACTGCTGTATTTTCTGCCTGTTCCCCCCCGCCCTTGTTTTGAACAATTGTTTCTAATTGTAATTTTTAAGAAATACCTCTAAGGTTTCCTCCCTCTTATCATCCTACTTCTGAGGTGGAAGCCTTTCTGGCTCTCCCCAGTGGAAGGGCAAGAAAGAATAGGGGTGCTAATGGGGGACAGGGAAGGGATTGCTTCAGAAGGGAGTGGGCCCCCTTTCACCAGGTGTTTGAGCAGAGGTAGGGTGGCCACTAGGTGTGAAAGGGGCAGGAGGTATCCAGGCCTCGGAGGGTGGGGGTGAGCATGGGGAGTGAGGTGGGGGAAGATTGGACTAGAAATAACTCTTGGGAAGAGTTTGAAGGTGGTCAGACCTGCCCTGGCCAGTGTGGTTCAGGTGGTTGTGTGTCATCCCACAAAACGGAAGTTGCTGGTTTGATTCCTGAAAAGTACACATGCCAGGGTTGCGGGTTTGGTCGCCAGCTGGAGCACGTTACAGAGGCAACCAATGTTTCTCTCCCTTTCTTTCTCCCTCCCTTCCCCTTTCTTTAAAAATAAATGAATAAAATCTTAAAAAAAAGGTGGACAGATCTGAGTACAAGTTCCCACCTCTGCAACCCAATAGTGTAATTTCTGGCAGCCAACTGCTTTTCAGAGCCTCAATTTCCCCATCTATGAAATGGGCACAACAATAACTACCTGACAGGAGGTGATGAAGAGCAAATGGGATAATGGCGATCAAATGGTGTTTTCTTTCACCTGGATTTCTACGAACCAAGGAGGTTTCTCCCTAATGTTCAGTAAGATGAGTGTCTGACCCTTTGCTGCTCGTCTGCATTTTCCCACAAAGCACAGGGTTTGGAGGTCTCACAGTAGAGGATTTAGACTGGAGGGAGGCCGTGTCTGCATGGTCAGGCACAGATGTCGCTCTGAGTAGGTGCTGCTGTGTTTGGGGTGGTGTTTGTTGTACTTGGCCTGTTGGCGACTTTCCCCACATTTTGTGAATTAGTTATGTGGGCATCACTGGGATATCCAATTTGGCAAAATGGCCTTCTTTGGACTAGCAATGCAGTTGCCTGGTGACTTCCTGTGGGCCCGAGGAGAGTCAGATTGGAGTATTCATGCCATTGTGCTGAAAAAAAAAAGTTGAATATTGGCCTAAACCATTACATCTTTAAGTGTTCAGCTAACAATTTGTGATGTATAAATTTCCAAGAGAGAAAAGATTTGGAGCTTAACACACATGCCTGTCTTGAGGTTTGATGGTTAAATATTATATTCTAGAGCTACAAGATGTAATAATAAAAAATTTGGGAAAATTTCCCTATAATGGCAGATGGAGATTAAAATGCATTTGGGGACATTTCCAACATGCATGAACATAATGGATGAAAGCAAGTCCTCAGTGAGCTAACCTGTGGGAGCCAAGCTCTGCCCTCATACCTCCAGCCGAGGAGGGGGCGCTCAGAAGACCCATGGGTCTTTACTTAATTAGTTTGTAAGGGGTCAGGGTACAGCCTAAGTGGGGGGTAAGAGTTAAGCAGCTGCCAAGTTCAGTGAGACAAGCGGTTCTGGAACAAAAGTAGTTTTGGTTTGGAGTGTCAAATTATAAAAGATGCCAGCAGCGGTGAAGCTCTAACCATTACCAACGTAGACATAGAATGATGCCCATTCTGTACGGGGGGTAAACACAGGCTCAGACACCCAAGGATTTCTACAGGTTTCCTAAGGAGTCAGGTGTATCTGGGACAGTAACGTGCATCTCCTTGTCCCCGTCTTCCACGCAGATCATCTCCATTTGGATCTAAACACCCTGTTGTTTAGGCTGGGCTGCCTCGAACGCCACCAGGCTTACAAATTCTCCATCTGCAGGGGCTAATTAACAAGTGGAGGAGAGAAACCTTCGAATGCTAGCCAAAGGCTGTATCCCATGAGCTGTGAGTAAGGGAGACATGGCCCCAAACCGTGCAGTTGGTCCTCCCAGGAGGCCAAGAGCGATGACTCCAGGTGGTTAATCTGCCCCCATAGCAAAAACCATGCAAAACCATGGGTTCCTGGCAGAGGACGTGTCTCTGGGGTGAGGAGTGCCCACCGTTACTTATCAGCTGTGGGGTCCTCAGTAAGCTGAGACGGAGTGGGGACTGGTGGTGGCGTGCTTTGTACTATCTGGCGCGGCCCCTCCCTCTCCCCCCTCCTCACTCCCCATGCCACTCCCAAATCTTCATAAATTCTACTGAAACTCACCAGATGCTCAGTGTGAATGGATTTCCAGTGAACACTGGTCAAAAAAGGCTACGCTTTTTGTGCCCTGAATTTCGGCCCGGAGGTCAGCTTCCCATCTCAGCATCCTCACCAGCCTCACGTGCATACGTTCCAGTGCGAACAGCAAAGGCACCAGAGAATAGGGGACTCTTTCCTCTAGAGCATTTATTATTAGGGCCTAATGGTACCTGGAGAAAAAAAAAAAACGCCAACTTCCAAATTCTGCTCTGGAAAGCAAACCTAATTTAGGGAAGTACAATGTGCTGAAGAAAGATTGCCTCTTAATTTCAGATTCATGCGGAATGCAGGCAGGAAGGCAGAATCCCTTAACATAACACAGACTTTTTGGTGGTGTAACAGAATAATAAATCCTTAAGGAATTCCCCAAGCAAGGTAAAGCAGGATAATATACATTTCTTAATATTGCAGAAGTTTCCTTAATCTTATTGTTTAAACTTTTCAATAAACTGTAATGTTTATTAGTAGTTTTTCATTTCCAACTGCCAGGTAATTCCTTTTGCTAAGTTGGGATAAACAGGCTCCCCCAGCGCCTCTGGTTTCAGTTTCATGTGATATATATCTGACCAGACACCTGATGTAATAGAGAGGTATTGTGTTTTCCAGCGTTGCACTTAGAGGTTCAAATGTGTTAATGCAATTGAATTGATTGTAATATTTTATAAAAGTTTTTCCAACGGAAACATGGTTAGTGATTCGAGTTGTCAGAGGTTATAAGAGCACACGGAGAGGCTTGCTTGCTGTGATGGAAGTTTCTGGCTTAGCACTGGGCCGGGGGGCAAGGAGGTCTGGTGTCCAGGAGTTCATTCCCATTCTTTTTTGGTTTGTTTAGAAATTTTTTAGTGTATTTTATTGATCATGCTATTACAATTGTCCCAATTTCCCCCCTTTGCCTCCCTCTGCCCGGTACCCCCATTCCCTCCAGCAATCCTCCCCTTAGTTCATGTCCACAGCATATAAGTGCTGTGCATATAAGTTCATGCATGTAAGTTCTTTGGCTTCTCCATTTGCTATAATATTCTTAACATCCCCCTGTCTGCTTTGTGCCTACCACTTATGCTTCTTAATCCCTGCACCTCTCCCCTGTTCTTCCCCTGCCAGCTAATAACCCTCCAAATGATCTCCATGTTTATGATTCTGTTCCTGCTCTGATTGTTTGACTAGTTTGTTTTTAAGATTCAGTTGTTAATCGTTGTGAATTTGTTGTCATTTTAGTGTTCATAGTCTTAATCTTCTTTTTCTTAACTAAGTCCCTTTAACATTTCATGTAATAATGGCTTGGTGATGATGAATTCCTTTAGTTTTACCATACCTGGGAAGCACTTCATCTACCCTTCCATTCCAAATGATAGCTTTGCTGGATAATGTAATCTTGGTTGTAGATCCCTGCTTTTCATCACTTTGAATACTTCTTATCAGTCCCTTCTTGCCTGCAAAGTTTGTTTTGAGAAATCAGCAAATAGTCTTATGGGAACTCCTTTGTAGGTAACTCTCTGTTTTTCCCTTGCTGCTTTTAAGGTTCTCTCTTTATCTTTAAACTTTAACATTTTAATTATGATGTGTCTTGGTGTCCTCTTTGGGTGCAACTTGTTTGGGACTCTCTGTGTTTCCTGCACTTGAATGTCTATTTCTTTCACCAGATTAGGGAGGTTTTCTTTCATTATTTTTCAAATATGTTTTTAATTTCTTACTCTTCATATTCTCCTCTGGCACACCTATGATTCAGATGTTGGTTATATTTAAAGTTATCCATAGGTTCCTAAGCCTCTCCTTGTTTTTTTTTTTGTTTTTTTTTAATTCTTGTTTCTTATTTCTGTTCTGGCTGAATGTTTATTTCTTCCTTTTGTTCCAAATCATTGATCTGAATCTCAGCTTCCTTCCCTTCACTGTTGATACCCTGTATATTTTTCTTTATTTCACTTAGTTTGTATCCTTCACTTCTT
The DNA here is from genome assembly GCF_004126475.2 of Phyllostomus discolor. NCBI lineage: Eukaryota > Metazoa > Chordata > Mammalia > Chiroptera > Phyllostomidae > Phyllostomus > Phyllostomus discolor. Next base: position 25,834,360 of record NC_040907.2, on the reverse strand, counting down.
CCTTTATTTTGTGGCTGTACTCAGTGAGTTCTCTGAACATCCTGATCACCAGTGTTTTGAATTCTGCATCTGATAGGTTGGCTATCTCCATTTCCTTTAGGTTTCTTTTTTTTCTGGGGTTTTGTTCTGTTCCTTCATTTGGGCCATATTTCTTTACCTCCTCAATCTGGCAGCCTCCCCATGTTTGTTTCTGTGTATTAGGTAGGACTGCTTTTACTCCCTGTCTTAGTAGTGTGGCCTATGTAGAAAAGGCACCTGTAAACTGTGTGGGATGGAGCCTTAGGTAATTGCCAGGGCAGGGAAACCTACTTCACTGCTTTGTGGCTCTGCATGTATAGAGGGGGTGCTTGGAGGAGGGTCAGTGTTGCTGCCTGGCTTCTGCCAGGCACTTGCCCCGCTTCCAGTCACCTCACCCACCTCCTGTATGCAACTGGAGCCCTTACAGCTGCTACTGTGGGGTTTGCATACATGCTAAGCCTTTGCAGGCTCTTTAATTGGTGAAAATCTGGCAGTTTCTTCCACCACCCCCAAACCACTGTTTTTTACAGCCAGAGGTAATGGAGATTTATCTTCCTGCTTCTGGAACCCTGGGCTGTGTGGTCTGGCTTGGAACTAAGATTGCTGGCTACCAAGGTATCCCTCCTGATTTTTACCTACCACACCCGAACGTGGGATTGCTACTGCTGCGGGCCACACTGCTGCGGCTTCTTGGTGACGCACCTCTGCTTCTCCACCCCACCTCCGGGAGTCTGTCCCTCCTACTGGTCTGGATAAATGTGGCTTCTTTAAACCCTTGGTCGTTGGACTTCCATACAGCTTGATTTTCTGGTGGTTCTGGGTGTTACTTGTTTTTGAGATCTGGTTGTAATTCTTTCTTTGGTTGTGGGAGGAGGTGAAGCGTGTCTATCTAGCCTCCCTCTTGACCGGCAGTCCCCATTCCCATTTTTTCTAGGAAGAGATGCATGAGAAGGAAGGACAGCCAGGTTTTCCCCAGAGAGGTGTACAGGAGGGGCACGACACATTTGTATTTTGTAAAGGGTATGCATTTGTGCACAGTGAGCATGGTGTGGCCGCTTCCACACAGAACCTCCTTCACTGAGCGCCCCTAGTGTGAGTGGGTTGGAGACTGAACGTGAGAATTTCAACTCCCTTTGGCAGGAAAGAGTGGGAGACGGCAAAGGTAATCACCACTGAGAGAGAACTTTTTCTTTAGCAAATGCCCTAGAAGTACTGTTATTTTTCGCAATATCCCCGCAGGGGAAAATCCTATCTTAAATGATCACCACAAATGATCAAGAAATTCATTTTTACCCTCTCCCTTGACTCTTTTTAATTGATTTCCCCCCTCTTGGAGGTGGGGAATAATTTAACATTGTTACAAAATTCCTTCCGCTCAATAGCAGATGGAAAAAAAAAACCCCACAATCACAGTAAGGAAAAGAGTAAAAATCCTACTCGGCTAATGAGGTCTATAACTGAGCCATTAGTTCTGCTTGAAGCCCCGTCAGCCCCAGATTAAGTTGATGGCCTGTGTTTTCGGATTCCTTTGGTAGCACACTCTGCATACCCTTTTACCACCTGCTGGGTGGCTCTGGCATTCTGGTCTCTCAGAATTAAAAGACAAAAAATTGGCCCGGGATGTTTTCTGCTTTCTGTGCAGGTGCCGGTATAATGAAGAGGATGCTCAAGGCAGAAGCCTGTTGGTTTTCTGATGCTAAATTCCAGCTCTCCAGCCTTCTAATATTTAGCGAGAGAAGCAGTCTGAATGTAATTTTCAGAAAAGACTGCACTGAATGGCGCAATCAGTACAGAAGGGTTCTGAACTCACCTTTTGCAATTTCTTCTTTCTATTTTTTTTTAAATGATGCTCCAAGCTAGTTAGGACCCATGGGGGCTGGAGGTACAGAGGTGAGCCTGTCTTCTACAGGATTGTCCTTGAGCCTTGAATCTCTTTTCTGCCTTAGGATTTATACTTGCTCTGAGGCCTGACAATGGAATCTAGGCTGTCCAAAGCAGTAGCAACTAGCCGCATGTGGCTATTTAAAATTAAATTTAAGGGGCTGTGTGAGAGGCAACCACACATTGATGGTTCTCTCCCTCTCTTTCTCCCTCTCCCCTCCCATCTAAAAATAAATAAATAAATAAAATCTATCGAAAAAATTTAAACTAAAGTTAATGAAATAAAGCTAAGCTCAAAATTTAGTTCCTCAGTTGTAGTAGCCACTTTGTAAGTGCCCAGTAGCCCCATGGGCTGGCTAGTGGCCACTGAATTGGATAGTGTAGGTCATTTCCACCAACACAGAATGTTCTACTGGACAGCGTCTGTGTGAGGCTCCGGGTCCGGTTACCCAGGCCGGAGGACTTGACTATACAGTCACCCACCACTTCACGATGGGGGTGCATTCTGAGAAACGGGAGGTAGGCGACATCGTCATCACTGTGCGAACACCGTGGAGAGCACTACTGAAGCCTGGACGGTGTAGCCCTGATACAGGCAGGCTGGACGGCGCCGCCTGCTGTCCTGGGCTACGAGACTGCGCAACGTGTTGCTACGCTGAGTACCGTGGACAGCGGTGACACAGTGGTGAGTATTCGTGTGTCTGAGCATATTTAACCTGGAAAAGGTGCAGCGAAAATACGGCATAAAAGATAAGAATGGACATCTGTGGGAGGCATTTATCGTGGATGCAACTTGCAGGACCGGAAGTTGCCCTGGGTGAGTCAGTGAGTGACGGTGAGTGAGTGTGGCGGCCTAGGACATTGCTGTGCACTACTGTAGACTTCATAAACACTGTGTACAATTTATAAAAGAACACAAGATTAAATCCAGCCCCAGAGAAAATGATGCAATCAGGAGATGTGGTAAACACGAGATGGAATGGGGCTGCCGCTGCTGGCACATAGCACACTGTTTTACAGCAAAAATCGTGTATAAGTAGCAAGAGTGCACTGTACAGTAATGATAAAGGCCTGACTGGTGTGGCTCAGTTGGATGGGCGTCATCCCACAAAGCAAAAGCTTGCTGGTTCGATTCCTGATCATGGCAGGAGCCTGGGCTGTGGGTTCTGTCCCCGGTTAGTGCATGTGCAAGAGGCACCCAATCAATGTTTTTCGTTCATGGGGGTTTCTCTCCCTGTCTATCTCCCTCCCTTCCCCTCTCTCTAAAAGTAAATAAATAAAATCTTTAAAAAATAAAATGAAAAAATATGGTATAGTAATATATAAACCAGTAACGTGGTCATTTATTACCATTTTCAAATATTATGTACTGTATGTAATGGTATGTGCTCTGTTTTTACACGACTGGCAGCACAACGGGTTTGTTCACACCCACATCCCCACAAACATGTAAGTAATGCATTGAGCCAGGGTGTCACTAGGCAATAGAAATTTTTCAGGCCCGTTATACTCTTACGGGACCATCATCACATATGCTGTCCGTTGTTGACCAAAATGTCCCCATGTGGTGCATGACTGTACTCAAGGCATAAAACTGGGAAACCCACACAATTTGATGTCGTTTAGCCAACAAGGCTTACCATTTGCTGGCAGAGCGCAGGAAGGAGCCCAAATACACAGCTCGTAGAACAAAGAACATATGCACCTGGGCTCTGTTTGAGCAAGGCCAGTGGCAGCCACAGGCTGGGGTAGAGTGGGGCCATGGTGACCAGGTGACTGTGATTTGATGCTGTGATGCATTTTGTCTCAGGTGGCCTTAAGGACTCTCAGCAGAGGGAATGTAATACGCCAAGGCCCCGAGACAGTAGGAGAATGGCACTTGCCAGGAACTGGAGGGCATCTTTCGTTGTAAGGAACTGGCAGAGCAAGTGCTAGGCAACGGCACTGGCTGTGATTGAACCCACTGTGTGCAGAGGCTGAGCATGACGTCAAGGAAGCACCCTCAAGACCTCTTCCATTCAGGATTTCAGAGGGTCTGTCCTATGTGCAGCCTTCAGTTGAGGACCCAGGATGCTCACCCTCTTCCAGAGCTGGCTGGAATCCTGAGCCTTCCCTAGAGGTGCCAGCCTGGCTTCCAGCCTCCAGGAGAGTACTCATGGACGGTGTGGCAGACTGATTTCCAAAGATGGCCACACCAATGTACATCCCACTCATGGTCTTTTTATAAGGTTAGGTTAACCCTCCCCTTGAGCCTGGCTGGACCTTTGTAATTGCCTTAACCAGGAGAGCGTAGGGGAAGTGAGACTGCATGACTCCAGAGATTAGGCCATAGAAAGTGATAGGCAGCTTCTCTTTCCCCTCTTCCCCCTGCCTTCTCCTCCCCTCCTCCTCTCCATTGCATTTGGGGCCCGGGGCTGCCCTGCAAGCCACCTGACTGCTGTGCATCTGACATGCTGGAGAGATCATGGGAAGAGGCTACTTGCAGAAAGGGAGAGATGCCTGAGGAGCCCCAGCTGGTCCAGCATCTCGCTGGGGTCCCAGAGATGATGGAGCAGAGATAACCACCCCTGCTGTGCCCTGTCCGAATTCCTGACTCACAGAACACAGGAGCATAATAAATGAATGTTTTATATTAGTTTTAAGATCATTTGTTACACAGACATCATAATGGGAAGAGTGGATTTGGTGGGATCCTTGGAGGTAAGGAAAAGTACTAGCTTTTCATCAGCTTTTAATTTCGGGTGACTTACGGCACCCCGGCAGGTGCTGGAAGCAGTAGGGTGCTTTTGCAAATGCAGTCAGACCTTGTGAATTTAGTTTGGAATTCATTTTGGTTTCTAATCAGGGTTGGGCTAGAACTTCCCATAGCATCTTCTATCAAGACAAGAGTTTGCAAAAGCAAATAGGAATGGCAACTGAGTGAGGGGGAGTGCTTCAGTTACCTAGGAGAACAATTGATTTTGGAAGGACCCAGCCACATAGGCATTACTATTTACACATAAACGATTGATGTGCTTACCATAAATCCTTGTCAATCCACCAAAGTGGGCCCCGGAGGACCTAGTTACGGGGACTGTAACTGGGTTTGTTAGACTTAGAGCTGGGCTAGCGTCAATCTAGTCACTTGCACTTAAAAAAATAATAATTGATGAGCATTTCCCGATGGTTCTTAGAATTCCGTTTTTTCCTTTTTGGGATTAGACCAGCCCCTGCACTGGCCTGGTGTGGACGATCATTGCTAGTGTTTACTGAGAGCTTCAAATGCACCAGGCGGGCACCGTGCTGTAACCTGGAATAGTCTCACTTAACTCTTGCAGCATGACTTTGAGTAAGGTTCTAGAGTTACCCTTGTTTTGCAGATGAGGACATCACGGCTCAGAGAGGTGATGTGACTAACCCAAGGTCACCTGGCAATCTGACTCCGGAGCATGAATGGGTGACTGTTATGCCAATTCAGCTTCTTCAAGGGAGTTTTGACTATTTCCCAAATGGGCTGGGGGGAGGGCAGCTGGCATAGCACCCAGGAACTCCCAAGCTCTGTGTGTGGGCATGGGTGAGAGGTCTCCTTGGGGGTGTCAGTGCATCAGGCTGTGTGACTTTGGACAAGTCATGTCCCAGCTGGGGGAAGCTGGCCTTGAAGATCTCAAACCTCCCTTCTCAGTCTTGTCAAAAGAGGCTCTCTGAGCTCAGGGCAGCAAATATCCCCTTAGGTTGCAGCTCCTGTTTGCAAAGCCTGCTACAGATGCCTTAATTAATTATTCAGGCTGACATCTCCAGCTCCAAAATCAGAGGGTTGAGAAAAGATCATAGGAATATAATCAATGTGAACTTGGCTGGTAATCGCTGGTCCCAGGGTGGTGTGGAAAGAAGAAAACCCTCCAAATTGGTCTTCTCTTACATTTTGGCCCTGGTTCTGCCAGCAGCCAAGATAAAACTGTCCTTCCTCAATAATTAATGAGCAGGATCGCCCAGGGCCCGGGCCCCTCGAGAAGGCCCCTCACGGTGGCTGCTGCGTGTGCGCACAGCCACGTGCACCTGCCGGTCTGGGGGGCAAGAACACTGAGTCACTGCGGCTGACCCAGCAAAGTGCCGGGAGTGCGACCGAAATGAAGGGTTGCTCTGTCTGTCTCCGAGGTGGCGTGGCAGATCAAATCACAGCGGATCAGGCGCCGAGATGTTGCCTTGCTCTGAGTGACAGAAGTTAATAATTAGTGACAATGATTGACAGATACACTCCATCTGCTGCTCTGACGCCTAGGAGCAGTTATTCCACAACTGTCTGCGGGCACAATGAACTCCCCCGGGAGCGCAGGCTGGCCTGTGATTGACAGCTGCCTCCAAGAGAGACAGGCCACTGACGGGAAAGTCACTGTCAGCAGAAGCGCTCCGGTCCCCCCGTGTTACCGAGGAGGCTCACTCGCTGTATACATTTATTCTGTTTCATTTATCTTGTCAGCCGTGGTTTTAAATAGATTACTAGCTGGCCTGTTTTTTAACTGCGGAGTTTTCTGTGGGTAAATTAGAAGTAGCCACGTATGTCAACTACTTCCCAGGACACAGGTCTTCCTCTAGTTTGTTCTCCGGGTAGATGGAGGAGAGGAGAGGGGGGCTTGCCTCGGTGGTAGACGTCACCGATCTTCCCATTAAAATTAAAACGGAATCTTTAACCAGCAGCGCTGTAAAATGGCGCTGAGCCCTCCTTGGTAAACTTGGGCTCAAAAGTCCAAAATAAAGCATGAAAACACCCTATTTTTTTTTTGTTACTAAGAAACAAGCATGTCTTGGAGAGTGCCTTTAGATAACACAACTTGTAACAATTGCTCCTTAAACGATATTTGCGTTTTTAGAGGACGAGAAGGGTTCCTGACAATTCAGAACCCCCGCTTTCTCTCTCAGGGCGAACTGCTTATTCCCTGCGGCTTCCTGGCCAGGTCTGGAGCTCGCAAGCTGGGTGTTCCTGCGTGTGGGCCACAGGTCTTCCCAGCCCCAAGCCCCTGCCCCATTTCTTCCTGCAGTACTTCCATTCTGAATTAAAGCTCAGCTTCAAAGCAGCCCACATGTGGCTGGAGGACTCTGACAGCGTCTAGCCCCATTACAAATAGGAAAACAGAATTATATATATTTTTTCTTGGAGGGGTTGTCACCGCCTAATTGTTCCTACTATTAATTTGTTTGGCTTTCTGGAAAAATGCATTTTAATTTTGCTTCATTTAGGATCCCACAGATAGACTCTCTGGGCCACCACTTACCCCTCCTCTCGCTCCTGTTGTCCGCCGATGCTCCAGCATAACTTAAAGCACTGTCCACCGTGGTTATGAATAAAAGCCTACTTAAACCCTGCTATTTAAAATACAGTGAACCCTGTTTATATTGATCTCATTCAGAATGTTTTCCCGCATATGATGTCCATCCTTTAAAGTATGGGTCATGTTTCCTCTTAAGATGCTTTCTTATCTTATTCCCCTAAAATGTTATAAACAGTTTCAGTATTCTTGATAATTAGGTATGCGGGTAAAGAAAAGACATCCTGTTCTTTCTTTAAGTTTTTAAATGACCGGGATACGAGAAAATGAAGTCATAGGGAGCACAATGTTTGCCTCTTCTCCGGAGATCTGCTCTCCTCCCTGTTTCTCTAAAGGGGAAATTTACTTGGACACGAGTCAGGAGCGGCCCCATAAGTACCCTAGGGTGCATGCTGTCTCCTCGGGTTGTCCCCGACGGCTCCAGTTGTCTGCCCCAAAGGCTCGGGGTGGGAGTGGGGTGGGTGGGGGCTGGACACTGGAGAGGAAACGTGGAAGTGTGATTGTCCCTCCAACCAACTCCCCCGCTTCCTGAGTTAAGTGTGTGCCTGCGTGTCCGGTAATAAATGAGTGCATGGTACGTGTGGACAAGTTCATGTGGTTGGTGTCTCTCATATCTTTTCTAGAGAGACTTTGAGAAAGGTGTGTTCATGCAGCACGTTTGTTCATCTGTTTATTTTTGGTTCATCAGCTGGAAGGCCACCACCCTCATTTTCCTACGTAGAACCGGCCCCAGGTAGAGCGACAATGAACTCAAGTAGCTGGGCACTGAGCCAGTCCCAGGAATGCATAGAGGCACCCTCAGCAGCTTGCTGCCTGTTGGGGGATTGGACCAGCAAACGGGAGTTACATTGTTTCATGAATAAAGCTGTGATGGGGGAAGAGCAAGGGCTGAGGGCGTCCAGAGGAGCGGCACTGGCCTGGGTCTTCAGTGGTCAAGGAAGCTTTCTAGGCAGAAGCCTGATGAAGGGGGGAGAGGAGAGGGTAAGAGTGAGGGTGTTTCAAGCAACCACAACGGCACACAGGGAGGATCGCCACAAAATTCAGGAGTTTGCTTTGTAAGGCTGGAGAAGGAAGTGGAAATCACATCATTTGTGCCTTACCTGCCATATTGAAGAGTCCGGACTTTACATTAAGGATTTGCACTGCAGGAGGATCGCTCTGCAGTGATCTGTGGATTGGTCTGGAGTGGGTGTGAGACAGGGAAGGCAGGGTACGGTTAGGAGGCTGTTAAAAGAAGGACTTTGGTGGGTCCGGGAGCATCCGAGATAGGTGGCAGAGGCCCCTGGGAAGCAGGCTCCCTAGGTGTCAGTGATCAGGATGGGGTGAAGCGCTGCACTGAACTTGAAAGGGGGGGCGTGGGGCCCTGGCTGGTGTAGCTCAGTGGATTGAGCGCGGGCTGGGAACCAAAGTGTCCCAGGTTCGATTCCCAGCCAGGGTACATTCCTGGGTTGCAGGCCATAACCCCCAGCAACCGCACATTGATGTTTCTCTCTCTCTCTCTATCTCTATCTCCCTCCTTCCCCTCCCTAAAAATAAATAAATAAAATCTTAAAAAAAAAAAAAAGAAAGGGGGGGGCATGGAAGGAGGGGCTGTTTTTTGAGATGAGGAACTTAGGAGGAGGAGCGTGTTGGGCTAGGAGAAACATGAGTTAAATTTTGGACATGCTGAGTTTGAGGTGTCTGCGGTCAAGGCCAGCATTATAGGCATGCAGCCTGGGCTGTGGCCCTGGGCTCAGAAGGGTTCTCGCTTGGTTTACTGCTCTGCTGTCGGTGCCCCTGTTTTCACTGGCTGTGCACAGTTCCTCCAGGCAGAAAGGTCAGGTAAGCAGCTGGGTGTCTGGCCTACAAGTCAGGACTGGAGAGAGAGGCCTGGGATGCTTTAGCACAAAGGAAGTATTTAAAATGCTGGGAGAGGATGAGCTCAAGAGGGAGAACATGAGGATGAGAAGAGAAGAGGGTCAAGGAGAGGGGCTGAGACACACAGCATTGTAGTGGCAGACTCTAAGGGGAAGAACCTTCAAATGCAAAAATCCTGTTACCTGTTGCCACATTTTGCCTTTGAGACGAGGCACCAAGGCTTGGCTATTGTCCTAGATCTCAGGAATATCTGGCTCCATCTCAAGGTATCAGCAAAATGGCAAATCCACTCAGCAAATGAAAAAAAAATCTTATGATCAACCATTTGTAGTTGTTATTATAGACATTTACAACATTCTTCAGATGTCAAAGAACTTTCATTTATTCATTCGACAAACATGCCCTGAGCACCTACAATGTACCAGGTACTATGCAAGGTGCTCAGGATGTATCAGTGAACAAAAGACACAAAACCCCCGCCTCATGGGGCATACACTCCAGGGAGGACTTTCTCACTTTCCCTTGTGCTGACTCTATTGTCAGGCAGACCCCAACCCAGTCAGTGGTCAGAGATGGTGCCAGCAACTCCCAGGTGCAAACCTAGCAAAAGCCTTAGGAGACACTCGGCGTGGACCGGCCTGGATCCTTTGGCCTCCTCTGAACCATTCTCTTGCCCACGATCTTCACAGTGGTCCTTGCTCTGGGGGGAAGTTGTCCTTACTCCCATTTCACAGCTGAGGAAGACCGAGGCCAGGAGAGGTGAGAGGCCTTCCCAGGGTCCCACACGTGGAAAGTGGCAGACCTGGGAATGGAGCCCAGGCTCTCCGACCTAAAGCTTGTGCTCTCTGCAAGAGGTCCCATGGCAGAGTCCACGTGAATGTAAAGATCTCATCTCTCCCCACATCTGCTCTAAGGCTTAAAGGTGACAAATTTAAATATCAATGAAAGACTTAATTAGGGACATGATTAGGTGACCAGACATACATGTAAATGACAATTGTGTAGGAATGTAGCACTATCCTTAATATATAGGGATTTAGAAATTTAAAGACCCGCCAATCCAGCTCTTAGCTCAGATAGGCAAGGAGACTGACATCCGTAGAAGGGAAGGAACCTGCCTGGTTACCTAGCAAGCGGAGAAAGGGTGGGAGCTAGGATCTGGATCAGTGTGAGTGACCCTGTCTGTAAAAAATCGGGGCGGGGGCTGGCCAACACTTTCTGCAGCATGTCTGAGCACCCGGTAGCCGCCTAGGTTGCTGTGCTTGGCTCACGTCTACCAGCTGGCTAAACACCCTCACTGGGTGGGTTGCCTAATGAATATTCACAGCCTCTTGACAATCTTATTGCTTGCTAATTTAACTCCATACTAGTTTTTGTTGGTGATAATAATAACATCAGGCTCTCCGTGAGTACTTGCTGCATGCTAAGAATTATGCTAAGAGCCTTATCTGCATCATCATGTTTCATCTCACCCAGCAACCCCAAAGATAGCTATTTTGAACCCTCTTTTACATGCGAGACAGTGGAACCTTAGAGGGATGAGGAAACTTGCCCTTGGTCATGGAGACTGATTGGTAGAGCTCGGATCTGAATCCACGTCTGTCTGATTCTGCAGCCCAGGTTTTTAACCACTGGCAAGGCAAGTTTTTCTTTTTCCTTTTGAAAAAGTAATGGATGCAAAGGACAGCTTGTCACGTTCCCAAACCCCCTGTAAGCACTGTTTTTATGTTTCTTTTTTTTGTTTTTTTTTAAAGGTGGGGTCAGTCCCTGCCGGGAGTAAAAGCCATCAGTTGAGTAGCAAAGATGCTGAGGGTGACCAGGCCCCGAGCAAAGACCCTCATGAGGAGTGCTTGGCTGGTTCAGAGGGACTTTGAGGCTGCGTGAGGCAGACTGCTCCCGGGCTCTAGGACAGAGCCCTCGCGGTCTTCTGGACGGGGATGTTCCCATCTGAAGGGAACTTATGCGTCTCTGTCAGAGGTTTTCCCAGGTTTCACTGCCGTCAAAAATGCCAAGAGAATTGCCGACTTGAAACAACTGTAACAGCTACCACTTACAGAGTGCTCGTGTGCTGGGGCCGGCTAAGAGCTTCACGTAATTGCCTCTCTTATTCCTCATAAGAGCTGGTAGGAGAAAAGAAGAGGCAGGGGGGTCCTGTGAAGTGAGTACAATTATAATTCCTGATTCACACAAAACAAGTTCAAGACTTACGTAAAGGGCTGAGTGACTTGGAGACCGAGGGGTACCGTTTCTAAGTGGCATAGCCGGAATTTGAACCCACGAAGGCTGCCATCTTAGCCATCGGGCTGTAAGAACTGCCACAGGACTGAGGCACTGTTGACGTCGCGGAGGCCAACTGAGGCCAGAGCAGGGCAGGGACCCGTTCAAGGTTTGGAGGCAAGCAGCCGGCAGAAGTGGGACAGGAATCGAAGTGTCCTGACTTCGTGTCCAGCACCCTCTCAACGTGCTGTCAAGCTTTTGAGCAGTTAATTCTGCAGGGATTCCTAAGACTGTCCTAGAGGAAAAACTAATGAAAGTTCTCTTCGTAAAACACTCTCCCAACTCAATATGCAATTAGCTCTGATTACTCAGGGAGCTTGGCTTCAACCCTGCCCACCACCTTGCATTTTTCAGCAGCTGTCGATGACCTCATCTTCATCTTCATGAGCTTGTGGTTGTTGAGGGGCGGCAGTGTGCCCAACCGGTGAACCTTCCCCCGTTGGCGCATCCGACCATCCCCAACAGTCAGTCTCTTTGGGGCTCCGGGGAGCCAGCCCGGGGACTCGGTGGTAGAACAGACCGCCGCCCCTGCCCTGCCTTGTCGCTGTGCACGTGCACACTGCTGAGAGCAGCCAGCGTTTATGGGGGGTTTATTCTGTGCCCGGCTCTCTACGTAACTTGTCTTTTTAATCTTTACAACTGTCCTCTGGAGGAAGTTCTGCTTTTAAAACTCCATTTTACAGATGAATAATACAAGGCCCAGAGAGATGATGAAACTTGCCCCAAAACATGGCCAGAAGTGGCAGAGTCAGGACTTGAGCCTCTGGGGTTTGTGTGGCTTAAGATTCTGTGCTTCGCCCCGCGCCTCTTGACCACATTTATGGGAAGGTTATCCCACATTGTGTGTGTGTGTGGGGGGGACTTAAGGAGCCGTTTCTCTTGCACATGGCTCACCTCGTCCTTTGGACATGGGCCTTAGGCTCCCCAATGCCCCCAAACAAGGACAAGCTGATGAGCCTGAAAACTGCCTACCCCAAAGCCTAAAGATGTTGAAAGTGAACTGCCAAGCCCATGCCCCAGTACCTCAGTTAGGTGACCTTCTGTCTTCTGCTTGAACATGCAGCAGATATTTTTTGAGCCCCTTGTGTGTTGGGTACTGCAGCAGTCACTGGGGATGGTGACGGGATTCATGCTTTCTTCCTTCCCTTGGTGCATAGACTGGTGTGGAACACAGACAATGAGACTAGTAATGATTGTACTGTGAGGTGAATATTAATGAGGCACGTACAGGGTACTCAGAAGCACACAGCAAGAGTGTTGAACCCAGTCTGTGGGGGGTACCATCAGGGAAGGCTTCCTGGAGGAAGTGAGGTTGAAGATCATTCCTAGAAAAAGAATAGGTGTGTGTTAGGCAAAGAAGGAGGGGAAGAGTGTTATAGGCAAAAACTGGAGGTAAAAGAGGAAAGATGGAAGCTCCTTGCAAGACAGACCATTCCATCTTCCCTATAACTTTCATCCTCCTAAGTCTCCTGTGGTCAGACACCTAGGAAGTAAAACGGACTCCAGAGATGATGCTTTCAGCCTCCACTTCATGTTCCCTTTCTTTTTCCAATCACTGGTGCATCAGGATGTGATGGCTGGAATTGTTGCTGCTGTCTTAGCACCATGAGGGGAGCCAACCTGAAGGCAGCACTGCTTCACTGAGGATGCTCCATGGAGGGAGTTAAAGAACCTGTGTCTCTGACGACATCATGCTGCTTCTGAATCAGCCAGCCCTGGAATGGGGCTCACCTCAGCTGGTCTTGCTTGGAATCGTACCGTGTTTGGGAGCCTACAGTCGAATCCCAGTCCTCGCACTCAAAGACTCACCAGCAATGTGTCTTTGGGCAAGGTAATTTTCTGAGTCTCAGCTTGTTCATCTATAAAGTAGGGATAATGATAATTGATAGTAATTATAATACTTATCCAGTGAGTGAGGTTGAGGATTACATGTGTTGATGCCTGCCACGAGCTTACAATAATGCCTGGCCTAAGGACGTGCCAACAGATGGAAGCTCTCGGTATTGCTAACACACATTCCCGGAGTCAGCTCACACTCCAGCCTCTTCAGAGCTCTTGGGCAGGTCGACCAGCACTGTGACAGAGTCCAGAGCAGGGAGCAGCTCATTTTTGCCAGAGGGAGCAGGCGAAGGTCCATAGAGGCTGGGCAACTGAGCAAGGGCTCAAAGCATGAGTAGACGTTTGAGGGCCACGAGGAGGAGGAAGCGTGTTCCTGGTGGTGCAAGCATCCTGAGCAAAAGTGTTTTAAGTGCTTTGTAAAGGGCAGGACACTGGTGTGGTTAGAGCTTCGGGCCTGGGTGTGTATGTGTGTGGAGGGAAGACAAGGAGGCGGGGAATCTGGGTTGGGGCTAGGAGTGGAAGGCCAGAGTGCCAGACTCAGGCATTTGCTGTGGATCTTGAAGGGTTCCATGGAGCCACGGTCCTGAGCGCCGCCGCCTAGGACAAGGACTCCGTGGTGGCCAAGTCAGGATGGGCACGCTGCGCACTTTGTAGCCCTGGCCACGAAGAGTGCGTATTAACGAAATAAGGCCTCTGACAAGTTCTGCGGCAACAAAACCTGTTTAACCCAGTGTTTTACAAGCTCATTCAACCACAGAAGCCCTTCATTCAGTACCGCGGGCCGCACTTTGGGGGATGCTGTTCGGTAGCTGCCAAGAGGTCTGAGGCACGGGAGGGAGGAGTCAGTTTTATGTTGTTCAGAGACCCTTTGCTAACTATTTAAACAGTAAAGGATCAAATTAAACCACAAGTAAGCTGTTTCAAAGGATTGGCTTGCGCAGCCGAAGCTCTTTTATTTTAAATGGGTGACCTCTTTCGGCTGTGTCCCTCTGAACGGCTTCTGCCTTTTAAGTGTGCGAAGCCGAGAAACTTCTGCCACATACTGTGGTTTTCCTTCTGACCTTTACGCTGGGGCTCTTTAAAGATGATAATTCAGGCACAGCACTGGGATTAACACTTGAAAACTACAAGGAGGCTTTTTGGGAATTGAAGGTTATAGTCACAGGAGCTACAGTTTGACCTGAAAAAATGTTTGAAAATTTTCTTGTCATCCTTTTCCCTTCCCTTTCACTTTCCCCTTTCCCTTCCCTTCCCTTCCCTTCCCTTCCCTTCCCTTCCCTTCCCTTCCCTTCCCTTCCCTTCCCTTCCCTTTCACTTTCCCCTTTCCCTTTCCCCTTTCCCCTTTCCCTCCCCTCCCCTCCCCTCCCCTCCCCTCTCCTCCCCTCCCCTCTTCTCTCTTCCCTTTTCTCCTCTTTTTTTCCCTTACAGAAGGGTCAATTGAAAATGATTTTTCCCAACTTAGCAAACACTGTTGAAGGCAGAACATATGATAAGCATGCCCTTTTGGAAGATTGGCAAAAGACTGGTGTTTCTCAGTCACCTGGGCATGGGAGGAGGAGGGGGCTTATGAAAAAAATACAGAGCCTAGAGGGATTTGAACATACAGTAAAAGTTGGAAATCACACACCTGGGAACCCTCAGATTTTGCAAATCCAGCTCATACTCTGTTGTTGGTGGCAACACTTCCTCGTTGTCCCTCTGCCCGCTGTGCTGCTTGCCTCTGCCAATCCCCAAGCCCAGAGTGTGCCCCCAGGGCTCAGGGCAGGTCCTGTGCCAGTCCACTCGGACCCTGGCCCCACCACCTCACTATCCTTTCCTTGCTCTTGCTCCCCGGCCGCAGCCAGTGTTCTTGCTGCCGAGGTGGAGAGGAATGGGGCGCAGGTGCAGGAGCAAGGACTGGGGGGCGATGGAGGTGCCAGTGAGAATTCTCAGGGGTCGATGCCATCGGAGCTGTGCAGCCCCATAGTGCTAAGCGTGGTTCCACTTTACGGGCATGGGACTCCCGAAGAGGGGGCTTGTGCTGCAGGGAAAGGTGCTCTGTTCGGTGTCTTAGGGGCTCCTCCTCCCTTCTGGCTGTGTTCATCTCCCCTGCTTTTTCTTTAACCTCTTCATTGCTGCAACATTGCCTTCATCATTCACTCTGTGATAGATCACCTCCCAGGCTAAGTCGCTGGTGGCCACACTGCTAGTACCAAATCCTTATGACTGCTCCTCTCATCCCCCCCTCTGCTCTGATGGGAAATACACCAGGACCCTACGTAGGAGGCCTCATCTTGCTCCTTATCTAGAGAGCCACCCTGGCTCTGGGAGAAAATGCTCCAGGCTGGGCTAATTGCTGAAGAGATGAGTAGTACCTTCCCACTGGGAGTTATGGGTGCCCCGGAGGTTTTGGTCTGTGTTTTACTCAGCTTGCGTTCTCCTAATAAAATGTCAGAGATTGCAGGGGGTGGGGTTTAAATAACAGGAAGGTATTTCTCATAGTTCTAGAGGCTGGGAAGTCCAAGATCAAGGTGCCCATAGGGTGTCCTGTGAGAGCTTTCTCCTTGGATTGTACACGGCCACCGTCTTGTTGTGTCCTCACATAGTCTTTCCCTAGAACACTCACAGTGGGGCGGGGAGAGAGAACAGCCTCTCCAGGGTCTCTTCTTGTAAGGGCACCAGTCTCACCATGAGGGCCTCACCCTCACGACCTCACCTAAACTGAATTACCTTCCAAAGGCCTTATTTCTAAATACTATCCTTTTGGGGAGGGTAGGCAGGGTTTCAACCAGAATTCTGTGGCGATATAATTTAGTTATAGCAGTCTCCAAGTCTTTATTCCAAATACAGCTCATCTATGAAAGAAATCACCCTTTCTTCCTTTCTCTGAACTGTGACCCTGGTAGTCTCATCGGGCCACGTGACTGTAAATATTGGATTGGCCAGAAAGTTCATTTTTTTTTTCCTGTAAGATGGCTCTCGTAGCACTTAGTTGTCTTTTAACTTCATTCAAAACAATTTTGTTCGATTGTATTGTGACAGCTGTCATATCAGTGTGCATTAAAAAAACTTTTCAAAACTGGTGAATTTTTTGTGTATGCATTTTAATATTGAAGACGGAAGAAAATAAGCAACATTTTTGGCATATTATGCTTTATTATTTCCGGAAAGATAAACACGCAACCTAAATGCAAAAAGAGACTTGTGCAGTGCATGGAGAAGGTGGTGCGACTGATCGAATGTGTCAGCAGTGGTTTGGGCAGTTTGTGCTGGAGTGTCTCCCTGGGCGATGCTCCACAGTCGGGTAGAGCAGTGGAAGTTGATAGTGATCACATGGAGATATTAATTGAGAACAATCAATGTTCTACCATGCAGGAGATAGCCAGCATATTCAAAATATCCAAATCGATAGCATTATTGGTGAAAATGAAAAATGTATCTTTGATTTTATGGAAAAAATCATAAGGACTTTTTGGCCAACTGAATATTATATATATTTGTCAGGGTTCCTGATTATAAGCAACAGAAAGGAACTCTGGCTTTTGTAAGCAAAAGGTGTATCTATTGAAAGGGTACTGGGGTGCTCCCAGACTAGGAGGGAGCTGGGATACCAGACCTGGAAAAGGGGACTTGGTTGCAGGAACCCAGTGAATGTCAGGCCTCAGGGAGAGAGTCCCATTCTTACACACCCAGACCACCACCACGACTGACCTGAGAACATGCCCTCCGTCTTTGCGGCACTGGCTGGAGCTTCAAAGCATCAGAAACGAGGGTCTGATAGGCCCAACTTGAATCACATGCCTGCCTCAGGAAGTGGGTGGAGAAGATGCAAAGGCCTTTGATGGCCCCCACACCCTTCCTCAGCTTAGTGTCTGGTCAGCACTGCAGCGGACAGGGCATTAGCCTTCTGCCAAGCCTGCAGGGAAATTCTGTGGGAGATCTGGGTGCCCAGATCCGTTTTGGGAAGGTAAATGCTTGGATTTCAAGCCATAAAGCAATAACTGTGCACTATACCACTGTTTGCAGAAGGACCCAGATTTGTGCCTTTAGCTCTCACTCTTCCCTGAGTCCCAGTCTTGTGCAATTGCCGACTTGACAGTGCCACGAGGATGTCTAATAAGCACCTCAGGCTCAGGAGAGCCAAAGCGAAACACCTGATTTTCTTCTTGCACTTGCCCAAGTCATACCCAACCCCACCCCCTCTTCCCCATTTAAGTAAAAGATCCACTATTCATCCAATTCTCAGCCCAGAAAACTAGGAGTCAAGTCTGACTCCTTTCTTTCCTTTGCTCCCTGCATCTGTCCTTTGGAGAGTTCTGTAGGCTCTCCCCCAAATACAACCCTGTTTTTTCCATTTGTCATCATCTTCATTGTTACTACTCACATCCAAACCACCACCACCTCTCCCTGGACTATTTCAACAGACTCTAAATGGGTCTTGGTTCTCCTCTTGTTCCCTTATAACCCATTCTCTACACAGTGGCTTTCTAATGCACGAATCTCACATATCATGAGTACTCCTGATTAAAACCTTGGAGCTCTCTAAGAGTTTCCCTTTTCACAGAAAATAAACTACAAACTCTTTGCCGAAGCTGCAAGGGTCTCCATGTGATCTGGTCCCTTCCCATTTCTCCAACTTCTCCTACCGTTTCCCCCTTGCCCACCCCCATATTTGTTGCTGGTCTTCTTTCCACTCCTGTAATATCTGGCCTTCGCCTGGCTCAGGCCTTGACTCCTGCTGTTGTTTCTGTTGCAATGCTCTTCTCCCAGATCTTGTCTCGGCGGGGCTTCTCTTCATCGTGTAGGTCCAGAATCAAATGCTACCCCCTCAAGCCCTGGCTGGTGTGGCACAGTGGACTGAGTGCACACCAGTGGGCTGGCCTGCAAAGCAAAGGGTTGCAGGTTCAACTCCCACTCAGAGCATATGCCTGGGTTGTGGGCCAGGTCCCCAGTAGGGGGCAGGCAAGAGGCAACCACACACTGTTTCTTTCCCTCTCTTTCTCCCTCTCTTCCCCTCTCCCTAAAAATAAATAAATAAAATCTTTAAAAAATGGTACCACCTTGAAAGTCTTTCTCTGACTTTTCTCCCAGTCAAAGGCAGTCCCCATCCGTACTCTCTATCATATTACTATTTTATTGTCTGTACTGCACTTACTATTAGCTGACATTATCTACTTTATTTATGGTTTACTTTGATTGTCTGCTTCCTCTTAAGATAAGCTCACCAAAAGCAGGTCGTTGTCTGTTTGCTCACTGCTGTGTTCTCACTGCCCAGCACAGTATCGGACACTTGGTGGGCACTCACTCGCTATTGGTTATTTGTCAATGATGGTCATTAATGCTGCTGGTTTGGGGCCCTCCAAGCCCAGAGGCCCACTGAGGGCCAAGCCCCCATGTGTGTGAGGGGAGGGGGGTGTGGCAGGGGCCCAGAGGCTGCAGCCCCAACCTCCACCCAACCTGGACTCAGCAGCCCCACCTGGCACTGTCCCCTTGGTGCTCCTGTGCCCCCTGGTCTCCCTATTTGTCCGAGCCTGGAGACCAGCTGTGGCTTTTAATTCTTTTGATTTCCATAGTTCCCATATCTAATCAATCACCAACCTCTAAAAATCAATAAGAAAAAGACACATAACCTACCAGAAAATCAGACCAAAGCTGTATATAGGCAGACCACAGACGAGAAGTAAAAATGCCTAGAAACATATAAAAGGATGCTTAACCTCATGAGAAAGAGGGAAATGCACAGTGAAATGATCTTCCTTATATCCCCTTAAGATTGACAGAAGTGTATGAATATGGATAAAATATCTCCTGTTGGGAAGGCGTGAGGAGACGAGTGCTCTCGAGCACTGTGGGTGGTAACGTGAGCTGGCTGAGTCTTTTTGGAGAACCACTTAGCAGCATCCATCAAAAATCAAAATGCACATACCTTGCAACCCACCCCGGTCACCTGTAGTTACCCGTCCCAGAGAAATACTCACACAAATAATCAGAGAGCAAAGGTGATCATTGCAACATGGTTCATGAAAGCAGAAACTCAGGAACAGCCTCAGGGCTCACCAACAGGGCAGTAGTCAAACAAGCTGGTGCTTTCTTCTTACGGCCCGTGCGGTGAGTCCGTGGTGCGGCGGCTCCAAGCCAGCACGGTGCATCCTGAAGTGTTGACAGGAAAGGCCTCCAAGAGAAGTCAGAAGCTGGAGCGCAACACTGACAATATGACATGCTTATGTAAAAGAACCACACAAGGTACACTTACAATGATAGCAATGATTTATTTATTAAATAATAATAACAGCTAATATTTACACCATGCTTACTCTGGGCTGGGCATTATTCTAAGTGATTCAGGCACACTGGCTCATGTAACCCTCACAGTGACTCTCTGAGGTCAATACTGTCATGGTCATCAGCCCCATCAACAGAAGAAGAAACCGAGGCACAGAGAAGTTTAACAACTCACCAAAGGCCACACAGCTGGGATTCAAAACCAGATTGAGTGTGTCTTTTAACTACTGCATTAGGATACTAGTTAGACACTGTGCTAAGCAGCTGTTGTATTTCTACAAGTATTATTTTATTTTTACCGATAAGGAAAGCTGGCTACAGAGAGGTAAAAAAAATTCAACCAGAGTCACCTGGTTTGTAAGTAAAAGAGCCAGATTCGAACCTGGGTACCTTATGTCAACACCTGTGCCCTTAACCACTGTATTACCTCCCAATATTTAGTGAGATTTGTGACAAAGCTCTCAATCAAACTACTAATCAAACCACTGAGAAGAACAGGGTGAAAAGAGGTTGTCCCCTTTTCTTCCATCCCACTCTCACTCCTGGGGAAAGCTCGGTGGGCAGGGCAGCCAGATGCTGCCTCAGCCTGGCAGGGTGGGGCTGTGGCTGAGACCGGAGTCTGGGGTCAGCGCGGGCCTGGCGGGTCCTGGAAGGACCGTCTGCTGGTGGCTGCCCACAGTGGGAGGGACTTCCTCTGTGTGAGTGGAGCCCTGAGGGGCCAATCAGGTTGCGTGGGTAGCAGCGTAACTCACAGAGGTGCTGTGTGCCCCCGGGGAGTTGGTGGCCTGGTCCCAGATGTGGGGTCCCGAGCCGTCCTTGTGTTCTGCACGTGCTCTGAACTCAGCAGTTCCAAGGCACCCATGTGACGGCCCAGCGAGGCTGCAGAGCGGTCTCCAGTGAGACTAGTGAAGGTCGCTCTGCCTCCTGCTCAGCAGAAGTCTGGGGCAAGGGGCCACAGCTTCCGACCTTGCCGCATGAGGATGTCTATAGGCTCTCCAGGGCAGGAAGAATGTTTACACGGACGTTTGTACAAATACGCTAGATTCACTTCTATAAGCGCTATGTGGTCCTCCTGGACCCTCAAAAGAGGCAGAGGAGTGAGTCACATGCAGTCCATCCCTACCCATGGGCTGCTCACTCAAGATCTGGTGTCTGAGCCTAGGGTGCTCTAGCTGGTGACCAGTGAAGAGCGTGTGACGGTCCCAGGCAGAGGCCAAGGTGGCTGGTGGCTCAGGTCAAGGGCTCTGCAGCCAGACAACCCGGGACTGAATACTGGCGCTGTCACTTCCTGGGAAAGGGCAATGCTGGGGAAGCTACCTGATCTGCCGAGCCCTGGTTTCCTCATCTGTGAAATGACAACCACAGCGCCTCCTCGTCAGGTTGCTGGGGAGGCTGAGAAGCGAGATGATGACTGTAAGGCACTCCGGTAGATGAGAAGGCGCTCGATGGACGTTAGCTACTATTTACTTGTTTTAAAAAGTCATCGTCTCTTTTCCAGCAGATTCATGCTGTGCATTCCCTCCCTGATCCTTTGCTGCCACACCCAGCGGCCACTCTTCTGTTTTCATCTTCTCATCTCTGCTGCTTGGACAGCGCACTGGGGACGACCCGCTTCCCCCTGAGATCCCCCGTGGCGTCTGTGACCCTGCAGTCACTGGATTTTCTCCTGACTCCTCCCTCTGGAGGCTGCTCCCCGTTTCCCTCGCAGGGCTGCTCATCTGCCTTCCTCCCAGGGCTCTATCCTCCCTGTCCCGCTTCTTGCTCCACGCTCTCACTTTTCTACCCACCATTTATTTACATGAAATGCTCTCCATCCTCTGGGACCATTCCTGAAGGCTCCCATGAGCCCTAGACCTGAATGTCCATCTTGAGGGGTCTGCAGGATATGCCTGGCCCTGGATCCTGGCTCCCTGCCATCCGTGGTCATTTATGGAGACAGCATTGGGCGGCAGCTCAGGATGGAATCCACAGAGCCCCCTGGACACCCCCCTTCCCGTCAACTCACACAACCCCATTCATTGCCAAGTTCTGGCAGTGCAGCCTGTGGTAGGCTGAATACTGGCCCCAACGGTTTTTTTGTCCTGTTCCTGGAATCTGCAAATGTTACATTTATGACCAAAAGGGACTTTGCAGATGTGATTGACTTCAGGGTCTTGAGACAGAGAGAGTACCCTGGGTTACCTGGGTGAGCCCTGGCTGCAATCACAAGCATCCTTGTGAAGGGGAGGCAGAGGGAGACTTGACTGCAGAAGGGGAGAGAGGTTGGAGTGATTCGAGTTACGGGTCATGAGCCGAGGAAAGCAGGTGACCTCCAGAAGCCAGAAAGGGCACGAACATGGATTCTCCCCTGAGCCTCCAGAAGGAGCCTACCAACACCTTGCCTTCAGCCCGCTGGAGCTGACTTCTGACTTCGGGTCTCCAGAACCCTGAGGCCACAAATCTGTTATTTTAAGCCATCAAAACTGGTGGCGATTTGTTACAGCAGCCATGGGAAATGGATCCGATCCTTTTTCAGATGAGTTTCTCCACTTGGTCCTCCTTGCCCCATCCTAGCTGCCCCTCATCATCTCCCTTCTGCATCCCTTGCTGAATCTCCCTGTATCTTGTAATGGCTTTTATAACACACACTGACAATAGCCCATCACGCCTAGGATTAGTCCTAGCATGACTAATGCTAGGACAAGCCCCCTGATGGGCCATTTAAGGTCCGCTCTGACCAGTCTCCTGCCTGTGGCTCTGGCTCTGGCTCCTGCCTCTCCCAGCCTCACCCTTCATGCTTCGGTACAGACATTCTGAACCCGGGGCCCATGAACAGACTGGTTTCCTCCCCATCAGATCTTTACGGCTGGGCTTCAGAAGGTCTGTGGACCTCCTGGAGTTCAGGGCAAAGCTTGTGGTGTGTGCGTGTGTTCGCATGTGTTCCTGTGGACATAATCAACCCAGAGGTGGCCCTCAGCAGGCTCCTGTGCCCCAAAGATGACACACAGTGACAGCTTCTGGTTCCCTGCATACATCACGCCTCTTCACCCTAGCACACCTGTATTCCAGTGTGCCCCCACCCGGAATGGCCGTGGGGGAGGCGGGCGTGGGAGGACCCGCCCTCCCCCTGCCCCAGCACACTGATGAGAGCCCCAGGGCAGGGACCTGGGACTAGCGTTCAAAGTAGTTTCCCAAAGAACAACATTTTCTTCCCTCGGAGAAATTCTGGTGGCAGCCATTAGATAATAATTTCCCCACCTCATTACCTAAGCCACAAACCTGGAAGAAATAAATGTTAGAATGCTGGTTTTGGAGCCATGCTTCGCAAGCGGAGAGAATTGGGTGATTAATTCCAACCTGGAGGATTATGGCACCTCCACAGAAGAAATGTCATTTGAGTCATTTCTCACTGAAGGATGGGAAGGACTTTGATAAGGGGAAAGAAAGAAAGAGTCAGAGGCGGGAGAGGGCTTGGTGTTGGGGACAGTGAGTTGTCTTGTGCTGTTTGAACCTTTGGGCTTTGGAGGGAGCCGAGGGCCAAGGCCAGTGTGAAGCCTCATCGTGGACGGTCCTGTCCGGTGTGCTACGGGGGATGCATTCAGTTGTGTCGGTGGTGAGGAGGGTGATACAGTTGGCTCTGTTTTATTCATTTGTGTCTTCTCAGCACTGAACCGAGTGTGTGGCACATAACAGGTGGTTGAAGATGCTTTTGCAAAAGGAACGAATGCTTATTAGAAAGGTGACGCTGGGTAATGCGTTGAGTTGAGAAGAGGCTGAAAAGGGGAAGCAGTGAGGTTTACACTAGATTGAGCAGGCAGATCCAGGGTGGGGCCCTGGTGTAGACAGCAAGGAGCATTCAGAGTTTTTTTTATTTTCCCAAAGATTTTATTTATTTATTTTTAGAGAGGGAAGGGAGGGAGAAAGAGAGAGAGAAACATCAATGTGTGGTTGCTGGGGGCCATGGCCTGCAACCCAGGCATGTGCCTTGACTGGGAATCGAACCTGCGATGCTTTGGTTCGCAGCCCGCACTCAATCCACTGAGCTACACCAGCCAGGGCTTGCATTCAGAGTTCTTTAGTAGGAAGAATCAATGGGACTTAGTGCTCATGGGATGGGGGAGGGGCGGGATAAGAACGAAGGGAGATTTGGGGAAGGCTGGCTGAAGTGTGCACCCCGGGAGGGGTGAGTGGTGGCAGCAGCTACCTGGTGAGGTCCAGGAAGAGGCGCCGGCTTGGAAGAGAAGAGAGTGAGACTGTAAGTAGTCTGGTTTTCTGAGATCCCTGGTGCACCAGATTCACAGGATAGGGAGCTTGGTGTTGGGGGCGGCGGGGGCGGGGGGGGGGTGCCCTGTGAGTTTTACAAGTGATCCAGCTGGTGGCCTGCATTCGCTCTCTCCCCAGAGGAGAAACTCTGAATGGTGCTTTCCTCGAGGGCAGGAACCCTCATCTCAGAGCAAACCAACGCTGAAACCCAGCACGAAGCAGACATTTTTCATCCCTGTCCTCAGCCGCCAGCTGCTCCCAGGAGGCCTCACCCGTTATCTCTCAGCTTGGCATGACCATCCGTTTGGGCTGGGACAAGGCGCCGCATCTCGTGGAGATTTCCCTGATGTGCTATCAGCAGCGGGCGTTCACTCTGAGACACAGCCTTTCTACATGTCCGTGAGAGGGAGGACTGGGCCAGCCTGATGGAATGCTAATTATTTGGAGATGCTGAAGGTGCTGCAAGATCATAGCTGAACTATGGGGTACACCTAATTTTTATTCTGAAGACACCCTAAGAGCCCTGGAGGAGACGGTGCATAGGACACTATGATGATAGCTATCGGTGGGCACAGGCAAGACATCCTGGGGGCTGGGGCTTGAACAAGTGTCCTGCAGTCAGCCTGGGAACCAGTGATTTGATTCTATAGCCATCCATCCATCCATCCACCTATCCGCCCACCCATTCATTTCACATAACAGGCCCATGTGAGGTACTAGGAATATAAAGGTGAGCAAATAGACTTGTGTATTGCTCAGACAGACAAGTAAACAGGCATTTATAATAAATATTGAGTGCAAAAAGTTCAACTGTGGATAAAAGAGGTAACTAAGTGAAAAACAGTCAGGGGTAAAGTGTATTCCAGAAAGAGGATGCAGGAGGTGCAAAGGCCTTGGATGGGGGACCAGTGCAGGGTGTGAGAGGAGGAAGCACGGTGAGTTAAGGAACTCAAGTAGTCAATGTGACTATAGCATAGTGCATGCACAGGCATGTGTGCGTGCATGCACAGGCACGTGCGTGCACATGCCACACATGTGGTTACGCACGCACACACACATGTGTGTACACATGCGGGCACACATACCTAGATGTGTGAGCACACGTGCATGTGTGTATATGTGCATATGCACCTGTGGCCGCGCGCACACACATATATGCATGCACGTGTGTGCAAGTGTGCACATGTGTACACATGTGCACGCACCTCAGAGGGTTGGCACTGGAAAGAGATGAGGCAGGGAGATAATCACAGACTCTCTTCAAAGAGCTCAGAGTTTAAGAAACAAAACCCAGGAATGTTTTATAGGCAATATGCCCCTTTCTGGACCTCTTGTCATCAAACAAACCTCCCCGAGGACAGGGAACACTGAAGGGACTGGCTGCCTTCACGGCATGAGTGAGACAGGAGAGCACAGGAGGAGCATCCGAAACCTGACCACTGGATGCATTACCGCCCCATGCCCCTATCATTGCAAAGCAAAGGGTTAAAGTACTCTGGCTTCTTAATTTCTGTCCTGGCTGTTCCATCTCATGAAGAAGCATTGTGTACAGCTCGGAGAGAAAAGGTGTGTCGTGTCTCTGCCCGGGGCTAGTTCTCCCAAAAGGAGAGAGTGACGTTGCTAAATGGAAATTTTCCAGGCCAGTGGCTGACACCCCAGTCGTGCATTTGGGCAAAGAAACGAATGCAGCCCAAGCTGCTGCTCTGCTCCAGCACGGCTCCTGCGCACGCAGGTTTGTTGTTTGAGCTGAACACTTCCTCTGGAAGACTGGCGTCTCATCAAGGAGCAGGAATGAGGTGGGGGCACGCTGCTCAGCCTCTCCTGCCCAGCCCAGCGGGCCACCAGTGGAGGCTGGGGTGGCTCACCTTTTCGTTCTGAGCGTCAGAGCCGTGGGATCCACCTCAACACTGTGCCCACTTCCCTGAGAGCCACGGCATCTGGCTCTTACTCTGCCTTTCCTGGGACCTTTCCTGGGACCTTTCCTGAGAGTCCACTTTATGCCAGGCCCTGGGGGAGGCCAGTGCTGCCTTGCTTTGCCTGGCTTTCCCTGAGGAGATGGAGAAAGAGGCCTGTTCCACACTTACATATGATATAGTGGAACAAATGCCACATCGAGGGTGTCTAAGATGCAGGGCTGGGAGGCCCAAGGACAATAACAGTAATGTCTAATGTTTATCAAACACTCACGTGCAGTAGGTACAGGGTCAGGGTGGGGAACACAACGGTAACAACAGTTAATATTTCCTGAGAGTTTACCAAGTGCCTGGCCCTGGGTGTAAGCGGTTTACATGCATCATTTTATCTAACCCTCAGGCACAATACCACGAGGTCTCTGTGCTGGCCAGAATAGCTGCCCCCAAAGGTCTGGCCATCGCTGGCCAGAGGGTGGATGTGCTCTGTATTCCTATTTATACTTGGGAGAGTAGAGCGTATGTAGCACTGGCAAACAGGTTCATAGTCACGGTCTCTAGTGATTGCCCGGAACACTGTGTTGAGAAAGATTTGGTGCTCTATTAGCAATGTCTGCCATGGGTGTGGGGAGGGATAATGGGGCAGTTAGTTGGTTACTTGCCATCCCAATCCGGCCCGCACCCCCCATCTTACACAGGTGAGGGAAATGAGGCCCAAGTAAGGAAACTGACTGCTGGTGCCTTCACCTGCCCTTCCAACGCAACATGTTACTCGTGGTGGCCAAATACTCTCTCCCACCTGGAATGCTGGTTTAGAAATGAGTATCTGCACCATGAGGTTCTTCCGAGTCTTGGATTTTAATACCCATATATCACCTAAGCTGGCTGAGGGCCATGTAATCTCTGTGCCAAGAGATTTGTCATTTCCAAACTGTTGGAGGTTTTTCAATTTAGGCTGTTCTGCTGTGAGGGAGTGAGCTTCCCATCAGCTCTGGAATCATGGAGGGTCTGGTGTTCTGTGCCCCCTCAGCACTGTGCTGGGGCTTGGGGGAGGGGGTGCCTGAAAATACATGGTATTTTGGGTTTCTCTCTTCCAGAGCTCCGAGTGGAGCAGACGAAGGGAGGAGTACAAGTTAAGCGTGGCAGGAAGACTACCAATGGCAATCAAAGGGCTGTGTGGATGGTCTTGAATGCCATGTCAAGGAAGTTGAACTCTAACTCTGGTGACCAGGGCCTGTGAAATAACATTAATCAACGGCGCCATCCCTTCAGGTCACTGCCAAGTGGCTCATTTACCTGGCTGAGCTGCATGATTTGAAGGTGGTTGTTAGCTGGGGAAGGTGCCTGAAAAGAAAGTGCCTTTTTTGATGGACACTTGAAATGATGCTCAGGCTTTAGAATGATTCACTTCAAGGACTCTTGGCTTTTGTATGTTTCAACTCTCAATTGCAACACTACACTAATGTGGTTTTATGCATTGAATTAAAATTAATCTAATACTTGACAACTCTGGCTGGACGTCTGCCAAATATGGAGACTGGAGATGCTTCCTGTAAATTCTGCCACAGAGGATTCTTACGATTCAGGGAACATCTCATTTATCTCGCTGCTATGCACTCCTGACCCTAATTCTCCAGAGATTCCTTCCGCAGGGTCCTCTTGCATAAACGTGAGCGTGTTCCAAGGCAGCTACTTTTCAAATCTGTATAGTCTCTGGGGACCAGGATCATCTGAGGTGCAGGGAGAGGGTCATTTGGATGAACCAACTCTGCTCAAAGTCAGTCTTGGATTTTTTCCAGTAATAATCTCTTTCGTCATTAATGGCCTGCTGGGTGAATCTTATTATATCTCCTTAAAATAATTTAGATGCTAATATCTCCCAGTGACCATTATGTGGGGAACGCGGGGCTGGAGGTGGTGGCGAGGACTGAAAGCTGTCTTAATTCTATGCTCCTTTTCACAGCTGGAGGCCTTCGTCCGACGCACTTGGAAAAGCTGCCCTAGCAACCAGGATTTCCACGCCTTTGCCCTCAAAATGCCTTTGAATGGTCTTTCAAAAGTTCTGCTATCTGAGATGAGGAGCCAGGATTCTGGGTGAGTAACCCAAGGGGGTTCTGGGTGAATATTTTAAGAAAATCCCAGGTACACCATGGAAGGGCATTTGTATTTTTGATGTAAGCTTGAGGGTGGGCTGGGGGAGGCAGAGAGAAGAGAAGGCCTGGCAGTCAGGAGGTCTGACTTCCAGTTCTAAGTTTGTTACAACTAGCTGGATTCATTCATATTCGTTCATTCATTCATTTGCTATAGATGCCTACTTTGCGTTGACTTCTCTGCCGGTTCTAAGGAAACAAAGACAAACAGGTCATCATGCTTGCTTCAAGGAGTTCATAGCTTATGTGTCTTTTTCCGTCCTGGACCTTTGTTTCCCTGTCTGTGTGGGGATGGACTTGTTGGAGAGAAGTCCTTGGAGGGTTCTTGTGGGTCGGTGTTCTGGGACTGAGTGTCTAGACATCTGCCGCCCTTTCTTTGATCTCATTCCTTGAACTTCACTCAGGCACTGCCCTGTGGGCCAGGGGTGCTGGCTTGCCCTCGGCATCTCACTGTTGACAAAGCTCAGAGTCAGTTGGAGCAGTATCGACATGACCGGGTGGTAAATGGGCTACTGCCTGTTTATTCAGAGCCCAGCGGGAAGGAGCAGGAGGGAACCGACAGCTCTGCTTAGGGCTGGTGACCATGAAGGTGGAGGACCCCCGGGCTCCACAGATCCTGGCCTCCGAGAATCCCTGGAAAATCCCGGCCCCATTCCAGCTGACTCTTTCAGTCCTTGCTGGGCCAAGGTTGTGGGGTTCTCTTCTAACTCCTGAGAACTTGGTTTTGGATTCAACCCTGGGGAATAGGCTGAATCTACACCGGGGGCCTGGATTCTGAGCATCAGGCAATATGCCACCACTTAAAAACAAAGTGATAATGTTGTTGACATTTTAACAGAAATATTTCTTGTTGGATGCGAGAGAGTAAGCCAATGTTGTTTTCCTAGAACATGAGGAAGTGTTAGGTGTGAGTATAAAGTTTGATTATGTAGCATATGGGCCCCACCAGCTGGGGGGAGGGGTCAAGATGGTATCTTAATATTGTCCTCAGGATGCTATGTAGCTTGGCTGTATCCCTACCTGTGGGGACTCCAACTCTAACGGAGTCACCCCAGTATGTCCTGAGAGCTCCTGGCTGTCTTGGTTTGGGTTCTTCCAGAAGCAGATTTTGAGAAAAGGTGTATTGGTGAGGATTTGGGCTGACAGGGGCCACTGCCACCAGGAAGAAGCAAAACCATCATCTACGTCTCCTGGTGAGGGTTTGCCTGAACCCTGACTGATACACTTTGCCTTTGATTTTTCCTCTGGGAGAATACATACCCACATTTCAGGATCTGTTACAAGGATCAGAATTCACACACCGTGTGAGTATCTGTAAGGCTGTGGCCACAGTGCCTGGAACTGGAGGCTGAAGTTCAGTGGGCGGGCAGTGGTGGTGGTCGGGGGCGGGGCAGCGGGGAGATGCATGGAACGTAAAGCAGATCAAGGACAAGCTGGGACCCCATGAGAACTCTCTGAAGTTGGGGTCTGTTCTTGTTGCCTCTGATGGTATGGGGTGTCCTGCAGAAGCTGGAGTCCTGAGGTTGTGGTCAGAGAAGCTGAAGGAGTGTCCAGGGAAGTGGAGCAGGTGTGGGCCTCAGGCCAACAGGCTGAGCCAGCTGCTCGGCCCCAGTATGTACGAGCTGCAAAACAGTGGCTGCTTCCCAACTGTCCTCCCCATCTCCCACAAGAATTTCTTGGTGGCCCACCTTAACCGGAAATGTACAGAAAATGGAATTCTGGGAAATGTTCAATCTGGTCACATGGACTCATTATCAAGTCACCAAACAAGAATTCAAGTCCAGGTAGTTTTCTCTGGAGCTGATCTCTGGAGTGGGCAAGTGAGCAGGGTAAGGAAAGAAGCCAGTACAGGGGAGTGTCGCTGGTCCCACTGGGATCACCTGGAGCTCCATCCCTCTGGGACTGATCCACCGGGAACTCTGAGAGACAGTCTGAACATGTCTCCTATTGGTGATGGGCAAGATATTTTCTGTTTGCCCTCAGACCCACCCTCTGTACCCTCTCTCCACTTCCTCAGACCCATCAACAGGCTCCTGGGCCCTAGAGCGCTATGGGCTCCCAGCGTGGCAGAGAGCAGGGTAGAGTGCATATGCTCTGATGGCTGGCGAGTCCTGGCAGGAAGAGAGGCACAGACGGGGCCCTACAGGCAAGGAAGTTCCTCTCCTAAGCTCACCTGTCAGAGTGAAGGGCCTGGCAGAAAGCCAGCAGTATTTACACAAATGTCCCCCTTATAGAAGCAAAAGGAGCGAGAAAGAAAAAAATGCTATGTAAAAAGCCAAAATACTGTCCTGCTCTTATCTCATTTAATCCTCACAGCTACCCTGGGAGGCAGGTAATGTTACAGATTCCTACCTGACAGGTAAAGTGAACCAGCTTTAAAGGTAAGTAAAGTAACTTGTCTGGAGCTCTGACAAGTTCAGTAATTTGCCCAAAGTCACCCAGCTAGTAGGCCACGATGCCTGGACTAGAAGCCATGGCTCCTGACCCCATGTTCCCCCTCTCTGTGTGAATTAGGAAGGTTTTTAATACTCGCAGTAAGGTTGTCAGAGCATTGTGGACTAGGCTCTTGGCAGTTCTAATGTGAGGCTGCCCCAAAACTCCAGGCTAGAGGGAAAAGTAATGCTAGTGAATGGGAGAATTTCAGCTCTTGCTCAGAGTCTGTGAGGTTCCCCCTGGAGCCACTGTGCTCCCTGCAAGCCCCAGTCGTACCTCTCCTGGTTTCCCCATGTGCACCCAGGCTCCGCCCACCCCTGAGCCTTTGCATATGCTGCTCCCTCTTCCCAGATGCTTCTTCTCCCTATCACCCCTTGTGGGGAAATCTTCTGTCCTTGAAGGAACAATGAAAATGTTTTCCTCTTCCACAAAGCCTAACTCGACCCCTACAACAGAATGTGCTCTCTTCCTCCTCTGAATCTTTTGTTTCTGTGTGGATCTGGACCATGAACCCCACAGGAGCCTCCGGCAGAGCCCTTCCCACTGGCTTCATGCCCTTAGAGAGGGTGTGCAGCTGTTTGTCACATCACATCAGAGGCAGAGGCTCATGCCTTCCAAGACAGAGAGGCTCCGGTTCTGCTGCGAGTCTGCAGCAGCTCCCAGGGAGCCCCCTGCACACGGAGAGATGCTGGCTGCAGGCTTGGCACTGTGTGTACACTTTGTGTGCACAGTCGTTATGATGGTTTTCTCCTGACCCTCATATTGTCTCTCCCTCTCTCCCCACCTCTGTCTCTCCAGGTGTCAGGTAGCTATTGCTGGGTAACAAAGCACACCAAAATCTCGTGGTCCAAAAGGACAGTTTATTATTTCTCATGATCCTGGGGTTGCCTAGGTTCAGCTGAGTGGTCCTGCTCCCCATACTGTGACAGAAGTCACTCATATGGCTGCATTGCAAAGCCCAAGATGGCCTATGGTCTAGCCTGAGCTTCTTTCCATTTTTTAAAAAAGATTTTATTCATTTATTTTTAGAGAGAGGGAAAGGAGAGAGAAACATTTATGTGAGATAGAAATATCGATCAGTTGCCTCTCAGGTGCGCCCCAACTGGGGACCAAACCCACAATCCAGGCATTTGCCCTGACCCAGAATCACACTGGCGACCCCTCACTTTGTGGGATGACGCCCAACCTACTGAGCCACACTGGTCAGGGCTGGCTTGAGCTTCTTTACACAGCAGCTGGCTTCCTGGGGTGGGCGGGGGTGGGGGGTAGTAGAAGCTGCCGACTCTCTTAAAGCCTCCATGTCATGGTCAAAGCAAGTGACAGGTCCACCCAGATTCCAGGGGCCTGAGCGGCTGCTCCCCTGAGCACACCTCCAGGGTGTGGAGGGAGGAAGGCCCTTCCCTCTCTTGGGGCCAAACATTTTAAGAGTGAAATCTCCCTTTCCCCTCACTCTGCCCTGCAGTGTTGGAGGTCACACTGGTCTCTAACCTTCCTTATTTTCCTTCCTTATACACTTGACGGGTGAGGATTTGACTGCCTTCCGGGGCTCCAATAACAGGTGATATGTGAGGTTTGGCTTTTCAAAGAGTGATTGCTTGGGGCTTTATGTGAACATATTTTAAGGATTTCAAGATTAAACTTTTTCTCCTTCCACATCACTCACTTCTGAGATACAGCTTCATGCTTATTTTATTTCATGGTAAACTCCGTTTTGCACACAAAGGTCCTTGCAGCCTAGACAGCCGTTTGCATCTTCCCAGGCGGCAATGTACTGTACTGGTTAAAACCCCACCCTCTGGCCTCGGGCCTGAATTCAATTCCCACTGCAGTCACCTCCTAGCTGTGTGATCCGGGACAAATTGCTTCAGCTCTCTGATCCTTAGATTCATCAAGGGGGGCCAGTGATGGTCTCTACCCCACAGAGATGTCGTGAGGATGAAACGAGTCACTCTGAAGCCCTGGCCTGTGGAAATACTCTGTGTCATTCCTCCCTCGTGCTACTGAAGGCTGTTTTCTCACTTGGCTCAGCCCAGAAAGGGGAGGCAGCTCCTACAAGCCCTTCCCTCCTTCTCACCTTCCTTTTCTTCTTTCTTCATCAAATATTTATTGATCTCTCTTATGAACAAGACACTGTGCTTGGAGTTAGGAATACAACACAGAGAAGAATGAGACACGGTCTCTGCCTTCCTAGGGCTTGCAGTCTAGCAAGGAAAGCAGATACTAAAAAAGGAACAGGGCAGTAAGGGTTCCCCAAGGAAATGCAGGTGCTCTAGAAGACAAAACAGGGAGCTCACCTGGGACCCATGGTGGGGGAGTGGTGTTTAGGGAAGGCCACTTAGAGGTAGTGATATTGAAGCTGAGTTAGTAGTTTACAGAAGTTAGTAGATTTGGGAACAGTGTTCTGGGGAGAGGGAACAGCATGTGCAAAGGCCCAGAGGTGAGAGAGTCGGGCATGTTTAAAACAACTGAAAGAAATCCAGTGTGGCTGTATGGGTAAGGGCAAGGCTCAAACAGGGAGGACTCTGTGTCCCATGAAGGAGTTCAATTGTTTTCTGAGATGATGGGGAGCTATTCGGGGGTTTAAAGCAGGAACACAATCGGGAGGTATGCATTCACCAGGTTTATCCTGGGTGCCTCATGGAGAAGAGATGAAGTGAGGGGTAGTGATGAGAAGAGGAAGGGAGAGAAGTCAGGTGAGAATGATGGGTGGGTGGCCTGGGGTAGGACGAGTGAGATGTCACCTGAGCTCAGGTGGGTTATGGTGAGGACAGTCAGCTAATGGGAAACTGGATTTGGAGATCACATGGCCACTTCCACTGCATCGGGCCCTTGGCCTGCAGTTTGCAGAGCTGGCTTAATGTTCAGGCTGAAAAATCCCTGTAGGATTCTAAGAGCCATTTGCCGAGTTAGGGGCCCCTCGGTCTTCTTGTGGAGTGAAGGGGTTCAGGCGGCTTCCCAGAAGCCACAGTTTCCTTGGAGGTTGACATGGCGCCAAGTGTCAATTCCAGTGTGTGTGCCCCTTTGTGCGTCTGAGTTACGCTCACTGCAGGGAGGCAGCTCAGCCACCTGAGTCTTACTTCCCTCGTCTGCTCCGAAAACAGAGCAGTAACGTTTCCTACCACTCAGCATTACCTGCAGACAGACCGCAGTGGTGCCTGCACGGGGCTGGCCCAGCGCTCGTGCCCGGCAGAGGCTACTACTATGTCTGCTGTTGTCACGGTGGACGCTGCAGCTGACTTCGCGTGTGTCTGTGTGTCGGGAGAGGAGCTGGGAGGACATCTATTTCCTATAGTAAATGCATCATAAACACATTCTGTTCTGGGATGTTCAAAAGACAGACTCCCACCCACAGCTCTCAGGGGATGTGGGCTGGGTTAGTAGACAGACCATGAATCAGGGGTCAGGAGCGTGGGGTTCTGGATTCAGATGTGCTGTGTGCCTTAGAGTAAATTGAGTCACATTGTCTGATTTCAGTTCCCTCACCTCAGTAGTGGGACAGGTAACTGCTGCCTTGCTATACGAGGCCTATCTAGAAGGTATCCAGCCATGCAATATGAAAAATAGAGACATTTACTGAAGAAGATACAAGATACAAGAAACATCGTACATAGGACAATGACGTCTCAGTCCCCTTCAAAGTAGGCACCTTGGACCCTCACACAGTTCTCCCAATCGCCATCAAGTGCCCTGTTGTATTTTCCTGAATCTCATTGACAGTCTGAAATCTCTTCCCTTTCAAAGGTGATTTTAGTTTTTGGAAAAGCTAGAAGTCTCAGGGCACCAAATCTGGGCCACAGAGGGGCTGAGTCACCTGGGTGATTTGATGTTTCATCAAAAACTCTGCACCAGATGTGATGCATGAGTGGGTGCATTGTTGTGACGAAGCTGCCAATCACCAGTTGCGCATAGCTTCGGCCTTCTGAATCATCCAAATAGTTTCTATGGAGGAATGTCCAAGCTTAATGCAAAATTTGATGCACATTCATTGCTTTACTCACTCAGTCATTTTGAATGCGATGGCCACACAGTGCACATGCTCACTCAATGGCGTCTACCACCCCCACTGACTAATGCAGTGAAGTCATCATTGTTCACGCATGTGCATTCCAGTCCACTCTCCTTGGCTGCCAGGCTACATTGATATCACACCAACTGTTCTCATTATATTAACAATGGCTGGACTTTTCCCAGACAGACCTCAACATTTATCTCTATCCCTCCTTCTTAGGGGACTGGAGATTCTACTGGGATGGACAGTGGGGGGGGGGGGGCGGCGGGTGCCCCCCTGCTGTGAGGCGAGCTTGGAAGGAGAGAACAGCAATGCCGTGCAGCTCTGTCCTGCTCTCACTTCTGGTCTTGGTGGGCTCGCAGCAGATCACTCTGGAGTCCCTGCCATTATGGGGCCCGTCCTGCTCTGCATGCAGCCCTGAGAAGCTGGGATGTCTCTCCAGGGTATCCACTGCAAAGGGTGAGAGAGGCGGAGGCCCTGACACCATCACATGTCTGGGTCCCAAGTGAGGATAAAACCCAAATGCTCTGGCATGGCCTCAGGCTCCTCAGAACCACCGTTGACCTCCCAGCATCCTGCTCCCCTTCCCAGGTGTGACACTTTGTTCCAGCTCCACGGGAACCCCTATGTACCCGCCCACCTGCAGGCCTGTGCTTAGGTTCTTCTCACTGCCCGGCTTGTTCCTCCTCCAGCTTCACCTCATGAGCTGCTACACACCTTCAAGGCCCACATCCAGTGGCACCTCCCCTCAGAAGCCTTCCTTGATTTACCTAGGTAGCCTGCCTTGCGACCCCTTTGCTCTCTCAGTGTCAGTGCTTTAGGCAGTGACTGTGGAGCATTTACTACAATCTCTGGTCCATCTGCCTTCACCTCCATGAGGCTGGGAACTCCCTGAGTGCAGAAATGGTGATGGACTCATGCCTGTATTCCCCCGTGCAAGGGGTGGGTCCACAATGGGTGTCAGCACCAGTTGTACAATGCCAACTTCCCCAGGCCTCACAACTTCTGGGTGCAAATGAGACCCCTTATGGTATAGGAGTGGCTCTCCTGTGCCCAATAGCCCCTGACCACAGAGTTGGAAACACTCAGTCCCTGTCATTTCCACCCCCAGGGGCCTCAGCAGGTTTCAGGGGCTCCACTCTGCCTTCCCAAGGAGTCCCTAGATTTCTCTAACCACAGTACTGCGCAGCCACTATTTCTGTCCCCAATAGCACGGTGTGTGGCTCTGGCTGTGCAGTGCCTCCCCCATCTGGCTGGACCACCGCAGTCCTCAGGGCCTCGGCTGCGGGAGGGGTGGGGGCTGCTCTCTGCCTCTTCTTTGCAGAGCACCAGCGCTGCCTCCCAGGACTGTGCCTGTCACCCTGCTGCCAAGTGTGTGGGAATTTTGTCTCCTCTGTCGTGTTTTGCTTTTTGAGAGGAGCTCCATAACAGGGGTGCTTCAGCCCCAAGGTGCCGTAACTCTTTGGGTTTTATCCTCCCAGCCTTTCTCTCTCTGGTTGGGTGGGTGGGGCAGGCTGGAGAAGCAGCCACACGGAAACACCATGCCTCCCTGGTCCTCTGGCCCTTGATGAGCCAGACCCTTCCAAAGGTGGAGGCTCCCAGGACCCCACAGGCCCTGCTTGGAACTTGACTTCTGCAGGCTCCAGACTCCGGGGCACGTCTTCATACAGCCTGTATGTAGCTACATATGCTCCAGGTACTGATATTGTTTGAGTTCTTTTTCCAGAAGTTCTCTTAGCTGCTATGATCAAAAAGGGTGTGTGTGTGTGTGTGTGTGTGGGGGGGGGATCCCTGGAT
Source organism: Phyllostomus discolor (assembly GCF_004126475.2). Taxonomy (NCBI): domain Eukaryota; kingdom Metazoa; phylum Chordata; class Mammalia; order Chiroptera; family Phyllostomidae; genus Phyllostomus; species Phyllostomus discolor. The sequence goes on along the minus strand of NC_040907.2, from coordinate 25,798,383 downwards.
CACACACCCAGGCTCTGCTTAGGATCTGCTGGAACATTTTGTGAACGTTGAGTGAATGAGCACATTGATCCCTACCCTGGGGTCTCGGGGGTGCTAATTAAACAGCTGGTGTGAGAACCTGGGGGCCAGGGGGGTGGGCACATTCTCGGACTCAGTTCCAGTGTGTGTGCATGTATGTGTGTGTGCATGTATATGTGTGTGATTGTAGATTCCTCACACCAACACACACCTCCCAGATGCCAGGAGGGTGTGGGAGAGTCCAACTCAATTCTGCCATTATCTACCAGGATTCCACAGGTAAAGGGCTCAGCCCCACAAGGCCACCCTCCACTTCAGACGCAAGTCTCAAACCCAGTTTGTTACCTGGGCTTCTGACTGACCAGCTCACCTTGGAGGTTCAAACAACCCCCTCCAAATCAGGACGCCAATCGAAAGTCCAGGTTGTTACCTGTATTTCTGATCAACTGGCTGTAAACCCGAGGTTCCCATGATCCCCTCCTTGGGTTTCATTAATTTGCTAGAGCAGCTCCCAGAACTCAGGAAAGCCCGTGTAGTCACTAGATTACCTGTTTATCACAAAGGATATTAAAGGATACAAATCAACAGCCAAAGGAAGAGACAGCAAGGGCGAAGTCCTGAAGAAAGTCTTCCCTCTTGGGACCTGGGGGCCAGCACAGTGGTGTGACCAAGCATGCTGGGTCCCCAGCGTGGAAGCTCTTCCAAAGGGGCTGACAAGGTGTCCTTCAGTTTGTTTGTTTTTTTAAATGGGGCTTCATTACATAGTCATGATTGACTAAGTAATTGGCCATTTGCAGCCGAATGGACCTCCAGCCCCTCTCCCATCCCCAGAAGTCTGGCGGAGGGACTGAAAGTTCCAACCCTCTGCTCTCCTGGTTGGCTGCACTGGCAACTGGTCCCATCCTCAGGTGCTTCGCAAAAGTCACCTCATTGACAGAACAAAAGACACCTTAGGGAATCCCAGGGTTGTAGGATCTGTGAGCCAGAAACAGGATGAAGACCAAATATATACTTCTTATTATAAATCACCGTACCACAGTGTGGAGCAGGCGATGTTACTACTTTTAAATGACACCTTTAAATCGGGCTCTGTTTACATTCTTCTGGCACTTACTCTTTGGGTCAAGATGCATAATGTCTCTGAGCCTTGGTTTCTTCTCCTGTAAAACAAAACAAAACAAAACAGTACAGTGTTTGCAGTCCCTGTGCGTGGCCTGTGATACCTTCTTCCTTTCCAGGGGCGCGGCAGGAATGTTGTGGGACTGAGGTTTGTTTCCCGGTGAAACATAAGCCTTGCTTGGAAAGGTCTGGCTATGGGACAAAGTCAGGAGTATGAAGCCGGGAAGAGAGAGGATGACGCCGGGGCAAGAGGCCCAAGCAGGGGCGCGGGAGGACAGCACGGAACTATAGGGAGTCCCAAGCGGGGGGAGGCGGAAGCAGAAACAGAAGGCGTGGTTTCTGTGGGAGGGGGTGGGAGTGCGAGGCTGCCCCAGGCTGCCCCCCGCACCTGCACCTCCGGCTCTGTCCTTCTGGTGGTCACTGTGTCTCCTGAGGCAACCTGGGGAGGGCTCTGCCGGCTCCCACCTCCACCTCCTCCCACTCGGTGGTCCTCAGCCGACCTCCCCCTGTGCAAGCAGAAGGAACCGCGTTCTTGGCAACCAGTGAGAAAAGCAGTACAGATTATTTTGGGGAGTTTGGTCTAACTCTGATCATTGATCAAAAACAATTTTCCTAATTTAGTCAGATGATTTCCTTAAGAACATTCGCGTTTCTACAAATGAATACATTTGCATAATCTATTCCATTGTGACATCCCCGCCTCCCCACACCTGCCCCATCCTGCCCCAGGCGCACCCACCCCTCTCCGCCTCCAGGAAGCCACACGGCTTCGGGCTAATTTGATCAAGATGAGTAAAAGCAAAACCATCTGGTTTCCTTCGACAGCTGATTCTAGAGTCGCTATTGTAAAGGACCTGTCTTCCAGGTGGGCCGGCGATGTGAGGGGGTGTCTCTCTTTGCTGAGATGAAAGGGCCCGGCCTGCTACAGAATGCTTCCGCGCCGGCATCAAGCTTCCAATGAATCACATCAAAGGCCTCCCTGCCAGTGCTTGGCCCCTTCCAGCTGGGGGAAAATGGGCTCATTAGAGGCAGGAAGAGTACATTGTTTGCATTAAGCGGCGCTGATTTACAAGCCTGGAGCTGCCATTTCCCCCTCACCTTGAGCTCAGCTCGGGAGAGCCCTCCACTTGCCCGCAATGGCTCCTTTGAAGGCGCACAGCCTCCTGAAAAAGGAGTTCTGTGACTGTCCGCACCCCGGCGCCCCCCCCCCCCCACCGCCCCCCAACACTAATTAGGTTGCTACCAATTGAGCAATATCTGGGGCTTGGGTAGAGACTAGCAGGGGGACTGTCCGCAAAGGCTTCTGCATAATTGTGTTGATTAAGAGCTACAAGCCTGGAAATGTTGTCTTCCTTCAAGATCAAGTCCCTGTGCTTCTGCGAGCCTGAATTTTCTGGGCCAATTTGTTTGTGTTGGCCTAATTGCTCAGAACGGGCATTCTTCGTAGAAGTTGCAGCCTAGATGATTTGGTGTACTTCTGCGGCCGACCTCCAGGACTTCCAGACGGGCTGCGAGAGGCAGCCACAGGAGGCCTGGCTGGCAGAGGTCGGAGAGAGCATTGAAAAGTACACGGGGCAAATGGCGCTAGGGGGAGACACCACTGGGCGGCTCCCAAACCGTCAACAGTGTCAGTGCCGACACTGACTTGCATCTATTTAATGTTTACGATAGGCCATTATTGTGAGCAGAAAGCACTTTGTTTGTGTTATCCTTAACCCTGACATTAACCTTGAGACACAGGGGCTATTATCCCTTTGTGTGTATGTGTGTGTGTTCAAAGCAACAGGCTCAGCGGGGTAGTCACTAACTCGAGATCACACAGCTAAGGAGTAGCAGGTGGAGCCAGAACTGGAACCCAAGTCTGGGGCCTCCAAAGCACAGGCCCTTGACCGCTGCTCTCCGTACTGCCTCCCTGGCCCTAACAGCCCCATCTGGGCCGCTCTTGGCCTTGCTCATAGCTCTCTAGTCATGCTGCTCTCCTTTCCACTCTGACTGTTTGAAGGGCTTTCCCAGCCCAGGGCATTGACACAGCCATCCTGGGCCTGCCACTCTGGAGTCCTCCCTGTCCCGTAGTTCCACCTAATGCCCTTCCCTGAGGAAGCCTTACCCCCAACCTGATCAGGGGCACGGCCGTGACTTCTCAGAACATCCTCTTTTCCTTGGTGCTGTAGATCACGTATCTTCATCTGTAGTAATTTTTGTCAAGTGAGTTTCCTCGCAGGCTATGAGGTCTGGGAGAGCAGGGACAGGGGGTTTGAGTCACAACTGTTTCCCGAGTGCCTGGGATGCAGGCCCCACACACATTTGCTCCTTTGTTGCCGAACTAAAGGCATTTGTTTGCCTGTATGCATCAAAGCCCAATCCAACCAGAACAGGGGTTTGCAGCAGAAAAAGTAAAGGTTTACTGAGGAAATGGCGCCGTGTCCGAGTCACAGGTGAGCTTGTGCTCCAAGACCTGGCTCCCCAGTGGCTTCCAGGGGATGGGTCATAGAGGGGGGAAAACCAGCAATCCCAGTGACTAAGTAATCAAGATCGTGGTCTCTGCTGGTGGGTGGGTCGGTGCCAGGGTAGGGGGTAGTTGATCGGTGCATCTGGTCCAGATGTCGGCCATGGAGTCGTTCTGTCTGGCTCACTTTCCTGGGTCCGAACCTGAAACACAAATGAGACCTGGATGTTATCTTTCTCTGTGGTCAAGAGACCTGAGGCTTTGTTCCTAAGTTTAATGCTGACCAGCATTTCATTGTCGTGAGGCCTTAATGATCAAGGGAGTAGACCTGCAAGGGAGGGGGAGGCAGGTGAGCCAGGGTGCTCTTTAGACTGGATGGGGCCAGTCTGAATCAAAAGAAGAGGAGAAAAGGACAGATTAAAGGAACTGAAGTTACTGTGCATTACCTCTTCATCTCTGGTAACTGGCTCTGTCCTTGCTGGCTCTGGGGTCCTCTTTGTGGCCTTAGCATCTTCGTTTTTTGCCTACAACTTGGGTTCTAGAGGTGGGACCCATGCTCACAGGGAAACAGGCACCAGCTGTGTCTCTGATGGGGGCGGTGTGTGTGTGGCGGGGGGGTGGGGGGCAGACCTTGAATTGTTCAGACAGCTGGCATTCCTCTGGATTCTTTCACTGGGGGCCTGGAACAGAGGCCTATTACCCATCTCCTTTGGCTGACACTGCCCCCCCCCCCCCCCCCCCGCCCCGTACAACCTGGAGACAGAGAGGCCTTGCCTGGGTGACAGAGAAATTGCATGCTGACATTTGGCACCACGAAGGTCTCTGCCCAGCTCAGGCGGGAGACACTAATGTTATTAAGTCAGTTTTCAACCGGACAACATTCTTGACATTTTGGCCGAGATGGCTGAGCACGCAAAGCTTCTCGCCTCCTGTTGTGCATCTCCGAACGGTAACTTTGTAGTGATATGACTTGACTTGAAACCCTGGGGCAGTTTGCTCATAATTCTAATAACCCTCCAGAATTAGATCACTCCACATTCACCTTGTTTCTTTCCTCATTCATCTTCTAGTCAGGTCATTAGGAACTCCCCGATTCTTCCCCCAACCTCAGCATTCTATTATTTATATATTATACTCATTTCTCTATTGAGTCCTTGGAAAATGGTGAAATGGACACAGAGGATGGACTTTCTTCCGAATGACCGCTTGGGAAGCAATCTTTTCTTCATCCGCTGATCCATTAGGATTTTAAAACTTCCAGCTAAAGAAAAATGCCAAAGGCCTTCTCCCTGGGATCCTGGTGAGCCTGGACAGTTCAGGGGGGTGGGCCAGTGGCCCCTGCTTGACACGGGGGTGGGGAGGCAGAATGTCACTCAGCTCCTCCTGTGGCCTAAGGAGGACTCTTGGATGTCACCATGTTGGTGTGGCCACATCGTGTAAGAAACATTTTTATGTGCCCATTTGACAGGTTGGAAAACCTCCCTTTAAAGGTGACATTTGTCTTTATCGTTTGTGTGTTTTTCCTGATGACAAAAGAAATACATGCTCATTGAAAAAAATTTAAACCTTACAAAAATACATAATGCAGAAGCGAGCATGCTCTATAACCCACCCCCCCCCCACCCTGAGAGACGACAGCACTGTGGGCGGTGCTCTGCATTTTCCCGTGTGCGAGAGTGTATGCAAACACACGTAAGGACATATGCTTGTATGCAATTATTTCGTTAGTTAAAAAAGTGTCACAGACAACCTGGATTCACACTCCATTCCTCGATTACTTCATTTCACTAAACTTTGGGGGCTTAGGGTTAGATTTTGGGTTAAGAATCAGGCTGTTGTTCATCACCCACTATGCTGGTAATAAAGAAGGTGAAATAGCAAGGACTTGTGTCCATGTCAAAATGTCCTTCTACCCAGAGGCCAAGTCAGAAATGCCTCATCTCTCCCATGAGTACCACCCCCATCCCATGCTTTTTACTCCATACAGCCTCCAATGGCTTCCAATCTCAAGGTCTCTAATCTCAAATGCCACTTCCCTGGGTCCTCCAGCCTGGACCCCTCCCAGCCTGCATCTGAAGTCCAGAAAAAGGCCAAGAGGAAAGAGCAAGGTGCCTTGGGGATTTAGCACAGTTCTAACATTTCAGAAGTCCCATCTTTTTTCTTTGGGATTTTTGTCCTTTGCTACAATCTGAATGTTGGTGTTTCCCACAACCTCCAAATCCTTAGGGGTGAAATCCTAACCCCCAAAGTGATGGTATTAGGAGGTGGGGCCTTTGGGTGGTGATTAGGTCATTATTAGGTCCCTTTTGATCTAATAATGGGATTAGTGTTTTATCAAAAGTTCTGAGAGAGCTCCCTCTCCTCAGCCGCCCTGTGAGGACGCCCCAAGAAGGTGCTGGCTGTGAAGCTGGAAGAGAGCCCGCCCCAGAGCCTGACCATGCTGCTGCCTTGATCTTGGACTCCCAGCCTCCAGGGCTGTGAGAAACACATTTCTGTTGTGTATAAGCCACCCCGTCTGTGGTATTTTGTTACGGCAGCCCAAACAAACTAAGACAGTCCTTCAAACAAGGCAATAAACACCTTTGTTTCCAACGAACTTCAACATCCCATTTTAAAAGTCTTTCTAATACGTAAGGCCAAGATAAATGATCTTTGGTCTTGGCTGCAAGGACCTGATTTTTCACCTCTAAGTTTCAGTCCTCACATTGAGGTGTTAATTTAGTACATTGAATGGCAGAACAGATGAGCTCTCTGTGCCCAGAATTTTCTCCAGGAGCAAAAAGTATTAACAACAACGACAAAATAAGACAAATGATGTGCAGATCACACCGAGTTTATAAAGTACAGTAGCTAATGATTGTGATAGCTGATCCTCTTCCAATAACTCATTGCTCAAAAGAGAGACGTTCATTGTCAATATTTCTCAGCATCAGACCGTGAACAGGTCATTCTGAGTAGCAGAAAGAACTCATCGCCACCTCTAACATCAGTAGGGCAACTCAGTTATTATCTCTGAGCCTCAGTTTCCTCTTTGGTGAGATGGGACATAAGCACTGTTCTGCCACCTTCTCAGGGTTCTCGCAGAGGTCAAATGAAGTTATGAGGTCAAAGGGGTGGACAGCAGAGATTTGTCTCTGGGGTTGCCTAGTATCCAATACTTTTCCTATTTGGGAGCTAGGTGGGAGGGAAAGCTCTGCCTCCCATACAGAGAGGGAAGGGGGTCAGATACCCGTGTGCGTGGGCACATGGTCCTGGCTCAGCCAACCGGATGCTCTTGCCCAGTGCAGTGGTTCTGGAGTGAGTGATACACAAGGGGCAGGGGTCAGATCAGGATGCGTCCTGGAGACTGTGGGGACAGTAGGAAGTGGCGCTCCAGGAGTGAGGGCAGTGTGTTCTACTGAGGTTCCTCTTGGCTTCCTGGGTTTCTACCTGCTTTTGAGCCACTTCTCCCCATTGATGCCATGAGCTACCAGGTAGTCTTCCTTTGCTCCTCGAGTCACCTACAATTGGCTTCATTTTCAGTGAAGAGTCCCGACGTACAGGGTCTCCCGTGAACTGTGCAGCTGCAAGGGATTTCTTTCTGTGGGATGCGGCCCAGTGATTCCTCCCTGGAGGGCTGAACAGTACAGAAGCCTGGGCCCCACCGCTGAGATTCCGAGGCAGTGCATCATGGGGAATTTGGGTTTAGCGGGTTCTTCAAGCTGGAAGGGGCTCCGACATCACAGTCTTGGTCCTGCTTCACGATCTGTCCAGGGCACAAAGGCTATGTCTCCTTTTAGGAAAAGTGCACAGCTGTGTCCATTGTCTCTCTCAATAATTGGTCCCAGAATTCCTCCCAGCTAGTTAACCTGATGTATAAAAACGTCTTTAGGCACAGGGGTAGTTATCACACCATTGCATATCATTTAACGACGTAGGGATAAACCTGATTGCCCAAAGTGGGGCTAATGATTAAGGAAACCATGGCCCAGCTACTTGAAGGAATACTACACAACTGCTAACTCTGATGTTTGGGCAGAGGTTTTCAGTGCTGTGAGGAAATATTTATGTTACAAGTTAAACCTGCATAGGCAAAAACATGTAAGAAAACCTGCCAAAATATTTATAGTGCAATGGAGTGTTGTTGTTTTTTTTTTTAAACAAAATGTGGCTTTCTGTGTTTCTTTTCTTTTCTTTTTTGAAGATTTTATGTATTTTATTTTTAGAGAGGGAAGGGAGGGAGAGAGAGAGAGAGAAACATCAATGTGTGGTTGCTGGGGGGCGTGGCCTGCAACCCAGGCCTGTGCCCTGACTGGGAATTGAAACTGCGATACTTTGGTTCACAGCCCACGCTCAATCCACTGAGCTACACCAGCCAGGGCTTCTCTGTTTCTTTTCCTTCTTCCTCTTCATGATACTCAATTCAGTCAAAGTGGTTTGTGTGTATAGGCAATTTGCATCAAAGTAATTATAGAGAAATGTTGACTCCTAGGACAGTGGCAGTCTTAAGGGCAACCATCAGGCTTGAATACTCATGGGCTAATTACTTTTGCCCCTGGGCTTTCTGCCACCCGTGGGGGCCACCACCACTGATGACGGTGGGGATGAAGGTGCACTTTGCGGTGACGGTTGAAGGGCCAGGCGCGCCCTGAGGGCAGAGGACATCGGGCTGTATGACACGATCTAGTTACTCCATGATTTCCACATGGGACTTGATATTGAAATGAAGCCAATGATTGAGATAAACTATTCTCCAGCAGGTAAATAGTATGCATCAAGAAAATAATAGATTCTTATGTAACATGTAATAGCTCAAGAATTCATTAAAGATTATGTATTTTCAGTCTTAATTCTTTTTTAAAAACTTGCCATGAATAGGTAGAAAATATTCATTTATTCTACCTACTAGAATAGGTAGAATAATGTTATTCATTAGTTTATTATGATTCATTCTTTCATTCATTCATGATATATTTCCTGAGAACATTCATTCATTTGCATCATTTCCTAAGGTCAGAAGCCTCTGGAATTTGTTTAGGCTTAGTCTCGACTCTTTGAGGCTTTTGAACTCTGGTCTTTACTCAGCTGTTCCAGCTCTTCCTGGTTCACTGAAGGGGTTTTATCCTCTCTTCTCCTGGTGCTTAGCTGAGAGGGGCAGTCCAATTAGGTTAAGTTGTCCTCCCAGAAGCCCTGGGCAGAGACCCTCAGCTTTTGCAGAGGGGACACTCTGCCAGCCATCCTCTTCCCCCTCAGGTGTGTATTTCAGGTAGTTTCTAGAGACTAGGAGGTCTGTTCAATTCCTTTTCAGTCTAGTCCAATTCTCTCCACTAAAGAGAGATGTTACCTTGAGTCCACGGTGGGGGTTGAGGTGGATATAAAAGAAGGTAAGGAGCTCTAAGCATTTTTGGAAGCAAGATAAACTTACAAGCAGCAAGGCTCTATGAAACTCCTCAGAGGATACTGCTTGGCCCTCTGCCCCAGCATGCTGTTGCTACTTTTGGTTAGAGGTCATCATTCAGTCATTGGTGAGTTTATTTTTATTTTAGTTTGTTGGGTGGGCATTGTGCAAGCCCTGGTTGCTCAGGAATGAAGAAGAAAGAGTCAAAAGCTCATGGTCTTGTAGGGAAGGTAAGATGTGCATAAATAACTAATAAAATGGAGAAAATTACATTCCTTGAGTTTCTGCTGATTCTACATCCTCAATAGCTCTTAAAATCTTTTTCTCCTCATTTCTACTGCCATCTCTTTTCTGTTTTGGATGACTCCATAAATTTCCCAACTCACCTTCCTGCCTCTAATCCAGCCCTGCATTCCCATTGTCTAAAATCGATGTACTTTCTAGCTCTCAAACCTCCAACCCCTACACAAGGCCAGCCCTGAGAGGAGATGGCCTCTGCCTCCCCTTTCTAGCCAGATCTCTTGTCCCAACGCACCTTACAGTCCTGGTGGTGTTTGTATTACATGAACGTGTGCCTTTGTACCTGTCATTCCCTCTCCCTGCTTGTTTTCCTAAAAGACTCTTGCCTGTCATTCAAGACTCAACTCGTATATCAAATCATCTGGAAAAACTTCCCCAGCCTCCTCCATTTCATTCACCATTCACTCATCTAACAACTCTTTTTTTTTAAAATATAAGGACTTTCTTTTTTTTTTAATGTGACATTTGGATTAGCAAGTTATACTTTTTTTTTTTAAAGATTTTATTTATTTATTTTTAGAGAGGGAAGGGAGGGAGAAAGAGAGAGAGAGAGAGAAACATCAATGTGTGGTTGCTGAGGGCCATGGCCTGCAACCCAGGCATGTGTCCTGACTGGGAATCAAACCTGCGACACTTTGGTTTGCAGCCTGCACTCAATCCACTGAGCTACACTAGCCAGGGCTCATCTAACAACTCTTTAGTGTGTCTCCACTATGTGCCAGGCATGGTGCCAGGAACATGAAGATGAGTAAAACCAACAGGGTTGACCTCATAGGACTTCAGGCTAAGTGGTGGAGAGAGATAATCATTAAACAAGCTTACAAGAAATGTAGGCTAATAAATTGTGATAAGCAGTATGAAGAAGAAGAAAGTAGGGTGCTCTCAGAGGCATAGTCAGGGCCCTTCTCCCGGAATGTTGTGGAGCTACAGTCCCTACTGTTCTGACCAAAGGTACAATATAATAGTAATGATTTGCCTTGGCCTTGGCTCCATGGGTTAGGCTATTGCAATTGTCTCTGGTTGTGACAATATAAATCCTAGCTTCAATCTAGCTCACAAGGATCTTCCTGAATTGCCTTCCTCATCCTTGGCTACAAACCCTGGTGGCCATGTTTGTACCATGTGACCCACCCTCTGTGGCCATGGTTGAATGTATCAGGATGGATACCTAGCCCACATTTAGAGATTCAGATTCTTTCTTCTCTGAATTTGAGACCCCAAGATTCTAGTACAGGCTGAAATGGTCTCTAGAATAGACCAGCTTAGAACTAGGAAGCAAAGGATGGCCATTTCCTTCTGCCCTGTGAACTGAGAAGCAGATGTGCTGAGAAGAACAGAGGATGGTCTATGTTGAGGGCTGGTGCCATTTGTGCCCATGAATTCCGGGAAACAGTCCTATATCCTTTTAATGAATTTTCCTTTGCTGCCTAAGCCTAACTTGTGCTGGATTTCTTGCAGCTTAAGAATTCTAGCCAAAGAGATTCCAAACAGACAGTAACATCAATGCAGACAAGTTGAAGAAAAATCAGTCACATCAGCAAAGACCTGAATGGAGTTACTTAAGGCACATCAATCAATGGAGCCAGAGGAACAAGACTGGCAGCTTCTTGGCTGACCTTGAAATGCTTCTTGGGTGGTTTTGGCGACGCGTGCACCCAAAGTCTACTCCAAAGTGAAATTTTCCTGAGAGCTATTAACAGTAGTCTTCTGGTTCTAATATTTAGTTGTTACTCGTTTATACATCTCCCATGTTTATGCAGGTGGAGCCTTCAGTCTTTTGGGAGGAGGGGGTTGACTCTGCAGAGCATATGGTCTTGTTCTGACGCTTCCAGGGGTGCCGATGTTCTGTGGATGCATTGTTTGCCGGGTCAAATTTGTCCTTCTCTGTTTCTTTTCTTTTTAATTAAAAAAAATTATTGATTTGAGAGAGAGAGAGAGAGAGAGAGAGAGAGAGAGAGAGAGAGAGAGAAAGAGAGAGAGAGAGAAAGCAGAGAGATTGATTTGCTGTTCCATTTATTTATGCATTTATTGGTTGCTTCTTATATGTGCCCTGATGGGGAATCCAACCCGCAACATTGGCGTATTGGGACAATGCTATCTAACCAACGGGGCTGTTTCTTTCCTTTTTAAAAACCAAAAAATCTCCTCCTCCTATATCATAAGGAGACTGTTGTGGTTTTTTTTTCCTGACTGGATTTTAACAGACCCTGATGATTAAAATGAGCTGTCTTTGACTTCTGGGATTTATTCTCCTCTTGGGTTAATTTTACCTAATCGGTGGCAAAATAAATCCACTAAAAATCATACTTTCTTTCACAGTCTTAGAAAAATAAAGGAGAAAAGAGGCCCTGTTTAAATGGCCTTGTTATTTCTCCTACTTGATTTGCACAGCTTTTGTCTTCTGCTTTTGTCCATACAAATCAGAACACCAAGGTCACAAAAATCTCTTGACTTATTTAAATGTGGTAATGGCATCGTTGATGCAAACATGGGGTTAAACCAAATATTTCATAGTTTGGAGATTTTCAACTAATAAGAAGGAATCAAGTCCTGTATTTGGGGAAAGATTAAGGTCACTGGCCCTCATTTAAGTTGATTGGTCTCTTGAAATGAGATGCTAATTGTGAAATTGATAGGCGGATTTCCATTTGATTTTACCCCCAATAGTTTATGTTTATAATTAAAATAATAAAAGTGGAAAATGTCCAGTTCAATCAGCATAATCTCCCATCTATTCTCAAGCAACATAACTGAAGAGAGAGGCATTTGTGCATGTGAGTTGCAAATTCCTTTTACTTGGACTCTGTTGGCTGGAGGGAAGGGGAGGAATAAATTGCTTATGGTCTAGATATGTTGACGTCTCCTGAGAAACTAGGGAAAACCAATGGCAATGTTAGAATTAAAGGAAAAAACTCTTAAAAAAATTAGGACCACTTTTATATAAATAACAAGACTTTTAAAAAATTGCAACTAAGATTATTACTTCATTCATGCAAGCAGTATTTACTGTATACCTACTCTGGGCTAGGTACTATTGTAGCACTAGGGATACAGAGGTGAACGTGGCAGTTGGGTCCCAAATATCATGAAGCTTATTTTTTGGTAGGGAAGTGTTTAAACTGGGGAGTGGCATGATCTGATGCTGTTTCTGATGGCTGATCATCCTGGCTGTCTTGTGGAAGATTCACTGGAGGGAGCAAAGGCAGGTGTGAGATTAGACGGGAGACTCTTGCAGTGGTCCAGGTGAGAGATGACAATGGTTTAGACCTGGTGATGACAGTGGTGAAGGCAGGAAGTGATGGATTTAGCATCTGTCTTAGAACTGTAGTGGAAAAGATTGGCTGATAGATAAAATACGAAGGATGAAGAATAAACGCCCTCCCCACTACCAACCAAATTTATGGTGGTGCCATACAGCAGGTTGGGAGACTGAGGGAGAAATTAGGAGTTCCATTTTGGATATCCTGGCTGTGAGGTGTATCTAAGTTGATTGACAGGTTACTATTGGGTTGGCCAAAAAATATTTTAGCATTTTCCATAAAATAAAAGACATGTTTTTCATTTTTACCAATAACTTTATTGATTTGGATATTTTGAGTATATCAGTTATCTGCCGCATGATATAACATTGATCATTCTTTATTAGTGTCTCGATTTGATCGCTATCAACTTCAACTGGTCTACCTGACCATGGAGCATCATTCAGCGAGAAATCTCCAGCACCAAACTTCACAAGGCAGTTTTGACATGTTTGATCAGTCACAGCACTTTCTTCATTTGCTGCACAAATCTTTTTGCATTTCGGTTGCATTTTTACCTTTCTTGAAATAATAAAGCATAATATGCTGAAAATGTTGCTTATTTTCTTCCATCTTCAACATTAAAATAGCCACACAAAAATTCACTAATTTTGATGATTTCTTTTTAAATGCCATCTGATGTGACAACTGTCACAATACAATCTAACAAAATTGTTTCAAATGAAGTTAAAGACAACTGAGTACTACTAGAGCCATCTTACAGGAAAAACAAATGATTTTTTGGCTTGCCCAACAGTCGCCTTGTCACAAGTGGGCACAGGTAACCAGATCCTTAGTGATCGGGACAAAGAATTGAACCGAACACCCAGAGTTTATGGTAGAGAACATGGGAGCAAGCCAACTCCAAGCAGAGATTGACCACATGGGCTGGAGGGACTCTATTCTTAAAGGGCGATCCTTCCTGGCTAGTTTTGGTGGGCTTTTACTGTGCATGTACAAGTAGTTGTATTACTTTAAAGCTCCTGTGCATGTGGTCTCCCATGATTTTCCCTGATTGGCCACCAGGGAAGAGGGTCCCACAATGCTACTGAATTGATCCCCCCTTCTCCTGGGGTCTCCCTGTACTAGTTTCACCTTTCCCTTTGCCAGAGAATTATAGCTCTCCATGTTAGAGATTGGTGAAAAGGGAAGGAATTATATATTCAAGTTATATGGATTTCAGAGTAATGACTTAATGTCTTCATCAAAATCCCAGAGTCCCTTAAAACACCCACAAACACACACAGTCCTTCCTTCCCCCCTTTGCCCAGTCTGGAATATCATATCTCAGGAAAAGAAATAGAAGTCTGTGGCTCGGGCAGCCCCCATTTCTTCCCAGTAATCCGTGCTCAGCTGGTAGGCCTCCCTCGGTTCTCAGCACCATCAGCTGTGTTGCTGGGATCTCCAATTAGTCCAAAGTCATGTGGCCCCTTCTCATGGCCCATTGGTAAAAGTCCTCTCCATTTCTTTCAGCAAAGTCTCTCCTGCTTCCTAAGCCACGTGGCCAAAGGGAACACCCCAAAGGTATGAGGTCCTCACTCTCGCCAAGGCTACAGGGTCCCCCCATCAAAGCTGCAGGGGGCAGAGGGGAGAATCGCCACTCTGTCAAAACCATATGGTTCTCTGCCAAATCTGAGTGGTGGTTCTCTGCCTTAGATAGCCATGTGGTTATCTTCCCATGGCTGTAGGGTCCCGACTCTGGCCAAAGCCACGTGATTCTCCTCACTGCCACAGCCGCCTGGTCCTCCCTTCAATGGCTGCCGTGTCTGCGTGTAAATCCCCTAGTCAGTCTTCCTCTGCAGCCCCATTTCCGACTCCTCCCATAATCGGCTACACCTGCCAGCATTCCCATATCCTTCCAGCTTTACTGGGCTGCCATAGTGAGTCTGGCAGGCGTGGCCCCATGGCGTGGAGCCAACCATCTCCAAGCTCTCACGCAGGCCCTGTGACCGGGGGAGTTGCCTCCCAGTTACATCTTGGGTGGAAGTCACTCCCTTCTCCCTGGCTCAAAGCATGGCCACAACTATTTAATATATCTATGCAACCAGCTAAAGGTTATAGATATGTTTAATGACCATGCCAGAGGTTAACTGCAAAGCTGTTGCTATTGCAAAACAGCTCTCAATAGCCCTGCTCCAAGTGTCCCTTCCCCCAACTCACACCTGTGGTGGGGGAATGATGAGAACATCCTACATATCTTTCTAATATTTCCTGGACACCTTGAGTTCTGGACCCCATTACAAATCCTTCTTTAGAGGGCCCCCTGGCTGCACTCTCCTACAACCTGGTTCCCAGGGAGGGCTGTGGGCTCAGTCTTTGGCAAGGCCTGTTGGCCAGTGACAAGCGAGGCAGTCATTCTAGCTGTGGGGAGCACTAGAGAGTGATTTGCATGACAATTCAGAATGGGGAAAAAATCTCAGCCAGCTGGTATATTGGGCAGCCCCTGAAAAAAGAACTTCAGTAAAGATCAATGAAAAGATCTAAACCCAAAGACAGAAGGGAGGCAAAGAGGTTGGCAGGGAGACAGGGATACTTTATATTCTAAAAGAAGGGATTTAGGGAAGAATAACCTCCATAGGAGTCAAACGGGAGGAGTATGACACAAGTGAGTGTGTCCTTGACTCCTGCATCATGGAAAGAGTCCTGATTGGAGGCCAGACCGACCTGGGTTGTAATCCAGGTGCTATCATTTATGAGCTCTGTGTCTTTGGGCCAATAACTGAATCTCTCTGCACATATACTTTGAAAAAGTTTGGTCTCCCCCAAACAATGAGGTCATTAAGTAAAAACTAATTTGTTTTGTTGTCTAGTGTTGAGCAGAAATGTATTAAACTGTAGCTTGAAATGTCAGGTCAACTCGAGAGAGTGTGACCACATGAATTGAAATAATTGCAGCCAAAAGCAAAGGCAGTTTTCTTCAGGCATGGGTCTTATCTTGCATGAATGGGTCATTGCAACTGTGATTTTTAAAACCTTGAGACAAGCTTTTGTACCCTTGAGGCTGTCTTCTGAGATGCCAAGGTAGGGACCAATCAGTCATTTCCCAAGAGCATCCCAGGTGATAAACCCAGGGATGTCCATGACCTTGACTACTTCTGTGATTGAAAGAGGATTGAAGGAAACGGAGGGGCACTCCTGCTAAGAGTGAAAAGAGCAACAGCAAAAATAAACAAGTAGGACAGCATCAAACTAAAGACCTTCTGCACAGCTGAGGAAACCATCAAGAAAGTGAAAAGGCAATCTACCAAATGAGAGAAAATATTTGCAAGTTATATATTTGATAAGGGGTTTGTATCCAAAATACTTAAAGAACTAACAGAATTCAATAGCAAAAAATAACCCGATTAAAAAATTGGCAGAGGTTCCAAATAGCTGTTTTTTCCAATGAAGACAGACAAATAAAATAAATGGTCGACAAGTATATGAAAAGATGCTCAATGTCCTAAAAAATTATCAGGGAAATACGAATCCAAATCACAATGAGATATCACTTCGCACCTGCTAGAATGGCAGTTGTCAAAAACACAAGAGACGGCAAGTGTCGACAAGGATTTGGAGACAAGGGAACCCGTACGCACTGTTGGTGGGAGTGTAAATTGGTGCAGCCGCTGTGGGAAACAGTGTGGAGGGTCCTCGACAAGTTAAAACTAGAGCCACCATACGACCCAGCAATCCCACTTCCGGGTATATTGTCCAAAAGAAATAAAAACAGAATATCAAAGAGCTATCCACACTCCTGTGCTCATTACAGTGTTATTCACAATAACCATGACCTGGAAACAACCTAAGTGTCCATCCATAGATGAATGGATAAAGGGGGTGTGAGATTATATATATTCCATTACACTTGTATTCCATCTTATATACTACATACAAAGGAATATTACTCAGCCACAAGAAAGAATTCAGTCCTGCCATTAGCCCCAGCATGGAAGAAACTTGAAGGCATTATGCTAAGTGAAATAAGCACAGACAGAGAGAGGCAAAGATTGCATGGTATCATGTGTATGTGGAACCTGAAAACAAAAATTCATAGAAACAGAGTAGAAGAGCGGTTGCCAGAGGCTGGGGGTGGGGAAATAGGAAGAGGTTGGTGAAAGGCCACACACTCTCAACTATACCAGATCAATAAGGTTGGAGGGTCTCATGTAAAACATGGCAACCATAGGTGACGACTGTGCTGTATAACTGAAATTTTCTAAGAGAGTAGAACTTAAATATTCTTACCCCCCTCAGTAATAATAATAAATATGTGAGGTGTTAAAAACTAGATAGTGGAGGGGAATCCTTTCACAGTGTGTGTTTCAAATAACCACAATATACAGTTTAAATATCTTACGATTTTATATGTCAATTATACCTCAATAAGGATGAGATTAAAAAAATATAGATTTTCACACTTTAGGAAGAGCTATGCAATACTTTCCATGTCCACATTCTAGGAATGCCTTCGGCGAAGAATATTAATCATCCCTCTGTCTCCATCTATTTTTATAACCGGTTAGGAATAGGGAGAAACCTTTCCATTGTGGGAACTCTCTTGAACTATGTCTGTGTGATGCTACAGCATCTTTACTGAATCCTAAATTGTGGTTGTTTGGTCCTCATGATGTCAAATACTGCTTGATACTTTTTTGCCACTGGATTTCATGGCTAGATGACTCGTGCACGGACACCGGCATGATGGGTCACCCATGTTTCCCTACATGCATGTTGCAGACCAGTGGTCCCCAACCTTTTTGGCACCAGGGACTGATTTTGTGGAAGACAATTTTTCCACGGACTGGGGTGGGGAACGGGGATTGTTTCAGGATGATTTCAGTGCATTACTTTTACTGTGCACTTTATTTCTGTGGTTAATTACAGTGTAATATATAATGAAACAATTACACAACTTGCTATAATGCAGAAACAGTGGGAGCCCTGAGCTGGTTTTCCTGCAACTAGACGGTCCCATCTGGGGGTGATGGGAGACAGTGACACCTGAAGTGTCTTACTTATGTCCAGTCGACTCCTTGATCTCATTTTGGTGCTGTCGCTGCAGAAAACCCTGCTTCACGAAGATTTTAATCCAGACCATATGGAGATTTGAAGCTGTCTCAAACATACTTTCAAGGCCACCGTCATTTGCGATCTCCAGCAGTTGATCCTCTCCCAGCACGCACAACGTCGATTCACCGGGCTTATTCACAGATGGGCTGTGGGTCCATTCCTTCCCCGTTCGAGGGTCTTTTGTGGTCGGGAAGTAATGCTCAGACTCTTCCGAAAGCTGAGATAAGTGATCACACACCAGCTGGGAGAAGGAAGGCCCTGGCTCAGTCTCTTTCAAAATCTCTGCTACTGTTTGAAACATGTCAAAAATCCCAATGTTCACTCGTCGCCCCCATAATTCCAGTTTGGCTTTGAGAGCAGCCACTTTATCTGCCGACGTGAACACAGTTGTCATTCCCTCCTGAAATGACAGATTGAGTTCGTTCGCTAAGATGTCACAGTGAGAGGTTGAGAGGTTGAATATGTCACACAAGTAAGCAAGTTTTGCGACCCATTCTGTGTCACTGAAATGTGCTGCCAGTGGTGACTGTTTTTCTGAAAGAAATCTCTGGAGCGGCTCTCATGACTCAAATACTGGCCAGTGATCCACCTATAGAAAGCCGTCTCACTTCTGTGTGTAAGAGAGGATGTGTGTGCTCTGCGTCCATCTCCTCACAGGGCTGTGCGAACAGACGTGACTTAAGGGCATGCACTTTAATGTGGTTGATCATTTAAATCACATCCTGCAAAACGTTGTTAAGTTCAGGTGACATTTTCCGGCTAGCCAGCGTTTCTCTGTGGGCGACACAGTGCATAGACTCCCATTCAGAAACGACCTTTCTGACTCGAGCAGTAAAACCACAAAGCTGCCCAGTCGCGGCAGCTGCTTTGTCTGTGCGTGTACTGACACGAACTGACCAGTTCAGGTTTCCTGACATGTGCTCACTCGAAGACTTGGTAGCTCTGCAGCTGTGGTGCTGACTGGCAACCAAAGTGCACGTAGCATGTCTTTATGCACACTCTCCTGAAAAATACATTGCACAAAAACAAGCACTGTCACCTCGTGGTCATCATCGGTCGACTCGTCAATCTGGATTGCGACTCATTAATCCTCTCTAACAATTGTGCCTTATTATCCTCTGCTATTTCATTGATTCATTTGGTTATGGTAAGTACAGATAAAGTTTCTCTCACTTGCCCGCCACTTGCCTCTTCCTGTGCGGCCTGGTCCCTAACCAGCCCGTGGCCTGGGGCTTGGGGACCCCTGTTGTAGACCATGAACTCAAACTTGACTGTGTGCGTGCACAGCCCAAGCATCTTGATAAAGTGCAGACTCTGATTCCGTAGGGGAGGTGGCATCCGAGGTCTTGCATTTCCAATCGGTTCCCAGGTGACAACGCCTCACCCTGCTGGTCTGGGGGTAACACCCACACTTGAGGGGAAAAGTTGGGGAACCCTACTCTGTTAGTGGAACATAAGTGGGGGAACATTTTACACTCTGCCTCTTTTTGTAGATTTACAATGTGGATTTATTCCCATCCTAGAGGCTCTGAGAAGTCCTGCAGTTCAAAAGAGAACGGTCTACTGTCGGACTCAACGTCGAACTCAATCATGAAAACGTTTTTTTCCCCAAGGAAAACAATTAACGTTTGGTGGAATTAGTGTTCTTTGTATCAAGCTTTGGAAAACAGTTTGAGGGATCACAGACATAGACCGTCCTATGATCGAGTCGACTGTGAATGGTGACCAGGCAGGCGCCCAGGAAAATGCCACAGCACGTGCTGCTTAAGAACACCGGCTCTGAAGCCCAGTCGAAGCCTGAGGCTGAATCTCGGCTGTTCCCTGACAGCTGTGTGACGCCGTGTCAGTCATTCAGCTTCTCTGAGCCTCGATTTCCTAATGTATAAAATGGCGATAATAAAAGATCCTATAAATGGAAGCTGATCCTACAGTTGCCTGAGTTGGCAAGACAGGTGACCTGGAGCATCTTGGCTAGAATGAAAAGCACTCAGGCCAGAGGACACCCAGGAGAACAGAAATCTAGGAAGGAATGTGTGTGAACAATGCAGCAGAGAGAAGACCAGGCCCCCCAACTCTGGCCTGAGCCCACTGCACCCCCTATCCCACCGCGCCGGCACACCACCTAAGTCACCCCTCCAGGTTGCCTCTGTTCCAACATAGCGTTTTGGAATGAAAACCTAGGCTTCGTGCCTGAAGTCCAGGATCAGCATTACTCCTGGGTCAGCATGGAGTGTTTGAAGCTGTGGCACAGCAGGAAAAAGTAATGCTGATCGTGCGTGTTGGCCCCTTTCCCGCTGAGGAGCTCAGGTGAGTGGCCATCATTGCAGCCAGGTGCAAATCCTTGGCTTACCAGAAGCCTCATGGAAATGGTGGTGGTCTTCCCAGAGAGGCAGTGCTCGGTGGGGAGGGGGGTTGCAGGACTTGGTGCAACCCGAGAAGGGCCCTGCAGAGCCTGGGACAGTTTTGTAGGGTCCAGGGAGTGCATGGAGCCCACCCGGACACGTTGCTATTGCGAGAAATTCCCACACTCTGTGTGCAGGCTGAAAGGACGAGGACACAACTGCCCCACACTTTGTATTTTCTGAAGGCCTTGACATCAGGTTTGAGGGTAAAAAAAAAAGGCTCAAGGAGCAAATGACATGCCCCAGGAGCTACCAGTGATGAGGCAGGAACCTGACACGCAGGTCCGTCTGCCCCTTAAGCCCCAGCCTTTGTCTTTACACAGCTGTCTCCAAACCACCCAAATGGGTACACTTGGTCCAGCCGCTGAGGGCTGTTAACCGCTGACTGGCTTCCTGGAAAAATATTGATCCCTTACTCCTCTCACTGCAGGTCCGGAGGTCAGGCAGGGCCCTGGGGGCATGGGTGAGCTGCTAGGGTAGCCGGCCGAAGGATGGATAATCCAGAACAAACCTGGCCAACAGCCCAGTGACCTAATGCTGACATAGGAGAGAGCTTACAAAGTTCTTTCACATCCATTTCCTCACCTTTCCCCTGTGTTAGCCACATACATAGACAGGACAGGGTTTGTAATTCTCCTTTTCACAGACGAAGGAACCCAGGTTCAGAGCTGGCATGATTGGTGCATAGCAAGTTACCCGAAAGCCCAGGGCTCTGGATCGGTCTAAGCCACCAGGAGCTAGACTAGAGGTCCCCTCCTTGGCCTGAGCTCCTCTGCCACTGTTGCCCCCAGGAAAGACTGTCTCCTGAAACAGACGTGCAGCACTGCTCTTCTCAGAGCTGCCCACCGTCCTGTGCCTAAGGAGAGAAGTGTGGGCTTTCAGAATCTTCTCGCTGCAGCCTGAGACTGAGCCTGACCCAGCATCTGGCTGAAGGTGCACATGTGTGTGTGTGTGTGTGTGTGTGTGTGTGTGTGTGTGTGTGTAGGTGTGGGAGTGGGGCTGGGAAGGGGAGGACAGGAAGCACCCTGGGCTCTGTGCCCAGTCCTTGCGATTTCCCAGGAGGGAAGCCGGCCTCCAGGCAGAAAGCCAGGAGTCTCCCTTGTGGCTCCTGCACAAGGGTCCGGGAGGAACTGTCCACCATTCCTGCCTCAGACGGGTGGCGTGGGGGTGAGGAGAAAGGGCAGGGCTGTGCCCCTTCCCCAGCCGGGGCTCCCGAATCTGGGAGAAAGCCCGCGTATTTATCTGATTTCCTGTGCACCATTTTGACTTATTTTCCTGGTCCAGAGAAAAAGCTGTAGCGTAAACGAAGGTTCCGTTCTAGGGGGCCTGTTGGCTCCTTGGAGTCTGTAATTGGGGCATTGAAAGGATACAAAAAAAAAAAAAGCCCACAGAGGAGTGGATGATCTTTTATACTTAGAGTTCCCCTCTCTATAAAAGCGACATATTACAAACCTCTTTCTCCTCTCGAACATTTCTTGCTAAGTGCATTCTGATGCCACATTGAAACGCAAAATAGCTGGAATCAAGCAGGCACCGAAGGCTATTTATATGCTAATCTCTATTTCCCAAGCTGAAGCGGGAACCTCGAGCTGGGTGCTGCTTCTAATGATGGCTCAGCTTTAACCTCTCTGGAAGAAAGAAAAGTATTTTCCTTAAGAAAACAACTCAGTTTCTTTAAGATGAAATGTAATTATCTATTATCAGATGTCCCTTAAAACGCAAGGCCTATTAAAGCTGCTAAAAATATTGAAGCCCTAATTTCACCATAATAGCATTTTAATTTCAGCAAATCACGGCTCTATTGTTACAGGACATTTTGCGGTAGGAATGTCGAAAGAGGTCCATCTTAGCTTTTTTCTTAAAATTTTCCTTTCTTTGAGAAGTACAATTAAATCATTGCAATCATCTAACCTTGCTCGACACAAAATTTTACTTATCAAGTGCGAAAACAATGGTCATTAGCATTTAAAAGAATTTGTTTTAAAAGTAGCTAAAGTTTAATTGCTTTAAATATTCTTATTGGAATGTGCAGCTGCTGTTGGTTCAACGTTGATATTAAAGAAAGTCGGTGTTTAATTGATCGCTGAATTTCATTGAAAAATATTTACTTTTTTTTTCCAGGGAAGGTACAAAAGAGAGGGACCCTCGGGGAGGAATGACTCTGGGGAGAATTGCCTGCGTGTGGGAAGTTGCTGGCAAAACCACCCAGCTTTGCCCTCGCATCTGTATTGGATTCATTTTTGGGAGCTTTTCTTCTGTAAGTTTCTAAAAGGAATGCCCCATGTTGTTTATATGTATTAGTTTTTTTATTTAAAAAAATTAATGATTTTTTTAGAGGGAGAGAAACATCAGTTTGTTATTCCACCCATCTATGCATTCATTGGCTGATTCTGGTATGTGCCCTGACAGGGGATTGATCCCACAATGCTGGTGTATTGGGACGATGCTCTAATCAACTGAGTTGCCTGGCCCAGGTTCCGTCTTGTTTTACTAGACTGTGATAAGAAGTTTCTGTGCTGTATTGCAAAATCCCAGAACTTGTATTCTTGTTTTCCCGAGACCCTGTGGGTTTTGAGGACATAAAGAAGGGTCCACTTCTCAGTGGGCCTACCTTTTCAAAGAGAAGACAAGGGGAAGACTGGGGTGCAGGCTGGGGTCACTCTCCCGTCTCCTGATGGGTCTTCTGCCCACACCTGTTGGTGAAAACAAACTCTCTCAGGTGAATCCACATCTTCCTGTTCTCTCATTAAGATGACATTTTAGGACATCCTAGTGGGGCTGAATCACCGCTGAATCTCACCAATTTTGCAGATCTTCTGAGTCCCTGGGAGGCTCTCTCAGGCAGGGAGAGGGGTGCGATGGGAGGGAATTAACTCAATAGGCTACTGCTTAGGGTTGGCAAAAAAAAAAAAAAAAGTGTAACTCAGACCCTAGTAATCACTACTATTTTTACTACTATTTATTGAGCATTAACTATGTGCCCATTCTTTATTTGCATCATTTCCCTTAATCTTCAAAATAACTTCACAAGGGACACTATTATCTTCTCCAAACGTGGAAACAGAGAGGTTAGTTTGTCCAAGTTATATAGCCAGTGGGAGGCAGAACCCCAGATCAACCTGAGGTCCATCAGGTGACAACTTCCATGCTTAGTGGCCTCCTTTTAATGGTTTCTGTCCTCAGTCAGCACCTTAACTCGGGTCTCCGACCCAGACCCAGTTCACACGGACGGCTAGTTCCCCCATTCCACTCTGCTTCCTCCCTGCCCCCTTTGCCTTGGGACCCTCTGCACCCGTGTACATATGGAACTTAAACGCCTCCCTCCTTCTTTCCTTTGTTGGGTCTCAGTGTGCTCCCTGTACAGTGAGGACCTTGGATAGCCCCATCTTCAAGAGTGCTTCTAGGTCCCAGTTTCTATGGATTTAGTTCAAGTCCATGAAAGGTGCTCACTCGGGGCCAGGCCTGAGCGGGCCTTTGGTGTGTGGAGATGGGTAATTGAGTTCCTGTCCTTTTGATGAACCTCCCACAGCCAGCTCAGTGCAGCTGACTGTCCTCCTGCTGTGTCACACAGCTGGACAATGGTGACTGCATTCAGCACAGCGTGGGTTGTGTTATTCAGGGTCACAGGGCAATCTGAGATTCTGCTTGGTTTCCCCGTTCGTTTTCTGGACAAACTCCTGCTCTTATTTCAACATCCAGCTCAAGAGGTACCTCTTTTAGAGAAATTTTTGGTCTTTTTTAAGCCCAGATTTCCATGGTTCTTCTAGCATTTCTCTCTTGTAGCATCTCCTCTTATAATAGAGAAGTAAGGACATAGCCCAGGTTCCAGAACTATCTCCACTCCCTATCAGAGGATGATCTCAGGCAAGTCCTGTAACCTCACTGAGGCTGTTTGCTTTTCCATCAGTGGGGCAGTAATAGTGTCCACCTCCCGCTCTGGTCATGGAAGTAACCAATGAGATTTACCTAGAACAGCGTCTGGCACATGCAAGCAGGCAATGAGCTGGACTTATTATTCATGTAGTAAAAGTTCCTATTTGTGGGTGTGTGTTATACACAGCCCAGCTATGAGCTCTGTGGGCCTGCTATCACAAGAACGTCACTTTGATATCTCTGTAGCTAACACGGGGACTGCTGCAGAGTGGAAAGCGCTGTAGGTGGCCAGGAGCAGGTGTTCAAATCCATGTCATGCCCCTTAACAGCTGTGTGACCTTGGGGAGGCTCCGTGACTTCTCTGGCCTTTGCTTCTCTCATCTGTAAGTGGAGGCACTTACACTGCCCTTTTTGTGTGATTATGGGGAGGATGAAACAAGGCCAGGCTGATGAAGTTATGTCCTTGTCCAGAGCAGTTGTAAGGGCTCAACCCCGAGTATCCGTAACGCAGGAGGCCGAGCCCGGGGATCTCGACCGCTTGTTTGGAGAAGCCAAAAAGACCACAAGGAGGACTGCATGGAGCAGACATAGCATTTATTACTCACATTACAGGGAGCGCCGACAGTGGCAGGTCAGTGAAGCCGAATTGCATCTCCCCGAGTCAGAGACTTGGCCGTCTCAGACAAAGGCTGCGCGTGTCTGTGAGGGACTCCAAACTGCACTACCTCGGTGTGTGCGTGCGGAGAGAAAAGGTCAAGAAGCAGTCATGCAGGACGAGAAGCTGCTCCCAAAAGGAGATAAGGAGGGAATTACAATCTATTTCCAAAGCCATACACATTTTTCTGGCCAGGGGACCTCTGGCCAGCCTTCCATTATGGGGGCTGGAGGGTCTATGTCCAGCACGGCCCCACAGTATCCATTAGGTTAACAGACTTTCGTTAATAACTAGCATCTGTATTGCACTTTCACATTCTTATCTTATTTACTCCTCACAGCAGTTTTGGGAGGGGCCTCTGCTGTTGTCTGTGGCTCATCAAGATCTTACAGCTGGTTAGAGGCAGGTTCCCTGACCTCACATCCCCGCCCCCGTTGGTTGTCCCACGTGTGACATCTCATATTGTGAAGTCAGGTGAATGAGAGAATGATCCTCAAATAGGCCAAACAATCTTTCATAAAAGTTAGGTGGGGCCCAGGCTATTGGTCCGTTAGGGAGACCAGCTAAATTGATTTCATAACGGTGGGTCCTGAGATGACACTTCCATCGAAAAGCTGCACTTGGCTTTTTATACTCGTCAGGGGCTGTTATAAATTTGATCATATCTGAAATAGCAGATTTCAAGTTGACATCCCCTTTGTCCACAGTGGAATTCAGATTTATTTCTAAGAGACCAGTGCAATTTTCTTATCTTTGTTACAAATTACTACAGTCTGGGTTAATCTCACGCAGCAATAAAGCTGTTTGCCTAGGAAGCTTCCTGCAGTGTCAGAGCTGATGAATGGCTCCCTCTGGCTATAATAATTCAGTCTAGAACATTGAAAAAAATCTCGGTTCTTCTGCGGGAAACTCCACCCATGTGTTTGGCTGCTCAGACTGTTAGAGATCAGAGGCCCTCAGCTGGGGCAGGGCATCAGGACCTGTGAACCTATGGGTTCTCGTGGCCAACGGCGGGCCACCCTCCCCCCACTCTGTAAAGAAGGCAGTTCTGTCTGGAGTTTCCTGAGAAGGGCTGTGGACTGAGTGACTACTCCAGAAGTCAGAACAGGGAGAGGGTACAGACGGGGCAGTTGGGGGGAAAAGGAGCGGATGGGCTGGTCTTGGAATTGGGGAAGAACGGGCTGTAGGGGAAGGAGTGGAGGGCTTGTGTTTTGTTCATTCAACAATTACTGCCGTTTTCAAAATGTAAAACACACCATTGATTAGGAAATGCACTATTGACTTAATAAGAACATTTTCTGGAGGGGCCAGACGGATGAAACACAACCACTTTCATGCAAGATGATTTTAAGACCCACTACCCTTGGCATTCTAGGGAGATGGAGAGCTGAAGGACAGTGAGAGGTGGGGTGTGTGTGTGTGGGGGGGTATTTCTGAGCAGCTGCAGGCGTGTGGGAGAAAAAGCACTCAGGCAGAGAGAATAGCATGCCCAAAGCTCTTGAGACAAGAAGGCTTGCTCAAGAAATTGAAAGAAGGCCAGTGTGACTTTGGGAGAGGAAGGTGTGGGGATACGAAGCTGGGGGTCAGCTGGGGACATCTCATGAAGGACCTTGCAGGCTAGCTAGAGAGTTTAGATGTTAATCTGAGGAGACTAGAAAGATACTGAAGACTTTCAAGCAGAGGCTCTGCATACTCTGTGTTTAACATTCATGGGAGGCAAAGCAACTTTACCCTGGGAGGGCAGCCGAGTCGCGGGCAAGCCAGTGCTGGGAAGAAGGATCCACACAGCCTGTTCCTCTCTGGGAACAACACTGGCTTACGGGGCATTTGGGGTTTAAGAGGCAGCACGCTTCTTTTGGTTCCCTACATCAGAATTAACCTGTTTGGCATACGTACTCCTCTAGGCCAGCAAGATCAAGTCTTCAGCTGGGTTTCTGTTTCTTACCTTCCCTCTACTGCTGAGCAGTACAAACGTCTTGCAGGGTTTCAGCCAGGCTCCCCTGGTGTGCAGTCCGCTCTGATCTCAGTGGATTAGCTTCTTATCCAAGCTTGCCCTGTGTTTAGAAGATGGAGGTTCTGCTCAGTTCTTCTGCTACATTCAGTCGCAGGAGTTGTTTCATGTGGGTCCAAAGGCCACAGATCTTAGTGCCCAGTTACCTTGTCCCCCTCCCCGCACCTCCTCCTCGCAGCAGCAGCTGCCCATCGTGGGTGCTGTGTGTCACGGTCTCTGCCCTACCTGGAAACCCCCTAGAGCCTCTTTCCTTCTCTTCTTCCTCTCCCTAATTGCTTAGCTACTTTGGTTCTTTATATTCCAAGCATTCTCTGTCATGCTTTCCTCATCTGGGATAATCCAGTGGGTAAAAGCCAGAATAGGTTATGTTTTCTGCCTAGGAGTTTCAACTTTTGTCTCTTCAACATCCAAGCCCTGAAAGTAAAGGAACAAAAAGCCCTAGCTCCCTCTCTCTACTTGTCTCTAAACTTGAAGGATACTGTCAAGAGTTGTGCTTTAGCTGATAGCCTTTTGCTGTGGAGTGGGCTGAGCAAGGAGTAGATGGCATTGTCAAATTTCTGCCCATCCATCCATCCACCCACCCATCCCACTGATCCACTGCGTTGAGCAGGAGTGAAGAGTTTCTCAGGCTGGTGTTTCTTTGACAACTGCCAACCCTGAGGATGGACAGCTGCAGCCTGTTTCCCCCAGGGCTCTGTCTGTTGTCCATACAGTCCAAGGCCACTATAGCACAATGCTAAAAGCCTGGGCTCTAGAGTCACCCTTCCTGGGTTCACGTCA
The DNA here is from genome assembly GCF_004126475.2 of Phyllostomus discolor. Classification (NCBI taxonomy): domain Eukaryota; kingdom Metazoa; phylum Chordata; class Mammalia; order Chiroptera; family Phyllostomidae; genus Phyllostomus; species Phyllostomus discolor. The sequence goes on along the minus strand of NC_040907.2, from coordinate 25,771,051 downwards.
TAGCTTTACCTCATACTAGCTGTGTGAATTCTGTCATGCAAACCAGCTTTTTGTTGTAGTGCTCGTCTCATCTGTAAAATGTGGCTAACGGTGGCCTACTGCAAAGACTTGTTAGAGGGGTTAAAGGAGTAAACACAGATAAGCCTCTGGAACGGCACCTGGGATTAGGAAGCGCTTCGTAAGCGTTAGGTGTCATGCGTGCCCTTGGGTCGGGGGTGGACATCTGGCACAAACTGGGTCAATATAACCCCTCTCCTCTCCTTGAAATTTGGAATCAAGACTGCAGTGAGTCTGGGTCATTCAAAGCTGCTGAAATGAACCGAGATGTTGTAGGGGGCTCTTCTGGGCTTCGAGCAAGGAGAAGCTGGTCTACAGAGAGAAAAGAGGAAATTAATTAGCGTGTGGACAGGAGACAGGAGATCTGGTGGGTGTGAGGAAGTGAGAGGGAGAGAGAGGAGGAGAGAGCAATAGAATGAGAGAGAGAGAGAGAGAGAGAGAGAGAGAGAGAGAAGAAGAAGAAGAAGGAGGAGGAGGAGGAGGAGGAGGAGGAGGGAGGAAGAGGAGAGGCTTAAAGGTGCTGAAGCGCTGGGGTCCTTGTTCCCAGTCTTGCTCACAACGGTCAGGTTGCACCCTGTGTCCAGGTGAATCCCATCTGTTTGATTGTGTTTTGCTTCAGTTACTTCGGAGTGAGTTTCCGAACAGGAACGAAAGAAACAAAGGTGGAGACAAACACCACATCTCTGCCCTCCAGGAATCTGCCACTGCTAGAAACTCCAGTGCCCCCACTGCACCCCACAAATTCACATGCAGTGGAAACCTAACCCTGATGTGATGGCACGAGCAGGTGGAAGGTGGTTTGATCATGAGGGCGAGACCCTCACGAGCGGGATGAGTGCTCTCATGAAAGGGCCTCCGGAGAGCTCCCCCACCCTTTTCTGCTCCATGGGGAAGACCTGAGAACGGCTAAAAGTTGGAAACAACCAGCACCTTGAAGGTGGTCAAAAACCACAGAGCAATTTTCAGATAAATGAGCAGATAATAAAAATGTTCCAAGCCATCAATCACATCCTAAGTGGGCCCTCACAGACACTGAAGCTGCCAGCAAGCATCTTGATCTTGGACTTCCCAGGCTCGAGAACTGTGAGGAATAAATAAATAAATACTTGTTGTTTAAGCCTCCCTGTCTATGGTATTTTTGTTATAGCAGCCCCAATGGCCTGAGCTCCCTAGCAGGTGAGTACAGGGGGTAAGATACCGTTGTGGCTAACTGGAAAGTGAGCGGGGCTGGGGCTGTGAGAGGGGTGGAGAGGCCGTGTGAGCACTGAGGAGGAAGCCATCCATTAGGGATGGGGATGGTGAGGGCTTGATGGAGGAGGTATCGGTGACATTAGAGTTTTTCAAAACTTCCCTTATGTTGTTGAGCAATGCCTGCTGCTTGCAGCCACAATGCCCTGCTGGGCTATGGACCGTGGAAGCAGCTAGACCCTGAGAAAGGGAATCTCAACGTGAGGTTTCCTGGCAAAACACAGCACCCTTCTCCCCTCCCCTCCGTGTCAGGGCTTTCTGTTCTGACAAGGAGCTGATTGGCGTTCTAGGGTTCTGGATAGGACGGCCCTCTTTATTAACACCCTTTATCTCCAGGGATGTTAAGAATCAGCTGTAAGAGAGAAGCTTTGTAATGTAAATGTCCCTCCCCCCACAGGCCCTGGTGACTAGACCTCTAGTGAGGAGGCAGAGGGAGCCAGCAGGGAGTTCGGGGAAGCAGGCTCCTCCTGGAGTCGGACCGGCTGCCCAGTGGGACCAGGTCTGCAGCCCATGAACCCCGTGGGGCTAGTGGCTGTTCCCCTGTCTGTTCTGGGGGAAACTCCTCACATCTAGGCTTTTGCTCATGCTGGTCCCCCTACCTGGAGTGTCCCTCCTTAGGTCCCCCCCACCCAGGAAAGCGTCTCCACTTGTGACTTCCCTGTAATGTCCTCTTTGCTCCTCACTTTCCCCCCACTTTGGAGGGCTCTGCCCACGAGCTCCCTCAGGTTGTATGTCTAATGCAGCACCACCAGGGCTTATTCTGAACTTAATTGTAACACGAAGCGGTTGTTTTATTCTTTGTTTAACTCCCACCAGTGTGGAACCTCCTCAAGGACAAGACCAAGCCCCGAGACCTCCATAAATGTTTATTGATGGTATAATCAGACTTCTTAGTGCTTCAAAGTTATTGATAAAGTACAACCAGAAACAGGTGGTGTTAAACACATGACAGGAATTTGACTAAGATCAAGCATTTCATGTAATCCTATTGCCCATGGAGGTAGGTGGCACCGGCACCCCCGCTTTACAGATGAGAAGACCGGATGGGACCAGAGAGAATTAAGTACGGCTGCGTGTGTAGCTCACGGAACGGCAGAACTGCGTGTGCAACCTCAGCTTATTTGAGGCCAAGACTCTTCCCTCTTAACAACAACAAGATACTGTTACTCTTCTCCAGGACACTCCCTCCCCCCAAAGCAAATTAAAATGACAAAGAGGTTTTTTGCGTGTTTTTTTAAATTAAGCTATTGAGAATAAAAATATAACATTGATGTTGAAAATGTTACAGTGACTCAAACTTTCCTACGCTTGTGGCATCAAGGCTGAGTCAGGAAACTGATCCTGCCTTTTGGCCCAGGTACTGCAGCCGCGTTGAAAGGTTATCGGAGGAAGTAATCCCAAAGATCAGGGAAGAAAACAGTGAATGCAAAGATGTTCATCGCAGTGTTACTTATGATAGTGCCGTCCATCAACAGAGCAGCTGAGTAAACGATGGCACAGCTGCATGAAGTGCTAGGCGGTCGTTCAAATGACGGTTCTGGAGATTGTCTCAGATACCAAAGAATGTTTAGGATGTAACATTAGGCTGTAAAAAAACGGCTACAGGATTGTGAGAGCACCGTGGTTACAATGCGGCGAAGCCTAGAGTTTAGGAGACAGGAAACGTACCAAGAATGCTAACAGTGGTTGTGTCAGGGTAAATGAATTATGCCTTATTTTTGTTTCTTTTCTTTCTATTTTTCAATTCTTCTGTACCATAGTTATATTATTTTTTATGATGAAAATGATGTATTTTTTTTTAAAGCTGATGAATAATTCCATAGCTGAGCCTTATTAACAGCCAAAGGTGACCTTGTCGAGGGAAGACTTTCTCCAGCTTTGGATCGATGTGGGGAGGGCTGGGCAGCATGTGGCGCTGCCCCGGGGGAGTGAGGGTGGTGGGCACCTCTGCGTGTGTCCTGTTACGCTGGAACACTGCCAGCACGGGACTGAGCCCCACGGGAGGTGACCTAGCTTCTTGGGTAACTACCCTGGACCTCCCTTTCTCTCTGAAGAATCCGCCTTCTGGAATCACTGTCTCCCCACTGACTCAGGCCAAGAGCTGAGAAGCAAGTTCAGAAGCTCAGGGAATGGAAAAAAAGAGAAAAAATAAACAGGCAAAGCATCTCCATGTTTAATTAAAAGAAAACGCCAACAACAAGAAGGAAAGCTGGGAGACTACATTAAGGATGTGATTGATGGCTTAGAACGTTTTTATTATCTGCTCATTTATTTGAAAATTGCTCTGTGGTTTTTGACCACCTTCAAGGTGGTTGTTCCCACTTTTAGCTGTTCTCGGGCCTTCCTCAGCTTGCAGAGCCCTTAGGAAAGGTAGGAACAAGGTGAAGGAAGCGGGCTCCTAAAATTACCTCCGAATTCCATCAGGGGGTGGGGGTGGGGTGGGCACTGTGCTCCCTCTTAGGAAAGGTAAACCCCGTGGGTAAGAAGGACAGCTTTGACATTGGATACAGTCAGGTTTGAATTCTGTTTTAGCTACTTACTGATTGTGGCTAAATTATTTGGGCAAATGCCTTCATCTCTCTGAGCCTCAGTTTCTTTTCTGTAAAATGGGTAAGGATGGCACCTGCCTCAGAGGGTTGTGGGGCAGTTAAATGAGTTGAGGTGAATGGAACACAGAGTGTAGATCTGGTACATTCTTAGTGTCCGATGGGTGCCATTAGTAGTAGTAGTATTAGTATTTAGTGCCCCTGCTGCTATAGGTGGGTTTTTTTTTTTCAAAAAGAACTTCACTAAGGGAGAAAGACACTTCACTACAGTAGCAGACGACACGAAATAACCCAAGGACTTCCTGTGCCCTTGAAGTTTTGTGCCTCCCTCTCTGTCCCTGCAGGGACTCTCTCAAACATCGCTCGCGTCTGAAAGTTCGGTCTGGCTTCCATTGCCACCCTCCTGACCCGTCTCCGCCTGGAAGGCAGCTTCTTGTTTCCCACCAGGAACGGGTGGTCTCCTGGGCATAACACGAGGTCCTGTGCTAAGTGCTCTACACACAATTTCCAAATTCTCATAACCTCTGAGGTGGTACGGTTATTACCACCCATTTTAAAGGTGAGGAAATGGAGGCCCAGAAAAGATCAGGAACTTGCCCAAGATTGCACTGTAGGTGTGAGGCCGAGCAAGGGTTCTCATCCAGGTCCACCTGACCACGAGCCCCGGTCCTTACCCCCGGGGGCGATAGATGGTAACACTATATGTACTGCCCAGGAGGCTGGGCTGGGCGTTATTAATGAACGTGAGGTTATAACCTCTAATGTGCGAGGCAGATGCCGTGGTGTAATAACACGGAACCACCCAGACAGGAGATCGTGCGGCCCTGTGGTTGGAGGCCTCTGTTCAAGTTCAGCTCTATCACTCACTGACCTCTTATCACTTAAGAGGCCTCGAGCATATCAGTGAATGTTCTCCAAGCCTCAGTTGCTTTCCCTGTAAAACAGGAAAAACAGGACAAGGTTGTGGTGGCCAGTGTGGTAGTATGGGAGAAGCTCTTAAAACAGTGCCTGGCACATAATCAACAATAAATAAGTAAAACTCTAACAGGGGTGTCCAACCTTTTGGCTTTTCTGGGCCACAACGGGAGAAGAATTGTCTTGGGCCACACATTAAATATATTGTGACATGTAATCACAAAACAAATCTGGTGATATTTGAAGTAAATTTGTGGTTTTGTGTTGGGCTGCATTCACGGCTGTTCGGGGCCCTGCGAATATGAACCCCGTGATGGCAGAGAAAACTGTTTTGTGTACTGCTGTGTGCCTCGTGCCTGCACCAGCACCTGGCCCGCACTCTGTGCTCACGGAGTCTCTGCCGCATGAATGAATGGTCCTGGTCCCAGTTGTTGTAGCCATAATGCCCCTAGAATGGCCATTCTCTTTCCAGGGACACCAGCTGTGTTGGATGGACAGCAGGGCGGGCTCTGTCGCTTTGGCAAACAATTTGATGGATGGATCGGGGCAGCTCATAGATGCCATGGCCTGAGCGGCCTCACATAGGGCAAGACTTAGGGACGGTCACCGTGACACCCCAAGGACTGCATCAACCTGAGGCCTCATCAGTTCCTTGCGAGCCCAGTCCATCCAGGAAGTTCTCTCTGGCCTAATTGGAGTTACTTGTCAAATTTATTGTCTGGAGTCAAAGGGAAGACCCTTATCAAATTAGGATTACACAGGGCTGGAGAGACCACCGGGGCTTGGGCCTCCTCCCCCACCCCTCCCTAATAGGAGGCCACGAGTAGTTAGAATTCAATTAAGCCCTGGTGAAGGGAGTCTTCGAGGCAGAGCTGGGGCAGGCCCGTGTCTGGGCTGAACGGAACAACCGATTTAAGCTAAATCAACGCCTACTTAAGTGAGCCGTAATAAGCATTCCGGGGGCAACGCCAGCCTGGGGGCATCATTTATCACCGGGTAATAGAAAACCCTAATGAATAATAACTGGGGCCCAGCAGCCGGAGCGCGCATACATTATGGGGTTCAAGCTGCCGCTGTCCACCCAGCCGGGAGGATGGGGTCTGAGGCCTGGGTGGTGGGGTTTGCATATCAAATTCTGCCGCTTTGCAGGAAGGCCTTTGTTGTGCAGAAAAGCCATTAATCTCACACCCGCTTTGCCAGTCTTGCAGCTTGTGTGGGGAGCACGTGGTCTGTCGCTTGTGTTGTCTGGTTTTGGCTTCCGCTGTGGCCAGCATCTGAGAGCACAGATTTCACATCCGTGTTCTGAGGCCTGATTTCAGGGGCCCCTTTCAAGCAACACAGTCTGAGCACCAGAGGGGCTCACAGTTCTGAGCTGGGCATGGTGGGGGTTGGGGAAACTACGGGAATGGGCCTGTGAAGTTCTAGTCCAGTACTATGTCAGTTCATAATCACTAACTGCTTTGGAGTGAGATGCTATAATGTGCCCATTTTACAGACAAGAAAACTGAGAATCAGAGAGGTTAAATGGCTCTCATACAGCTAGGAAATGGGGGTCTTAGAATTTGAATTCAGGCCCTCTGATGGGAATTCTGAATCCTTTACTTTTTAACTACTTCTCCTCCCAGGAAACATAGGCTCTAAGGCCTCTTCCCACAGCCGGAGGGACATGGGGGCGGGGCGACATTCTCTGCCTTCCAGGTGTCCCAGTGTGTTCGCAGGTGCATCTGGGAGAAAAGGGGGAGAGGATGGGGCTGAAGAGAATTTAACAGGCGCTAGAACAGCTGTGGGCTCCAGATCCTGCTAAAAATTGGTGACACTATTTTTGGGGGGAGTGAGCTCTTGGCAGTACGGTTGATACACTGAGAAAAAAGGGGCTGGTGGGTCAAGGGGCCCTTTAAGGCCTCTGGGGAAGGAAACAAAGGAAAATTATGATTGTTGAGAAACAGAGAAAAAATGAATAGGGCTAACTTCAGATATGTGAGCAAAGTAAAGCAGATGAAGAAAATTCCCAGAGGAGTAGCCTTCTGTCCCTCCCCCAAGGTGAGAACTCACAGAGCTGGGAGGGGCGGCTACTGGGGAACCAACCAAGGCAGAGTGTGGCTTCCCCAAGCTGCCCAGTGGCTGGGCCATCCAGTCCAAAGTGCTTCCCCCTGCCCGGATTTGGAAGACGGATTACTGTGCTTCCAAGAAGTGTAAACGTAAGTACGGTCCTGTCTGAGCCCAGGCAGGGCGTCCATCTATTTGCACAAGTTGATTGGCCCGGGGCAAGGCTCATGGGTGGGGCTCTGGAGGCAGAGGTAGGGACCTGGGAGGGCAGCCTGCGGTCTGGCCCTCCTGCCCAGTGCATGGGCACCGGAGCCCAGGGGTGAGCTATGTTTTCCAGGGGCCCTGTGTGGAAGGCACAGGCAGCACCAGGCCAAGCAGCCTCCTGCCTGCCTTCACTAGGAACACGGTGCGACCTCAGATCAGGAGGGAGTTCCAGCATTCCACACGGGAAAGGGTGTTCTTCCCAAGGGCACTGGGGTGAGAGTGCCCTGCAGACCTCTCTGCAGATGGCAGGGGCAGAAACACGGTTTCCCTTGGACATTTCCGGATGGATACAGGTAAGATTTGCAGGGGCTGCAGGCTGCTGTAGGCGGGTCGGGATGCTGGTGTGAGCTGGAGAACCTTGAGAATTCTGTAATGTGGCCTCAGTGAAGCCTGCTGTTCCTGGAAAGGTCCAGGCCGTATTGTCTTTACCTCCAACAAATTGGTCCCCAGTCGGTCCCCAGGCAGCCCAAACCCTTTTCTACTTTTTCCCTTCCCCAAGGATTTGCCTGTTTGCTCCCCTGGCCTCGTGGAGGCAGGTTTGTGGGGGAGGGTTAGATTTTCACAGGCGTAAAGCTCAGGGCCATCTTGGCACCTGTGCTCCCAGAATTCCAGGAGAGGCTCATGGTGGGTTTCCTGGAGGGAGGAGTTTGACCATTTGAGCTGTGTGAGCAGAGTTTGATTAGCAAAACGCTGGGGCTGGGGAGAGGGCATTCTGGGGAGAAGAGACTGTGTGAACACAGCCAAGGAGAGGGGGAATCTGAGAAGTGTGGAGAAGTTGGCTGAGGCCAGGGCCATCGTTTATTTTATCAACTTGACTGGACTACAAGGTACCCTGATATTTGGTCAAACGTTATTCTGGGAGGGTCTGTGAAGGTGTTTTCTAGATTAACATTTGAGTCTGTAGCCTGAGTAAAGCAGATTGCCCTCGCCAGTGTGGGTGGGTCTCGCCTAACCTGTTGAAGTCCTGAAGAGAACAAGAATGCTGAGTGAGAAGGAACTTCTGCTGCCTGACTGCTGAGCTAGGACGTCGCTCTTCCCCTCCTTGGACTTGGACTGGGACTGGAACATACAACCTCAGCTCTCCTGAGCCTTCAGCTTGCTCATTGCAGATCTTGGGACTTAGCTTCTATAATCTCGTGAGCCAATTTCTTATAATAAATCTCTTTATATCTATCTCTGTATCTATCGTTATCTATATTTATGTATCTATGTATATGTATATGTATATGTATATGTATATCTGTACCTATGTCTCCTATTGGTTCTGTTTCTCTGGAATACAGCCAGACTAACACAGCCAGAACAGTGGCTCTCAACTATGGCTGCGCATTAACACCTTCTGGGTTCTGGGAAGGGGGGCGTCAAAAAGTAGGACTCTCTGGGCTCCATCTGCAGAGGCTCTGATTCAGGTCTGAGGTGAGACCTTGGCATCTCCATTCTCTAAAAGCTCCCCAGGAACTCACTTTTGCAGTGAGGGTGCCGAGGCTCCTCAGCATGGGGAGTGTGAAGGAGAGGAAGGATAAGGGCGTGAACTCATTCAGGGCATCGCGTTGACGGCATTTTCACAGGCTTGCTTGGTGAGTAGTGCACAAGACAACCCAATTCAGCAGTGATGATTATTCTCATTTTTCAGATAAGGAAACCGGTTGTTCAGCCAGTGAGTGGACAGCCCAAGGTCACAAGGCTAGTAAGTGACAGAGCTGGAATTCACATTCAGGTCTGTCTGGTCCTAAAGTTTGGAACATGAGCCTCAAAAGGTTTGGCCCAGAAGTAGCACTTGCCTTTTGCTTCAGGAGAATGGACAACAGGTGGGTATGGTACTGCTGCTTGGAGGTCCCATCCCCTCATTGATAACCCCACACTCCTGCCTGGGGGAGAGCTTCCAGCCTGGGGAAGCTTCAGGACTTACAAGTCCCATGACAACACCTTATGCTTTTTAGTGTCATATTAGCAAAATACGAGCATCAGACTAGACATCAGGAATCAATGATATTCCTCCATCCCTCTGCCGTCCTTCTAGGGTAGGGAGCCTGTCACATTTCTTTATTCCCTTGATGCTTTATTTCCAGTGCTTGGCACACAGTGGGTGCCCAGCTAATGTGTATGGAATTGAAATAAATAATTTTAAAGGTCACAAAACTGATGCAACAAGTGCTCAGAGATGCTTAATTGTCTTTTCCACACAGAGTGAGCTATAGCAGAGCTGGGAGTAGAATCAGCCCTTCTGGTCCCAGACAGGTGGCCTGTTGTTCCACAGAAGTGCTAGTTTCAGAGTCGTCACCTATTGGGGCTGAGTGAGCCTCAGAAAGGGTTTATATAGCATTTACAAAAGTAGTCTTCACTTTCTGTGTCCTCTCCCACTCAGCAGCAGTGGCTGTCTGTATGCCGTGTGGAGAAAGAGTCTGAGGCTCATGAGGAAAGAGTGCTGTCGTTGATTAGTGATGTCTGCCATGGGTGTAGGAATGGTCGGTGGCAACATGCGTGCCAGACATTTGCTGTTCCTGGTTTCATTCACATCCTTCATGTAATGGTTAAGAAAATCAAGGTCCTTTTTGCCATCTATAAAAGTATATAACTAATGGGGGACACTTCTACAAACTTTAGGTGTTCTAGGGTCTCCTTAGGGAAAGGCAAAGATAATGGGGTTATGCCAAAAATTCTGGGCCTGACATTGGATGAAAGGACTGGTGTACATACTCTTAGGCTTAAAGATGGTATAATTTCAGGCGTGTGTTTTTTTCTTTCTGGGTTTCAATTTCTGGGCTTCCTGGCCTTTTGCAGTCCAGTGGCTCATTGCAGAACATCAGTTGCTTTGGTTTTGTTCTATCAGCCTTGCAAACCAATAGCTTTTTTCCAACCACCTTGCATCTGCAACTCCCTATCTCTTGCCCCACTTCTGGGGGTCTCATCACTTTTTCCTCATTCCGCACCCCTTCTCTGCGTCCCATTTTGGGCTGGACTTCTCTCTGCAGGAGGAGCGCAGTATGTGTGGGAAGGGCTGCTGGCCCAATTAGCTGTGGAGAGAATGGGCCTTGGCCTCAGTCCGTGAGCAGGGCTGGTGTGTGGTGGGCAACTCAAGGGCAAAGAGGACCTGAAAGAGTCCAGGAGAATATGCAAAGCGCTGCATTAAAGAGGCAAAGGCTCAGCTTTCTAGTCCTTTGCTCTGAAGTTCAAGCAGAAAATGTGAGAATTGATATGCTAAATGGATGCAAAGAAAGAAATTTCTTCCAGCAGGTCCCCAGGTCTGAGAATTTTTCCCCTAGATGAAGGGAAAAAAGTGATATGTGCTCCGAAGCAATTTTAACCAGTATTTCTCAGAGGAAGAGTCTGTTTGACCTTGAGATCGTTGGGTTAGGAGAAAGCACCTGGGGAGGGAAAGATGTGGGGGCTTGTCTAAGATGGAACACTGATCTGGGGGCACAGCCGGGACTGGGACCCAGGTGTGCTAGGTCCTTATTAGCCTCTTCTTGTGCTAAGCAGGTTTTCAGGACCAACCTGTCCAAAACCAGGGCAGGGTCACCACTGCCTACACTCCTGCCCCCACATGGTTCAATTATCATCTACTTTCTTGCTAGAAAATACTCCTTTTCAAGGTATTCTCATGGTATGGTCCTGCTTTCTCGAATTCAGAGTCACTCTCGGTACCCTATGCTGTTGATGACAGAGCCTTGCACTGCCATCCCCAAAGCCAATTACCCTGGACCCAGCTGCTTTCCCTCACAGCCGGTGCCTGGGCTACTGCAGCCCCGATGCTGCTGGTGAAATGTGGAGGCCTGCTGCACCCCTTTCTCTGGCACACCTTGTATGGTCCAGCTGCCCATTCTTCTCCAGTCTCCTTCCATTTTAACGGTTTTGGGCCAAAGATATCCTCATACATTAGGAGCGAGGAGGGAGTTTTCTTCACAGTGCAAAATGTTCTTTTTCCTGGAGAACATTCACCCCTTTCTAGGCCAAATCCATTCTATCCTTGGGAAGCAGTGTTTCTCTCATGGTCTTAGTGAGATAATCACCAAATGGCCCAGTATTGACATCTTTCTAAGGGTTGGGCATTCATTAAGTTTTATCCATTGTTACTTTATTATACCCATGTAATAAGTGGGAAACTGAGGTCCAGAGAGTGCAAGTGGCTTGCCTGAGGTCATACTGCTGGTGATTGTTGGGGTGGAGGAATCATGGGATGAATGTTAGTGTCCTCCCAGAATTCACAGGTGGAAACCTTAAACCCCTCATATGATTATACTAGGAGGTGGGATCTTTGGGAGGTGATTAAGTTTAGATGAGGTTATGAGGATGATGTCTTCATGATAGGATTAGTGCCCTTTAGAAAGAGGAAGAGACCAAGGTCTCATCCTCTCCATGAGCATGTGCGGTGGAAAGGCCACGTGAGCACATAGTGAGAAGGCAGCCAGCCATCTACAGCCAGGTGGTGGGTTCTCACCAGACACCAAATCTACTGGTACCTTGATCTTGGACTTCCCAGATTCCAGAACTTGAGAAGCGAATGTTTGTTGGTATGGCAATCTGAACTGACTATGACAGGTGTTGAAACACCAGGCCTGCTGGCTCTCAGCCCAACTTCCCTCTCCATAGAGTCCTTTGGGGAAGGTCGACAGTGCACTGCCACTATGATCACTTAAGGTTTTGTTGACCTGACTCCTTGCAGGATGGTGAGCTTCATTTTGTCCTTCTGCTGGGGACAGTGGAGTGGGCTTAGCTAAGATCCATCAGCCACAGTGACACAAAGTTGGAAAAATGTTTCATCTAAGAACACTTGTGACAAGAGACCAGGAACAGACATCTTGCTGTCCAACAACTAAGGTAATTAATATTCCATTAACAAGGCCATTATAACTCCTGAATAGAAATATGCTTCATCTTAAGGTGTGCAGCTACTTCTAAGTGAGGTGTAACAGCTGAATAAGCATACCTTCTGATTTATGTCCATAAAACTTAATTTATTAGCAATGTCTCAATTGTGGTGGTGCGTATAGTCCCTGAGCCAGTAGCAAAATCCTCTAAAAGCCGTTGATGAGAATAATATGCCCAATAAATGGGATGAACAGCACTTTTTTTTTTTTTTTTTTTTTTTTTTTTTTACTCCTGAGGCTATAGACTTGCTATAAGGCTGGGTTGGTCTTTTAATGGAGTGGCAAAGTGGGCGGGAGGGAGCTCTCCTGGAGAGGAGGATAGAAGGTGGCCTCCTCCCGTGTCATGCTGCTGTGTCTCGAATGATGGGTGCCATTTGGACAAGGGAAGACACTAGGGAGGTGGAGCAAACAGGAGAGGGTTCTCCAAGCATAGTGGTGGCACCGAGGGTGGACCCAGAGCTGTGAACTTCAGCGAGTTGTTCAGTTCGGCTGGAGAATAACTCTGTGATTGCATGTATTGTCTCCCTCCTTCCTCCCTCCCTCCCTACCTCCCCTCCCATCTTTCCTCCTAGCACTACCCAGAGCTTGGCCTTGTATCGAGCACTTACAGCACCTTGGTATTGGGTGTCCTTACAAATGCCAACAGGTGGATCCCAATGCCCTCTCATGTGGATTCAGACTCAGCCCCCTTGAATGCCTGAACCCAGAAGAACGAAAGCCGGGGTAGAGCCAAAACCCAGAGACTTTGAAGGGCATATACTTTATACACTGCAGTATCCATCTAGATGAATTTAGGCTGCAAAACAGAATATTTTCTCTCCTCTGGGTGCTCTAATGGTCCAAGGAGACTCATGTTCCTTTTTCTCCCTGCTTTCTCCCCACATGGGAAGGGAACATGTCAGAATCCTCGTAATCAGGGGAAGCAATTCCTATGGTTGCTGCCAAGGCCTGACACCCAGAAATCCAACATTTCTTTCATGGACACCATTTTCTGAGAAGAACAAGTAGAAAAAAATGGATTGAATATATATACCCCTAGGTTGCCCTGGGAGCAAGCATTGTCACCAAGCTTCTGGCTGTGGCCATGCATCAGCCCTCTCTATATGCCACTGTCCCTATAGGGGCACCAGAAGGCTCAGGGCTTCCAAACTCCTGGGATGACATGCACTAGGGTCCTGCTGGTTCTGCCTGAGATACTTGGCCAGCCCAACTTTTCTTCTTAAATTACTTTGAATTGCAGTCCTGTCTCTTAAAACCAAAAGAATCTTGGGTGGTGTAGCATGCCACATATTGCCCAATTTTCTTACTAAACAATGTGGGGAAAAAAATGAGAAAAGAACTAGCAACATAAGGAAAAGACATTTGAGAAGCTGTCAAAATCTTGTTCCAATGGTTTTTTAAAATCAACTTTACTGAGGTGTAATTTACATACAGTAAAATTTACGTGACTTAAGTGAACAGGTTGATGACTTTTGATAGAGGTGGATACCTGTATAACTAACCACCTCAATTAATATGTAGCACACCTTCGTTTCCCCAGAAAGTTTCCTGGTGTCCCTGATGCCAAACTGCTGCCTGGCAACCATGGCTCTGATTTCTGTCACTGCTGATTAGTTTTGCCCATTCTAGTATATCCCATAAACGGAGGCCCGTGAATCATAAAATATGTACCCCTTTTCTGGCTTCTTTTACTCTGTCTAGTTATTTTGAGATAGATTTATGTTAGCGAATATATCAGTAGCTCATTTTTATTGCAGAGTAATATTTTATTGTCCCAATACAGCTTAATTTATTTATCCTTTTACCTGTTAATGAATATTTAGTTTTTTCCAGTTTGAACCTATCATAAACATTTATATATAATTACATGTAGAGGATATATAATTACATATAAACATGTATAATTATATCTGTTTAATATATTATATATTAGATATAATTTCTCTTGGGTAAATATGTAGGAGTAGAACTTCTGGGTTGGATAAGTATATTCTTAACTTTGTAGGAAACTGTCAAATATTTTCCAAAGCGATTGTACCATTGTAAATTCTTATCAGTAGTGTATGAGAAATCCAGCTGCCATGTCCTCTTCATCTGATTTTGGAATTGTCTTTTTTTAAAACTTTAAATAATTATTAATTTTTCAATGGCAGTTGACATACAATATTGTACTAGTTTCAGGTGTACTACCCAGTGATTAGGCTTTGTGTAACTTATTATCACCCGGATAAATCTACTACCCATCTGACACCATACATAGGAATTATAGTATTATTGACTATGTTCCCTATGCTATGTCCCCATGACTATTCTGTGACTACCTATTTGTGCTTCTTAATCTCTTCACCCCTTTCACTCATCTTCCCAATCCCTGCCATCTTAAAAAAGGTCTTTTCACATTTCTCATAATGGTTTGGTGGTGATGAACTCCTTTAGTTTTTTCTTGTCTGGGAAGCACTTTTTTTCCTATCCTTTGATTCCAAATGATAGCTTTGCTGGTAGAGTAATCTTGGTTGTAGATCCTTGCTTTTCATCACTTTGAATATTTCTTGCCAATACCTGATGGCCTGGAAAATTTCTGTTAAGAAATCAGCTAACAGTCTTATGGGAACACCTTTGTAGGTAACTTTTTTCTCTTGCTGCTTTTAAGATCCTCTCTTTGTCTTTAACCTCTTGCATTTTAATTATGATGTGTCTTGGTGTGGTCCTCTTTGGGTTAACCTTGTTTGGAACTCTCTGTGCTTCCTGGACTTGTATGTCTATTTCCTTCACCAGGTTAGGAAAGTTTTCTGTCATTATTTTTTCAGAGAGATTTTTCAATTCCTTAATCTTTATCTTCTTCCAGCATGTCCATGATGCAAATGCTGGTGTACACTTGAAGTTGTCCCAGAGGCTCCTTACACTATCCTCATTTTTTACATTCTTTTTTCTTTTTGCTGTTCTGATTGGGTGTTTTTTGCTTCGTTATAATCCAAATTGCTGACTTGATTCTCAGCTTCATCTATTGAAGCTTCTTCCACTGTTGATTCCCTGTAATGTATCTTCATTTCTGATTTTTTTCTCGTTTGTTTTTTTTCTCA